>NC_050098.1:51363206-52613206 GCF_902167145.1 Zea mays | reverse complement strand
TGATGTTGTATTGAATAGATGATGAAATTAGACTAGATGCAAACAGAGTCTATTAATATTTAATCTAGCGTTAAAATATTGAAAGTAAGGACTCACTTTAGTAAGCTATTTCTGCAAAAGTATCTAAGTTGATTCTTGCTAAAGCCTCTCCTTGTTTCCTATTTATCCAGCATACCCTTGAGAGTCTTTTCCTTAGTCGGGTAAGACTTGCTGAGTAATTCCATACTCAGGGTTTATCCCTCCGTTGTTTTTAGGTGAGGAAACAACAAACTTTTGTTGCTTTTGCTCCAAGGTGGTTCCAAAGGAAGAAAAACAAGACTGAAGTGCTGGAGGAAAGGATCCTCCATTAGGGCTTTTGTTTAAAAACTTATCGGGAGGAGTTTTTACCTCCCTTGGCATTGTAATAATACTAATCAGCACTCGTTTTATAGCTCTGGTCTGTAATAAGTAACTTGATCTTACTTTCTAAATAAATGTAAGTTTATGTAATCGCTTCCGCATTCCTATATCTCCGATGTTCTGTAATGTCTGCAAGACGGGTGAAACGTTCCTGGAAAGGTAAGAAAGAAGATACCGAACTTGTCAAGTGATTTAGGAACCTCTACAGGGTGTCTGATGTCTGTTGGACAAGGACAACTGTAGGTGGGCCTAATTACTTGGGAGGTTCCGTCACAGAGTCGGTGGAGCTCTCGTCGGAGTCCCTCTCCCGGCAAACATGTGCATCGCCGCCCTTCTTCTTGTAGTACCTCTTCTTTTCTCTCCTCTTTCCCTTCTTGTCGGCGTTTCGACCCCGAGGGGTCCCTGGACCGACGAGTAAATTGTCGCCGCGTGTCCCAGCCCAGATGGGTTGGCGCGAGACGGAGCACGAAGGAGGGGGGGAAGGGGAGACAGGCAAAAGGGGAAACCTGCGGCCTTCGTGTTGTCCTGCGCCCAGGTCGGGTGCGCTTGCAGTAGGGGGTTACAAGCGTCCGCGTGGGCGAGAGCGAGGGACTTTACTCGTCGTCCCGTCCTCCCACGTGGCCAACCTTCTTGTAAGAGAGCCCTGAACCTTCCTTTTATAGGCGTAAGGGGAGGGTCCATATGTACAATGGGGGTGTAGCAGTGTGCTAACGTGTCTAGCAGAGAGGAGCTAGTGCCCTAAGTACATGCCGTCGTGGCAGCCGGAGAGGTTTTGGCACCCTGTTCATGTGATGTCGTGGCCGTCGGAGGAGCGCTGGAGCCTTGCGGAAGGACAGCTGTCGGGGCTGTCGAGTCCTTGCTGACGTCTCCTTGCTTCTGTAAGGGGCTGAGAGCCGACGTCGTCATGGAGCACGCGGGGCGCCATCATTATTTGTTTACCGGGGCGAGCCAGATGGGACGCCGGTCTTGTTCCCCGTAGCCTGAGCTAGCTAGGGGTAGGGTAATGATGGCCTCCCCTGTGACGTGGTCGGTCCGAGCCCTAGGTCGGGTGAGGCGGAGGCTCCTCCGAGGTCGAGGTCGAGTCCGAGCCCCGGGTCGGGCGAGGCGGAGATCGTCGTCTGAGGCCAGGGCTGAGTCCGAGCCCTGGGGTCGGGCGAGGTGGAGTTCGTCGTCTTCCGGAGCCGAGGCCGAGGCCGAGCCTTGGGGTCGGGCGAGGCGGAGTTCGTCGTCTTCCGGAGCCGAGGCCGAGTCCGAGCCCTGGGGTCGGGCGAGGCGGAGTTCGTCGTCTTCTGGAGCCGAGGCCGAGTCCGAGCCCTGGGGTCGGGCGAGGCGGAGTTCGTCGTCTTCCGGAGCCGAGGCCGAGTCTGAGCCCTAGGGTCGGGCGAGGCGGAGCTTCCTATGGCGCCCGAGGCCGGACTTGGCTGCTGTCAGCCTCACTCTGTCGAGTGGCACAACAGTCGGAGTGATGCAGGCGGCGCTGTCTTCTTGTCAGGCCGGTCAATGGAGCGGCGAAGTGACTACGGTCACATCGGCTCTGTCGACTGAAGGGCGCGCGTCAGGATAAGGTGTCAGGCCATCCTTGCATTAAATGCTTCTGCGATACGGTCGGTCAGTGTGGTGGTCTGGCCAAGGTTGCTTCTCGGCGAAGACTGGGCCTCGGGCGAGCCGAAGGTGTGTCCGTTGCTTGAGGGGGCCCTCGGGCGAGACGTGAATCCTCCGGGGTCGGCTGCCCTTGCCCGAGGCTGGGCTCGGGCGAGGCGAGATTGTGTCCCTTGAGTGGACCGAGCCTTGACCTTGATCGCACCCATCAGGCCTTTGCAGCTTTGTGCTGATGGGGGTTACCAGCTGAGATTAGGAGTCTTGGGGGTACCCCTAATTATGGTCCCCGACAGTAGCCCCCGAGCCTCGAAGGGAGTGTTAATACTCGCTTGGAGGCTTTTGTCGCACTTTTTTGCAAGGGGACCGGCCTTTCTCGGTTGCGTTTTGTTCCGATGGGTGCGTGCGACCGCACCCGCCGGGTGTAGCCCCTGAGGCCTCGGAGGAGTGGTTTGACTCCTTCGAGGTCTTAGTGCGTTTCGTAATGCTTCGGCCGGTCTGGTTGTTCCCTCATGTAAACTGGTCGTAGCCCAGGTGCACAGTCGAGTCCCAAGTTCTCGGGCTGGTATGTTGACGTTGTCAACGGTTTGGCCGGAGCCGGGTTTGCGAGAGCAGCCCCCGAGCCTCTGCACAGAGCGAGAGAACGGTCAGGGATAGACTCGGCTTTTTACATACGCCCCTGCGTCGCCTTTTCGCAAGGAGGAGGGGGGAAAGCGCCATGTTGCCCTCCGAGGGCGCCGAACATGGTGTCTCCAGTGAGTTGCTAACGAGTAATCCAAGTGGACGCCCGTGCCCCATACGTTAGGGGTCGGCTAGTGGCCCGGAGGCGCGCTCCAAAAGTACCTGCGGGTGATTTGCCGGACCCGGTCCCCTTTTGACGGGGTCCGAGGGCTCGATGCCTCCCTCTGGTGGGATTCCGTTACAAAATCGTTCCCGTTGGTCTCGGAAATGTCCTAGGGTACCTCGGGAGCGTAGCCCGAGCCTTGGTTATGTATCGAACGTACCCAGGGTCATCCCTCGCTCTGCGTCTGAGGCGGCTGTCGAACCCTTCGGGGGCCAGTCAACGAACCCCTGATCAGTAGTGGGCGCGGAGCCCGAGTGGTCTGAGGCGGCCGTTGAACCCTTCCGAGGGGCCGGCCTTCGAACCTTTGACCAGTAGTGGGCGCGGAGCCCGAGTGCTCTGAGGCGGCTGTTGAACCCTTCCGAGGGGCCAGCCTTCGAACCTCTGATCAGTAGGGGGGCTCGGGGCCCGCTTCCTTCGTGGAGAAGGATCCCTTTCGGAGTATCCCCTTTCCCGATCCCTGAGGCAAGAGAGAGAAAGAGGAAGTGGAAAATGATACGAAATCGAATGACGTGGCACACCTTTTTTGACGCGGTCATTATGGCAGAGGTGAAGCGTCGCCTGCTTTGCCTGCCAAAGGTGCCGCCTGTCCTGCCACAGAGTTAATGCGACGGGACGAATGGTTCACGAGGCGGCCGTTGTGCGTGCGCGAGCCGTTCGAGGAACGGAACATGGGCGCGTCGTCTTCACGCCGTGGGAGAGGGCTCTCTCGCTGTCCTAGGAGGGGACGTGAGCTTGCTGACGACTTGACCGCTGCTTCCGCCCGCCTGCCACCGCCATTACTGCCGGCCCATTTCTGGCCGTATCGACCATCGCGCCTTCTCTCGCGGCTGACTGACCCGTGACCGATGTGCTCGGTTGGCACTGTCGGGTCATGCGCAGGGTCGCCTCGAGTCGCGGCACTGGTTCCGCAGTCGAGAAGGCGCGGTACTGGCGCGAGTGGTGGTGCAGTTTCTCGCACGTAGTAACCGGCGCGCTGGTTACATGATGTCTGGGCCTGGGCCTCCATGCTGGACGCGTCGAAGTCGAAAGGGTGCGCCTCCGCTGGTGCGGTTGCATGCCGCCTGCATGGCGATCCGCCCTTTCACCCGCTGGTCTGGGCGAAAGTGGAGGAGCGCTTGTAACCGCTGGGCAGTTACACGCACCGCGCGCGGCGGTTTGGCTTCTTCTGCCCTGGGCCAGCTTGCATGACGCGTGGGACCCAGCCCCCGTGTCGTAGGGGGAGGACCTTGGGGCGTGTTGGAGAAGGCTCGGTTCACGCCGGCTGAGGACGCAAGTGGGGAGAGTTGCCTTTAAAAGGAGGGTGACCCCCTTGGAAGGCAACCATGTCTTCGTACTCCCTTCATGCATCGCGTCCTTCCACCTTCCGAGCCCCAGGATGGGGAGCGCCCGCGGTTCTTTCGCCTTGTCGTCGTTGAAGGAACGCAACTTCGCGGAAGTTGGTACCTTTCAGCCATCGCTCGGCTTCAAGGATTTTCATCAGGCAGCCCGGCCGCATCCCCTCGCCGGTGGTCACCCAAGACGGTGACCACCAGCTCCTGGGTGGGGAGAAGCAAGCCGGGTTGCGGCCTCTGTCCCTCCCTCAGCTTCAAGGATGTTCATCATCAGTGCTGGGGAGGGGAGTGCGTCGAGTTGGGGTCCTTCTCCGCGCGGGCAGCGGCCCGCTCCTTCCCTCAGTGATAGGGGGGAAGGGCGTTCGCCGTTCGTGGCGCTAGCAGCTGCCGCATGTCCGGCTCTCTGGCCTGAGCGGCTTCGGCGCTGCTTCTGGTGCCACCTCTCACCGAGGCAGCCAGAAGAGGTTTCTCCGCCGACGAGATAGCCAGCGCCACCCGCAGACTGACCTCCAACTCCACGGCCTTCTGCATGTCCTTGCCCCTTAGGCGGGGATGCGGGCGAGGGCCTTGTTGCAGCAGCGTCTGCCCCTGAGGTCATCGCTGCTGCTATTTGGCCGCCCGGGGCGGAAGTCGTTGTCGCTGCTGCCGGAGCGGGCGTCAGCGAGCCATCCGTCGGCCTTCTGTTGCTCTGCAGGCCCTCCAACGTGGGGGGTTGTTCGTTCCTGCGGAGGTGGAACCGGAGTTCCGTTTGCAATGGCACCTTGAGCGCCGGTGTTTGTTCATTGTGGCTGTCGGGGCCTGAACATGTATGTATTTTTGGCACAAAGCCGTGTTTTTTACTCATTTCGAGCACCAGGACTCACCTGTCGGCTAACTGAACCGCTTCACCAAGTGTGAGTTGCCTCGTGCGAAGGTGACGAGTGAGGTATCCGTATCCCGGAGGCGTAGGAGTCCCTCGGCTCGGTCGGCCTTGCCGCCCGAGGCTTCTCTTGCTTAGTTAAAGGAACCCTCGGTCGCTCTTCGATGAGCCGGAGCCGAAGGCAGCGGTGTCAGTGTGGACAGAGGCAGAGTTGGCTCGAAAAGAAGGCTTCATCGACCGGAGCCTGGTCGGGCCGTCCACTGGCGGGACCAGCGCCGGAGTCGAGTTGCCGAGGCCATGAGCCGGGCTGATGTCCTCGGGGGATAGCTGGTTGAGGCTTCGGGGCGGGCGGCCGAGCTGTCTGCTCGGGCCGGATTCCTAGAGGAGACCCTGGCGGCGATGGCCTGGGCGTGGTGCTGATGTCGTCCTTCGGAGCGGGGATCCTCTGACCGCGTTGCCGTCAGAGGCTCGGTCGGACTTCGCCGAAGGTGGAGTTGATGCCGAGGGTGCTGCTGCTCCCCCTCCATCGACGTTTGAGCCTGCAGGATCTGTTCATCTTGTAGTGTGCGTATGTTTTCTGCGGCCGCCGAGGCCCAAACATACTGTCGTCGCGTTGTAAAGCTGCGTTTCTTTTCCTCTTGTCTCGAGTATCTGGACTTATTTGTCGGTAACATAATTGTTTGTCTGAGCGAGAGTTACTTTTCACGGAAGGTGATGAGTGAGGTATCCGTATCCTGGAGGCGTAGGAGTCCCTCGGCTCGGTCAGCCTTGCCGCTTACGTGTACTCTTACTCGTCCGTAGGATTCTGCTAACGATGTAGTCAAGAAGGCCCGAAAAATCATTTAGGCAGAAAGGTTTCCGAGCATTAAGACTTGTTCGGTCAGCGGAATCGCTTATCCGAGCGTGAGTTACTTATCACAGAAGGTGATGAGTGAGGTATCCGTATCCCGGAGGCGTAGGAGTCCCTCGACTCGGTCGGCCTTGGCTGCTTACGTGTACTCCATCGTTTTCAGGATCCCACTTTTGAAGTAGTCAAAAAGCACGAATGACGTTCTGGCAGAAAGACCTTTTCCGAGGAAAATTTTGACGCAGAGGGGGTGCCCCCCTTCTAGCCCCCGAGGGAGGGTCGGGCTTTGCTGAGGCAAGGCTGACCCTTCCGTGATGGTTAGACTTTGTATGTGAACGAGGTGTATGAACGACTTGAAAGCATCTTAAGGGTAGAAGCGATGTAGCTGTCGGATGTTCCAAGTGCTGCTGTAGACCTCGCCTTGACTATTGGCCAGCTTGTATGTCCCGGGCTTCAGAACCTTGGCGATGACGAACGGCCATTCCCAGGGAGGCATGAGCTTGTGCCGCCCTCGGGCGTCTTGTCGCAGCCGAAGCACCAAGTTGCCCACCTGGAGGTCTCGGGATCGAACCCCTCTGGCGTGGTAGCGTCGCAGGGACTGCTGATACCGCGCCGAGTGTAGTAAGGCCATGTCTCGAGCCTCTTCCAGCTGGTCCAGTGAATCTTCTCGGTTGGTCTGGTTGCTTCGGTCGTCGTACGCCCTCGTCCTCAGGGAACCGTATTCTAAGTCCGTGGGCAAAATGGCCTCGACCCCATAGACTAGAAAGAACGGTGTGAAGCCCGTGTCTCGGCTTGGCGTTGTCCTTAGACTCCAGACCACCGAGGGGAGTTCCTTCATCCATCGCCTGCCGAGCTTGTTGAGGTTGTTGTAGATCCTCGGCTTGAGTCCTTGCAGAATCATGCCGTTGGCACGTTCTACCTGCCCATTCGTCATGGGGTGAGCCACGGCGGCCCAGTCCACCCGGATGTGGTGATCCTCACAGAAGTCCAGGAACTTTCTACCGGTGAACTGGGTGCCGTTGTCGGTGATGATGGAGTTCGGGACCCCAAAGCGATGGATGATGTTGGTGAAGAACGCCACCGCCTGTTCGGACCTGATGCTGTTTAGGGGTCGGACTTCGATCCACTTGGAGAATTTGTCGATGGCGACCAGCAGGTGCGTGTAGCCCCCGGGTGCCTTCTGCAAGGGACCGACGAGGTCCAGACCCCACACAGCAAACGACCAGGTGATGGGTATTGTTTGCAGAGCCTGAGCGGGCAGGTGGGTCTGCCTTGCGTAGAATTAACACCCTTGGCAGGTGCGGACAATTCTAGTGGCGTCGGCCACCACGGTCGGCCAGTAGAAACCTTGTCGGAAAGCGTTTCCAACGAGGGCTCGAGGCGCTGCGTGATGACCGCAAGCCCCCGAGTGTATTTCTTGTAATAGCTCCTGACCTTCGGCGATGGATATGAATCGCTGGAGGATGCCTGAGGGGCTGCGGTGGTAGAGCTCCTTTCCGTCCCCCAGCAAGACGAACGACTTGGCGCGCCGTGCCAGTCATCGAGCTTCGGCTCGGTCGAGGGGCAGCTCTCCTCGGTGGAGATATTGTAGGTACGGGGTCTGCCAGTTTCGATTAGGCGTGACCCTGCTCCGCTCTTCCTTGACGCACAGTGCCTCACCCTCGGGGGCCGAGGGTGCCTCGGGCTGAGCCGAGGGCGCCTCGGGCTGGGCCGAGGCCTTCTCGGGCTCGGGCGTGTCGTCGGTCTTGACTGAGGGTTGATGTAGGTCTCGGGAGAAGACGTCCGGGGGAACCGTTGTCCGCCCCGAGGCTATCTTAGCCAGCTCGTTCGCAGTCTCGTTGTATCGTCGGGCGATGTGGTTGAGCTCGAGCCCGTAGAACTTGTCCTCCAGGCGCCGAACCTCATCGCAGTAGGCTTCCATCTTCGAGTCGCGGCAGTGGGAGTTCTTCATGACTTGGTCGATGACAAGCTGCGAGTCACCACGAGCGTCGAGGCGTCGGACCCCTAGCTCGATGGCGATGCGCAACCCGTTGACCAGAGCCTCGTACTCAGCCACGTTGTTGGATGCCGGGAAATGGAGGCGCAACACGTAGCTGAGGTGTTTCCCGAGGGGCGAGATGAAGAGCAGGCCCGCGCCTGCCCCTGTTTTTATCAGCGACCCGTTGAAAAAACATGGTCTAGAGTTCCAGTTGGATCGGAGCCGTTGGGAGTTGGGTGTCGACCCATTCAGCCACAAAGTCCGCCAAGACTTGGGACTTGATGGCCTTCCGAAGGGCGAACGAGATTGTCTCGCCCATGATTTCCACCGCCCACTTTGCAATCCTACCCGAGGCCTCTCGGCACTGAATGAACTCCCCCAGGGGGAAGGATGACACCACAGTCACCGGATGAGACTCGAAGTAGTGTCGCAACTTCTGCCGCGTCAGAATCACCGGGTACAACAACTTCTGAATTTGTGGGTAGCGGATCTTAGTCTCGGACAGCACTTAACTGATAAAGTAGACCGGCCTCTGGAAGGGCAATGCATGCCCTTCTTCTCGTCTCTCAACCACGATCGCGGCGTTGACCACCTGAGTGGTAGCGGCGACGTAGATCAAGAGGGCTTCTCCAGCGGCGGGGGGCACCAAGATGGGCGCGTTCGTGAGGACCACCTTCAGGTTCCCGAGGGCTTCCTCGGCCTCGGGGGTCCAAGTGAAGCACTCAGCCTTTCTTAAGAGGCGGTACAGAGGTAGGCCTCTTTCGCCGAGGCGCGAGATGAAACGGCTCAGGGCCGCAAGGCATCCCATGACCCTCTGTACGCCTTTCACGTCCTTGATGGGCCCCATGTTGGTGATGGCCGCGATTTTTTTCCGGGTTGGCCTCGATGCCCCGCTTGGAGACGATGAACCCCAAGAGCATGCCTCGGGGGACTCCGAAGACACACTTCTCGGGGTTGAGTTTTACGCCCTTCGCCTTGAGACATCGGAATGTCGTTTCAAGGTCAGAAAGGAGGTCGGAGGCTTTCCTCGTCTTGACTACGATGTCATCGACGTAAGCCTCGACCGTTCGACCAATGTGTTCACCGAACACGTGGTTCATGCACCTTTGGTACGTCACACCCACATTCCTCAAACCAAATGGCATAGTAACGTAGCAGTACATGCCAAAAGGTGTGATGAAAGAAGTCGCGAGCTGGTCGGACTCTTTCATCCTGATTTGGTGATACCCTGAGTAGGCATCGAGGAAAGACAGGGTTTCGCACCCAGCAGTGGAATCCACGATTTGATCGATGCGAGGCAGAGGGTAGGGAACTTTTGAACATGCTTTGTTTAGACCAGTGTAGTCTACACACATCCGCCATTTCCCTCCTTTCTTTCTCACAAGCACAGGGTTGGCAAGCCATTCGGGATGGAATACCTCTTTGATGAACCCTGCGGGCCATCAGCTTGTGGATCTCCTCGCCTATGGCTCTGCGCTTTTCTTTGTCGAATCGGCACAAAGGCTGCTTCACGGGTCGGGCTCTAGCTCGGATATCCAGCGAGTGCTCGGCGACATCCCTCGGTATGCCAGGCATGTCCGAGGGACTCCACGAGAAAACTTCAGCGTTTGCGCGGAGAAAGTCGACGAGCACTGCTTCCTATTTGGGGTCGAGCTCGGAGCTGATCCGGATCTGCTTGAAGGCGTCGTTGCTGGGGTTGAGAGGGACGGACTTAACCGTCTCTGCTGGCTCGAAGTTGCCGGCATGGCGCTTCATGTCTGGCGCCTCCTTGGAGAGGCTCTCCAGGTCGGCGATGAGGGCCTCGGATTTGGCGAGGGCCTCGGTGTACTCCACGCACTCCACATCGCATTCGTACGCATGTCGGTACGTGGGACCGACGGTGATGACCCCGTTGGGGCCCGACATCTTGAGCTTGAGGTAGGTGTAGTTGGGGACGACCATGAACTTGGCGTAGCATGGCCTCCCCAGCACCGCGTGGTAGGTTCCTCGGAACCCGACCACCTCGAACGTGAGGGTTTCCCTTCGGAAGTTGGAGGGAGTCCCGAAGCAGACGGGCAGATTGAGTTGTCCGAGGGGTTGGACGCGCTTCCCGGGGATGATCCCGTGAAAAGGCGTCGCGCCTGCCCGGACCGAGGACAGATCGATCCGCAGGAGCCCGAGGGTCTCGGCGTAGATGATGTTGAGGCTGCTGCCTCCGTCCATGAGGACCTTGGTGAGCCTGACGTTGCCGATGACGGGGTTGACAACGAGCGGATATTTCCCCGGGCTCGGCACGCGGTCAGGGTGATCGCCCTGGTCGAAGGTGATGGGCTTGTCGGACCAGTCTAGGTAGACCGGCGCCACCACCTTTACCGAGCAGACCTCCCGACGCTCTTGCTTGCGGTGCCGAGCCGAGGCCTTCGCCACTTGCCCACCGTAGATCATGAAGTAGTCGTGGACCTCAGGGAACCCCTCTGCCTTGTGATCCTCCTTCTTGTCGTTGTTGTGGGCCCTGCCACCCTCCGCAGGTGGCTCGGCCTTGTGAAAGTGGCGCCGAAGCATGGCGTACTCTTCAAGGGTGTGCTTGACGGGCCCCTGATGATAGGGGCACGACTCCTTGAGCATCTTGTCGAAGAGATTGGCACCTCTGGGAGGTTTCCGAGGGTTCTTGTACTCAGCGGCGGCGACAAGGTCCGCGTCGGCGGCGTCGCGTTTCGCTTGCGACTTCTTCTTGCCTTGGTGCCGCGCTGAGTGGACGCCTCGGGGACATCTTCCGGCTGGCGGCCCTGGGGCTGCTTGTCCTTCCAGAAGATGGCCTCAACCGCCTCCTGGGCAGAGGCGAACTTGGTGGCGATGTCCATCAGCTCGCTCGCCCTGGTGGGGGTCTTGCGCCCCAGCTTGCTCACCAGGTCGCGGCAGGTGGTGCCGGCGAGGAACACGCCGATGACATCCGAATTGATGACGTTGGGCAGCTCGGTGCGCTGCTTCGAGAATCGCTAGATGTAGTCCCGGAGAGACTCTCCCAGCTGCTGGCGGCAGCTTTGGAGATCCCAGGAGTTCCTAGGGCGCACATACATGCCCTAGAAGTTGTCGGCGAAGGCTTGGACCAGGTCGTCCCAGTTGGAGATCTGCCCCGGAGGCAGGTGCTCCAGCCAGGCTCGAGCGGTGTCGGAAAGGAACAGGGGGAGGTTGCGGATGATGAGGTTGTCATCGTCCGTTCCACCCAATTGGCAGGCCAGCCGGTAGTCCGCGAGCCACAGTTCCGGCCTCGTCTCCCCCAAGTACTTTGTGATAGTAGTCGGGGTTCGGAACCGGGTCGGGAACGGCGCCCGTCGTATGGCCCGGCGGAAAGCCTGCGGACAGGGTGGTTCGGGTGAGGGACTCCGATCCTCCCCGCTGTCGTAGCGTCCCCCACGCCTGGGGTGGTAGCCTCGGCGCACCCTCTCGTCGATGTGGGTTCGAAGATTGCGGTGGTGGTGCTCGTTGCCGAGGCGACCCGGGGCCGCAGGCGCTGTGTTGCACGTGCGCCCGGTGTGGACCGAGGCTTCCCGCATGAATCGGGAAGTCGCGGCGCGATGCCCCGAGGGGTACCCCTGCCTTCGGGAGGCAGAGCGTTCGTCCTGTCGGACCGCGACGTCCTCCAGGAGATTCTTGAGCTCTCCCTGGATACGCCGCCCTTCGGTGGTTGATGGTTCCGGCATTGCGCGGAGAAGTATTGCTACTGCAGCCAGGTTCTGGCCGACCCCACTGGAAGCCGGTGGAGGCCTTGAACTGACTTCGTCGGCAATGCGGAGCTGGATGCCCTGGGGTAGATGACGCGCTTCTCCGGCCGGAGCTTGGTCTGCCCATTCCTGCCCGATGTTCCAGCGGAGCGGCTCAAGTGTTCCTGCTCCCTCGTCGAGCCTGGCCTGCATCTCGCGGATTTGCTCGAGCTGTGCGTTCTAACCCCCCGCAGGGACTGGGACCACAGCTAGCTCCCGAAGGATGTCAACGCGAGGCGCAGGCCTAGGGGGATCATCGTTTTCCGGTATACCAAGATGGTTGCCTTCGCCGGGACCCCCTAGATCGACGTGGAAACATTCACTACTTGGGCCGCAGTCTTCGTCGCCGAAGCTGCGGCTGCCGTCGGAACAATCGGAGAGGCAGTAGTCGCATGCGGTCATGAAGTCCCGCATGGCACTGGGGTTACAGAGCCTGGAGAAATCCCAACAAATGTCGGGCTCATCATCTTCCTCGGAACCCGAGGGTCCGTAGGTCGAGACGGCCGTCAGCCGGTCCCAGGGTGACCGCATATGATACCCCGGAGGGCTTGAACATGCCTTTATAAAAGCGTCCACCAAAGCGGGGTCGCTCGGTGGGTCGAGGCTGAATCCAAAAGGCACGAGATGGGAATCGGTCGGTACCTCTTGGTCGACGAGTGGTGATGAAGTCGCGTCAGTGGCGGACTGCACCGTCGTCTTAGGTACGAGGGTGACGCCCAGCAAGTCCCTCGCGAGCGTGCTGGCGTCGTTCGTCCGCTTGGAGTTGGCGTGTTGCGGGGAAACGACGCTCGTCTTCGTCTCAGACGCGAGGTCGACGCCCGACGTGTCCCTCGTCGGGGCGCCGGTGCTGTCGACTCGCTCGACAGCCGACGAGGTGCCGCCTCCTACTTGGCCACGGTTGCCCCGCCTCCTCCTCCGTCGGCGGGGGAGGTGACGGGACAAACCCGGATGTTGTTCTTCCGCCACGTGGGGAAGACGTCGTTGATTCCGCCACCGGCGGGCGGGCTGACGGCCGCCATTGTCGCTGTCGCGCGGCGGAGGAAGGAGTATCATGTCGTAGCTGCCGTCGAGGGACATGAACTCAAGACTCCCGAAACGGAGAACCGTCCCGGGTTGGAAAGGTTGCTGGAGACTACCCATTTGGAGCTTGACGGGAAGCTGTTCGTCAACACGCAGCAGGGCCCTACCTAGCGCGCCAACTGTCGGCGTTTCGACCCCGGGGGGTCCCTGGACCGACGAGTAAATTGTCGCCGCGTGTCCCAGCCCAGATGGGTCGGCGCGAGACGGAGCACGAAGGGGGAAAAAAGGGGAGATAGGCAAAAGGGGAAACCCGCGGCCTTCATGTTGTCCTGCGCCCAGGTCGGGTGCGCTTGCAGTAGGGGGTTACAAGCGTCCGCGTGGGAGAGAGCGAGGGACTTTACGCGTCGTCCCGTCCTCCCGTGCGGCCAACCTTCTCGTAAGAGAGCCCTGGACCTTCCTTTTATAGGCGTAAGGAGAGGGTCCAGGTGTACAATGGGGGTGTAGCAGTGTGCTAACGTGTCTAGCAGAGAGGAGCTAGTGCCCTAAGTACATGTCGTCGTGACAGCCGGAGAGGTTTTGGCACCCTGTTCATGTGATGTCGTGGCCGTCGGAGGAGCGCTGGAGCCTTGCGGAAGGACAGCTGTCGGGGCTGTCGAGTCCTTGCTGACGTCTCCTTGCTTTCGTGAGGGGCTGAGAGCCGCCGTCGTCATGGAGCACGCGGGGCGCCATCATTATTTGTTTACCGGGGCGAGCCAGATGGGACGCCAGTCTTGTTCCCCGTAGCCTGAGCTAGCTAGGGGTAGGGTAATGATGCCCCCCCTGTGACGTGGTCGGTCCGAGCCCTGGGTCGGGCGAGGCGGAGGCTCCTCCGAGGTCGAGGTCGAGTCCGAGCCCCGGGTCGGGCGAGGCGGAGACCGTCGTCTGAGGCTTGGGCTAAGTCCGAGCCCTGGGGTCGGGCGAGGCGGAGTTCGTCGTCTTCTGGAGCCGAGGCCGAGTCCGAGCCCTAGGGTCGGGCGAGGCGGAGTTCATCGTCTTCCGGAGCCGAGGCCGAGTCCGAGCCCTGGGGTCGGGCGAGGCGGAGTTCGTCGTCTTCCGGAGCCGAGGCTGAGTCCGAGCTTTGGGATCGGGCGAAGCGGAGTTCGTCGTCCGAGGCCGAGACGGGGGCCGAGCCCTGGGGTCGGGCGAGGCGGAACTTCCTATGGCGCCCGAGGCCGGACTTGGCTGCTGTCAGCCTCACTCTGTCGAGTGGCACAGCAGTCGGAGCGACGCAGGCGGCGCTGTCTTCTTGTCAGGCCGGTCAGTGGAGCGGCGAAGTGACTGCCGTCACTTCAGCTCTGTCGACTGAAGGGCGCGCGTCAGGATAAGGTGTCAGGCCATCCTTGCATTAAATGCTTCTGCGATATGGTCGGTCGGTGTGGCGATCTGGCCAAGGTTGCTTCTCGGCAAAGACTGGGCCTCAGGCGAGCCGAAGGTGTGTCCGTTGCTTGAGGGGGCCCTCGGGCGAGACGTGAATCCTCCGGGGTCGGCTGCCCTTGCCCGAGGCTGGGTGTAAAGCCCAAAATTTGTGTAAGGGAAAAATACTAGAATAAGGAAATAAAGAAATAAATTAGAAAATTTAGATATCTCAAATTATACTTGAGCTTTGAATTTTGAGGATTTAATTTCGAAACCAAGAATTGATTTAGAAAAGAAGTAATAGAAAGGTTTTCTATTCAACTAAATGATTAGTCATTTCATTAAATGATACGCTATAAACATTTATTTAAATGAGTATTGATATATAAGTATAGTATTAAATTTAGATGACTCAAATCTAGACGGGACTTTTAAAATTAATTTTTTAAACTCAAAAAAATAAATAAATTGGAGGTTTTTCTATTTATTTGAGTGAATACCCCTTCATCAATATTATATTGAGAGCCATTAATTAAAGAAGTAAATAAAACTTTGCACTTATGCTTGGAGTTATGACTGTGCATGTAAATTTGATTCATGAACCTAGATTTAAATCTGAAATTTGGTTTGGATCTAGTTTGGAATAAAAAAATAAAAAAAAAGATAGGACCTTACCTGCTCGTGGGCCTAATCTTCTCTCATCGGACCGGCTCCTAGCTGTTCGCCTGTGCCAATTCGTCTAACCACTAGCCCAACCGCACAACCTCTCTTTATTTCCCTTTTTTTATTGCTTTTGCCGTTGGGATGTCACCCATGTTCATCCGGTCATCCAACCTTCGCAGACATCTCCAGGCTCCTGGATCGACGCAGATCGAAGCAAACTTGTTAGGATCTGTGAACGAAGCAAATCCCGCGCGCGTCGGACCCTCAACAGTCGCCATAACAAGCTCGCATGATTTAGGGATTTCTGTTAGGAATCGATCTCTCCTCATGGCTATATAATGCAATCTCTCCTCATCCACATTGATCCAGCGCTTGGGAACGTGAGTGCAGCCATGGGGAGTCCTGCCATTTCATGCGCACCGAGGGAGCTCCGGAGATCGCGACGGCACCTGGACCACGCCATGAAGCTGCACAAGGTCACCGCGGAGTCCCAGGTGGCGGCCATGGTGGATGTGCAGTCACTCGACAATGGTGCTGGCGTCTAGAATTCGGGCATGGGAGCGACGATGGTGGTCATAGGCTTCGGCGCGGTCGCTCATCCAGCCGAGGGCTCTGGCGCTGCTGGGTCTGACCGGTAGGAGGAAGAAGCAGGGCTGGCCTTCGGATCAGCGATGGACAGATGAGATTAGAAGCAAGGTGTACTGGTTCGGATTTAGTCCTCAGTCGTCCGATACGAAACGTACGGGTGAGATTCGATCTAACCATATTAAATCTGGTGCGTTGATCAGATCGGATGGCTCTGGTTGCTTGGCAATTCTTTTAATATTGGGATCTAATCTGGGGTCGCATGTTTTCGATTCGACGGTCGATAGCGAAGGATACCCCTTCGTTATGGGCATTTGACGTAAGAACCCCTAGGAAATCAACTAATAAACCCGCCATCCACGCGGGGAGAATCCTGAGTCTTGGGGAGATTTGCGAGCTAGCCCTTGCAGTTCCTAATAATAAAGCGCCCAGTCCAGTGAGCAGTGAAATTAGATAATAAATTTTGGAAAATGATTTTTAATACAAAAAAATACTAGAAACTTGTATAATTCATAGAAAATTCATATTAAGTCCAAATTAGTCCATTCCAACTCCTATAACTTTGTAACATTATTGTTTATAATTTTGTGCATATATTTTGACATGAAAGTCACATTAAAATTTATATTCTATTTAATCTTGTACAAAACACATAAAATCATTAGAAATTCATAACTTTCTCATTTGAACTTCAAATTGAGTCATTCTAGTTGCAATAATTTTATTTTAATATTTTCTATCAACTAGTAACACTGTTTAGCCATGAAACTTGAAGTAAAATTGTTCATTTGAATTAATCTGTTCTAGGTGCTAAATAATTTCGAAAATTCATAATTTAATAACCGAAGCTCTGAATTTAGTGGTTCTTGTTTCTACGATCTCGTTTTGGCGCGTAGATTATTATTACGCAGTTTATTCTTATGTTTGGTGTAATGTTAATTTTGGCTATACACTGTTTGTTTGTATTGCTACGACTAGTTTGAGGTCACGAGTCATCTGAAGATCATCATGGTACCTGGAATCTCAAGTCCCAGGCAAGTTGTGCCCTTGATCACTTCTTTTACCCACTCATGTTCTAATTAATCATAATGATCTGCATAGGTTAATTTTGATGGGACCCAATAGGTTACCCTAGTTTGTCTATCTTTATACCTTGTTTACCACTGAACTTTTTGGGTAGTACTTGCTAGTGCTTTATGTGGTTTTGGGTATGAAGGTACATTATTCATGATCACACTTTTATTATATGTTTATTATTACTGTTCATGATAAGATCATTATGTTAATTGGAACATGGAGAACCACCCGGGAAAACAGTGCTACCACAAGGGTTTAATGGGACGCCCTTGGCCGATTAATTAGGAAAGCTAGTGGAAGACTACCTTACCCGAAAGGGGCAAGGGCAGTAGGGGAGTGGTCAGTGTAGGGAGGCCCTCGGGAGGATTTTGCTGCGATGGCGGTCCTGCAAGGGATTCCTGCATTGGAGCTTCCTATAAACTGTAGCGGGTTTTCTGAAGCTAGTGGAACTTTGTAAAGGCCTCGTAGTGTTACCCTGCCTCGCCTCCTCGGTAGAGGTGTATGGGAAGTCACGATCCCTTGGCAGATGGGTAACATGACTTATGGGTAAAGATGCGCAACCTCTGCAGAGTGTAAAACTGGTATACTAGTCGTGCTCACGGTCATGAGCAGCTCGGACACTCACATGATTAATCTATGGAACTTAAATTCAATTTGTCATATGCATTGCATCGCAGGTGATGTTGTTACTTCTGTTCTACTATTTAATTGGGTTGGTATTTACTTATACTTAGTAATGGCTAATAAAATTTTGACCAACTTTAAAAGCAATGCTCAGCTTCAGCCATCCTCTTTGGTAAGCCTTACACTTCACATGAGCTCCCACCTTTGGCGAGTTCATACACATTATTCCCCACAACTTGTTGAGCGATGAACGTATGTGAGCTCACTCTTGCTGTCTCACACCCCCACAGGTCAAGAACAGGTACCGCAGGATGAGGCGCTTGGAGGATGCTGCGATGTGTTCGTGAGAGGTCTAGGCCGTCGTCTCCCAGTCAACTTTGGGTTGCTGGACCATTGTCTCCTTGTAATGAAATTATTTATTTATTTTGTATAGAACTCCTATTATATAGTAAAGATGTGACATTCGATCCTGTGCCATGATTCATCATATGTGTGAGACTTGGTCCCAGCACACCTGGTGATTATGTTCGCGCCCGGGTCTTGGTGCCCTGAAACCCGGGTGTGACAGAAGTGGTATCAGAGGAATGTTGACTGTAGGACGAAACATAGATAGAACTGGACAACCATTATCTACTTACCTTTGCTACTCTGATCCTTTTCTAAACTTATCTTAATCTTTTCTCATCTATTTCCGCTTTACTCTGATTATTCTTACCTTTTCCTTCTAAAGACAATTGTGGATTTCACACTTTGAAATCCTGTACCTAAAGTGACCTTTAGGAATAGGAGACCTACTCTTAGGAACAAAAACAAAACTATTTTTATAGATATCTATGAAATTGAATGTTTGTTCTTATGATACTTGTTTGATTTGGATCTTTGATTGAGTGTGATGAGTTGTGGAGTAATATCCACAATTACATCTGCATATACATATAAAAAAATGCTCATCAAAATAACTAGACAAACTAGATTATCTCTCATTAAAGTATCTAACCTAACAATACCCATTTCATCTTAAAAGATTCTATCCATCTTATCTCAAAGGATTCTACCTTATCCTTATGGATTCATCTTGCCCTAAGTAGCATATTTATCCCACCCTAGCATAACAACCATGATCTAACCCAACCTAAGAGGTAAAGTAAACCATGATCGACTTATCTCATGTTTCACAACCACCTACCTATCTAAACCGTCTAAATCCAATTGGAGACACCAAGATCGAAGTGGATCAACCATGTCAAGGAAGATAGGAGTCAAGTAGATCATCAAATGAGTCAAGATCCACCATCGATAAGGGAATCTTCTTTACCATAATCCTTATTACCGCAACCTTCTCTACTTCTGCCTAATAGCTAAACATAGTATACCCATGTGTTCCTAATCATTTCCTTATTTAATGACTTAAAAAAAGTATATAGAAAACATTTGTGCTTAAAACCACTTGAAAAAAAACTCGAAGCTAAACTGCAACCAAACATTTGGCTTTCTATATCTCTTTTCTTACAAATCTCGAGGACGAGATTTCTGTTAAGGGGGTAGGATTTGTAAAGCCCAAAATTTGTGTAAGGGAAAAATACTAGAATAAAGAAATAAAGAAATAAATTAGAAAATTTAGATATCTCAAATTATACTTGAGCTTTGAATTTTGAGGATTTAATTTCGAAACCAAGAATTGATTTAGAAAAGAAGTAATAGAAAGGTTTTCTATTCAACTAAATGATTAGTCATTTCATTAAATGATACGCTATAAACATTTATTTAAATGAGTATTGAT
This sequence comes from Zea mays, assembly GCF_902167145.1. Classification (NCBI taxonomy): domain Eukaryota; kingdom Viridiplantae; phylum Streptophyta; class Magnoliopsida; order Poales; family Poaceae; genus Zea; species Zea mays. The sequence continues at coordinate 52,594,468 of NC_050098.1, read as the reverse complement.
ATATAAGTATAGTATTAAATTTAGATGACTCAAATCTAGACGGGACTTTTAAAATTAATTTTTTAAACTCAAAAAAATAAATAAATTGGAGGATTTTCTATTTATTTGAGTGAATACCCCTTCATCAATATTATATTGAGAGCCATTAATTAAAGAAGTAAATAAAACTTTGCACTTATGCTTGGAGTTATGACTGTGCATGTAAATTTGATTCATGAACCTAGATTTAAATCTGAAATTTGGTTTGGATCTAGTTTGGAATAAAAAAATAAAAAAAAGATAGGACCTTACCTGCTCGTGGGCCTAATCTTCTCTCATCGGACCGGCTCCTAGCTGTTCGCCTGTGCCAATTCGTCTAACCACTAGCCCAACCGCACAACCTCTCTTTATTTCCCTTTTTTTATTGCTTTTGCCGTTGGGATGTCACCCATGTTCATCCGGTCATCCAACCTTCGCAGACATCTCCAGGCTCCTGGATCGACACAGATCGAAGCAAACTTGTTAGGATCTGTGAACGAAGCAAATCCCGCGCGCGTCGGACCCTCAACAGCCGCCATAACAAGCTCGCGTGATTTAGGGATTTCTGTTAGGAATCGATCTCTCCTCATGGCTATATAATGCAATCTCTCCTCATCCACCTTGATCCAGCGCTTGGGAACGTGAGTGCAGCCATGGGGAGTCCTGCCATTTCATGCGCACCGAGGGAGCTCCAGAGATCGCGACGGCACCTGGACCATGCCATGAAGCTGCACAAGGTCACCGCGGAGTCCCAGGTGGCGGCCATGGTGGATGTGCAGTCACTCGACAATGGTGCTGGCGTCTAGAATTCGGGCATGGGAGCGACGATGGCGGTCATAGGCTTCGGCGCGGTCGCTCATCCAGCCGAGGGCTCTGGTGCTGCTGGGTCTGACCGGTAGGAGGAAGAAGCAGGGCTGGCCTTCGGATCGGCGATGGACGGATGAGATTAGAAGCAAGGTGTACTGGTTCGGATTTAGTCCTCAGTCGTCCGATACGAAACGTACGGGTGAGATTCGATCTAACCATATTAAATCTGGTGCGTTGATCAGATCGGATGGCTCTGGTTGCTTGGCAATTCTTTTAATATTGGGATCTAATCTGGGGTCGCATGTTTTCGATCCGACGGTCGATAGCGAAGGATACCCCTTCATTATGGGCATTTGGCGTAAGAACCCCTAGGAAATCAACTAATAAACCCGCCATCCACGCGGGGAGAATCCTGAGTCTTGGGGAGATTTGCGAGCTAGCCCTTGCAGTTCCTAATAATAAAGCGCCCAGTCCAGTGAGCAGTGAAATTAGATAATAAATTTTGGAAAATGATTTTTAATACAAAAAAATACTAGAAACTTGTATAATTCATAGAAAATTCATATTAAGTCCAAATTAGTCCATTCCAACTCCTATAACTTTGTAACATTATTGTTTATAATTTTGTGCATATATTTTGACATGAAAGTCACATTAAAATTTATATTCTATTTAATCTTGTACAAAACACATAAAATCATTAGAAATTCATAACTTTCTCATTTGAACTTCAAATTGAGTCATTCTAGTTGCAATAATTTTATTTTAATATTTTCTATCAACTAGTAACACTGTTTAGCCATGAAACTTGAAGTAAAATTTTTCATTTGAATTAATCTGTTCTAGGTGCTAAATAATTTCGAAAATTCATAATTTAATAACCGAAGCTCTGAATTTAGTGGTTCTTGTTTCTACGATCTCGTTTTGGCGCGTAGATTATTATTACGCAGTTTATTCTTATGTTTGGTGTAATGTTAATTTTGGCTATACACTGTTTGTTTGTATTGCTACGACTAGTTTGAGGTCACGAGTCATCTGAAGATCATCCTGGTACCTGGAATCTCAAGTCCCAGGCAAGTTGTGCCCTTGATCACTTCTTTTACCCACTCATGTTCTAATTAATCATAATGATCTGCATAGGTTAATTTTGATGGGACCCAATAGGTTACCCTAGTTTGTCTATCTTTATACCTTGTTTACCACTGAACTTTTTGGGTAGTACTTGCTAGTGCTTTATGTGGTTTTGGGTATGAAGGTACATTATTCATGATCACACTTTTATTATATGTTTATTATTACTGTTCATGATAAGATCATTATGTTAATTGGAACATGGAGAACCACCCGGGAAAACAGTGCTACCACAAGGGTTTAATGGGACGCCCTTGGCCGATTAATTAGGAAAGCTAGTGGAAGACTACCTTACCCGAAAGGGGCAAGGGCAGTAGGGGAGTGGTCAGTGTAGGGAGGCCCTCGGGAGGATTTTGCTGCGATGGCGGTCCTGCAAGGGATTCCTGCATTGGAGCTTCCTATAAACTGTAGCGGGTTTTCTGAAGCTAGTGGAACTTTGTAAAGGCCTCGTAGTGTTACCCTGCCTCGCCTCCTCGGTAGAGGTGTATGGGAAGTCGCGATCCCTTGGCAGATGTGTAACATGACTTGTGGGTAAAGATGCGCAACCTCTGCAGAGTGTAAAACTGGTATACTAGCCGTGCTCACGGTCATGAGCAACTCGGACACTCACATGATTAATCTATGGAACTTAAATTCAATTTGTCATATGCATTGCATCGCAGGTGATGTTTTTACTTCTGTTCTACTATTTAATTGGGTTGGTATTTACTTATACTTAGTAATGGCTAATAAAATTTTGACCAACTTTAAAAGCAATGCTCAGCTTCAGCCATCCTCTTTGGTAAGCCTTACACTTCACATGAGCTCCCACCTTTGGCGAGTTCATACACATTATTCCCCACAACTTGTTGAGCGATGAACGTATGTGAGCTCACTCTTGCTGTCTCACACCCCCACAGGTCAAGAACAGGTACCGCAGGATGAGGCGCTTGGAGGATGCTGCGATGTGTTCGTGAGAGGTCTAGGCCGTCGTCTCCCAGTCAACTTTGGTTTGCTGGACCGTTGTCTCCTTGTAATGAAATTATTTATTTATTTTGTATAGAACTCCTATTATATAGTAAAGATGTGACATTCGATCCTGTGCCATGATTCATCATATGTGTGAGACTTGGTCCCAGCACACCTGGTGATTATGTTCGCGCCCGGGTCTTGGTGCCCTGAAACCCGGGTGTGACACTGGGCTCAGGCGAGGCGAGATCGTGTCCCTTGAGTGGACCGAGCCTTGACCTTGATCGCACCCATCAGGCCTTTGCAGCTTTGTGCTGATGGGGGTTACCAGCTGAGATTAGGAGTCTTGGGGGTACCCCTAATTATGGTCCTCGACACTTCTTGTCGTTATCCCTGTCACTATCACTAGACAAGGGGCATTTAGCGATAAAATGACCGGGCTTACCACATTTCAAACCTTCTTGGAGCGGGACTTGTAGTCTTTCCCCCTCCTTTGCTTGAGGATTTGGCGAATGCTCTTGATGATGAGTGCCATCTCCTCATTGTCGAGCTTGGAGGCGTCGATGGGGACCCTACTAGGTGTAGAGTCTTCTTTCTTCTCCTCCATTGCCTTGAAGGCGACAGGTTGCACCTTGGGTGTTGAGGTGGCGCCTTGCTCGATGATCTTCTTGGAGCCTTTGATCATTAATTCAAAGCTCACAAATTTTCCTATAACTTCCTCGGGAGACATTAGCTTATATCTAGGATCACTACGAATTAATTGTACTTGGGTAGGGTTAAGAAATACAAGTAATCTTAGAATAACCTTGACCATTTCATGGTCATCCCATTTGGAGCTCCCGAGGTTGCGCACTTGATTCACCAAGGTTTTTAGCCGGTTGTACATGGCTTGCGGGTCTTCTCCTTGGTTGAGCATAAAGCGACCGAGCTCCCCCTCGATCGTTTCCCACTTGGTGATTTTGGTCACCTCATCTCCTTCGTGCGCGGTCTTGAGTACGTCCCAAATCTCTTTGGCGCTCTTCAACCCTTGCACCTTATTATACTCCTCTCGACTTAGAGAGGTGAGGAGTATAGTAGTTGCTTGAGAGTTGAAGTGCTCGATTTGGGCCACCTCGTCCTCATCATAATTTTCATCCCCTACGGATGGTACCTGTACTCCAAACTCAACAACATCCCATATACTTTTGTGGAGTGAGGTTTGGTGATATCTCATCATATCACTCCACCTAGAATAATCTTCACCGTCAAACGTCGGTGGTTTGCCTAATGGGACAGAAAGTAATGGAGTATGTCTAGGAATGCGAGGGTAGCGTAGGGGGATCTTACTATACTTCTTGCGCTCTTGGCGCTTAGAAGTGACGGACGCGGCGTCGGATCCCGATGTAGATGGCGATGAAAAGTTGGTCTCGTAGTAGACCACTTTCTTCATTTTCTTCTTCTTTTCGCCATCCTTGTGCGTCCTAATGCGCGAGGGGGATCCTTCCTTCTTTTTGTTGCCGGACTCCTTTGATGAAGCCTTCCCGTGGCTTGTAGCCTTGGCGGGGCTAGTAGGCTTGTTCCCACCGATCACCATCTCCTTCTTGGTGTGATCTCCCAACATCACTTCGAGCGGTTAGGCTCTAATGAAGCACCAGCTCTGATACCAATTGAAAGTCGCCTAGAGGGGGGTGAATAGGCAAATCTGAAATTTATAAACTTAAGCACACACTACAAGCCGGGGTTAGCGTTAGAAATAAGAGCGAGTCCGAAAGAGAGGGCGAAAACAAATCACAAGCGAATAAGGCGGATGACACGGTGATTTGTTTTAGCGAGGTTCGGTTCTTGCAAACCTACTCCCCGTTGAGGTGGTCACAAAGACCGGGTCTCTTTCAACCCTTTCCCTCTATCAAATGGTCACTTAGACCGAGTGAGCTTCTCTTCTCAATCAAACGGGACACTAAGTCCCCACAAGGACCACCACACAATTGGTGTCTCTTGCCTTGGTTACAATTGAGTTGGAATCAAGAAAGAATGAAGAAGAAAAGCAACCCAAGAGCAAGAGCTCAAATGAACACAAGTATCTCTCTCTCACTAGTCACTATTTGATTGGAATGATCTTTGGACTTGGGAGAGGATTTGATCTCTTGTTTGTGTCTTGTATTGAATGCTATAGCTCTTGTATGAGGTGTGAAGGCTGAAAACTTGGATGCAATGAATGGTGGGTGGTTGGGGGTATTTATAGCCCCAACCACCAAAAGAGCCGTTCGTGGAGGCTTCTGTCGCGTGGCGCACCGGACAGTCCGGTGCGCCAGCCACGACACCCGACCGTTGGATTCTGATCGTTGGAGCTTCTGACATCTGGGCCACCGAACAGTCTGGTGGTGCACCGGACAGTCATTGTTCACTGTCTGGTGCACCTTCTGGCTCTGCTCTGACTTCTGCGTGCACTGTAGCGCATTAACTGCCGTTGCAGACGACCGTTGGCGCTGTGTAGCCGTTACTCCGCTGGCACACCGGACAGTCCGGTGCTACACCGGATAGTCCGGTGAATTATAGCGGAGTGGCTTCTAGAATTCCCAAAGGTGGCAAGTTTGGAGTTGGGTTACCTGGTGCACCGGACAATGTCCGGTGGCACACCGGACTGTCCGGTGCGCCAGACTAGGGCACACTTCGGTAGTCTTTTGCTCTTTTTATTTGAATCCTTTCTTGGTCTTTTTATTGGTTTGTTGTGAACCTTTGGCACCTGTAATACTGATAATCTAGAGCAAACTAGTTAGTCCAATTATTTGTGTTGTGCAATTCAACCACCAAAATCAATTAGGAAAATGTGTAAGCCTATTTCCCTTTTAGTCGTGCAAAAGGGGGAGAAGTGAGGAGGAAGAAGAGAGAAAGTGATCAAGGGCAAGTGAAGAAAGCAGACAATGCAAGCGAGCTATTTAAAGATACCAAGGGGTGACCGTCCACTTCCGACCCCGCTCATTGAACAATCGCAAGACATCAATAAGCAATTCAAACCGCCTGAAATTGAGTTAGCTGACTGGCGCCGTTTCACGTAACATGGCACCAGTTGGACTCAAGTCAACTGCTCAGGCAAATGATTACACCTCTCTGTCACATCAAATTACTACTTCAGGACAACGTGATAAACACCTTCCGCGAAGCAAACACCCTTTGGGCACACCCATTGGGTGTACCGTCCAGAATCTTCAAGATTTTTTGAAGTGGTGATACCTGCAAAATATATGCAATGAATGAACCGCGACAAAAAGAGAGGATTGACTGAAATGGGAGGAAGTCCAAATGTGGTTACTGAAGCACAAGTCTAATCAATAGAGGCATTAATGTGCAGGACTGAGTGGTGTCCAGCTGAGGGTCCTCTGTTTCAACCAGCCAAATGTCCAACTTGTCATCAATCAAATTGATTCCAGACCTAACAAGACACGGACAGATGTCATCACCTGGTTATTCAGAAAAATTATCTCGAAAGCGGCACAAGATGAAGACCTTTGAATTGATTCTTTCAAAATCAACTCAAAGCTCGGGGGCTACACCCATTGGGTGCACCTTCAGTGCACCCAACAGATTCACAATGCCTTGAAGCCAAGTGCTGATTTCAAAAGCATAAGGATGAAGATCTTTGAATTGATTATTTCAAAATCAACTCAAAGCTCGGAGGCTACACCCATTGGGTGCACTTTCGGTGCACCCAACAGATTCATAATGCCTTGAAGCCAAGTGCTGATTTCAAAAGCATAAGGATAAAGACCTTTGAATGGATTACTTCTAAATCCAGTCAAAGCTCGGGGGCTACACCCAATGGGTGCACCTTTGGTGCACCGAACAAAGGTACAATAGATCAAGTCATGCTACGAACCCATAGGCAGTACCAGGAACCTTTGAGTCGATTATTTCAATATCAACTAAAAGATTGGGGGCTTGTGGGGGATAAATATCCCCCAGAGCCACTGGAAGGCGAAAACACTTCTTGGGGCCACAAGCCAGTCATCCCACAAGGTCATCACGTCATGGGCCGAACCAAAGACTACATTTAAAATGGATCGACCTAAGAAGGCGATGGGCTCACGTACGGATTATTCGCGGATGGGGTGTGATCTCGTGGAAGCTGTTCATCTTTTCCCGCGCCTGACGCCCTCAAACGCCGGGGATAGCTCGGAATGGCGCCGCCGGGTTTTCTTCAGGATAAGCAAAGATTGTTCATTATTAGCTGTTAGATAAGCTGGAAGAATGTGATCAGCGTGTGCGTAGGGAGTGCCCCACGGTCGTGTATATAAGGCCTAGGGGAAGCACATCATTTTCATCTCAATTAGCACCTGTACATTCCGAAAACACCACTTGTAAGCACACCACGCATACAAAGCCACCCCAGGAAGTAGGGTATTACGCCTCTCAAAGCGGGCCGAACCTGCAGAAAATCGCTCGACTCTCTCTCTCTCTCGTGCTTCTGGCATGAACCATCGAGCTACAATCAGCGACACTGTCCTACCCAAAAGCACCATGAGGGTACCCTGTGTGTGCGGTCGGACACTAAACACCGACAGCTGGCGCGCCAGGTGGGGGTGTGTCGTTGATCAAAGTTAGCTCCATGGCCGTCATCTTCAAGAACAAGATCACTCTCAGCCCAGGAGCTATGTTCTGCTTCGGAACCATCTCAAGCATAGCAGAGGTAGAGGGGACTCTGCACTGCGTAGCGGATCCACCCGAAAAGAGACCCTCCTTGAGTATCCTGAGAGGGGCCGAAGCAAGTCTGCGAGTCGCGCCCCCGCTCATAGCTCGAGGGAAGATGGTCCCTCGCAAGCCAGAACTTAGGAGCCCTCGGAAGAAGGAAGACCAATCAGTCGAGGCTTCACCAACTCGATGAACTCCGTTGTCCACCTCGCCCACTAAGGAGTGGACGCGAATCGCTCGGAGGAAGGAAGTAAACATCCCGTACCGAGGAAGGAGAACGCACCGAGCCATCCTCCCGATACCTCCGCCCTCAAAGGAGGATGGGAAGAAGAACACCGCCATACCTGCTCCTTTCTACCCTTACGTCCTCTTCATCCAGGGGAGATTGGAATCATCGCCCATCTTCGACAATGAGCCTACCATGCAGGGGAGGAACCTCCGCAGCGTGATGCCCAGCGACGAAGAAATAGACGCCGAAATGTGAGGCGACATGATGAATCCGGAGAACCTGAGATGCGAAAGGCTACCGACGGCTGCTTACATAGGCGGCCAATCATCTTCTACCCCTCGCGTATCCTACGAACGACCTGCGTCACGCCATCAACAATTGACGAGATGCACGAAGCACCATCAGCGCTTCACGCGACTGACGGCATGAAAATGAGATAAGGCACCGGGAGGAGTACGACCGAGATCATGGTGTACCGGAGCGAAGCCGTGCAAGATGAATCGAGTCGGCGGCAGCTTCGACCAATAGTCTGTTCCGGGGATGGCCGAGACGACCTAGTACCGACTCCCCTCCCTAGGACCGACGGCGTGAACATCGGCAGGAGGATATGTGCGGAGTCTCCGCGCTTACTCCTCGCCTCCGTGCCATCCAATGGCCTTCAAGGTCTCCAACATCGACAAATATGAGCCTAAGCAGGACCCGGGAGGCTGGTTGGTCGTCTATACGACCACCCCTCGGGCTGCTGAGGCAACAGAGGACGTCATGATGGCGTACTTGCCCATTGTCCTGTGGCAGGACGCACTGCAATGGCTCTGACACCTACCTCGACACTGCATCGACGACTGGAGTGACTTCAGTCCTTGGTTTATTGCGAACTTCCAGTCTCTCTCCAATAAACCGGCACAACCATGGAACCTCAAATCCATTAGGCGCTAGAATGATGAGACTCTCTGATCATTCCTCAAAAGGTTTCAAACGATGAGGAACCGCATCCCCGAAGTCACTGAAGCGACTGAGATTGAAGACATCTATTGGGGATCCAATGACCCGGCCTTTGTCCGGGCCATACTTCAAAAGGCACGGGCCACCTCCAAACAGTTGTTCATGGAGGCGGACATCTACATCACTACGGATGAGCGGGCCAAGGACCTCATCGAAGGCACAAAATCCGCACCATTCGTGCCGCGACGGGACATGAACCAGCAACCAGACAAACGTTGGGAAAAGAGGCCCCATGAGGAGGTGCACACCGCCGGGCCACCTGCCGCTCGAGCCCGTGGTGCACCCCGCGGAGGAGTGCGAACACTGGATGATATCTTCGACTCCTAGTGTCCGTATCACAAGGACATGCACCACACCCAGCGGAACTACAGAGACTTCAAACACTCCATCGGGCATGGCCGACCGTTCCAGCCACTACCACAACCCCCGTCCCAAGGAGAGCCTAGCGAGCCTAGGCAGCCTCAATAGTAGGAAGAGGAGCGGGTGGAGCTTTCCCGCGCATTGACAGGGAGGTCAACGTCATATTCGGAGGCCATGGGGCACAAGAAAGCAGAAGGCAACAAAAGCTCAATGATCGACAGGTCCTGGTGGACACGAACAGTGCTCCGGGCCCTTACCGATGGTCTAAACACGAGATAACCTTCAACCGAGCTGATCAATGGCTTAACTTCGATCACCCCGGCAAATATCCGCTACTCGTCGATCCTGTAATCCGAGAAAACCGGGTAAAGATGGTATTGGTGGACGGTGGTAGCAGCATCAACGTCACCTTCCCCCGGACGCTCCGGGCCCTAGGGGTCGACATCGAGGACCTCAGTGAGTCATATAATCCTTTCTTCAGCATCGTGCCGACCGAAGGGGAGTACTTGCTGGGACACATCTACCTATCTGTCACCTTTAAAACCCCAGAGAACCACAAAACTAAGTTCTTAAGGTTTGTGGTGGCGCGCTTTGACTGTGGGTATAACACCATCATTGGAAGACCAGGACTGGTGAAATTCATGGCTATTCCACAGTACCTGTACGTGATACGCAATATGCCAGGGCCTCAGGGGATTATCACCGTGTGAGCCGACTTCCAAGGCGTCACGAAACGCTTTCAGGGTGCCATTCCGACGATTCTCACTGCCGGGCCCCCGGTAGCCCTTTCCCGCACAGGCCGATAGCAGAATGGAGGATGAAATGGAGGATGACAATCTCACGATCCCCTCGAATGTAGCTCTGGCTGCGACCTCTATGCGGCCGACTGAAGAAACCAAAAGGATTAATCTGGGGTTCTCTTATGAATGCAAGACTGCAATCATCATCTCCAGCCTCGATGACAAATAGGAAAGCGCGCACGTCTAGTTCCTGCAATACAATTGGGATGTGTTTGCATGGCAACCTGCGGACATGCCGGGAGTCCCGAGAGAGCTGGCAGAGCACAAACTCAAAGTATATCCTAAAGCAAGACCAATTCGACAGAAGCTGCGTCATTTCACACCTAAAAGAGAGAAGCCATTCTTGCGAAATTAGCTCGCCTAAGGTCGGCAGGGTTCATTAGAGAAGTACTACATCCAGAATGGCTAGCAAACCCCATTCTTGTACTAAAAAAGAATAAGATTGATTGGCGCATGTGTGTCAACTATACCGATCTCAATAAGCACTACCCGAAGGATCCCTTCGGACTCCCTAGAATAGATCAGGTAGTTGACTCCCTTCGGACTACAACTTCATCAAGGATTTGTCGTCGCTCTTGTCGTCACCATCGCCATTGTCCTCGCCGTTGCCATCGCCGCCTTCGTCGTCGTCGTCACCGTCACCGCTGCCCTCACCGTCGTTGTCGCCGCTGCTGGCGTCGCCCTCACCGCCGTCGCCCTCGCCGCCGCTCCACTCCTCGGAGTCGGAGGAATCTTCCACCTCCTCCAAGGAGGCCTCCTCCTCCTCCGAGTCATCCGACCCACCGAGCCCGGCGCGCTCGTTGGATTTCCAGTATGCCCGCACCGCAACAGACAGCCCCATGGAGTCGTCCGAGTCCTCGGACAACGCCACGAGGGATGTTGAAGTAGGCGACCGATCATACTCGGAGGAAACCTCCTCCAAGTGCTCCGAGTCACTGGATGTCCTCCAAGGGTGGACTTAGAGAACGCTTGCGCTTCCCGTCAGCGCTGCGAGGCCATCCCTTGCCTCTCTTGCCTCTGCCCATGGTCATGTAGAAGGGGGAGAAGTGAGGAGGAAGAAGAGAGAAAGTGATCAAGGGCGATTGAAGAAAGCAGATAAGGCAAGCGGGCTATTTAAAGAGGCCAAGGGGTGACCGTCCACTTCCTACCCTGCTCACCGAACAGTCGCAAGAATTCAATAAGCAATTCAAACCGCCTGAAAATAAGTCAAGTGACTGGCGCCGTTTCGCGTAACATGACACCGGTTGGACTCAAGTCAATTGCTCAGGCAAATGATTACACCCCTCCATCGCATCAAATTACTAATTCAGGACAACACGATAAACACCTTCCATGGAGCAGACACCCTTTGGGCACACCCATTGGGTGTACCGCCCGGAATCTTCAAGATTTTCTGAAGTGGTGATACCTACAAAATATATGCATTGAATGTACCGTGACAAAAAGAGAGGATCGGCTGAAATGGGAGACAGTCCAAATGTGGTTACTGAAGCACAAGTCTAATCAACAGAAGCATTAATGTGCAGGGCTGAGTGGTGTCCAGCCGAGGGTCCTCTGTTTCAACTAGCCAGATGTCCAACTTGTCATCGATCAAATTGATTCCAGACCTAACAAGACATGGACAGATGTCATCACCTGGTTATTCTAAAAAATTATCTTGAAAGCGGCACAAGATGAAGACCTTTGAATTGATTATTTCAAAATCAACTCAAAGCTCGGGGGCTACACCCATTGGGTGCACCTTCAGTGCACCCAACAGATTTACAATGCCTTGAAGCCAAGTGCTGATTTCAAAAGCATAAGGATGAAGACCTTTGAATTGATTATTTCAAAATCAACTCAAAGCTCGGGGGCTACGCCCATTGGGTGCACCTTCAGTGCACCCAACAGATTTACAATGCCTTGAAGCCAAGTGCTAATTTCAAAAGCATAAGGATGAAGACCTTTGAATTGATTATTTCAAAATCAACTCAAAGCTCGGGGGCTACACCCATTGGGTGCACCTTCAGTGCACCCAACAGATTCACAATGCCTTGAAGCCAAGTGCTGATTTCAAAAGCATAAGGATGAAGACCTTTAAATGGATTACTTCTAAATCCACACAAAGCTTGAGGCCTACACCAAATGGGTGCACCTTCGGTGCACCTGAAAGGGAAATGTGCCCTTGGGCCATTTCTAAGTATTTTGGTGATTGAGTGCAAACACAAGTGCTTAAATGTGAAAATATGCCCATTGATGAACAAAGTGCAAATCACAAGTAAAGGTATGTTTCTAAGCCTTAGTACATTAGTTTTGTGTACTAACATCTTGTCTAAGTGTTAGAAACAGGAGAAAGAAGAAAAGAAAAGAAGTGGAGAGTGGCTGTGTACAGCCAAAGGCTGCTTCGGACTGGGGCACCGGACTGTCCGGTGTGCACCGGACAGTGTCCGGTGCGCCAGACCACCACAGAGCAAACCAGCCGCTCTCGGGTTTTTCTCCGGCGACTTCGGCTAAAATTCACCGGACTGTCCGGTGTGCACCGGACTGTCCGGTGAGCCAACGGTCGGCCGGGCCAACGGTCGGCCGCGCGATCGGCGCGCGACACGTGGCCGAGCCAACGGTCGGAAAGGTACACCGGACTGTCCGGTGTGCACCGGACATGTCCGGTGCGCCAACTGTGCGCAGATCTGACTCAGACAACAACGGGCGGATGCGCTGTTTAAGGAAACAAATCAGGCACCGGACAGTGTCCGGTGTGCACCGGACTGTCCGGTGCGCCACGAGACAGAAGGCAAAGATGGCCTTCCAGATTTGTTCCCAACGGCTCCTAGCTGCCTTGGGGCTATAAAAGGGACCCCTTGGCGCATGGAGGAGAAACCCAAGCATTCTTTGAGCACTCTTGATCACTCACACATCAATCTTGCGCACTTGTTCGACATTCTAGTGATTTGAGCTCCGTTCTAGTGTGCTAGTCTCTTGAGCTCAAGTCTGGGTCTTGTGTGTGCGTATTCGCTGTGATCTTTGTGTCGTGTGTGAGTTGCTAATCCCTCCCTTACTCTGTGATTCTCTGTGAACATTTTTTTGTAAGGGCGAGAGGCTCCAAGTTGTGGAGATTCCTCGCAAACGGGATTGAGAAAAGAAAAGCAAGAACACCGTGGTATTCAAGTTGATCATTGGATCACTTGAGAGGAGTTGAGTGCAACTCTCGTCCGTTGGGACGCCACAACGTGGAGTAGGCAAGTTTTTGTACTTGGCCGAACCACGGGATAACCTCCGTGTCATCTCTATGATTGATTTCTTGTGGTTATTGTGTTTTGACTCCTCTCTAGCCACTTGGCCATACTTGTGCTAACACTTAACAAGTTTTTGTGGCTTAAGTTTTGAAGTTTTACAGGATCACCTATTCACCCCCCCCCCCCTCTAGGTGCTCTCAATTGGTATCAGAGCCGTTCTCTTCAAGAAAAGGACTAACCGCCCGAAGAGATGGATCCTAAGGGGAAGGGAATTGTGATCAACGACAAGGAGAAGGAGTCCTTCGTCAACGAGCCAAGGGATGACAAGTCCAATGACTCGGGCTCGGGCCACAAGCGAAAAGATGGGAAGAAGAAGAAGACAAGACGCATCAAGGAGATCGTCTACTACGACAGCGATGAGTCCTCTTCTTCCCAAAAGGACGACGACCACGACAAACAAAAGACGGTTAACTCAAACTTTTCTTTTGATTATTCGCGCATTCCATATAGCTCAAATGCTCATTTGCTCCCCATTCCACTTGGCAAGCCTCCTCACTTTGATGGAGAGGACTACGGATTTTGGAGTCACAAAATGCGTACTCACCTATTTTCTCTCCATCCAAGCATTTGGAAGATTGTGGAAAATGGAATGAAATTTGATAGCTCGGATAGCCCTTCATTCATTAATGAGCAAATCCATAAGAATGCACAAGCTACCACTGTTCTTCTAGCTTCATTGTGCAGGGATGAATATAACAAAGTGAGCGGCTTGGATAACGCCAAGCAGATCTGGGACACCCTCAAGATCTCTCATGAAGGAAATGACGTTACCTTGCTCACCAAAACGGAGTTGGTGGAAGGCGAGCTTGGACGGTTCGCGATGATAAGGGGCGAGGAGCCAACTCAGACATACAACCGGCTCAAGACCCTTATCAACAAAATAAGGAGCTACGGAAGCACGCGATGGACGGACCACGACGTCGTCCGACTAATGCTCAGGTCCTTTACCGTTCTTGATCCTCATTTGGTGAATAATATTCGTGAGAATCCCAGGTACACCAAAATGTCGCCCGAAGAAGTCCTAGGAAAATTCGTCAGCGGGCGAATGATGATCAAGGAAGCAAGGTATGTGGACGACGCCTTGAATGGACCGATCAACGAGCCGCAACCTTTTGCTCTCAAAGCCACAAGGAGCAAGGAGACGCTACCCAGCAAGGTGGCGCAAATTGAGGCGGCCGGTCTTAATGATGAAGAAATGGCCCTCATTATCAAGAGATTCAAGACGGTGCTAAAGGGTCGCAATGGACAGCCGAGCAAGACTAAGACCACGGGGAAGCGATCATGCTTCAAATGCGGTAAGCTTGGTCATTTTATTGCTAACTGTCCTGATAATGAAAGTGACCAGGAAAAGGGGAACAAAAGGGAGAAGAAGAAGCACTACAAGAAAGCCAAGGGCGAGGCGCATATAGGCAAGGAGTGGGATTCGGATTGCTCCTCCTCCGACTCCGACAATGAGGGACTCGCCGCCACCGCCTTCAACAAATCGGCCCTCTTCCCCAACGAGCGTCACACGTGTCTCATGGCTAAGGAAAAGAAAGTAAGTACTCGAAACTATACTTATGCTTCTTCTAGTGGTGATGATTCTAGTGACGATGATGAAATAGACTATTCTAGTTTATTTAAAGGTCTAGATAGAATTACGATTGGCAAAATTAATGAATTAATTGATGCATTGAATGAGAAGGATAAACTCTTAGAGAAACAAGAGGATTTATTGTATGAAGAGCATGATAAATTTTTAGGAGCTCAAAAATCTCATGCTCTAGAAGTTAAAAGAAATGAAATGCTTATTTGTGAATTATCTTCATGCCATGAGACAATTTCAAAATTAAAAAGCATTAACGATGAGTTGAATGCTAAGATAGAAATAGCTAGTAAATCAACAACTTGTGTAGAAAATGTTGTTATTTGCAATAGATGTAAAGACTTTGATATTGATGCTTGTAGTGAACACATAGCTTCTATTGCAAAGTTAAATAATGAAGTGGCTAGTCTTAATGCCCAACTTAAGACTAGCAAAAGTGATTTTGAAAAACTAAAATTTGCTAGGGATGCCTACACGGTTGGTAGACACCCCTCAATTAAGGATGGACTTGGCTTCAAGAGGGAAGCCAAGAACTTAACAAGCCATAAGGCTCCCATTTCCGCCAAGGAGAAAGGGAAGGCCCCTATGGCTACTAGTGCTAAAAGGAACCATGCCTTTTTGTATCATGATAAAAGACAAACTAGAAATAGAAGTTATGATGCTTTTGATTCATATGTTTATGATTCTCATGCCATGTTTGCTCCTAGTTCTTCTTATGAGTATGATAGAAATATTACTAGGAGAAATGTTGTTCCTAAAAGAAATGTTGCAAATGTTCATAGAAAAGTAGTGAATGAACCCTCTACAATTTATTGTGCTTTGAATGCTTCATTTGCAATTTGTAGAAAGGATAGAAAAGTAATTGCTAGGAAGTTAGGGGCAAAATGCAAAGGTGATAAAACTTGCATTTGGGTCCCTAAGGAAATTGTGACTAACCTTGTAGGACCCAACAAGAGTTGGGTACCTAAGTCCCAAGCCTAAATTTGCCTTGCAGGTTTATGCATCCAGGGGTTCAAGCTGGATTATCGACAGCGGATGCACAAACCATATGACGGGGGAGAAGAAGATGTTCACCTCCTACGTCAAGAATAAAGATTCCCAAGATTCAATTATATTCGGTGATGGGAATCAAGGCAAGGTAAAAGGTTTAGGTAAAATTGCAATTTCTAATGAGCACTCCATATCTAATGTGTTTTTAGTTGAGTCTCTTGGATATAATCTGCTATCTGTGAGTCAATTATGCAATATGGGATATAACTGTCTATTTACAAATGTAGATGTGTCTGTCTTTAGAAGAAGTGATGGTTCACCAGCTTTTAAGGGTGTATTAGACGGCAAACTTTATTTAGTTGATTTTGCAAAAGAAGAGGCCGGTCTAGATGCATGCTTAATAGCTAAGACTAGCATGGGCTGGCTGTGGCATCGCCGCTTAGCACATGTGGGGATGAAGAACCTTCACAAGCTTCTAAAGGGAGAACACGTGATAGGTTTGACTAACGTGCATTTCGAAAAAGATAGACCTTGTGCAGCTTGTCAAGCAGGTAAACAAGTGGGAGGAGCACATCACAGCAAGAACGTGATGACCACTTCAAGACCCCTGGAGCTGCTGCATATGGACCTTTTTGGACCCGTCGCCTATCTGAGCATAGGAGGGAGTAAGTATGGTTTAGTTATTGTTGATGATTTTTCCCGCTTCACTTGGGTGTTCTTTTTGCAGGATAAGTCTGAAACCCAAGGGACCCTCAAGCGCTTCCTCAGGAGAGCTCAAAATGAGTTTGAGCTCAAAGTGAAGAAGATAAGGAGCGACAACGGATCCGAGTTCAAGAACCTTCAAGTGGAGGAGTTCCTTGAAGAGGAAGGGATCAAGCACGAGTTCTCCGCTCCCTACACACCACAGCAAAATGGTGTGGTAGAGAGGAAGAACAGGACGCTCATCGATATGGCGAGGACGATGCTAGGAGAGTTCAAGACCCCCGAGTGCTTTTGGACGGAAGCCGTTAACACTGCTTGCCACGCCATCAACAGGGTCTACCTTCATCTCTTCCTCAAGAAGACGTCGTATGAGCTACTAACCGGTAACAAACCAAATGTATCGTACTTTCGTGTATTTGGGAGTAAATGCTACATTCTAGTGAAGAAGGGTAGAAATTCTAAGTTTGCTCCCAAAGCTGTAGAAGGGTTTTTATTAGTTTATGACTCAAATACAAAGGCGTATAGAGTCTTCAACAAATCATCGGGTTTGGTTGAAGTCTCTAGCGACGTTGTATTTGATGAGACTAATGGCTCTCCAAGAGAGCAAGTTGTTGATTGTGATGATGTAGATGAAGAAGATGTTCCGACGGCTGCTATACGAACCATGGCAATTGGAGAAGTGCGGCCACAGGAACAAGGTGAACGAGATCAATCATCTTCCTCAACAATGGTGCAACCCCCAACTCAAGACGATGAACAGGTTCATCAACAGGAGGCAAATGATCAAGGGGGAGCACAAGATGATCATGTGATGGAGGAAGAAGCGCAACCGGCACCTCCAACCCAAGTTCGAGTGATGATTCAAAGGGATCATCCCGTCGACCAAATTCTGGGTGACATCAGCAAGGGAGTAACTACTCGTTCTCGATTAGTTAATTATTGTGAGCATTACTCTTTTGTCTCTTCTATTGAGCCTTTCAGGGTAGAGGAGGCCTTGCTAGATCCGGACTGGGTGTTGGCCATGCAGGAGGAGCTCAACAACTTCAAGAGAAATGAAGTTTGGACGCTGGTGCCTCGTCCGAAGCAAAATGTTGTGGGAACCAAGTGGGTGTTCCGCAACAAACAAGATGAGCACGGGGTGGTGACGAGAAACAAGGCTCGACTTGTGGCAAAAGGTTATGCCCAAGTCGCAGGTTTGGATTTCGAGGAGACTTTTGCTCCTGTGGCTAGGCTAGAGTCAATTCGAATCTTGCTAGCATATGCCGCTCACCATTCTTTCAGGTTGTACCAAATGGATGTGAAGAGCGCTTTCCTCAACGGGCCAATCAAGGAGGAAGTATACGTAGAGCAACCCCCTGGCTTCGAGGATGAACGGTACCCCGACCACGTGTGTAAGCTCTCTAAGGCGCTCTATGGACTTAAGCAAGCCCCAAGAGCATGGTATGAATGCCTTAGAGATTTCTTAATTGCTAATGCCTTCAAGGTTGGGAAAGCCGATCCAACTCTTTTTACAAAGACATGTGATGGTGATTTGTTTGTGTGCCAAATTTATGTCGATGACATAATATTTGGTTCTACTAACCAAAAGTCTTGTGAAGAGTTTAGCAGGGTGATGACGCAGAAATTCGAGATGTCGATGATGGGCGAGTTGAACTACTTCCTTGGGTTCCAAGTGAAGCAACTCAAGGACGGCACCTTCATCTCCCAAACGAAGTACACGCAAGATCTGCTAAAGCGGTTTGGGATGAAGGACGCCAAGCCCGCAAAGACTCCGATGGGGACCGACGGACACACCGACCTCAACAAAGGAGGTAAGTCCGTTGATCAAAAAGCATACCGGTCAATGATAGGTTCTTTGCTTTATTTATGTGCTAGTAGACCGGATATTATGCTTAGCGTATGCATGTGTGCTAGATTTCAATCCGATCCTAAGGAGTGCCACTTAATAGCGGTGAAGCGAATTCTTAGATATTTGGTTGCTACGCCTTGCTTCGGGCTCTGGTATCCAAAGGGGTCTACCTTTGACTTAGTTGGATACTCAGACTCCGACTATGCTGGATGTAAGGTCGATAGGAAGAGTACATTGGGGACGTGCCAATTCTTAGGAAGGTCCCTGGTGTCATGGAACTCTAAGAAACAAACATCCGTTGCCCTATCCACCGCTGAGGCCGAATATGTTGCCGCAGGACAGTGTTGCGCGCAACTACTTTGGATGAGGCAAACCCTCCGGGACTTTGGCTACAATCTGAGCAAAGTCCCACTCCTATGTGATAATGAGAGTGCTATCCGCATGGCGGAAAATCCTGTTGAACACAGCCGCACAAAGCACATAGACATTCGCATCACTTTTTGAGAGACCACCAGCAAAAGGGAGATATCGAAGTGTTTCATGTTAGCACCGAGAACCAGCTAGCCGATATCTTCACTAAGCCTCTAGATGAGAAGACCTTTTGCAGGTTGCGTAGTGAGCTAAATGTCATAGATTCGCGGAACCTGGATTGAATTGTAGCATACATGTACTTATGCTTTTTGATCATGTTCCTTTTTGCATTTTGTTGCTTATTATGGTGCTCAAGTTGTACAAACACTCCCTGGACCTCACAAGTCCGTTGCAAAGTGATGCACATATTTAGGGGGAGATGTGTTACAACTTGACCCTTTGAGACTAACCATGTGCTTGAGTATGATGATTTAGTCTCGGAGGAGGATTGAAAGGGAAAAGGTGGACTTGGACCATGAAAGACTTCCACTGCACTCCGATGAGAGGGTAACTAATTCCAAGTTCATCTCATGACATCTTATTGCCATTTGCTCTTAATTGAAGACTTTGGTGAGGCAATGGGGTTAATAGGCCAAGATTGATCCCGTTTTGGTGCTTGATGCCAAAGGGGGAGAAAATAAAGGCCAAAGTGATAAATGGATCAGCTACCACTTGAGAGATTTTGAAAATAGTAGAATAGAGTTTTTGTTTTGTCAAAAGCTTTTATTGTCTCTTATTGTCTCTATTTTCAAAAGTTGGCTTCTTGTGGGGAAAAGTGTTGATTATGGGAAATAGGGGGAGTTTTTGAAATCTTTGATCAATCTCTTTTGGAATGACTCTCTTTATACTTCAACATGTGTGTTTGACTTAGAGATAGAGATTTGAATTTGATTTGCAAAAACAAACCAAGTAGTGGCAAAAGATGATCCATATATGCCAAAATTGAATAAAACTCAAAGTCAGTTTTTATTTGAAGTGATTTTGCACTTGTTCTAGTTGCTTTATGTTGTGTTGGCATAAATCACCAAAAAGGGGGAGATTGAAAGGGAAATGTGCCCTTGGGCCATTTCTAAGTATTTTGGTGATTGAGTGCAAACACAAGTGCTTAAATGTGAAAATATGCCCATTGATGAACAAAGTGCAAATCACAAGTAAAGGTATGTTTCTAAGCCTTAGTACATTAGTTTTGTGTACTAACATCTTGTCTAAGTGTTAGAAACAGGAGAAAGAAGAAAAGAAAAGAAGTGGAGAGTGGCTGTGTACAGCCAAAGGCTGCTTCGGACTGGGGCACCGGACTGTCCGGTGTGCACCGGACAGTGTCCGGTGCGCCAGACCACCACAGAGCAAACCAGCCGCTCTCGGGTTTTTCTCCGGCGACTTCGGCTAAAATTCACCGGACTGTCCGGTGTGCACCGGACTGTCCGGTGAGCCAACGGTCGGCCGGGCCAACGGTCGGCCGCGCGATCGGCGCGCGACACGTGGCCGAGCCAACGGTCGGAAAGGTACACCGGACTGTCCGGTGTGCACCGGACATGTCCGGTGCGCCAACTGTGCGCAGATCTGACTCAGACAGCAACGGGCGGATGCGCTGTTTAAGGAAACAAATCAGGCACCGGACAGTGTCCGGTGTGCACCGGACTGTCCGGTGCGCCACGAGACAGAAGGCAAAGATGGCCTTCCAGATTTGTTCCCAACGGCTCCTAGCTGCCTTGGGGCTATAAAAGGGAC
This sequence comes from Zea mays, assembly GCF_902167145.1. NCBI lineage: Eukaryota > Viridiplantae > Streptophyta > Magnoliopsida > Poales > Poaceae > Zea > Zea mays. The sequence continues at coordinate 52,573,971 of NC_050098.1, read as the reverse complement.
CCCTTGGCGCATGGAGGAGAAACCCAAGCATTCTTTGAGCACTCTTGATCACTCACACATCAATCTTGCGCACTTGTTCGACATTCTAGTGATTTGAGCTCCGTTCTAGTGTGCTAGTCTCTTGAGCTCAAGTCTGGGTCTTGTGTGTGCGTATTCGCTGTGATCTTTGTGTCGTGTGTGAGTTGCTAATCCCTCCCTTACTCTGTGATTCTCTGTGAACATTTTTTTGTAAGGGCGAGAGGCTCCAAGTTGTGGAGATTCCTCGCAAACGGGATTGAGAAAAGAAAAGCAAGAACACCGTGGTATTCAAGTTGATCATTGGATCACTTGAGAGGAGTTGAGTGCAACTCTCGTCCGTTGGGACGCCACAACGTGGAGTAGGCAAGTTTTTGTACTTGGCCGAACCACGGGATAACCTCCGTGTCATCTCTGTGATTGATTTCTTGTGGTTATTGTGTTTTGACTCCTCTCTAGCCACTTGGCCATACTTGTGCTAACACTTAACAAGTTTTTGTGGCTTAAGTTTTGAAGTTTTACAGGATCACCTATTCACCCCCCCCTCTAGGTGCTCTCAGCACCTAACAGAGGTACAATAGATCAAGTCATGCTACGAACCCATAGGCAGGACCAGGAACCTTTGAGTTGATTATTTCAAAATCAACTCAAAGATTGGGGGCTTGTGGGGGACATATATCCTCCGAGGCCACTGGAAGGCAAAACCCCTGCTTGGGGCCACGAGCCAGTCGTCCCACAAGGTCATCGCGTCGTGGGCCAGACAAAAGACTACAGTTGAAATGGGCCGACCTTGGAAGGCAGTGGGCTCACGTCTGGATTATTCGTGGATGGGGTGTGATCCCGTGGAAGCTGTTCATCTTTTCCCACGCCTGACGCCCTCAAACACTGGGGATAGCTCGCAATGGAGCCACCGGGTTTTCTTCAAGATAAGCTGGAAGAATGTGATCAGCGTGTGCGTAGGGAGTGCCCCATAGTTGTGTATATAAGGCCTACAGGGAACCCCCATAATTTTCATCTCAATTAGCACCTCTCCATTCGGGAAACAATCAGTGACACCGTCCTACCCAAAAGCACCACGAGGGTACCCTCGGGTGTGCGGTCGGACACTAAACACCGACACCCGCAGCCATAGGATTGGATATCCACAGCCTTGGACCGCCCACACCGCGATGCACCCGGATCCGTCCACCGCCCGATCAACGACCATGATCAACTATAGACTAATCGATATGCTAGTCCTAATCCTGACCGTTGCTGAACGGATCAATGGCAAAGGGCATTTCTTCTCCCTCAACTCTCTCTCCCTATCGCTACCTATCCCTGCGGCCGCGTCCCCCCCCCCCCACAGCGGCGCCATAGCCAGGATCGCCCCATCCATCGACCCGACGACCAAGCTTCGATCCAGGAGGTGCTACACGAAGCTCTATCAAACATGGACTGGATAGGGGGTGTCTCACCATTGATTGTGGTGATGACCAATTTGGCCATGGCGGAGCGCGGATCTCTGGCAATGCAAGTAATTACCGAGCCACCGATTCATCACAGCGCCCGCTGAAAGGGAAATGGCCTTAATCATTTCCTATAATCGATTTTGGTTGTTGACGTCCATCACAAACCACGTGGACTAATTAATTTGCCTAGTTATCATTTGTCTCAGGTGCATAAGGTTCAACATAAACCAAGAAAGAAATCAAGTTGGAGGTTCAACAAATTTTGGAGCAAAGAGATGAAATAATGCTGCCAGTGGAGCACCGGACAGTGTCCGGTGCCCTAGGCCAGGCACTACTCAAATAAGCCACTCTCGGGTTTTCCAGAGACGGGTTCCGCTATAATTCACTGGACTGTCCGGTGTGCACCGGACATGTCCGGTGAGCCAACAGAGCAACGATAACCTCTGCCAATGGTCGACTGCACTAGGTGTACAATGCGAAGTCAGATGTCAGGTTGCGAAGTCAGAACACACCGGATTGTCCAGTGTAGCTACAGGACAAAGGACTCCAACGGTGAACCGCTCCAAACCCCAATGGGCCGCTGACGTGGCACACACCGGACATTGAACAGTGTCATGTCTGGTGCACCACCGGACTGTCCGGTGCGCCATCGCCAGCAACGACTAGAATAGTGGTTGGGGCTATAAATACCCCCAACCACCTCCATTCAAGCCATCAAAGTTTTGTGAAGTTCTCATTAAATACAAGAGCAATAACATTCACCCCAAGACACATTCCAAAGATCAAATCCCCTCCAGGCCTCAAAATCAACTCAATTGCTTAGTGACTTGAGAGAGGGTGTTTTTTGTTCTTTTGTTGCTCTTGTTGCTTGGATTGCTTTCTCCTTCTCTATTCTTATTCTCGTAAGTGCTTTGTAAAGCTAGCAAGAGACACCTAAGTGTGTGGTGATCCTTGCGAGGTCTTAGTGACCCAAGTGATTAGGAGAAGCCTCGACCGGTCTGTGTGACTGATTGAGAGAGGGAAAGGGTTGAATAGACCCGACCTTTGTGGCCTCCTCAACGGGGACTAGGTTCTTTAGAACCGAACCTCGGTAAACAAATCATCGTGTTCACTTGTTGATCTTGACTTGATTTGTTTCACCTCTCTCCTATCTCTAAAAGTTCCCTTGCTAATATTGTTTGAGTTTGCTCCCAAATGTTATCCGCATTGATTGAGCAACTCTACGCAAGGAGAACTATATTTTGTACTCTGATTTAATTCTAACGCTAACCCCGACCTTAGTGCATATTTAAAGTTTGTAAACTTCAGGTTTCGCCTATTCACCCCCTCTAGGCGACTTTCAATTGGTATCAGAGCCAATGCTTCATTAAAAGTCTAACAAACTCGAAGTGATGTCGAGAGATCACGCCAAGAGGGAGATTGTCATGGGCGACAAGGCCTTAGGCTCGGGAAGGACTCTATCAAGGGAGTCTGGCGACAAATACAAGGAGGAATCCTCCTCCTCCATCAAGTCACATAGGAAGGGTGACAAGAAGAAAAAGAAAATGAAGAAGGTGGTTTACTACGAGACCGACTCTTCATCACCTTCCACATCCAGCGCCGAGTCTACAACTTCGAAACGCCACGAGCGTAAGAAGTATAGTAACATGCCTCTTCGCTATCCTCGCATTCCAAAGCGCGCTCCTCTACTTTCCGTACCCCTAGGCAAACCACCATACTTTGATGGTGAAGATTACTGTATGTGGAGTGATAAAACGAGGCACCATCTAACCTCACTCCACGAAAGCATATGGCATATTGTTGAGTTTGGGGCGCAGGCACCATGGTTGGGCGACGAGGACTATGACTCAGATGAGGCTGCCCAAATTAGGCATTTTAATTCCCAAGCAACTTCTATACTCCTCGCCTCCTTGTGTCAAGAAGAGTATAATAAGGTGCAATGGTTGAAAAATGCCAAAGAAATTTGGGATGTCCTCAAGACGGCGCACGAAGGGGACGAGGTGACCAAGATCACCAAGCGCGAAATGATCGAGGGAGAGCTCGGTCGATTCGTCCTCAACAAAGGAGAGGAGCCACAAGCAATGTATAACCGGCTCAAGACAATGGTCAACCAAGTGCGCAACCTCGGGAGCACCAAGTGGGATGACCATAGAATGGTCAAAGTTATTCTTAGATCTCTTATTTTTCGTAATCCCACTCAAGTGCAACTAATTCGTGGAGATCCTAGATACAAACAGATGTCTCCCGAGGAAGTAATTGGTAAGTTTGTGAGCTTTGAACTAATGATCAAAGACTCCAAACACATTGTCAACTTGGAGCAAGGCGCCATCTCTACACCCGAGGTGCAATCTGTTGCATTCAAAGCAATGGAAGAGAAGAAAGACAAGTCTACACCAAGTAGACTTACAATCGACGCCTCCAAGGTTGACAACGAGGAGATGACTCTCATCATTAAGAGCTTTCGACAAATCCTCAAATAAAGAAAGGGGAAGGACTACAAACCCCATTCCAAGAGGGTGTGCTATAGGTGTGGTAAGTCCGGTCACTTTATTGCTAAATGTCTATATACAAGTGTCAGTGACAGGGACAACGACAAGAAAGAGAAGAAGAAAATGGAAAAGAAGAAGTATTACAAGAAGAAGGGTGGCGAGACGCACATGGGGCGAGAATGGGACTCCGATGAGAGCTCCATCGACTCCTCCTCCGACGAGGACGCTGCTAACATCGCCATTAACAAAGGCCTCCTCTTCCCCAACATCGGACACAAGTGTCTAATCACTAAGGACAGCAAAAAGAAGAAGGTACATTCTAGAGATACCCCCAAATATACTACATCTGACGATGAGGGTAGCTCTAGTGATAATGAAGATGATTTAACTTCTATTTTTGCCAACCTTACTAAAGATCAAAAGAAGAAAATAAATGAATTAATAGAATTCATTAACGAGAAGGATGATCTCTTGGAATGCCAAGAGGACTTGCTCGTTAAGGAAAACAATAAATTTGTTAAATTGAAAAATGCTTATGCTCTAGAAGTAGAAAAATGTGAAAACTTATCTAAGGAGCTTAGCATTTGCAATAATTCAATTTCCTGTCTTAGAGATGAAAATGCTAGTTTAATTGCTAAGATAGAAGAATTGAATGTTTGCAAACCATCTACATCTACTATTGAGCATGTCACTATTTGCATTAGATGTAGAGATATTAATGTTGAAGCTATTGATGATCACCTTGCCATGATTAAAGAACAAAATGATCACATAGCTAAATTAAATACTAAAATTGTCGAGCATGAATTAGAGAATGAAAATTTTAAATTTGCTCGAAGCATGCTTTATAATGGGAGACGCCCTGGCATTAAGGATGGCATTGGCTTCCAACAAGGAAGTCAAAGCAACATCAAGCTTAATGCCCCCAAGAAACTATCTAATTTTGTTAAGGGTAAGGCTCCCATGGTTCATGATAGAGAAGGTTACATTTTGTATCCTAAGAACTATCCCGAGCACAAAATTAGGAAAATCCATGCTAGAAAACCTCACATTGTTTCTTATCATGCTTATTTGTATAGTAATGAGGCATCTAGCTCTAGGCATTCCACTCATATCAAAATGCCTAAATAGAAAATTCCTAATGCATCAAATGAGCATAACATCTCATTTAAAACTTTTGATGCATCCTGTGTGCTTACTAACAAATCAGGTAAAGTAGTTGCCAAATATGTTGGGGGCAAACACAAGAGTCCAAAGACTTGTGTTTGGGTACCCAAGGTGCTTGTTTCTAATGTCAAAGGAGCCAAGACCGTTTGGGTACCTAAGAACAAGGCCTAAATTTGTTTTGTAGGTTTATGCATCCGGCAGATCAAGTTGGATAATCAATAGCGGGTGCACAAACCACATGACAGGGAAGAAAAGAATGTTCTCCTCATACGAGAAAAATGATGATCCCCAAAGAGCAATCACATTCGGGGACGGAAATCAAGGTTTGGTCAAAGGTTTGGGTAAAATTGCTATATCTCCTGACCATTCCATTTCCAATGTTTTTCTTGTAGATTCTTTAGATTATAATTTGCTTTCTGTTTCTCAATTATGTAAAATGGGCTACAACTGTCTTTTTACTGATATTGGTGTTACTGTCTTTAGAAGAAGTGATGATTCAACATCATTTAAGGGAGTGCTAGATGGTCAGCTATATTTAGTTGATTTTAATGATAACAAGGCTGAACTAGACACTTGCTTAATTGCTAAGACTAATATGGGTTGTCTCTGGCATCGCCGACTTGCCCATGTTGGAATGAAGAATCTTCACAAGATTCTAAAGGGAGAACACATTTTAGTACTAACAAATGTTCATTTTAAGAAAGACATGATTTGTAGCGCATGTCAAGCAGGGAAGTAAGTTGGAGTTCATCATCCACATAAGAACATCATGACGACCGACAAGCCACTTGAACTACTCCACATGGACCTATTCGGCCCGATCACTTACATAAGCATCGGCAGGAGTAAGTGTTGTCTTGTTATTGTGGATGATTATTCTCGCTTCACTTGGGTTTTCTTTTTGCAGGAAAAATCTCAAACCCAAGAGACCTTAAAGAGATTCTTAAGACGGGCTCAAAATGAGTTCGGATTGAGAATCAAGAAGATTAGAAGCGACAATGGAACGAAGTTCAAGAATTCACAAATTGAAGGATTTCTTGAGGAAGAGGGCATCAAGCATGAGTTCTCTTCTCCCTACACACCTCAACAAAATATTGTAGTGGAGAGGAAGAATAGAACTCTACTGGATATGGCAAGGACCATGCTTGATGAGTACAAGACACTAGATCAGTTTTGGGCAGAGGCGATTAACACCGCCTGTTACTCCATCAACCGACTCTACCTTCACTGAATCCTCAAGAAAACATCATATGAACTCCTCACTGGTAAAAGGCCAAATGTTTCTTATTTTAGAGTTTTTGGGAGCTGGCGAAGGACCAAATCTCCCACTACAAAGGATCGATGTCGTACAGCTTTATCATGATAGCGCCTCAAGGTCTACTGGTATCTGGCGGACTGAATTACTGTGTTCAATCGCTCTTCCTCCAGCACATCAGTATCCTCTAGCCTGGTAGCTTCTGCTTCAGCTATGCTTTCGAATACCAGCCTTGGTGCCCCAAACCTGAGGTCGGCATGTAGCACTGCCTCCAAACCATAGACCATGAAGAAGGGGGTGTTTCCATGTAGAGCTCGACTGGGTTGAGTTCTCAAGCTCCAAACCACATAGGGCAATTCTCTGATCCACTTTCCTGCGAACTTTTCATTCTTGTCGAACACTTTCTTACTGAGTGCTTCCAGTATCATACCATTAGCCCTTTCCACCTGACCATTAGCTCTTGGATGTGCTACTGATGCATACTTGATCTGGACACTCCGTTGTTCGTAGAAATCAATGAATTCAAAGCTAGTGAAGTTGGATCCCAAGTCAGTTATGATGCTATTTGGTATCCCAAACCTGAATATTATGTCTTGTATGAATCCCACTGCCTTGTCTGAAGTTAGAGAAGCAATGGGCTTGTACTCTATCCATTTGGTGAATTTATCGATGGCGACCAGTATGTGAGTATAGCCTCCCTAAGCTTTCTTGAAGGGTCCAATCATGTCCAATCCCCAGCACGCAAATGGCCATGTTATAGGTATGGTCTGCAGCTGCTGTGCTGGTAAATGTTGTTGCTATGACAAGAATTGGCAAGCTTCACATCTCTAGACTAACTCGACTGCATCACTCTTTGCTGTTGGCCAATAGAAACCAAACCTGAAAACTTTCCCAACCAGAGTTCTGGATGTTGCGTGGGTTCCACACTGTCCGGCATGGATCTCATCTAGTAGTTGTTTCCCAGTAACCGAGAAAATGCACTTCATGAGGACTCCTGTCGCACCTCTTCTATACAGTGCGCCCCCTATAAGGGTGTAGTGGGACGACTATCTCACGATGCGTTCTGCTGCAGCCTTATCATCCAGTTCTTCTTCATTCCTTATGTACCTGATGATAGGCCCTCTCCAGTCATTAGGGTCCGATTCTGGTTGGCTCAGGGTGTTGCATTCTTCCGCCTGATCTAAGGGAATACTTGGACGTGGTACTTCCTGGACAAAAACTCCAGGTGGGACCTGGGCTCGACTGGATCCTAGCTTCAACAACGCATCTACTGCTGCATTGCGATCTCTTTTCACGTGATGGAATTCCAGCCCTTCAAACTTGCCTTCTAATTTCCGGACGACTGTACAGTACTTGCCCATGGAATCTGTCGAGCAATACCAGTCTTTGTTTATCTGGCTTATGACCACTTGTGAATCTCCGTATACCATCAACCTCTTAATGCCCAGTGACATGGCGATGTTCAACCCGTGGATCAGTGCCTCATATTCTACTGCATTATTTGATGATGGGAATAATAACTAAAGAGCGTACTTGAGTTGTTCACCTCCAGGGGGAATGAAGAGGATCCCTGCGCCTGCTCCCTGTAGTTTCAGCGAACCATCAAAATACATCCACCATACTTCAGCAGCTTCCGGGTTGTCGGGAACTTGTTGCTCGGTCCACTCTGATACGAAGTCAACTAGTGCTTGAGTCTTCACTGCTGTGCGCGGCCAAAATTCTATGTCATGAGCTCCTAGCTCGCAGGCCCACTTGGCTATTCTTCCAATGGCTTCTTTGTTGTGAAGGATATCCCTTATTGGAAACCCGGTGACTACTATGACTTTGTGGTCGTCAAAGTAGTGACAGAGTTTGCGAGCAGTTAGAAGTACTGCGTACAGTAGTTTTTGAACTTGGGGATACTTCTTTTTAGAGGGTCCTAGAACTTCACTGATGAAGTAGACCAGATGTTGTACTGGATATGTGTGTCCTTCTTCTGCCCGCTCGACTACCAACGCGGTGCTCACCACGTGAGTCGTGCAGGAGATGTATAACAACAGATCTTCCGCCGGCTGATCTGGCGTGGCTCGGTGCGACAGCTTCAATACTGGTGGTGTGGTCAAGAACTTCTTCAATGCTTCGAGAGCTTCCTGTGCTTCTGCGGTCCACTAGAACTTGTCCACCTTCTTGAGCAATTTGTAGAACGGCAAGCCTTTTTCACCTATCCTTGATATGAACCTGCTCAAGGCTGCCATGCATCCAGTAAGCCTTTGCACTTTCTTCTGTGATCATGGTGCTTCCATTCTCATGATGGCCTCGATTTTTTCCAGGTTGGGTTACAATGAATCCGAGTAACTTCCCTGCTGGTACTCTGAAGACACATTTTTCTAGGTTGAGATTCCACCGGTATCGCCTAAGGCTATTGAAGACCAGCTGCAAATCTTCAATGAAGTTTTCTGAGCTTTCTGTTTTGATCACTACATCATCAACATAAGCTTCTACCTACTTTGCCCCAGTGATCAGCTAAGCATGTTTGAATAGCTCTCTGGTAAGTCGCTCCAGCATTCTTGAGGCCGAACGACATGGAGGTATAGCAGAAAGCACCAAACGGGGTAATGAATGCAAATTTTTCCTCATCTTCTTTTGCCAGGCTAATCTGATGGTATCCAGAGTAGCAGTATAGGAAGGATAACATAGAACATTCGGCGGTCGAATCTACCACCTGATCTATTCTAGGGAGTCCGAAGGGATCCTTCGGACAGTGTTTATTCAGATCTGTATAGTCGACACACATGCGCCAATCCACTTTATTCTTTTTGAGTACAAGAACATGATTTGCTAGCCACTCAGGATGCAGTACTTCTCTAATGAACCTTGCTTCGATTAAGCGAGCTAGCTCGGCACGAAAAGCCTCTCTCTTGTCAGGCGTGAAACGACGCAGTTTTTGTCGGATCGGCCTTGCTTAGGGATAGACCTTCAGTTTGTGCTCGGCTAGTTCTCTCGCGACTCCCGTCATATCCGCAGGCTGCCATGCGAATACATCTCGGTTATCTTCCAGGAACTGGACGAGCGCGCCTTCATATTTGTCATCCAGGCTGGAGCTGATGATGGCAGTCTTGCGTTCATCGGTGAACCCAAGGTTGATTCTCTTTGTCTCCTCAGTCGGCCACATAGAGGTCACGGCTTGAGCTTCATTCGCATGTATCGCGAGGTCTTCCTCAGGCTTTGAGTTTGCCTGCGCGGAGGAAGTCGTCGGTGGTTTGGAAGTGAGGGCCGCCTGAATGGCCACTCAGAAACATTCCGCAACACCTTGGAAGTCAGCGCGCACAGTGATGGTCCCTTGTGGTCCTGGCATCTTCAATATCATGTACTAATAGTGCAGAATGGCCATGAATTTCACCAATCCTGGCCTGCCGATGATGGCATTGTATCCGCAGTCGAAGCTCGCCACCTTGAACCTCAGGAACTCGGTTCTGTAGTTTTCCGGAGTTCCAAAGGTAACAGGCATGTAGATGTGTCCAAGCGGATATTCTCCTTCGGTCGGCACAATGTTGAAGAAAGGAGTGTCTGACTCATGGAGCTCTTTGAGTGCAACTCCCAAGCCTAAAAGTGTTCGGGGGAAGGTGACATTGATGCTGCTTCCCCCGTCCACTAATACTTTCTTTACCCTGCTCTCCCGGATCACCGGATCGACGAGGAGCGGGTACTTTCCCGGATGATCGAAGTTGAGCCATTGATCCACCCGAGTAAAGGTGATCGGGTGTTCTGATCACCGATAGGGGGTGGGGGCACTGGTGGTCGCCACCAGTATCTGTCAATCGTTGAGCTTCTGCTGCCTTTTGTTCTCTTGCGACCCGTGTCCTCCGAAGATGACGTTGACCTCTCTGTCGACGTGGGGGAATGCTCCGCCTCCTCGCCCTTCCTGCCGCTGAGGTTGTCGAGGTTCTCCGGGTCCTCGTCGTGGTGGGGGAGGTGGTAGAGGTTGGAAGGGTCGGCCATTCTTGACGGAGTGCTTGAAGTCTCTGCAGTTCCGGAGGGTGTGGCGCATATCTTTGTGGTATGGGCACTGGGCGTCGAGGATGTCGTCCAATGTTCGTTTGCCTCCGCGAGGTGCTCCTCGGGCACAAGAGATGGGCGGTCCAGCGGCGTGGACCTCTTCACGAGGCCTCTTCTCCCAGCGCTTGTCGGTCTGCTGGTTTGCGTCACGCCATGGTGCAGACGGAGTAGGCTTCGTTCCCCCAATGAGGTCCTGAGCCCATTCGTCGGTGGTGATGTAGAGGGCCGCCTCCCTGAACAGTTGCTCGGAAGTGGTCGACGCCTTTTATAGTATGGCTCGGACGAAGGCCGAGTCATTGGATCCCCGGTAGAAGTCCTCGATCACTGCTGCTTCAGCAACCTCGGCAATATGATTTCTCATGGTCTGAAACCTCTTGAGCTACGACCGAAGAGTCTCATCCCCTCGGCGCCTGATGGATTAGAGGTCCCACGGCTGCGCCGGCTTGTCGGAGAGGGATTGGAAGTTGGCGATAAAACACCGACTGAAGTCGCTCCAATCGTCGATGTAGTGCCAGGGTAGGTGTCGTAGCCATTGCAGTGCATCTTGCCCGAGGACGATGGACAAGTATGCAGTCATCACATCTTCAGTTGCCCCAGCGGCCCGGGCAGCGGTTGTATAGATGGCCAACCAGCCTCCCGGGTCCTGCTTAGGCTCGTATTTGTCGACGTTGGAGACCTTGAAGTTTGGGGGCCATTGAATGGCCCTGAGACGCAGAGTGGGCGCAGATACTCCACACGTGTCCTCCTGTCGACGACCATGGTGCCGATCCCGAGGAGGGGAGTTGCCGATGTCCATCTTGACCGTCCCCGGGTAGTGCCACCAGTTGAAGCCGTTGCTGACTCAACTCTAGTGGCTTGACTTCATGCTGGAATTCCATGATCCCGATCGTACTCCTCTTGGCGCCGTATGAAGCGCCCCAATCCTCTGGGACTCAAATGTGATACAATTACTAGTCCCAGTAGGCTAGTAAACACATTTATACATCAGATGATTACAGATCTGGTTAAACGAGACAAACCTATAAAGGTGGCAAACAACTTTAAGAGTTGGTCCACAACTCGGGACATATCATCAGAGTGGGGGCTAAAGCAGCCCGATATTCGCAGCGAAGCAAATCAGCGGTCCAACAGCCATAGGCAAGGTTGGGAACAGTCGTAACACTTACCCGATCTCCTTTTCTGAAAAACAACAAATAAGCAACGGTGAGTACAAACATACTCAGCAGCCCACCTTCACCCGCGGAATGGGGAAATCAGATATAATGCATGGAATATGTGGAGCTCAGGATAATTTGCAGAAACAACAATATTTTATGCAGGGTTGTTTTGTAAAACATTTTGTATTTTGCAAAGCGCATCCTCTCCCAAAGGAGCAGGAAGTTTTTTTAGTATAGAACAGAATCCCATGGACTAAACCATCCAGGTATCTCGGTAGTTTCCCACTGGTTTTCATTTTCAAAAACAGCTACTGGACTTCCCGTCCACCATAGCTCACGGCTCAACCGCCGGACCTTTTTAAAAACCACTTTTCTCAAACACACCTATTGTTTTAAAACAAAACACTAATTGTCATACCACACCAGACTCGTCCATTCCTGTGGACACAGACTATTCGAATAGGTTTGAACTCTACGTAGAGGGGTACACTTTACCCACTAGTCGGCTCTGCGATCTCATGGCCAATGAGATCCGAATCTGAATCTCTTTCTTTCCTCGCACGTCCTAACCTTAACGGTTATACTGGAAGGAGTCAGGCCACCGCCATGTCCAAACTGGACAAAACATTCCCCCTCCTTATCCTCCCGGTGCTCCCCAGCCTTCATAACCTTGGGGTTGGACCGTACGAGTTCAGATTGAGTGACTGCCCACACAGTCTCGAGTGGTTGTACTTATCATGAGTACAGGTAGTGAAAGATGACAAACCGGTCCTTATATGAGGGGACAATCCTTCTGCTCACGCGTAAACCAGCTGAGCCATCACCTTAGGCCCTCCCCTAAACCAGGGAGTCCCTGATTATCCCACTCACAAGGTGATAAGTGTAACACCCCAGGTGTTACTTAGAGTTTTCACTCAAGGCTACACAAGTAAGCCCATCATCACATGTGACTTAAGCTGGGAAAAGTACACCAAATTTGGAACTCAAGATCTTAAGTAAGTGCAACCCATCTTAGAAGTCATACCTTGGCTTGTCATGCACATATAATGGGGAGAGTTGCCCAAACCCTAATGCAAACCCCTTTGGACAATTGGAGCACTAGAAGTAAGTATGACCAAAAGGCTATGAAAACCACATGATCATGACTTGGGCCAATTATAAAAGATGTAGTACACTTGATACCCTACAAATGATAGTAAGAAAGTGACCCCAAAAAGATTTCAGAAAACCCCCAAAAGGTTCACCAAAGGGTTGAGCATAAAGGAAAAATCAGAATTTTTCTAAGTCCAAAACCAACCCTTTTCCAAAGATCAAACTTGTTCAACCTCTTTCAAACTTCAAAACCACTTGGCCCAATTGACAAAGTGGTGCCAAAATACCCCTAGAACACCCTGGAAAAGTTTGAACCCAACCCTAAGTCGTTTGACACGACTTGGCACAAGATTTGTCTCGGTTTGGACAGCTAGGACAAAGACAACTTCCCACCCCATATCTCTCTAACCCGACCACATCTCCCCTTGGAACTCACATGAACTAGGTAGCTCTAGGTGCAGGGAAGAGAACTCTCACAGGTCTTAGGGCAAGATTCGCACGTTTTGGCCGCTCAGCAGAGGGTAGAACAAGAACAGAAATAAAGAGCCACGTGTTTGACGCGCTCTGAGCTCGCCAGAGCACGCCCGACGCCCGCCCCCGCGTGCCCCGCGTCGCGCCAAAGCCGAGCCAGCGCCGTTGCCCGCGCCCGCACCTATAAAGCCCCTAGGGACTTCGACCGTACTCCCCCGCGCGCGCTCGACCTCACCGGAGCACCAAATCACTGGCGTAGCCTCGAGCACGGCGTGCCCGCGGCCACCCGAACACCCGCCATCGTAGACCGGCTAGCAGAGCCTCTCCCAGCCGTGTCCGACCCTCGGAGTAGACCGTGCATGCCTCGGTGAAGCTCCCCAAGCAAGGAATCAAACTTTGCCTCGTCGGAGAAGCCAGTCCACGGTCGCCGGACTTCACCCGACCGCCGGTGAACGTAGACCGAGCTCCACAGTGAGTTGTTCTTCAATTCCTTGCACGTGTCGACTCATCAACACCCTGTGAAGCTCCCCGTGCACTTGGATTGACCTATGTCGCCGTGGTTAGGCTGGAGCACTCGCCGCAGACGAGTTCACCCGCCTGCGCACGTGGACCAGCTGATTCCGGCCACCACCGCCGTCGAGCCGTACCTCGCTGTGACCGCTAGAACCTCCCGGAGCCAACCCCGCCCCTCGCCGGACCTCCCTCGCCGCCGGTAAGTCGCGCCGCCCTAATTACTTCCGCGGGTACTATGTAAATCAGGGGAGGGACCTCGGGGGAGAAGAAGTAAAGGCCAGGGGGTTTTGTGCACTGTCAGTGACTCAAGGGAATAGTGGCGCAGGGGTATAACTGAGGGGATTGTTTTAGAAAGAACCCATGGTCTTCGATGCATAGTAGTTTTTCCAGAAAACCTTTTTAAATATTCTGATTTAAATACAAACAGAACTTGAAAAATTCATAACTTCAGTTTGATTCATCCAAATCGAGTCAAACCAATTTTGCCAGATCCTAAATAATGTAAGCTACTTAGGAAAAAATATAAAACCCCTAAGTGTTGCAGAAAACTTCAAAGTTATGATTTAATTGACTATCTGGTCAAAAGCTAAAGAAAATAAGGAAAAATAGCAACACTATTAGACTGGGATTAAGAAAATTCAGAGAAGTACTTAATCACTTCCTAACCTGTTTAAAAATAATAAACCCCTCTCTACACCCAATTAAGGTAGGGTTTGCCATTTAAATCATTTTCAGCTTAAAGTTAAAGAAAATATAATGTGTAGTTTAGAATAAGAACCAGGGAGCACCCACATTTTTGTTAGCTCCCTTATTCAGTGTAGTTCACTAGAAAATTTTTATTATACCCTTGTTTAGTACAAAAGAAATGAGATACCTTTTATTTTAGGCAAACAAGGAAAATTTAGAAAAACCCTAGAAAAATAACCCTGAGGAGAAAACACCCCAAACCTTGGGATAACTAATGTTTTGTTATTATAAACATAGAGAAATTATGAGTTCTGTTGTTTGACATTTTTCAAATAACAAGTTAGTTGTAAGTGTCTTTTTAGCATTAAACTTTAGAAAAGCATAACTAAATAACCACTAAGTAACCTTCTGTGATTTTTGGCATAGAAGCATGTTATTACCTATAGATACCAGCAAAAATTACTCTTAGTACAGAACCCACCCCTAGATAAGAGTTGTAGTGCAAAGTGACCCCCTTTGCCCCAACTTTTGTTATTTTTGTCCAGGGCATATTCTAATTTTTCTGGACCTCAAACTTATAGGATAAACTACAGTGACAAATAGTAACCCACTGTAATTTTTACAGAATTTTTGGAAACAGCTAAATCACTATTGTACTTCAAACCCACACTAAAATTCATAAATAGAAAATGAAAAGGAAAATTAATAGTGGAGACTAATGTTACCCTGACCAAACCAGCAAAACCCCTTGAGTGCCTACTAAAACATTTAAAAGGCAATCCAAGTCTTAATCCATTATGCTTGGGCAAAATCTCAAACCTAAATTGGTAAGCATAAACCACTAAGAGCCTCGTATGATAAGGAAACCCTAAGTTATTACTAACTTGGTTTTTCTTCACTAGGCATAATTGTTAATAAATTTTACATATCATAGCATGCATATATATTATTCAATGCATTCGAAAGATTGTAACCTCGCGGACGGAGAATACATCCTCGTGCTGGAGCAAAGAGTTGCTCAGGAGGTAGCCCCGGATCCAGCACTAGAGCCTGCCCCAGAGGATCTGCCTGCCTCAGCTTTGGAAGGCAAGCCCCGGTTTTATGCATAACCATTATATATATGCTATTTTACTGCACTTAATATTTGTAGGCTTGTAGTGTGCACTTAAGTGTAGGAGTTGACTGAACCCTAGTTGCATGAACTCAGGATTCCCTTGAGATGGATACTAGTATGCTAGGTCGAGTAGCTGCTTTGCTAATTAGGGATCTCGGTAGAAGTCGAGTGATTTTTCTAGCACTCGTGCGAGGTCAGGAATTGGTTGTATCCACTTTCATAACATAATGATGTTGGCCTGTGGACAACAAACCATGGGGATTGGTTGTCTACAAGGTGGAAATTGGAATAAGGATTAAGGTGTGGTACCATGAGTCAAGCGTTTGAACGTACTAAACATATGCCGAGAAATATGGTACATAGGTAAGCCTAGTACCTGATTGAACCTGCCCGCAGACTTTACTCCTCACGCGACCTGAGACGTGGTCTCCCATTCCGGTTATGGTGGGTACAAGTGCGGTCACTGCACGATGGGAGTCGGGGTCAGTGAGGCATTGTACGCCAAGGCGGTGAGCCCTGATCTGTTGCCAGGGAATTGATGGGGACGGTTGATATGTGTGGCGACGGAGTGCCTCACCACGTTGTGTGTTTAGGTTTACCTTGCAAGGTTTAAAAACTCGATTCGAATCGTCTGCTTCTCGCAGCTAATGAGACTGCTTGATCCATGCTGCTACATTGAGTAACAAGTGGAAATGTGATGACTTGGCAAAAGTTGTTGATTGCTAAATGTATGATACCATGTATGATTAGAAAGGTATACATTTAGTCTTAAGAGAGTCACACTAAAACTTGAAAAAGCTAAAACTTGATTTATAGACTCAGCTAGTGCTTTTGGCAACCAAACCCCTCAGCCAAACAGCTGCATGTCTAGAGGTAGAGGAGTAGACTCCTCACACCGGGTAAGTCTAGCTGAGTATTAGTATACTCAGCCTTGCTTGTGGCATAATTTTACAGGTTCTCTGGAGGACATGGTTGCTGGAGTGACTTGGCCGTCCATCTTGCCACCGGGTTGGACAGTCGAGTGGGACCCTACCTTGGCAGAAGAGGAGCATGAGGAGTGATGGGCCAGGCTTCCCCATCTCTCGGTCTAGTTATCGTTAGTTTTATTCCGCTGCATTCCGAACAATGATGACTACTTTTGCTAAAACTCCGATGATGATGTAATAAATTTAATACTCCTTAATGTATGGTTTTATGCTTTATTGTATTTGCTCTGTGCCTCACCATCGAGTGAGTACGTGGTACTTGATCCTATTAGTGGCCTCGTCGGACTAGATCCGAGGGACTGACGTGTTACTCCCATTTAAGTGTGGTCTAGCCTCTAAGGCGGGACTTAGGCACTTAAGTTGGAATAATTTGGGCGGTTCCGCCATAGCTGGTATCGGAGCTCGTACCACCACAGAGGGATCAATAAACTATAAATACCATCCTTTTTCAAAGTAAAAATTGGTAGAAACCAATGTTGGATAGATCGTAGGACGATCAGGATAGATCTAGGACGTGGAGCCTTAGGATGATAGAGGGGTAGCTAGGTGGCTATTTGAGTAAGCCCTACAGGCTACTATAAGGGATGGGAGTTCTTCCCTAATCCCTCTAAATTGAAATGAGGCCGTTTAGGATGAGCATGCATGCATCCTTAATTAAACTATTAAATAATTGGGTAAGAACTTTAATACATAATGATGACAAATTAAGTACACCCAGTGCCATTGTCGTAGTTATAAAGAGGCTGAGTTGCGATCCCTTTTATTTTATAATTCTTTTTCTTTTACTTATGCTTAACTGTACACAGATAACTTCTCACGGATCCTCGGACGAAGGGAATGCACAGTCCCACACGGACGGGCTTGCACGAGAGGGTTTCCCCCGTATCTTGTGGGAGGTACTGCAGGGAGCTGGTTACACGACGCCTCCCCAGTACGCGGTGCAGCTGTTTGAGAAGCACCGAGTGCCCCGCTGTAGGGTGAGGATGACCCTAGAGCCTCATCCCCTATAGCCAGGCTTGCGTTCGCTGGACTTTGAGTCTTTTGGATACAGGGCTGAGGATACTATCGAGGCGATTGCTCTTCATGGACTGACCACCTTCTATGGTTTCCACCCCTTGGAGCCGTCCACTCACCCCATTGGTTTGTTCCCCGTGGAGAAGGAGGACGACCCAATGTGGAAGGACCGAGTGGAGCACGCCAAGGATATATGGGCTATCTACCCAGGTCAGACTGCTCACTTGACGGTGCGGTGCATGAATGCCATGTATCGTCTGCAAGTGATGCGAGGGGAGGCAATGTCTCACCTAATGGCATTATTGGAGGCTACCAAGATCACCTTGGATAACAGGGAGGAACTTGTGGTAGACTTGTCCACTGAGATGGTGGAAAAAGACTTACAAGTGGAACAATTGTGAAATGAGATCCAAGAGCTTGAAGAGCTAGTGGGAACCAGGGAGAACACCATCGAGGTTCTCGAGGATCAACTAATCAACACTCAGTAGCAGCTTGCGGAGGCTAACCAGCATCTGGATATGCACCACCAGGAGATCCAGGACATGGAGGCCAACGAGGATATCGACATCGAGGGAGGAGAAGAGCCTGCCTCCAGTTTGGACACTGCTGGCTCAGGGAGGCCACCTTCCCCAGAGTCGAGCGTTGCCTCGTTTGCTCACTAGGTCGCAGAGATAGAGTTAGAAGTCTGTGGCGGTAGAACTCCTCGAAGCTAGCTTAGCTTTTGCACCCTTGGGGTACTAGGCTAGATAGAGTTGAGTCTTTTGAGTTACTGATGTAATCGTGACAAACTCTTTTGGAAGTATGGATAATGAATGATGTCCACTTCAATTTAAGAAGAAAAGTTTATGCCATGTGGAATCTTTTATAAATTATGCAAGAATATATATTGGTTTTACCCCCTTTGACTCTTTCACCACGATTGAACATTGAACCTCAGGAATATGATATTGAGAATATCCATGATTTTTTAGATGGCAGGAAGGGTGTCGTGGACAGAATGAGCGCATTCCTCCACCACCACCACCACCACCGCCTCCGACTCTGCAAGAGTTGATGGCTGAGCAGAACGAGATTCTGCGACAGTTGGTGCAGCGTCAGCCGCCACCTCAGCATTATGGTGGTGGTGATCATCAACGTCACCCCGCAGCAGCCACTTATCAGGAGTTCCTCAGTACCCAGCCACCGTTGTTTACCAGGGCAGAGGACCCACTTGATGCTGATGTATGGCTGAGAGTAGTGGAATCCAAATTCCCGCTACTCCATGGAGTTTGTTCAGAGGTGACTAAGGTCAGGTTCGCCACCCAACAGCTTCGCGGACCCGCGCAGGCGTGGAGGGACCACTTTCTTGCTATGCAGCCAGTGGACCATGAGGTGGAATGGAGAGAGTTCAAGGCAGCCTTCAGGGGGCATCATATACCAGCAGGCATCATGGACCGCAAGCTCAATGAGTTTCTGGCACTCACTCAGGGGAACCGGATAGTGTTGCAGTATGCTCAGGCCTTCAATGACCTGTGCCGGTATGCCGGATATCATGCAGACACTGATGAGAAGAAGAGGGACAGGTTCAGGAGGGGGCTCAGCACTAAGCTCCGCGACCGTCTCAACACAGTCAGGGCCAACAGCTATAATGAGTTAGTCAACATGGCCATTTCTCAGGAGGACTATATCATAGCTCGTCAAGCAGAGAAGAAGTGGAAGACACCTGTGACAGGACCTTCAGCTCAGCCACAACGCTTCAGGATTGTCTCTGACACTCAGAACAGGGGACCCCAGCAACAACAAGGACGTCGGGTGATTCGACCCCAACAGCAGCAGCAGGCACCCAACCGCTCTCAGCCCCTAATGTAGAGGAACAATCAGCAGCAGCAGCAGCAGTACCGTTAGGCCAATGACAACAGGTGTTTCACTTGTGGTAACACTGGACATTATGCCAAGAATTGCCCAAGAAACCAGCAGAGGCAGGGACAGAATGCCAACCAGAATCAAGGCAAGAGGAAGAAGGTGCAAGTAAGGCAAGGCAGGCTGAACTTCACCACCGTGGCTGACATTCCAGAGGGAGCACCCGTCATGACTGGTATCTTTTCAGTTTTGAATTATCCGGCAATTATTATTTTTGATTCTGGTGCATCACATAGTTTTATCAGTGCAAAATTTAGTGCCAAATGTCAGCTACCTTTCCATCACACAAATGGGGGTATTACAATTTCAACACCAGGAGGCCGGGTTGCCACCTATCAAATCAACAAGAATGTGCCTATAAAGTTTGGTAGTTTGATAATCAAAACCAACCTCCTCATTTTGGGTTTGTATAGCGTGGATATCATATTAGGAACTGATTGGTTATCCAGGCATCATACAGTACTTGATATTGCATCAAGGGCCATTGAGATTCACTCCCCTACTTGTGGCGAGACTACTTTATATTTGCCTGAGCAGGGTTGTACCCGCTCTTGTGCTTTCACCATGATAAAATCCCCGGTTGAGAAAATCCCTGTGGTCTGTGACTACCCAGATGTCTTTCCTGACGAATTGCCAGGAATGCCACCCGACAGAGACATAGAGTTCGCGATTGAATTGCAACCCGGGACTGCTCCTATATCCAAGAGACCCTATAGGATGCCTCCCGCAAAATTAGCGGAATTGAAAAAGCAACTACAAGAGTTGTTGGACAAGGGGTTCATTTGCCCAATTACTTCACCATGGGGATGCCTAGCCTTGTTTGTAAAGAAGAAGGATGAAAGTCTGAGAATGTGTGTCGATTACCGCCCTCTCAATGCGGTGACCATCAAGAACAAATACCCACTGCCCCGCATCGATGTTTTGTTTGATCAGTTGGTGGGAGCCAAAGTGTTCTCCAAGATAGACCTTCGCTCGGGCTACCATCAGATCAAGATCCGTGCCAGCGATATTCCCAAGATGGCTTTCTCTACCAGATATGGGCTTTATGAGTTTTTGGTGATGTCTTTTGGGCTGACCAATGCCCCGGCTTATTTGATGTACCTGATGAACTCAGTATTCATGCCAGAGCTGGACAAATTTGTGGTGGTTTTCATTGATGATATTCTGGTCTATTCCAAGAATGAAGCCGAGCACACTAAGCATTTGCATACCGTACTTCATAGACTGCGTGACCATCAGTTGTATGCTAAGTTGTCTAAATGTGATTTCTGGCTGAGGGAAATTAAATTTTTGGGTCACACAATTTCTCAGGATGGGATATCAGTTGATCCTGAGAAGGTACAAGAAGTAATGGATTGGAAACCTCCTACCACAGTGCGGCAGATTCGGAGTTTTCTGGGATTGGCAGGGTATTATCGACGATTTATTCCGGATTTCTCCATAATTGCCAAGCCAATGAATGAACTGTTGAAGAAGGGAGTCAAGTATGAATGGAGCCAGAAGTGTGAGGATGCCTTTCATACACTGAGGAAGCACTTGACAGCAGCACCAGTGCTAGGTCAAACTGACAACACCAAGCCCTTTGAGGTTTATTGTGATGCTTTCGACACTGGTTTGGGATGTGTCTTGATGCAAGACAACAGAGTCATTGCTTATGCCTCTCGAGCACTCAGGCCCCATGAGCAGAACTACCCCACACATGATCTGGAGTTAGTAGTTGTGGTTCATGCTGTCAAGATTTGGAGACATTACTTGATGGGAGCTCACTGTAATATTTACACTGATCATAAGAGTCTCAAATATATCTTCACCCAGGCTGATCTTAATATGAGGCAGAGAAGATGGTTAGAGCTAATCAAGGACTATGATTTGGAGGTGCATTACCATCCTGGCAAAGCCAATGTTGTGGCAGATGCCTTAAGCAGGAAGGCCCAGTGCAATTGTATGAATATGGATGCAAGAATCACCACCCTATGTGATGAGTTGTGCAAGTTGAAAATAGAAGTCGTTTCCTCCGGTGCCTTGAGTTATAATTCAGTGGAGCCCACGTTACAAGAGCAAATAGTCAGGGCACAGATTGGAGACAAGGGTGTTCAAGTCATTAAGGAAATGATCAAACAAAGGGTGGACAAATACAAATGCTTCCATTAGGACAACAAAGGAATCCTATGGTTTGGAAACCGATTGGTTGTTCCCAAGAACCTTGAGCTCAAAAGAAGATATTGGATGAGGCTCACCTTTCAAAATTCTCCATGCACCCCGGCAGTAACAAGATGTATCATGATCTCAGATCCTTATACTGGTGGACCAGAATGAAGAGGGAAATTGTGAAGTATATATCTGAATGTGACACCTACCAGAGAGTCAAGGCCAGTCATTTGAAGGTAGCAGGCACTTTGCAACCCCTTCCCATACCATCTTGGAAATGGGAGGATATTTGCATGGATTTTATCGTGGGATTGCCCAATACCTCCTGGCACCATGATTCCATTTGGGTCATTGTGGACAGATTGACCAAGACAGCTCATTTCTTGCCGGTACACACCACCCATAGGACGGAAAAGTATGCCGAAATTTACATTGACCAGATAATTCGCTTGCATGGAATACCAAGGACTATAGTATCTGACAGAGGAGCACCGTTCGTGGCACAATTTTGGGGGCAATTGGAAGAGTCACTTGGGACCCATGTAATAAGAAGCTCAGCATACCATCCTCAAACAGATGGTCAGACAGAAAGGGTGAATCAGATTTTGGAAGACATGTTGAGGGCATGTGTGCTACACTATGGAAAGGATTGGGACAAGTGTCTTTCATTGGCAGAGTTCTCTTATAATAACAGCTACCAGTCCAGTTTGAAGATGGCACCTTTCGAGGCCTTGTATGGAAGAAGGTGTAGGACACCGCTAAATTGGTCTCAAGCAGAAGAGAGGGAAATATTTGGACCAGACTTGGTACTTGAAGCAGAGGAAAAGGTCAGAGTTATTAAGAGGAACCTAGAAGCTGCTCAGGCCAGACAAAAGAGCTATCATGACAAGAGAAGGAAGCCTCTACAGTTTGGAGTGGGAGATCATGTTTATCTTAAGGTGTCACCCACCAAAGGTGTCCAGAGATTTGGAATCAAGGGCAAGTTAGCTCCTCGCTACATTGGACCCTATGAGATCAAGGAAACTTGTGGACCTGTAGCATATCAATTGAAGTTGCCACCCCACATGTCAGCAGTTCATGATGTGTTCCATGTATCCCAGCTACGGAAATGTGTCTGCTTACCCACTGAAGTGCTACCTGAACCAGAAATTGAGATAGAACCAGACTCGTCCTACCAGGAGCACCCCATCAAGGTATTGGATCAAAAGGAGAGATCAACGCGGGCAAGGTCGATCAGAATGTATAAGGTTCAGTGGAGTCACCATTCAGTAGAAGAGGCTACATGGGAGACGGAGGATTTTCTACGTTCTCGCTTCCCCGACTTTCTGCCCAAAGGAGTCGGTGAGTAATCCAAAAACCCCACCCCCACCTGCCCTTTGAATTCAAATATAAGAAAAACTTAGATGTTAAAGGTGTTGTAAGCTTTAGAAATGACTCAAAAAGGACTTCCTTCTGAAGTCACAAAGAGAATGACATTCGAAGAGCAGTTAACTAGAGAGACTTGGATAAAGGAAGGAGCCACACACTAGCACACCTTCTTGGCACCCCTCCAAAGGACTCTACCTCAAATCTTGGGATGAGATTCCTTTAAAGGGGAGGGCTGTAACACCCCAGGTGTTACTTAGAGTTTTCACTCAAGGCTACACAAGTAAGCCCATCATCACAGGTGACTTAAGCTGGGAAAAGTACACCAAATTTGGAACTCAAGATCTTAAGTAAGTGCAACCCATCTTAGAAGTCATACCTTGGCTTGTCATGCACATATAATGGGGAGAGTTGCCCAAACCCTAATGCAAACCCCTTTGGACAATTTGAGCACTAGAAGTAAGTATGACCAAAAGGCTATGAAAACCACATGATCATGACTTGGGCCAATTATAAAAGATGTAGTACACTTGATACCCTACAAATGATAGTAAGAAAGTGACCCCAAAAAGATTTCAGAAAAACCCCAAAAGGTTCACCAAAGGGTTGAGCATAAAGGAAAAATCAGAATTTTTCTAAGTCCAAAACCAACCCTTTTCCAAAGATCAAACTTGTTCAACCTCTTTCAAACTTCAAAACCACATGGCCCAATTTACAAAGTGGCACCAAAATACCCCTAGAACACCCTGGAAAAGTTTGAACCCAAACCTAAGTCGTTTGACATGACTTGGCACAAGATTTGTCTCGGTTTGGATAGCTAGGACAAAGACAACTTCCCACCCCCATATCTCTCTAACCCGACCACATCTCCCCTTGGAACTCACATGAACTAGGTAGCTCTAGGTGCAGGGAAGAGATCTCTCATAGGTCTTAGGGCAAGATTCGCACGTTTTGGCCGCTCAGCAGAGGGTAGAACAAGAACAGAAACAAAGAGCCACGTGTTCGACGCGCTCTGAGCTCGCCAGAACAAGCCCGACGCCCGCCCCCGCGTGCCCCGCGTCGCGCCAAAGCCGAGTCGGGTACTATTTAAATCAGGGGAGCGACCTCGGGGAGAAGAAGTAAAGGCTAGGGGGTTTTGTGCACTGTCAGCGACTCAAGGGAATAGTGGCGCAGGGGTATAACTGAGGGGATTGTTTTAGAAAGAACCCAGGGTCTTCGATGCAAAGTAATTTTTCCAGAAAACATTTTTAAATATTCTGATTTAAATACAAATAGAACTTGAAAAATTCATAACTTCAGTTTGATTCATCCAAATCGAGTCAAACCAATTTTGCCAGATCCTAAATAATGTAAGCTACTTAGGAAAAATATAAAACCCCTAAGTGTTGTAGAAAACTTCAAAGTTATGATTTAATTGACTATCTGGTCAAAAGCTAAAGAAAATAAGGAAAAATAGCTACACTATTAGACTGGGATTAAGAAAATTCAAAGAAGTACTTAATCACTTCCCAACCTGTTTAAAAATAGTAAACCCCTCTGTACACCCAATTAAAGTAGGCTTTGCCATTTAAATCATTTTCAGCTTAAAGTTAAAGAAAATATAATGTGTAGTTTAGAATAAGAACCAGGGAGCACCCACATTTTTGTTAGCCCCCTTATTCAGTGTAGTTCACTAGAAAATTTTATTATACCCTTGTTTAGTAAAAAAGAAATGAGATACCTTTTATTTTAGGCAAACAAGGAAAATTTAGAAAAAACCCTAGAAAAATAACCCTGAGGAGAAAACACCCCAAACCTTGGGATAACTAATGTTTTGTTATTATAAACATAGAGAAATTATGAGTTCTGTTGTTTGACATTTTTCAAATAACAAGTTAGTTGTTAGTGTCTTTTTAGCATTAAACTTTAGAAAAGCATAACTAAATAACCACTAAGTAACCTTCTATCATTTTTGGCACAGAAGCATGTTATTACCTATAGATACCAGCAAAAATGACTCTTAGTACAGGACCCACCCCTAGATAAGAGTTGTAGTGCAAAGTGACCCCCTTTGCCCCAACTTTTGTTATTTTTTGTCCAGGGCATATTCTAATTTTTCTGGACCTCAAGCTTATAGGACAAACTACAGTGACAAATAGTAACCCACTATAAGTTTTACAGAATGTTTGGAAAAAGTTAAATCACTGTTGTAGTTCAAACCCAGACTAAAATTCATAAATAGAAAATGAAAAGGGAAATTAGTAGTGGCGACTAATGTTACCCTGACCAAACCAGCAAAACCCCTTGAGTGCCTACTAAAACATTTAAAAGGCAATCCAAGTCTTAATCCATTATGCTTAGGCAAAATCTCAAACCTAAATTGGTAAGCATAAACCACTAAGAGCCTCGTATGACAAGGAAACCCTAAGTTATTACTAACTTGGTTTTTCTTCACTAGGCATAATTGTTAATAAATTTTACATATCATAGCATGCATATATCTTATTCATTGCATTCGATAGATTGTAACCTCGCGGACGGAGAATACATCCTCGTGCCGGAGCAAGGAGTTGCTCAAGAGGTAGCCCCAGATCCAGCACAAGAGCCTGCCCCAGAGGATCTGCCTGCCTCAGCTTTGGAAGGCAAGCCCCGGTTTTATGCATAACCGTTATATATATGCTATTTTACTGCACTTAATGTTTGTAGGCTTGTACTGTGCACTTAAGTGTAGGAGTTGACTGAAACCCTAGTTGCATGAACTCAGGATTCCCTTGAGATGGATACTAGTATGCTAGGTCGAGTAGCTGCTTTGCTAATTAGGGATCTCGGTAGAAGTCGAGTGATTTTTCTAGCACTCGCGCGAGGTCAGGAATTGGTTGTATCCACTTTCATAGCATAATGATGTTGGCCTATGGACAACAATCCATGGGGATTGGTTGTCTACAAGGTGGAAATTGGAATAAGGATTAAGGTGTGGTACCGTGAGTCAAGCATTTGAACGTACTAAACATATACCGAGAAATATGGTAAATCGGTAAGCCTAGTACCTGATTGAACCTGCCCGCAGACTTTACTCCTCACGCGACCTGAGACGTGGTCTCCCATTCCAGTTATGGTGGGTACAAGTGCGGTCACTGCACGACGGCAATCGGGGTCAGTGAGGCATTGTACGCCAAGGCGGTGAGCCCTGATCTGTTGCCAGGGAATCGATGGGGACGGTTGATGTGTGTGGAGACGGAGTGCCTCGCCACGTCGTGTGTTTAGGTTCACCTTGCAAGGTTTAAAAACTCGATTCGAATCGTCTGCTTCTTGCAGCTAATGAGATTGCTTGATCCATGCTGCTACATTGAGTAACAAGTGGAAATGTGATGACTTGGCAAAAGTTGTTGATTGCTAATTGTTTGATACCATGTATGATTGGATAGGTATACATTATTCTTAAGAGAGTCACACTAAAACTTGAAAAAGCTAAAACTTGATTTATAGACTCAGCTAGTGCTTTTGGCAACCAAACCCCTCAGCCAAACAGATGCATGTCTAGAGGTAGAGGAGTAGACTCCTCACACCGGGTAAGTCTAGCTGAGTATTAGTATACTCAGCCTTGCTTGTGGCATAATTTTACAGGTTCTCTGGAGGACATGGTTGCTGGAGTGACTTGGCCATCCATCTTGCCACCGGGTTGGACAGTCGAGTGGGACCCTACCTCGGCAGAGGAGGAGCATGAGGAGTGATGGGACAGGCTTCCCCATCTCTCGGTCTAGTTATCGTTAGTTTTATTCCGTTGCATTCCGAACAATGATGACTACTTTTTCTAAAACTTCGATGATGATGTAATAAATTTAATGCTCCTTAATGTATGGTTTTATGCTTTATTGTATTTGCTGTGTGCCTGACCATCGAGTGAGTACGTGGTACTTGATCCTGTTAGTGGCCTCGTCAGACTAGATTCGAGGGACTGACGTGTTATTCCCATTTAAGTGTGGTCTAGCCTCTAAGGCGGGACTTAGGCACTTAAGTTGGAATAATTCGGGCGGTTCTGCCACAATAAGGGTGAAAACCCTTCATCATACACATTTTGAAAAACATTTTCTTGTGAAAACTCACACCTTTTCTCAAATCATTTGTAACAAATATATCAAGGATTGATTGCGGCAAGCGGCTGGGTGGCCATAATAACTTGTCTCAAAATCATATCATGCATAAAATAACAGGCTGAGGGTTGTGGTTGAAAAATTATAGGTAATTTATGCATCAAAGGGATTCAGTGAGCTTATCGTGCTTATCCGGCGAAGGGGGAAGGAGAGCTCGCGGAACTGGCTTCTAGCTCCACCGCCTGGCGTAGACTTGCAGATCTGGCCTCCACGAGATGGCACAAACGCTCCGATAACTATGCAACATGAACAAGTAAACATACAAACCAGCAAGTATACCAATAAATATTTAGTATAGTGGTCAGAATAGCGATATATGGATGGGTAGAGTCTTGAGTAGAATCTGTGTCATGTGGTGTTGTGATATTACTGGTGGTGGAGTGGAGGTGCTTACCAGGAGGGTGGACTGGAGGCGAAGCAACACTATGCGTGTAGCCGGTAGAGCGGAGTAACTGAGTGGGTGGGGTGTTTGCCTTGGCTGAGAGTGTTGAGTGTGTGTGGAGAGGGAGAGGGTAGCTGGGTGTATGTGGTGTAGCACAGTGAAGTTCACTGTTGGTGAGAATAGTGATGAATAAATCGTCTGACTTAGTCTAAACAGGCATAATATGGGACGAGAGTATTTTGGGAGTTTTCTGGAATATGAACCTTGCTTAAGGGATGACATGGTTGGATAGGGAATAGTTTGATAAGAATTTAGAAACGAGAATTATTGGAATATGAGGTTGGAAGCCTGGTTCGAAGGAATCTCAAAGTTAAGCGTGCTCAACTTGGAGAAACTTGGGATGGGTGACCAGATGGGAAGTTCCCTACTGGAAGGAAAATCACAGTCATCGGAGTTCGTATGACTGGAATATGGTCTTAGGTGGACTGGGCAGCATGATGGATGAGTAGTTGAAATTTGGGGTGATCGGATGATCGATGAATAGTAACGAAGAATAGTAATGATGAATAGTGACGACGAAAAAGTTATTATAGATATCAACGATGATGAATAGTGTTGGTAAATAGTAACGATGGCGAATAGTGTTGGTGAATATTAACAATGAATAGTGATGGTGAATAGTGATGGTGAGTAGTTCGTATGAACGAACGATGAACGATGAATAGTGGCGATGAACGAACGATGAACGATGAATAAGAACTATGAACGAACGGACGATCGAATGATCAGACGAATGAACGATCGGAATTTCGGCAGCATAATGGCAGGACAAAGATTATCTAGAAAAACGATGAATAGGGACTATGAACGAACAATGAACGATGAATAGGAACTATGAACGAACGATGAACGATCCAATGATCGAACAAACGAATGATCGGAATTTCGGCAGCATAACGGCAGGGAAAAGATTATTTGGACGAACGATTGAATGATCGGACGAACGAACGATCGGAATTTTGGCATCATAACGGCAGGACAAAGATTATCTGGAAGAACGATGAATAGGGACTATGAATGAACGATGAACGATGAATAGGAACTATGAACGAACGATGAACAATCGAATGATCGAACGAACGAACGATCGGAATTTTGGCAGCATAACGGCAGGAAAAAGATTATTTGGACGAACGAACGGACGAACGATCGAACGATCGGATGAATGGACGAACGAACCATGAACGATCGGACGAATGATCGAATGATCGACGAACGAATGAACAAACTAAGAACAGGGGGACGAACGATCGAATAACGACCGAACGATCCTTGTGCTAGTGTGTGCTTTTGTGGAACATGGAGTGGGTGTGTGGGGGGGAGAGAGTTGCCATGAAATGGCTTGGGGTGGGATGAGAGGAGGCCCTTGCCCCTCTATTTATAGCCATGGTGGGGTGATTAGGGGGAGGGATGAGAGGATTAGTGGGAGATTAGCATGTATTTGTTTTGTATAAGTGAGATTAGCTTGTAGAGCTCACCGTATGACACTTGAGGATTACATATACGTATGAGCATGAGGAAAGTTATGAAGAAATTATTTGTGGGGACTTGAAAAATGATTATGAAGGTATTTCTTAGGAGGAAAATATCTGGAGATATATCGGTGGAATATTTGGACAGTATTTCTGGAAAGAACTTGAAGGGGATCACTAGGGAAATATCTAGGCAGTATTTCTGGAAAGAATTTGAGGAGGATCACTGGGGAAATATTTGTAGGATATTTAAGGAGGATTTTGGAGAGGGTATAGACCACTATATTTTATTTGCTGATATCAACTCGCAAACAAAACTTTTTGAAATGAAATTTGAAATTCATTTTGAATTTAGAGCAAGTTTGAGAAATTTTCAAGATTTGAATTTTTGGGATGCTACAAATCTACCCCACTTAAAATGAATCTCGTCCTCGAGATTCGGCTCAGAAGGGTTATGGGTATAGCTTTACTTCAGCTACATATCTTCACTTTGCGGACTCTTCGAGGAGATGGAACTTCAACAAAATCCGGCCTTTGAGGTGCATCCGGTTGCTGATTGCAAACGCTGATCCTGGCTACTCAAAGATCATCTTCAGGCTTCTAGCTTTTGCTTGGCAGCTAGCTTATTGAGGAATCATCGATGCCAACACACAAACCTTTCTCTTGCGAACTCCCTCATGGATTCCTTCCTTGATTGGTCTTCTGGTGCTTCATCAACGAAACTTGGGTGACCACTTCTCATCCAGAAACTTATATGCTTTGATGATCTGGTCCTCCACAAGCTTGCTACAGGCCTTCTTCTTTTTCTCCATAGTAGGAACTTTACTGGAACACTACCCCACTTAAAATGGATGAGGGTAGAACTCCTGAATCTCGGGGATTTGAAATCCTTGAAGTACCTCATAACAAGGGTGTTACGGGGCCTTCTTCTGCTGTTGCTGCTTGAGCAGGCTGTGGAGAAATGACTGACATAGGGTTGATTCTGGGAGAACCTTCTTCTTATCTTCTCTTCATTGTCTTCTTTTCACTTTTCACTGACCCTTTCTTTCTCTTTGCTCTTCCACTGGAGGATTCTATCAAAGAGTATTACCATCATACAGAGGAGGAAACCAAGGATGTTGAACCATGTACAACAGTCTTCAACCCAAGAATCACCAAGCATTGTGATCTTAGGGGCGAGGGAGTGGAAAATGGAGTTGCTTGCGATTTGGCAGAGGGGATTTTATCGGGAGTGTTTTTGCTTTGAGCGACGTGAGGATTGAGGGAGCTGGTGGGGGGATTTTATAGGCGAGTGGTATGCAAGGGTGTGGAGTGGTGGTGATGGAGCAGGTGCTACGTGGAAGCAGGTGCGACAAGGGGAAGGGGGGCTATTGTCGGTGATGATGGCGACGGTGGGTGCGCTGCAAAGGGGGGTGGGTGGCGGTAGTGCACTGCAAAGGGGGTGTGGGGCGCTGGTAGTGCGCATGGAGGCGGGGTACGCGTGCAGGGGGCACGGGTGAGTGGTGGGGTCGATGACCCTGATGTTTGTGGTCTCTAGTTCCAAGAATCTTTGCCTCTCTGTATGGTAATAACTTCTTCTATCCTCTTTTTATGTTTACTTTGACTCAGGGGCAGTGCTTTGATTCTCATGGTCGGTCCTTTTGACTGAGCGGCTGGATAGGTTTCTTCTGTAGCTTGTTCCAGGCTTCAAGGGTAAGCTTCCCGGTATCTTCTTGGGTAAGGTGCTTTTCTCTTGAGATGGGTTAAGGGGAGAATGGAAGCATAAGATGAGGATTAGATCTAATTTGTGATCTATGTTTTTAGAGAAAACCTTTCTTAAAAAGAAAGAAAACACACAAGCTCAGCAATGATAAGCACAAACAAATCAAATGTTTTGAATAAGGGAGGAATAGAGTTTTCCAAATCACGAACTACTTGGATTCGGGGGCTAAGCATAACTACTATTGCTCAGCTCCTGAATTGAGAACTATGCTAAACGCGACTTATGAGCACTAACGTTAAAGCATCACATATGCACTCAAAAGAGGAGAAAACATCAAGCGAAATTCATTTTGAAATGCCCTAGGGGGCCACACAATTAGAGTTTTGCAAAACACGAGTCTACACGATTACCTCTCATACATGCAGGGCTCTGGCCAAAGTGAAGAAAAACTTCACTACCCAATGCATGCAGAGGACTGGGCATAACTAACTCAGATCTGGCAGCTTCTCTTCTAGTGAGCCTGACACACAACTTCAATCCGAGACATCTCCCGGATGGGTCAAGAGGGAGCTGTTGTTGATGACTTCTTCTGGCGGCGACTGAGATGGCAGGACAGGGTCAAACTCTTCTTCAAGCGGAACTGGCTCTTGTAGCTCCTCAGGGGGTGGTGGTGCTGGCGGGGTGCTTGCAGCTTCCTTTTTGATCTCACAAGATGGTGCTGGAATCTTCTTCATGGTGAGGGGCTCAAACAACTCTGGCGGGGGATCTTGGGAGGACTTGGGGTGCTCTTGCTTATTCATAGCCTGAGGGGAGACTGGAATTCCTTTCAAGACTATGGCTCCTTCCGGGAGTTCCCAAGCCTTCTTCTCTCCTCTAATAGAGACTGGATGACCTTCAAGAATCTGGGGATCTTCAGCTCTCATGGGTTGAACAGGGTTGGATGGAGCGGGCTCTTGGATCCGTAGGGCTCTACGTTGGTTGTGGGTTACCAAGTAGGCCTCCATCAACATCTGGACATGTTCATCCTTGGCTTGCTTTAGGGCTTCAACAGCAATGACTTCACGACTTTCCAAGGCAGCTACACGGGCGTGCGCTATGGTGAGATCCACATGGAGCTGACGGTTGCGCTTCTCTGCATCTTCTGCTCGGGCAATCATCTGACGGTGGTGCCGAGCCAAGAAATCATACTGTGCATCCAGGGTAAGCAGGTATGCAGTGAGGTGCACGACTGCGGGGTCATCCTCAAGCAGCTGCTTCCCTTCCAATGCACGCATCCTGGCCATCCAAACTGGACGGTCTCTCTGAAAGGGCGGAAAGAATCTGAGCGGTGTGTCGGCCACTTCTTCTTCATAGATCTGACACAGGGCCCTCAATGCCTTGCGGACGATGACTTGGCAGGTGTCTTTGAATCTGTGCCCAGCAGCAGTGACACTCCATTCCACATGGTGCGGACTGGATCCAATGTATACAGTCACGACACACTTCTCTGTGCCATGCTCGACGAATTCACGACCATCATACTCTGGCTGACTCCTGATTCCGAGGCGAACTGTGCATGCTCTCAGTAACTTGGGGAAACCATCTTCATTCTGGCACAAGCTGGTTTGGCAGCGGACCTCCATCTGACTTCTGAGAGAAGGAAAGGGGGAAAGCATTTTTGAAATGAAGGGATGAGAGCAAGATTTTTTTAAGAAAATAGTTTTGACTCAAAAACTTTTGGATCAGGCTAAGGGTTATGTCCTGCGGCCAACCTAACAGCTCCGATACCACCTGAAGCGCCCCAATCCTCTGGGACTCAAATGTGATACAATTACTAGTCCCAGGAGGCTAGTAAACACATTTATACATCAGATGATTACAGATCTGCTTAAATGAGACAAACCTATAAAGGTGGCAAACAACTTTAAGAGTTGGTCCACAACTCGGGACATATCATCAGAGTGGGGCTGAAGCAGCCCGATATACGCAGCGAAGCAAATCAGCGGTCCAACAGCCACAGGCAAGGTTGGGAACAGTCGTAACTCTTACCCGATCTCCTTTTCTGAAAAACAACAAATAAGCAAGGATGAGTACAAACATACTCAGTAGCCCACCTTCACCCGCGGAATGGGGAAATCAGATACAATGCATGGAATATGTGGAACTCAGGATAATTTGCATAATTTGCAGAAACAACAATATTTTATGCACGGTTGTTTTGTAAAACATTTTGTATTTTGCAAAGCGCATCCTCTCCCAAAGGAGCAGGAAGTTTGTTTTCAGTATAGAACAAAATCCCATGGACTAAACCATCCAGGTATCTCGGCAGTTTCCCACTGTTTTCATTTTCAAAAACAACTACTGGACTTCCCGTCCACCATAGCTCACGGCTCAACCGCCGGACCTTTTTAAAAACCACTTTTCTCAAACACACCTCTTTTTTAAAAACAAAACACTAATTGTCATACCACACCAGACTCGTCCATTCCTGTGGACACAGACTATTCGAATAGGTTTGAACTCTGCGTAGAGGGGTACACTTTACCCACTAGTCCGGCTCTGCGATCTCATGGCCAATGAGAACCGAATCCGAATCTCTTTCTTTCCTCGCACGTCCTAACCTTAACGGTTATACCGGAAGGAGTCAGGCCACCGCCATGTCCAAACCGAACAAAACATTCCCCCTCCTTATCCTCCCGGTGCTCCCCAGCCTTCATAACCCTGGGGTTGGACCGTACGAGTTCAGATTGAGTGACTGCCCACACAGTCTCGAGTGGTTGTACTTATCATGAGTACATGTAGTGAAAGATGACAAATCGATCCTTATACGAGGGGACAATCCTTCTGCTCACGCCTAAACCAGCTGAGTCATCACCTTAGGCCCTCCCCTAAACCAGGGAGTCCCTGATTATCCCACTCACAAGGTGATAAGGGTTAAAACCCTTCATCATACACATTTTGAAAAGCATTTTCTTGTGAAAACTCACACCTTTTCTCAAATCATTTGTAACAAATATATCAAGGATTGATTGCGGCAAGCGGCTGGGTGGCCATAATAACTTGTCTCAAAATCATATCATGCATAAAATAACAGGCTAAGGGTTTTGGTTGAAAAATCATAGGTAATTTATGCATCAAAGGGATCCAGTGAGCTTGCCGTGCTTATCCGGCGAAGGGGGAAGGAGAGCTCGCGGAACTGGCTTCTGGCTCCACCGCCTAGCGTAGACTTGCATATCTGACCTCCACGAGATGGCACGAACGCTCCGATAACTATGCAACATGAACAAGCAAACATACAAACCAGCAAGTATACCAACAAATATTTAGTATAGTGGTCAGAATAGCGATATATGGATGGGTAGAGTCTTGAGTAGAATCTGTGTCATGTGGTATTGTGATATTACTGGTGGTGGAGCGGAGGTGCTTACCAGGAGGGTGGACTGGAGGCAAAGCGACACTATGCGTGTAGCCGACAGAGCGGAGTAACTGAGTGGGTGGGGTGTTTGCCTTGGCTGAGGGTGTTGAGTGTGTGTGGAGAGAGAGAGGGTAGCTGGGTGTATTTATAGCTGGGTGTATGTGGTGTAGCACAGTGAAGTTCACTGTTGGTGAGAATAGTGACGAATAAATCGTCTGACTTAGTCTGAACATGCATAATATGGGACGAGAGTATTTTGGGAGTTTTCTGCAATATGAACCATGCTTAAGGGATGACATGGTTGGATAGGGAATAGTTTGATAAGAATTTAGAAACGAGAATTATTGGAATATGAGTTTGGAAGCCTGGTTCGAAGGAATCTCAAAGTTAAGCGTGCTCAACTTGGAGAAACCTGGGATGGGTGACCAGATGGGAAGTTCCCTACTGGAAGGAAAATCACAGTCATCGGAGTTCGTATGACTGGAATATGGTCTTAGGTGGACTAGACAGCATGATGGATGAGTAGTTGAAATTTGGGGTGATCGGATGATCGATGAATAGTAACGAAGAATAGTAATGATGAATAGTGGCGACGAAAAAGTTATTATAGATATTATCGATGAATAGTAACGATGATGAATAGTAACGATGATGAATAGTGTTGGTAAATAGTAACGATGGCGAACAGTGTTGATGAATAGTAATGGTGAATAGTAATGGTGAATAGTCATATGAACGAACGATGAACGATGAATAGTGACGATGAACGAACGATGAACGATGAACGATGAATAGGAACTATGAACGAACGGACGATCGAATGATCGGATGAACGAACGATCAGAATTTTGGCAGCATAATGGCAGGACAAAGATTATCTGGAAGAACGATGAATAGGGACTATGAACGAACGATGAACGATCGAATGATCGAACGAACGAACGATCGGAATTTCGGCAGCATAACGGCAGGGAAAAGATTATTTGGACGAACGATCGAATGATCGGACGAACGAATGATCGGAATTTCGGCAGCATAACGGCAGGACAAAGATTATCTGGAAGAACGATGAATATGGACTATGAACGAACGATGAATAGGAACTATGAACGAACGATGAACGATCGAATGATCGAGCGAACGAACGATCGGAATTTCGGCAGCATAACGGCATGAAAAAGATTATTTGGACGGACGAACGGATGAACGAACCATGAACGATCGGACGAACGATCGAATGATCGGACGAACGAACGAACAAACTAAGAACAGGGGGACGAACGATCGAAGAACGACTGAACGATCCTTGTGCTAGTGTGTGCTTGTGTGGAACATGGAGTGGGTGTGTGTGGGGGGGAAGAGAGTTGCCATGAAATGGCTTGGGGTTGGATGAGAGGAGGCCCTTGCCCCTCTATTTATAGCCATGGTGGGGTGATTAGGGGGAGGGATGAGAGGATTAGTGGGAGGATAAGAGGATTAGTGGGAGATTAGCATGTATTTGTCTTGTATAAGTGAGATTAGCTTGTAGAGCTCACCGTATGACACTGGAGGCATACGTATACATATGAGCATGAGGAAAGTTATGAAGAAAATATTTGTGGGGACTTGAAAAATGATTCTGAAGGTATTTCTCAGGAGTAAAATATCTGGAGATATATCGGTGGAATATTTGGATAGTATTTCTGGAAAGAACTTGAAGGGGATCACTAGGGAAATATCTGGGCAGTATTTCTAGAAAGAATTTGAGGAGGATCACTCGGGAAATATTTGTAGGATATTTGAGGAGGATTTTGGAGAGGATATAGACCATTATATTTTATTTGCTGATATCAACTCGCAAACAAAACTTTTTGAAATGAAATTTGAAATTCATTTTGAATTTAGAGCAAGTTTGAGAAATTTTCAAGATTTGAATTTTTGGGATGCTACACCGTATCTCGTTCTCATCTCGTTGTTCGCATGAAGCGTTGATGGAGCTCCGCGTGTCCCGACGACTATTGATGGAGTGCCGTAGATCGTTCGGAGGATGAGCGAGAGGTAGAAGATGATTAGCCGCCCGAGTGAGCAGCCGCCGATAGCCTTCAGCGTCTGGAGTCCAAGGGAGACCATCGGCTATCCGAGCCAATACTCCCCCGACCTCACTCGGTGTGTTCATGGAGCGGGCGAAGTCAGGGTTCAGGTTTCGTGCGAAGAGAGGGTTCTCTCGACGTAGCCTCGCATCCTGTTCAGCTTGCTCTTGAACCTGCCGACGATCACATCGGCGGGAGTTCCTCCTTTCCCTGAAGACTCATTCATCAGGGGTTTCTCCCACCTCCGAGATCTCATCTCGAGATACAGGCTGCGCCGGGTCTCGTTCTCCAGCTTCATGGTGTCGCCGAACATTTCGGCGTCGGTTCCTCCGTCGGCGAGCTTCTCGCTGAGGAGGTTCTTCCCCAGGCACGGTTGGATCGTCGTCGGAGATGGGAGATGATTCTGCTCTTCCCCCGATGAAGAGGACGTCGGGGTAGAATGGAGCTGTTGTGGCGACAAATTTCTTTCTGTCCTTCTTTGGGGGCGAAGGTGCCAGAAGAGCAGCTTGGCGGGCCTCTATCCCGCTTGCTTCTTTTTTCCTCGTAATCCGTGTCCACTCTTCTGTGGATGAGGTGGACAACGGAGTTCTTCGGGTAAATGAATTCTCGGTTCCTGACTTGTAGGAGGTGGTTTTCGTCTGGGGCGCTAGAGGTTGCGCCATTTGCTGCCTCGTTCTAGCTTTCTCGGAGATTTTCGGGGAAGGCTTCTTCTCCAGTAGATCCGCTATACGATGTAGAATTCCTTCTTCTTCTGCCACGGGTGAGATGGTCCCGAAGCAGAACACAGATACAGGGCGGAGAGCAATCTTGTGTTGGAAAATGATGGCCATTGAGCTAGCTTGGATCAGCGACACACCACCTACCTGGCGCGCCAGCTATCGGTGTTTGGGACCCAACCACGCACCCAAGATTACCCTCGAGGTGCTTCTGGTAAGGACGGTGTTGCTGACTGTAGCTCGATGGTTCGTGCTAGGCGCACGAGAGACGATAGACAAATTTATACAGGTTCGGGCTGCTTAGAGAGGCGTAATACCCTACTTCTTGGTGTGGATCTTTATGTGATGGGTTACAAGGGGATTCTCTAGTATGAAGGACGCTAGAGAATGCAGTAGACGGCTGATGAATGACCTGCCTTTTGATGGGGTGCCCCCTAGGCCTTATATACTCGACCGTGGGGCATTACATGCGTGTATGATAACAACGTGCACCTAAGTAATAGTGAACCGGCTGAACTTATCTTCCTATAATCCTGCCGACTTATCCTCATTTAGTTCCAACATCTGAGGGCGCTACGCAGGAGAATCGGATCAATGCTGCAGATAATGCTTAGATCCAATGAGCCGTCTGGGCCCGAGTCTATCCAATCCTGCATCAATCCATTCCACCAGCAGTTCCTCCCCTGGCCCACGAAGGGATGGTCTTGCGAAATGGGCCCAAAGCCTTTCGCGAGGCCTTCTAGCCTTCTAGTGGACCCGAGGGATATCAGTCCCCCACAGTAACCACTAGATCTCGAGTTGCTCATTTTTGTGAACATTACTCTTTTGTGTCTTCTATTGAGGCATACATGATAGAGGATGCACTAAGAGATCCGGATTGGGTGGTGCCAATTCCAGAGGAGCTCAACAACTTCACGAGGAATGAGGTATGGCATTTAGTTCCACGTCCTAACCAAAATGTTGTAGGTACCAAGTGGGCATTCCACAACAAACAAGATGAGCATGGTGTGGTGACTAGGAATAAAGCCCGACTTGTTGCCAAAGCTTATTCACAAGTCGAAGGTTTGGATTTTGATGAAAACTATGCACTCGTAGCTAGGCTTGAGTCAATTCGTATATTAATTGCCTATGCTACTTACCATGGCTTTAAATTGTATCAAATGGATGTGAAGAGTGCCTTCCTCAATGGCCCTATCAAGGAAGAGGTATATGTTGAGCAACCTCCCGACTTTGAAAATAGTGAGTATCCTAACCATATTTATAAGCTCTCAAAGGCGCTCTATGGGCTCAAGCAAGCCCCCAAGAGCATGGTATGAATGCCTGCGAGACTTTCTTATCACTAATGGCTTCAAAGTTGGAAAAGCGGACCCTACTCTCTTCACTAAAACAATTGTTAAAGACTTATTTATATGCCAAATTTATGTTGATGATATTATATTTGGGTCTACTAACAAGTCATCTTGTGAAGAGTTTAGTAGAATAATGATACAGAAATCCGAGAAGTCTATGATGGGGGAGTTGAAGTACTTCCTCGGATTCCAAATCAAGCAACTCCAAGAAGGCACCTTCATCAGCCAAACTAAGTACATTCAAGATATTCTTAAGAAGTTTGGAATGAAGAATGCCAAACCCATTAAGACACCCATGGGAACAAATGGGCATCTCGACCTCGACACAAGAGGTAATCCGTAGATCAAAAGGTAATATCGGTCGATGATAGGATCTTTACTCTATCTATGTGCTTCACGACTGGATATAATGCTTTCAGTATGCATGTGTGCAAGGTTCCAGGCAAATCCTAAGGAAGTTCACCTTACGGCCGTGAAAAGAATCATGAGATATTTAGTTTACACTCCTAAGTTTGGGCTTTGGTACCCCAAGGGATCTACCTTTGATTTAATTGGGTATTCCGATGTCGTTTATGCTGGATGTAAAATTGATAGGAAGAGCACATCAGGGACTTATCAGTTTCTAGGAAGATCTCTGGTGTCATGGGCTTCAAAAAAACAAAACTCAGAAGCTCTATCCACTGTCGAAGCCGAGTATATTGTTGCAGGCCATTGTTGTGCATAATTACTTTGGACGAGGCAAACCCTTAGGGACTATGGCTACAAATTGAGCAAAGTCCCTCTCCTATGTGATAATGAGAGTGCAATCTGCATGGCAGATAATCCCGTTGAACACAGCCGCACTAAGCACATAGACATCCAGTATCACTTTTTGAGAGATCACCAACAAAAGGGGATATAGAAATTGCTTATGTTAGCACACACAACCAATTAGCCAATATCTTTACCAAGCCACTGGATGAAAAGACTTTTAGCAAACTTAGGAATGAGCTAAATATATTTGATTCTCAGAGCTTTGATTGAAACATTGCACACACTACACCAAAATCATACACTTCCTACGGTTTTTTAACTTCCTACAGCTTTTATAACAAACCGTAGGAAATAAATAACTTCCGAGAGGCAACTGGTACCTCTAGGAAATAAACATAACTTCCTACCGTTTTTATAAAAACTGTCGGAAGTTTAAAAACCGTAGGAAATAAACATAACTTCCTACGACCTCCTCTAGGAAGTTAGGTTTCATCTGTTGACCAGCCAAACGAATAGCTAACTTCCTACGGCTGGCTCTAGGAAATTAGCTGCCCAGTTAACTTCCTATGGCCTGCTCTAGGAAGTTAGGATTCAGTTGTTGACCGTCAAACGAAAATCTAACTTCCTACGGCTGGCTCTAGTAAATTAGCTGGGCAGCTAACTTCCTACGGCCTCCTCTAGAAAGTTAGGTTTCAGCTGTTGATCGGTCAAACAAAAATCTAACTTCTTATGACCGGTTGTAGGAAGTTACGTAACTTACTACGGCTTTACCCTAGAAAGTTATGTTTTTTTTATTTTTAACCTCCCTCAACCTTATCTCTTCTCTCTCTTCTCTCACCTTTCTCAACATTTCTCTGTCTCCATGCACGCCGGCCGCATCTCCCGCACCCGCCTCTCCCACGCCCGGCCGGCCCTGCCAAGCCCTCAGCCCCGACCGCCGCTCCCGCGCCCGGCCGACCCTGCAGCCGCCCTCGCCACGCCCGGCCCCCGACGCGCAAGGCCGCCCCATCCCGCCCCGGCCGCCGCCGCGCCCGGTCCCGACGCGCCCACGGCTCCTTCTGCAACAGCTGATGGCGTCGTCGTCGTCCTACCCCAGCAGTGCGGTCCTTGCAGACTCTGTGCTCGGCCAGAAAGCTGGCGTCATCGTCGACGAGGTGTCGGCGCCTGAGAGTTCAACCCTGGGGGCTAGGACTGGGAGGTATGCCATGATCTTTGACGCCGGCAGCATAGGGATCCGTGTACACGTCTTCAGGTTCGACAGGAAGCTCGACCTCCTCGAGATCTGCGACGATGGCATCAAGGTGTTCGCCAAGGTATATATGTGTGGTTTGACAGTACTGCACACTACTGTAATGAGAGCAAACTTTTGTTTGTTGCTCTATAGTCTATATATATATGGATTAAGGAGCAAACTTTTGTTTGTTGCTGCAGGTAAAGCCCGGGCTGAGCTCATACGCTGGACAACCCCAAGAGGCTGCAAATTCCATGCTGCCTCTTCTTGACAAGGCCAAGAGTGTCGTCCCTAAACAGCTGACGAAAAGGACCCCACTTAGACTCAGAGTACGTGAACGAATTCACTAAAATCTATAATATAAATGATGTTCAACTAGTTAGTTTTTCGCTTATTACATTGAAATCCACACTTTCTAGCACGTTCTACTTTCGGGCGGTGACAGTAATGATCAAAGACCAACAAAACAGTGAAACGTTACATATATCACGAGTTAGTTCATTTAGTTTGATGCAGATTAATGCGCTTTTTTCCCAAATGGATCTAGCTAATTGTCTTGATTTAGCGTATATATATACCGATGAAATTTGCACGCGACTGCTGGGTTGAGACTTATCGGAGAGGAGCAATCAGAGCAGATTCTCGAAGCAGTAGTTTCAACTTGTCTCACTTATCCCAAATTCTCATCATCACCTAGCTCCAAAAAAATTGCTAGTATAATATGCTAATAATTGATATCAAATTTTCTACAGGTCAGGAACCTTATCCACATTAAGAGCAAATTTCAGTACAAGCCCGAGTGGATCAATGTTATTGAGGGATCTCAAGAGGGATCATACCTATGGGTATGACTTAATTATCAAACACAAACAAACAAAAAAAGACCTTTGAGGAAATGCTAGCTTTTGTCACCTCATTTTAATATATGTACCCCTAATACTATGTGTTTGAGTGCTCTGAGCATGGGTTGTTTATTAGGTTGCTCTGAATTATCTGTTGGATAAACTGGGAGGGACTACTCACAAACAGTAGCTGTGCTTGACATGGGCTGTGGATCAGTGCAAATGGCCTTTGCCATATCTGCAAATGCCGTTGCAAGTGCTCCAGCGCCGCCTCATGGGGAAGACCCCTATGTTACAAGAGAATATCTTAAAGGAAAAGATTACAACATCTATACTCATAGGTTTGATGAACATATATATTGTATCATATAATAGTGTGTGTATACATTTTGTTTTATTAATTAGTTACAGAGCCATTATGTTAAAAAGAAAGATGATCTGTACATTTGATTTTGACTATGCTTCTTTTTTTAGAAACATTACAAGTTGCCTGAAGGAGATACTCATACGGAACTTGTGACGGAACCTCCCAAGTCATTAGGTCCACCTACAGTTGTCCTTGTCCAACGGACCTCAGACAACCCTGTAGGTGCCCCTGAATCACTTGACAAGTTCGGTATCTGCTTTTCTTACCTTTCCCAAGAGCGTTTCACCCGTCACGCAGACATTACAAGCATCGGAGTTACGAGAATGCGGAAGCAATTACATGAACTTACCTTTGTTTAAAAGTAAGATAGAGTTGAACATTTACAGACCAGAATATAACCTACGAGTGCATAGTATTATTATTACACACCAAGGGAGGCAAAAACCCCTCCCGGTAAGTTTAAACAAAAGTTTTTATGGAGGATCCTTTCCTCCCACAACTTTACTCCTGGTGTTCTTCCTTCGGTACCACCTTAGAACAGAAGCAACAAAAGTTGGTTGCTTCCTCACCTAAAAACAACGGGGAATAAAACCCTGAATATGGAATTACTCAGCAAGTCTTACCCGACTAAAGAAAAGACTCTCAAGGGTATGCTGGTTATAAGGGAGTCAAGGTAAGGTTTCTCAATGATCAAAGACTCTGTTTTGCAGAAATGATTACTAAAAGTGGATCCTTAAAAATCCAGTTTTATTTGTCTAGTTAAGTAAAATTACCTATAACTAGAGTTCTTTCTACCCTAGTTCAATCACTTGACCTGCACTAGCCAATTTCTTAACAACCCTTCATCTTTACTGGATTTCTACGTATAGGTTAGTGGCCAAGTCTCCATAACCGCGGAGGTACGGCGATCCGAATCGATTATACTTAGCTGAGGATCTCCAATCACATGACATATGTAGCACTTAACCCTTGCATATGTCAACCCGCCACCGGGGTTCTTAAGACCAGATCAGGTTCACGCCAACCGAGAGCACAGATACACCACCGTCCAGCCTCTTGCCACGGAGGGTACACACTACTCTCGTCATCTCTCCACTCCCATTGCGTGTTATCTTATTCTGGTATTAGTCTGCCCGAGGCAAAGCTTACCCATGACGAGGCATGTGACCAGTTAAAGGGTCCTCGGTCAGCAGGCCTACATCGAGACGGTCCTTAATCGACTTAGACGGAGACACTACACCGAGACTCCTTTCTCGTGCAAGTCAACCGCCCAGTCTCAGCTTTATTATTTTCAACCCAAAGTCTGGTACCTAGCAGAGGAACATCTTTTCCGATGTTGAACCCATCAAGGCCTTGATGGATCCATCATCAAGTTTTATTTTTGAAAACATCCCACCCACTTTGCCACATCATCTTTTGTGAAAACAAAACATTTTGTTTTTCTAAAGCAAGGCTAAGCATCAAAAATCTTTTGTAAAACGGTGATGAAGGAAGGTAATCAAATTCAAGGAAGGTAATGCATGAATT
This sequence comes from Zea mays, assembly GCF_902167145.1. NCBI lineage: Eukaryota > Viridiplantae > Streptophyta > Magnoliopsida > Poales > Poaceae > Zea > Zea mays. The sequence continues at coordinate 52,531,119 of NC_050098.1, read as the reverse complement.
GTTTTAGCAATCAACTCCTATCACCTAATGCATCAAGCAAGTGAAAAAGATTTTTAAAACACAAGGAGATGGCAAATGCACGCCGGGGCTTGCCTTCGTTTATAGGTGAGTCAGGCTCGGATCCGCAGATGTCAAAGTAAAAACAATTTCCTGCCTGATGTTCCGCAGGTGGTGGTGGCGAAGTCTTCTCTTCTTCTACTTCAACTTCTTCCTCGTTTTCTAAATATAACCATATATATATAAGAATGAATGTCATGTAATGCTTATGAGTGTGCAAAGATAATAAAAGTTTATTTTTCCAAAGTCTGGAATACAACTTTCCTTCATGGTCCTTTGAGAACCTAGGGTTTCCGGAGTTACTATAGGAATTCAAAGGGCAGGGGTAGGGTTTTGGGTTCTAAGTATCAAACAAGGTTCAAAACATACCAAACTCTACCCAAGGCTTCTAAATAATGTATAAAGTTCAAATAAAAAGTTTGGGGATTTTTGGAATTACTATTTATTTTCTAAAAATCTAGAACCAATGTTTTAGGCTATTTTAAATGCTCCAAAATTCCCTATTTGATCTAAAAATCCTAAAACTATTTTTATAAAATACTATGGAAAATTAGGAATCTAGCAAAATTGGTTTGACATTTTTACCATTTTTCTACCATTTTCTAAAATTGTTTTAGTTCTGGCGGAAAAAGAAAAAGAAAATCCGTGAATAGTACTAGGCCGAATCCAGCCCAGGAGGCCCAGCCTACACAGAAATAGGGACGCGCCCACGCGCGCCCGCGTCTGCGCTGAGAGTTTTGCGAATAAGCCCCTATAGTTTTGAATAACCCGAAGGAGTCCAAAACACTATTTAAAACAGTCGCTGACACTTTACAAGAACCCCCTCGAACTTCTAATTCTTCGTAGGATGGGGTCCCCGACGGTGGATAGCTCTCGGCCGATCTACGATGAGCTCAGGCTGGCCGGACCGGGCAATGGCTGGGACTCTCATGCAGCAGACACTGAATTGAACCTCGCCCATGCATTTCCCCCAACCCAATTTCATGAATGGTGGTCTACCCTGCTCTGTCCACGGTGACAGTGCGGAGAATCAAAGGAACAATGCGTTCCCGACGATCTATGGTGGTATAGTTCAATTAGAGGGATCGAGGAGCTTGAGGAGAACTTAAGGATGCTAGGACAACTGATTGAGGAGCTTGAACTAACCTGGAACATGCTGGCCGCGGTGAGGCTAAACCGAGCGGAGTTCTGGAACGATTTGGGGAGAATCCAAAATTGGAGCTCTCTTTTGGAGGAGTTGAGGTGCAGGTGGGTGCGCTAGCTGCTTGATTACTTGACGGAGCTAAGGGCGCAGTCAATTTATAGAGCCCGCGAGCGGTGGCCGTGAATTTGGGCGACGACGCGCGGCGACCGGGGAAACAAGGAGCTATTGGCGCAGTGGATTGGTGTCCGGTTACCGTGGCAATCTCTCCGGCGATCAACGGAGAGCTAAAGCAAGTCACGGCGATGCGGTGGAGATGCTTAGACACGCGGCGCAAGGCCGAAAGGCGGCAGTCACCGACGTGCTTATCGAATTCCACTGCGGCGAGCTTTGTACGGTGACCGGAATATTTTACTGGCCGGACTTATCCACGGCGGCGTGACTCCGGGTACTATCTGATCAATCTTAGCATGAATTGAGACGCCGGCGGCATGAATCGCGGCGGAGAGGTCGTCGGCGGTGAGATTGCTGCGCTGGCGGTCTGATCCAATTCTGGTACTGTACAATGGCGCAGTTGCTTCAGTTGGCCTGACAGACTAGGTTTAGGGTTAAATTTCTCTTAATTTTCTGTGGCAACATACCTAAAGTTCTATAGCAAAGTTGTAGATCAAAGATTCGGCTACAAGTTTGTCATAGCAGCTATGGGCAAATTCCTACTAAATCAAGCTTGAATTCGTGCCCAAAGTCTCTGTAATTACACTGTCAGTCTGAAATTCAAACATTAAACAGCCTAACAGTCCAACTTTGGGTGTAATTTTCTCCAATTTCTTCATAACAACCATGCTTACACTCTTAACCAAAGTTGTTCCCCTTTCATAGAGCTACAAAGTTGATTTGGTGCCCTTAGGTGAATTCTCACTAATTTGAAAGTTATAAAGCTCCAAAGTTGAGCCAAAATACTGATTTTCAGACTTAGCACTAGAACACCTATGGGGTCTGTTTGCAAATAAGTCCAAAAATTCAAGGCTTAGCTTGTAAATTCACACATTGGTGAACCATATGACTTAAGATACCTTATTGACATGGTTTTTGCACTTTAGTCCAAAAGTGGACTAATTTTGCACTTAACCCCCTAGGGTTTGGATTTAGGGTTTTCTAGGGTCCTTTTTAGGGTTTTTGGTATCTCAGGGGTGTAAATGTAACTTAGATCCATTCTTAGTAATATTTTATGACTATTTTATTTAAACTTTAGGGTTTTCTCCATTTGGGTGTTGTTTTACCCCTGAGAACCATATTTAGGGTTAGGTACCCTACACTAGGGTTTTATTTACAAAATACCATAACAATACAACTTGTTTGAAAATTTTGCCTAGTGAATGCATTCTAGGTGTATCAAACATATGAAATGCTGATGCTTATGATGTTATGCTCTAGTTTTAGTAACAGTAACACCAGGGGTGTTACATCCTTCCCCCCATAAAAGAATCTCGTCCCGAGATTAAAAGTCCTAGGGTAGGTAATTGAAAAGGAAACACGTCATACTTTTATTTCCTTATTTCTGGTACAAAGCAGGGGTGATTTGAAATTTACTCCTTTATTACAACAACTATACACACTTTACAAGTTACATGAGGCTAAAAAGCCTGGGAAATTCTTGTCTAAAAAGTCTTGAGTTTCCCATGTAGCCTCATCTTCGGAATGTTGGTTCCACTGTATCTTGTAAAACTTGAGAGTTTTTCTCCGGGTAACCCTGTCCTTTTGATCCAAGACTCGAATGGGATGTTCGGAATATGTCAAGTCTGGTTCAAGGACAACATCTGTCACTTCAATGGTTCGATCTGGAACCCGAAGACACTTCTTCAACTGAGACACGTGGAACACATTATGTACAGCAGACAAGGTTTCGGGTAGGTGGAGTCGGTGTGCTACTAGCCCATATCTTTCAAGAATGAGGAAAGGACCAATATATCGTGGTGCAAGCTTCCCTTTAACCCCGAAACGCGATACACCCTTCATTGGTGAAACTTTCAGGTAAACATAATCTCCTACTAGAAAGTACAAGGGCATTCGTCGTTTGTCTACATAACTTTTCTGACGAGCTTGAGCTGTCTTCCAATTATGAACTATTTTCTGAACCTTTTCTTCGGTCTCTTTCACCATATCAGGCCTGAAGAAGTACCTTTCACCAGGTTCAGACCAATTTAGCGGAGTACGACATCGTCATCCATATAAAGCTTCAAAGGGTGCCATTTTAATACTCTCTTGATGGATATTATTATATGAGAACTCCGCTAATGGTAAACATTCATCCCATTTCTGTGGGAATTCCAGCACACATGCTCGCAGCATATCCTCAAGTATTTGATTGACCCTCTCAGTCTGCCCACTTGTTTGAGGATGATAGGCCGAACTGTGGAGCAATTTGATACCTACGGTTTATGAAGTTCTTCCCAGAATTTGGATACGAATTGAGGTCCATGATCCGACACTATAGTCTTTAGAACACCGTGCAAACTGAGAATGCAAGCAATGTACAATTGGGCATAAACAGCAACTAGGTGAACTGTCTTGACTGGCAGAAAATGGGCAATTTTCATGAGCCGATCAACAATAACCCAGATAGAGTCATACCCTTTCGCGGTTTTGGGCAATCCCACAATAAAGTCCATACTAATATCTTCCCATTTCCAGGTTGGTATTGGTAGAGATTGTAATGGACCGGCAGCTTTCAGGTGTATGGCCATGACACGTTTACAAGTGTCACATCTAGCCATATAGCGTGCAATCTCGATCTTCATTTTCGTCCACCAATAATGTTGTTTTAGATCTTGATACATCTTAGTGCTTCCAGGATGAATGGAATAGCGACTAAGATGTGCTTCATCCAAAATTTGTTGGCGGATTTCTTCATTCTTCGGCACAACTATGCGGTTGTTGAACCATACAATGCCTTGATCATCCTTTTCGAAACATTTGGCTTTTCCGGCCTCTATTTTCTCATGGATGTGTTTCATACCCTCATTATCCTTTGTAAAAGGACTTACTCAAGCTTTAGTTGACTTAAGGCTCCATGTTGGATCATTCCCAAGTTTAACTTCTCCATCTCCTAGCATAGTGTATTGTCAGAGGTCTTCAACGTAAGACAGTGACAGGAAACCTTACGGCTAAGTGCATCTGCCACTACATTGGCCTTGCCCGGGTGATAATGAATTTCCAATTCATAGTCCTTAATAAGCTCAAGCCATCGCCTTTGTCTCATATTGAGCTCGTACTAGGTAAAGATATACTTCAAGCTTTTATGATCTGTATAAATGTGACAGATATTACCCAGCAGATAATGACGCCAGATTTTTAGGGCATGAACCACTACAGCAAGCTCCAGATCATGAGTTGGATAATGTTCCTCATGCCGGCGCAACTGCCTTGAAGCATACGCTTTCACTCGGCCTTCTTGCATTAATACGCAGCCGAGACCACTGCCTGATGCGTCACAATACACATCAAAGGGCTTATTAATGTCCGGTTGAGCCAATACCGGAGCAGTGGTTAATAATATCTTCAATTTCTCAAAGGCTTCATTACACTTTGAAGACCAATGGAATTTAGTCTCATTCTTCAATAGACTTGTGATTGGCTTCACAAGCTTAGAAAAATCTGGTATAAATCGGCGGTAATAGCCAGCCAGCCCAAGGAAACTTCGGACTTGATGAACAGTGGTCGGGGGTTTCCACTCCAAAATATCCTTGACTTTGCTGGGATCCACCGCAATCCCCTTGGCAGACAATACATGTCCCAGAAATTGGATTTCTTCTAGCCAAAATGCGCACTTATTGAATTTGGCATATAATTGATGTTCTCTTAAGAGCGTCAATACGATCCGTAAGTGTTGAGCATGCTCCTCTTCATTCTTGGAATATATTAAGATATCATCTATGAAGACCACCACAAATTTGTCCAACTCGGGCATGAATACTGAGTTCATCAGATAAGTGAAGTGGGCAGGAGCATTCGTCAGTCCGAAAGACATTACCAGGTATTCAAAGAATCCATACCGCGTAGTGAATGTGGTCTTTGGTATATCTTCGGGCCCGATACGGATCTGATGATAGCCCGACCTGAGATCAATTTTGGAGAATACCCTTGCTCCAGTCAGTTGATCAAATAGAATGTCAATTCGTGGAAGAGGGTACTTATTCTTGATAGTGACCTCATTGAGGGGTCGATAATCCACACACATCCGTAATGTTTGATCCTTCTTCTTGACGAAGATGGCTGGACAACCCCATGGTGATGAGCTTGGTCAGATGAATCCTTTCTCTAGTAGATCTTGTAACTGAATCTTCAGTTCTGCCAGCTCATTTGGAGGCATTCGGTACGATCTTCTAGAAATAGGGGTCGTACCGGGCTTCAACTCAATTACAAATTCTACATCTCTTTCGGGTGGCAATCCAGGCAAATCTTCTAGAAAGACGTCTGGGAACTCACATACTACCGGAATATCTTTGATCTCCGGTATGATGGCTTCATACACTCTGCCAGTTGGTCTAGCTGGAATGGCTACAGGGATAGACAAAAGAATCTCTTCTTGGCCATAACTCAACCTGATTGTTCTCAGATCAGTATTGAGAATAGCTTTATGTTGGGCTAACCAATTCATGCCCAAAATTACATCTATGTCTTGGCCTTTCAGAACAATCATATTAGTAGGAAAGTCCCGTCCAGCCAATGTTACGGGCACATGGAAAGCCACTTCTTATCACTTTTGGTAGCCTCGCTGTCGGGCGTAGGAGACCACTGTTCGACCAAATTCATTGAAGGAGGGGGCCTAAAAAGGTCCAGTTTTCCTCCAAAGGCTTCTCCTGCTGTTCCAGATGGTCCGGCTCCCATCCCGACAGGATCTGCGGGAACGTTCGGGTGTAATTGTGAATACAACACATGAACTTCTTCATGTAATGTATTACAATATACCTGCAAGTTATCAACAGCTGAGCTAAGCTCTTCTATGCGGGCTTGAGCTTTAGCTTCCTTTGCCCAGGCTAGAGAACGAGAGCTCACAACCCAGTCAAGTGCTAGATCCCGATTCGCTAGCTGGTCTTGCAGGTGGCGGATTTCTGTCCTCAAATCATTGATTCTTTCGCCATCCACAACCCAAATATCGTTCCGATGTCGGAGTTCTGCTCGAAGCTGATCCACTTGGGCTTCCAGATCTCCAATCGGATCGTTGCTCCCACAACTGCTATCTTCATGCCGTGGGGCAAGTTGATGACGGGGTACACCGATTGGCCCAGTTGACTTGCGCGCAGTCTTTCCCATGCGCGACAGCATTTTTCTAAGGGGGAAATCTTATTAGCATAGTTTTTAGCATGATGCATGTATACTTACAGAATCAACCTTAGTTGATTCACACCTTCTATACATTACACTCTTACTATCTGGACTTTAAAATAAACTCTTCAGAGATAGTAGGTAAGAAGGGAAGAAATTTTCTAGATAAGTCTTTAGAAAAATTCTTTTGAAGATGCCTCATAATATCTGCAGAGATGGGCTTCGCTCCGATACCAGCTCTGACGGAACCTCCCAAGTTATTAGCCCCACCTACAGTTGTCCTTGTCCAACGGACCTCAGACAACCCTGTAGGTGCCCCTAAATCACTTGACAAGTTCGGTATCTGCTTTTCTTACCTTTCCCAAGAGCGTTTCACCCGTCACACAGACATTACAAGCATCGGAGTTACGAGAATGCGGAAGCAATTACATGAACTTACCTTTATTTAAAAGTAAGATAGAGTTGAATATTTACAGACCAGAATATAACCTACGAGTGCATAGTATTATTATTACACACCAAGGGAGGCAAAAACCCCTCCCGGTAAGTTTAAACAAAAGTTTTTATGGAGGATCCTTTCCTCCCGCAGCTTTACTCCTGGTGTTCTTCCTTCGGTACCACCTTAGAACAGAAGCAACAAAAGTTGGTTGCTTCCTCACCTAAAAACAACGGGGAATAAAACTCTGAGTATGGAATTACTCAGCAAGTCTTACCCGACTAAAGAAAAGACTCTCAAGGGTATGCTGGTTATAAGGGAGTCAAGGTAAGGTTTCTCAATGATCAAAGACTCTGTTTTGCAGAAATGCTTACTAAAAGTGGATCCTTAAAAATCCAGTTTTATTTGTCCAGTTAAGTAAAATTACCTATAACTAGAGTTCTTTCTACCCTAGTTCAATCACTTGACCTGCACTAGCCAATTTCTTAACAACCCTTCATCTTTACTGGATTTCTACGTATAGGTCAGTGGCCAAGTCTCCATAAACGCGGACGTACGGCGATCCGAATCGATTATACTTAGCTGAGGATCTCCAATCACACGACATATGTAGCACTTAACCCTTGCATATGTCAACCCGCCACCGGGGTTCTTAAGACCAGATCAGGTTCACGCCAACCGAGAGCACAGATACACCACCGTCCAACCTCTTGCCACGGAGGGTACACACTACTCTCGTCATCTCTCCACTCCCATTGCGTGTTATCTTATTCTGGTATTAGTCTGCCCGAGGCAAAGCTTACCCATGACGAGGCATGTGACCAGTTAAAGGGTCCTCTGTCAGCAGGCCTACATCGAGACGGTCCTTAATTGACTCAGATGGAGACACTACACCGAGACTCCTTTCTCGTGCAAGTCAACCGCCGGTCTCAACTTTATTATTTTCAACCCAAAGTCTGGTACCTGGCAAAGGTACATCTTTTCCGATGTTGAACCCATCAAGGCCTTGATGGATCCATCATCAAGTTTTATTTTCGAAAACATCCCACCCACTTTGCCACATCATCTTTTGTGAAAACAAAACATTTTGTTTTTCTAAAGAAAGGCTAAGCATCGAAAATCTTTTGTAAAACGGTGATCAAGGAAGGTAATCAAATTCAAGGAAGGTAATGCAGGAATTGTTTTAGCAATTAAGTTCTATCACCTAATGCATCAAGCAAGTGAAAAAGATTTTTAAAACACAAGGAGGTGGCAAATGCACCGGGGCTTGCCTTCGTTTATAGGTGAGTCAGGCTCGGATCCGCAGATGTCAAAGTAAAAACAATTTCCTGCCTGATGTTCCGCAGGTGGTGGTGGCGAAGTCTTCTCTTCTTCTGCTTCAACTTCTTCCTCGTTTTCTAAATATAACCATATATATATAAGAATGAATGTCATGTAATGCTTATGAGTGTGCAAAGATAATAAAATTTTATTTTTCCAAAGTCTTGAATACAACTTTCCTTCACGGTCCTTCGAGAACCTAGGGTTTCCGGAGTTACTATAAGAATTCAAAGGGCAGGGGTAGGGTTTTGGGTTCTAAGTATCAAACAAGGTTTAAATCATACCAAACTCTACCTAAGGCTTCTAAATAATGTATAAAGTTCAAATAAAAAGTTTGGGGATTTTTGGAATTACTATTTATTTTCTAAAAATCCAGAACCAATGTTTTAGGCTATTTTAAATGCTCCAAAATTCCCTATTTGATCTAAAAATCCTAAAACTATTTTTATAAAATACTATGGAAAATTAGGAATCTAGAAAAATTGGTTTGACATTTTTACCATTTTTCTACCATTTTCTAAAATTGTTTTAGTTCTGGCGGAAAAAGAAAAAGAAAATCCGTGAATAGTAGTGGGCCGAATCCAGCCCAGAAGGCCCAGCCTGCACAGAAATAGGGACGCGCCCACGCGCGCCCGCGTCCGCGTTGAGACTTTTGCGAATAAGCCCCTGTAGTTTTGAATAACCCGAAGGAGTCCAAAACACTATTTAAAACACTCGCTGACACTTTACAATAACCCCCTCGAACTTCTAATTCTTCTAATTCTTCGCAGGATGGGGTCCCCGACGGTGGACAGCTCTCGACCGATCTCCGATGAGCTCAGGCTGGCTGGACCGGGCAATGGCTGGGACTCTCGTGCAGCAGACACTGAATTGGACCTCACCCGTGCATTTCCCCCAACCCAATTTCATGAATGGTGGTCTACCCTGCTCTGTCCACGGTGACAGTGCGGAGAATCAAAGGAACAATGTGTTCCCGATGATCTATTGCGGTATAGTTCAATTAGAGGGATCGAGGAGCTTGAGGAGAATTTAAGGATGCTAGGACAACTGATTGAGGAGCTTGAACTAACCTGGAACAGGCTGGCCGCGGTGAGGCTAAACCGAGCGGAGTTCTAGAACAATTTAGGGAGAATCCAAAATTGGAGCTCTCTGGTGGAGGAGTTGAGGTGCAGGTGGGTGCGCTAGCTGCTTGATTACTTGATGGAGCTGAGGGCGCGGTCAATTTATAGAGCCCGCGAGCGGTGGCCGTGAATTAGGGCGACGACGCGCGGCGGCCGGGGAAACAAGGAGCTACTGGCGCAGTGGATTGGTGTCTGGTTACTGTGGCAATCTCTCCGGTGATCAACAGAGAGTTAAAGCAAGTCACGGCGATGCGGTGGAGATGCTTAGACACGCGGCGCAAGGCCGGAAGGCGGCGGTCACCGGCGTGCTTATCGGATTCCACCGCGGCGAGCTTTGTACGGTGACCGGAATATTTTACTGGCCGAACTTATCCACGGCGGCGTGACTCCGGGTACTATCTGATCAATCTGAGAACGAATCGAGACGCCGACGGCACGAATCGCGGCGGAGAGGTCATCGGCGGTGAGAATGCTACGCTGGCGGTCTGATCCAATTCTGGTACTGTACAATGGCGCAATTGCTTCAGTTGGCCTGACAGACTAGGTTTAGGGTTAAATTTCTCTTAATTTTCTGTGGCAACATACCTAAAGTTCTGCAGCAAAGTTGTAGATCAAAGATTCGGCTACAAGTTTGTCATAGCAGCTATGGGCAAATTCCTACTAAATCAAGCTTGAATTCGTGCCCAAAGTCTCTATAATTACACTGTCAGTCTGAAATTCAAACATTAAACAGCCTAACAGTCCAACTTTGGGTGTAATTTTCTCCAATTTCATCATAACAACCATGCTTACACTCTTAAGCAAAGTTGTTCCCCTTTCATAGAGCTACAAAGTTGATGTGGTGCCCTTAGGTGAATTCTCACTAATTTGAAAGTTATAAAGCTCCAAAGTTGAGCCAAAATACTGATTTTCAGACTTAGCACTAGAACACCTATGGGGTCTTTTTGCAAATAAGTCCAAAAATTCAAGGCTTAGCTTGTAAATTCACACATTGGTGAACCATATGACTTAAGATACCTTATTGACATGGTTTTTGCACTTTAGTCCAAAAGTGGACTAATTTTGCACTTAACCCCCTAGGGTTTGGATTTAGGGTTTTCTAGGGTCCTTTTTAGTGTTTTTTGTATCTCAGGGGTGTAAATGTAACTTAGATCCATTCTTAGTAATATTTTATGACTATTTTATTTAAACTTTAGGGTTTTCTCCATTTGGGTGTTGTTTTACCCCTCAGAACCATATTTAGGGTTAAGTACCCTACACTAGGGTTTTATTTACAAAATACCATAACAATACAACTTGTTTGAAAATTTTGCCTAGTGAATGCATTCTAGGTGTATCAAACATATGAAATGCTGATGCTTATGATGTTATGCTCAAGTTTTAGTAACAGTAACACCAGGGGTGTTACAGAACACGCACACTCCGTGTTCCATAGGAATGCGACAAGTGTTGTTGGGGATATGATGTACTATGCTAGAATCCAGGTGATTAGTCAAGCCATGTTTGGTAGTGAAGGACGACGTCCAGAGAGTAAGAACGAGGCGACACAGTATGGACTCGATATGACTGAGCAACAATACCTTGAGGTAATTGATGTTTTTGCTTGTGTTGAAAAAATTTTCATTGCTTCTAGATATTACAGTTACTTATAAATGAATTGTGTTGATGCAGCATTCGATTCCATGGATAGCTATCAATGATGTTGCTTGGCGTGCGTTATATCGTTACTGGGCTTCGGCTGACTTCAAGGCAAAGTCTGTGCGACACAGTTCCAATCATGGAACCGAGTCGTATCACAGGTATGGAGGTGATGATCACTTTCGTTTGGCAAAACAAATGGTAAGTACAATTTAAGCCATTTTAGTTGATTGTAGTTGACTTGTTGTAATTTCTGGTTATAGTGTTTGTCAAATGTACATACAGGAAGCTAGCACTGGTGCAGTGCCCAGTAATGTTCAAATATACCTTAGGAGGCATAGAGGACCAGATCCTGCAAATCCAGATGTGTTGTGCAGCCAAAAGGAAACAGATCGTGTGGTGAGTGTTTGGAAATGTTTGGTAGGTTCTGTTTATATGAATTTTTGTATGTAAGATTGCATTGTTCTTTTGTATGAGGCTACATATGGCGAGGCGATGTCTAGTCAACACGGACCAGACTATGACTGGAGGACCTCACCTATTGATCCTCAGGCTGTGTATGCAAGTGGTGGAAAAGCTCATGGATGGTGAAGACTCTACATATCTTATATTGTTTCATTGGTTGAGTGCAATACATGTATTCTTAATCATGTCGTGATGTTACTTGTTTTGTAGGTACACAATGTTTGCTAACGTCATCGACTCGAGCCAGGTGAGGGTTCAGCGTGGAGGTTCATCGAGGTCTGCTGCTCATAGCTCCCGTCGCTCCACTCAAGATCCAGCAGAAGTGGAGCAACTACGAGAAGAACTTAGGCGACATCAGGATTACTTGAAGCAACAAGCTGCGCAACATGAATATTATGCTACACAGATTCAGCAACAACAAACACTCATACAAGTAAGTTCAAAAGATAATAACTTTCATTTTAAGATATGTATTGATTTAAAATGTTCATGTGAATGAGTTCGACAAATTTGTAGCAACTAGCACAGGCCCAAGGGATACACGTCCCGGTGCCCCCCACCACCACCTCTCGTTCATTATCCTTGGTCTTCACCTCCACCTATACCTACATCTCCATCTACCGAACATCAGGTATGCATATTCATCATCATTTACTTGTTGTTAGTTATATTATGATGTAACTCAGCAAATGTCATTTGTACATGTATATTAGACCCCTCTAGCTACCTTGCCGACGCATGAACAAGAGGACGGGTTAGACTTTGTCGAAACCCTCTTCAATAGTGGAGGTATCGACCATCACTCTTCACTACAACCCAATGGTGATCGGCGACCGTGAGCTTCCATGTTATTGTGTTCTGATACTTGAGACTTTTATTATGACTATGTATGAGATATTGTCTCTTATTAGTACTGGATGATGAGATGTGTCTTATTATGACTATGGATGAGACTTTTGTGATGTAATTGATGAGACTATGGATGAGACTTTTGTGATGTAATTGATGATACTATGGATTTAAATATTGTTATGTGATTGTGTGTGAGATGTTTTATGTGAAAATATGTTGTGCTATATAGCTGTTGATATATTTGTTATGTTGTGGAATGTGGTGTAAAATATAAACGGCATTTGTAATGCTGGTCAAATTAACTTCCTAGAGGCTTATTAACTTCCTAGGGGCTACAATCAACCGTAGGAAGTTAGCCAGCTAACTTCCTAGGGGCTACAGTAAGCCATAGGAAGTTAGCCAGCTAACTTCCTAGAGGCTACAGTAAGCCGTAGGAAGTTAGCCAGCTAACTTCCTAGGGGCTACAGTAAGCCATAGGAAGTTACTCGTAGGAAGTTAGTCAGCTGACGGCGCTGACGGCGTGAAACTAGTAACTTCTGAGAATCTACTAACTTCCAAGAGGCTTATTAAGCCGTAGGAAGTTAGCTAACTTCCTAGAGCCCTCTAGGAAGTTAAGGTAACTTCTGACAAAAAAATTTCGAGAGCCAAACTTCCGACGGGATGGCTTAACTTCCAAGAGTTTTGCTAACTTCCTAGAGTTTAGGCCTAACTTCCTAGGGTTTAGGCTCTAGGAAGTTTACTATTTTGGTGTAGTGACACATTGCTCATTTACATACCTTTGATCATGTCTCTTTCATATGGTACAAATGCATATTTCTTATTCCTATTGTACCAAGGCTAAGACTAATGTGCTTTCAAGTATACTTCTATGTTTAGTCTCACATTGAAAGGGAAATGAAGTATTTGGCAAAGACAAGGCTTCTACTCCAACTCTGACGGTATCATTTATCCTTTGTCGTTACTCAGGAAACTCTCAATTGGTATAAACTTTCACTCATATTTCTTTTACCAAAGGGGGAGAAAATAGGCCCCAAAGGGGGAGAATTCAAAAGGGCCCTCAAGATTCTTCGTTTTAGGCGATTAATTCCAAAGGGGGAGAAAGTATTAGGTCCAAAGCAAAAGGACCGCACCACCACATTTTCAAATTCAAACACTATTTCACAAAAAAAGGAGAAATTGTTTCAGTTGGTACCATAATTTCAATTGGTATCTCATTTGGTTTCAAAAATTCAATTGATATAATTTCATCTGATATCTGTTTCAAAAAACCCTCTTGATAAGCTAAGGGGAGAATTTCTTCAGGGGGAGCTTTTATTTAGTCAAAGGAAAAAGAATTTGAAACAGGGGGAGGAATTTCAAAACTTGAAAATGCTTCTTGAAATCATATTCCTATACCTTTGACTATTTGCAAAAGAATTTGAAAAGAGTTTTCCAAAAGATTTGCAAAAACAAGCAAGTGGTGCAAATGTGGTCCAAAATATATACTACTTATTAAGAAGGTAAGAGTAGTTTGTCGTTCTGCCCTCCCGCGTTCTACCGTTCTGCCCTCCCCTGTTCCGCGCGCAGAAAAAAATCAAATCGTGGCTGCTCAGGGATCGAACCTTGGATCTATTGAGCAGAATGTCTAGCCTAGCCCTCTAGCCAACGTGACTCATGTTGAATTCTGTACAGCTTCAACTAAGACGTCTTTTGTGTTTAACCCGCCGTCCACTCTGTATGCTCACTGAGTCTAGAAAAACATTTATAGCTTGGCCCCTGATCTTTCTGGAATTTGGGACGCAGTCCAAGAAATAAAGAAAATAAGGAAAAGAAGTTTAGAAATTGATTTTTAGTTTAAAAATAATTGCAGAAACCCATTTAATTCATGGAAATTTCATATTAAATTCAAATGAGTTCATTCCAATTTCTATAATTCTATAATATTACTTTTTATCACATAATACCTCTGTTTTGTCATGAAAACAACAATAAAATTGATTTCTTAATTAATCCTATATCAAATACATAGAAACTTTGGAAATTCGTAACTTCCCCATTTTAATTCCAAATTGAACCGTTCCAGTTGTGTTAGTCTTGTATAAATATTTGCTACGCAGTAACAACATTGATTATACCATGTTTCATACTTTTATAATTAGATATTTATTTATCCTATGTTAATTGGGTTAATCTATGTCTATTGGATTAATTTATTTAATATATTAATATAGTATTCTAACTTTATGGTTATACGATGTTTGACCATTAGTCTTGCAAACACACACACTTACCTTTTTGTTTAAGCAAAAGCGTATGGTGGTACGTGTCCGATGACTAACGATGTACGAGGGAATTTCTTCCGGTATGTGTGAAACGTGCTCTCCAATAATGAGACCATGCAATTCGTGACATATATCGAAGTCTGCATGATACTGATGGTTGCAATGTAGTGGTGAAACAGATAGATTATAAATAACAAAATTTATGTATGGTCAGAATCACAAATTGATTATGAAACATTTTCTCATAACGGTATAACACATATTTTGTATATAAGTTATCGTAGTATACTGGTATTATATATTCCCGTTGCAATGCACGGGCATTCAGCTATGATTGATATAGGCATATAGAAACAGTAATCTTACTAACTATTAAGAACTTACTGTAGAAACAGTAATCTCTACTAACTATTAAGAACTTACTCTGCTACTCGTATGTGCATGCTCCAATTCTGCAAAGTTTTGGACAATTTGTCATTAACAGTCATGAACGTTGCTTTTCTGCAGTGCAGATAATATAACACAAGTGCTCATGTTCCTCTCGCACTTCATCAGAGACATACACTAGGTAGTACAACCCGCAAGCAAGGTTTGATGTGCTCTATTTGGTGTGTTTGATCAGATCAACAATGTGGTTGATCGCTCATGCTACTGACTGCTAACACAACTACTACCTGTACTCCATAGCCACTTCACTCCGATAAAGGAGGGAACACCGTCGACTTCCAATGGTACGCAAGGAAGACTGTTTTACACTATGTACGTACGTCAAATACTGGACATCATCAGTCATGATCTTGAAATCTATAGGAACCTGGATGCTAGGGCATGCTCTGTTTTGTTCACTAATTGCCCGGTTTGGAACGCCAGCATCATCTAGCCGACTAAAGACGACTTCTATGGAGACAGCGTAGCCGGTTACATCGACACACTGAAGAAAAACATAATGATATGGAACTAGGATAAGAGTTTTCTATAGATAGAGAGAAAGAGAGAAGCTAAATGTTAATTATTCAGACCTTTATTCGCTCGGTAGCACAGAGAATGGTCGGAGAAGTGTCTAGCTGGGAAGCATGCGGCAAGAACCAGAATGTATGTCCAGATATGTATATATGCTTTGCTTCACATTCAGATTTTTTGTGCTTGGGCATTTAATTGATCTTTGTATGTTGTTGCATCGAGTGTTTTTTTGTTGATTAATACAGTAATTTTCATAATTTTCTTTATATTTCAAATCCTTCGTAAAGTAAGATTACTCTCTGAGTTTTTGACTGGTTATAAATAAATATCGCAAGATATGCGTCTGAGAACATCATTGCATCATTCCACTGGGCATACAAGGGTGTTGAGGAAGACTCAACCCTAGAAGGTACTACTAATACTATCACATTACTTTTTTAATTAAGGTAATGCCTACATTCCTGTTCTGTAGTATGCACACCGGATTTGTATTGTTGTCGTACTATTGATGCATGATTTTAACTTGAGGGGGCAAGAATATGCTAATTAATTTGTGTTTATGTTCTCGGTGCAGATCCTTATTTCTTATAAATCTTATCTCTACTATTCCATTCACCTCTCTCTCCTCTCCCACATTTAAACAGGAAAAATCCAAAATTATGCAAAAATAAAGATTAATAATTTGTGAGTCGTGGCAACGCACGAGCACCTGACTATGTTTGGTTAATGCATGTCTGATTTCTGTTGACGAGTGTTTCAAACAACAGCTGTAGGTTTGGGGCAGTCAACTTGTGTAGGCATTGGTGGTGACCCGTTCAATATCACATATACACATTTTGAGATTAAGGCCTCATATTTTAAGCAAAAGCCTTCCTTTTTTAAATCTATTATGAAATATCTTGTCATGGATTTTGTACTTTGCTCTGTGGAATTAATCTCTTGTCTGGCATTATCTGGTACTTGAATACTTAAAGTGTATTTTTTTATTCCAAATGCTACATACATATGTTTTTCAGTCAACACAACTCCATCTCATTTTGTAGTTTTCTTAGTGTTCAATACTATTTGGATTCTATTAAGTTAGAAATAGCAAAGATAACATAGAAAGGTGGACTTCCAAATGCAGAAGCAATTGGAAAATTGTACATCATATGCAACTTGATCGAACTGTTATATTTTAGATCTTTTGTTTAGCATTTTTTAATCCACATGTATTTCTCTATCATATAAAACTCTATATTGATTCTTTAAAATAATTTATATGAATTTGATAATGTTTGTCACAACTCACACGAATTCTGTATACCATAATGAATTGATGGTTGAGAGACTATGCACGAGGCATGCAAATTAACAAGACTCATTCAAGCGTCGAACAGTGTGCTGATGATGATCAGAGACACAAGGGCAGCACATGATCAGGTCTTAACATGTTTGGCTTCCGAACAGGCTTTTCTCCAGATCCCTAAGGAAGAAGATCCAGTCAGATATATGTCGATGCTCATCCCAACGTACATAAGCTATCAATGGTATTATATGTTCCCGTTGCAACGCACGGGGACACAACTAGTGTTAAATAGAAGAAAGCAATCTCATTCATTCTTAGACTCATGTAGACAATCTTTCAATTGGTTTAAATCTAAGTAACCTATGCACATCTATCATAATTGCAAACTAGTTACATTTTTACACTTTATATTTGCTTTGGTTTGTGTTGGCATCAATCACCAAAAAGGGGGAGATTGAAAGGGAAATGGACTTAATCATTTCCTATAATCGATTTTGGTGGTTGACGTCCATCACAAACCATGTGGACTAATTAGTTTGCCTAGTTATCATTTATCTCAGGTGCATAAGGTTCAACATAAACAAAGAAAGAAATCAAGTTGGGGTTCAACAAAGTTTGGAGCAAAGAGATGAAATAATGTTGCTAGTGGAGCACGGGACAGTGTCCGGTGCCCCAGGCCAGGCACTACTCAAATAGGCCACTCTCGGGTTTTCCAGAGACGGGCTCCGCTATAATTCACTGGACTGTCCGGTGTGCACCAGACATGTCCGATGAGCCAACGAAGCAACGGTAACCTGCTCCAATGATCAACTGCAAAAGGTGTACAGTGCGAAGTCAGATGTCAGGTTGCGAAGTCAGAACACACCGGATTGTCCGGTGCAGCTACAGGACAAAGGACTCCAACGGTCAACCGCTCCAAACCCCAACGGGCCGCTGACGTGGCACGCACCGGACACTGAACAGTGTCCTGTCCGGTGCACCACTGGACTGTCTGATGCGCCATCGCCAGCAACGGCTAGAATAGTGGTTGGGGCTATAAATATCCCCAACCACCTCCATTCAAGCCATCCAAGTTTTGTGAAGTTCTCATTCAATACAAGAGCAATAGCATTCATCCCAAGTCACATTCCAAAGATCAAATCCCCTCCAAGCCTCAAAATCAACTCAATTGATTAGTAACTTGAGAGAGGGTGTTTTGTGTTCTTTTGTTGCTCTTGTTGCTTGGATTGCTTTCTCCTTCTCTATTCTTATTCTCATAAGTCTTTGTAAAGCTAGCAAGAGACACCTAAGTGTGTGGTGATCCTTGCGAGGTCTTAGTGACCCAAGTGATTAAGGAGAAGCCTCGACCGTTTTGTGTGACCGATTGAAAAAGGGAAAGGGTTGGAATAGACCCGGCCTTTGTGGCCTCCTCAACGGGGACTAGGTTCTTTGGAACCGAACCTCGGTAAACAAACCACCGTGTTCACTTGTTGATCTTGACTTGATTGGTTTCATCTCTTTCCTCTCTCTAAAAGTTCCCTTGCTAATATTGTTTGAGTTTGCTCCCAAACGTTATCAGCATTGATTGAGCAACTCTACGCAAGGAGAACTATATTTTGTACTCCGATTTAATTCTAACGCTAACCCCAGCCTTAGTGTGTATTTAAAGTTTATAAATTTCAGGTTTCGCCTATTCACCCCCCTATAGGTGACTTTCACCCGCCGCCACCACGCCCAGGTTCCTAGCAATCTGAAGAAGCTCCCTATCCACCATGCGAGGCATTAGCACCAGCGTGCCGGTGATTGCCCCCGCGGCGGACCTATTCTCCCTCCCATGGATGCTCTCGGTTAGCTCAGCTCCCTGGTTGTGCTCGCCCTATTGGTTCGTGGGGGCGGTGCTCGAGTCACATATATATAGGCATGGATAAAGAGTCCGAGATGAACTTGTTTGGCAGATCCGTCATACGCGGCGAGCGCCACTCCTTCAGTTGAGAAACAAACGGGAGGAAGGAGATATGTCTGACGGACAGGGCCCGCCTACTAGCGAGTTAACCCGATGAGCGCGGGCGCGGCAGAACTGCTAGGAAGAGGGCCCCACCTGGCAGTCACTTGGACGGTGAAGCCACTGGGTTGGCAGGAAGCAAGCACCTGGGCCACGTGGGCATGAATTTGACCCATAACACATGTAGGTAAGACTTTTATCTTTTCTAATTCCATTTTCTATTTTTCTATTTTTATTTCCCATTTTTAAATTCTAGATTCGAATTTGTAATTCAAACTTTGGGTCAAAGTCATCATGCACAATCAAAATATCTAGCATGATGCAACTTTATTTATATATGCATTCAAATAAATGTTCCTAAATATACATCACACCCAACGAAGGATTTTATTTTAAGAAATAATCTTTTGATGTGTCTCCCAAAAAGTAGGTGTAGAAATTCATTATTCATTGTCTATTTATTTTAAAAGGAGGTAATGTATACTTTCTATTAAGAGTTAATTAAATTATATGAAAAAGTATTTATAATTCATGAGGAGAACAAATCAATAGAGTCTCTTTCTACTATTTATTTTTCCTGAGTTTCAAATTAGAATCAAGTTTCAAAATTTGGGATCTAGTTTTTTTAATTCATAATCTAGTCTCTAATCAATTTTTTTTGTTAATAATCAAATTATCATTTATTTAATCTAGGAGATTAGTTCCAGATGCATAATCCATCCTTATAAGATTTCACGAATTTAAAATCATGTAGAATTTTCTTAAACTACTATAATAGACTTTTAGGGTGTTACAACTGGACCATATGTCGCGAGGATGTAAGTCACTCGCGCGTGCTTTGCTTACGGTGACAAAAGTGCAGAGGCCGACGCACACACAGGCACGGGCGAGCGACGACGGAGACACATGGTCCTGCACGCTCGCGGCCCTATATGCTGTGCATGATCTCAAGATTCTGGAGAAAGTCCTATTAATAATGCAGGCGCAGGCTAGCTCATGGATCGTTGGCTCCGACGACCTTTTGGCGGCGATCGACGCATGCATGTTTGCAGATAAGATATGCTTTCCAAAGATCTTGTGCGAGGAGAGTCCGGGGATGCTGGGTGCAGTGCATGCATGCCCTCTAATCCTTCGCAGGTTGATGTTACCTTTGCATATATACTAGTGCAAATGGAATGTTACCTGCGTCGTTGTCAGAGCCTAGCTCAAGGTCCCGGTGGAGTGTTCCCTGCTTGTCTTGTCAGACATAGCTCCTGTTCTGCATGACAAAGATATGAGGGCCAACACACACACACACACACACACATATATATATATATATATATATATATATATATATATATATATATATATATATATATATATATATATATATATATATATATATATATATATATATATATATATATATAATACTAAAGTCATATCATTGCAATGCAGTGCTTGTGTTGTTTTATATTCTTCCTGTTCGGATCCAGGAGCTAGAGCAATCTGACTAAATTTTAGTTCCTCTGTAAGAGCTAAAAGTGTCTAGGGCTTGTTTGGATGCCATAAGCTAAAGGCTAAAGCGAAGTGACTAATTAAGAACTTGTTCCAAACCTCTAGAGCTAATTGTTAGCTAGCTAATGAGTTATTAGCTGGGCCAAGGCAGCTAACAACTAATAGCAATTTGAGAGGTATAAGTGATAATTAGTTGGTCCATTAATTGACCCGTTCTAAATCTCTCAACTAATTTTAGTGGCTAACCATTAGTTGTAGTGGTTTGGAACAGGGTCTAAAGTTTAGTCACTTTAGGAGCTTAAGATCCAAATATATATAAAGAGCTAAAAGGATACCATTAATTTTACTATTTTAATTATTTTTAGCTCTTCTTCATTGGATGTTTATATAGCTCCTAAAGTGAATAAACTTTAGCCACTTCGTTTTATCTCATGGAGTCCAAACATGCCCAGCTAAAAAGTAGTTTTTATCATTTTAGTCACATTATAAGCTTTTATGTTTAGATCTTTAACTCATAAAGTGACTAGTTATTTTTGTTTTAGCTTATGGGACCACCAAACGCCCACTTACAGTTTGGTGGCTCTGGATACAAATTGGAGAGACGCGGCCATGTGCATGATCCATAGCCCGAGAAATTACAGAAGAGAACGTGATTTACGATTACTGTACTGACGGCGGCTCGGCTCGGTGTCGTCATCATCAAACCCATCTGCATGCATGCGTACGATCGAGTCTTATTCACAGTCCTGTACTCCTGTTGGCAAATCAATGGCATAAATTACGTAACACCGCCTTGCACTGGGCGTGTACCCGGCTAGAATTCAACCCAACAACGTGCATGTACCGGCCTGAAGCCAAACTAGCTTAATTGACGCTCTGAAATCTGAACAAAAAAAATCTGGGCGGCCTTCAATGCCCGAGTTCGCTGCAAGCTAGTTTAACGGTTTAACCAAACCTACAGATCATTTACTGGAAGAGAGTTGTACTGCACAAGTTGTTTCACCTTCACCGAAAGAGCATGGATCAATGTTCCGTGGATTGTATTGCTATGTACGATCAGCTGTCAAGGCATAAATTAATAATAGTCTTTATTACCAGATGGCGTACGAGAACATGCACTACGGTACGGCAGCTATACACTACCGGAATCCGAGGCTTTGCCGAGTGTTGTCTTCTTTGCCGAGTGCCTTTTGTCGGGCACTCGGCAAAGAGGGATTTGCCGAGTGCCGCACTCGGTAACGTTAGGCGCTCGGCAAAGAGCCTCTTTACCGAGTGCTGAACACTCGGCATAGGGCGGCACTCGGCAAAGAAAGGTTTGCCGAGTGTCAAACACTCGGCAAAGGGGGCTCTCGGTAAAGGCCCGTCAGCGGCCGTCCCAGAGCTGACGGCCGTCAGTCTTTGCCGAGAGCCAACGGTTGGCACTCGGCAAAGAGGCTTCTTTGCCGAGTGCCACATAGTGGACACTCGACAAAGCCCTCTTTGCCGAGTGTCATCTGTTGACACTCGGCAAAGTGTATTTTCATTTTTTAAATTTTGTCTCCCAAACTTTTTGTGGTATGTTCCTACACTATATAGACCTACATGTATCATTTGTGGACAATTATAACATAGTTTCCATAGTTAGTAGATTTAGTTCGTTTATTTGAATTTCTTCGGAAAATTCAAATTTGAACTGCAGGTCACTCGAAACTTGGAAAACCGTGCATGAAAAAATGATATTCAAGTTACTTAGCATAAGTTACGACCGATTGCAGAAGCGTACCGGACACTTCGAGCAACATTCTCACTAAACATGGCCGTGAACTTGGCATCCACATGTTTAAAAATTGTATAAAACACAAACAAAGTCAGAAAATCATGAAACTTGTTCACGTGTCATGATATCATATGTACAGGTTGTGATAAAAATTTTAGAATGTTTGGAGAAAGTTGTGAGACACTATGTGTAGAAACCTAAGAGATCCACATTGAAACTCTTTGATTTCATGTGTAGTCCTCTAGTTTTCTACACATAGTGTTTCACAACTTTCTCCAAACATTCTAAAATTTTTATCACAGCCTGTACATATGATATCATGACACGTGGACAAGTTTCATGATTTTCTGACTTTGTTTGTGTTTTATACAATTTTTAAACATGTGGATGCCAAGTTCACGGCCATGTTTAGTGAGCATGTTGCTCGAAGTGTCCAGTACGCTTCTGCAATCGGTCGTAACTTATGCTAAGTA
This sequence comes from Zea mays, assembly GCF_902167145.1. Classification (NCBI taxonomy): domain Eukaryota; kingdom Viridiplantae; phylum Streptophyta; class Magnoliopsida; order Poales; family Poaceae; genus Zea; species Zea mays. The sequence goes on along the minus strand of NC_050098.1, from coordinate 52,508,545 downwards.
ACATGAATATCATTTTTTCATGCACGGTTTTCCAAGTTTCGAGCGACCTGCAGTTCAAATTTGAATTTTCCGAAGAAATTCAAATAAACGAACTAAATCTACTAACTATGGAAACTATGTTATAATTGTCCACAAATGATACATGTAGGTCTACATAGTGTAGGAACATACCACAAAAAGTTTGGGAGACAAAATTTAAAAAATGAAAATACACTTTGCCGAGTGTGAACAGACGACACTCGGCAAAGAGGGCTTTGCCGAGTGTCCACTATGTGGCACTCGGCAAAGCGTAAGGACAGAATCTTTGCCGAGTGTCTCCCGGTTGGCACTCGGCAAAGCCCTCTTTGCCGAGTGTCACATCTAGGGCACTCGGCAAAGCGTACTTTAAAATTTAAAAAAAAACTTTGCCGAGTGCCAGATCGCGGGCACTCGGCAAAGACAGTATACTTACGCCAGTTAACCTTTCTTCCTCACTTCACTCTCACTCTCTCACTCACCGTCGCCGCCGTCGCGCCCTCGCCGCCCGTTTCGCCGCCGCCGCGCCCCCCGCCCTCGAGCTCGCCGTGCCGGGGCCGCCCGCCCACGCCATCGCCGCGCCGGGGCCGCCCGCCCGACCGAGCTCCTCGCCGCCGGAGCTCCTCGCCGCGCCCGAGCTCCTCGCCGCGACGGGACCGCCGCCCGCCCGTGCCCCTCGCGCTCGCCCTCGCCGCGCCGGGACCGCCTGAAAGGGAAATGTGCACCGGACTGTCCGGTGCGCCCGACGACAGAAGGCAAAGATGGCCTTCCAGATTTGTTCTCAACGGCTCCTAGCTGCCTTGGGGCTATAAAAGAGACCCCTAGGCGCATGGAGGGAGAGATCAAGCATTCCTACAACATTCCTAAGCACCAAGACATCGATCTCGCGCATTCGTTTCATTGTGATAGCATATAGAGCTCTTGTGGAGTTGTGAACTCTTTGAGTTGTGTTGCGAGCTCTTGTTGCGACTTGTGTGCGTGTTGTTGCTCTGATCTTTTAAAGTCTTGTGTGCGTTGCTCATTCCCCCTTGCTCTGTGTTTCTTTGTGAACTTCAATTGTAAGGGCGAGAGGCTCCAAGTTGTGGAGATTCCTCGCAAACGGGATTGAGAAAAAGCAAGCAAAACACCGTGGTATTCAAGTGGGTCTTTGGACCGCTTGAGAGGGGTTGATTGCAACCCTCGTCCGTTGGGACGCCACAACGTGGAGTAGGCAAGCGTTGGTCTTGGCCGAACCACGGGATAAACCACTGTGTCATCTCTGTGATTGATCTCTTGTGGTATTGTGTTGAGACTCCTTTCTAGCCACTTGGAATTTATTGTGCTAACACTTAACAAGTTTTTGTGGCTATAAGCTTAAGTTTTACAGGATCACCTATTCACCCCCCCTCTAGGTGCTCTCAATTGGTATCAGAGCCGTTCTCTTCAAGAAAGGGACTAACCACCCGAAGAGATGGATCCTAAGGGGAAGGGAATCGTGATCAACGACAAGGAAAAGGAGTCCTTCGTCAACGAGCCAAAAGATGACAAATCCAACGACTCTGGCTCGGGCCACAGACGTAAAGATGGGAAGAAGAAAAAGACAAGACGTATCAAGGAGATCGTCTACTACAACAGCGACGAGTCTACTTCTTCCCACAAGGACGACGACTACGACAAACAAAAGACGGTTAACTCAAACTTCTCTTTTGATTATTCGCGCATTCCGCACAGCTCAAATGCTCATTTGCTCCCCATTCCACTTGGCAAGCCTCCTCACTTTGATGGAGAGGACTACGGATTTTGGAGTCACAAAATGCGTACACACCTATTTTCTCTCCATCCAAGCATTTGGGAGATTGTGGAAAGTGGAATGAAATTTGATAGCTCGGATAGTCCTTCATTTATTAATGAACAGATCCATAAAAATGCACAAGCTACTACTGTGTTGGTAGCCTCTTTGTGCAGGGACGAGTATCACAAGGTGAGCGGCTTGGACAATGCCAAGCAGATTTGGGACACCCTCAAGATCTCTCATGAGGGGAATGATGTCACCTTACTCACCAAGATGGAGTTGGTGGAGGGCGAGCTCGGACGATTCGCGATGATAAGGGGCGAGGAGCCGACGCAAACATACAACCGGCTCAAGATCCTTATCAACAAAATAAGGAGCTACGGAAGCACGCGATGGACGGATCACGACGTCGTCCACCTAATGCTAAGGTCATTTACCGTTCTTGATCCTCATCTCGTGAACAATATTCGTGAGAATCCCAGGTACACGAAGATGACGCCCGAGGAGGTACTCGGAAAATTCGTAAGCGGGCGGATGATGATCAAGGAGGCAAGATACGTGGACGACGCCTTGAATGGACCAATCAACGAGCCTCAACCCCTTGCTCTCAAGGCAACAAGAAGCAAGGAGGCGCTACCTAGCAGGGTGGCACAAATTGAGGCAGCCGGACTTAATGATGAAGAGATGGCCCTCATCATCAAAAGATTCAAGACGGCGCTTAAAGGTCGCAAGGGACAGCCAAGCAAGACCAAAGTCAAGGGGAAGCGTTCGTGCTTCAAATGCGGTAAGCTTGGTCATTTTATTGCTAACTGTCCCGACAATGATAGTGATCAGGACCAAGGGAACAAGAGGGAGAAGAAGAAGAATTATAAGAAGGCAAAGGGCGAGGCTCATCTTGGCAAGGAGTGGGATTCAGACTGCTCCTCGTCTGACTCCGACAATGAGGGACTCGCCGCCACTGCATTCAACAAGTCATCCCTCTTCCCCAACGAGTGTCACACTTGCCTCATGGCAAGAGAGAAGAAGGTAATCACTCGTAATGATGTCACTTATGATTCTTCTAGTAACGATGAGTCTAGTGATGATGAAATAGATTACTCTAGTTTGTTCAAGGGATTAGATAGAAATAAAATTGATAAAATCAATGAATTGATTGATGCCTTGAATGAAAAGGATAGGCTTTTAGAAAAGCAAGAGGATTTGTTGTATGATGAACATGATAAGTTTGTAGAAGCACAAAAATCACTTGCTTTAGAGATTAAGAGAAATGAAATGCTTTCTTGTGAGTTGTCTACATGTCATGATTCAATTTCTAGTTTAAAAAGCATAAATGATGATTTAAATGCTAAGCTAGAAAAATCTAGTAAATCAACATCTTGTGTAGAACATGTTGTGATTTGCACTAGGTGTAAAGATTTTGACATTGATGCGTGTAGTGAACACCTAGCTTCAATTTCTAAATTGAATGATGAAGTGTCTAGTCTTAATGCCCAACTTAAGACTAGCAAAAGCGAATTTGATAAATTGAAATTTGCAAGGGATGCCTATACGATTGGTAGACATCCCTCAATTAAGGATGGACTTGGCTACAAAAGAGAAGCCAAGAACTTGACAAGCCATAAGGCTCCCATCTCCGCCAAGGAGAAAGGGAAGGCCCCTATGGCTACTAGTGCTAAAAAGAACCATGCCTTTTTGTATCATGATAGAAAAAATTCTAGAAATGCTTTTAGAAGTTATGATGCCTTTGATTCACATGCTTATGATTCTTATGCTATGACTGCTTCTAGTTCTCATGTTGTGCATGATAGAAAGGTTGGTAGAAGAAATGTTATTCACAATATGCCTAGGAGAAATGTTGTTAATGCTCATAGGAAAGTTCATGGACCTTCTACAATTTATCATGCCCTAAATGCTTCCTTTGCTATTTGTAGAAAGGATAGGAAAATAGTTGCTAGGAAGTTAGGGGCAAAATGCAAGGGAGACAAAACTTGCATTTGGGTCCCTAAGGAAATTTGCACTAACCTTATAGGACCCAACAGGAGTTGGGTACCTAAGTACCAAGCCTAAATTTGCCTTGCAGGTTTATGCATCCGGGGGTTCAAGCTGGATTATCGACAGCGGATGCACAAACCATATGACAGGGGAGAAGAAGATGTTCACTTCCTACGTCAAGAATAAGGATTCCCAAGATTCAATTATATTCGGTGATGGGAATCAAGGCAAGGTAAAAGGGTTAGGTAAAATTGCAATTTCTAATGAGCATTCTATCTCTAATGTATTTTTAGTAGAAAGTCTTGGATATAATTTGCTATCTGTTAGTCAATTATGTCATATGGGATATAACTGTCTATTTACAAATGTAGATGTGTCTGTCTTTAGAAGAAGTGATGGTTCACTAGCTTTTAAGGGTGTATTAGACGGCAAACTTTATTTAGTTGATTTTGCAAAAGAAGAGGCCGGTCTAGATGCATGCTTAATAGCTAAGACTAGCATGGGCTGGCTGTGGCATCGCCGCTTAGCACAGGTGGGGATGAAGAACCTTCACAAGCTTCTAAAGGGAGAACATGTGATAGGTTTAACTAACGTGCAATTCGAAAAAGATAGACCTTGTGCAGCTTGTCAAGCAGGTAAACAAGTGGGAGGAGCGCATCACGGCAAGAATGTGATGACCACTTCAAGACCCCTGGAGTTGCTGCATATGGACCTCTTCGGACCTGTCGCCTACCTAAGCATAGGAGGGAGTAAGTATGGTTTAGTTATTGTTGATGACTTTTCCCGCTTCACTTGGGTGTTCTTTTTGCAGGATAAGTCTGAAACCCAAGGGACCCTCAAGCGCTTCCTCAGGAGAGCTCAAAATGAGTTTGAGCTCAAGGTGAAGAAGATAAGGAGCGACAACGGGTCCGAGTTCAAGAACCTTCAAGTGGAGGAGTTCCTTGAGGAGGAAGGGATCAAGCACGAGTTCTCCGCTCCCTACACACCCCAGCAAAATGGAGTGGTAGAGAGGAAGAACAGGACGCTAATCGATATGGCAAGGACGATGCTTGGAGAGTTCAAGACCCCCGAGTGTTTCTGGTCGGAAGCCGTGAACACGGCTTGCCACGCCATCAACAGGGTCTACCTTCACCGCCTCCTCAAGAAGACGTCATATGAGCTTCTAACCGGTAACAAACCCAATGTATCGTATTTTCGTGTATTTGGGAGCAAGTGCTACATTCTAGTGAAGAAGGGTAGAAAATCTAAATTTGCTCCCAAAGCAGTAGAAGGGTTTTTGTTAGGTTATGACTCAAATACAAAGGCGTATAGAGTCTTCAACAAATCATCGGGTTTGGTTGAAGTCTCTAGCGACGTTGTATTTGATGAGACTAATGGCTCTCCAAGAGAGCAAGTTGTTGATCTTGATGATGTAGATGAAGAAGACGTTCCAACGGCCGCTATGCGCACCATGGCGATTGGTGATGTGCGACCACAGGAACAATTGGAACAAGATCAACCTTCTTCCTCAACTATGGTGCAACCCCCAACTCAAGATGATGAACAGGTTCATCAACAGGAGGCGTGTGATCAAGGGGGAGCACAAGATGATCATGTGATGGAGGAAGATGCGCAACCGGCACCTCCAACCCAAGTCCGTGCAGTGATTCAAAGGGATCATCCTGTCGACCAAATTTTGGGTGACATTAGTAAGGGAGTTACTACTCGATCTAGATTAGTTAATTTTTGTGAGCATTACTCCTTTGTCTCTTCTATTGAGCCTTTCAGGGTAGAGGAGGCCTTGCTAGATCCGGACTGGGTGTTGGCCATGCAGGAGGAACTCAACAATTTCAAGCGCAATGAAGTTTGGACACTGGTGCCTCGTCCCAAGCAAAACGTTGTGGGAACCAAGTGGGTATTCCGCAACAAACAGGACGAGCACGGGGTGGTGACGAGGAACAAGGCTCGACTTGTGGCAAAAGGTTATGCCCAAGTCGCAGGTTTGGATTTCGAGGAGACTTTTGCTCCTGTGGCTAGGCTAGAATCAATTCGTATCTTGCTAGCATATGCCGCTCACCATTCTTTCAGGTTGTACCAAATGGATGTGAAGAGCGCTTTCCTCAATGGGCCGATCAAGGAGGAGGTGTACGTGGAGCAACCCCCTGGCTTCGAGGATGAACGGTACCCCGACCACGTGTGTAAGCTCTCTAAGGCGCTCTATGGACTTAAGCAAGCCCCAAGAGCATGGTATGAATGCCTTAGAGACTTTCTAATTGTTAATGCTTTCAAGGTTGGGAAAGCCGATCCAACTCTTTTTACAAAGACATGTGATGGTGATTTGTTTGTGTGCCAAATTTATGTCGATGACATAATATTTGGTTCTACTAACCAAAAGTCTTGTGAAGAGTTTAGCAGGGTGATGACGCAGAAATTCGAGATGTCGATGATGGGCGAGTTGAACTACTTCCTTGGGTTCCAAGTGAAGCAACTCAAGGACGACACCTTCATCTCCCAAACAAAGTACACGCAAGATCTGCTAAAGCGGTTTGGGATGAAGGACGCCAAGCCCGCAAAGACTCCGATGGGGACCGACGGACACACCGACCTCAACAAAGGAGGTAAGTCCGTTGATCAAAAAACATACCGGTCAATGATAGGTTCTTTGCTTTACTTATGTGCTAGTAGACCGGATATTATGCTTAGCGTATGCATGTGTGCTAGATTTCAATCCGATCCTAAGGAGTGTCACTTAGTGGCGATGAAGTGAATTCTTAGATATTTGGTTGCTACGCCTTGCTTCGGGCTCTGGTATCCAAAGGGGTCTACCTTTGACTTAGTTGGATACTCAGACTCCGACTATGCTGGATGTAAGGTCGATAGGAAGAGTACATCGGGGACGTGCCAATTCTTAGGAAGGTCCCTGGTGTCATGGAACTCTAAGAAACAAACCTCCGTTGCCCTATCCACCGCTGAGGCCGAGTACGTTGCCGCAGGTCAGTGTTGCGCGCAACTGCTTTGGATGAGGCAAACCCTCCGGGACTTTGGCTACAATCTGAGCAAAGTCCCACTCCTATGTGATAATGAGAGTGCTATCCGCATGGCGGAGAATCCTGTTGAGCACAGCCGCACAAAGCACATAGACATCCGGCATCACTTTTTGAGAGACCACCAGCAAAAGGGAGATATCGAAGTGTTTCATGTTAGCACCGAGAACCAGCTAGCCGATATCTTCACTAAGCCTTTAGATGAGAAGACTTTTTGCAGGTTGCGAAGTGAGCTAAATGTCTTAGATTCGCGGAACCTGGATTGAATTGTAGCATACATGTATTTATGCTTTTGATCATGTTCCTTTTTGCATTTTGTTGCTTATTATGGTGCTCAAGTTGTACAAACACTCCCTGGACCTCACAAGTCCGTTGCAAAGTGATGCACATGTTTAGGGGGAGATGTGTTACAACTTGACCCTTTGAGACTAACCATGTGCTTGAGTTTGATGATTTAGTCTCGAAGGAGGATTGAAAGGGAAAAGGTGGACTTGGACCATGAAAGACTTCCACTGCACTCCGATGAGAGGGTAACTTATTCCAAGTTCATCTTTAGACTCTTATTGCCTCTTTGTATTCTTATTGAAGATTTTTGTGAGGCAATGGGGTTAAAAGGGCCAAGATTGATCCCGTTTTGGTGCTTGATGCCAAAGGGGGAGAAAATAAAGGCCAAAGCGATAAATGGATCAGCTACCACTTGAGAGATTTTGAAAATAGTAGAATAGAGTTTTTGTTTTGTCAAACGCTTTTATTGTCTCTTATTGTCTCTCTTATCAAAAGTTGGCTTCTTGTGGGGAGAAGTGTTGATTATGGGAAATAGGGGGAGTTTTTGAAATCTTTGATCAATCTCTTTTGGAATGACTCTCTTTATGCTTCAACATGTGTGTTTGACATAGAGATAGAGATTTGAGTTTGATTTGCAAAAACAAACCAAGTGGTGGCAAAGGATGATCCATATATGCCAAAATTGAATCAAAGTTTTATTTGAAGTGATCTTGCACTTGTTCTAGTTGCTTTATGTTGTGTTGGCATAAATCACCAAAAAGGGGGAGATTGAAAGGGAAATGTGCCCTTGGGCCGTTTCTAAGTATTTTGGTGATTGAGTGTCAACACAAGTGCTTAAATGTGAATCAATGCCCATGGATGAACAAAGTGCAAATCTAGAGCAAAGGTATGTTTCTAAGTCTTAGTACATTGGTTTTGTGTACTAATATACTTGTCTAAGTATTAGAAACAGGAAGAAGAAGAAAAGAAGAGAGTTGGCTGTGTATAGCCAAGAGGCTGTTTCGGTCTGGGGCACCGGACTGTCCGGTGGTGCACCGGACAGTGTCCGGTGGTGCACCGGACAATGTCCAGTGCGCCAGGCTGCCTCGGCCGAAGAGGCCGCTCTCGGGAATTTGCTAACGGCGTACGGCTAAAATTCACCGGACTGTCCGGTGTGCACCGGACTGTCCGGTGAGCCAACGGTCGGCCGCGCGATCTGCGCGGGACACGTGGCCGAGCCAACGGTCGGAAGGGGGCACCGGACTGTCCGGTGTGCACCGGACATGTCCGGTGCGCCAACGGCTCACGCATCTGCAACGGTCGACTGCGCTGTTTTAGGAAGGAAATCGGGCACCGGACAGTGTCCGGTGTGCACCGGACTGTCCGGTGCGCCCGACGACAGAAGGCAAAGATGGCCTTCCAGATTTGTTCTCAACGGCTCCTAGCTGCCTTAGGGCTATAAAAGAGACCCCTAGGCGCATGGAGGGAGAGATCAAGCATTCCTACAACATTCCTAAGCACCAAGACATCGATCTCGCGCATTCGTTTCATTGTGATAGCATATAGAGCTCTTGTGGAGTTGTGAACTCTTTGAGTTGTGTTGCGAGCTCTTGTTGCGACTTGTGTGCGTGTTGTTGCTCTGATCTTTTAAAGTCTTGTGTGCGTTGCTCATTCCCCCTTGCTCTGTGTTTCTTTGTGAACTTCAATTGTAAGGGCGAGAGGCTCCAAGTTGTGGAGATTCCTCGCAAACGGGATTGAGAAAAAGCAAGCAAAACACCATGGTATTCAAGTGGGTCTTTGGACCGCTTGAGAGGGGTTGATTGCAACCCTCGTCCGTTGGGACGCCACAACGTGGAGTAGGCAAGCGTTGGTCTTGGCCGAACCACGGGATAAACCACTGCGTCATCTCTGTGATTGATCTCTTGTGGTATTGTGTTGAGACTCCTTTCTAGCCACTTGGAATTTATTGTGCTAACACTTAACAAGTTTTTGTGGCTATAAGCTTAAGTTTTACAGGATCACCTATTCACCCCCCCCCCCTCTAGGTGCTCTCACCGCCGCCCGCCCGAGCTCCTCGCCGTCGCCCTCGCCGCGCCGGGACCAACGCCCGGGGCCGTCCGCCCGCGCCCATCGCCGGCCCGCGCCCCTCGCCCTCGCCCTCGCCGCGCCGGGGCCGCCGCCCGCCCGCGCCGCTTGCCCTCGCCCTCGCCGTGCCGGGGCCGCCCGCCGCGCCCGCGCCCCTCGCCGTGCCCATCCGGTTCGCCGCCGCCGCGCCCGCCCGGTTCGCCGCCGTCACGCCCCTCGACGCGCCCCTCGCCATCTGGTTCGCCGCCGTCGCGCCCTCCACGCCCTCGCAAGCCCGTCGTCGCGCCCTCCACGCCGTCGCGACTTCCACGCCGTCACGCCCGTTCGCCGTCGTGCACCGTCCACGCCGAGCAACTAGGTACAAACTCATTTTGATTGTGTATGAAATAGAGTCAGTTTTTTTGTGTGTGATTGTGTATTGTGAAATAGAGTTAGGTTTCTAATGGTCACTTTGCTTGCATTAGGTAAGTCTTTTAATTGCACAAATTATGTTTATGTGGTTATTTAGGCATTAATGTATATGTGTGGATGTCAGCCATCGTGCTGCTACTTATATTTACAGGCTTTGAAAACCTCCCCGTGCAGGGGAGGTGCTGCCGGATTTTTTTGTTGATAGACTTTGGTTAAATATGTTATAGGATGGAGGACCGTGAGTGGATGTACACGGGCCGTAGAGGAAGGAACGATGTCACCACTGAATGGATTAGAAAGACTGATGATTTCGTGGAACGGGCATATGGCGAAGCTGCTAAAGGGGCGAAGCTAGTCCCATGCCCGTGCGGCAAATGTGACAATCGGAAAAGAAAACCAAAGAAGGTCATGGTAGAACATATTTGGAAGAATGGATTTACGCCGGGCTATACTCGGTGGATATTTCATGGTGAAGCGCATCGTACGAGAGAGGAGGTGCTGAGACAACGTGTCGAGGATTATGACGCGGATGCGGGGGTAGCAGATATGTTGAACGACTATTAGGAGGCACAATACACGGGAGGATGTATGGATGACGAGCCAGAGCCGACTGCAAAGGCGTTCTATGACATGTTCGACGCGGCATAGAAACCCCTTCACGGCCAGACAAAGGTTTCTCAACTGGATGCCATTGGGCGTGTAATGGCGTTCAAGTCGCAGTACAGCATGAGTAGAGACGCATTCGATGGCTTGTTGACGGTTATTGGGAGTCTGCTTCCGGATGATCACGTTCTGCCAAAGAGCATGTACGAGGCACAGAAACTACTTCGTGCACTCAAGATGACGTATGAGCAGATTCATGCTTGTCCGAAGGGCTGCGTGCTATTTAGGAAAGAATACGCGGAGGCAAAGTACTGTCCCAAGTGTAATTCGTCTAGGTTTATGGAGGTAGACTCTGGTGATGGACAGAAGAGGCAGCTCGACATCCCCTTGACAATCCTACGACACCTTCCGTTCGTACCGAGGATCCAGCGTCTTTACATGACAGAGGAATCCGCGAAACAGATGACTTGGCACAAAAATGGAAAACGATACAATCCTGACAAGATGGTGCACGCATCAGATGGTGAAGCATGGAAACACTTTGATGACATTCACCGTGACAAAGCCGAAGAGGCTCGTAATGTACGTGTTGCGTTGGCCACAGATGGGTTCAATCCCTATGGAATGAGCGCTGCCCCGTACACATGTTGGCCCGTGTTTGTTATCCCAATCAATCTCCCCCTGGTGTGTGCTTTCAAAGGCAGAATATATTCGTGTCGTTGATAATTCCCGGACACCCGGGGAACAAAATGGGCGTTTACATGGAGCCTTTGATCGATGAATTGGTACGTGCCTGGGAGGAAGGGGTATGGACGTTTGACCGAGCTACGAAGACAAACTTCAGAATGCATGTTTGGTACCAGTACTCCATGCATGACTTACCGGCCTATGGGCTATTCTGTGCCTGGTGTGTTCACGGTAAGTTCCCATGCCCAGTTTGCAAGGAAGCTCTCAGGTTCATTTGGTTGAAAAAGGGTGGCAAATATTCGTCCTTCGATAAACATCGACAATTTCTTCCTGCTGACCATCCATTCCGCCTAGACATCAAGAACTTTACGAAAGGTGTCGTAGTGACAGACCGTCCACCTGCAACGATGACTGGTGCCGAAATTCGTCAACAGATAGATGGGCTCGTGGCCAATACAGAAGGTGGTTTTGTGGGATATGGTGAGCAGCATATGTGGACACATAAGTCTGGCTTGACTCGGCTCCCCTATTATGACGACCTGCTCCTTCCACACAACATTGACGTGATGCACACTGAAAAGAATGTTGCCGAGGCACTGTGGGCAACAATTATGGACATTCCTGATAAGTCAAAGGATAATGTGAAGGCAAGAGTGGATCTGGCAGCGTTATGTGATAGACCAAAACTAGAGATGAAGCCGCCAAGTGGCGGAAAGACATGGAGAAGGCCTAAGGCCGATTTCGTCCTAAGCAGGGCCCAGAGGAAGGAAGTACTTCAGTGGATCAAGATGTTGATGTTCCCTGATGGGTATGCAGCTAACCTGAGTAGGGGGGTGAACTTATCTACTATGCGAGTATTAGGGATGAAGAGTCATGACTTCCACATATGGATTGAACGGATTCTTCCTGCGATGGTTCGAGGCTATGTCCCTGAGCATGTCTGGCTAACGCTTTCAGAGTTGAGCTATTTCTTCCGTCAGCTTTGTGCAAAAGAGTTATCTCGGACCGTGGTTGCAGACTTGGAAAGATTGGCCCCCGTGTTACTGTGTAAGCTTGAGAAGATATTTCCACCCGGCTTCTTCAATCCAATGCAGCATTTGATTCTTCATCTCCCCTATGAGGCACGAATGGGGGGCCCCGTGCAGGGACGTTGGTGCTATCCAATCGAGAGATGTCTAAAGACTATTCGAAAGAAATGTAGAAATAAATGCAAAATCGAGGCTTCCATTGCAGAGGCATACATTCTAGAGGAGGTCTCAAACTTCACAACAACTTATTATGGTGACAAACTGCCGAGCGTGCATAATCCACCCCCTCGTTACAATGATGGCGACAATGAATCGAACCTTAGCATATTTCGAGGCCAACTCGGAAGCGCAAGTGGCTCGACCACGAAGACCCTGGCACATGAAGAGTGGCGACATATCATGCTATACGTATTGACCAACCTTGAAGAGGTGACGCCATACATTGAACAATTTCTTCATGAATTCTGGCGTCGATCAAGGGACCCCACTCCATAGGAATATGACGCTCTTCTTAGAAAGGGTGCGAGAAATGGGTTGCCCGATTTCATTTCCTGGTTCAAACGTAAGGTACGTGCTTAGTTTGTAAAAGAGATACGTCTTTGAACTCAATTTAGCGTCTTTTAACTTGCGAATACTTGCAGGGCCAAAGAGATCCGTCTATGAGTGTCGAGTTGAGACAAGTAGCCAACGGCTTTGCTTATAGGGTCAAGAAATATTCTGGGTATGACGTCAATGGATACCGTTTTCGCACAACACACTACGACCAAAGTCGGCCCAATCGGAAAACAACGTGTTCTGGAGTCTTTACGTCGGGGCTTGACAATGTCGATTATTTTGGACGAATTGAAGAAATATATGAGCTCAATTTTTATGGTTCCAGACCTCTTTCTCCAGTGATATTCAAATGTCATTGGTTTGACCCTCAAGTGACGAGACGGACACATTCTAATCTTGGGATAGTCGAAATTCGACAAGATTCCACCTTAGCAGGAGACGATGTCTATATCGTGGCCCAACAGGCCACACAAGTGTATTATCTCCCATATGCGTGTCAAACGAAAGAACATCTTAAGGGTTGGGATGATGTGTATAAGGTATCGCCGCATGGGAGGTTACCTGTTCCTAACGATGAAGATTACAACTTAGACCCGGACACATATGATGGAGAGTTCTTCCAAGAAGATGGGCTAGAAGGGCGATTTGAGATAGACTTAACAGAAGCTATCGGAATGGACGTAGATATTGAAATGGTTGTTGATGAGGAGGATGATGAGGTGCAAAATGATAATGACTTAGTAATCCTTGAAGGCAATGATGAGGTTGCGTCTTCCGATGGTGTTGAGATTGAAATGCTTGATAGTGATGATGAGAGTTTTGATCCGGCTAACCCCGACACATATGAAGATTATTTTTAATCGATGTAATGCTATATGACTTTTTATTTCGCACCTGTTTTTAAATACATCTTTTTATATGTGCTTATTTGTTTACTCTTAATTGCAGGTTGTTGGACAAATATGGTGGGCGGTTTCCTGATGAGGAGGAGGGGGAGGAGGAGTAGGACGGCGGACGATGCAGAGCAGGCAGCGCAGCAGCACGAGGCAGAGCAGGCAGCGCAGCAGCAGGCGGCGCCTCAGGACGACGACGACCAGCAGCAGGACAACGACGACCAGCAGCAGGACGCCTCAGGTTCAGGCGGCTCTAGTTCGAGGAGCATCTACCTGCGAGGCCCCGCGAGTCTCCCGCCGCGTCACATACTTCGGGACAGACGACCGTTGATTCGGCCGGAAGGGGAGAGGTATGTAACTTTATGTTCTTCATTCTTGTTCATATTATGTGTTCAAAATCATAATATAAACTAATACTTTTTATTTATCACTTGGACAGGTCTTGGACGGTTTTGGATTATGCTGGGGGTCATCGTCGCCCCCCCAACAACATCCTCGGCCTGCTGTGCAGGGAACACTTCCCTGGACTTGTGGAGTACGCCGGAGTGATGGGCCCAGCCTTCACCTTCGACCACTACGCCGTCGCCCCCGATGCAGTAGACCGGGACGGCAGGGAATTCAATAACAAGGCGGAGCGGGTGAAGCAAGAGCTGTGGGTAAGTCTTAGTATAATATAAAATATGTCGCATTCGTTGCAAATTCTTGAAATAATGTATGGATACATCGTTTTTGTATGCAGGATTTCTTCAGATGTGTCGGCGTTTCGAGACAGGGGGGTCCCTAAGCCGACGAGTGAGTGTGCTGCGTGCCCCAGCCCAGATGGGTCGAGCGCGTGGGCGAGCGCGAAGGGGGGAGAGGCGAGGTGGCCGGAGTCGAGCGTGAGAGAGGTGGAAGTCCCGCGGCCTTCGTGTTCGTCCCGCGCCCAGGTCAGGTGCGCTTGCAGTAGGGGGGTTACAAGCGTCCACGCGGGTGAGGGAAGCGAGCGGCCCCAAGAGAGCGCCTGTCCCGTCCTCGGTCCCGCGCGGCCAACCTTTTTTAAGAAGGCCCTGGTCCTTCCTTTTATAGTCGTAAGGAGAGGATCCAGGTGTACAACGGGGGTAGCAGAGTGCTACGTGTCTAGCGGAGAGAGAGAGAGCTAGTGCCCTGGGTACATGCCAATGTGGCAGCCGGAGAGGTCTTGGCACCTTGCTGGCGTGATGTCGTGGCTGTCGGAGGAGCGACGGAGCCTGGCGGAGGGACAGCTGTTGGAGCGGTCGAGTCCTTGCTGACGTCGCTCTGCTGCCGTAAGAGAGCTAAGAGCCGCCGTCGTCACAGAGCTTGGGGGGCGCCATCATTGCCCATCCGGCGGAGCTGGCCAGATGGGACGCCAGTCTTGTCCTTCGTGTCCCAAGTCGGCTCGGGGTAGGTTGGTGATGGCGCTTCCTGTTGACGTGGCGGACCTGTGCCCTAGGCAGGGCGACGTGGGGGCTCCTCCGAAGTCGAGGTCGAGTCTGCCTTCCGTTGCCGAGGCCGAGCCCGAGCCCCCGGGTCGGGCGAGGCGGAGATCGTTTGGCCGAGGCTAGGGCGGAGTCCGAGCCCTGGGGTCGGGCGAGGCGGAGATCGTTTGGCCGAGGCCAGGGCGGAGTCCGAGCCCTGGGGTCGGGCGAGGCGGAGATTCGCCGTCTTCCGGGTCTTAGCCCGAGTCCGAGCCCTGGGGTCGGGCGGAGCGGAGTTCGCCGTCTTCCGGGTCTTAGCCCGAGTCCGAGCCCTGGGGTCGGGCGGAGCGGAGTTCGCCGTCTTCCGGGTCTTAGCCCGAGTCCGAGCCCTGGGGTCGGGCGGAGCGGAGTTCGCCGTCTTCCAGGTCTTAGCCCGAGTCCGAGCCCTTGGGTCGGGCGGAGCGGAGTTTCCCATGGCGCCTTTGGCAGGGCCCAACTGCCTGTCAGACTTACTCTGTCAAGTGGCACTACAGTCGGAGTGGCGCAGGCGGCGCTGTCCTTCTGTCAGACTGGTCAGTGGAGCGGTGGAGTGACGGCGGTCACTTCGGCTCTGCCGGGGGGCGCGCGTCAGGATAAAGGTGTCAGGCCACCTTTGTGTTAAATGCTGCTGCAACTTGGTCAGTCGGTGTGGCGATTTAGTCAGGGTTGCTTCTGAGCGAAGCCAAGGTCTCGGGCGAGCCGGTGATGTGTCCGCCGTAAAAAGGGGGGCCTCGGGCGAGACGGAAGTCTCTCGAGGTCTGCTGCCCTTGGCCGAGGCTAGGCTCGGGTGAAGCGTGATCGAGTCACTCGTGTGGACCGATCCCTGACATAATCGTACCCATCAGGCCTTTGCAGCTTTATGCTGATGGGGGTTACCAGCTGAGAATTAGGCGTCTTGAGGGTACCCCTAATTATGGTCCCCGACAGTAGCCCCCGAGCCTCGAAGGGAGTGTTAGCACTCGCTTGGAGGCTTTCGTCGCACTTTTTTGCAAGGGGACCAGCCTTTCTCGGTTGCATTTCGTTCCGGTGGGTGCGCGCTCGGAGGAGTGGTTACACTCCTTCGAGGTCTTAATACCTTGCGTAATGCTTCGGCTGGTCTGGTCGTTCCCTCATGCGAACTGGTCGTAGCCCGGGTGCACGGTCGGGGCCCAAGCTCTCGGGCTGGTATGTTGACGCTGTCAACGGTTCGGCCGGAGCCGGTTTTTGCGAGAGCAGCCCCCGAGCCTCTGCACAGGGCGAGAGGACGATCAGGGACAGACTCGGCTTTTTACATACGCCCCTACGTCGCCTTTCCGCAAGGAGGAGGGGGGAGTGCGCCATGTTACCCTCGATGGGCACCGAACATGGTGTATCCGGTGAGCTGCAAGCGGGTAATCCGAGTGGACGTCCGTGCCCCGTTCGTTGGGGGTCGGCTAGGGGCCCAGAGGCACGCCCAAAAGTACCTGCGGGTGATTTGTCGGACACGGTCCCCTGGCGACGGGGTCCGAGGGCTCGATGCCTCCCTCCGATGGGATTCCGTTACAAGATCGTTCCCGCTGGTCTCGGAAATGTCCTAGGGTACCTCGGGAGCGCAGCCCGAGCCTCGGTTATGTATCGAACGTACCCCTGGTCATCCCTCGCTCGGTGTCTGAGGCGACTGTGAACCCTTCGGGGGCCAGCCTTCGAACCCCTGATCAGTAATGGGCGCGGAGCCCGAGTAGCCTGAGGCGGCCATGGAACCCTTCGGGGGGCTGGCCTTCGAACCCCTGACCAGTAGTGGGTGTCGGGCCCACGCGATCTGAGGCGACTGTTGAACCCTTCGGAGGGCCAGTCTTCGAACCCCTGATCAGTAGGGGGGGCTCGGAGCCCGGTTCCTTCACGGAGAAGGGTCCTTTTCGGGGTATCCCCCTTTCCCGGTCCCTGTTGCAAGAGATAGAGAAAGAGGAAAAAGGAAAAGGATACGAAATTGAACGACGTGGCGTACCTCTTTTTGACGCGGTTATTACGGCGAAGGCGAAGCGTCACGCACTTCTCCCGCCAGAGGCGCCGCGTGTCCCGCTGTGGAGTTAATGCGACGGGGCATGTAGTTGGCGGAGCGGCCGTTGCGCGTGCGCGATCCGTTCGAGGAACGGGTCACGGGTGCACCGTCTTCACGCCGTGAGAGGAGGCTCTCTTGTTGTCCCAGGATGAGACGTGAGCCTGGCTGACGACGTGACTGCTGCGCCTGCCCGCCTGCCACCGCCATTACTGCCGGCCCATTTTCGGTCGCTTTGACCGACGCGCCAGGCTGGCGCCGCTGGGTCGCCTTGAGTCGCGGCATATGCTCCGCAACCGGAGAGGCGCGACGGTGGCACGAGTGGCGGTGCGGTTGCTTGCATGCAGCAACTGGCGCGCCGATTGCTTGACGCGTGGGTCTGGGCTTCCAAGCTGGCGTGTCAGAAGTCGGAGAAGCGCATCCACCTGGCGCGGTTGCATGCCGCCTGCATGGCTGCCCGCCCCTTCCGCCCGTTGGTCTGGGCAAAAGTGGGGGTCGCTTGTAACCGCTGGGCGGTCGTGCGCACCACGCGCGGCGGTTTGGCTTCTTCTGCCCTGAGCCGGTTTGCATGACATGCGGGACCCAGCCCCCGAGTCGCAGGGGAGGGCCTTGGAGCGTGTTGTAGAAGACTTAGCCCGCGGCGTCTGGGGGCGCACGCAGGGAGAGTTGCCTTTAAAAGGAAGGAGACTCCTTTCAGAAGGCAACCATGTCTTCTTCCTCCCTTATGCGTCGTGTCTTTCCATCTTCCAAGCCCCCAGATGGGGGGTATCCGCCGCCTTTCCGCCTCCTCGTTGGAGGAACGCAACTCCATGGGAGTTGGTACCTCTCAGCCATCGTTCGGCTTCAAGGATTTTCATCAGGCAGCCTGGTTGTTCCCTTCCGCCGGTGGCCACCCAAGACGGTGACCTCCAGCTCCTGGATGGGGAGAGGCAAACCAGGCTGTGATCCCGCCCTCAGCATCGGGTGTGTTCGTCATCCTCGCTGGGGTGGGGGTCGAGGCGAGCCGGGGCTCTACCTCGCGTGCGGGTCGGCGAACCACCTCCTCTTCTAGCTTCTGGTGGTGGCAATCGTCCTCCCGCGCTATGACGGAGTCGTCCTCCAGTCATGCCGGGGAAGGCGAACTGTTGCTGTCCAGCTAGGATGCAACATTCCGTCTTCCCCCTCGCGTTCGAGGTGAGGACGGCAGCGAGGATCTACCGGAGCGCTTGGGAGCGGCCCGCTCTTTGGCTTTGATGGCTTGTTCGCATCCCTTGAGCGGGACCGCGAACAAGAGCCTTCCGATGGCCGCGTTCACCTGGGGCCATGGCTGCCGCTGCCGAGGTCGCTGGCGAGCCTCCTGGCGTTCGTCGCCCCGCAGGCCCAAGGTCGCTCGTACCCTCGGGGACGGAACCGGAGTTCCGTTTGTGATGGCACCTTGAATGCCGGTGTTCTTTGTTCATTGTGGCTGTCGGGGCCTGAACATGTATGTAATTTCGGCACGGAGCCATGTTTTTTCCTCATTTTCGAGCACTAAATCTCGCCTGTTGATTATCTGAACCGCTTTGCCAAGCATGAGTCGCCCCGTGTCAAGGTGACGAGTGAGTTATCCGTATCTCGGAGGCGTAGGAATCCCTCGGCCCGTTCGGCCTTGTTGTCTGGGGCTCCTCTAGCTTAGTTAAAGAGACCCCTCGGCCGCCCTTCGATGAGCCGAGGCCAGGGGTAGCGATATCAGTATGAACAGAGGCGGAGTTGGCTCGAGAATGGGAACCTGGTTGGCCGGAGCCTGGCCGTGTTGTCCGTCAGCAGAGCCAACGCCAAAGTCGATCAGCCGAGGCCTCGGGTCGGGCTGGCGCCCTTGGAAGCCGGCTGGCCGAGGCCCCAGGGGTAATCGGCCGAGCCGCCTGCTCGGGCCGGATTCCCGGAGGAGTCCCTGGACCGCGTCGCCGTCCGAGGCTGGGTTGGACTTTGCTGAAGACGCCGTCGATGCCGAGGGTGCCACGGCTCCCTTCAGCGTGAAGACTCGAGCCTGCAGGATCAGATCGTCTTGTAGCGTGTGCCTTCTGCGGCCGCCGAGGCCAGAAAACACACCCTCGCCGTGCTTGCGAAGCTGCGTCTTTTTTCCTCTTGTTTCGAGCATCTGGACTTTCTGTCGGTAATAGGGATGTTTGTGCGAGCGCGAGTTACTTATCGCAGAAGGTGATGAGTGAGGTATCCGTATCCCGGAGGCGTAGGAATCCCTCGGCTCGGTCAGCCTTGGCTGCTTACGTGTACTCCGTCGTTTCCAGGATCCGCTTTCCGAAGTAGTCAAGAGGCACGAAAGAAATCCTGCGAAAAAGAGATCCTTTTTCGAGGAAAGAATTCGACGCAGAGGGGGTCTCCCCCCTTTTAGCCCCCGAGGGAGGGTCGGGCTTTGCCGAGGCTAGGCCGACCCTTCCTTGACGACTAAACTTTGCGCAGGTGCGAGGTATATGGACAACTTGTAAACATCTTAAGGGTAGAAGCGACGTAGCTGTTTGATGTTCCGAGCGTTGCCGTAGATCTCGCCTTGATTGTTGGCCAGCTTGTACGTTCCGGGCTTCAGAACTTTGGCGATGACGAATGGCCCTTCCCAGGGGGGCGTGAGCTTGTGCCTCCCTCGGGCGTCTTGCCGCAGCCGAAGCACCAGATCGCCCACCTGGAGGTCTCGGGACCGGACCCCTCGGGCGTGGTAGCGTCGCAGGGACTGCTGGTACCGCGCCGAGTGTAGTAAGGCCCTGTCCCGAGCCTCCTCCAGCTGGTCCAGCGATTCTTCTCGGCTAGCTTGGTTGCTTTGATCGGTGTAGGCCCTCGTCCTCGGGGAGCCGTATTTCAGGTCAGTGGGCAAGATAGCTTCAGCCCCGTAGACCAGGAAAAACGGCGTGACACCCGTGGCACGACTCGGCGTCGTCCTTAGGCTCCAGACCACCGAGGGGAGTTCCTTCATCCACCACTTGCCGAACTTGTTGAGGTCGTTGTAGATCCGAGGCTTGAGCCCTTGTAGAATCATGCCGTTGGCACGCTCTACTTGCCCATTCGACATGGGATGAGCCACGGCGGCCCAGTCCACCCTGATATGGTGATCTTCGCAAAAATCCAAGAATTTTTTGCCGGTGAACTGGGTACCGTTGTCGGTGATGATGGAGTTCGGGACCCCGAAGCGATGGATGATGTTGGTGAAGAACGCCACCGCCTGCTCGGACCTGATGCTGCTCAGAGGTCGGACCTCGATCCACTTGGAGAATTTGTCGATGGCGACCAGCAGGTGCGTGTAGCCCCCGGGCGCCTTCTGCAAGGGACCGACGAGGTCCAGACCCCATACAGCGAAAGGCCAGATGACGGGTATTGTCTGCAGAGCCTGAGCGGGCAGGTGGGTCTGCTTCGCATAGAATTGGCACCCTTCGCAGGTGCGGACAATCCTAGTGGCGTCAGCCACCGCCGTTGGCCAGTAGAAGCCTTGTCGGAAAGCATTCCCGACAAGGGCTCGGGGTGCTGCGTGATGGCCGCAAGCCCCCGAGTGTATTTCTTGCAGCAGTTCCCGACCTTCGGCGATGGAGATGCATCGCTGGAGGATGCCCGAGGGGCTGCGATGGTAGAGCTCCTCTTCATCGCCCAGCAAGACGAACGACTTGGCGCGTCGCGCTACCCGCCGAGCCTCGACTTGGTCGGGGGGTAGCTCTCCTCGGCGAAGATACTGCATGTACGGGGCCTGCCAATCTCGATCTGGCGTGGCCCCGCTCTGCTCTTCCTCGACGTCCAGTGCCTCGCCCTCGGGGGCCGAGGGTACCTCGGGCTGAGCCGAGGGTGCCTCGGGCTGAGCCGAGGGTACCTCGGGCTGAGCCGAGGGTACCTCGGGCTCGGGCGCGTCGTCGATCTTGACAGAGGGTTGATGCAGATCCCGGGAGAAGACGTCCGGGGGGACCGTCGTTCGCCCCGAGGCTATTTTAGCCAGCTCGTCTGCGGTCTCGTTGTAGCGCCGAGCGATGTGGTTGAGCTCGAGCCCGAAGAACTTGTCTTCCAGGCGCCGAACCTCGTCGCAGTAGGCCTCCATCTTCGGGTCGCGGCAGTGGGAGTTCTTCATAACTTGGTCGATGACGAGCTGCGAATCACCGCGGGCGTCGAGGCGTCTGACCCCTAGCTCGATGGCGATCCGCAACCCGTTGACAAGAGCTTCGTACTCGGCCACATTGTTGGACGCCGGGAAATGGAGGCGCAGCACGTAGCGCAAGTGCTTCCCGAGGGGCGAGATGAAGAGTAGGCCCGCGCCGGCTCCTGTCTTCATCAGCGACCCGTCAAAAAACATGGTCCAGAGCTCCGGTTGGATCGGAGCCGTCGGCAACTGGGTGTCGACCCATTCGGCCACGAAGTCCGCCAACACCTGGGACTTGATGGCCTTCCGAGGGGCGAACGAGATCGTTTCGCCCATGATTTCCACCGCCCACTTTGCGATCCTGCCCGAGGCTTCTCAGCACTGGATGATCTCCCCCAGGGGGAAGGATGACACCACAGTTACCGGGTGAGACTCGAAGTAGTGTCGCAGCTTCCGCCTTGTCAGGATCACAGCATACAGCAGCTTTTGAACTTGTGGGTAGCGGATCTTGGTCTCGGACAGCACTTTGCTGACGAAGTAGATCGGCCTCTGAACGGGCAATGCATGCCCTTCCTCTTGCCTCTCGACCACGATCGTGGCGCTAACCACCTGAGTGGTCGCGGCGACGTAGACCAAGAGGGCTTCTCCATCCGCCGGGGGCACCAAGACAGGCGCCTTTGTAAGGAGCGAGTTCAGGTTGCCGAGGGCTTCCTCGGCCTCAGGGGTCCAAGCGAAACACTCGGCCTTCCTTAAGAGGCGGTACAGAGGCAGACCTCTTTCGCCGAGGCGCGAGATGAAGCGGCTCAGGGCCGCGAGGCACCCCATGACCCTCTGTACACCTTTTAAGTCCTTGATGGGTCCCATGCTGGTGATGGCCGCGATCTTCTCCGGGTTGGCTTCGATGCCTCGCTCGGAGACGATGAACCCTAGGAGCATGCCTCGGGGCACCCCGAAGACACACTTCTCAGGATTGAGCTTGACTCCTTTCGCCTTGAGACATCGGAATGTCACTTCAAGGTCGGAGAGGAGGTCGGAAGCCTTCCTTGTCTTGACTACGATGTCATCGACGTAGGCCTCGACTGTGCGACCGATGTGTTCGCCGAACACATGGTTCATGCACCGCTGGTACGTCGCGCCCGCATTCCTCAAACCGAACGGCATGGTGACGTAGCAGTACATGCCGAACGGCATGATGAAGGAAGTCGCAAGCTGGTCGGACTCCTTCATCCGGATCTGGTGATACCCTGAGTAGGCATCGAGGAAGGACAGGGTTTCGCACCCAGTGGTGGAATCCACGATTTGATCGATGCGAGGTAGAGGGTAGGGAACCTTCGGACATGCTTTTGTTGAGACCAGTGTAGTCTACACACATCCGCCATTTCCCCCCTTTCTTCCTCACAAGCACAGGGTTGGCAAGCCATTCGGGATGGAATACCTCTTTGATGAACCCTGCTGCCATTAGCTTGTGGATCTCTTCGCCAATCACTCTGCGCTTCTCCTCGTCGAATCGGCGCAGAGGCTGCCTGACGGGTCGGGCTCCGGCCCGAATATCCAGCGAGTGCTCGGCGACATCCCTCGGTATGCCGGGCATGTCCGAGGGACTCCACGCAAAGACGTCGGTGTTTGCGCGGAGAAAGTCGACGAGCACTGCTTCCTATTTGGGGTCGAGCCCGGAACCGATCCGGATCTGCTTGGTGGTGTCGCCACTGGGGTCAAGAGGGACGGCCTTAACCGTCTCCGCTGGCTCGAAGTTGCCGGCATGGCGCTTCACGTCTGGCACCTCCTTGGAGAGGTTCTCCAGGTCGGCGATGAGGGCCTCGGACTCGGCGAGGGCCTCGGCGTACTCCACGCACTCCACGTCGCATTCGAACGTGTGTTTGTACGTGGGGCCGACGGTGATGACCCCGTTGGGGCCCGGCATCTTGAGCTTCAGGTAGGTGTAGTTGGGGACGGCCATGAACTTCGCGTAGCATGGCCTCCCTAGTACGGCGTGGTAGGTTCCTCGGAACCCGACCACCTCGAACGTCAGGGTCTCCCTTCGGAAGTTGGAGGGCGTCCCGAAGCAGACGGGGAGGTCGAGTCGCCCGAGGGGCTGGACGCGCTTCCCAGGGATGATCCCGTGGAAGGGCGCAGCGCCTGCTCGGACGGAGGATAGATCGACGCGCAGGAGCTTGAGGGTCTCGGCGTAGATGATGTTGAGGCAGCTGCCCCCATCCATCAGGACCTTGGTGAGCCTGACATTGCCGACAACGGGGTCGACGACGAGCGGGTATTTCCCCGGGCTCGGCACATGGTCGGGGTGGTCGGCCTGGTCGAAGGTGATGGGCTTGTCGGACCAGTCTAGGTAGACTGGCGCCGCCACCTTCACCGAGCAGACCTCCCGGCGCTCTTGCTTGCGATGCCGAGCCGAGGCATTCGCCGCATGCCCTCCATAGATCATGAAGCAGTCGCGGACCTCGGGGAACTCTCCTGCTTGGTGATCTTCGTTCTTGTCGTCGTCGCGGGTCCTGCCACCCTCGGCGGGTGGCCCGGCCCTGTGGAAGTGACGCTGAAGCATAACACACTCCTCGAGGGTGTGCTTGATGGGCCCCTGATGGTAAGGGCACGGCTCCTTGAGCATCTTGTCGAAGAGGTTTGCACCTCCAGGGGGCTTCCGAGGGTTCTTGTACTCGGCGGCGGCGACAAGGTTCGCGTCAGCAGCGTCGCGTTTCGATTGCGACTTCTTCTTGCCTTTCTTCTTGGCGCCGCGCGGAGCAGACGCCTCGGGAGCCTCTTCCGATGGGCGGCCCTGGGGCTGCTTGTCCTTTCGGAAGATAGCCTCGACCGCCTCCTGGCCAGAGGCGAACTTGGTGGCGATGTCCATCAGCTCGCTCGCCCTGGTGGGGGTCTTGCGACCCAGCTTGCTCACTAGGTCGCGGCAAGTGGTGCCGGCGAGGAACGCGCTGATGACATCCGAGTCGGTGATGTTGGGCAGCTCGGTGCGCTGCTTCGAGAATCGCCGGATGTAGTCCCGGAGCGACTCCCCCGGCTATTGCCGGCAGCTTCGAAGGTCCCAGGAATTCCCGGGGCGCACGTATGTGCCCTGGAAATTGCCAGCGAAGGCCTGGACCAAGTCGTCCCAGTTGGAGATCTGCCCCGGAGGCAGGTGCTCCAACCAGGCGCGGGCAGTGTCGGAGAGGAACATGGGGAGGTTACGGATGATGAGGTTGTCGTCGTCCGTCCCACCCAGTTGGCAGGCAAGGCGGTAGTCCGCGAGCCACAGTTCCGGTCTCGTTTCCCCCGAGTACTTCGTGATAGTAGTCGGGGGTCGGAACCGGGTCGGGAATGGCGCCCGTCGGATGGCCCGACTGAAGGCCTGCGGACCGGGTGGTTCGGGCGAGGGACTCCGATCCTCCCCGCTGTCGTAGCGCCCCCCACGCCTGGGGTGGTAGCCTCGGCGCACCCTTTCGTCGAGGTGAGCCCGACGGTCGCGTCGATGGTGCTCGTTGCCGAGGTGGCCTGGGGCCGCAGGCGCGGTGTTGCGCGTGCGCCCGGTGTAGACCGAGGCTTCCCGCATGATACGGGAAGTCGCGGCGTGAGGTTCCGAGGGGTATCCTTGCCTTCGGGAGGCAGTGCTCTCGGCCCGTCGGGCCGCAGCGCCTTCCAGGAGATTCTTGAGCTCTCCCTGGATTCGCCGATCCTCGGTGGTTGATGGCTCCGGCATCGCGCGGAGGAGCATCGCTGCGGCTGCCAGGTTCTGACCAACCCCGCTGGATGCGGGCGGCGGCCTGACCCTGACATCGTTGGCGACGCGGTGCTGGAGACCTTGGGGCAGGTGACGTATTTCTCCGGCCAAGGGTTGGCCCACCCATGCCTGTCCGACGTCCCGACGGATCGGCTCAAGCGCTCCTGTTCCCTCGTTGAGCCTGACCTGCGCCTCGCGGACTTGCTCGAGTTGTGGGTCGTAACCCCCCGCCGGAGCGGGGACCACAGCTAGCTCCCGTGGGGTGTCGGCGCGAGGCACCGGCCTAGGAAGATCACCGTCCTCCGGCATGCCGAGATGGTTGCCTTCGGAGGGATCCCCCAGCTCGATGTGGAAACATTCGCGGCTTGGGCCGCAGCTCTCGTCGCCAAGGCTGCGGCTTCCGTCGGAACAGTCGGAGAGGCAGTAGTCACATGCGGTCATGAAGTCCCGCACGGCACTGGGGTTGCCAAGTCCGGAGAAATCCCAACAGATGCTGGGATCGTCATCTTCCTCGGACCCAGAGGGCTCGTAGGTCGAGACGTCCGTCAGTCGGTCCCAAGGCGACCGCATACGAAACCCCAGTGGGGTTGCACTCGCCTCAATGAGAGCGCCCGCCAAAACGAGATCGTTTGGCGGGTTGAGGCCGAGTCGAAATGACGCAAGATGGGAGTTAGTTGGTACCTTTTGGTCGACGAGGAGCGACGTAGTCACATCGGGGACTGGTTGCACCGCCATCTCAGGTACGAGGGCGACGTCCTGCAGGCTTTCCGCGAGCGCGCTGGCGTCGTCTTCTTGTTCGGGGTCGGCGTGTCGCGGGGGGACGGCGCTTGCCTCCGTCCTGAACGCGAGGTCGACGTCCGGCGTGCCTTCCGTCGAGGCGTCAGGGGCGTCGATTCGCTCGACGGCCAACGAAGCGCGGCCTCCCGCCTGGCCTTGACGGCCCCGCCTCCTCCTCCGTTGGCGGGGGAGAGAACGGAGCAAGCTCGAATGTTGCTCTTCCACCACGCGGGGAAGATGTCGTCGATTCCGCCGCCGGCGGGCGGGCTGTCGGCCGCCATTGTCGTCGTCGCGCGGCGGTGGAAGAAGTATCATGTCGTAGCTGCCGTCGAAGGACATGAACTCAAGATTCCCGAAGCGAAGCACCGCCCCGGGCCGAAGAGGTTGCTGGAGACTGCCCATCTGGAGCTTGACGGGGAGCTGTTCGTCAGCACGCAGCAGGCCCCTACCTGGCGCGCCAACTGTCGGCGTTTCGAGACAGGGGGGTCCCTAAGCCGACGAGTGAGTGTGCTGCGTGCCCCAGCCCAGATGGGTTGAGCGCGTGGGCGAGCGCGAAGGGGGGAGAGGCGAGGTGGCCGGAGTCGAGCGTGAGAGAGGTGGAAGTCCCGCGGCCTTCGTGTTCGTCCCGCGCCCAGGTCAGGTGCGCTTGCAGTAGGGGGGTTACAAGCGTCCACGCGGGTGAGGGAAGCGAGCGGCCCCAAGAGAGCGCCTGTCCCGTCCTCGGTCCCGCGCGGCCAACCTTTTTTAAGAAGGCCCTGGTCCTTCCTTTTATAGTCGTAAGGAGAGGATCCAGGTGTACAACGGGGGGTAGCAGAGTGCTACGTGTCTAGCGGAGAGAGAGAGAGCTAGTGCCCTGGGTACATGCCAATGTGGCAGCCGGAGAGGTCTTGGCACCTTGCTGGCGTGATGTCGTGGCTGTCGGAGGAGCGACGGAGCCTGGCGGAGGGACAACTATTGGAGCGGTCGAGTCCTTGCTGACGTCGCTCTGCTGCCGTAAGAGAGCTAAGAGCCACCGTCGTCACAGAGCTTGGGGGGCGCCATCATTGCCCATCCGGCGGAGCTGGCCAGATTGGACGCCGGTCTTGTCCTTCGTGTCCCAAGTTGGCTCGGGGTAGGTTGGTGATGGCGCTTCCTGTTGACGTGGCGGACCTGTGCCCTAGGCAGGGCGACGTGGGGGCTCCTCCGAAGTCGAGGTCGAGTCTGCCTTCCGTTGCCAAGGCCGAGCCCGAGCCCCCGGGTCGGGCGAGGCGGAGATCGTTTGGCCGAGGCTAGGGCGGAGTCCGAGCCCTGGGGTCGGGCGAGGCGGAGATCGTTTGGCCGAGGCCAGGGCGGAGTCCGAGCCCTGGGGTCGGGCGAGGCGGAGATTCGCCGTCTTCCGGGTCTTAGCCCGAGTCCGAGCCCTGGGGTCGGGCGGAGCGGAGTTCGCCGTCTTCCGGGTCTTAGCCCGAGTCCGAGCCCTGGGGTCGGGCGGAGCGGAGTTCGCCGTCTTCCGGGTCTTAGCCCGAGTCCGAGCCCTGGGGTCGGGCGGAGCGGAGTTCGCCGTCTTCCGGGTCTTAGCCCGAGTCCGAGCCCTGGGGTCGGGCGGAGCGGAGTTTCCCATGGCGCCTTTGGCAGGGCCCGACTGCCTGTCAGACTTACTCTGTCAAGTGGCACTGCAGTCGGAGTGGCGCTGGCGGCGCTGTCCTTCTGTCAGACTGGTCAGTGGAGCGGTGGTGTGACGGCGGTCACTTCGGCTCTGCCGGGGGGGCGCGCGTCAGGATAAAGGTGTCAGGCCACCTTTGCGTTAAATGCTCCTGCAACTTGGTCAGTCGGTGTGGCGATTTAGTCAGGGTTGCTTCTGAGCGAAGCCAAGGTCTCGGGCGAGCCGGTGATGTGTCCGCCGTAAAAAGGGGGGCCTCGGGCGAGACGGAAGTCTCTCGAGGTCGGCTGGCCTTGGCCGAGGCTAGGCTCGGGTGAAGCGTGATCGAGTCACTCGTGTGGACCGATCCCTGACTTAATCGTACCCATCAGGCCTTTGCAGCTTTATGCTGATGGGGGTTACCAGCTGAGAATTAGGCGTCTTGAGAGTACCCCTAATTATGGTCCCCGACAAGATGCGATGCTGGATACGAGGCTAGGGCGGATGTGGTGGCCACCACGTGCTGTAAGAAGCTCGTCGTGGACATGCACTATGAGGCCCGCATCCAGGCCATCATCACCTACCACGGCTCCGTCCTTGGGGAGAAGGTGACCAAACCTCAAGCCCGAACCATGTCGTTGACCAGGGAGCAGTACCTGCAGGTAAAGTCATGCATGTTTGGTACCAGTACTCCATGCATGAATTTTATTTTATCTTCTGATATGCACTTTATGTGTTTACTTTGCAGGTGATTCCACATTGGTGCGCCGCACATCCTCTCTGCTAGGAGCAGATGGTGGATAGGTGGTGTTCGGCTGAGTGGGACGAGGTGCACACAGCTAGCCGGGAACGGCGTTTGCAGATGCAAGGGCCCTCGCACCACCAAGGCAGCCGGAGCCTGGGCCAATATGCCGAAGCATGGGTACGCCACCTTTTTATTTCGATATATAGCACTAAGTTAGATATTATTTCTAACTATCTCGTTGGTTTTCGTTGCAGTCGGTGTCACATGGTGGCAGGCCTTGTTCCACCTTCTCGGCCTATGCTATGGCCCATAAGGGTAAGGCGACGTCCGACGTCACCTACAACCCGGATGACGGGCCCGAGGCCTACGCCAACCCCGCCGTCTACAGCCGCCTCCATGACTACACCGCCATGGCGCAGGAGGTCCATGGCCCAGACTATGATCCGAGCACCGAGCCTATCGACCCCGATGTGCTCATGAGGGTCGGAGGAGGCAAGAGACATGGGCGGTACTGGATTGCCGACGGGGCAATCGACTCGTCCTCCACTCCCACTCTGTCTCAGGTGAGAGCAAGGAGCACTGGCTCGAGCCCAGCCATTCGACCTCGGCACGACAGCTCACAGCATCGCATTTCACAACTCGAGGTTAGTGCTTCTGTAACTCGTCCTTCCTTTAGTTATATACCTAGTCTTTGAGTTACTATAACGTTGGCTTGTAATATTACAGACCCAACTAGAAGAGATGGAGGCGAGGATAATGGCGGAGCGGGCGGCGGCTGATCAGAGGATGGCGGAGATGTTCCAGTACATGCAGAGCCTTGGCGCCGCACAGGGCATCGCTCCGCCACCTCCATTGTTCCCCCCAGTTGACCCTACTCTCTTCCACACTCCTGTGAGTACCAAAATTGTAGTTAGATGTTTGTAATGCATCTGGTATAACACATGCTATCTCTTCTTTGTGCAGGGCCAATCTGGGGCGGCATCCAACAACCCTCCGGAAGGGTTCAGCCCAACGCAACCCCGGCCAAACCGCCCACCTCCATGAGTCGTTGTTTTAGACTTTAGAACTTATGTATAATACTTATGTTTCTGTTTGATACTTATGTGAGAGCTTGCGACGTTTGAGACTTATGTTTGTGTTTAATACTTGTGTTGAACACTTATGTTTGTGATGGATATTTATGTTTGTGGTCACGGTTTTATGTTTGTGTTGGCTATTTATGTCTGTGATGATATCTGTGATGTATATATGTGATATATATGTGATATCTTCTGTTTGTGTGGATGGAAAACAAAAATCAAATAAAAAAGGTACATACTGGTCACTTTGCCGAGTGTAACACTCGGCAAAGAGACTCTTTGCCGAGTGTCTGGGTCAAAACACTCGGCAAAGAGCACAGACCTGGGCACCGGCTTAGGTTCTTTGCCGAGTGTTATGTCGCTGACACTCGGCAAAGAGCCTGACACGGGGACCCTCCCTGGCGGGCTCTTTGCCGAGTGTCCCAAACGGCACTCGGCAAAGAAGGCGGCTTTGCCGAGTGCGACCAGGAGGACACTCGGCAAAGATATCTTCGTTGCCGAGTGTCAACGGTGACACTCGGCAAAGCCGCCGTCTCCGTCAACCGGCGCCGTAACGGTCGCTTTTCTTTGCCGAGTGCTCCCTAACACTCGGCAAAGATCTTTGCCGAGTGCCCGAGAAAAAGTACTCGGCAAAGAAGTCTTTGCCGATGCACTGTTTGCCGAGCCTTCTTTGCCGAGTGTTTTTAAGGCTTCGCCGAGTGCTTCCGGCACTCGGCGAAGCTATTGATTTCGGTATACAATTATTTTTGGTGGTCTGTGACCGTCAGAAAAAATTAGTCAAAAATAATCGTTTATTTTCAGCGACCAGGGCTTAGCCGCCGAAAATAGCTTATTTTTAGCGGCTTTTAAAACTAATAATATAATAATACCATATATTAATATGAAATTAATGCCACAAATACAATATGTCCTTAATCTCTAAACCACATATACCACTAATATATTAATGAAATCGAACTAAATAATAATACTAATCGTATACACTAATCAAAAAACATAATTACAAATATATACCGGCGATAATTAATTAACGGCTGCCGAAAATATGGAATAAAATACGCAAAAAACCTAACCTTTTGATGGGGAAGAGCTCGACGACGACGGCGGAGTGGTGACGGGAGGAGGGCTCGACCGCGGCCGGTCGATAGGAGCCGAGGGCGGCGGCGGACGACGGAAAGGAGCAGACGGGGGCGTGGCTGCCCGGGGTGGCACGGCGGGGGCGGGCGACGTGGCAGCGGTGACCGTGGGCAGCGACGCGGTGGCTGGCGGACGGCACGACGAGCATAGTAATAGCGAGAGAGAAGAGAGAAATGGAGAGGAGCCCGACGGCCGTTTTGAACGACTTTTTTTTTAGCGGCCAGAGCTTGGCCGTCAAAAATAAGATGTTATTTTTGGCAGCTGTATTAGAGGCCGTCTAAAATAACCTTATTTTCGGTAGTCGCCGAGCCTTAGCCGCCAAAAATTACAGAGGCCACCGAAAATGCTATACAGTGCTGTTGTGCTGTAGACTATATATAAATAAAGTGGCAGCATGCACCGATGGACCACCTTTTAAAAAAAATGCATAGTACGATATATACAGTACAAACCAGTTTAAAATTGCCATCTTGCCGCCGCACATAGCTAGGAGAGTGATGGAGCAGCAGAACAAGGCTTATTAATTAATGGAGTCCAGCAGCACAAGCTGAATGCCGTCGTCGTAGCTATTTTACTTTTGTGTTTGTGCATGCGTGGTTTATAGTGGGCATTGCATTAGGAGCTTCACATACATAGAGACTTGCTAATAATCCAACATATATTGGGTTTCGGGTGGAGGAGAATTTTCATGAACAAGCTCATCTAGAAACACATACTGCTGGCGGTCAGCGAGCAGCAGACTGACAGGTTAAAAGGTTCTCCGGCCGCCGGTGCAGCATTTAAATATTATCTTTAGTTATGCATCTAGTGCAATTCGGCCAAACACAACTTATTGTTTGTATTATATATGTATATTAGCAAAAGCAGATGGAAAATACCACCAGCAATTGGAAGGACAGGAAATGGATTTTTCATGAATTTATCTGTATGAATCATCGTATTAAATATGTAGATGACAGAGATTTGACGAATGCAAATGGATGTCCTTGTTTGCATTTAATTGCCAGGCCAACCATTGAACTCCAAAGAAATGCTGGGTCGATTTCTGCCGCCGGGGAGAACGGACGACCTGCATGATATATATCTATCAGAGTTTGGATTTCTGATCCGTCATGGTATAGCTATAGCTATAGCTTCACCCCTACCCTACTAGTAGTTGTAGTGCTCCAGGGTCCAGATTAAAGAAACCTTGCCCACTCCAGTGATGAACCTAGCTTTAATTCGATGTTGTAGTAAGATTCTCCAATCCAATCTGTACGTATTGGGCTACTGGCCGGCTGACGCTTCTTTTTTTATGGTGGGCTATGGGGGGTCGGTGGCCACCCTCGCTCGGTAGCTTTTCTGCACCAAACATTCCCTGCGCTATGGCCGCTCTTCAGCTTTGGACTACTCGAGGTCGAGGAGGGGGCGGCAGCAAGGCAAGGAGATGGAGAGCCTGCTGTAAAGCCTAGCGTAGCTAGAGGGCTCTAACTAAAGCTGCAAAAAGCTTCATCGCCTTTCTGCACACTATGTGGGGGGGGGGGGGGGGGGGGTTCGGGCTCCATGTCACTGTGCTCGCTCCGTTTGTCCACTTCTGTAGAAAGAAGAACCACTTCATCCCGGCGTCTTGCGAGCTAGTATAGGATTGAATACAGGAGCTGTCGTCGTCATGCGTATGTAATCTGCACCGCCTAGCTCGATTCTATTGCTTGCAATGTTGGTTGGGGGCGTTAGGTGTGTAGTATATAGTGAAACCCTACTACGGTTGCAAGCTTTCAGCTGGATGGTGACGATGCAGATGCGTTCATCCATGTCCATCTACAGAAAAGCCCATGCAGATAACAAAACTGTCTTTTCTTAGCGAATATACTAACTAGGCACTGATTAGTTCAGAGACAACGACGACGATACAAGCACATGCAGAAAGGAATATAAAACAATCTGGGGCCTTTGGAAGGAACACATCTCGTTCCTAGGCCAACTCCTTTTGTGCCCTGATCAGTGGTCGTTTTTTGTTCATTTAGTTTACAGAAACATACCTGCTGGAGGTTGAATCCAATTAACCATCAAAGATTTCGCACGTTGTTTGGCTTTGTCGCCCACCTGCACTGGAACAGAGATATCTTGTGTCACCATGCCAGCTGAACATCGGAGTCTGGACTCTGGATATAACAGCAGCATCAGAAATTCAGAGTTGACACCGCCCTTTCCTTTGCAGAGCTGCCAGAGCATGAACACATACACATCCTCTGGAATGCACAATTGGCAAGGATGTACTGGGAACCTGAAAACGCGCGCGGAAAGCCGGGAATCCATCTCATTTTAGGTGATGTTTGGTTCACGTATTTGCAACGTAAACGCTAACAGATAACATTAAACCGTGTTTATTTAATTCTAACCATAAACAGATACCACACTATATCAAATTAGCGCCTTAGTCTACGCGCATTCAATCCGACCACAAATGGACCATATGCCGCGAGGGATGTAAGTCACTCACGCCGTGGTCCAGTTCGAGCAGCGTCGTCCAACGTGCTTTGCTTACGGTGGCAAAAGTGCAGAGGCCGGCGCACACAGGGGCACGGGCGAGCGAGACGACGGAGACACATGGTCCTGCACGCTCGCGGCCCTATATGCTGCGCACGATCTCAAGATTCCGGAGAAAGTCCTACTAATAATGCAGGCGCAGGCTAGCTCATGGATCGGCGCCTCGTTGGCTCTGACGACCTTTTGGGGGCGATCGACGCATGCATGTTTGCAGATAATATATGCTTTTCCAAAGATTTTGTGCGCGGAGAGTCCGGGGATGCTGTGGGTGCAGTGCATGCATGCCCTCCTATCCTTCGCAGGTTGACGTTGATCTACTGCCCCTGGGCCCTGGCCCCCTGCTGCGGCTGCGGCATGGCATACTAGTGCAAATGGAATGTTACCTACGTCGTTGTCACAGGCTCACAGCCTAGCTCAAGGTCCCGGTGGAGTGTTCCCTGCTTGTGTTTGTCAGACATTGCTCCTGTTCTGCATGACAAAGATATGAGGCCAACATATATATACATGTGGATAACGCTGAAATCATATCATTGCAATGCAGTGTTTGTGTTATTTTATATTCTTCCCGTCAATTCGGATCCAGGAGCTACAACAAACTGACTAAATTTTAGTTCATCTATAAGAGCTAAAAGTTTCTAGGGCTTGTTTGGATCCCATAAGCTAAAGCGAAGTGACTAATTAAGGCCTCGTTCCAAACCTCTAGAGCTAATTGTTAGCTAGCTAATAAATTATTAGCTAGGCGAGGCAGCTAACAACTAAGGCTGCCTCCAACAAGATCCTCTAAAGGGTCCTGTCCAGTAAATGTAGGGGACAGTCAGATCCCCTAAGCCTCCAACAAGATACTCTAAAGCGTCCCCTAAATTATAGAGGATATGACAGAGACCCTACATGTGGAGGCCTCCGAGAGTATGCTATCCGCGCGACTCCTCCACCAGCCGCCGCGAGAAAACTTCCGCCTCCTCCTACCCCGCGCTGGCGACTGCATCTCCCGGGGCCGAATTTATTAATAAATACACTTTTTTGCACATCATTTGTATAGCGTGAATTGGGAATAAAACAAAGAAAACAGAAAAAGAAATGGAAAAAGGGAATCTGTTAACACTGTAGCTTTAAGGGACCAAATTTAGGGGACGCTGCTGGAGACTGAGAATATATAGAGGACAAATTCTTTTAGAGTGTTCTGTGAAGGACAGAGAATATTCTTTTAGTGGATGGAATTTAGGGGACGCTGCTGGAGACAACCTAATAGCTATTTGAGAAGTACTGTATAACTGATAATTAGTTGGTCCATTAGACTAATTTTAGTGGCTAAGTATTAGTTATGGTGGTTTGGAATAGGGCCTAAAGTTTAGTCACTTTAGGAGCTATATATATATAGTATATTAGGAGCCCTGTGCTTCCAATAATTAAAGGAAGTCCAAGCCAGACAGTGCAATCCGGTCGAGCCGGACCAGGTCCAGACGTCTATAAAAGAAAATCCGTAGTGCTAGGGATCAGTTTTTCACGCCCCATCTCGATTCATTAGCGACGGCGGTTGCCCGATAGCGCGCGCGGCGGTGGACCCCCGGCCAGTGGATGCGGTGGCCGCGGCTCCCCGACCTCGACATGCAGTGACGGCGGTTCCCAGGCCGGCGGCGGTGGCCCCCGATCAAGAGGGCGAGCGAAGGCGGTGCCCTTGTGCGGTGGCGGCGGTTCCTAGGCCGGTGGCCGCAACTCCATTACCTCGACGCGCGGTGGTGGAGGTTCCTCGATCCGCAGCGGGGCCCTTGTGCGGGCAAGCGACGGCGTCCCCGAAGCCTCGAGGAGGCGGCACTTCCAAGGCCGGCGAGCAAGCGACGCCCATCGACGTGCGAGTAGCGACGGCGACGCATGAGGCGCGATGTTCGAGCGAGCGATGTTACGGAAGGCGCGAGATGCGCGCAGCGATGATCACACGTGACATCCTCCGATCCGGCGCAGTTTTCTTTTCGATTATTGTGTTTTATGCCTATCACATGTACTATTTACGCTAAAAACTGTACGATTTTATGCTTGAACACGGAGTTCGTATATCAGTTTACTGCATGCACATTGGAAAGGTAATTCTTTAATTTATGTTCTTCGTAATTTGCGCGCATGCAATGGAAACTCTCACGATTTTGCCATAATTTTTGGATCTGTATAAAAATAGGAACCGCATGCATGCAGTTGCCATGCTTTTCGGATCTGTCATAAAAATAGGATCGTAATAACTGTCACACCCGGTTTTAGAAGGCAAACCGAATGCGAACCATGTACGTGCCAGGATCAGCAATTCACGTACACAACAGTTACATAACATGGACATCATCACACAGTGCTCAAATAGTATTAAAAAGGGAAATAATAGTTGATTACATCATATGTCTGAAACATCCACATAGTCCTTACAATAATCAAAGTGCGAAAACGAAACGTAGATAAATGCGACCTTCACAGGCAGCCGACTGGGGGTTGCCGCTAACCCACGCCTAGAACTCCTGGTGGTCTCCTTCCACAGCTTCATCTTGGAACTCCTGGTGGTCTCCTTCCACAGCTTCATCTTCTCCTGAGCAGGGGTTGCAATGCTGACAACCTGGGGATGGGGGGGTTTGGTGTGTAGAGCAAGGGTGAGTACACATCAACATACTCAGCAAGTGTCATGTTTGGCTGTAGTGGACTAGCTTTATGTGGAGGGTAAGTCAAGCAGTTGCTTTTAGTTGGTCAGATTATTATTACTAGTAGTGTCGGGGACCATAATTAGGGGTACCCCCAAGACTCCTAATCTCAGCTGGTAACCCCCATCAGCACAAAGCTGCAAAGGCCTGATGGGTGCGATTAAGTCAAGGCTCGGTCCACTCAAGGGACACGATCTCGCCTCGCCCGAGCCCAGCCTCGGGCAAGGGCAGCCAACCCCGGAGGGTTTACGTCTCGCCCGAGGGCCCCCTCAAGCAACGGACACACCTTCGGCTTGCCCGAGGCCCAGCCTTCGCCAAGAAGCAACCTTGGCCAAATCGCCATGCCGACCGACCGTATCGCAGGAGCATTTAATGCAAGGATGGCCTGGCACCTCATCCTGACGCGCGCCCTTCAATCGACAGAGCCGAAGTGACCGCAGTCACTTCGCCGCTCCACTGACCGGCCTGACAAGAGGACAGCGCCACCTGCGCCGCTCCGACTGCTGTGCCACTCGACAGAGTGAGGCTGACAGCAGCCAAGTCCGGCCTCGGGCGCCATAGGAAGCTCCGCCTCGCCCGACCCCAGGGCTCGGACTCGGCCTCGGCTCTGGAAGACGACGAACTCCGCCTCGCCTGACCCCAGGGCTCGGACTCGGCCTCGGCCCCGGAAGACGACGAACTCCGCCTCGCCCGACCGCTCGGACTCGGCCTAGGCCCCGGAAGACGACGAACTCCGCCTCGCCCGACCCCAGGGCTCGGACTCGGCCTCGGCCCCCGAAGACGACGAACTCCGCCTCGCCCGACCCAGGGGCTCGGACTCGACCTCGACCTCGGAAGACAGACTCGACCTCGACCTCGGAGGAGCCTCCCAGGGCTCAGACCGACCACGTCACAGGAGGGGCCATCATTACCCTACCCCTAGCTAGCTCTGGCTACGGGGAACAAGACCGGCGTCCCATCTGGCTCGCCCCGATAAAGCAAATAATGATGGCGCCCCGCGTGCTCCATGACGACGGCGGCTCTCAGCCCCCTTACGGAAGCAAGGAGACGTCAGCAAGGACTCGACAGCCCCAATAGCTGTCCTTCCGCCAAGCTCCAGCGCTCCTCCGACGGCCACGACATCTCATGAACAGGGTGCCAAAACCTCTCCAGCTGCCACAACGGCATGTACTTAGGGCACTAGCTCCTCTCTGCTAGACACGTTAGCACACTGCTACATCTCCCATTGTACACCTGGACCCTCTCCTTACTCCTATAAAAGGAAGGTCCAGGGCCCTCTTAGAGAAGGTTGGCCGCGCGGGGAGGACGGGACGGCGCGTGCAGGCCTCTCGCTCCCTCCCACGCGGACGCTTGTAACCCCCTACTGCAAGCGCACCCGACCTGGGCGCGGGACAAACACGAAGGGCGCGGGTTTCCCTTTTTACGCCTGCCTCCCTCTGGTTTTTCCCCCTTCGCGCTCCGTCTCGCGCCGACCCATCTGGGCTGGGGCACGCGGCGACAATTTACTCGTCGGTCCAGGGACCCCCCGGGGTCGAAACGCCGACAAGTAGAGAAAGCCAAGTTTTAGAGTTAACCCACGTTATTAACCCAAACGTACTCCTTTCCAAACGGAAAGAGTACCACTTACCATTACCAGAGTCAAAACCAAGAACCATCAGTCTCATTGTCACCTGCAATCCGAACATCTCTGATCAAGTACCACTAATCACTGGAGCTCCCTTGGCCGCTCATAACCGCGAGCACGGCTAATATATCAGTTTTCAAACACTCTGAAGAGGTTGCGCACTTTACCCATGAGCCGTGATTCCCTTTTTGCCTCGGGTTGTACGGACCCTTGAACACTCCCAAGGTGAGTAGGCAGGGTCTCATTACGTAGCCTTTACAAAGATTCCCCGGGGCTGTAGCCGCCCGTTAGGTTTCCTAAATGTACCGCACTCCTCCCCAAGGGACAAATCAACCTTGGCAGAGCGAGCCGCATACACCGAGCCCCATTGACGGCACGACGGCGAAGCGAACTACACCCCGGATCCTCTAATTATTTAGCTAAGGGCACCCCATTCCACCCTCATGGTTGCACTGTTTTCTCGGGCGGTCATCCAACGAACAGGTCCTTACGGAGAGGCACTCGAGAAACCGCTCGAGCCCCCTTAAAGACCACAAGTATAACATCATAATATGAAGAGGGAAAACAGCGTATCATTGATCATTCTCATCATGTTCATTGATTAGAGTTGAGCAATAGCATAAGACTAAGCAATAATAATCCAACCCAAATAGGTAAACAAGGACATGGATAACAAAAGCTAGTCAATCCTTAGGTATAAATGTGTAATGTGGGAGGTGAATTAAAGTATGTATAGGACAGAGATAGGTCAAGGGACACTTGCCTCCACCAACCGACTGCTGCTCAGGGGCTTCTCCTGCGAGTTCTTCGGGTTCCTCAACCGGATCGTTCTCTATGCGAGCGCAAGCATACATACATCCATCCATTCGAATTAGGAAACAAACAGTACATCATTACAAGAGAACAAATAGATTAAATATGCATAGAGTATAACATACGATATTGCATATTCCATGGCTAGAGAAGAAAGGTCTCGCAGTGGTTAAAGCTATACTCAAGGCGTATTACGGGTAGACGCATAACTAGTCATTACGTGCTCTAGTTCCACTTAGCTCTAACGAAAAGGATTAGTCACATGCACTAATAGAATCATAACCATTTTCAATTGATCAACATTAAATAAGGTAGATGATTAACTACATGAATTAACTAACGTAACCAATTTCCAACTTGAGTTTCCATTCATTAATTAAATAATGCGATCACTACACATGGAGTACAAACGGGGGGTAGACGGGCGCGTCTAGGGGGTAGACAAGCGCGTCAAGGGCACCGCGAGCCGTGCCAAAGCACCGTGCACCATGCGAGCACGCACGCTCAAGGCCGCGCTGAC
Organism: Zea mays; assembly: GCF_902167145.1. Taxonomy (NCBI): domain Eukaryota; kingdom Viridiplantae; phylum Streptophyta; class Magnoliopsida; order Poales; family Poaceae; genus Zea; species Zea mays. The sequence continues at coordinate 52,470,428 of NC_050098.1, read as the reverse complement.
GCGTCGCGAACGGGTCGCGCACACGCCGGGGCCGAGCCGCGCACGCGCTACGCAAAGGCACCACGGCCGCGCGAGCCGAAGCCGCGCCGGGCCGGGGCCGCGCTGCGCAAGGGCGGGCGAGCCGAGGACGCCGGGCCGAGCGCCATAGCCGCGAGCCACGGGTGCGGCGAGCTCGCCGGGGGCACCGTGCGTGCACGGGCCGCGCCGAGGCTCCGCGCGCACCGCCGAGGCCACGCCGGGGACGGGCGGGCGAGCACGCCGCGCCGGGCAGGGAGCCGCGCCGGGGAGAGAGGGGGGCGGCTGGGCCGCTCTGGCCAGCTGGGCCGCGCGCGAGGGGAGGGGGTGGGCTGGGCCAAATATGGGAGGAAGGGGGGAGAGAGAAAAGAAAAGGTTTTTCCTTTGTCCATTTCCCTCTAATCCTCTACTAAGCGCAAACTTTATGGAATCAAGCAAATACTCACAAGGGAAATTGATGTGTGGATCGGCATGATGCAACAACCTAAGAAAATAACTCTAGGGTTTACTATCATCACACGACATGGAGTTTTGAAAATGGGTAAGGTTTTAGCGAAAAGAAATGGGAAAGAGAGGTAACGCCCGAATTTGGCGAGTGAAGAAAAGAAAAAAAATCAACTCCAAAAATCGGGGCGTTACAATAACAACCTACTAGAGCTATCAACCTCTCATTGACTTGGTATTTACGCTTATAATTGAGGGATTTTATGCTCAAAACTTAAGGTTTTACGCTCCACCCAGATATGCGTCCACCAGTGAACAACATGCCAGATTTTTTACGCAGTGTAAGGAATTGCATAAATACCTACAACGTGTAGTATAATTTGTTTCAGATACATCATAAACTAGTTCTAATGCGTTTAGCTGCATGACTGTTGGAGGGATCCTATATTTATGAAGGAAATAAAACATTAAATGCGATTTTTTGTTTCTATGCATGCAATTCATTTCCTTTCATTGCAGATTCTTTCCATCATAAATTCGTGTGCATGCAGCTGGTAACAGATTTTTACGCAGTATACCCAATTGCATAATTATCTACACAGTATAGCATATTTAGTATCACTATATATCATAAAATAATAATTACGAGTCTAGCTGCATGGCTGTTGCAGCGATCCTAAATTTATGGAGGAAATAAAGCATTTAAAATAGAAACCGTCACACATATCTTTCCTAAATTTACGCGCATGCAAGGGAATATGTTTGACTCATGCATGCATTTTGCCATAATTTTTGGATCTGTATAACCGCATGCATGCGGCTACCATGTTTTTCGGATCTGCCATAAAAATAGGATTGTAATAACAACCTACTAGAGCTATCAACCTCTCACATTGGCTCGGTATATACGCTTATAATTGAGTGATTTTATGCTCAAAACTTAAGGTTATTACGCTCCAACCCAGAGATGCGTCCACCAGTGAACAATATGCCAGATTTTTTACGCAGTGTAACGAATTGCATAAATACCTACACCATGTAGTATAATTTGTATCAGTATATATCATAAACTAGATTTAATGTGTTTAGCTGCATGACTGTTGGAGGGATCTTATATTTATGAAGGAAATAAAACATTAAATACGATTTTTTGTTTCTATGCGTGTAATTCATTTCCTTTCATTGCACATTATTTTCATCATAAATTCGTGTGCATGCAGCTGGTAATAGATTTTTACGCAGTATACCGAATTGCATAATTATCTACACATGGTAGCATATTTAGTAGCAGTATATATCATAAAATGGTCCTTACGAGTCTAGCTACATGGCTGTTGCAGCGATCCTAAATTTATGGAGAAAATAAAGCATTTAAAAATAGAAACCGACACATATCTTTCCTAAATTTACGCACATGCAAGAGAACGTGTTTGACTCATGCATGCATTTCCTTTTTTGCGCGTACAGACGTGGGCACGGGTGGTGCAACCGACAGACTGATCCAGTCGGTGCGCTGGGTTGAACCAGGTGCAGGGGTGATCGTCCTGGGCTTCCTTTAACTATTGGAAGCCCAGGGCTCCCGTTATACCTGCCCTATATATATATATATAAAGAGCTAAAAGGATACCATTTTAGAGCTCTGGGCTCTGTATAACTATTAGAAGCCCCGACCAGGTGCCCAGACCGTACCAGACCCTTTTTGGCTCATTATACCTAACTGTTTACGACAAATTATAATACGAGTTATGCTGATGTGTGTAACAATTTATGCAAATCTATGGCCCATCACGTAGATTTCGTCCCGCATATTACGTGCATAGGGCCCGCAATCTCACCCACGCGCTCCCAGTTATCCAGTCCCACGCCGCCACTATAAAAACACCCCCACACGTCGCCAGGGATTAGGTTTTAGCGGCGGCGGCGGTTCCCTCGCGCGTGCGAGCGCCGGTGATCCTGGGGCCAGCAGCGGTGCCGCCCCGAGGCAGGCGACCGACGGCGGCGCTCCACCAGGAACGAGCGACAACGACGCTACCGAGGCGGGCGCGCAAGCGGCAGCGGCGTTCTCGAAGCGGACGGACGGCGGCAGCACACCCTAGGCCCGATGGCAACGGCGTTTGTCCCGTCCGTCTCTGCGATGGCCACCGCCGCTGCCGCCCCAGCGTCTTTGGCGTCGTCCCCTGCGCCAAAGGCCAACAACAGCAGGAAGGCGGTGGTGCCTGGGATGACTGGGTACGAGCTGCTCAAGCGCGTCAAGGAGTCGGCGACGCTCAGGGACATCCTCGTCGTCATCATGTCGTCGGAGAACATGCCCACCCGCATCATCCCGCTGCCTGGAGGAGTTCGACCCACGCCTCGCCGTAATTTAGGCCCTATTCATCGTTACGAAATAAATTGATGATGTACGCTAAAATTTGTACCCATTTACGCTATTTTGGTTCACGTTTTACCCTAAAATTTGACCGAGCCAGAATCCGTGCACGATCGAACGTGCACAATTTTTCACGCCGTAATTTTCGGGCCCCATTCGCTGTTACGAAACAGGTCTATAATTTACGTAAATTTCGTATTCATTTACGCTATTTTGGTTCACGTTTTATGATTAAATCCACCCGAGCCAGAACCCTAGCATGATCGGCTACACGCGATTTTCATGCCGTAATTTTGGGCCCTGTTTGCTGTTACAAAACAGATATAGGCTTTACGCTAAATTTCGTATTCATTTACGTTGTTTTAGCTCACGTTTTACGCTGGAATCCGCCCGAGCCAGAACCCGCGCACGATCGGCTGCACGCGATTTTCACGCCGTAATTTTGGGCTCCGTTTGCTGTTACAAAATAGATATAGGATTTACGCTAAATTTCGTACTCATTTACGCTGTTTTAGCTCACGGTTTACGCTGGAATCGGCCCGAGCCAGGACCCGCGCACGATCGGTTGCACGTGATTTTCACGCTGTAATTTTAGGCCCCGTTTGCTGTTACAAAACAGATATAGTATTTACGCTAAATTTCGTACTCATTTACGCTATTTTAGCTCACGGTTTACGCTGGAATCCGCCCAAGCCAGAACCAAAATCACATACTGCATGATTTATGCTATCAAGTACATGTCATTATGCAGTCGTAAACGCTATCCACGGTGTCATATTCGTTCCACGTGATTCGAGCGTCAAAAGATCCCTTTATACATGGTTTACACATCTTTATCCATATATATGCATTTGTATATTGCCTTACGCTTATCGTCCTGGATTCTTGGCTGTCGACTGCATGGCTGACGCAAGCACGCGGGTGCTAGGTCGACCGCGTCCTGGCTGGAGCTTCCATTAGTAGGGGAAGCCCAGAGCTTCCATTACCTCTTCCATATATATATATATATATATATATATATATATATATATATATATATATATATATATATATATATATATATATATAAAGAGCTAAAAGGATACCATTTTACTATTTTAATTATTTGTAGCTCTTCTTTATTGGATGTTTATATGACTCTTAAAGTGACTAAACTTTAGCCACTTTGTTTTCTCTAAATCCAAACATGCCCGGCTAAAAAATATTTTTTTATCATTTAAGTCACTTTATTAGCTTTTATGTTTAGATCTTTAACTATGTTGGAGTGAATGCCACCCGCCCCCTCGCTCGGCTCATTTGTAACATGAACAGAACAGGCGAAGACCCTTCTCGCTACCTCAACCAAGCTAAGGCCCTGGAACGGAGGGATCTTCCAGGACAGGCGAAGGTCGTCTTGCCGTCTCCCGAAGACCCGACACCCTAAGACGAAGGCTGCAGTCACCACCCGCGCATGTTATTGAAGCGGGACCCCACGTGTAAGCCCCAGCGCAGGATACGATTGATGGTATATCAGTCCGAGTTGTACTTAACTACATTGTAATGACCTTTATCTCATTTTACTAAACTTTAGCCACTTCGTTTTATCTCATGGATCAATCCAAACATGGCTGGCTAAAAAATATATCTTTTTATCATTTTAGTCACTTTATAAGCTAGCTTTTATGTTTAGATCTTTAACTCATAAAGTGACTAGTTATTTTTGTTTTAGCTTATGGGACGAGCCAAACGCCCCGTTACAGTTTGGTGGCTTTGTATACAAATTGGAGAGATGCGGCCATGTGCATGATCCATATCCCGAGAAATTACAGAAGAGAACGTGATTTACGATTACTGTACTGACGGCGGCTCGGCTCGGTGTCGTCATCATCAAACCCATCTGCATGCATGCGTACGATCCAGTCTTCACAGTCCTGTTGGCAAATCAATGGCATAAATTACGTAACACCGCCTTGCACTGGACGTGTACCCGGCTAGAATTCAACCCAACAACGTGCATGTACCAGCCTGAAGCGCCAAACTAGCTTAATTGGCTCTGAAATTTGTACAAAAACAAATCTGGGCGGCCTTCAATGCCTGAGTTCGCTGCAAGTTTAACCAAACATACCGATCAATACTGGAAGAGGGAGTTGTAGTACTGCACAAGTTATGTTTCACCTTCACCGAAAGAGCATGGATCAAATGTTCTGTGTGGATTGTATTATGCTATGTACGATCAGCTGTCAAGGCATAGATAATACTAGTCTTTATTACCAGATGGCGTACGAGAACCTGCTTGAGACTATATATAAGTAAAGTGGCAGCATGCACTGATGGATCACTTTTTTAAAAAAAACAAAGATGCATAGTACGATATATACGGTACAAACCAGTTTAAAATTGCCATCTTGCCGCCGCACATAGCTAGGAGAGTGATGGAGTAACAGAACAAGCTTATTATTAATTAATGGAGTCCAGCAGCACAAGCTGATTGCCGTCGTCCGGTCGTCGTAGCTATTTTACTTTTGTGTTTGTGCATGCGTGGTTTATAGTGGGCATTGCATTACGATCCAGCTTCACATACAGAGAGACTTTGCTAATAATCCAACATATATATATATATATATATATATATATATATATATATATATATATATATATATATATATATATTGGTTTTCTGGTGGAGGAGAATTTTCATGAACAAGCTCATCTAGACATACATACTGCTGGCGGTCAGACGAGAGCAGACTGACAGGTTAAAAGGTTCTCCGGCCGGGGTGCAGCATTTAAATATTATCTTTAGTCATCTAGTGCAATTCGGCCACACCCAAAAGAAATATGAGGAAAAAGTGTGATGTTAAGGGCTAGTCTGACAAGCCTATTTTTTCAAAGGATTTTCATTTTACAAAGAGAAAATAAACTAATTTTTTTAGAAAAATGCAAAAGCGAGAGGGAAGAAGGAAGAAAAAAAACGGAAACCACCCAGTAGAGCTAGAATTCGACATGCATGCATGCAGCAGCGCAGATAGCTGGAAGCTAAGCGGTAAGCGCGCGCGCTCGAAGCAAACAAGGCCTCCTGGCAGCTGCGAAGCACGTGTAGCTTGTTATACTACTTAATATATATTGCGTGTACATATCTGCAGGGCGGGCATGCAAGAGACGCCTGCACACGCTGACACGCACACACTGACACACTACTAGTATGTCAGTGACGAAGGACGTTGAGCAATAATTGAGTCATCATATGCATGCTGCAGAGCAGATCAAGAGACGCCGGCCGGCACAGTTGATGCAAACCGCGCGGCTCGTACGTACGTGCATCGTCACGACACTGAGAGGGTGGAAATAAAGAAGCAGATGATAGAAGAGAATCCATCGATACGCATGCGTGATCTTAGCTCTCTAGTCCGAATCCGAACAAAGACTGAGCAATCAACGCTTGATCGACACTCACTCACCGGCTATTTGCATTGCAGACGCACGCCGCAGAGAGAGACGAGACGACGGAAGGAAAGCAATGGCACATGCACGCGCGCGCGCGCGCGCGGCACTGCGCAACTGTGGCCTGGCATCAAGACTTTGATTTGGCTGGGCAGCGTCGTCGACCGAATGACCGATCGATCGCGCGCGTGCGATATGCTTGCTCGGTGTGCTAGCTGTTGCTACGAGGGATCATGCATGCGGGAGTGAGAGTGAGTGCGGACTGCAGAGAGAGTTGGCGGCGGCGCAGGCATGGCCGCAGTGGGAGTGTATAGTAGTACTAGTATATATAGCATGCAGTGTTTAAAAAATTGAGGGCATGGGCGCATGGCTCCGGGGAGCAGCCGTAGGTGGGCTGCTACGTAGTGCATGCGTGGCCGCGCGCGGTAGCGGTCGTGGTCGTGGCAGCGACGTCAGACGACGACCACCACCACCACCCGCGGCGCTAGCTGCCCTGCGGCATGCGTGCACCGACCCGGCCGTCCACCCACTTCGCGCGATGCGGCGGAGGCGGAGGCGGCGGCGGCGCCACTTTAGCTCACGCGCTGCTATACGTACGCTTCCGCGCCCGCGCGTACGGCAGCAACGACGCTTTAGTTATTTGCCGCCCGCGCGCGCGTGGGTGGTGCTGAGTGCGACGGCCACAAGCCGATCGAGCGCAGCAAACAAACATGGAGGATGGATGGGGTCGGCCGGCCGCCTCCGCCCGCCCATATGCATGCATATTATGCTGTCGGAGCTAGTGGCGCTGCGAGATTGCCTGCGGACCGGGGCGTCTCCCGAGCTTCGGAGAGTGCTCGCCCCGCATCTACGCCTACCGCGCTACACCTACCTACGAGTCTACGACGACCTAGTCTAGTCGAGTAGTAGTATTCGTCGTGCTCGTGCAGTCAATCGTGTACGTGTGCCATGCTCCGCTGAAACAATCTAGAGCTTAACTCACGTGCAAGCACTCTCTCTCTCATCCCTGCGACCTGGTCAAACCCGGCCTGTCCACTGCACCCACTCGCCAAGGAAGGCCGTCAGATGTGTCCCCACCCTACGTCTGTGCATGTAAAAAAACATGCATGAGTCAAACACGTTTCCTTCCATACGCGTAAACTTAGAAAATAGATATGTCATAGTTTCTAGTTTAAATGCTTGATTTCCTCCACAAATATAGTATCGCTGCAACATACATGCAGCTAGACTCATTAGGACCCATTTATGATATATACTGATACTAATTATGCTACACATTGTAGATATTTATGCAATTCAGTGCACTAAGTAGTTAAATGTTGCACACGCAAAATTAGAATGACAAAAATGTACGATGAAAGGAAATGAATTAACATGTATGAAAATAAAAAAACGTATTTTATTCTTTATTTCCTTCATAAATATAGGATCGCTCCCACAGCCATTAGCTAGGCTCGTCAGGATCAGTTTATGATATATATTCATCCAAATTATGCTACACGGTGTAGATATTTATGCAATTCGGTACACAATGTAAAAATCTATTACCTGCTGCATGCACACAAAATTAGGATGGCAAAAATGTAACATGAAAGGAAATAGATTGGCATGCATGAAAATAAAAAATCGTATTTAATGCTTCATTTCCTTCATAAATATAGGATCACTCCAACAACCATTAGCTAGGCTCGTCAGGATCAGTTTATGATGTATACTGATACAAATTATGCTACACAGTGTATATATTTATGCAATTCGGTACACTACGTAAAAATCTGTTATCTGCTGCATGCACACAAAATTAGGATGACAAAAATATACGATGAAAGGAAATAGATTGGCATGCATGGAAAAAATCGTATTTGATGCTTTATTTCCTCCATAAATATAGAACCGCTCCGATAACCATTAGCTAGGCTCGTCACAATCAGTTTATGATATATACTGATACAAATTATGTTACACGGTGTAGATATTTATGTAATTCAGTACACTGCGTCAAATTCTGTTACCTGCTGCATGCGCACAAAATTAGGATGACAAAAATGTACGATGAAAGAAATAGATTGGCATGCATGGAAACAAAAAAATCGTAATGCTTTATTTACTCCATAAATATAGAATCGCTCTAACAGCCATGCAACTAGACTCGTTAGAACCAGTTTATGATATATACTTATACAAATTATGTTACATGGTGTAGGTATTTATGTAATGTTGTACATTGCGTAAAAACGGTTACTTGCTGCATGTGCATAAAATTAGGATGACAAAAATGTACGATAAAAGGAAATAGATTGGCATGCATGGAAACAAAAAATCGTATTTAATGCTTTATTTTCTCCATAAATATAGAATCGCTCTAACAGCCATTAGCTAGGCTCGTCAGGATCAGTTTATGATATATAGTGATACAAATTTGCTACACGGTGTAGATGTTTATGCAATTCGGTACAGCACGTAAAAATCTGTTACCTACTGCATGCGCACAAAATTAGGATGACAAAAATGTACGATAAAAGAAAATAGATTGACATGCATGGAAACAAAAAATCGTATTTGATGCTTTATTTCCTCCATAAATATAGAATCGCTCCAACACCATTAGCTAGGCTCGTCAGGATCAGTTTATGATATATACTGATACAAATTATGCTACATGGTGTAGATATTTATGCAATTCGGTATACTGCGTAAAAATCTGTTACCTGCTACATGTGCACAAAATTAGGATGACAAAATTGTACGATGAAAGGAAATAGATTGGCATGCATGTAAACAAAAAATTGTATTTAATGCTATATTTCCTCCATAATATAGGATCACTCTAACAGCCATGCAACTAGACTCGTTACAACCAGTTTATGATATATATTTATACAAATTATGTTACACGATGTAGGTATTTATGCAATATTGTACACTGCGTAAAAAAATCTGGCATGCGTAAAAATCTTAAGTTTTGAGCATAGATGTCCAAATGGGTGGCATGGCCCGGCCCGTTTGAGCCCGACACGTTTGAGCCCAAACTGATAACCGGGCTGGGCCGTGCCGCTCGACGGGCTCCCTATGCTGTCCGAGCACGGCACTACACAGGCCCATCCATGCCGGGCTGGCCCGGAAAGCACGACCCACGAAGGAGCCCGGCCCAGCCCGAGCACGGCAAGTAACACAGTTGTAAATTCACAGTTTCACACAGTTCACATTTACACATGCACATAAATTCACACAGTTTACATTTACACATCCACATAATGACATAAATCACAGACACACAGTTGAGTATATACATATTCATACTTGCACATGCACAAAACAGAAATATAAAGATAAGTAATATAAAGGATTAGAGCTGTTCGTGCAATGGCTGCCTCATTAAAAACCTTTCTAGGTAAAAACTCACTCCTCGTGAGAAAACCCTAGAAAGGAAAAAAGAGTACAACCCAGCTCTGATTTAATAGTTGATGTCAAGGTTGTTCAGTTACATATTACCGCTTACATCATCAGATTTCCAAATCAACAGGATGTAGTAGGAAATAGGAAGATAAAAGTCCTAAGGGTCATCAAGATAAAGTCCTTCAAATGCATCTTCAAGTTCTTGGTCCTATGTACAGTGCTGCCTTCTAGCTTCACCAAGTTCCCAGTCTTTCATGCAAAGAAGCATCTCTACCTTTTCTGGTGCTAGGCGCCTTCGTCGTTCCTCGATTATCCTGCCACAGAGACTAAATGCAGATTCTGAAGATATAGTTGAAACAGGAACAAAAATAACATCCCTAGCTAAGATGGAGAGAACAGGATAGGACAACTTATGTTCATGCCACCAGTTTAGGATATTGAAGTCCTCATCAAACTTCTGCAAAGTGTCGCTATCCAGGTAGGAGGACAGTTCTGTGTCAAGTGAACTAAGGCCAGCACTAGAGTGTGCTTGTTGAAGCAAAGAAGATGCTGATGTTCCACTACCAAGGTTAGGTGTGGTAGAACCAGGATAAGTGAACTCAGATGTAGTATCAGATGCATAAATCAATCCCCAGTTTTGTTTTCTTTTACCTGTGACAGTTGTAGGAGGAGGCACTTGATGCCTAACTGCACCAAAACTTCAGATCATATTTATTAAACATTGTAGACAGTTCACTTTTCACACAGGTATAGTAAAGTGAGTAGTCACTACCAGATAACCCAGATAATAATCTCAAGATATTGCTGAAAACCCTTAGTTTGGCTCTAGGATCTAATATAAAAGCAAATGCATAGAGCATAGGAATATCCCTCCAGTACTTAAGAAACTTAGACTTCATAGGAGCAACAACATGTCTAAGCAATGCATCATTCTCATACTGATTTAAATGATAGACAATGTCAAGAATGTTATGCATTATAAGTGGAGATGTAGGATAGTAAACCCCAGAAAGTATCACAGTAGCATCATAAAACAGTTCAAGAAACTCAAGCAACTTTTTAGCCACATACCAATGTGAATTTGTCAAAAGATTAGGCTGACCTGGTTTTCTAGGATAGTTAGTGTCCATGAAGACACCAAAGGTTTTCTTATAAGGAACTAAATGCTTAAGCATAAGATATGTAGAATTCCATCTCACAGCCATGTCAATACCAAACTTACGAGGGCGCACATTCATAGCAACACAGTATCCCTTAAATGCAGCAATGCGTTGATTAGAAGCATTCAAGAAGACTATTGCAGTTCTAAATGAATCAAGGTAAGGGTTTAGCCTTTTCAGGCCACACTTCACAATCAAGTTTATAATATGACAAGCACAACGTTGATGCAAGAATAAAGTACCAACATAACCTGACAATAATGGACTAAGCTTCTCCATTGCCTTAGAATTGGAAGAGGCATTGTCCAAAGTTATAGAAAAAACTTTATTAACTACTCCATAATCCTCAAGCACAGTCATAACCCTATCAGCAATGTTCTCACAAGTGTGAGATGTTTCAATTAGTCTAAGCCCAATTACTCTCTTTTCTAATAGCCAGTCCTTAGAAACATAATGAGCAACCACACTAAGATAGTCCTCCTTAGCATTACCACTCCAAATATCAGACGTAATTGCAATAGAAGTAACAGATTGCAAGCATTCAACAACTTTAGTACGCCGATCAGTAAAGAACTTAACAAAGTCTCTAGATGTGGTTTGTCTAGATACTTTTTTAAAAACAGGATTATGAGATATTCTAATATACTCTTCAAAAGCAGGTGACTCAGCAAAATTAAGAGGAAGATCAAGGATAGCAATCAACCTACACATCTGAGTTCTAGCATGATCAGTACAATAATCCCAGTTACGCACAGAACCATCAGGGTTAAACTTAAGGACTGACTGCTTGCCCTGCTTAGCAAGCTTAACTTTGCAATCACGTTGATGCCTAAGCAAATGACCAGTACCACTAGTAGACCCAACACTCAATGTACATTTGCACCAGTGACACTTACCACCATACCTGATCCTCTTGCCGTCTACAGTCTTGTATAGTGGTTCAAAATCCTACCACACTTTAGATGTGCAAATTCTTTTATGCTTCTTACCATCAATATTTTCTGAAGTATTTGCATCTCTAGAACCATCGTTGGTAGCAGCACCCTCCTCTATGGTAATAGGGGCGGCACTGCTACCATTGTTAATGGACTGAGATGGACCATCCTCATCAGCGGGCACAATCCTCAAATCATTGTTGATGAACTGCGAATGATCAGCGGTCACATCTTGCTCCATCATAGCTCAGATGCCGGAGCACCAGTTCCGTCGCCGCCAAGGCGGCGCGCACCGGTTCCTCACGGCCTTCCACACATGTAAACAGATTTATACAAGGAATAGATTGAGTTATAAACAGATATTCAGATCATATGCAGTCAAACACACTATAAACAGATCATATAAACAGATTCCTAACTCAATATGCAGTCAAACACAACTAATAGACAGATCATATGCAGTCAAAGTGTAAACATATCATATAAAGAGATTATATAAATAGATCATATGCAGTCAAAGTGTCAAACTCACTATAAACAGATTCCCAATAAATAGACTCACTGTGCAGTCAAACACAACTCTAATATGCAGTCATAGATTGAGTAAACAGATTCACTAAATATGCAGTCAAACACAACTCTAATATGCAGTCATAGATTGAGTAAACAGATTCACTAAATATTCACTAAATGAAGATCTGGATCACTGAAGATACATTGAGGTATTCACTGATAATACCTGAGCTCTGGAGGAGGAAGCACCGGATGCACCGCGCCGGTCAGAGGTAGCAGGGAGGTGGGAGCACCGGAGCTGTCAAGGAGGGAGCACCGGATGCGTCGCGCTGGTTGGAGGGACCAGGGAGGTTGGACTTGGGAGCACCGGATGCGCCGCGCCGGTGGGAGGGAGCAGGGAGGTGGGAGCACCGAGCATCGGAGCTATGGAGGAGGGAGTACCGGAGTGCGCCGCGCCGGTAGGAGGGAGCAGGGAGGTGGGAGCACCGAGCACCGGAGCTATGGAGGAGGGAGTACCAGAGTGCGCCACGCCGGGAGGAGGGAGCAGGGAGGGACCGAGGGAGCACCGGAGTTCTCGAGGAGGGACCGAGGGAGTACCGGAGCGCGCCACACCGGGAGAAGGGAGCAGGGAGAGAGCACTGGAGTTCTCGGGGAGGGACCGAGGGAGCACCGGAGTTCTCGGGGAGGGACCAACCGACCGAGGCAGCCGCACGCCCGCACACCGTACCGAGAGCACCAGACGCGCACGAGACCAAGAGCACCGGAGGAGCACCGGAGGCAGCCAAACACGAAGAGCGGGAGAGGAAGCCGCCGCCGAGCATGGAGAGGAACGCCGCCGCTAGAGACCGAGAGCCGGATCTGGGAGCCGCCGCACGGAGAGGAGAGGACGCAGAGGAGTGAGAGAGCGTTAGGGTTAGGGTTACACGGCGACGGCGTCCACGTCTTCGCTCGGACTAAATAAGGGCCGTCTGCGCGGATGCGGTGCGGATGCCCTATTTGGGCTGGGCCGTTGGGAATGGGAGGAGGCAGGCAGAGACAACCCAAAATTTTATTAGGTAGAGTGCTGTGTGAACGGGCCGGTTTACAGGCTCGGCTTATAACAGGCCGTGCTCGGGCCAGCCCAACGGGCTCAAGTTCCTGTCGAGCCCGGCATGCTCTACGGGCCGGGCTAAGCCCAGGCCCGCTTCAACCCGTGCCGTGCCGGGCTCGTGTCGTGCTAATAAACCGTGCTTCGTACCGGGCTAACGGGCCACATGCTTTCTGGACATCTATACTAGAGCTTAACTCATGTGCACGCACTCTCTCTCTCACCCCTGTGACCTGGTCAAGCCCGGCGCGCCCACTACACCCACTCGCCAAGGAAGACCGTCGGATGCGTCCCCACCCCACGTCTGTGCATGAAAAAAAAGCATGCATGAGTCAAACACGTTTCCCTGCATGCGCGTAAATTTAGAAAATAGATATGTGATAGTTTCTATTTTTAAATGTTTGATTTCCTCCATAAATATAGTATCGCTGCAACAGACATGCAGCTAGACTCATTAGGATAAATTTATGATATATACTGATACTAATTATGCTACACATTGTAAATATTTATGCAATTCAGTGCACTAAGTAGTTACATGTTGCACGCACAAAATTAGAATGACAAAAATGTACGATGAAAGGAAATGTATTGGCATGTATGGAAATAAAAAAATCGTATTTGATGCTTTATTTCCTCCATAAATATAGGATTGCTCCAACATCCATTAGCTAGGCTCGTCAGGATCAGTTTATGATATATACTGATACAAATTATGCTACACGATGTAGATATTTATGCAATTCGGTACACTGCGTAAAAATATGTTACCTTCTACATGCGCACAAAATTAGGATGACAAAAATGTAAGATGAAAGGAAATAGATTAGCATGCATGGAAACAAAAAATCGTATTTAATGCTTCATTTCCTCCATAAATATAGGATTGCTCCAAGAGCCATTAGCTAGGCTCGTCAGAATCAGTTTATGATGTATACTGATACAAATTATGCTACATGGTGTATATATGTATGCAATTCGGTACACTACGTAAAAATCTGTTACCTGTTGCATGCGCACAAAATTAGGATGACAAAAATGTACGATGAAATGAAATAGATTGGCATGCAGGAAAAAAAATCGTATTTGATGCTTTATTTCCTCCGTAAATATAGAATCGCTCCAACAACCATTAGCTATGTTCGTCACAATCAGTTTATGATATATACTGGTACAAATTATTCTACACGGTGTAGATATTTATGCAATTCGGTACACTGCGTCAAAATCTGTTACCTGCTGCATGCGCACAAAATTAGGATGACAAAAATGTACGATGAAAGAAATAGATTGACATACATGGAAACAAAAAAATCGTATTTAATGCTTTATTTTCTCCATAAATATAGGATCGCTCTAACAGTCATGCAACTAGACTCGTTAGAATCAGTTTATGATATATACTTATATAAATTATGTTACATGGTGTAGGTATTTATGCAATGCTGTACAGTGCGTAAAAACGGTTACCTGCTGCATGTGCATAAAATTAGGATGACAAAAATGTACGATGAAAGGAAATAGATTGGCATGCATGAAAACAAAAAATCGTATTTAATGCTTTATTTTCTCCATAAATATAGAATCGCTCTAAAAGCCATTAGCTAGGCTCGTCAGGATCAGTTTATGATAAATAGTGATACAAATTTTGCTATATGGTGTAGATGTTTATGCAATTCGGTACACCACGTAAAAATCTGTTACCTGCTGCATGCGCATAAAATTAGGATGACAAAAATGTACGATGAAAGGAAATAGATTGACATGCATGTAACAAAAAATCGTATTTAATGCTTTATTTACTCCATAAATATAGAATTGCTCTAACACCATTAGCTAGGCTCGTCAGGATCAGTTTATGATATATACCGATACAAATTATGCTACACGGTGTAAATATTTATGCAATTCAGTATACTGCGTAAAAATTTGTTACCTGCTACATGCGCACAAAATTAGGATGACAAAATTGTACGATGAAAGGAAATAGATTGGCATGCATGTAAACAAAAAATTGTATTTAATGCTATATTTCCTCCATAAATATAGGATCACTCTAACAGCCATGCAACTAGACTCGTTAAGACCAGTTTATGATATATATTTATACAAATTATGTTACACGGTGTAGGTATTTATGCAATGTTGTACACTGCGTAAAAAATCTGGCATGCGTAAAAATCTTAAGTTTTGAGCATAAAACCCCTCGGTTATAAGCGTAAATACCGAGCCAATGTGAGAGGTTGATATCTCTGGTGGGTTGTATTAATGATCCTATTTTTATGGCAGTTCCGAAAAATATGGAAGTCACATCCATGTGGTTTCTATTTTTATGTAGATCCAAAAATTAGGGCAGATCATTGGAGTTTCCATTGCATGCGCAAAAATTTTGGATGATATTTTCGTTTCCACCACACGCATGAAAAAAATAGGATGACATGTTTTATGCAGAGCATAAATTCATATATAAAATCACATAAATACATACACGGTGTAGCTTAATTGATAAAAACCTAATATCGGTTCAACTAACAGCCCCCGCGGGAATTAGGGACAGTTTTATGGCAACATAAAATCATATTCATCATCATAAAAATCATCACTGGAATGTATAAATAGTGTAGGTAGCAGGCATAAAATATAGTCATCGATGTCATAAACATGGATTGGATAGTTTGTCGCCGGAGGATGATTCCGAGGCCGCTAGATCAAAGGACGCCGCCGGAGCTGCCAGATCAGAGGAGTTGGTCGTCGAAGGACGCCGGAGCTACCCACGCCTCGCGTGGCCACCATTGCCAGAGACGACCACGCCTCGCGCGATCGCCCGACTGACCCGCGTACCTTTATGGCCACCGCCGCCGCTGCCAACGCCTACCGCGCCTCGCACAACCGCAGTTGCCACTAGTACAAAGAAGCTCTATAGTGACGGTTGTGAACCTATTTTCGCTGGCGTTTCTTATAACTGTCGGTGCTAGGGGTAGGGGCTAGTAGAAATCATCATTTTTACAGGCGGATAACTGAGGACCGCCAGTGGAAATCGATTTCCACTAGCGGTTGAGTTAAGAAAACCGCCAGTGGAAATCAATTTCTACTAGCGGTCGACGTAATAAAACCACTAGTAAAAATTATTTTCAGAAACATTAAACGGGTTTTAAAAACAACAAAACAATTTGTCGGTGTCTCGACCCCGGGGGGTCCCTGGACCGACGAGTAAATTGTCGCCGCGTGTCCCAGCCCAGATGGGTCGGCGCGAGACGGAGCACGAAGGGGGGAAAGGAGACAGGCAAAAGGGGAAACCCGCGGCCTTCGTGTTGTCCTGCGCCCAGGTCGGGTGCGCTTGCAGTAGGGGGTTACAAGCGTCCGCGTGGGAGAGAGCGAGAGAGAGCCTTACGCGCCAGCCCGTTCCCCCGCGCGGCCAACCTTCTCGTACGAGAGCCCTGGACCTTCCTTTTATAGGCGTAAGGAGAGGGTCCAGGTGTACAATAGGGAGAGTAGAAGTGTGCTAACGTGTCTAGCAGAGAGGAGCTAGAGCCCTAAGTACATGTCGTCGTAGCAGTCAGAGAGGTTTTGGCACCCTATTCATGTGATGTCGTGGCCATCGGAGGAGAGCTGGAGCCTTGCGGAAGGACAGCTGTTGGGGTTGTCGAGTCCTTGCTGACGTCTCCTTGCTTCCGTAAGGGGCTGAGAGCCGCCGTCGTCATGGAGCACGCGGGGTGCCATCATTATTTGTTTACCGGGATGAGCCAGATGGGACGCTGGTCTTGTTCCCCGTAGCCTGAGCTAGCTAGGGGTAGGGTAATGATGGCCCCCCTGTGACGTGGTCGGTCCGAGCCCGAGGTCGGGCGCGGCGAAGGCTCCTCCGAGGTCGAGGTCGAGTCTATCTTCCGAGGTCGAGGTCGAGTCCGAGCCCCGGGTCGGGCGAGGCGAAGACCGTCTTCCGAGGCCGAGACTGAGTCCGAGCCCTGGGGTCGGGCGAGGCGGAGTTCGTCGTCTTCCGGAGCCGAGGCTGAGTTCGAGCCCTGGGGTCGGGCGAGGCGGAGTTCATTGTCTTCCGGAGTCGAGGCTGAGTCCGAGCCCTGGGGTCGGGCGAGGCGGAGTTCGTCGTCTTCCGGAGCCGAGGCCTAGTCCGAGCCCTGGGGTCGGGCAAGGCGAAGTCCATCTTTCGAGGCCGAGACGGGGGCCGAGCCCTGGGGTCGGGCGAGGCGGAGCTTCCTATGGCGCCCGAGGCCGGACTTGGCTGCTGTCAGCCTCACTCTGTCGAGTGGCACAACAGTCGGAGTGACGCAGGCGGCGCTGTTTTCTTGTCAGGTCGGTCAGTGGAGCGGCGAAGTGACTGCGGTCACTTCGGCTCTGTCGACTGAAGAGTGCGCGTCAGAATAAGGTGTCAGGCCATCCTTGCCTTAAATGCTCCTGCGATTCGGTCGGCGTGGCGATCTGGCCAAGGTTGCTTCTCGGCGAAGACTGGGCCTCGGGCGAGCCGAAGGTGTGTCCGTTGCTTGAGGGGGCCCTCGGGTGAGACGTGAATCCTCTGGGTTCGGCTGCCTTTGCCCGAGTCTGGGCTCGGGCGAGGCGAGATTGTGTCCCTCGAGTGGACTAAGCCTTGACCTTAATCGCGCCCATCAGGCCTTTGCAGCTTTGTGCTGATGGGGGTTACTAGCTGAGATTAGGAGTCTTGGGGGTACCCCTAATTATGGTCCCTGACAGTAGCCCCCGAGCCTCGAAGGGAGTGTTGATACTCGCTTGGAGGCTTTTGTCGCACTTTTTTGCAAGGGGACCGGCCTTTCTCGGTTGCGTTTTGTTCCGGTGGGTGCGCGCGAGCGCACCCGCCGGGTGTAGCCCCCGAGGCCTCGGAGGAGTGGTTTAACTCCTTCGAGGTCTTAGCGCGTTTCGTGATGCTTCGGCCGGTCAGGTTGTTCCCTCATGCGAACTGGCCGTAGCCCGGGTGCATAGTCGAGTCCCAAGTTCTCGGGTTGGTATGTTGACGCTGTCAACGGTTTGGCCGGAGCCGGGTTTGCGAGAGCAGCCCCCGAGCCTCCGCACAGAGCGAGAGGACGGTCAAGGACAGACTCGGCTTTTTACATACTCCCCTGCATCGCCTTTCCGCAAGGAGGAGGGGGGAAAGCGCCATGTTGCCCTCGGAGGGCGCCGAACATGGTGTCTCTAGTGAGTTGCTAATGGGTAATCCGAGTGGACGCCCATGCCCCATTCGTTAGGGGTCGGCTAGTGGCCCGGAGGCGCAATCCAAAAGTACCTGCGGGTGATTCGCCGGACCCGGTCCCCTTTTGACGGGGTCCGAGGGCTCAATGCCTCCCTCTGGTGGGATTCCGATACGAAATCGTTCCCGTTGGTCTCAGAAATGTCCTAGGGTACCTCGGGAGCATAGCCCGAGTCTTGGTTATGTATCGAACGTACCCAGGGTCATCCCTCGCTCTGCGTGCTCTGAGGCGGCTGCCAGAACCCTTCGGGGGCCAGCCTACGAACCCCTGATCAGTAGTGGGCGCGGAGCTCGAGCGGCCTGAGGCGGCCGTTGAACCCTTCCGAGGGGCCAGCCTTCAAACCTCTGACCAGTAGTGGGCGCGAAGCCCGAGTGCTCTGAGGCAGCTATTGAACCCTTCCGAGGGGCCAGCCTTCGAACCTCTGATCAGTAGGGGGGCTCAGGGCCCGCTTCCTTCGCGGAGAAGGATCCCTTTCGGAGTATCCCCTTTCCCGGTCCCTATGGCAAGAGAGAGAAAGAGGAAGTGGAAAAGGGTACGAAATCGAATGACGTGGTGCACCTTTTTTGATATGGTCATCATGGCAGAGGTGAAGCGTCGCCTGCTTCGCCTGCCAAAGGTGCCGCCTGTCCTGCCGCAGAGTTAATGCGATGGGACGAGTGGTTCGCGGGGCAGCCGTTGTGCGTGCGTGAGCCGTTCGGGGAACGGAACACGGGCGCGTCGTCTTCACGCCGTGGGAGAGGGCTCTCTCGCTGTCCCAGGAGGGGACGTGAGCTTGCTAACGACTTGACTGCTGCTTCCGCCCGCCTGCCACCACCATTACTGCCGGCCCATTTCTGGCCGTATCGACCGTCGCGCCTTCTCCCGCGGCTGACTGACCCGTGACCGATGTGCTCGGTTGGCACTGTCGGGTCATGCGCAGGGTCGCCACGAGTCGCGGCACTGGTTCCGCAGTCAAGAAGGCGCGGTACTTTCACGAGTGGCGGTGCAGTTTCTCGCACGTAGTAACCGACGCGCCGGTTACATGACGTGTGGGCCTAGGCCTCCATGCTGGACGCGTCGAAGTCGAAAGGGTGCGCCCTCTTAGTGTGGTTGCATGCCGCCTGCATGGCGTTCCGCCCTTTCACCCGCTGATTTGGGCGAAAGTGGAGGAGCGCTTGTAACCGCTGGGCAGTTACGCGCACCGCGCGCGGCAGTTTGGCTTCTTCCACCCTGGGCCAGCTTGCATGACGCGTGGGACCCAGCCCCCGTGTCGTAGGGGGAGGACCTTGGAGCGTGTTGGAGAAGACTCAGCTCGCGACGGCTGAGGACGCAAGTGGGGAGAGTTGCCTTTAAAAGGAGGGTGACCCCCTTGGAAGGCAACCATGTCTTTGTACTCCCTTCATGCATCGCATCCTTCCACCTTCCAAGCCCCCGGATGAGAAGCGCCCACGGTTCTTCCGCCTTGTCATCATTGGAGGAACACAACTTCGAGGAAGTTGGTACCTTTCAGCCATCGTTCGGCTTCAAAGATTTTCATCAGGCAGCCCGGCTGCATCCCCTCGCTGGTGGTCACCCGAGACGGTGACCACCAGTTCCAGGGTGGGGAGAAGCAAGCCGGGCTGCGGCCTCTGCCCCGCCCTCAGCTTCAAGGATCTTCATCATCCTTGCTTGGGCGGGGAGCGAGGTGAGCCGGAGCTCTACCTCCCGCATGAGTCGGCTGGCCACCTCTTCTTCCAGCTTCTGGGGGTGGAAGCCACCCCCCAGCTCTGTGGAGGAGGCGTCCTCCAGCCATGCCGGGGAAGGCGAACTATTGCTGCCCAGCTAGGATGCAACATTCCGTCCTCTGTCCTCGCTTTCGTGGCGAGGACGAGAGTGAGGACCTGCCGGTGCGCTTTGGGGCGGCCGACGCTCGCTGGTGCGGCGCTGGTGGACAGGTGGACGCCTCCGTCGGTGCTGACGTGGTGGCAGCTGGAGAAAGCTTCTCCACCGACAATCCCGTCAGCGCTACCCGCGGACCGACCTCCGGCTCTTTGGCTTTAATGTCTGATTCGCGTCCCTTGAGTGGGGACGCGAACGAGAGCCTTCCAGCTGCAGCGTCCATCCTGGGACCCTCGCTGCTGCTGCAGAGGTCGCTGGCGAGTCGCCCGGAGCTTGTCGCCCCGCAGGCTCTCCGGTGTGGAGGTTGTTCATACCCGCGGGGGCGGAACCGGAGTTCCGTTTGTAATGGCACCTTGAATGCCAGTGACTGTTCATTGTGGCTGTCGGGGCCTAAACATGTATGTATTTTTGGCATGAAGCCGTGTTTTTTCCTCATTTCGAGCACTAGGACTCGCCTGTCGGCTAGCTGAACCGCTTCACCAAGTGTGAGTTGCCTCGTGCGAAGGTGACGAGTGAGGTATCCGTATTCCGGAGGCGTAGGAGTCCCTCGGCTCGGTCGGCCTTGCCGCCCGAGGCTTCCCTTGCTTAGTTAAAGGAACCCTCGGCCGCTCTGCGGTGAGCCAGAGCCGAGGGCAGCGGTGCCAGTGTGGACAGAGGCAGAGTTGGCTCGAAAAGAAGACTTCGTCGGTCGGAGCCTGGCCGGGCCGTCCACTGGCGGGACCAGCACCGGAGTCGGGTTGCCGAGGCCATGAGCCGGGCTGGTGTCCTCGGGGGACAGCCGGCTGAGGCTACGGGGCGGCCGGCCGAGCCGTCTGCTCGGGCCGGGTTCCTGGAGGAGACCCTGGCGGCGATGGCCCGGGCGTGGTGCTAACGTCGTCCTTCAGAGCGGAGATCCTCCGACCGTGTTGCCGTCCGAGGCTTGGTCGGACTTCGCCGAAGGTGGAGTTGACTCCGAGGGTGCTGCTGCTCCCCTTCCATCGACGTCTGAGCCTGCAGGATCGGTTCGCCTGTAGTGTGCATATGTTTTTTGTGGCCGCCGAGGCTCAAACATACTGTCGTCGCGTTGTAAAGCTGCGTTTCTTTTCCTCTTGTTTCGAGTATCTGGACTTATTTGTCGGTAACAGAATTGTTTGTCCGAGCGAGAGTTACTTTTCACAGAAGGTGATGAGTGAGGTATCCGTATCCTGGAGGCGTAGGAGTCCCTCGGCTCGGTCGGCCTTGCCGCTTACGTGTACTCTTTACTCGTCCGTAGGATTCTGCTATCGATGTAGTCGAGAAGGCCCAAAAAATCGTTTCGGCAGAAAGGTTCCCGAGCATTAAGACTTGTTCGGCCAGCGGAATCGCTTATCCGAGCGTGAGTTACTTATCGCAGAAGGCGATGAGTGAGGTATCCGTATCCCGGAGACGTAGGAGTTCCTTGGCTCGGTCGGCCTTGGCTGCTTACGTGTACTCCATCGTTTTCAGGATCCCACTTTTGAAGTAGTCAAAAAGCACGAAAGACGTTCTGGCAGAAAGACTTTTTCCGAGGAAAATTTTGACGCAGAGGGGGTGCCCCCCTTCTAGCCCCCGAGGGAGGGTCGGGCTTTGCCGAGGCAAGGCTGACCCTTCCTTGATGGTTAGACTTTGTATGTAAACGAGGTGTACGAACGACTTGAAAGCATATTAAGGGTAGAAGCGACATAGCTGTCGGATGTTCCAAGCATTGTTGTAGACCTCGCCTTGACTGTTGGCCAGCTTGTATGTTCCGGGCTTCAAAATCTTGGCGATGATGAACGGCCCTTCCCAGGGAGGCGTGAGCTTGTGCCGCCCTCGGGCGTCCAGTCGCAGCCGAAGCACCAAGTCGCCCACCTGGAGGTCTCGGGACCGAACCCCTCGGGCGTGGTAGCGTCGCAGGGACTGCTGATATCGCACCGAGTGTAGTAAGGCTATGTCCCGAGCCTCTTCCAGCTGGTCCAGTGAGTCTTCTCGATTGGTCTGGTTGCTTTGGTCGTCGTAGGCCCTCGCCCTCGGGGAACCGTATTCTAAGTCTGTGGGCAAGATGGCCTCGGCCCCATAGACTAGAAAGAACGATGTGAAGCCTGTGGCTCGGCTCGACGTTGTTCTCAGACTCCAGACCACCGAGGGGAGTTCCTTCATCCATCGCCTGCCGAACTTGTGGAGGTCGTTGTAGATCCTCGGCTTGAGTCCTTGCAGAATCATGCCGTTGGCACGTTCTACCTGCCCATTCGTCATGGGGTGAGCCACGGCGGCCCAGTCCACCCGGATGTGGTGATCCTCGCAGAAGTCCAGGAACTTTCTGCCGGTGAACTAGGTGCCGTTGTCGGTGATGATGGAGTTCGGGACCCCAAAGCGATGGATGATGTTGGTGAAGAATGCCACCGCCTGTTCGGACCTGATGCTATTCAGGGGTCGGACCTCGATCCACTTGGAGAATTTGTTGATGGCGACCAGCAGGTGCGTGTAGCCCCCGGGTGCCTTCTGCAAGGGACCGACGAGGTCCAGACCCCACACAGCAAACGGCCAGGTGATGGGTATTGTCTGCAGAGCCTGGGCGGGCAGGTGGGTCTGCCTTGCATAGAATTGACACCCTTTGCAGGTGCGGACAATTCTAGTGGCGTCAGCCACCGCGGTCGGCCAGTAGAAACCTTGTCGGAAAGCGTTTCCGACAAGGGCGTGATGATCGCAAGCCCTCGAGTGTATTTCTTGTAAGAGCTCCTGGCCTTCGGCGATGGATATGCATCGCTGGAGGATGCCGGAGGGGCTGTGGTGGTAGAGCTCCTTCCCGTCACCCAGTAAGACGAATGACTTGGCGCGCCGCGCCAGTCGCCGAGCATCGGCTCTGTCGAGGGGTAACTCTCCTCGGTGGAAATATTGCAGGTACGGGGTCTGCCAGTTTCGATTAGGCGGGACCCCATTCCGCTCTTCCTCGACACGCAGAGCCTCATCCTCGGTAGCCGAGGGTGCCTCAGGCTGAGTCGAAGGTGCCTCGGGCTAGGCCGAGGGCGCCTCGGGCAGGGCCGAGACCTTCTCGGGCTCGGGCGTGTCGTTGGTCTTGACTGAGGGTTGATGTAGGTCTCGGGAGAAAACGTCGGGAGGGACGGTCGTCCGCCCCGAGGCTATCTTAGCCAGCTCGTCCGTAGTCTCGTTGTATCGTCGGGCGATGTGGTTGAGCTCGAGCCCGTAGAACTTGTCCTCCAGACGCCGAACCTCATCGCAGTAGGCTTCCATCTTCGGGTCGCAGAAGTGGGAGTTCTTCATGACTTGGTCGATGACAAGCTACGAGTCACCGCGAGCGTCGAGGCGTCGGACCCCTAGCTCGATGGCGATGCGCAACCCGTTGACCAGAGCCTCGTACTCAACCACGTTGTTGGACACCGAGAAATGGAGGCGCAACACGTAGCGGAGGTGTTTCCCGAGGGGCGAGATGAAGAGCAGGCCCGCACCTGCCCCTGTTTTCATCAGCGACCCATCGAAAAACATGGTCCAGAGTTCCGGTTGGATCGGAGCCGCCGGGAGTTGGGTGTAGACCCATTCAGCCACAAAGTCCGCCAAGACTTGGGACTTGATGGCCTTCCGAGGGGCAAACGAGATCGTATCACCCATGATTTCCACCGCCCACTTCGCAATCCTACCCGAGGCCTCTCGGCACTGGATGATCTCCCCCAGGGGGAAGGATGACACCATAGTCACCGGATGAGACTCGAAGTAGTGTCGCAACTTCCACCGTGTCAGAATCACTGTGTACAGCAGCTTCTGAATTTGTGGATAGTGGATCTTGGTCTCGGACAGTACCTCACTGATGAAGTAGACCGGCCTCTGGACGAGCAATGCATGCCCTTCTTCTCGTCTCTCAACCACGATCGCGGCGCTGACCACCTGAGTGGTAGCGGCGACGTAGATCAAGACGGCTTCTCCGACAGCGGGGGGCACCAAGATGGGCGCGTTCGTAAGGAGCGCCTTCAGGTTCCCGAGGGCTTCCTCGGCCTCGGGGGTCCAAGTGAAGCACTCGGTCTTTCTTAAGAGGCGGTACAGAGGTAGGCCTCTTTCGCCGAGGCGCGAGATGAAGCAGCTCAGAGCCGCAAGGCATCCCATGACCCTCTGTACGCCTTTCAAGTCCTTGATGGGCCCCATGTTGGTGATGGCCGCGATTTTCTCCGGGTTGGCCTCGATGCCCCGCTCGGAGACGATGAACCCCAAGAGCATGCCTCGGGGGACTCTGAAGACACACTTCTCGGGATTGAGTTTCACGCCTTTCGCTTTGAGACACCGGAATGTCGTTTCAAGGTCGGAGAGGAGGTCGGAGGCTTTCCTCGTCTTGACTACGATGTCATCGACGTAAGCCTTGACCGTTCGACCAATGTGCTCGCCAAACACGTGGTTCATGCACCTTTGGTACGTCGCACCCGCATTCCTCAAACCAAAAGGCATAGTAACGTAGCAGTACATGCCAAAAGGTGTGATGAAAGAAGTCGCGAGCTGGTCGGACTCTTTCATCCTGATTTGGTGATACCCCGAGTAGGCATCGAGGAAAGACAGGGTTTCGCACCCAGCAGTGGAATCCACGATTTGATCGATGCGAGGCAGAGGGTAGGGAACCGTCGGACATGCTTTGTTTAGACCAGTGTAGTCTACACACATCCGCCATTTCCCTCCTTTCTTTCTCACAAGCACAGGGTTGGCAAGCCATTCGGGATGGAATACCTCTTTGATGAACCCTACAGCCATCAGCTTGTGGATCTCCTCGCCTATGGCTCTGCGCTTTTCTTCGTCGAATCGGCACAGAGGCTGCTTCACGGGTCGGGCTCCAGCTCGGATATCCAGCGAGTGCTCGGCGACATCCCTCGGTATGCCAGGCATGTCCGAGGGACTCCACGCGAAAACTTTGGCGTTTGCGCGGAGAAAGTCGATGAGCACTGCATCCTATTTGGGGTCGAGCTCGGAGCCGATCCGGATCTGCTTGGAGGCGTCGTTGCTGGGGTCGAGAGGGACGGACTTAACCGTCTCTGCTGGCTCGAAGTTGCCGGCGTGGCACTTCACGTCTAGCGCCTCCTTGGAGAGGCTCTCTAGGTCGGCGATGAGGGCCTCGGATTCGGCGAGGGCCTCGGCGTACTCCACGCACTCCACGTCGCATTCGTACGCGTGTCGGTACGTGGGGCCGACGGTGATGACCCCGTTGGGGCCCGACATCTTGAGCTTGAGGTAGGTGTAGTTGGGGACGGCCATGAACTTGGCGTAGCATGGCCTCCCCAGCACCGCATGGTAGGTTCCTCGGAACCCGACCACCTCGAACGTGAGGGTTTCCCTTCGGAAGTTGGAGGGAGTCCTGAAGCAGACGGGCAGATCGAGTTGTCCGAGGGGCTGGACGCGTTTCCCGGGGATGATCCCGTGAAATGTTGTCGCGCCGGCCCGGATCGAGGACAGATCGATCTGCAGGAGCCTGAGGGTCTCGGCGTAGATGATGTTGAGGCTATTGCCTCTGTCCTTGAGGACCTTGGTGAGCCTGACGTTGCCGATGACGGGGTCGACAACGAGCGGATATTTCCCCGGGCTCGGCACGCGGTCGGGGTGGTCGCCCTGGTCGAAGGTGATGGGCTTGTCGAACCAATCTAGGTAGACTGGCGCTACCACCTTTACCGAGCAGACCTCCCGACGCTCTTGCTTGTGGTGCCGAGCCGAGGCGTTCGCCACTTGCCCACCGTAGATCATGAAGCAGTCGTGGACCTCGGGGAACTCCTCTGCTTTGTGATCCTCCTTGTCGTTGTTGTGGGCCCTGCCACCTTCCGCAGGTGGCCCGACCTTGTGAAAGTGGCGCCGAAGCATGACGCACTCCTCGAGGGTGTGCTTGACGGGCTCCTGGTGATAGGGGCATGGCTCCTTGAGCATCTTGTCGAAGAGATTGGCACCTCCGGGGGGTTTCCGAGGGTTCTTGTACTCAGCGGCGGCGATAAGGTCCGCGTCGGCGGCGTCGCGTTTCGCTTGCGACTTCTTCTTGCCCTTCTTCTTGATGCCACGCTGAGTGGACGCCTCGGGGACATCTTCCGACTGGCGGCCCTGGGGCTGCTTGTCCTTCCGGAAGATGGCCTCAACCGCCTCCTGGCCAGAGGCGAACTTGGTGGCGATGTCCATCAGCTCGCTCGCCCTGGTGGGGGTCTTGCGACCCAGCTTGCTCACCAGGTCGCGGCAGGTGGTGCCGGCGAGGAACGCGCCGATGACATCCGAATCGGTGTCGTTGGGCAGCTCGGTGTGCTGCTTCGAGAATCGCCGGATGTAGTCCCGGAGAGACTCTCCCGGCTGCTGGCGGCAGCTCCGGAGATCCCAGGAGTTCCCAGGGCGCACGTACGTGCCTTGGAAGTTGCCGACGAAGGCTTGGACCAGGTCGTCCCAGTTGGAGATCTGCCCCGGAGGCAGATGCTCCAGCCAGGCTCGAGCGGTGTCGGAGAGGAACAGGACAGGGGGAGGTTGTGGATGATAAGGTTGTCATCGTCCGTTCCATCCAGCTGGCAGGCCAGTCGGTAGTCCGCGAGCCACAGTTCCGGCCTCGTCTCCCTCGACTACTTTGTGATGGTAGTCGGGGTTCGGAACCGGGTCGGGAACGGCGCTCGTCGTATGGCCCGGCTGAAAGCCTGCGGACCGGGTGGTTCGGGTGAGGGACTCTGATCCTCCTCGCTGTCGTAGCGTCCCCCACGCCTGGGGTGGTAGCCTCGGCGCACCCTCTCGTCGAGGTGGGCTCGACGGTTGCGGTGGTGGTGTTCATTGCCGAGGCGACCCGGGGCCGCAGGCGCCGTGTTGCGCGTGCGCCCGGTGTGGACCGAGGCTTCCCGCATAAATCAGGAAGTCGCGGCGCAATGCTCCGAGGGGTACCCCTGCCTTCGGGAGGCAGAGCTTTCGGCTCGTCGGACCGCGGCATCCTCCAGGAGATTCTTGAGCTCTCCCTGGATACGCCGCCCTTCGGTGGTCGATGGTTCCGGCATCGCGCGGAGTAGTATTGCTGCCGCAGCCAGGTTCTAGCCGACCCCACTGGAAGCCGGTGGCGGCCTTGCCCTGACATCGTCGGCAATGCAGAGCTGGATGCCCTGGGGCAGATGACGCGCTTCTCCGGCCGGAGCTCGATCTGCCCATTCCTGCCCGATGTTCCGCCGGAACTGCTCAAGTGTTCCTGCTCCCTCGTCGAGCCTGGCCTGCATCTCGCGGATTTGCTCGAGTTGTGCGTCCTGACCCCCCGCAGGGACTGGGACCACGGCTAGCTCCCGAAGGATGTCAACGCGAGGCGCAGGCCTAGGGGGATCGCCGTTTTCCGGCATACCAAGATGGTTGCCTTCGCCGGGACCCCCTAGATCGACGTGGAAACATTCATGACTTGGGCCGCAGTCCTCGTCGCCGAAGCTGCGGCTACCATCGGAACAATCGGAGAGGCAGTAGTCGCACACGGTCATGAAGTCCCGCATGGCACTGGGGTTACCGAGCCCGAGGAAATCCCAACAAAAGTCGGGCTCGTCATCTTCCTCGGAACCCGAGGGTCCGTAGGTCGAGACGGCCATCAGCCGGTCCCAGGGTGACCGCATATGATACCCCGGAGGGTTTGAACATGCCTTTATAAAAGTGTCCACCAAAGCGGGGTCGCTCGATGGGTCGCAGCTGGATCTAAAAGGCACAAGATGGGAACCGATCGGTACCTCTTGGTCGACAGGCGGTGTCGAGGTCGCGTCAGGGGCGGACTGCACCGTCGTCTCAGGTACGATGGTGACGCCCAGCAAGTCCCTCGCGAGCGTGCTGGCGTCGTTCGTTCGCTTGGAGTTGGCGTGTTGCGGGGAAACGACGCTCGTCTTCGTCTCAGACGCGAGGTCGTCGCCCGACGTGTCCCCCGTTGGGGCGTCGGCGCCGTCGACTCGCTCGACAGCCGACGAGGTGCCGCCTCCTGCTTGGCCATGGTTGCCCCGCCTCCTCCTCCGTCGGCGTGGGACGTGACGGGACAAACCCGAATGTTGTTCTTCCGCCACGTGGGGAATACGTCGTTGATTCCACCACCAGCGGGCGGGCTGTCGGCCGCCATTGTCGCTGTCGTGCGGCGGAGGAAGGAGTATCATGTCGTAGCCGCCGTCGAGGGACATGAACTCAAGACTCCCGAAACGGAGAACCGTCCCGGGTTGGAAAGGTTGCTGGAGACTACCCATCTGGAGCTTGACGGGAAGCTGTTCGTCAACATGCAGCAGGCTCCTACCTGGCGCGGCAACTGTCGGCGTTTCGACCCCGGGGGGTCCCTGGACCGACGAGTAAATTGTCGCCTCGTGTCCCAGCCCAGATGGGTCGGCGCGAGACGGAGCACGAAGGGAGGAAAGGAGACAGGCAAAAGGGGAAACCCGCGGCCTTCGTGTTGTCCTGCGCCCAGGTCGGGTGCGCTTGCAGTAGGGGGTTACAAGCGTCCGCGTGGGAGAGAGCGAGAGAGAGCCTTACGCGCCGGCCCGTTCCCTCGCGCGGCCAACCTTCTCGTACGAGAGCCCTGGACCTTCCTTTTATAGGCGTAAGGAGAGGGTCCAGGTGTACAATAGGGAGAGTAGCAGTGTGCTAACGTGTCTAGTAGAGAGGAGCTAGAGCCCTAAGTACATGTCGTCGTGGCAGTCGGAGAGGTTTTGGCACCCTATTCATGTGATGTCGTGGCCATCGGAGGAGAGCTGGAGCCTTGCGGAAGGACAGCTGTCGGGGCTGTCGAGTCCTTGCTGACGTCTCCTTGCTTCCGTAAGGGGCTGAGAGCCGCCGTCGTCATGGAGCACGCGGGGTGCCATCATTATTTGTTTACCGGGATGAGCCAGATGGGACGCCGGTCTTGTTCCCCGTAGCCTGAGCAAGCTAGGGGTAGGGTAATGATGGCCCCCTGTGACGTGGTCGGTCCGAGCCCGAGGTCGGGCGAGGCGAAGGCTCCTCCGAGGTCGAGGTCGAGTCTGTCTTCCGAGGTCGAGGTCGAGTCCGAGCCCCGGGTCGGGCGAGGCGAAGACCGTCTTCCGAGGCCAAGACTGAGTCTGAGCCCTGGGGTCGGGCGAGGCGGAGTTCGTCGTCTTCCGGAGCCGAGGCTGAGTCCGAGCCCTGGGGTCGGGCGAGGTGGAGTTCGTCGTCTTCCGGAGCCGAGGCTGAGTCCGAGCCCTGGGGTCGGGCGAGGCGGAGTTCGTCGTCTTCCGGAGCCGAGGCCGAGTCCGAGCCCTGGGGTCGGGCGAGGCGAAGTTCATCTTTCGAGGCCGAGACGGGGGCCAAGCCCTGGGGTCGGGCGAGGCGGAGCTTCCTATGGCGCCCGAGGCCGGACTTGGCTGTTGTCAGCCTCACTCTATCGAGTGGCACAGCAGTCGGAGTGACGCATGCGGCGCTGTTTTCTTGTCATGTCGGTCAGTGGAGCGGCGAAGTGACTGCGGTCACTTCGGCTCTGTCGACTGAAGAGCGCACGTCAGGATAAGGTGTCAGGCCATCCTTGCATTAAATGCTCCTGCGATTCGGTCGGCGTGGCGATCTGGCCAAGGTTGCTTCTCGGCGAAGACTGGGCCTCGAGCGAGCCGAAGGTGTGTCCGTTGCTTGAGGGGGCCCTAGGGCGAGACGTGAATCCTCTGGGGTCGGCTGCCTTTGCCCGAGGCTGGGCTCGGGCGAGGCGAGATCGTGTCCCTCGAGTGGACTGATCCTTGACCTTAATCGCGCCCATCAGGCCTTTGCAGCTTTGTGCTGATGGGGGTTACCAGCTGAGATTAGGAGTCTTGGGGGTACCCCTAATTATGGTCCCCGACACAATTATTTTGAAGTCGCAAGTCGTGGCATTTTTCTTGCAAAATTCACGTGCTACGTAGTTATGAAGAATCAAACTGCCAACCTCACCCTTGCATGTACCGTCTGTTACCACTCCGCCTATGACATACTTTGTGTCTAGTTTGTATTTTTTTGTCCACATATTACAACCAACTGAGTGTAAATTGCTTGTTTGAGACCGTTAACGAATTCAAATAAAAAAGTTGTCAACTACAAAATTGAATAACTTTTGAAGTTCTACAACTTTCTTTTTGACACTTTTTTCATCCGATGTAGTTTGCAAAACTTGAATTTTAAATTTGACATACTTACATTCAATTTTTTAGAACCGAAATGAGCTCAAATAAAAAAGTTGTCAACTACAAAGTTTCATAACTTTTAGAGATCTACAACTTTTATTTTAATGGTTTTATCTTACAAGGTCATTTGAAAAACTCGAAAAATTAAGGATACAAATGATTTCTAGTGGCGGTTCCTTAAGAAAACCGCCACTAGAAATCGATTTCTACAGGCGGTTTCTTAAGAAAATAGTCTGTAGAAATACGATTTTTAGTGGCGGTTTTCTTAAGGAACCGCCACTAAAAATAGCACAGACGGTTGATAACCGAATCCGCATGTAAAAATATATTGCTACGCAGGCTTTGTGCCTTTTTCTACTAGTGTGCCACCGGGCCTAGGGTGCGCCACCGCTGCCCGTCCGCATCGGGAGCGCCGTCACTGCTTGCCTGCCCGCCTCGGGAGCGTCGCCATCGCTTGTTCCTGGTGGAGCGCCGTCGTCGGTCGCTCGTCTCGGGGCGGCACCGCCGCTGGCCCCCAGGATCGTCGCCGCTCGCACGCCTGAGGGAACCGCCGCCGCTAAAACCTAATCCCTGGCGACGTGGGGGTGTTTTTATAGAAGCCCGGATCTGGTCCAGCTCGACCGAATTGCACCATTTGACATGTGCTTCCTCTAGTTATTGGAAGCATAGGGCTCGTAATATACAATATATATATATATATATATATATATATATATATATGGTGCGACTATTAGGATCTCTGGACTTCATAGATTACAGGAAGCCCCAGCCACCCCTGCACCACCGCCTGGCCACTAGCTCACTCCCGCATGCGTCCCATTCCTTGCATGCACACAATTTTTTCCATTTGCATGCGCGAAAAATTAGGAAGCTTCTCTGTTAACTGGTGCACTGCATGCATGGAAACAAAAAAAAAATCTGATTTGAATGCTTTATTTCATCAATAAATATATGATCTCTATAGCACTCATGCAGCTAGGCTCGTTAGAAACGTTTTATAATATATACTAATACTAATTATGTTATACAGTGTTGCTATTTATGCAATACGGTACGCTACGTAGAAAATCAGTTTTCTGCTGCATGTGCATAAATTTAGGATGACAAAATTGTGCGTTGAGAGGAAATAGATTGACATGCATGGAAACAAAAAAATCTGATTTAAATATTATATTTCTCCCGTAAATATATGATCCCTCCAACATTAATGCAGTTAGGCTCGTTGGAACCAATTTATGACATATACTGATACTAATTATGTTACTCGGAGTACATATTTATGCATTATGGTACACCACGTAAAAAACTGTTTCCTACTGCATGCACACAAATTTAGAATGATAAGAATGTGTGTTGAAAGGAAATAGATTGACATGCATGGAAACAAAAAATCTTATTTAAATGCTTTATTTCGTCCATGAAAGTAGGATCTCAACAACACCCATGTCGCTCGGATTGTTGGAACTAATTTACGACATATACTGATACTAATTATGCTACATGACATATATAGATATTTATGCAATGTGACACATCGTCTAGAAAATCTGTTTCCTACTGCATGCGCATAAATTTAGGATGACAAGAATGTGAGTTAAAAGAAAATAGATTGTCATGTATGGAAACAAAAAATCTGATTTAAATGCTTAATTTTCTCCATAAATATATGATCTTTTCAATAGCCATACATCTAGGCTCGTTAGAACCAGTTTATGATATATACTGAGACTAATTATAGTCATAGTGAAGGTATTTATGTATTGCGGTATACTATGTACAAAATATATTTTCTTTTGCAGGCGCACAAAATTAGGATGACAAGAATGTGAGTTGAAAGGAAATAGGTTGACATACATGGAAACAAAAATCTGATTTTCAATGCTTTATTTCATCCATAAATATAGGATCTCTCCAAAAGCCATGCAGTTAGGCTCGTTAGAACTAGTTTATGATATATACTGATACTAATTATGCTACATGTGGAAGTTATTTATGCATCGCATTACACTACGTAAAAAACAACAAACGTTTACATAAAATGTGAATAAAAATATTTGAAACATACAAAAGATGGAAGGAGATCCATGAACTGACAATGTATCATAAAAGCCTGTTGACGTTGGCATAAATATGTATACAAAATCACTTAAAAACAGGGCTACCGATCCACCACCGCTTGCACCTAGGGAAGGTCGCGCGTCGTCGCCGGCCGTGGGACGCCAGCGGATGCCACTCTAGGGCGCGCGCCTCCGAGGAGCCGACGTCGTGCGCGCCTCCCAGATCCGCTGCCTCGGGCGTGCCTCCCAGATCCTCCACCGCGTGCGTGCCTCCCAGATCCTCCACCGCGTGCGTGCCTCCTAGATCCTCGATCCTAGGGGAGCGCCGCCGTCGGTCGATCCTGGGGGAGCGCCGTTGTCGCTCGATCCTAGGGGAGCGTCGCCGTCGCCGTCACTCGATCCTAGGGATGTCGCCGTCACTCGGTCCTAGGGGAGGTCGCCGTCGATCACCCTCCTTGGGGTGTTACTGCCGTTGGACCCTGGGATCGTCGCCGCTCGCACGGCCGAGGAAACCGCCGCTGCCGCTCGCTCGCCCAAGGGAACCGCGGCCTCCGCTAAAACCTAATCCCTAGCGGCCTGAGGGTGTTTTTATAACCATCCGAGCCTGGTGCGGCTGAACTGGATGACACCATTGAGCCAGGGCTTCCTCTAATTATTGGACGCCCAGGGCTCCAATTATACAAACTAACTAACTATATATATATAGACCAAATCAGAGGAGGGTGCAAATCTCCTGTGGATGCATGGTAATAATTTATAAATGGTGCATGTATATATGGTGATAATCTAGTCCAAATCACTAGTTTTACAATTTTTCGTAGGTGCATTTGCACCCACTGCAGTGTACCTAGCTAGCTCCGCCCCTGATACTATATCCTTTGTTTCGTAATATTTGATATTTTTGGTCACTTTATTTATGTCAACATACTTGACGCTTTATGTTTTTGACAAAAATTTTCTGTTTTACCCGTGTAAAATTAAGTAACACAGAATGTTCTAGACACTTCAAAGAAGAAATATATAGACATATTTTCCATTTCATTAAAAAAAGTTAGATATCTTGATTTTACATGCCTTAGTCAAAACTACCCAAGTATTTAGAAAACTACAAGATTGTTGTCGGTGTTTGGACCTCGGGTCCTTAACCAACTAGTAAATGTGTCGCGTGGCCGGCTCTAGATGGTGTGCGAGGTGACAAAAGCGATTATCCTGGTTCGAGCTACTCATGACCCTACTTTCAACAGAGAGGATGAGGCTTAGATTACTCGCATCGTGGTGCCTGTAGTTGGGGTTTACAAGCACAACAGGAGAGGGGAAGTCCCCAAGTCCCTAGACATGATTGAGGCAAGTGCCAATATCTAAGACAGAGTGAGAAAGCGAGAGTTCGTCTACATGTGTCATCTATCTCGTGGAGGGACCACTGTCCTATTTATACACCAAGGGGAGCGTCCGCAATGAAGTTGAGTCTTGTATATGGAAGAGAGATGCCATGGCGTCTAACGTGATGGCGAACCACGCAGTAGATTCGTGTTTGTTGACTTCCTGTAGAGAGTCGAGGCCAAGGGGTTGTCCGTACGCCCGAGCCCTCGAGGGAGAGGCCGCCATGCCGTAGTGGTTGTAAACAGCGTCAGATTAAGGGCCAAAGACTGCATACGGGGCGCGTCATCATCCTGGCGCATGATGACATCGAGATTCCTTGCACCATTCATTGAGATCAGAGCCCCTGCCTGGTTGATGCTGAAGTCTTCCCGAGGCGCTGGCCGAGCTGTCCCTCGACGTGCGCTACAGTCAGGCGAAGTGGCTATCTACAGGATTCGTGGCGCAGTCGGTGTCCGAGGCCGAGCATGGGCGAGGCAGAGAACTTATCCGAGGGCTGAGCCCGGGGTCAAGCGAGGTGGAGCGGTTGCGCCCGAAGGCACGTTCGCTCGGCTTGTCGTATTAGGCATCCCATCGGAGGGATCCAGGCGGCATGCACGCACTGTCGTGTAGGTGTAATCATATTGCTGCGCCAGACGTGATTGTTGTCTTGTCCGCCACTGTGCTCCGCTGTCACAGCGTGGGTTGGCACAAGCATTAAATGTGCATGTCCCCCGCCTGTTTTTGAGTTTACTTGTCCTATCTTCTTGAGGCCAGCTCGGGCGAGACGGACTGGGCTGAGGCAGTCTCAAGCGAGGCGGAGTGAGTGGTGTCGACCTTGAGTGAGGTGGAGCCCAGCTAGAGGTGGGAGACCCTTAGGGGACTTCTCGGTTTTGTATAGGTGGCTCGACTGTCACCCCTCGGGAGTTTGGTCCTTATTTCTCTAAGTGCGTTCATTATGGGGATAATCAGGGTGTCCCTAATTACCGCACCCGACAGTAGCCACCGAGGCTTCCAAGGAAGTACTTCTGGTACTTGTTTGGAGGCTCTACCGTTTGTCCGCGAGTGTGCTGCTTTGTGAGAGATAGGACGTGTTTGTTTTCTGAGGGGTGCGCGCGAGCGCACCCGTCGGGTGTAGCCCCCGAGGCCCCAAAGGAGTGGTTGACTCCTTCAGGGCTTTTTGTTCATTGATAGGTCTCGTTTGGTCTTTGGTCAGACCGGGGGAACCTTTTTGCGTAATTTGCAAGGGTAGCCCCGAGCCCTTGCACGGAGCAACAGGTCGATCGAGGGATGTCTCCACTTTTGGTTCATACGCCCCTTCGTCGCCTCTCTGCGAGGAGGAAGAGGGGGAATGGTCATGCTGTCCTCGATGGGCGATGAGCATGACGTTACCATTGAGCTGCTAACGGGTGATCCGAGCAGGGGTCCGAGCTCCTTTCGATTGGAGTCAGCTTGAGGTTCAGAGACACGCCCCAAAGGCACCTGCGGGTGATTCGCCTAGTCCCAGACCCATTCGATGGGGTCCGAGGGCTCGATGCCTCCCTACAATGGGATACCATCACGAATCGCTCCCGGGGGTTCTCGGATGTGTCTTAAGATACCTTGGGTTGCAACCCGAGCAGGGGCCATGTATGGGTGTACCTATAGTCATCCCTGACTCTATGCTCTGGGGTGGTTTTGGAGCCCTTTCGAGGGCCAACCTTCGAACCCGTGATCAATATTGGGCTCGGAGCCCTAAAGTCCCGAGGCGGTTCGTCTGAACCCTATTGAGGGCCGAGCCTTCAAACCTCTGAATAGTATCTTTCCTTGCCTCTTTTCCTCCTGAAGCGATATGCCAAGGTAGAATATGACTTTTTTCGATTTGCTGCTCTTTTTCCGAGGGGGTTTCCTGAGGCAGAAGACACTTCTTTCCAGTTCGATTGTCGAGAGGATAAAGGGTAGTGAAGTCGAGGGGGAGGGCATACCTTTTGAGGTGGAATGTGGAACAACACTCGGCGTGTTATTCCTCGGAAGGGACACTGTCATTTAATGCAACGAGACATCCTGTCTGTCAGCCGACCGTTCACGACACGCGTGCCCACGGGATTCGAAACAGCCATCGTCCAGCCGTTTTCGAATCACACCTTGGTGGCTCCGTCCGTCCTATAAAGCTGACCAAGAGGGAGGGCTTTGGACCATTACCTTTGCAGCCTTAATCCTTTTCCTTCAAACACCGTTTCCACCTTCTTACAAAAGATCCCTTCGCCTTCTTCTCGCCCCTTCGTTCGTTTCGATGGCAGAAAAGATCATCGTCCTTCCTCCCTGTGACCCGTGGCCCGTGTCCTCCGTCACCGATTGTAAGACCCAAAATTAGTAGGAAAAAAAAATATAATTATGATAAAATAAATAAACAAATATAGCTATTATAGTGCTTTAGGAATAGGAAATGGGAGGGAAAGTTTCAACTAAGCCATTTTTTTATCATTCCTCCAAATAAATGACAAGGGAAAAATGATAAAAAAATGATATTAGAAACAATAGTGGATATATTCACACTAAAGTATTAATTCTGATATTTGGAGAATATAAAATTCGAAATAGGGGTTTTGAATTTGAAGTGAGTTTGAAATGAGAGCTCTTAAATAGAAAAGAAAAAGAAAACCTGTGTATGGGCCGTTTTCTCCCTTGGCCGGCCCATTCATCTCCTATTTCCCCACTCCCGCCAGCCCACTCTATTCCCTCCCCTGTTCTTTTTCCTTTGTGCTAGTGATGTGTGGGTCCCACTCGCCAGCCTCTTGTGCCATGCTTGCGTTCAATGACTGGTGGGCCACCCCTCGTCAGGCTCATCTCCTCCCTAACCCGCTCGATGCCTGGGATTTCCGAGCTGCGCTGAACCCTGGCGAGATCCCCGTGCGGGTGCGTCGCCCTCGCCCACTTGCCGACCCTGAAACGCGGGACCCACGTGGTCAGGCGCTTCATCCCCACACGAAAAGAACGAGCCCTGGATCAGTGTCCGCGCGGAGATCGCGCAGGTTTGGCCACCGGTGTCCGTGATCCGATCTCCAAACTCCCCAGCCGAGATCCTCGCTGCCTGCCCCTATTTAAACACCAGTCACGGCTTGGCCTGGCTCCATCTTCAGCCGGCCAAGGTTGCCGTCAAACTTGGGAATCGCTCGCCGGAGCTGTAACTCTGCCGCAGATCCGCCTTCTCTGTGGCCGAGGAATTCCACGCCGCCAAGCTTGGTAAGAACTGCTTCCATCGTTTCGTCTTTGTCTCGAATACGTGTAGCGCCATCCGGGGTAGTTGTTGGGGCTCTAGGGCGTCAATCCGGTCGCCGGTTTTTGGGCTCCGCCGTGAGGGAGGCTCGGGTCACCTACTCTGTGTCCTGCTGGTGACGATGCGGCCGAGCGGTTGATGGCCGACGCGCGGATCAGGTTATCCTGGGGGATTTGTTGGATTGGGTAGTTGACCATGGGGTCACCGGTTGGGGGGCTGGTCGGCGTAAGTATTGTGACCAAGCTTTGGGCGCCGCCGTGACTCGTGGCGGGTTGAAGAAGAAAGCATGAGGACCGCGGGATCTGGCTGGGATGGTGGGGATTTGATCAGGGTCAGGGGTGATGTGAACCGTTAGATCTAGGTGAGCGTGCGGCTTGGATTGCGTTTGGTTGTTGGAGTAATGTGATCCGTGGATCTCCAATCCAACGGCCGCTGTGGCGTACCGGTTCGGGTATGATTGGTTCTAATCTGGGCCGTGGAAACACAATCGGGCGGCTCTGGTTGCTCCTTACCCCTTCGTCGTTGGCATTTTTCTTATGAGACCTTGGGGTTTCATTTATTCAACCCGCCGTCCACGCGGGGTGAATATGGGTCTTGGGATCTTTTGCGCCGAACCCCCTTCACTCTCTAACAATAGTGCGCCCAGTCCAGTACTGGCTTAAATCGATTAAATGATTTAGAAATCGAATTTATAATATGAAAATAAACCCTAGAACTTGTAAAACCCATAGAAATTCCATTTTTAGTCCAAATTAATCCATTCCAATTCCTATAATCCTATAATAATGTTGTTTATTACCCTGTATCTTTGTTTTGACATGAAAATGGTATTAAAATTTATCTCTTGATTAATCTCGTATAAAATACATAAAACCTTAGGAAATTCATAACTTAATAACCGTAGCTCCGAATTTAGTGATTCTTATTCCTACGATCTCGTAGCAACGCGTAGATTATTATTACGTAGTTTATTCTTATGTTTGGTGTGATGTTAATTTTGTATATACCATGTTTGTCTGTATTGCTACGTTTAGCAGTGAGGACACGTGTCACCTGAAGATCATCCTGGTACCTGGAATCTCGAGTCCCAGGCAAGTTGTGCCCTTGATCACTTCTTTTTACCCACTCATGTTCTAATTAATCATAATGATCTGCATAGGTTAATTTGACGGGACCTAATAGGTTACCCTAGTTTTGACTATCTTTATACCTTGTTTACCACTGAACTTTTTGGGTAGTACTTGCTAGTGCTTTATGTGGTTTTGGGTATGAAGATACATTATTTATGATTACACTTTTATTATCTGTTTATTTTTACTGTTCATGATAAGATCATTATGTTAATTGGAACATGGAGAACCACCCGGGAAAACAGTGCTACCACAAGGGTTTAATGGGACGCCCTTGGCCGATTAATTAGGAAAGCTAGTGGAAGACTACCTTACCCGAAAGGGGCAAGGGCAGTAGGGGAGTGGTCAGTGTAGGGAGGCCCTCGGGAGGATTTTGCTGTGATGGCGGTCCTGCAAGGGATTCCTGGGAAGGCCCTCGGGAGGATTTTGCTGTGATGGCGGTCCTGCAAGGGATTCCTGGGGAGGCCCTCGGGAGGATTTTGCTGTGATGGCGGTCCTGCAAGGGATTCCTGCATTGGAGCTTCCTATAAACTGTAGCGGGTTTTCTGAAGCTAGTGGAACTTTGTAAAGGCCTCGTAGTGTTACCCTGCCTCGCCTCCTCGGTAGAGGTGTATGGGAAGTCGCAATCCCTTGGCAGATGGGTAACATGACTTGTGGGTAAAGATGCGCAACCTCTGCAGAGTGTAAAACTGGTATACTAGCCGTGCTCACGGTCATGAGCGGCTCGGACACTCACATGATTAATCTATGGAACTTAAATTCAATTTGTCATATGCATTGCATCGCAGGTGATGTTGTTACTTCTGTTCTACTATTTAATTGGGTTGGTATTTACTTATACTTAGTAATGGCTAATAAAATTTTGACCAACTTTAAAAGCAATGCTCAGCTTCAGCCATCCTCTTTGGTAAGCCTTACACTTCACGTGAGCTCCCACCTTTGGCGAGTTCATGCACATTATTCCCCACAACTTGCTGAGCGATGAACGTATGTGAGCTCACTCTTGCTGTCTCACACCCCCCCCACAGGTCAAGAACAGGTACCACAGGATGAGGCGCGTGGAGGGTGCTGCGATGTGTTCGTGAGAGGTCTAGGTCGTCGTCTCCCAGTCAACTTTGGGTTGCTGGATCGTTTCCTCATATGATGTAATTATTTAAATATTTTTGTACAGAACTCCTGTTATATAGTAAAGATGTGACATTCGTTCCTGTGCCACTATGCATCATATGTGTGAGGCTTGGTCCCAGCACACCTGGTGTTTATGTTCTCACCCGGGTTTTGGACCCCTAAAATCCGGGTGTGACAGAAGTGGTATCAGAGGAATGTTGACTGTAGGACGAAACCTAGATAGAACTGGACAACCATTCTTTACTTACCCTTGCTACTCTGATTCTTTTCTAAACTTATCTTAATCTTTTCTCGTCTATTTCCGCTCTACTCTGATTATTCTTACCTTTTCTTTCCAAAGACAAATGTGGATTTCACACTATGAAATCCAGTACCTAAGGTGACCTTTAGGAATAGGAACCTGCTCTTAGGAAAAAAAAATCAAAACTATTTTTGTAAATATTTGTATGCTTGAAATGCTTGTTCTTATGATACTTGTTTGATTTGGATCTTTGATTGAGTGTGATGAGTTGTGGAGTAATGTCCACAATTACATCTGCATATACATATAAAAAAAATGTTTATAAAAATAACTAGATAAACTAGATTAGTCCCCTAAAAAAATAAAATATCTAGTATTCTGTATCTATCTCATCTTATCAGATTCTATCTTACCTTTGGACATTCACCTCATACAACTAGTTACCCTAGTCTTGACATAAAATATCTGGTCAAGCCCTACCAAAGAATCTTCAGTACATAACCAACTATTAGCTTAATCATTCTGCCTACCA
This sequence comes from Zea mays, assembly GCF_902167145.1. Lineage (NCBI taxonomy): Eukaryota > Viridiplantae > Streptophyta > Magnoliopsida > Poales > Poaceae > Zea > Zea mays. The sequence continues at coordinate 52,430,238 of NC_050098.1, read as the reverse complement.
AATGATTCCCTTGCAAAACTATCTTACGATATGCTTCTAACTTAGATGGTCAATACCAGGAGGGGTGGTGGAATTGATTTACCTCCTAATCGACACACTCGACGGATATATAGACAACCCCAGCCACAGCCAGCAGAGATGAATCCTCCTAATCCTCCACCAGGCGGAGTTGACCCACTGATTGCAGCTCAAATGAGAATGATGCAGCAAATGGCTGACACTATGGCAGATATGCGCGCCCAAATGCAGCAAGAACGCCAGGAAATGCGCCAGGAAAGAGAGGATGCACGTCGGGAGATGCACCAAGAGCGGGAAGAGATACGCCAGGAGAGAAGGGTGCAACAACAGCAGCTGCAACAACAACTTCAACAACAGCAGCAACAGCAACATGTGCCATTGCCTCCACCTCCACCACCGGTTCCACCCCGAGATAAGCATCGGGAATTCATGAGCCACAAACCACCAACCTTCTCCAACTCCACGGATCCACTACAAGCTGATGACTGGCTAAAGTCTATAGAGAAGATGCTCAACATAGCTCAGTGCTCGGACCGAGAGAAAGTACTCTACGCATCAGGTCGTCTCGCTGGTCCTGCTGCAGATTGGTGGGATGCGTACTGCGCTGCTCATGCTGCTGTCGATACAATTACCTGGGCAGAATTCTCCACACAATTCAGGAATTACCATATTCCTGCTGGACTCATGAAGATTAAGAGAAAGGAGTTTCTCTCCCTCAAGCAAGGAAGTATGTCCGTGAGTGAATATAGGGACAAATTCATCCAGTTATCTCGATATGCTCCTAGAGATGTTGAGGATGATGAGCAAAAGCAGGAGCTTTTTCTGGACGGTTTGATTGGACCCTTGCAATATCAACTGGTATCGCACACATTCCCATCCTTCCAAAGGCTACTGGATAAAGCTATTGCTGTAGAAAACAAGAGGAGTATATTTGGAGAGAAAAGAAAGGCTGCTAACCAAGGGCAGGCTGGAAGTAGTTCCCGTCCTCGCTATACTACCACTCCAAGTACACCAGCTAGTGGAAGTACCGGGCAACAAACTCAACAGGCACCAACTGCTCCTCCGAAAGCAAGCACCCCAGCAGGACCCGTTGCTCCTAACACAACCACCAACAGGGCATGCTTCAAGTGTGGACAACCGGGACACTACGCCAACTACTGTCCCAACAGGGCTGCCTACACTACACCAGCTCCAATGAAACAAGGTCAGACCTCGGCGGGAAAGAGTCAGCCCCTATCTGTCAACCGAGGACAAGCCTATCATGCAGAAGTAGAAGCTGAACCAGGTGAACTGGAAATTCAAGAAGAAGAACCAGTGGAAGAGGAAATAGTCGGTGAAGAGGTCAATGAACAACAAGAATAGAGATAAACATAAACATAGATATATATTTTACTATTCGTAAGGCCTAAATATTAGTTTAGCTAGTAGCAGTATTTTACTCTTTTAGTAATAATAATAAGGTCTGTTGACCCTATGTGTTGCTAATGAGTTATGCATCATGCTCAGATTTCTTTGTTTGTGCATATGTTCCCACAACAATATGAGTATATATATCCTTTCTCTTACAAATCTCGAGGACGAGATTTCTGTTAAGGGGGGTAGGATTTGTAAGACCCAAAATTAGTAGGAAAAAAAAATATAATTATGATAAAATAAATAAACAAATATAGCTATTATAGTGCTTTAGGAATAGGAAATGGGAGGGAAAGTTTCAACTAAGCCATTTTTTTATCATTCCTCCAAATAAATGACAAGGGAAAAATGATAAAAAAATGATATTAGAAACAATAGTGGATATATTCACACTAAAGTATTAATTCTGATATTTGGAGAATATAAAATTCGAAATAGGGGTTTTGAATTTGAAGTGAGTTTGAAATGAGAGCTCTTAAATAGAAAAGAAAAAGAAAACCTGTGTATGGGCCGTTTTCTCCCTTGGCCGGCCCATTCATCTCCTATTTCCCCACTCCCGCCAGCCCACTCTATTCCCTCCCCTGTTCTTTTTCCTTTGTGCTAGTGATGTGTGGGTCCCACTCGCCAGCCTCTTGTGCCATGCTTGCGTTCAATGACTGGTGGGCCACCCCTCGTCAGGCTCATCTCCTCCCTAACCCGCTCGATGCCTGGGATTTCCGAGCTGCGCTGAACCCTGGCGAGATCCCCGTGCGGGTGCGTCGCCCTCGCCCACTTGCCGACCCTGAAACGCGGGACCCACGTGGTCAGGCGCTTCATCCCCACACGAAAAGAACGAGCCCTGGATCAGTGTCCGCGCGGAGATCGCGCAGGTTTGGCCACCGGTGTCCGTGATCCGATCTCCAAACTCCCCAGCCGAGATCCTCGCTGCCTGCCCCTATTTAAACACCAGTCACGGCTTGGCCTGGCTCCATCTTCAGCCGGCCAAGGTTGCCGTCAAACTTGGGAATCGCTCGCCGGAGCTGTAACTCTGCCGCAGATCCGCCTTCTCTGTGGCCGAGGAATTCCACGCCGCCAAGCTTGGTAAGAACTGCTTCCATCGTTTCGTCTTTGTCTCGAATACGTGTAGCGCCATCCGGGGTAGTTGTTGGGGCTCTAGGGCGTCAATCCGGTCGCCGGTTTTTGGGCTCCGCCGTGAGGGAGGCTCGGGTCACCTACTCTGTGTCCTGCTGGTGACGATGCGGCCGAGCGGTTGATGGCCGACGCGCGGATCAGGTTATCCTGGGGGATTTGTTGGATTGGGTAGTTGACCATGGGGTCACCGGTTGGGGGGCTGGTCGGCGTAAGTATTGTGACCAAGCTTTGGGCGCCGCCGTGACTCGTGGCGGGTTGAAGAAGAAAGCATGAGGACCGCGGGATCTGGCTGGGATGGTGGGGATTTGATCAGGGTCAGGGGTGATGTGAACCGTTAGATCTAGGTGAGCGTGCGGCTTGGATTGCGTTTGGTTGTTGGAGTAATGTGATCCGTGGATCTCCAATCCAACGGCCGCTGTGGCGTACCGGTTCGGGTATGATTGGTTCTAATCTGGGCCGTGGAAACACAATCGGGCGGCTCTGGTTGCTCCTTACCCCTTCGTCGTTGGCATTTTTCTTATGAGACCTTGGGGTTTCATTTATTCAACCCGCCGTCCACGCGGGGTGAATATGGGTCTTGGGATCTTTTGCGCCGAACCCCCTTCACTCTCTAACAATAGTGCGCCCAGTCCAGTACTGGCTTAAATCGATTAAATGATTTAGAAATCGAATTTATAATATGAAAATAAACCCTAGAACTTGTAAAACCCATAGAAATTCCATTTTTAGTCCAAATTAATCCATTCCAATTCCTATAATCCTATAATAATGTTGTTTATTACCCTGTATCTTTGTTTTGACATGAAAATGGTATTAAAATTTATCTCTTGATTAATCTCGTATAAAATACATAAAACCTTAGGAAATTCATAACTTAATAACCGTAGCTCCGAATTTAGTGATTCTTATTCCTACGATCTCGTAGCAACGCGTAGATTATTATTACGTAGTTTATTCTTATGTTTGGTGTGATGTTAATTTTGTATATACCATGTTTGTCTGTATTGCTACGTTTAGCAGTGAGGACACGTGTCACCTGAAGATCATCCTGGTACCTGGAATCTCGAGTCCCAGGCAAGTTGTGCCCTTGATCACTTCTTTTTACCCACTCATGTTCTAATTAATCATAATGATCTGCATAGGTTAATTTGACGGGACCTAATAGGTTACCCTAGTTTTGACTATCTTTATACCTTGTTTACCACTGAACTTTTTGGGTAGTACTTGCTAGTGCTTTATGTGGTTTTGGGTATGAAGATACATTATTTATGATTACACTTTTATTATCTGTTTATTTTTACTGTTCATGATAAGATCATTATGTTAATTGGAACATGGAGAACCACCCGGGAAAACAGTGCTACCACAAGGGTTTAATGGGACGCCCTTGGCCGATTAATTAGGAAAGCTAGTGGAAGACTACCTTACCCGAAAGGGGCAAGGGCAGTAGGGGAGTGGTCAGTGTAGGGAGGCCCTCGGGAGGATTTTGCTGTGATGGCGGTCCTGCAAGGGATTCCTGGGAAGGCCCTCGGGAGGATTTTGCTGTGATGGCGGTCCTGCAAGGGATTCCTGGGGAGGCCCTCGGGAGGATTTTGCTGTGATGGCGGTCCTGCAAGGGATTCCTGCATTGGAGCTTCCTATAAACTGTAGCGGGTTTTCTGAAGCTAGTGGAACTTTGTAAAGGCCTCGTAGTGTTACCCTGCCTCGCCTCCTCGGTAGAGGTGTATGGGAAGTCGCAATCCCTTGGCAGATGGGTAACATGACTTGTGGGTAAAGATGCGCAACCTCTGCAGAGTGTAAAACTGGTATACTAGCCGTGCTCACGGTCATGAGCGGCTCGGACACTCACATGATTAATCTATGGAACTTAAATTCAATTTGTCATATGCATTGCATCGCAGGTGATGTTGTTACTTCTGTTCTACTATTTAATTGGGTTGGTATTTACTTATACTTAGTAATGGCTAATAAAATTTTGACCAACTTTAAAAGCAATGCTCAGCTTCAGCCATCCTCTTTGGTAAGCCTTACACTTCACGTGAGCTCCCACCTTTGGCGAGTTCATGCACATTATTCCCCACAACTTGCTGAGCGATGAACGTATGTGAGCTCACTCTTGCTGTCTCACACCCCCCCCACAGGTCAAGAACAGGTACCACAGGATGAGGCGCGTGGAGGGTGCTGCGATGTGTTCGTGAGAGGTCTAGGTCGTCGTCTCCCAGTCAACTTTGGGTTGCTGGATCGTTTCCTCATATGATGTAATTATTTAAATATTTTTGTACAGAACTCCTGTTATATAGTAAAGATGTGACATTCGTTCCTGTGCCACTATGCATCATATGTGTGAGGCTTGGTCCCAGCACACCTGGTGTTTATGTTCTCACCCGGGTTTTGGACCCCTAAAATCCGGGTGTGACACCGATGCAGATCTGGAGGCGCTGGTTGAAGCTGGCCTGCCTCGACCCCAGCCCAAGTGGATCACGTCGCACGACGAGCAGGTGTCGAATCCGCCCAAGGGCTACATTGTCAGCTTCACCTCGTTCCACGAATGGGGCTTTGTGGTTTCGGTGAACCGCTTCATGTGGGCCCTGCCATACTACTACGGGGCGGAGCTGAAAAAACTTCAACCCTAACTCCATTGCGCAGGCGGCCATCTTCTCCACCGTCTACAAGGGGTTCCTGGGGATTGAGTTCCACTGGGATTGAGCCCTTTTCCCTCGCAAGCGAGGTGAGGAAGGTACGCCATGTCGTCCGCGTTGGCAGTTGCACACTCCAGCTACGTTTGGACCGAGCGGCGATGTACATCCCTACCACCCTTACCTCATCGAACAAGGGGTGGCAGAGCTGATGGTTCTACATCTGCAACGACGATGGGCGCTGCCGATGTTTACACACCGCGTCATCCTCGGAGCGAAGGAGAAGTGGAGGTCGGGGCTGCCGTGGGATCTCTAGACCCACCTGAAGTCGCTGTTGGAGGCGTTGCAGAAGCTCCGAGACTGCGGTCTCACCACGGCTAGAGTTGTCACGGCCTTCCACAGGCAACGGGTGCTGCCGTTGGCCGACCGCCGACTCCGCCTCGACGAGATGACCCCTATCGGTACCCTGAATCAGGGGTACCCCTTACTATAGTATGAAGACACGGTGCCCGTACGACGATCTCTAGCCGCACGGTGAATAGCACCCGACCCCACCACGTGGATGGCTCAAGGGGCACCACGTGGCGAGAAAAGATGACACATCCCAGGATGTATCAGTTGGACCGGACCTCCGCGAGGAAGCACCAGACCCCTGTACGCACAACCCAGACCCCCGATTATGGTTCGGGACTCCCAAGTAAGCATGCCGAGACCCTTGGATGGGGTCCGGATCCCTCCGAGTAAGGTTCGGGCCACAACGAGGTCCCGGGACAGGGGATACCCTAGCATAAGGAAGGGTCCGGTACTAACATGTGTCCAGGCCTTATCCTGTGCGCTTGCGCTCCCCGCTCAGGTGGAGACCCGATGCTGCCACATGGCTTGTTGCCCATGACAGAAGCCAATGGGTGGAGCCTAACGTAAGTCCATTGTCAAACAGTGCGCCCGTGCTGTGCGGCGCACTGTGTCCATCATCCCTTATACAAGAAGCTTCCCCTGCACGCGAACGAGAGAGTTTCTCCCATGAGTTTGATGGCCCACTTGGCTACCCTGCCCGAGGCTTCCTATTCTGGACGATCTCCTCTAGAGGGAAGGACGACACCACTGTTACGGAATGGGACTCGAAATAATGGCACAGTTTTCTCCGAGTTAGGATCACCGCGTAGACAAGCAAATGCAGTTTCTAGATCGGCGACAAGGTGAAAGTTGCTAGAGGGGGGTGAATAGGCAAGTTAAAACTTTTTTCAACAAAAACTAGAAACAAACTGGGTAAAACCAGTTCAACAAGTGTCAAAACCGGTTCAATTGGTTTGCATGAGCTCAACTAAACGATGAGATATAAAACTGAATTGATCTCGAAATTCACCCAGTTAACTTTGGAAATGAGATGTTCTAAATGATCCACATGATTCAAAGTAGTAGAGCTGAGAAGGGCACTTCTCAAAATCCACACACCAAAAAGATATGAACAAATCTTCCACAGAAGGATGAGAGAACGAAGAACACAAACAAACACAATGAGCAAGAACACAAGAGACACAAGATTTATCCTGAGGTTCGGTCACACCACAAAAGGTGCCCTACTTCCTCGTTGAGGCGCCCATAAAGAGCCGGGTCTCTTTCAACCCTAATCCTCCCTTCGCCGACCACAAAGATCAAGCCCACACAATAATCTTTGTTAAAACAAGCGGGTAATACAAACTTTCTTGTGGTCTTCCACAAGATTTGGAGACTCACAAGAGACACCTAGTCGTCTAGGAGCTAGAAGCTCCAAGAGTAATGAATCCACAAAGAACTCAATGTAGTACCAAAGCTCGAATGGAGAAGAGCAAGAGGGATTTAGAGATGAAGCACAAAAACTGCAGCTCTCAAGCTCACTCAAACATTTCTCTCCAAAGATTTGAAATGGGAGAGGCAAGAGATGTGTGAGAGAGAGTGGGAGGTGTTTCTTAGGTTAGAAATGGAGTTCAATTCATGCTTCCTTTTTTAGGGAGAGAGGTAGGAGTGAGTATATATAGGTGGGGCTTCAAAACTAGCCGTTGGACCAGAAATCCCGAATAAAACTGGTTCAACCAGTCTGCAGTCTGACTGGCAGACTGCTGCGCAGACTGGTCAAGTTGACCAAAACCAGTTGAACCTCTTTCGGGGGCGGTTGAACCTCTCTAGGGAGGGTGGTCGAACCTCTCTAGGGGGCGGTTGAACCTCTTTGGCAGACCTATCAGCATGTCTGCCAGTCTGACTTGTGCAGTCTGGCCAAGATGACCAAACTGGTTGAACCGCCCCTGATGACTCTGTCGACCTGTTTTCGCCAGTTTGACTGGCAGACTGTTGGTCAGAGGTCAGAGGGGTCAGAGACCAGTTGAACTGCCCTGAAAAACCAGTTCAACTGGTCTTGACCAGGGAGTTTAGGAGAGAAAACCCCAGTTCAACTGCCCAGAGGCAAGTTCAACGGGTGTATGGTCAGAGAGGTTCACAGTTGAAGTTGAAGTTCAGCTGGAGTTGAGAAAGCTCAAGTGTAGTTGAAAAAGCTCAACTGCAGTTGAAGAAGTTCAACTCAGCTGAAGTTCAGCTCAGCTAAAAAAGCTCAACTGCAGCTGAAGAAGCTCAACTCAGCTGAAGTAAGTTCAGCTGAAATGCTCAACTGCAGCTGAAGAAGTTATGCTGCTTTTCAACAAGAACACTCTCAGTTTCTCAAACCTAACCACGGTCAACCATAGAACGTTCAATAGATTTTTGGTTTTCAAAAATAGCTTTTGAATATAGAGGCTTGAGCTTTGGCAAACACCAACCTTCTTTTTGGATCCCCCTTGATGGTACGAGAATTTCTATACTCAAGTTAAATAAAATATAATTAAGTAAACTCCTTGAGTCATTGGTGTCTCATGTGTGATTTCTCCATGGCGTTGCTTCATAAGGATCACAAACATCTTTGTCTTACCTTTTGAAGCAAACACAAATCAAACCCTGTGACTTGTACCATATCACCATATATGAGTTCAAATCATGGCTTCAAGTCACCTTACTGATGCATCAACATGTTATAACTCTTCGTAGCTGATTAGTTCATCGACTTAGTGCAAGTACTCTCTTCTTCACCTTAGCCATGGTACCTCGGTTCACAAGCTGTCACTTGTCCTTCACCGTCGCTTAGTTCCTCGAAGCCCTTTCATTGCTATCTTCACCCTATCAAGCCATTCTTGAGTGACATCATATTGAGTATCCATTGAGAGAATCATTTCTTCAATATTGTGAACCTTGCTTGAATGTCTTCTAGATATAACTGTTAAGATCAATCAAGCTCTAGTTTGATTCTCATAGAAGCATATATGGACTGATAGTAATATGGTCAAACCAATTCACGATTTCTCATATATTATTCACTTTGGCTTGACCAATCCTCTTAATCACTTCATCCTCTATTCTGATTATATGTATGTAGTGATTTCTCAGGTCTTGTCCATATATTCAAACCAATATAGAGATCATATTATATCCATTTTGCATTGTATCATTCGTTATTTAACCTTGTGTTGAACCTTCGTTCACTAATCATTATACACTATTCAAGTATGTTCATCATACTGAATTTCCTATTCAACACTTAGCAAACTGGTAATACCTTTGAATGTGTTGTTATCCAAATCACCAAAACTCACAAAAGGGATGAATGCACTTTCAATCTCCCCCTTTTTGGTGATTGATGACAACACATTTAAAGCTTACATAAGATTTGATAAATAAGATTTTGAATCTTATGATATAGTTTCCTCCCCATTTAAAGCTTACATAAGATTTGATAAATAAGATTTTGAATCTTATGATATAGTTTACTCCCCCTAAATATGCGCATTTCAGAAAATACCAATTTTGGACGCAAATGCCAAAAGTACATATTTGGGTCACACTATGGAGACAACTTATATCATACTATTCATGGGGTGCAATGTGTCTTAGAATAAACGTGATGCTCATGACATAGAATGCACTTATCAACTTTCTATATCTTATGTTTTTCTTATGATTCCCCCTTTTTATTAATTATTTCTCTCCATGTTAAATGTCTTCTAACACTTAGTTACATACGACTAAAGGTAAGCTTTAATGCAAAATTTCTCCCCCTTTGTCATAAATCTCCAAAAAGGATACAAAGAATATAAAGGGTATAAATTATGATTAAGCAAGATGTGAACACACTATCATGAAAAGGGTCCTTAGATGGCACAAAGGTAATGGATAAGTGTCATAAGTGATGTACCTTTGCATTTTACCCTTTCAAGGGGGTGTTCCAAACTTGTGTTGGATTTAGAATTCATTTGCAAGCTCTTGTTGGTATAGTTGTGACATAGGTCCAAGATATTAAATGAAGATTGTCATACTAAATCGAAGGTGAAACTTGATTCCTAGAGTCTAGATGTCACCTTTGTTCCATGCCACATGGTCTCCATTACAATCATGAATTTCTATCTTAGCTTTTGATAGGCTTGACATTTCAAAGGGAAACTTATCCTCTTCAAATGATCAAGAGAAACTCATTTTCTTGATAGGTTCAAGAGAAACTCATTTTTATTTCTATGGAACCATTCATCCTCATTTGATGTTCTCCAAGGTGTGAGTATACACAACATGAACTTGAAAGAAATCATTAGTTTCACAGGATATCGGCTAAACTCTCCCACAATTTGTGTATGTAAGAGTACACAAAGTACACTTATGCACATCAACAATACAAGGTTAAAGGAGATGTTTGCACTATATCTTGGTTTAACAATTGAAAGTTTAAGAACTGAAAGTATATCAATTGAAATCCTGAAGGTAAACTCATAATGAAGGATATTATATGATTATTTCACTACTTCATTATTTGGTTTACATGATAGTTCAACTCCCTTCTTGATTCACTGTGATCTCTTTTATTTTTGTGATTTCATCCAACCAAGTGATCTTGAACTTCATTCATCTTTGCTTGATTCGATCATACTTGATATTAGACCAATCGAAACTCAATGATTGAAAGAACCAAGACTCTTATATCCGTAGATTTTGAATCCATCTTGAAAGCACTTGGAAGGACCTTACTGAAACACTTAGAAAAGAGAGCATTAAAAACACAAAGGAGGGTTTCACAAATGATTATCCTTATATGTGGATGGCAAATGAATCATCATTCTTGAAACCCAAAAGGATAGACTAAATTCCTTTAAATTAGTGCACACATATAGTTGATGTTGAAGTTATATGCACTATTGAACATTTTATATCGCAAGGAATTTAACCTATACTATGGTACATCCCACTAAGGATAGAATACTAAAACAACTGAAGGAGAGGAAGTTTTCATACCTTGGCCTCTTATCAACTTCATCTTACTTTGGTTGAATAATATCCTTTAAGCTTGTGATTTATCCAACTTAAAACAAGCACCATCTATTAACATAGATTTTCTATAGATAAACTCAACACAAGAGATGCCATTAGTAGCACAAGCACTAATTTATTATTTAGCAACCCTTTATATATGGAAGGCAAGCGAGTTGCTAAAATAGAGAAACCTCATAATATGGACTAAACTTTCCTTGAGCCCTCATGCACAATATATTTTGAATGACATGGATAATATCCATGGTTGTTCAATGAAGTCTAAAGGGCTGACTTAATCCATATTATGGTGAGTGTCTAATATAGAAGAATCAAATCCAAATTAACTAGATAGAGAATACGTCACATAATTTTGGATTGTTCACCATATGATAATATTCATTCATCTTTCAATTGGACCTTTATTTCATAATCAACAACTAATGTATATCCTCAAGTGCTTCTTTTCCCTTAGTGGCTACACAAGTCACAAAAGGGATAAGATTTGAAAATAATATGCACTTGAGATTCAGTTGTTACCACCCTTCCTACTATCTCCAAATATGATTTATACATTCATTATCGAACACGCAACTTGATCCATTGAATGAGTGATCCTGCAAAAACAAGTTTAAGCTTCATATCTTGATACCCAATTTGAATTGGGTCCTTTGAGATTAGTAGTAAGAGCCTTGAGTACCCACACAATCCTTATTGTGGCCTTTCTCTTTGTGTAGGCACCCACATATACATGACAACCATCTTACATGGTTTCAAGTCAATATTTAATCACACAGATAAAATCTAGAGTTAAGAATAGGAGCCTTTTCTCCTTTTCTTGATACATCATTGTGTTGCCTTCTTGATGATGAACCTAGCTTGACCTTGGGTGCACCTAGCTTATCAAGGTTAGTCGCATAACCATTCATATCATAAAGACAAGTTATGCATGGAATTTATAACTTAGTGATCCAATTCAATGTGAAGCATATGGATACTGATTGAAGTAGATTCTAAATATCAAAATATGGGTTTCCAAAATTTAGAGAGTATGGATCACTAATTGTACCTTTTACAGTTTAAAAATCATATCCATGTTAGTGCATATGTATGTGATGAATATCAACACAAAGGATTCTTATGCACTTTTAGATTTAACGATAAGGGAATTTTAAACTGCATCAAGAGTAGCTATTTAGAAAACAAAGATTACAATCCATATGAATGAGATACAAATTTACCATTTTGGATTGTCTTAGTATAGCTTACTCAAGGGAAACTTATTCTCTACAACACAAGATATATAATGTTCTCCCACTAGATATGTGCATCAAGTATTTGAATGACTTGCCACATGCACTTTCAATTCAGTTAAGAGTCTCATGAGGAGTACATTACATATCATGGTCAAGGCATGACAAATTTGCAATGAATTAACTTATCCTTAAGAATACTTACCACCAAGTAGAGTGTATCATTTGTTATACCAAATTGAAAGATCTTACTATCTGTGGTGGTGTCATCGTAGTATTCTTCTTTTCATCATTTGAGGAGACTTCCTGCATTAGCTTGTTATCTCTTTTCCTTTTAATACTAGTTGAAAAAGAACTTTGAAAAGAGATATTAGTAGTACATGGAAGTGTTTAATGAATGGTGACCTTTAGATATGAATTGCAAACAAATCATCATTTATTAGGCATAAAGGCATAAGTTAAATTCCATTTAAGTTAATGCACATGGAGGAGTGGATTACCAATATGCACCAATTTACAAATTTAAACCAAAAGGAATTTAACTTTCATATTGACATTTCTTTCCATAGAATAGATTATTACAAATTGAAAGAATGTCACTTGAAAGAAACTATTATTGGTCACATACCAAATGAAACAACTAGTTCCATACCTTTGCGTTGAGCATTCCTAACCTTTCTTTTAGGTTAAGATTAACCTTTAATGCTTGTGATTTTACCAAATGAAAGAGCACAATCTCTACTTATGAATTTCCATGAAATAGTAAAATAAGGAAACCTCATGATATGAACTGAGTTACCCTTACAAGCATCATGCATAACACTGATTTAAACAAGGTGAAAATAGCATGATTATTTAATTAAGTTTACATGGCAAGTTTAATTCATAGCATGGTGAGTAATTAATGTATAAGACTCAAACCAATTTAAAACAAGAAGGAATACATCACATAGTATTGGATTGATCTTCTTTGAATGTTGAATGGCACATTCCATGTGAGAAACACATTCTCATCTTGTGAGACTACATAAACACTTAGATAGAAACATTAGTCTCACAACTCTAGTCATATAGAGAATTCCCCTTTTGGTAAATGCTTTAAGAATTTGAATTTCTTACTTAGCACTCTATTCATTTAAAAACATAGGATAAGACTCTTTATGTCTAGGTCATGGCAATAATATGATAATTAACTTGAAATATGCCACAAGATACATACAACCAATTAAAAGCATGTAGGTTGTCACAATATAAAAATATGAACTTGCAATCTACCATATAATTGGAACTTTTCTAAGACAAGGTAAAATATTTTAAGTTCATTCTCAAGTGCTTCATTTTTCCTTGTGTGGCTACAAAAGACACGAAGGAATATACTCATTAAGATTAATGTGCACTTAAGATTTAATTGTTACCATCCTTTGGGTAGCCCTTAGATGTAGGCCTTTTGCTTGATTCTCACAAAGGTTAATCCTTATTCCCTACAACACAAGTTCTTGCTAGAGATGAATATGAAGTTAGAGATATAACAACTCGATTCATCTTTGGGCCAATCTTAAGAGTATAGTCAATGTAAGATTGATAGCTTGAGATAAGAATTGAGTTAAACTGCTCAAGCACCCCAAAGCTTCATATCATCTCTGGGTACCTGCAGAACTTATTGAGTACATTTTGGTACTGTCACACCCGGGTTTCGGGGCACCAAGACCCGGGCGCGAACATAATCACCAGGTGTGCTGGGACCAAGTCTCACACATATGATGAATCATGGCACAGGATCGAATGTCACATCTTTACTACATAACAGGAGTTTTATACAAAATAAATAATTACATTTTAAGGAGACAACGGTCCAGCAACCCAAAGTTGACTGTGAGACGACGGCCTAGACCACTCACGAACTCATCACAGCATCCTCCATGCGCCTCATCCTGTGGTACCTGTTCTTGACCTGTGGGGGGGTGTGAGACAGCAAGAGTGAGCTCACATACGTTCATCGCTCAACAAGTTGTGGGGAATAATGTGAATGAACTCGCCAAAGGTGGGAGCTCATGTGAAGTGTAAGGCTTACCAAAGAGGATGGTTAGAGCTGAGCATTGCTTTTAAAGTTGGTCAAAATTTTATTAGCAGTTACTAAGTATAAATAAATACCAAACCCAATTAAGTAGTAGAACAAAAGTAACAACATCACCTGCGATGCAATGCATATGACAAATTGAATTTAGTTCCATAAATTAATCATGTGAGGGTCCGAGCTGCTCATGACCGTGAGCACGGCTAGTATACCAGTTTTACACTCTGCAGAGGTTGCGCATCTTTACCCACAAGTCATGTTACCCATCTGCCAAGGGATCGCGACTTCCCATACACCTCTACCGAGGAGGCAAGGCAGGGTAACACTACGAGGCCTTTACAAAGTTCCACTAGCTTCAGAAAACCCGCTACAGTTTATAGGAAGCTCCATTGCAGGAATCCCTTGCAGGACCGCCATCGCAGCAAAATCCTCCCGAGGGCCTCCCTACACTGACCACTCCCCTTGCCCCTTTCGGGTAAGGTAGTCCTCCACTAGCTTTCCTAATTAATCAGCCAAGGGCGTCCCATTAAACCCTTGTGGTAGCACTGTTTTCCCGGGTGGTCGCTCCATGTTCCAATTAACATAATGATCTTATCATGAACGATAAATAACAACGGATAACAAAAGTATAACCATGAGTAATGTATCTTCATACCCAAAACCACATAAAGCACTAGCAAGTACTACCCAAAAAGTTCAGTGGTAACAAGGTATAAAGATAATCAAACTAGGGTAACCTATTGGGTCCCATCAAAATTAACCTATGCAGATCATTATGATTAATCAGAACATGGCTGGGTAAAAAGAAGTGATCAAGGGCACAACTTGCCTGGGACTTGAGATTCCAGGTACCAGGATGATCTTCAGATGACTCGTAACCTCACGCTAGTCGTAGCAATACAAATAAACATGACATGGGCAAAATTAACATCACACCAAACATAAGAATAAACTGCGTAATAATGATCTACGCGAAGCTACGAGATCGCGGGATCGAGAACTACTAAGATCGGAGTTACGACTAAGGAGTTACGATTTTATAGAGGCTCTATGTGATTAAATATAGAATAGACTAAGTGCAACATTTTAACCTATATTTCATGACAGAACAAAGTTGCCAGATGATAATAAATATTATTATGAGACTAATGCAACTATAATGGATCAAAAAGGAGTTACGGTTATTGAGTTACGAATTTCTGAGTTATTTAGCACCTAGAATAGATTAATTCAAATGAACAATTTTATTTTAAGTTGCATGGCTAAACAAAGGTAATAGGTGATAGACAATATTAAAACAAAATTATTACCACTGGAATGACTCAATTTGGAGTTAAAACGAATTAACTATGAATTTCACAAGTTTCTAGAATTATTTTTGTATTAGAAATCAATTTATGTAATTAATTATCCATTTTTATTGTTCTCTGGACCGAGCACCAAATACAGAGAAACAAAGGGGCAGAACCAGAAGTTTTCCCCAGACTCAGGCTTCCCACATATGGACGGCGGGTTGATTTTAAGTAAATCGCGGGGCTCTTACGTAAAAGTGTCCCAGCGAAGGGGTATTCATCGCCGAGAGCCGCACGATCACAAATGAACGGCCAGGATTAGACTTGGGGGCAATCCGAACCGGTACGCTATATGGACTGTTGGATCAAGATCCAACGGCCCACGATTGATCCGCAAACCTAACGCGAGGGCACGATCTCACCCGTTCGCGCACCGATCAACGGCTCCGGTTAACCAGTGCGAAAAGGGGTATGCACAGAGCCATCCTAACCGTACATCGCCCGATCTATGGTCCGGATCAATCCTTGAACCGGTATGGGCTGATCTAATCGCCCTCATCCGTCGTGGATCCAACGGCGCACATACTAACTTCCCAGGATCTAATCGTGAACGTTGGTTAAGATCCAACGGTCACCAATCCAACACCCCCCAACAGATCAAGCCGACGGCGGCGCCGCCCCACACGCACGACGGGGCTCACCGGAGCGGACCCTAACCTTGCCCAAAGGCCCCCAATCCCCAATTCGATCACCTCTACGCGATACAGGGATGACAACGAACATGATCGAGCAACCGTACAAGAGGAAATTCGTCGCGCAGGGTACCGGTCACAGGCAAGCGGCGGATGGAAGTGCTACGGCGAGAAATTGCCGATGATGCAGTCGGTCTGTTGTCGCGCTCGGTGCTCGGCGAGCATCCACAAATCCAAACGAAGCCCCTGGACTCCCTCTCGGAGCACGAGCGACGCTGACGGCACAAAGTGACCACGGCGGCGGCGGATTTCTCTAGTCCTGCGTTCGGCGCTCACGAGAACGGTGTGGTTTGAGGGGAGGAATAGGATCCAGCTGGGAGGAGATGAGTTTGCCCTTTATGCGCGCGGAAGAGTCCGCACCCCGGTCAATCCCCCCATCACGGACCCACCGAATCGAGCGGACTCCGGTGGATTCGGCTGGCTGCAACAGACTCCTAAACGCAGGGGAAGGAGACGCACCTGACGACAGGGTCCCGCTGCCAGTGTCAACGAGCGGATGCAGGCGCGCACCAGAGACCGACATGCAGGCCCCACCAGTCGGCGCGTGCAAGCTGAAGAAGTGGGCTGCGCTGGTGAAGGTTTCTGGTGGGCCGAATGTGGTATAGAGGCCCAGTTAGGGGTACAATATCCTTTTTCTTTTTAGTTCCTATTTCCTTTTCTCCCTTTTCAAATTCAATTTGAATTCAGATCTAATTCAAACCTTTTGGCCCTTCCTTACAATTTTATATTGTGCCATTAAAGTACTGACTTTGAAGATACTTATTTTTATGTATATATTTTCTATAAATTCTATACTCTTTCCCTTTCTTTTCTATGTTCTCATGGTTTTATTTTCAAGTTAAACTTTAAATTCTATGGATCCATTGATATGCTATTAATGGTATATTTATTTTATTAAGCACAAATGCACATCCAAATAAAAACTCAGCATGATGCATAAACTTTAATAGTATATCCTTTTATTACTTATTTGTTTTTGAATATAGTGTTCACATGTGATGATGCATAAAGGTCAAACCCATATAAGGAGAAATTGTTTCTCTATTGGTATTATTTCTAGCAAATTACAAAGTGGGTGTTACAGGTACCCATCTCATGATGGGTCCATCAAGGTTAGCCAATAAGGACTTAGGCACCCAAATAGCCTTGGTCCTAGAATGTGGTGAACTCATCACCTTTCTAGCACAAGAGCCAAATTTGGGTCTACTAAGCTTATTTGAATGTATTGCCTAGTTAGGCATAGGATTTTTACCCTTTGGACAAACCTTGAATAGATGACCCTTTTCACAGCAATTGTAACAAATGTGGTGCTTGTCCTTGCAATGCATTTGCCTTTTGCTTTCATCCTTTTTGATGGTCATCTTTCTTGATCGTGCAAGGTTTTGGTTCTTCATGTGGGGGCATGAATCAATTTCATGACCCTTCTCCTTGCATCAATAGCACCTTCTATCACTTCTCTTTGACCTTTATTTGTTGAAGCACATAGGTACATTGTTAGAGAAAATAGTATGATCATTAATTTTCTTACCATGAATTTTGCTCATGCCCTTCTTGGAAAGCTTGGTATTCTTTTGAAGGGGTTTTGTGCATGCTATGGTTGTCCCCTTCTCAAGCTTTTTCACCATATTATCACGATTATCTTGAGAAGGTTGAGCATGACACTTTCCCTTCAATTGAGTCAAGCTCCTTCTTAGCCTCTCATTTTCTTCCTTGAGCTCATTGTTTTCTTTTGCATGGGAAACATTACTTGTTCTTGAAAATTCTAGCTCAATAGAAGATTGGCTTTCTTGAGAGCAACATTTGTTAGCACATGATAATATAGTTTCTGTTTGAGTACATGTGCATATGTGAGGTTGGTATGATTTCAAATTAGTTAAAACAACCTCATGAGCCATTTCTAACATGATATGTGAATCCATAAATTTATTATGAGAGCACACAATCATATCATGTTTTCTTGCAAAGCTAGATTTTCAATATTTAGCTTTTCTATCGTGTTCTTGAGCATAACATTTTTATTTTCTAATTGAGCAATATATGATGAATGATTAACAACTCTAATTTGCTCAATTGAAATGTCTTCATACCTTTGGACCAAATCATCATAAGAGCACTTTAGCTTCTCATGCTTTTTGGTCAACTTCTCTAAGTCTTCGATTTTTTTGATGAGGAAGTCTTCTTGCTTATGAAGCATTTCTTTTTATTCTTCTGCTCTTTTTATGAGTTTGAGCAAGCTCATCCAATTTTTCTTGCTTAGCTGAGCGAAGAATTGTTGAAGATCATCCTCATCTTCACTATCACTTTGTTGCTCCTCCTCATCCTCACTTTCACTTTCACTATCACTCCCAATAGCGAGAAAGCACATATGAGAAGTGGATTCTTCGTTTGGTCTCCATCGATTATTTTCTTTGTCTTCAATCTTGTTCTTCGCCTCATCTTCCTTCATTTTGAGGAACATCCTTTCGGTGATTCTCTTGGCAAGGTCTATTGCCCTAGGATCAACGTCTGCACCAAAAGATGAAGTCGAGGCAACCTCAACTTTTTCAAGCTTAGAAGCACTTTCGTTTCTTAGTTCATCCCACATGATCTTTTCCTAACGCGGTTAAGCGTTAGAACAAGGATTAGCCTCTGATACCAATTGAAAGTTGCCTAGAGGGGGGTGAATAGGCAAGTTAAAACTTTTTTAAACAAAAACTAGAAACAAAGTGGGTAAAACCAGTTCAACAGGTGTCAAAACTGGTTCAACTGGTTTGCACGAGCTCAACTAAAGATGAGATATAAAACTGAATTGATCTCAAAATTCACCCAGTTAACTTTGGAAATGAGATGTTCTAAATGATCCACATGATTCAAAGTCGTAGATCTGAGAAGGGCACTTCTCAAAATCCGCACACCAAAAACATATGAACAAATCTTCCACGGAAGGATAAGAGAACGAAGAACACAAACAAACACAATGAGCAAGAACACAAGAGACATAAGATTTATCCCGAGGTTCAGTCACACCACAAAAGGTGCCCTACTTCCTCATTGAGGCACCCACAAAGAGCCGGGTCTCTTTCAACCCTAATCCTCCCTTCGCCGACCACAAAGGTCAAGCCCACACAATAATCTTTGCTCAAACGAGCGGGTAATACAAACTTTCTTGTGGTCTTTCACAAGATTTGGAGACTCACAAGAGACACCTACTCGTCTAGGAGCTAGAAACTCCAAGAGTAATGAATCCACAAAGAACTCAATGTAGTACCAAAGCTCGAATGGAGAAGAGCAAGAGGGATTTAGAGATGAAGCACAAAAACTGCAGCTCTCAAGCTCACTCAAAGATTTCTCTCCAAAGATTTGAAATGGGAGATGCAAGACATGTGTGAGAGAGAGTGGGAGGTGTTTCTTAGGTTAGAAATGGAATTCAAATCATGCTTCCTTTTTTAGGAGAGAGGTAGGAGTAAGTATATATAGGTGGGGCTTCAAAACTAGCCGTTGGACCAGAAATCTCGACTAAAACCAGTTGAACCGCCCCCTAGGGCCTGGCAGACTGTCTGCCAGTCTGACTGGCAGACTGCTGCGCAGACTGGTCAAGTTGACAAAAACCGGTTGAACCTCTTTTGGGGGCGGTTGAACCTCTCTAGGAGGGCGGTTGAACCTCTCTGGGGGCGGTTGAACCTCTTTGGCAGACCTTTCAGCCTGTCTGCCAGTCTAACTAGCAGACTGCTGCGCAATCTGGCCAAGATGACCAAACCGGTTGAACTGCCCTGGGGGCAGTTGAACCACCCCTGATGACTCTATCGACCTGTTCGCCAGTCTAACTGGCAGACTGTTGGTCAGAGGGGTCAGAGACCAGTTGAACTGCCCCAAAAAACCAGTTCAACTGGTCTTGACCAGAGAGGTCAGGAGAGAAAACCCCAGTTCAACTGCCCGGAGGCAAGTTCAACTGGTGTATGGTCAGAGAGGTTCACAGTTGAAGTTGAAGTTCAGCTGGAGTTGATAAAGCTCAACTGTAGTTGAAAAAGCTCAACTACAGTTGAAGAAGTTCAACTCAGCTGAAGTTCAGCTCAGTTGAAAAAGCTCAACTACAGCTGGAGAAGCTCAACTCAGCTGAAGTAAGTTCAGCTGAAAAGCTCAACTACAGCTTAAGAAGTTCAACTGCTTTTCAACAAGAACACTCTCAGTTTCTCAAACCTAACCACGGTCAACCATAGAATGTTCAAGAGATTTTTGGTTTTCAAAAATAGCTTTTGAATATAGAGGCTTGAGCTTTGGCAAACATCAACCTTCTTTTTGGATCCCCCTTGATAGTTGTTGGTCACTTGTTCTCAAATGCTTCGGCTTGACAGAAGGTGATAAAACAAGAGTGACGTACGAGTGATTACAATTCAGTGTGAACAGTATGATGTTACTGTTCATCTATTTATAGGTACAGGACGTAGCCTAGGTAAAATTACATTTATGTCCCTAACATTTACTGTTAGCCAAAAGGTAAGCTGTCGAGGACTAAGCAGTCTTTTCCTTTTAGGTCAGTTTCATCCTCCACCATCGTCCTTGTGCTAAGCCAAAGCTTCTCCAGCCACAGCTTCAGAGTCGGTCCATTCTTCTTCCAGATCACGCTTTTTCATACCATGCACGCCTTCATCTTAAAGCCGAAGCTTCCTGTGACAGTATACTATACTGGAAAACATGTTAGTTGTGTTTTTGAGGTCCTTCGGAAGATGAAGGCCCCCAACAGTAGCCCCTCGCAGTATTAATTTATTTTTGCTTCAAACAAAATTCAGACTGCGACGTGAACAAAGGCCTTTAGCCGAAGGTCCAAAAAACACCTTCCCTTCGCTAGAATAGCGAAAGTCAATGACTAATGGGGCCCACCAAGTTGTGATGCGCTAGGCATATAAATAGAAACCTGCAGCGATAGCATTTGTTGTGCTTTTCAGTTGCTTGTGCTATTGTTTCAAGCTTGAAATTTCTTGCTGTCAGATCTTGCTTGATTTGTGTGCTTCGTCATTTGCACAAATGTTCGCTATTCGTCTGAAGAGAACATGTATGAGGAGAAGATGATTGTGGACCCTGCCCTAGCTGGGTTTTACAAAGCAATGAAAAAGACAAACACGTAAAAGATTACGAATGAAATATTAGCTGGCTTGTCTGAGGATTCTGGTGATAGCAATGACTTCGATGTGGAAAGCGGGAATGTAGATGCCGAAGATCGGCCCTGGCGGCCAAGTCATACCATCTTCGGAAAGTCGTCCATCAAACAGAGTCAGATTGATGCCATGAAGGGAAGATACTTTCGTGACATTTCTATTGTGAGAGTTCGGGGAGATAGTGCCGCCCCTGCACCCGAGGAAGATGAAGTTGTTGTTTACAGAAGCTTCATGAAGGCAGGCCTTCGGTTCCCATTGAGCAAATTTTTGGTTGAAGTTTTGAAGACATTTGAGATCTTTCTTCATCAAATTACTCCCGAAGCTATAATCAGGATGGGTATTTTTGTCTGGGCCGTGAGAAGTCAAGGGCTGGAACCAAGCGCAAAGTGCTTCTGTAACATGCTCGAACTACTATACGAGACGAAGGCCACTGGCAAAGAGCAATATCACAACAACTTCAGTTGTTATGGCTTCGTTCCTCGTTCTGATGTAAGCTACCTAGTTCCAACATTTCGAAAAAGGTGGCCCGGGCCTGGATGGATGAATGGTTTTATGTTAAGAATAATCTGATTGAAAGGGAGGACATAAAGGGGATTAACCAACGCCCTATCTGGTCTCGCTTCGGCCTCCGAAGGCCGGCTACTGCGCATGGGAATGATACCGAAGCATGCTAGAAGGCCTTCAACAATGTTTGCGCCCTCATCGGCACAAGAGACCAAGTTCAGGAGCACATAGTTTACAGAGTATGGCCGCTTGTGAATGAATGGGAGATGCCGAAGGAAGCTACTGCCGGGTCTAGCCAAGGTGGACTGGTTTACTTGAAATACACCTTTAGATATAGAGACCGGTTTGACGAACCAAATGATGAGTGGTTGAGCAGCATAGAGGCAACCAGTGACGAGTTGCTTGGGGCATACACAAGGGCCAAAGATGATGCAATGACCTTGGCCTTCAGAGGACAGGGCAAGAAAAGGTTGAACAGAGTTTTTGATGTCATCGGTTTTGTGTACCTGGACTACACCTATCCCTCGCGAAAGCAGGGAAAGAAAAGAAAAACTGCTGCTTCGGCCATCTCTGTTGTGCCGAAGGGCAAAAAGATCAAGGTCTTAACGCACCGACCAAGATACATTGAAACGGCCACAGTGCCACAGCATAGCGAAGGGACATCTTCAACTGCTGAGGCAGAACAGACTTAATTGTCGAAGGTTCGTGCAGCCGGGCAAGTCGAAACACCAAAACATGGTGCCGAAGCCAAAGAAGAGGCGACCAAAGAGTCAGAGCTAGGGAAAGCAATAGCACTGTGTAACACCCTGAATTTAGGAGTATAAAATTTCTTTCTTATGATCATCCAAATTCAGGTGTTACTCTTCTCTATCTCACTCTAGCTTCACTCTCTCGCTAGTTTTCTCCCTCTCTTTTTCTTTTAATTAGGGTTAGTGGAATTAGTGAAGGATTATTTATTTTATTTTGCCCAAAACATATGAGTCATGGAATGTTGCATCATATTGAGCCTAAATATTCTTTGAATTGTTGCACATATTTGATTTGGTTTGAATTTGAAACTTGATTTGAATTTGAATTGAAAACCCTAGAGAAAATAAATAGAAAAGGCAATAGAAATTCCAGGAAAAAGGAAAAGGCCATTTCAGCCCAAACCGGCCCACTTAGCCCAGCCCACACGCGCGCGTCCCGCCCGCGCCCGCGCGACCCCTGTGCCTGACAGGCGCGCCCCGCCTGTCGGCGCAAACCTGAGCGCGCTCACATCCCCTCTCTCTCTCTCTCTCACTGCTCTGTGGGGCCGACCTGTCGGCGCTGTTTCCCTCACGCGCCCCCGCTCCCTCTCACTCTGTCCCGCCATCCCCACCTGTCAGCTCGTCCTTAACCTCTTGCCCACGATGTCCCCATTGTGGACGCGCCCACGACCGTGCTTTCTCTTGCCACGTCCGCGCCCCTTTTGAGCCCCGCGCCCTGCTCGTCCACCTCCCCTCTCTCATTTGCGCACTCTGCCAAACCTCGTCGCCCTCTCTCTCGCTCTGCGCGCGCGACCAGAGCCCCGCCACCACCTACCGACGCCCGCGCCCGTTCTACGGTCACCGTAGAACTCTCTGCCGCGTCTGTTGCCCCGGTAAGCTCTGCACTATCCCCCGCCACCTAGAACACCCTTCGGTTCGCTCCTAATCCCTCTGATCTACCCGGTCCGCGCTCACCAGAGTTCCCCCTATGCAGCCGGAGCTTCGCCACCGTCGTCCTGTCGAGCCCTTGCGCCTCTGCCGTTGCTTCGTGATGCCAGCGCTTCTGCTCAAGGTGAGCAACCTGCCCGTGCCCTTAATTTGGTCATTGCTGCCCTGTTTAGCGCGCGATTGTTCGCCGGAGTTGCCCCGCGCCGCCGTTAGCCCACCTCGCCATGTGCAGCGCCCTCTTGTGCTCCCTTACCGGCGTGAGGCCCATGTCTGAACCCGCCAGATCGCCTTGATTGCGCCCAGGCCAGTCCCCAAGCCCCGGGAGCCCCACCATGGCCAGCCCCCTCGTCTCCGGCGAGTTCTCACTACGGGACCGAGCGGCGCCACCGCGCCCAAGTCCACCCTGGCCGTTAGATCCTGGCGGTTCGTCCGAGATCAAACAGTTTAGAGCTAACCCGAGCGGATCTAATCCCAGCCCTCCGATCTAGATCCAACCGTCTCTCTCTCTTCCCCCTCCCCCGCGTCTCTGCCTCTAGGCTCGGCTAGTCGGTCCGCCCTGGCCCGCTGACGACCTGGCCACACTTGTTAGCCTCGCTCGCGCGCCCGTGCCTGCGCGAGCGCCCACGGCCGCGCGAGTGCCCGTGCGATCTAATTTGAGCCTCTGATCTCTGATCCGATGGTTGAGATTACCCCGTACCCCTTCGCGTGTGAGTTTTGCTTAAGATCCCCCTGGTTTTAGGAAATCAACCTGCCGTCCTCTGTTTTAGCGCATAGGTCCCTGTTTTCTTTTGAATAGCCCCCTGGACTTTTATTTAATTATAGATTCAGCCCTAATTTCATATTTCAAACTTCAAAACTTGTTTATTTCATATCTTTTTCATATGAACTCCAAATTTAGTGGTTCAAATTGCGAAATGTTCACAAGATTATTCTCTGCTCAAATAAAATATGACTAACTATAATCTGTATACTTTAATTTTTACACTTAGAATATAGAATTAAAGTATATGTTGATTTATTTATTTATTTATTTAATGAAATAAATAAAAGGAGAATCCTAGGAATAAAGTATATTTAATCTTGTGAGATGAGTGGTATACATTTCATGGATTCATTTTTGGTTTAACCTTTAGGCCTTAATGAGATAAATAGAATTAGGTATGTAATTATGGATAATATTTAAAGGATAATCAAATTCCTAAATGAGATTAGTCCATCTTATAAGTTAATATTTTTCTTTGTTTAAATTATCACTTTACCTTTTTGGGCTATGTCCCAACACTTAGAGAGTAATTAATCCCCAATTAGGATTAGTCCATTTTATAACTTGACCTCATTCCCGTGTACTTAATACTATACCTTTTTGAGTTGTGTGTCAATGTTTGTACATGTTTGATGTGATGTTCATTTTTACCTTCCAAATGTATTGAATGTATGCTCGCTTTACTTAGACAACGAGCAGCTCGAGGTTCCCGAGTGTGTTGCCGAAGATCCCTTTGAGCAACAACCTGGTGAAGGCAAGTGTCCTCTGACCTATTATGTCCTACATAATTTATAATTCAATGTCCCGCATTACATTATTGAAACTTAAGGATTGACTAGTCTGTATTTACCTTACCCTTGTTTACCTTTTTGGGTTAATCATGGTTAGCATATGCTATTGCTTAAACTTAATCAATGAACATGATGTGATTATTTATGATACGATGAACTTATCCCAATGAGGTTCTTGTGATTACTTTAGGGGGCTCAGGTTGTTTCCTGAGTAACTCTCTGTAAGGACATGTTTGGGGAGTGACAACCCGGGGATAACAGTGCAACCATGAGGGTGGAATGGGACGCCCTTAGCTGATTAATAAGAGGAACCAGAGGAATAGTTAGCTTCGCCATGGGGCCGTCAATGGGGTCCGGGCACAGTACTTGCTCTGTCGAGGCTGGTTGCAGAGGTTCTTGATTTGGTTTTGTTAGTCACCCTTCCTCTGGGGAGATGTACTGTGTTTATCAACCTGGAGAAACCTAACGAGCGGTTATGACCTCTGGGAAATCCTTGTAAAGGCTACATAGTGAGACTCTGCTAGGTCACCTTGGTAGTGATCAATGGGGAGGCTAGAACCCGGGTAGAATGGGAATCACGGCTTGTGGGTAAAGTGTGCAACCTCTGCAGAGTGTTAGAAACTGGTATATCAGCCGTGCTCACGGTTATGAGCAGCCTTGGGATCCTCTTTGATTAGAAGAACTTTGATTACTTTGATGATGATGGTTAGCAATGATGATTATAATTCTGATCTCTGGTATTTCCTTTTGGAGGGAGTACTTCTGGGTAATAACTGGGTTATTACTAAAATTTGGCTATACTTATAGTAATAAAACTTGACCAACTAAAAGCAACTCCTTATCCTTAACTCCACATATAGCTAGTCCACTTTAGCCAAACGGGACATTTGCTGAGTATGTTGATGTGTACTCACCCTTGCTTTACAAACCACCCCACCCCAGGTTGTCCCCATTGTACTCAGTGCTCTGGAGGTGAAGCTAGTAATATGGAGGACTTTGAGGAGTTCCAAGACTATGATGAGTTCTAGTTTACTTTAGTGGCAAACCCCGAGTCAGCTGCCTGTGTAGGCTTACATTCTACGTTTCGTTACTCCGCACTTTGATGTTATTGTTAAACACTATGGATATGTATTAGACTTTGTGGATGTCTCAGACATCTTGATGTAACTAAGTACCTTTCCGCTATTTAATTCAAGCATTGTGTGATGATGTCCAATTATGTAATCGTTGTTTACGTGAGTTCTGATCCTGGCACGTACATGGTTCACATTCGGTTTACCTTCCAAAAACTGGGTGTGACATAAGTCGTATCAAAGCCTTGCTGACTGTAGGACCGCTAACCAAGACTAGAATGGTCAACCTAAGGAGTATAGACCCTTACCCTTACCTTGACCTTAGTGTCTTTTTCAAAAGTTGGTCATCTTGATCAACTCTATGTTATTTACTTATCTAAAAAAAGTTTCGTCTCACTTTTCTTTCTGTTTACTTTCTGGTCTCATAGTTCCACTCTTACTCTTGTGCTTACGATGTCTTTTGTAGATGGCCTGTATCAGGTGCACTACACATAAGTCTGTGGTCCCATTTTTGCCTTTTCGCCTGGCGGAGCGTCCATTGCGTCGCACGGTGTCAGGTCAGTCCAGTCACTTGGAGAGACTGCATCGTCGCCTGCACGAGGAGCAGGAGCGCCGACGCCAGGGGCAGGAGCAGGAGCAGCAAAACTCTTCCCCCTCGCTTCAGCAGGAGGTGGAGTCTGAGAGGCTGCCTTCCCCTGCACTTTAGCCAGAGATGCCCCCTGCACCACCATAGGGCATCCCGGCTGCTGGAGGAGACCCTGACGGAGACGGAGACAACGACGACACCGGTGGCAGTTCGAGCCACGGCACGGAGCGCTCGGAGGAGCCGGAGCTGGAGGGATGGATCGCTAGACCCATCACTCATGACGCTGCTCGCGGGTGTCACTTCCACGACGCTCTCGATACCCTGTTGTGTCGGGCCTTTGACCGACACACTTGGTCCATCGAGTACCGTTGTGTAGTCTACCTGCATCATCGCGGGTTATACCCAGACCAGTGGGAGGCTACTTGCTTGGTGCGTCGTCCAGTTCTAGACAATGATCTCCGGGGTGCAGAGGCCTTCTCAGAGCACTATTCTATCACTAAGAGGGACACTGCCGAGGCAGCCATGCAGGATGCAGCACGACGGACACTTTCTCAGTATTGCTCGTTGTTCAGCGGGGTAGCTGATGGCCTTGACCTGAAGTACTACCCTCGCCATTCGACAGGCAGTGCGGGAGGTGTGATTGTCTCGCCAGTTGGTGAGGGAAATCCCAGGCTAAGCAGTATGGTCAACCTGGCCACCGTGCTCAACACAGAGCTGGACCACACTCTTGACAAGTTGGGCAAGGTTTGGGCAGAGGTTGCAGAATTGCGTGCTGAATGCACGGCACGCCACTATCTTGATGGTGGTTCCCCCGCCCCTGTCGGGATTCAGCACCCTTATCGTTCACTGCCCTGTGGTCGCTTCGACTATGGTACCCCAGACTGCAAGACCCGCATAGATTTAGATCCATAGATCGATGGAGTCGGAGTCTGTAATAATGCTTAATTCAGTGTCTTAGTTTAGTCAGTCTTAGTTAGAGTTAGTTTGCTTATTGTATGTTGGAATGCTTGTCATGATGAACATGTAATGAAGTTGGATCTTTGTAATGATTGTCATCAAGGTGTGGGTATCCCCTGCAGCTTGGTGTAGTTATTAATAAAGTCAGTCATTTAGTTGGGTAATCCATTTGTTTCTATTTTCCTCTTTATCTGAGAAGCTGTCATTGAAGATGATCAATTGTTCAGTGCTATGGAGATTTCTGTATATATTTTCTTATGCTGAAAGACTGCAGAGTCAGATCTGATATATGTGTGGTTTCTACAGATGTCTGAGAACAGGCGCAGAGGTGCGAGGCATGCTCAGCCAGAACAGCAGGCACCCCAAGAGGAGGTAGCCCCGCAGCAGCATTTGCCTCTGCCACCCCCGATGACCATTGAGCAAATGTTCTTGATGCAGACCCAAGCAGTCCAGGCAATTGGTCAGACCTTAGCAACAATGCAGCAGGTGCAGCAGCAGCCACCACCACCACAGCCTCCAGTGCAAGTTCAGATGCCACAAGTGCCCAGAGACAAGCGGGTAGAGTTCATGAGGGGCCATCCCCCTGTCTTTGCCCACTCTGCTAATCCCATGGACGCGGAAGATTGGCTGTGTACCATGGAGCGTGAGTTGCACACTGCCTAGTGCAACGACCGTGAGAAGGTGTTGTATGGTCCCCGACAGCTGAGGGGAGCAGCACAGTCTTGGTGGGAGTCTTATCTCGCCACCCATGCCAACCCTAAAGCCATTACATGGGAGGAGTTCAGGGACAACTTCCGTCGCTACCATGTGCCCGAAGGACTGATGATAGTGAGGAAGGAGGAGTTTCTCGCCCTGAAGCAAGGTCCCCTGTCCGTCAGTGATTATAGGGACAAGTTTCTGCAGCTGTCACGCTACACCCCAGAAGATGTTAACACAGATGCCAAGAGACAATATCGCTTTCTTAGAGGATTGGTTGATCCCCTCCACTACCAGCTCATGAACCACACTTTCCCCACCTTCCAGCATTTGATTGATATGGCAATCATGACAGAAAGGATGCGTCGGGAGATGCAGGATAGGAAGCGCAAGATTGGTGGGCCTCAGGTCGAGAGTAGCAGTCGTCCCCGCTACTCAGGCAACTCACCCCAGTAATTCAAGCAAGGTCACCAACAGCATCAACATCAGCACCAGCACCGGTACCAGTGGCAGTTTCCTCAGCAGCAGCAGCAGTACCGTCAGAACACCCAGTTTGGAGGAAATCAGTACCAACGTCAAAACAACCAGACAGCTCATCTTCCTGCCCCAGCAACCAACTAGAATGGCCAAGCAGCCCAAACACAAGCAGGAGGTCGTGCATACTTCTACTATGGAGAGCAAAATCACTGGGCGAAGAATTGTCCAAAAAAAGCAGCCTAGTAGCCGCCAGCAGTCAATGTCCCAGCAAGACAAGGAGCGCCACAGCAAGAACCAGGAGCCCGTGGTCAGGCCTACAACCGTGGAAAGGTGAACCACCTGGAGGCCGAAGCAATCCAGGATGCTCAGGACGTGGCAGTAGGTATGTTTCCAGTCGAATCCTACCCAGCAAAAGTACTATTTGATACTGGTGCCACACATTATTTTGTTTCTACATCTTGGGTAGAATCACATAACATCCCCATAGAATCAATGATCCCACCCTTAAGAGTTCATTCAGTTGGGGGGAAAGTTTAGTTCGATAGGATTTGTTCGAATCTAAGGATTGAAATAAGGGGGATAGATTTCCTTGTTAGCCTAGTAGTAATGGGAACTCAAGGGTTAGATGTCATCCTAGGGATGAATTGGCTACACAGAAATAAAGCCACTGTCAGTTGTGACAAGAGAACAGTCAAGTTGGTGTCCCCATCCGAAAAGGAAGTAGTAACCAAACTGTACTTACCTGAACTAGAAGAAGGAGCCTGTCACCATTTATCAGTAGATGACAAGGAGTCCAATCCAATTGAGGCAATTAGGATTGTGTCAGAATTCCCCGATGTATTCCCTGAAAAGTTACCAGGCATGCCACTTGAAAGGAAAGTTGATTTTGCCATAGAGCTTATCCCACGCACCGCCCCTATTTCCAAGAGAGACTATCGAGTGTCCGGACCAGAGTTGGTGGAACTCGAGAAGCAAATTGATGAGTTGTTAGAGAAAGGCTACATCAGGCCAAGTACCTCACCTTGGGCAGTCCCAATACTATTTGTGGAGAAGAAGGATGGCACGAAGAGGATGTGCATTGATTACAGAGCTTTGAATGAAGTCACTATCAAGAATAAGTACCCCCTACCTCGAATTGAAGACTTATTTGATCAGTTGAGAGGAGCCAGTGTGTTTTCAAAGATAGACCTGTGGTCAGGTTACCATCAGCTCAGAATCCGACCTTCAGACATACCGAAGACCGCATTCATCACCAAGTATGGATTATATGAGTTCATGGTTATGTCATTTGAATTGACGAACGCGCCAGCTTACTTCATGTATCTGAAGAACAGTGTGTTCATGGACTACCTCGACAAGTTCGTAGTGGTGTTCATTGATGATATTCTCGTATATTCCCAGAATGAGCAAGAGCATGAAGAGCATTTGAGGAAAGTACTTCAGAGGCTACAAGATTGCCAGTTGTTTGCCATGCTTAGCAAGTGCGAGTTCTGGATCAGCAAAGTCCTGTTCTTGGGTCACATTATAAACCGTGAGGGATTGGCTGTAGATCTAAAGAAGGTAACAACTATCTTGGACTGGAAAGCGCCAAAAGATGTCCGAGGAATCAAGAGTTTCATTGGAATGGCCGGTTACTATCGGTGTTTCATTGAAGGTTTCTCCAAGATTGCCAGACCAATGACAACCTTGCTAGCAAAGAAGGTTGAGTTCAAGTGGACCCCAGCGTGCAAAGAATCATTTGAGAAGTTGAAGCAGAAGTTGACAACAGCACCGGTGTTGGTTCTACCAGATGTTCACAAGCCATTCTCAGTATATTGTGATGCTTCGTACACCGGGTTGGGATGTGTGTTAATGCAGGAAGGGAAAGTAGTGGCATACTTGTCCCGACAATTGAAAGTTCATGAGAAGAACTACCCCATTCATGATTTGGAGCTAGCAGCAGTGGTTCATGCATTGAAGACCTGGAGACATTATCTTTATGGGCAGAAGTGTGATATCTACACGGACCACAAGAGCCTCAAGTACATATTCATTTAGTCAGAGTTAAACATGAGGCAACGAAGATGGCTAGAATTGATTAAAGACTATGATCTAGAGATCCATTATCACACAGGCAAAGCAAATGTGGTTGCAGATGCTCTTAGCAAAAAGAGTCAAGTCAATATGTTGGTCGCTCACCCGATGCCGTTCGAGCTAGCGAAGGAATTTGACAGGTTGAGTCTCAGATTTCGGAACAACACTCAAGGAGTGGCAATTGAGCCAGAGCCCACTCTAGAGAAAGACATCAGGAAAGGCCAGAAGGATGATGAGAAGATCAACGAGATCCGACAGTTAATCATCGATGGGAAAGGTCTAGATTTCCGTGAAGATGCAGAAGGAGTGGTATGGTTCAAGGATATGTTGTGCGTTCCCGACATCACATCGATCCGGGAACTGATTCTCAAGGAGGCTCATGAGGCAACATATTCTATACATCCTGGTAGCGAGAAAATGTATCAAGACTTGAAGAAGAGATTCTGGTGGTACGGTATGAAAAGAGTGATAGCAGAGTATGTGGCCAGATGCGACAGTTGTGAGAGGATCAAGGCAGAACATCAGAGACCCGCAAGATTGTTGCAGCCGTTGCAGATTCCGTAGTGGAAATGGGATGAGATTGGGATGGACTTTGTAGTTGGTCTGCCCCGCACTCGAGCTGGTTACGACTCCATTTGGGTAGTAGTGGACCGTTTAACAAAGGCGGCCCATTTCATACCAGTCAAGACCACCTATAATAGTGCAGTGTTGGCAGAATTATACATGTCTCGGATTGTGTGCTTGCATGGTATTCCAAAGAAGATAATAACGGATAGAGGCACCCAGTTTACCTCTCACTTTTGGCAACAACTACATTAAGCTTTGGGTACTCACTTGAAATTCAGTTTAGCTTATCTCCCGCAAACAGATGGTCAGACTGAGAGAACCAACCAGATTCTTGAGGATATGTTGAGAGCTTGCGCTTTGCAAGACAAGTTAGGTTGGGACAAGAGGCTACCGTATGCAGAATTCTCCTACAACAATATCTATCAGGCCAGTTTGAAGATGTCACCATTTGAAGCGCTTTATGGGAGGAATTGCATAACTCCATTGCATTGGCACCAACCCGGCAAAAGACAGGTATTCGGCCCGGAGATTTTGCTTGAAGCTAAAGAGAATATCAGAATGGTCCGGGAAAATCTGAAGGCAGCACAGTCCAGGCAACGAAGCTATGCTGACACCAGAAGAAAGGAACTCAATTTTGAGGTGGGAGACTATGTCTACTTGAAAGTGTCACCCATCAGAGGAACCATAAGGTTTGGAGTCAAAGGCAAGTTAGCACCTCGCTATATCGGGTCGTATCAGATTCAAGCAAGACGTGGAGAAGTGGCTTATCAACTCAGCTTACCAGAGAACTTGTCCATAGTGCATGATGTTTTTCACGTGTACCAGAAGAGCAGTTGCCAACGGAAGACCTTGAAGTTCAAGAGGATCTGACATACGTCGAGAAGCCAGCGCAGATTCTAGAGACAGCGGATCAGGTTACTCGGAGGAACACCGTCAGGATGTGCAAAGTCAAATGGGGCCATCACTCAGAGGAAGAAGCAACCTAGAAAGAGAAGATGATATGAGAGCCAAGTACCCTGAACTCTTTGCTAGCCAGCCTTGAATCTCGAGGGCGAGATTCTTTTAAGGGGGATAGGTCTGTAACACCCTGAATTTGGGGGTATAAAATTTCTTTCTTATGATCATCCAAATTCAGGTGTTACTCTTCTCTATCTCACTCTAGCTTCACTCTTTCTCTAGTTTTCTCCCTCTCTTTTTCTTTTAATTAGGGTTAGTGGAATTAGTGAAGGATTATTTATTTTATTTTGCCCAAAACATATGAGTCATGTAATGTTGCATCATATTGAGCCTAAATATTGTTTGAATTGTTGCACATATTTGATTTGGTTTGAATTTGAAACTTGATTTGAATTTGAATTGAAAACCCTAGAGAAAATCAATAGAAAAGGCAATAGAAATTCCAGGAAAAAGGAAAAGGCCATTTCAGCCCAAAACGGCCCACTTAGCCTAGCCCGCGTGCGCTCCTGCGCCCGCGCGCCCCCTGTGTCTGATAGGCGGGCCCCGACTGTCGGCGCAAACCTGAGCGCGCTCACTTCCCCTCCCTCTCTCTCGCTGCTTTGTGGGGCCGACATGTCGGCGATGTTTCCCTCGCGCGTGCCCACTCCCTCTCTCTGTCCCACCGTCCCCACCTATCAGCTCGTCCCTAACCTCTCGCCCACGATCTCCCCGCCGTGGATGCGCCCACAACCGCGCGTTCTCCGGCCACGTCCGCGCCCCCGCGCCCCTTTTGAGCCTCGCGCCCTGCTCGTCCACCTCCCCTCTCTCCTTCACGCACTCTGCCAAACCCCCTCGCCCTCTCTCTCACTCGGCGCACGCGACCAGAGCCCCACCACCGCCTACCGACGCCCCCCGCCTGTTCTACGGTCGCCGTAGAACTCCCCACCGCGTTTGTTGCCCCAGTAAGCTCCACACTATCCATCGCCACCTGGAACACCCCTCGTTTCGCTCCTAATCCCTCTAGTCTGTCCGGTCCGCGCTCACCAGAGTTCCCCCTGTGCAGCCAGAGCTCCGCCACCGTTGCCCCGTCGAGTCCTTGTGCCTCCTCCGTTGCTTCGCGACGCCAGCGGTTCTGCTCGAGGTGAGCAACCTGCTCGTGCCCTTAATTTGGTCATTGTTGTCCTGTTTAGCGCGCGATTGTTCGCCGGAGTTGCCCCACGCCGCTGTTAGCCCGCCTCGTCGTGTGCAGCGCCCTTTGGTGCTCCCGCGCCGGCGTGAGGCCCATGTCTGAACCCGCGAGATCGCCATGATTGCGCCCAGGCTAGTCACCAAGCCCAGGGAGCGCCACCGTGGCCAGCCCCCTCGTCTCCGGTGAGTTCTCGCCGCAGGACCGAGCGGTGCCACCACGCCCAAGTCCTCCCCTGGCCGTTAGATCCCAGACGTTCGTCCGAGATTGGATAGTTTAGAGCTAACCCGAGCGGATCTAATCCCAGCCCTCCGATCTAGATCCAACCGTCTCTCTCTCTTCCCCCTCCCCCGCGTCTTTTCCTCTGGGCTCGGCTAGTCGGTCCGCCCTGGCCCGCTGACGCCTTCGCCCCGCTTGTCAACCGTGCCCGCGCGCCCGCGCCCGCGCGATCTAATCTGAGCCGCTGATCTCTGATCCGATGGCTGAGATTACCCCGTACCCCTTCGCGTGTGAGTTTTGTTAGAAATATGCCCTAGAGATAATCATAGAGATGAGCATATTTCTTTGTATCCATGATATATATATTGCTTAATTGAATATCCATGGAAGGCACCTTGTATTGATTAGCAATTATGTGAATTGTTTGTGAGATTCTTTACTTATATGGTTATTCTAAATGATGTCCCTAGTCAGAGTCGATGACTAGCACATGTATTAGTTGATGACTACATTTCACAAGTCATGAACATGGAGATGTTAAATTAATAATGTGGGCGCATGTATGACATGAGGCTGGACCGACCCAACGTGAGATATTGTAATATAGTTCTCTTCTTGCAACATGAATACTGTATCCTTAGACCTGAGATTGTCGCATGTTCTCAAGATGTGAATTGACTTACTTAGGGACTATCAAACGCTATCCCGTAACTGGGTAGTTATAAAGGTAGTTTTGGGTTTGTCAGGAAGCATGCTATGAGGCATGGTCAGTCAAGATGGAATTTGTCCCTCTCTTTGTGAGAGAGATATCTCTGGGCCCCTCGAGTGATTGGATCAAGAAATGCATGGCCGTGCTAGGGTTAAGAGTTAACCATTGAAAGGATTCCAATTCACAGTATCGAGAAAGAGAGGTCAGCTTAGAGCTAGACCAAATATCGTGAGACAAAGGGAACAGCATGTACTTAATGTCGCAATGGTTCGTCTGATATGATCTTTACGTACACATAGGAGTTGACATGTCTTGCTAGAGGCCGCTGTCAATTATTGGGCCAAGTAAGAGTACTCGGGCTATGTCTATTTGTACGTGAACCTATAGGGTCACGCACTTAAGGGGAAGGAAGCCTAATTCGGATTAGATCCGAAATTAGACTGGGCTTTAGGGTTAATGATGGGCCTCGGCGTCAGAAGCCCACCATAACGCCTATATAATGAGGGGCGGGGGCGCGGTTAAGTGATAACCTAATTCGCCACCTGCGAACTAACAGCCGCCGCCCACCTCTCGCCCTCGCCAAGCCGCCGTCGCGAACCTAGCAGTTCGGTACGCGGCGCTTCCTCCCTGTACGTGTGGATACCTCGGAGGTGCTGCATCTGGAGCACTTGGATGAACCGTGCAAGGATGTGAAGGACGCCGGCGACTGCACGACACTGCTCGACGCGTTCGTCTACATCGAGACGTCTTCCGCTGCTCTGCGCGTCTAGTGGTAATTCCATGACCTATAACCGCAGTAGTTCTTGGTATTATGGGGTTGAAAATTTTGTTTTGCGCTAGTGTAGCCTCCCCGTAATCCTACAAGTTTTGCTTAAGAGCCCCTGGTTTTTGGAAATCAACCCGCTGTCCTCTGTTTTAGCGCATAGGTCTCTGGTTTCTTTAGAATAACCCCCTGGACTTTTATTTAATTACACATTCAGCCCTAAATTCATATTTCAAACTTCAAAACTTGTTTATTTCATATCTTTTTCATATGAACTCCAAATTTAGTGGTTCAAATTGCAAAATGTTCACAAGATTATTCTCTGCACAAATAAAATATGACCAACCGTAATCTGTATACTTTAATTTTTACACTTA
This sequence comes from Zea mays, assembly GCF_902167145.1. Lineage (NCBI taxonomy): Eukaryota > Viridiplantae > Streptophyta > Magnoliopsida > Poales > Poaceae > Zea > Zea mays. The sequence goes on along the minus strand of NC_050098.1, from coordinate 52,394,832 downwards.
GAATATAGAATTAAAGTATATGTTGATTTATTTATTTAACAAAATAAATAAAAGGAGAATCCTAGGAATAAAGTATATTTAATCTTGTGAGATGAGTGGTATACATTTCATGGATTCATTTTTGGTTTAACCTTTAGGCCTTAGTGAGTTAAATAGAATTCGGTATGTAATTATGGATAATATTTAAAGGATAATCAAATTCCTAAATAAGATTAGTCCATCTTATAAGTTAATCTTTTTCTTTGCTTAAATTATCACTTTACCTTTTTGGGCTATGTCCCAACACTTAGAGAGTAATTAATCCCCAATTAGGATTAGTCCATTTTATAACTTGACCTCATTCCCCTGTACTTAATACTATACCTTTTTGAGTTGTGTGCCAATGTTTGTACATGTTTGATGTGATGTTCATTTTTACCTTCCAAATGTATTGAATGTATGCTCGCTTTACTTAGACAATGAGCAGCTCGTGGTTCCTGAGTGTGTTGCCGAAGATCCCTCTGAGCAACAACCTGGTGAAGGCAAGTGTCCTCTGACCTATTATGTCCTGCATAATTTATAATTCACTGTCCTGCATTACATTATTGAAACTTAAGGATTGACTAGTCTGTATTTACCTTACCCTTGTTTAACTTTTTGGGTTAATCATGGTTAGCTTATGCTATTGCTTAAACTTAATCAATGAACATGATGTGATTATTTATGATACGATGATGTTATCCCGATGAGGTTCTTGTGATTACTTTAGGGGGCTCAGGCTGTTTCCTGAGTACCTCTCTGTGCAAGCTCTACAGAGTGTTAGAAACTGGTATATCAGCCGTGCTCACGGTTATGAGCAGCCTTGGGATCCTCTTTGATTAGAAGAACTTTGATTACTTTGATGATGATGAATAGCAATGATGATTATAATTCTGATCTCTGGTATTTCCTCTTGGAGGGAGTACTTCTGGGTAATAACTGGGTTATTACTAAAATTTGGCTATACTTATAGTAATAAAACTTGACCAACTAAAAGCAACTGCTTAACCTTAACTCCACATACAGCTAGTCCAGTTTAGCCAAACAGGACATTTGTTGAGTACGTTGATGTGTACTCACCCTTGCTTTACAAACCACCTCACCCCAGGTTGTCCCCATTGTACTCAGTGCTCAGGAGGTGAAGCTGGTAACATGGAGGACTTTGAGGAGTTCCAAGACTACGACGAGTTCTAGTTTACTTTAGTGGAAACCCCCCAGTCAGCTGCCTGTGTAGGCTTACATTCTACGTTTTGTTACTCCGCACTTTGATGTTATTGTTAAACACTATGGATATGTATTAGACTTTGTGGATGTCTCAGACATCTTGATGTAACTAAGTACCTTTCCACTATTTAATTCAAGCATTGTGTGATGATGTACAATTATGTAATCGATGTGTACGTGAGTTCTGATCATGGCACATACATTGTTCACATTCGGTTTACCATCCAAAAACCGGGTGACACGCTGCCAGAAATCTTGAGCCCACCAGGAGAGGCAGAATTGCCGAAGGTTGCAAAGGCTCCCACAACAACTCCTAAGAGGAGGAGAATGGCTAGTGTGCTAGACGCTATCATGGAGACGACAAGAGCATTAACTCCTACCCCCGTGAAGAAGGATGTCGAGGCTGCTACAGTTTGCGCCGAACCTGAAGCAGGTCCCTCAGTGCTCGCCGAGGCAGAGCCTGCTACAACTAAGCAGAGAGTTGAGCAAGAATCTCTAGATGTTGGCATGGCTTTGGAGAAGGATGCGCCCGAAAAAGCTAAATCTCATATTCCCGAAGCACTGTCCGAAGATCTTGACACTATTATTCGACATGCTTCGGGAAAAAGGCTATCTGAAGAAGAAATCGAGGAGGCCAAACCCTATGCCCGAGAACTGAAATACCCAAAGGGGGCCTTGGTGTACAATGGCACGGATGAAGATGATTTCCTATACTGTCTCCCAAACAACAAGGAAATATTCGTCTACTGAGAGATGGCCAAAAATATGGGATTTCCGAAGCTTGAAGCTGTCCTTTCCGCCATGTCAAAGGATGACCTCGCAGACAGCCTTGCATACAACAGTCTAAAGGTACGGAAGTGATGGACTCAAAAATAGATTATCTTGTCTCGTATTCTCGTGCTGATCCTATCTTTTTGTAGGGCTTAATTCTTAGTAACGCTTTGAGGGCATAGAAGAATGCTGAAGATGAAAGCTGCCAGATAGCCCTCGGCAACCTTCGGTCAGAAGTTATCAAGCTGAGAAATGAAGCCATGGAGAAAAATAAAATTCTGCTTTCATTGGTGGACAAAGTGAAAAAAGGCGAAGCAAAATTTAACGCTCGATCCGAAGCTCATAAAGCCAAAGTTGAAGACCTTCGGAAAAAACTTGCCGAAGCTAATGAAAATTTTGAACTTGCAAAAGTGAAACAAGAAATAAGTGAATGGTCGAACACTAGGCTGGAGAAAAATGTTGAGGAGCTTCGGGAATCCAAGGAGAAATGCTTTGAGAAATCCTTGGATTGCGTAAGAAAATTTGCCGAAGGTGCAAAAGGCTCCTGCCGCAACTCCCAAGAGGAGGAGGATGGCCAGCATGCTGGACGCTGTCTTGGAGATCACAAAGGCCTTGAGCCCTAGACCTACTAAGAAAAATGCTGAAGCTGCCGAAGTCCAAGACGAAGTCGAAGCTGGGCCTTCAACACCCATTGAGACAAAGGCTGTCGCGCCTGAAGATAAAGCTGATCAACAAACTTCAGATACTGGCATGGTAGCAGGGCAAGACATGGTAGAAGAAGCAAAATCTCTTATCCCCGAAGACCTAGTTGAAGATATTGATTACATTTTTCGACATGCTTCGGGGAAAAATTATCCGAAGAAGAAATCCTGGAAGCTAGATATTATGCCCAAAAACTAAAATATCTGAAAGGAGCCTTAGTGTTTAATGGCACTAACGAAGATGATTTCCTATATTGTCTCCCGGACAGCAAAGAAATATCCGTTTGCCAGGAGATAGCTAAAAGTATGGGATTTCCAAAGCTTGAGGAAGGCCTTTTGGTTATGTCGAAGGATGATCTTGCTAATAGCCTCGCGTACAATAGTATAAAGGTATAGAAGTTAATTTTGAAGTTAGAAAATGAAGTATTTTATTGCCATGCTCAACTCTTTCTTCTTCTTTGCAGGGCTTAATTCTTAGTAATGCCTTGAGGGCACAAAAGAGCGCCGAAGACGAAGGTTGTACAATGGCTGTTAACAACCTTCGCTCAGAGGTGATTGAACTGAGGAACGAAGGTCTAGAGAAAGACAAAATTTTGATTTCATTGGTGAGTAAAATAAAAGAAGATGAAGCTAAGTACAATGCTCAGGCCGAAGCCCAAAAAGGCAAGGTTGAAGACCTTCGGAGACAACTGGCCGAAGCTAAGGAGAACTGCGCGCTCGCACAGGCTAACCAAGAGATTAGTGAATATTGGAAGAATAAAATAGAGAAAAATGTTGAAGAACTTCGCGAATCCAAGGAAAAGTGTTTTGAAAAATCCTTGAATTGAGTGAAGAAATTAAAAACTAGCTTCTCCAAAGTGGGTGCCTATTCTTCTGAAGAAAATTTTATCCGAGGCGACCCCGAAGGCGTTATTGAATGGATAAGTGGAGAAGCCGAAGCCTTCGAGGAAATCTTGAATGGTCGCGGGGATATTTGTGCATTTTCCGGAGCTCGGGGAATCTCAGCTATTCTGGAGAAGGCCGGATGTGATCACGTCAAGGCTATAGCCTAGGCCAAAGCTGCCTTCTCCTTAGACGATACGAAGGATCCTTCAACCGAAGCAACTTTAGTGGGCGGGAAGTTTTATTCTGATGTCTGGGTGAACGGTGGCTGAGAGCTGGCCAACGAAATTATAAAAAAGAATGAAAAAGACACCCACGACGCCCGGGAAGAAGCAAAGCGAGCTAAAGAGGCTGCTGAACGTGAAAGGTGCATAGGTATTGTTTTTTATTTTTTGGCTTCAGTACTTGCTATGTAGCTTCGAACTAACAGTTTACTTACTACAACTGAACTATCCCCGCCACCGAAGCCGTACAATCCCCTAGCTGATCTAGAGATGAAGGAAACACTGGATATTATAAGCATGGCGAACTCCATTATCGATGAAGTCGTCGATAAACTTTTGAACGAAGTCACAGAAAAAGTCCTTAGAGAAGAATAGATTTTGTTGTAATAATGTTTTGAAATGCTTGATGTAAGGAACAATTGAAGGAAGATTAGGCTTCTATTGTAACAAAACTATGTAACATTTGATGTATGTAATATTGAACCGAATATGTAAGCTGTTGTAATTTATTTCTTTGCGATGCATGAAACATACACACATACCGCTTTTTGAGCCTTCGCTGAAAAAACACCTTCCCTTCGTTTCATGCTTTGTAAAGAAGGAAACCCCTTCTAGGGAAGATCTGATAGAATTGTCACCCGAAGCTTGCTTTGTGCCTTAGCACATTTTCATTTAATTGAAGTATTTCCAAAGATTTGCTTCGTATTCAGTCTTTCTATTGATGCGATATGATGTATGATGTGATGCTATGCTAAATGATGCGATGATATGATGCAATATGATGATGCTTTAACACCCACTCATACGCCCACACTGGTACACGGAAGACTCTACATCCCCTTAGGAACATATTTTGAGTCTAAGCTCTGCATCCCCTTAGGAACGACTTTTGAGCTTCTGCACCTTCTATTTCGGTGGTATAAGTTCTGCATCCCCTTAGTAACGACTTTTGAACTTCTTCGCCTTATATTTCGGCGGTATTTGGCTCTGCATTCCCTTTGGAACGACTTTTGAGGAGAAAACTTACACTGTGCTCCCTTAGGAACGACTTTTTGTAGCTTCGTCAATTTTGGCTCTGCATTCCCTTAGGAATGACTTTTGAGTAGAAAACTTACGCTGCGCTCCCTTACGAACGACTTTTTGTAGCTTTGTCAATTTTGGCTCTGCATTCCCTTAGGAACGACTTTTGAGCTTCGAAATCTACTTCGTTCCTTTAAGAGTCGTCTTTCGAGCTTCGTAAATTTATGAAGAATATATATTTCATTCTAGTGTAAGCAGAATTATTACAAGAAATTGAAACTGAGTTTTTCATTACTTGTTTCTCATACAGAAAGTAAAATGGCATAAAAGATAAAAGTACTTCAGAAGTAGGATATTCCTCAGTATATGTGCTTCGATTCTGGTACAGCGTTGTTGACTGTACGAGCTTCGGACTCCTCCCTGAAGTCGTGTTGCTGTTGGGGGTGCTGGCGCCATTCTGGCTGCTGGCTTATGGTATGAGTAGGTGGCAATGGTGGTGGCAGTGGAAGCTGAGGCTAGGAAGCTTGTGAATGGCTTGCCGAAGCAACAGAAGCTGCAGGTTGATTGCCCACATATTCTGGTATGTAGGGAGAGTAGCACAAAGCAGTATGTAAAACCTGCTTCGGCTGGTTCTGCCGGGCTTCTGCTTCGGCAATCTCTTTTTGCTTCTGAATGGTAATCTGGCACGTTCTTGTAGTGTGGCCCTTGTCTTCACCACAGAATAAGCAATAGATTTTCCTGGGTTGATCCCCATATCTTCCTCCGAAGCCCCTACCGCCTCTGTCCCTTGGAGTTGGTGGCCTGAAGGAGCTTTGCTGCTGCCCTGAAGACTGTGAGCTATGTTGTGGCCTCTGAAACTGGCTTCCTTTGTCATCACTCTGACTGGAGCTATGGATTTATCTGACATGCCTAGGGTGGATTCTTCTTCCGAAGCCCCTAGTCATCTCAGAAAACCTATAAGTTTCTTCCCTTCTCTGGCAAAAATCATTATCGGCTCAAATGTACTCATCCATCTTCTGAAGCAGCTTCTCCAGGGTCTGAGGGGGTTTCCTAGCGAAGTATTGAGCCATAGGTCCTAGCCGAAGACCCTTGATCATGGCCTCAATGATGATTTCATTAGGCACTGTTGGCGCTTGTGCTCTCAGACGCAAGAACCTTCGGACGTACGCCTGAAGGTACTCCTCATGATCTTGTGTGCACTAGAACAAGACCTGAGCGGTAACTAGCATCGTCTGAAACCCTTGAAAACTGGTGACCAACATGTCCTTAAGCTTCTGCCAAGACATGATTGTCCCTGGCCGGAGAGAAGAGTACCATGTCTGGGCCACACTTCGGACTACCATGACAAAGGACTTTGCCATGACAGCGGCGTTGCCTCCATATGAGGATATTGTTGCCTCATAGCTCATCAAGAATTGCTTGGGGTCCGAGTGCCCATCATACATGGGAAGCTGGGGTGGCTTGTATGATGAAGGCCATGGTGTAGCCTGTAGTTCGGCTGATAGAGGAGAAGCATTATCAAAAGCAAAATTTCCATGGTGGAAATCATCATACCAAACGTCATCATCATAGGAATTGTCCTGGCGAAGCTTTGTGCGTTGAGGTCGCCGGTCCTAGTCATCTTGGGTGAGATGATGCATTTCCTCAGTGGCTTCGTCGATCTTCCTCTAAAGATCAGCAAGACGAAGCATCTTCTCCTTCTTCCTTTGGACCTGCTGATGAATGGCTTCGAGATCCCTGATCTCTTGGTCCAACTCTTCCTCATGAGCGTTGGACTTGTAGCCTTCCTTTTTTGGCTTCAGGCTTCACGCAATGTGTCTTGGTTGACGTCCAGTGGCTGCAGTGTAGCCCCTAGACCTGAAGCTTTCTTCGGCGGCTTGACGAAGGTCACAACTTGCCAAAGGTGGTCGAATAAGTTCACCGGAGGTGGGGGACTTGTTCTCAAATGCTATGAATTAAGAACAAGGCAACACAAAATGTTAATGGTTAAAGACCTTCGTCTTTCGAAGCATTATTTCCTTTAGGATATAATGATCTTCAGACGAAGGTCATGAAGGATGAACCTTTATCATTTCGTCATATAATAATGAAAGTAGAAGCATATGAAACGTGTAAAATAACATGAATAGTCATATAACATCATCAGAACATTTTTATTATCCTATCATGAATAAGCATGAACAATATCGAATTATATTTGTACCTTCGGCTTCGCAGAAGGTAGAAATCCAGGTGTGACGTGCGAGTGAGTACAAGTCAGCGTGAATAGTACGGTGTCACTGTTCATCTGTTTATAGGCACAGGACACAACCTGTGTAGAATTACATTCATGTCCTTGACATTTACTATTGACTTAGGGATAATCTATCAAGGACTAGACAACCTTTTCACCTTTAAGTCGGTTTCATTTTCCATCGCTAAGCCGAAGCTTTTTCACGGGTAGCTTCGGCACTGGTTCATCCTTCTCCCGAACCGCGCTCTTCATATCTTGTACAACTTCATCCCATGTCCAAAGGTTCCTGTACATATATTATACTTGGAAAATATGTTAGTCGTGTTTTTGAGGACCTTCGGAAGACGAAGGCCCCCAATAGATCCCTTAGCTCGAAGAAGTCCAGGGCAAAGCTTGGGCCATCTTCCTCCTCAGAGTCTAGACACCCGAAGGGGAACAACAGGCCGATGTACATCTGAGTGTCATAGCTAGTGTCAAAACACGGTTGGAAGGGGATGGGGTCGAACACAGATGGTTCTCTTCCATCCCCCATGTCTCTCCATGGTGCATCCGGCTCCTCCTGACCCGCGGGTGAGAGTGCTGGTGCAGTTGACGCCCCTTGCTCAACTTTGTGGGGGAATGGTGACTCCCACTTTGGAGTAGGTGGTGCCAGGAATGTTGGCACAGGTGTGGTTGGTGGCACTCCGGGTGAAATGTTGACGCCGGCCAAGTCCCATGAGAGGGACTCAATGTCGTCATCAGCCCTAGCGCGCTTTTTGCACACGGAGTGCCCTGTGGGGCATGATTGCGGTTGCTCCATCTTTTCCTCTTGCGACAAGAAGATCGACGACGGGAGCTTGGACACTCAAGAGGGACAGGCGGGAGGAGTACCATGTCGTACTCGATGCTGAGAGACATGAACTCAAGACTCTCGAACCTGATTGTTGTCCCAAGCCTAAGCAGGTGGTGGGAACCTGCCATCTAGAGTGCTTGCGAGGGCTAGGAGTGCTTCACGGACTAGCCCCTACCTGGCCCGCCAACTGTCGATGTTTGGACCATGGGTCCTTAACCAACCAGTAAATGTGCCGCGTGGCCAGCTCTATATGGTGTGCGAGATGACACAAGTGATTATCCTAGTTCAGGCTACTCAAGGCCCTACTTCTAACAGAGACGATGAGGCTTATATTACTCACACCATGGTGCCTGTAGTAGGGGTTTAAAAGCACAATGAGAGAGGGGAAGTCCCCAAGTCACTAGAGATGATTGAAGCAAGTGCCAATATCTAAGACAGAGTGTGAAAGTGAGAGTTTGTCTACGTGTGTCGTCTGTCTCGTGGAGGGACCACAGCCTTGTTTATACACCAAGGGGAGCGTCCATAGTGAAGTTGAGTCTTGTATTCGGAAGAGAGATGCCCTGGCGTCTGACATGATGGTGAACCACATCGTAGATTTGTGCCTGCTGACTTCACGTAGAGCCAACTGCATAGGTGCAAGAGGAAAGAATATAGGTAGAAAAGGTAAGCATAGATGGATTAAAGAGAGAAAAGGGAGAGCACCCAACTACCTAACTCTATGATAGTCACCTAGTAAACTGATGCCATTGCGGACCAAGGGCCACAACACATCAACACTCATTTCAAAGAAGCAAATTAGTCATGACATAAAGACAAACATCATGAGCACACATCAACAAACATCTCGTTGCTAAACGTTATTGTTAGTTAGATGGTGGTCTTTCCTTACCAAGGGAAACTACTCTAAGGCCATCGAAAGGCAAGGGGACCGATAAGACATGCAGGATAGTGGCATGAGCATAATAAAGGATGAAGCTAAAGCAAGGATTGTAACTAGCAAGGGAGAGAATGCAACCCAGGTCAGGATAGGTAGAACACCATTCTCAAATCGAGATGGAAAAGATGATATTTCAAAAGGTAGGCATAAGATAAGCATCATGGAAAGATCTAGATATTATAAAGATAAGGGAAGTAACAGGCAAAAGCACACCAAAAGATCAAGCTAAGGCAAGACTTGCAACACGATAGAGGAAAAAGAAACAAACAAGAGCGGGATGGGTAAGACAACACTCTTGAACTGAAATGGGAGAGGAAGCTTTAAAATATGGGTACATGATAAGCATCAAGGTAAATATTGAGGGATGACAAGGGTTAAGGTGATAACGACAAGCACACAACAAAGGATGTATTCTAGACAAAACTTGCAAGACATCGAAGAAGGGCGAGCAATCAATGGTGAAGTAGGTGAGGCATTATCCTCAAACATGGATGGAAAAGAGGATGCTCTAAAGGTAGGTTCAAAGTAAGTGTGAGGGTAAGGGTATAGTATTACAAGGGTGAAAGGTGATAACGGACAAGAACATAAGAGATGAGGTAAATGGGCATAAGAACAAAGGATATAAGTACCATAGAGGATGGAGTTAAGACAAGACCTGCAAGTGGAAAAGGAGAGGGTACGTCCAAGGGCCAGATAAGTAAATTGCCACTCTTAAATTGAGGTGGAAAAGAGGGGATTTTTAAAGAGTAGGAATAAAGATGAGTATCAATGCAAGATCGATGGACGAAAAGGTGAGGGTGATAGCAAATAAAAATACAGCATGGGATGGAATTAACACAAAACTTGTAAGGCGACAAGAAGTGAAAAGAAATCAAGAGATAGGTAACTCGCAACTCTCAAACTGGGTGGAAAGAAAGTTGAGGCTTTTAAAGGATAAGTTTAAGGTGAGAATTTAGGTAGAAGACATAAATATTGCAAGGGTCAGACGCGGTAACAGACAAGGGTATGAGAGAAAAGATGAAGGCATTGAAGGGCCAGTGGTATGAGTACAACGAATAATGGAGCTAAGACAAGATTTGCACGTGGCAAGGATGAGGTTATGACCAAGCGCGAGATAAGTAAAACACCACTCTCGAATTGAGAGGGGAGAAGGGAGGTTTTAAGTGGCAGGCATACATCAAGCTGCAAGGTAGGGTCACAAGGGTAAAGGCGATATCAAACAAAACACATTAAACGATGGAGTTGAAAGTTCAAGCGGCAAAGAATAGGATACATCCAAGGGAAAATGGGCCAAATACAACTCTCAATTTGAGATGGAAAAGGGAAATTTATAGGGCAGGTATACAATAAGCAACAAGGTTATATGTAGAGATGACAAAGGTAAAGATGATATCAATAAAAAGTACGACAAAGGATAGAATTAAGGAAAGACTCATGAAATGGCAAGGTGGAGAAAACAATCAAGGATAAGATAAGTGAGGTTTCGACAGATGAGTTGAAGTAAAAATTCATTACCGAAGGAAGTTACAAGGAAACAACGAGATTACCATGGATGCACAAAATAAAATGACCGCTCATGGATCATTAAGAAACAAGGATGGTCAAGAACATGTTAACTAAAATGTATTGAACAGTCCTTGGGGCATGAAAATAAGCATACATAAGAATATAGGAGTATGCAAGATTCCAAGGATACGGGCATACGAAGACAAGGGAATAGAAAGAGGGAAAGGATAATGACTTAACAGCGGAATAGGAAGGGATCTCAGAAGTCCAAAAGTTCATGGACATATAAACTGGAGTGTTTAAGTAGGCAAGAGAAATTCATATGTAAGTATTTGAAACAAGAGTATTGAAGAATCTAGGGGCACGTGCATGTCAATACTAAGGGAATAAAGATAGTCAAAGGGTAGCAATTTAATGACGGAAGAGGGAAGAATCCCAACAGACAAAAAGGTTATGGTCAGGGGCATCTACAAAGATGTCGCAAGCATAAGAGTGAGATCTGATCTAATAGGTTGAGGAAAGTATAGACTACACTAGAATAAAATACTTTTGTCAAGGGAGCATATAGGAGCACAACATAGAATTAGTCGAGGTGACTAATATTTTGAAACAACATCAAGGATGAGGTGAAGTAATAGTCAATAAGTCCTTAAAATGGCCAATGCTACTCTAGGATAGCGGTCCTACAGTTAGCAAGGCTTTGATACCACTTATGTCATACTTGGTTTTGAAGGTAAACTAAATGTGAACCATGTATGTGCCAGGATCAGAAATTCACGTACATAATGATTACATAAATGACTCATCATAGCACAATGCTTCGAATAACAATAAAGAGTGAGTAATAAAATTACAGACTAGAGTCATCTACATAATATAAATCAAAGTACACATAATAGAAACGTAGCCAACATAAACAAACCAACCACAGGCAGCTGACTGGGAGAGGTCGCTAGCCTAATCCTCGAAGTCATCAAAGTCCTAGAACTCCTAGAGATCCGCCTCAACACCTTCTTCTTTACCTGAGCATAGATTGCACCAAAGGCAACCTGGTGTTTTGTGAAAGCAAGGGTGAGTACACATCAACATACTCAGCAAATGTCCCGTTTGGCTGAGGTGGACTAGCTTTATGTGGGGTTAAGCTCAAAGCAGTTGCTTTTAGTTGGTCAGATATTTATTATTAGTGGAAGCCAAGTTTTAGCAATAACCAACCTGTGAATCCTTTCCTCATCGAGCAAACATCATTATCATCATCGAACCAAAAACCATTAATAGAACCATTGTGTCTCAGATCATCTATATCTCTAATCAAAAAGGATCCCAAGGCCGCTCTTAACCGTGAGCAAGGCTGATATATCAGTTTCATTCCCCTGCAGAGGCTGCACACTTTACCCACGAACCGTGATTCCCTGTCTGCCCGGACAACGCTACTCTCCATTGACCACTACCTAGGTGACATGGCAAGGAATCACTATGTACCTTTACAAAGATCCCCCTGGTGTGCAATTGCTCGTTAGGTTTCGCTAGTCGTACAAACAAAGTACTCCTCCCTAAGGTGGGTGACTAACAAAACCAAATCGAATGAACCTCGGCACCCACCCTTAGCAGAGCACGCACTATGCCCCAGTGCCCATTGACGGTCCTCCGGCAAAGCCAACTACACCCCCAAGTTCATCTAATTAATCAGCTAAGGGCGTCCCATACCACCCTCACGGTTGCACTGTTTTCCCGGGTGGTCTCTCAATGAATAGGTCCTTACAGAGAGGTACTCAGGAAACAGCCTGAGTCCCCTAAAGTATCACAAGTTCATCATCATAACCAAGATAACATCATCGTATCATAAATGTTCTCATCATGTTCATTGATTAAAGTAAAGCAATAGCACGAAATTAACCATAATAACCCAAAAGGTAATAAAGGACAAGGTAAATACAAAGCTAGTCAATCCTTAGGTTTCAATTAAGTAATGCAGGACAGTGAATTATAAGTAAGTAGGACATAATGGGTTAGAAGACACTTGCCTTCACTAGGTTGCTGCTCAGAGAAGTCTTCGGCGACACACTCAGAAACCACGAACCACTCGTTGTCTATGCAAAGCGATCATGCATTCAACACATTTGGATAATGACAAAGAAATAATACATCAAACATGTACAATCAAGTGAACACAGCTCAAAAGAACAGTAACAACCTCAAAAGCGAAGTCTAGGTTCTAGGGTGGACTAATACACCTAGAGGTTCATGATTCCTTATGTACCACTTGTCTTAGGGATCACATAGCTTAACTTCATTTGTCTTAATGAATTACTAAAACTATACCAGGGATGGGATCATACATTACATGACATTAACTTCACAAAGTTAATCACTTAACTATTATTAGTGTTTCCCCTTTTTAATAACTAAACCATTACTCTACATGCACCTATGGCCTAGCAAAAAATTAATACATGCAGACAATGAAAGATTATAATTTAAACAGATGGGGAATAATCTTATGAATATTTTGCAATTTGAATCACCCAATTTGGAGTTCATATACAAAAGATATGAAATAAACAAGTTTTGGAATTCAAAATACAAAACTAGGCCTATTTCTGTGATTAGATATAAGCTCGGGGTTCTTTCTGCAAGATCCTAGGGGCTCGGCTGCAAACTTTAGGGATGACAGGTTCTATTTCTCGGAAGCTGGATGTTCTTTTTAACAAAACTACCACGCGAAGGGGTACGTGGTAATCTCATCCATCCGATCGCACATGAACAGGCACGATCAGATCTGAGTGAGCGAGCGCGGGCTGACAAGTGGGTCAAGGGAGTCAGCGGCCTAGGGGCGAGGCGGCCTGACCGGCCAGGCCCAGCTGCAGAGGCGAGGGCGCGCACTTGAGCGAGCGAGGGCGAGGCACATATGAGGTCGGTGGCTCTGGCGAGGCGTCGGTGGGCTCGGGAGAGGCACAGACGAGGTCAGCGGGCTTGAGCGAGGCACAGACGGGGTCGACGGGCTCGGGCGAGGGCACGACATCAGCGCAGAGGCACCAAAGGGCATGGTCAGCGATGGAGTCGCCCGATGGCGGCGCAGCTCAACTACGACGAGCGATTGCACGAACAGCAGGGTAGGAAATGGGGAACTAAGGGCAGGGGGAGGTTAGTTACCTCGAGAGACGGCTCTGGATCGCTTGAGCGATGGCGAGGACATAGCGAGAGCCCTGGTAAATGGTGGTGGAGGCACGACTGTGCGACGAAAAGTTTGGTGGGCGCGAGCAGGGGAAAATACAAGGGACGGGGGCAAACCAGAGGGTGTCTTGAGTTGCTCGCGGGGAGGCAGAGCTCACAGGAGCATTGGAGCGACATGAGCTCGACGGCGGCCATGGAACGGACGGCGGACGGCGACAGTGGTCCATGGGTGCACGCACAGTGCAAGAGAGGTGTGTGAGGGGGTCTGCAGAGGAGCGCTACTGAGCGATGGGAGTGAGCGAGTGGGTGTGGGCTCAAAAGGAGGTCGAGCGTGTGGGAGAAGTGGCCAGAAAACGCACGATGTGGGCACATCCATGGCGGGGTGCACGGGTGGGAGGTTAGGGAAGGGGAAGAGGCTGACTGATGGGGTCCACGAGCCAGCGAGAGCGAACACGCGAACGGGCGGTCAGCGCTATTAGGGCGGTCAGCGCTAACGGAGCGGGCACGCGCGAAGAAACCGGCGCCGACAAACCGGCCCCACCGGCAGTGGGAGGGAGAGAGCGTGCGGGCGTGACTGACGCTGATAGGCGGGTCCCACCTGTTAGGCGGAGCGGGCGCGCGCGCGGCCTGGCTGGGCTGGGCTTAATGGGCCGAAATTGGTTTTCCTATTTTCTAGGATTTTCCAAATGATTTTCTTTTTATTTTTCTCTATGGATTTCAAATCAAAATCAAACCCAATTCAAATTCAAAAAAATTCAAACATGTGCATCAAACAAAAGAATAATTTAGGCTCAGCATGATGCAACATTTCATGACTCACATGGGTTTTGCTATATTAAATAAATAGTTAACCCCTACAAACTAGGCATAGCTCTAATAAAAGAAGAGAGAAGAAATCTAGAGAGAGAAATAAGAGGTAACACCTGAATTTGGTAGGCATTAGAGAAGAAATTTTATACCTTCAAATTCCGGGTGTTACACTATCACACATGAGCCACGACCCAATTCATCTAATTCACTCGGTCCCGATATACGTGGATCCAGCCTTCTCGTGCGGCGACCCGTAGCTTCTGCTGTTTCCGTGCTCCTACTTTCATCGCAGCTTGTTCCTCAATCGCCACTGGAGTAAGGTTGCTGACATATATCTAACATATGTAAATCTTAATGTTGTTGTTGACGCCTTTTTCGGGCGCCAATCACTCAACATGAACCAGCGGTGGTGCTCTCTGCATAGGGGCGGACGGTCCATAGCCAGGGGCCGGATGGTCCGCGGCTTGGCGCGAGGCTAGGGTTTCCTACCTGACGGTCCGTGCCCTGGGGCTGGACGGTCCGCGCGTGCGTAGGGGCGGCAAAAGATCGCCGGCGGAGCCTGGATCTCGCTCCCAGGATGGTCCCCGTCAGGGAGGAGAGATCCTAGGTGATGTCTAGGCTCGGGCAGACCGACCTAGACTCCTATAATCGACGTAGAGTCGAAGAGAAGCAGAAAATTTGGGGATTGAGAGGCTAAACTAGAACTAGACTAGAACTACTCATAATTGTACAGGAAATAAATGCGAAATAGAAGTGTTATTGATTCGATTGATGATTACAAAGCGGTCGTATACCTCTCTATTTATAGAGGAGGGGGCTGGACCCTTTACAAACTAATTTCTGAGCTAATTCCACGAATCTAGCTAACAACCGTAGTACAAATCTTAGAACCCTAATATGTTCTGCGTACGCGTGGACCGTCTGGCCCACAGGCGCGGACCGTTCGGACTGTGGACCGTCCGGCCTCAGGGCCGGACCATCCGCAGCTCAATTTGGTGCCCAACATATGCCCCCCTTCCTTTTGGTGGAGCTGAGCAAACCAAAAGCAACTAACTCAATGTGATTACATCGGTTCTCTTAGGCATCTTGCCACATACTAGGGTGGTACTGTTTGAGGAAACGCCCATTCAAAGCCTTGGGTAAATCCTTGCCTTGTAATGTTTGTAGTAAATAGGCGTTACCAGACATTACCTGTTTTACTTTATAAGGACCCTCCCAGCTTGGTGACCATTTCCCAAACTTCCGGTCTTTATTCCATAGAGGCAGGATAGTCTTCCACACCAGGTCCCCTACTTGAAATGACTTTGCTTTGACCTTCTTGTTGTAGGCCCTGGCTACCATGATCTTGTCCTTTTCTATTGCTCACAAAGCTATCACCCTCTTGTCGGTCACCTCATCAATATTATCCATCATTGAATTATAATAATCAATGACAGTTAGATCATTTTGTCTGGCGAACCTGACAGCATTCAAACTTATTTCCACAGGCAACACTGCTTCCTGCCCATAGACAAGCTCAAAAGGAGATACTTTAGTAGCACTATGTTTAGATATTCTGTGAGCCCATAAAGCTTCGGGCAAAATCTTATGCCAATGCTTGGGATTATCGGATATCTTCTTTTTTATCAAGTTAATCAATGTCCTATTACTAGACTCGACCTGTCCATTGTCCTGAGCATAATATGGAGATGAATTAAGCAACTTAATTCTATATAATTTAGCAAATTCACGTACCTCTTTTGACATAAAAGAAGTTCCTTGATCTGTAGTTAAAGTATGGGGAATGCCGAATCTATGAATAGTATGCTCAGTTATGAACTCAATTACCTCCATGTGTGTCATGTTCTTCAGAGCAACAGCTTCAGTCCATTTGGTAAAGTAATCAGTGGCAATTAACACGAACCGATGCCCCTTTGATGATGAAGGATGAATTTCCCCTATAAAGTCTAATCCCCATCCCCTGAAAGGCCAAGGCTTAATGATAGGATGTAATTCGGCTGCAGGGACCAACTGTAGGTCACTGAGTTTTTGACACACTTGGCATCCTTTGTAGTACTTGAAACGATCAGCTATCATGTTAGGCCAATAAAAACCAGACCTTTGCAACAACCACTTCATCTTTGGAGCCGATTGATGGGTACCACAAATTCCTTCATGTACTTCGGTCATGGCTAATATGGCATCATCTGGGCCCAAACACTTAAGCAGGACGTCGTTGACTGTTCGACAGTAAAGTCCATCACTCATCAAAACATACTTGAAAGTTGTACGCCGAATGTTCTTATCTTTCCTGATATTGGGATTCCGTAAATAATTAGTTATGGGCGTCTTCCAATCACTTGCATCGGCTTTATTATCAGCCGAATCAATTAGGAGAACTTTCTTGGTAACTCCGGACAGTCCGGAGTCTCTACTCGGACGATCCGCGACCAAGGGAATTGGCCCTGCACCGGTCATCAGATTTTCAGTGTTGTGAAATCTCCCTCGCTTTATCCGATAACCTGATGCATCTTGTGCCAAATTGTTAGCTCTATGATTCTCAACTCTAGAGATATGTCGAATACTGAATTCGTCAAAAGAATGAATTATGCCCCAACATTTTTCAATGTAACTATTTAGAGTACCATCAAAACATTGATATTCTTCTAACACCTGTTGGACGACTAGATGAGAATCACCAAATGCCTTCACATGTTTTACTCCCATACAATTTAAAAGTTCCAAGCCGAACAAAAGGGCCTCATATTCGGCTTGATTGTTAGTGCAATAAGTTTTCAATCGGCTAGAGAAGTCGAAGGAGACATCACTTGGTGAAACAAGTACTATGCCAATTCCTTGCCCTTCATTGCAAACCGATCCATCAAAATATAAAGTCCAAGGAGTAATAGTGAGGTATGACATGTCTAGTTTATGAGTATCATTAATCCGATGTTCTACAATAAAATTCGCTACGACCTGGCCTCTCATAGATTTCAATGGTTCATAGGTCAAGTTATATTCTATGAGTGCATAAGCCCACTTACCAATTCTACCACTCATGATTGGGTTATGCAACATGTACTTGATCACATAGGTTTGACCAGAAACAGTGCAATGACTAGACAGTAAATAACATCTACACTTGGTGCATGCATAAAACAAGCATAAGCATAACTTCTCAATAAAAGTGTACCTCGTTTCAGCATCCACCAACCTCCGACTTAGATATGTCACCACATGCTCCTTTCCTTCAGTTTCTTGTGTCAGAATAGCCCCAATGACCTTATCTTCAGCTGCATTGTATAATCAGAATGGTACTCCTGCTTGTGGTGCTTTTAATACGGGAGCCGAAGACATATATTTTTTAATGAGATCAAATGCTTCCTGCTGCTCTGCCCCCAAGCGAATTCGGCATCATTCTTAAGCCGAAGGATAGGGGTGAAGGCATCAATCTTCCCGGCTAGGTTAGAAATAAACCTTCGTAAATAATTCACCTTGCCGAGAAACTTCTTCACTTCGACCTTACAAGTCGAATAGACTTGATTTGGTCAGGGTCTATCTCTATACCATGTTCATGGATGACAAATCCTAAAAATTTACCAGCCGACACTCCAAAAGCACATTTACGTGGGTTCATTTTCAAACCATACCGACACATCTTATCAAAGGCTTTGCGCAAATCAGCTAAATGAGAACTAAACTCAGCCAATTTTACTACAATATCATCAATGTAGACTTCCACAGTGGTTCCCAACAGTTCGTGAAAGATCAAATTCATAGCCCTCTAATAAGTAGCACCGACATTTTTAGACCAAATGTCATGACAACCCACTCAAATAAACCAATGAAGCCTGGACATATAAAGGCCGTTTTAGACGCATCCTCTTCGGCCATGAAAATATGATTATATTCGGCATTACCATCAAGAAAGCTAATAATTCTATTTCCTGATGCATTATTGATTAATGTGTCGGCTATGGGCATGGGATACTCATTTTTAGGAGTTGCTGTATTTAAATTGCGAAAATCAATGCATACTCTAAGCTTACCTGAATCCTTCTTCTCCACCGGCACAATATTGGAGACCCACTCTACGTATCTGCACGGTCTAATAAAATTAGCTTCTAGCAGCCGGTGGATTTTGTCCTTGATTCGTGGGAGAAGATCGGGACGAAATGTTCTAGCTCTCTGCTTGAAAGGTCTAAAACCGGACTTAATGGGCAGTCGATGTTCTACGATCTCTCGACTTAATCCCGGCATCTCAGTGTAATTCCAAGCAAAACAATCCGAATATTCCTTCAATAGACCGATCATCTCATTTCTAGGATCAGTCTTTAGGGTCTTGTTTACAAAAGTCGGCCTTGGAGTTTTACCATCTCCTATGTCAATCTCCTCCAAAGGATCGGCCGATGTAAACCCCTGTCCTAGTTTATCAAGATCTCTGAATTCCTCTATCATGTCCCCAAAGAGGAATCAAATGATCTTTGTGTGATGGCGGACTCTCCGGTCTCGGGGGCCGGATTATCCGTAATACTGTCTTTTCGCTGTGGTAGATGTTCGGTCTTAAAGTCCGAACTGCTTTGTGAAAGACCAGACCATCTGGCCTTAGAAGTCAAACTATCCGTGACCAAGGACTCATGAATTTTGTGTGTACTCATCATTTAAACTTTATTTAGGATTTAGCCGATTCTCCGTCGGCTCTAGCATTATAGGAATGAAACCCTTCTTATCTATACTTATGAACTGATAATCAGAAAAATCTACTCCTGTGAGACATGTAGCAGTCTCATAAGTTCAGAGTACAGGGGCATCGGCCATAGCGATAAAGGTCGATACATTAGCATGTACTTGTTCTATATCATCACCTACCGATTGTATTAACATTTGATGTAATGTAGAAGGTATACATTGGTTGGCATGAATCCAATCTCTGCCTAGGATTAGACTATAATTTCCTTCTACATCAGAGACGAAGAATGCAGCAGCAAGGGTCTTAGTCTCGATGGTTAATTCAACGGACGTGACTTCCCTGGCTTTGATCGAACTATCAGTTCCAACACCGCTGAGGGTCATGTTGGTCTTGACAAGTTCGTCATCTTGTTTACCTAATTTTCTGTACATTGAATAAGGCATTAAATTTACAGTCGCCCCTCCATCTACCAACATTTTAGCAATTGGTATTCCATCAATGTTACCACGCACGAAGAGCGGTTTTAAATGATTTACCGATTCCTTTGGTTTAGTAAAGGCAGCTTCTTTAGGACCAAAATCAAACTAGGCAACAACAGGTTCATCGTCGCCGACAATCGGAGGAAATTGTAATAATATTTACATCCATACCAGGGCACTCTAGAGAAGCTTCATAGTCGACCAGGTCTTCTCCTAGTAGGTCGTCCTCCTCCATTGTTGTTGGCACATCGTCGGAGGCGTCCTGGTGTGGTGCGGACGGTCCAGACTCAGGGGTCAGATGGTCCGCGCCTGGTGCAAATTGTCTGGCCTTGTTAGCCAGGTTGTCTGCCATACCCGCAGGGTGCTGCACAAGTGTTGTTTTATTTTCTATTTTTGTGGCCGTTTGCTTTTCCTCAATGGCCTTTGGTCTCCATTTTTTAGCGATAGCGGATACTGTGGATTTGTGTCATTGAATATCTTTTCCGCTTCCTTTTCCTGGCTCTCTTTTGCTCTTAGGCGTTGTAATTTTCGCTTTTGGGACCGTGTCAATCCCGCTAGGCACCAACGAGGCATGGAGTATTTTGGATCAGCTATTTTGAAGGCAGTCGTATCTTCTATTTTGTTCGTGTTGGCCGATTCACCAAAAATCATCGGCCATTCGCTTTCTTTCTGTATGACGACATCCGTTGTACCTATTTTGATGATGTCCTTTTTTGTCATTCTTTCAGTTGCTGCAGGCATATGCCCCCCTGCCGGATTGGTTGGCCTTTGAGGCCGAGTAGTCTGGCAATCTTGTTGGGCCTGTGTCTGGTGATCGGATTGAGTGGCGCCCAATCGGTCTTGTACTGGTGGTGCTAACCTGTCGAATACAGATGTTTGGGGTGCCCCCCAAGCGGGGTACTGTGGCACTCCAAGTGGATATGGTGGCATGCCCCACATTTGATTTGGGACATATGGTGGAGGTATGTATGCGTATGGATATGACATAGGTGGATATGGGAGTGGAGGTGTCCATGTAGGTATGTTAGGTCTTAATTGGACAGTATGACCTTCCATTTTTTCCGATTGGTGGGGTGGTCCAATCGGTCTTACTTGATATTGCTCACGAATGGGCGAGCGAGGTTGCTTTGTTGGCCGATCACTGGGGCCGGCCTTCTTTTTCACATATTTGGACAATAATTGATCGAAAGTCAGGCCGGACTTGACCAGCCGACTAGCTGCTTTAAATGTATTTGTTTTCCACGTACCTATCTCTGGTCATCGTGGTTTGAAGGTACGTGGTCGTTGCGGGTCTTGAGTATGATCGGACCGTCCGCTGGAATTCTTCGAACCGTCCGGTGTGGTCCCGGACCGTCTGCGCCTGTGCGTCGGACCGTCCGAGATGCGCAGCATGGGCTCCTGCTCCTTGGTCTGCGCTTGCCCCCCAGCGCTGGAGGTCGTGATGGTCAGCTTAAGAGTCTCCCCTCCATCGGGAGTCTTCTCGGCCACCACTTTCCTGCAAGAAATTTTATGAATCCCATCGGCCTCTCTTGTGTTGCCGATGATTATCTCTTTGTCTTTGCCCTTATCGGCTGTGTTTGGCCAAACCAGGATCCTCTTGCCCTCAAAGTCGATCATTTTCATCGGAAAGGGCTCCGTGTCCACCTGCATTTCCTGAAATTTCAATCGTCCTTCATTAATGGCCGATTGAATCTGTCGATGGAATACATTACAATCATTAGTGGCATGAAAATGAGTTATGCCACTTGCAGTATGCACGACGTTTTAGCTCGTCAGCGGATGAAACAGTGTGATTTATTTTAATGTTGCCATTTTTGAGTAATTCATCAAATATTTTATCACATTTACCAACGTTAAATGTAAACTTAACCTCCTCTTGCCGTTTCTTTTGAACCGGCTGCAAGGAGGAACAAGCCGAAGATTTGGCCTGCTTTGGCCAAACCATTTCAGCAGCATATAATTCTGTTGATTTGTCGTCAGAGCTACTTTGGTCGCACTCTACTATATGGACATTGTGACGAATGGTTTTGGCAGTCTCTTTGCTCCGGCTTTCACAGGCCAAAGCTCTCTGGTGTAATTGTGCTAGCGTGAAAAATTGGATGCCTTCCAATCTTTCTTTTAAATAATATCGCAGTACATTAAAGGCTAACTCTGCTAGCTATTTTTCTTCTAAGTGTATTTGGAAGCATCGATTTCTTGTATCCCGGAACCTTTGGATGTATTCATTAACCGATTCGTCTTTCCCCTGTCGCAGGGCCACTAGGTCTACCAAATCTAACTCATAGTCACCAGAGAAAAACTGGTCATAGAATTTTTGTTCTAAATCCCCCCATGACGAAATAGAATTAGGAGGTAAAGTGGCGTACCATGCGAACGCGGTTCCTATTAAAGACAATGAAAATAAATGCACGTGAAATGCTTCTGTGTCGGCCAATTCTCCTAATTGTGCTAAGAACTGACCTATGTGTTCGCGCGTGTTTTTTCCTTGGTCACCCGAAAATTTTGCAAATTCGGGTATCCTGGTTCCCTGGGGGTATGGGTGGTGATCAAATCGGCTGTCATAAGGTTTCCGATATGATTGCCCCCCAGGCACCATGCTTACTCCGATCTTATCTCGGAATGCCCTGTCTATTTCCTCCCTCACTATATCGATGGCAGCTGGTGCGAGACCACCGGCTCTCTAGTCAAACATAGGTGGGGTTGGCTGGATATTAGCGTGTTGTCTTCCCCCCCCCCCCCACTGGTTTGAGCTATGTGGTGCATTGCCATTTGCCCTACATGGCTCATAGGATTGATCGTTCCTTTCCGACCTTCTAGGCGGGGCTGGAAAGCTTTCCTCTGGATTTTGTATTAATGGGCTGATGCATTGCATAGTGTGATGGGAAGTGTTGCTAGGACGGGTGAGGATTCAGGTAACAATCCTCCTCAAAAGACTCATGCGCGGACTGTCCGGACATGTACCCGAACCGTTCGTGATTATATTTGGATCGTTCGTCGTTGTACGCGGACGGTCCGACTGGGTAGTTTAGATTCTGTGCCATATGTGGTAGCTCGGGTATATGTCTGGGTAACTCATTAAAAATAGGCCCGGCTGTGGCTGGCTCGGATGGTCCGCGCACACGGGCGGACAGTCCGGGCATGTGCAGATCGGCTGATTTACTGCCGATTTGCGGTTGCTGAGGGTATGTGTCCATCGGCATTCCATAAAGGGGTTGTGACTGGTCGTGACAACCTATAGCCGATGTATTACTTGTGTTACCCCCTAATTCAACCTCATGCGAAGGAAAATTTGCAATACTAGATTTATCAAATGCACGTACTAGTCTCCAATAATCGTTTTGCATACCCCCTATGATATTTTGCATTTGTTCTCGCTATTCATCTACATAATTCTTAAGAGATTGTAGCTTGTTTGTATTACTTACATTGGGGATATCTGGTGTGGGTCGAAGCGAAGCCGGATCCGTCGCCCGTTGTCGGACGACTTTATTGTTCCTGTCCCCATCGCCGGCGAGCATTGCGTGAGAGGGCAAGAGCGGAGATGCTCGCTCTCCCTCTCCAGCTCTGCATCTGTGCAATAAAGAAGCAGCTGCGTGAAAGAAGCATGTGTGAGCTGCGTTAAAGAAGCAGCTGTGCAGAAGATGAGGCTTGGGGCTTCTTCCATACAGTTACACCTATGAATCATTCATATATGTAGACAACAATAAAGATACTTCCTACCAATGACGATATTGTATCTTCATTTATTACTACTGCAATATTTCACCATTAGTAAAACCTGACAGCAAGTGAGATTTCTATGTATGACTGCCTATGGATATCCTTAAAACCTGGAGCAATAAATCACCATTAATTACTACTGCAATATATGACAATGTATCCTTCTTCCTCCTATTAATTCTTTTATCACCTGGCCATTCCTTCCCCCACTAAATTACTAGCTACCGCATGTTACTATGCTACTGCCAGTAATTAATGGCACTCATGTACCATATTGATATTATTTGTTCATGTTCTATGACGCTTCTCTGTATTATGAACTATTGACGTCTTTTTCTTGTAATGCAATTCACTTGTTACTTGATCAAATTCAATTTTAGTTTTTATATACTCATCAAATTCAGTTTTAGTTTTTATATACTCATCGAATTCAGTTTTAGTTTTTATATACTCATCAAATTCAGTTTTAGTTTTTATATACTCATCAAATTCAATTTCAATTTTTATATACACATTTTGATACCTTAAATGTCGAAGCAAATACCATCTGTAGAGAAGAAGACAAACTATTTAGAAACCAGACAAAAGGACAAGAGAAACCAAACAAAAGGACAAGCATCAACTACATATCGACTCTTGGTTCACCACTTCTTCCCCCCTGCTTCAGTAGTATACCTAATCTTGTTCTTGCTCCTGAGACATATCCATGAAGGGTAATAACCACCAGAAACAAAGCTGTCATGGAAGTATAAAAGAAAATTTAAACAATGCCAAGCATGCATTAAAAAGAGAACAACAGATGTAGACAAGTTGAGATCATGAGAACCAACTTTTCTACCAGATTACTAGCCATTACAAACTAGTGGTTTAGAGCTGTTTCAAAACTACAAAAAATTGCTAGGCTACATGTTCCATGCCTTTTACCATAGCTGCTAATCCTAGGATAGTTGAATCAGACAGGGCTAGACTGTTCAGCTAGTCACCAAAATATATCTAAAAACAAAAACATGGAACCTTGGCATATTTGGGATGCAGAAACTGACTCTTTGTTGCTCACATGCAGATCGAATGGTAAGATGATGGCTAGATGTGACTAGAGTTGCTGAATAGCTGAGAAGGTCTAGACCAGTTGGACTACAACAGCCGTCGATGTTTAGATAATGAAATATTAGAGCCTACAAATATATTGTTGTTATTTTGATTTCGAGTGTTGTTTCTGTACAACAGTCTTTGTCTCTTCCTAATGTTGTTTTTGAGGTCTCGACATCAGTTTTTGTCTCTTCCGATTGTTGTTTTGATTCCGTCAGAATTGCGATGGCGCTGTTTTAAGACTATGTCAAACTGTTTAGTTTTGACGAGGAGACATATTATTTGTTTCTATTTTAGAAAAAGAAACAATATGGACGCTGAATTGTTACTGTTGTTTACTGTATGGGCTAACCGAATAAAAAGTGTCGTTGTTGTTTACTATATGGGCTAACCGAACAAGTTAAAAAGGAGACAGGGAATTAATAGACAGGGAATTAAACCACACAGGGAAAAAGTGATGGCAAGGGATCCACTCAATCCACGTCTGGATTAATTCCACTTGTGGATTATAACCACGACTACCGAACATGGCCTAAAGGGAATTTCGAATGACGCTGGCCTTTTTTGTTCAATACAGTAATTGATGGCCTTAATTTCAAAGAGCTGGAGATGTCGAGCAGAAGGTATACCTGGGCAAACAATCTTCCTAATCCCACGTATGAGATATTAGATAGAATTTTAGTTGCCATTGAGTGGGAGAATAAGTATCCTTTTGTCCACTGTTGTGGCGCTTAATAGGAACTTATCAGATCATACCCTACTTCTTCTTAATACTAGGGAATCTAATACGTGTAATCATACTACTCCTTTCAAATTTGAGTTACGATGGTTACTACGAGAAGATTTTTATGATATGGTAGCTACTATTTGGTTTAGTGTAACGGTTGGGAGTACTGCGATGGAAAGATGGCATGCCAAGGTTCATTGATTAAGGCAACGCTTAAGGGGGTGGGCTAAGCATACCGGTGGTGTTAATAAGGAGAAAAAAAAGATATTTTAAATAAACTTGAAATTTTAGACAAGAATGCAGAAATTTCTAGATTATTGCCCCATGAGATTGATGTGAAAAACTTTCTTCATAACAAATTATCTCAAATGTTGAGAGAAGAAGAATTAAAGTGGTATCAAAGGTCTTAAGTTAAAATATTATGCAGGGTGACTCAAATACGAGATACTTTCATTTGATTGCTAATGGAAAGCAAAGAAAGTCTAGAATTTTCCACATATTATAATAGATGAAACATATTCGAGGTTGAAGTGGCCCTGAAAAAACACATTACCACATATTATAAGGGTCTATTTGGGACGACTGAGGAAACTTATGTTACTCTAGACGAAACCTAAATACAGGATATACCACATGTGTCTGATGGGAAAATGATGCTTTAGTCTCTTCCTTTTTCAGAAGTGGAAGTTCGAATGGCTATCTTTCAGATGGAACATAACAAAGCTCCGGGGCCGGGTGGTTTCCCTGTCGAATTTTATCAAACCTTTTGGTCTTTATTAAAATACGACCTCTTGGCTTTGTTTGTTAATTTTCATAATGGCGACCTTCCTATTTATAGTTTGAACTTCGAGATAATTATTTTGTTGCCAAAATTTAAAAAAATGCTGAGACAATTAAATAGTTTCTTCCTATTTGTTTGTTGAATGTAGGTTTGAAAATCTTTACTAAAGTTCTCACAAATAGGATATCCAAAGTGGCGAATAATTCTATTGGGTTGTCCCAATCTGCGTTCATTCTCGGAAGGAATATTTTGGAAGTGGTAGTTGTGTTACACGAAACAATCCATGAGTTGCATAGAAAAAACATAGTGGCATTATTCTTAAGATAGATTTTGAAAAGGCCTATGACAGTGAAATGGCCTTTTGTGCAACAAATGTTGCGGATGAATGGTTTTTTCTAGTAAGTGGTGCTCTTGGATTAATTCGGTGATGATTGGCGGTCATGTGGGTATAAAAGTTAACGATCAGGTGGAGGATAGCTTCCAGACAAAAAAGATTTACGTCAAGGAGATCCACTGTCTCCTATTCTTTTCAATATTGTAGTGGATATGCTTGCCATATTAATGAATTGGGCAACAGAGGATGGCCATGTCGATGGTCTTATCCCCCAATTAATTCATGGTGGGCTATCTATTTTACAATATGCGGATGACACTTTGATTTTTATGGACCATGATTTGACTAAAGCTGAAAACATCAAACATCTCTTAATAGCTTTTGAGCAGGTTTCTGGCCTAAGGATTAACTTCCACAAAAGTGAGTTATTCTGTTTTGGCCAGGCCAGAGATGAAGAATCTCAATATATTAATTTGTTTGGATGCAAAAGTGGGGAATATCCTTTAGATATCTTGGGATCCCTCTACACTTTAGGAAGCTTAAAAATTGCGATTGGAAAAATCATTGAAGATAAGTTTGAGAAAAAGCTTAGTAGCTGGAAAGGAAAACTTATGTCGGCAGGTGGTCGTCTGGTGTTAATAAATTCTATCCTTTCGAGCCTAGTTATGTTTATACTGTCCTTTTTTAAAGTTCCTAGTGGAGTTTTGGACAGGATAGATTTCTTTCGATCTAGGTTCTTCTGGCAAGGAGAAGATCATAAGAGAGAATATAGACTTGCTAAATGGAACATCCTTTGTTAGCCCAAGGACCTTGGGGTTTAGGAATTCAGAATATTGACTTGCAGACTAAGTGTCTGCTAAGCAAGTGGCTTTTCAAGTTGATTAATGAGGATGGCATGTGGCAAAATCTTTTATAGAAGAAATATCTTCAGAAACATCGTCTATGTGAAGTTTCGCATAAACCTGGTGATTCGCACTTTTGGTCAGGGCTCATGAATGTTAAGGATGTTTTCTTTAGCCTTGGTGTTTTTACCCTTAGAAATGGTGACCAAATTAGGTTTTGGGAGGATAAATGGTTAGGTAATCAAACCCTCATGGTTCAATACCCATCCTTATACCAAATTGTTCGGCGGAAAATTGCCACAATTGCCAATGTCTTCACATCTGTCCCGCTTAATGTATCTTTTCGTAGAGCTTTAGTGGGTCATTACTTGGTTTTATGGCATAACCTTGTTCAGCGTCTTGTGTAGTTAGATTAAGTACTAAAAAGGATTATTTTAGTTGGAATCTAACCTCATCGGGATAATGTACTAAAAAGTGATATATAATTAAGTACTGCTATGTATACGTAACCTAATCTCTGTGGCACTGGTTCTACTGTTCCGTGGCCAACTCTTATGCCTTGTTCGTTTGTGCCGGATTGGTGGGTCGGAACGATTTCTAACCGGATTGCTTCTCTAATTTATATAAACTTTGATTAGCTGAAACGATTCCGGGTGCAATCCGACACAAACGAACAAGACCTTAGTCATCTCCGGCCTTCACGTACATTCCCCTTTTCCGCTACCTAATTGCACGGAGACTGATCATACCATACGCCCTGTCCTTGGCTAGGGTTACCAACCGGAGCCCAGCCAATTATGAAGCCAATCATCATGCCTAAGTAGTCCTGATTAATTTCTCCTCGTGCTAGCTGATCTAGCTATAGGGTCATATTCATTTGCTCGATCGATAGATTCAACTTTATTTATTATAGTTAACTCATGATGCACGTACATACGTACTATG
The DNA here is from genome assembly GCF_902167145.1 of Zea mays. Taxonomy (NCBI): domain Eukaryota; kingdom Viridiplantae; phylum Streptophyta; class Magnoliopsida; order Poales; family Poaceae; genus Zea; species Zea mays. Next base: position 52,366,917 of record NC_050098.1, on the reverse strand, counting down.
ATCTCTTTCTCTGTCCGTCTCTCGCCCACAAGAACACTTAAAAGCCTTCGCTTTGTTTGCAACTTTTTCGCTGCTGAGGACAACAGCGGATCATGCATCTGTTGGGTTGGGCAGGTATATATTTTCGTGGTTGGTTAGGTGCGGCGCTTTGCAATGGTTTTCTTGGCCCATCTCCACGATGTCATGGAGCCCACAACCCTTTTCGTTTATTATTTGCTGCTCCCCTTCACTCCTAGCTAGCTAGCTAGCTGCTAATTCCAATAACAGTTTATTCAGTGCTTGCAGACTGTATGTATGTACATATATATATTTATTATTAATTGCATCACCGTTGTGCGTTGAGAGTTGGTTGCGTACGTGGGGCATCATTAGCACAAGAAGTTGTCTATAGCAATGTGTCATGCGTTGCAACAGGCATGCAGCTAGGGCCCTTAGAGAGAGGGAGAGGGAGAGAGAGAGAGAGAGAATGTGTGTTTGTGATCTTTACACTTTGTGTTTGTTTTCCTGCCTCAGATTCAAAATGGCAGCTTTATCGTACATATGGCGCACCTTTTGATCCAACTTTGAGCTCTTCAATTCATCACCATGTATGTACCCTACCTCACTACTTGTTGGGTTGCCATAATTTGATATCCATACAATATGTGTATACACATTTCTACCTGCTTCACCATATAATGTGGTGGAGTTGCTTGGATCACACACACACAGACAAAAAAAAAAACTCATGTTTCTAATCTAAGTATAAAAAATACTTAAAGTCAGAATAACTTCTGTCCTTTGATTTGCACTGCTGTCAAGACGTCAGTGATGCCATATGGGAGGCAGATATGGTATATACTTCTCTTGTTACTAAGCACTTGGAGGTAGTATAAGGCCGGTGAGCTGTGAGCAGAGGAAATAAAAACAGTGCTCCAACGAGGTTAATTGCTACACAAACTTGAGTCATATACTCATATCACGGTAAAAGCACAGCAGCCATGCATATGTAGTGGGCCAACTGTGAGGTCCAATATATACTACTCCTATATGTATATATATTTATAGTTCAAATTTTCGGATAAATTTGGACAGTTTTTTTTTTGTGAAATTTCAGTAATTTCAGGGATGCCATGAAAAAAATAAAAAATTCTCATTACCCTAATGCATGTACTCAATGTAAAAATATAACTCTAGACTCATATCTTCGATTGCTCTACTTAGTTGCCAATGTTTTTCTAGATCTAAAAAACAAGAAAATCATACTTGTTGAAATCTCGAGAAAAAAATGTTGAAATTTCGGCAAAGTACACGAATTTCGGTAATTTCAGGAGTGACAGAAAATTCTCGAATATTAAAGTTGAAAACCATGTATATATTCTGGTAATACTATATGTATAATTGTCACACAAATCACTTGTTACTAGTACTATCATCTTTTTCTATATATACATAAGTAATCACGCGTTAAACTCCGTTTTATCTGCACTAATCTTGATTACTTTTCTCTGTTGGTTTGCCTTCTTCCTTCTTCTAATATAATGAACAAGTAGCAGGAAGGTAGCATTTGAGGCTGCTAGTAGCATTTGAGGCTGCTGTTATCGTCGAGGTTCCTGGGCACGCCTTCTATGAGGCACGGCACCGGCGGCACCGTAGGCGTGGCGGTGCTGCCGTACACGTTCCAGCAGAAGGGGTCGTCGATGGTCTCGCCGGACGCGGGGAGCAGCTCGACGTCGGAGAGCGTGATGTTGGTGCACGGCACGGCGTCGCTGCACCCGAAGTGGATGGGCGGGGTGCGCGGGTCGTAGGTGCCCCGGATGCCGGCGTAGGAGACGCCGGAGACGAAGACGGCCGAGGTGGCGTTCTCGCAGCTCTTGGAGAGGCAGTAGTACTGGTCGATGATGATGGGGTTCCGCACCGCGTCCATGCGCACGTTCTGGAAGGACACGGAGGAGACGGCGCCGGAGCCGCCCTGCCACGTCTTGATCCGGACGCCGTTGTCGGAGTGGCGGATCACGGCGTTGCGCACCGTGACGTTGGCCACGCACGCCCGCGAGCCCTGCTTGCCCAGGCTCCCAATGCTGATGCCGTGGCCGCCGGGCCCGCAGGTGACGTTCTCGACGTGCATGTTGAGGGTGCCTGCGCCGATGGAGACGCAGTCGTCGCCGTTGGAGACGGCGGTGTTGGTGATGAGGACGTCCTGGGTGTTCTCGACGTGGATGCCGTCCGTGTTGGGGCTCAGCGCCGGGGAGCTGATGGAGAGGCCGCTGGCCACCACGCCGCGGCAGCTGTCGAACCGGATGTGGAACTCGGGGCTGTTCTGCACCTTGAGCCCTTGCACCGTCACGTTGTTGGTCATGAAAAACCTCAGCGCCTGGTGATGGATACGGCAGTGGATTAAACCACAACTTTCATTGGCTGACGACAGGCCCAAGTGGCCGTTATGATGCGGTTAAAGTCGTTAGTTAGGCCACTTACCACTGGGCTGTCACAGGATGCACCGTGGCCGCTTGATCCTCCCTGGCCCTTGTGAGACTTGCAGGGGAGATCCCACCACTTCTGGCCCTTGCCGTCGATGAGGCCGGCACCTCGCAGCGACATGCCGTGGGCCTGATAGAACAGCAGCCAGTTGCGCTTGCTGTTGGCCGGCCACATGTCGGGGTCGCTCGGCGCCACGATCGTCCCGTCGAGCTGCACGTACACACGACACAACACAACGCCATTGGGATCAGCAAGTCAGGAGGATCATCAAGTCAGCATTTTCAATATCTCCACACGGCGGAGCGGGGCCGGGTGGCGGGCGGGCGGCTACCGACCTGAATCGTGACGCTCCCCTGGCACGGGCCGGTGAAGACGGTGGTGTGCACGAGGAACGAGTACCCGGCGGCGGCCAGCACGACGCTGGCCCCGTCGTCCTGGCACGCCGTGTCCCACGCGGTCTTGATGGCGCCGGTGTCGTCCGTCACGCCGTCCCCGACGGCGCCGAAGTCCTTGACGACGTCGTACACGGTGCCGCCCGCCGCTGCAGCCGCGGGGGCTGGTGCTGGCTCCGGCGCCGCGCCGCCGGGCGTCGGGTAGCCGCCCGACCCAGACGACGGCGGCGGGGCCGGGGGAGAGACGGGCCGCGCGTGCCGCCTCCCGCTCGCCGGGCCCGGAGCGTGGGCGGACGGCGGGTGCGCGGAGCTATGCTTTGCGTGCTTCCCGTGGTGGTGGTGGCGGCCGCCCTGGACGCTGCCACAGAGGAAGCTGGAGGAGACGGCGAGCGAGAGAAGCAGAGCAATGGCGGTCCTGGCGGTGAACTCCATTGTATGTATTACTAGAGGCCGTTCAATTAAGCTGCTGAGGAGGAGCTAAACTCTGGATTGCGGGCAAAATGATGGGAGGCCCCGGAATGGTGAATCTTGCTTGGGTCGCTAGGCGTGCTTATAGCCTTATATACACGCGGGCCTAGACAGGGCAGCGAGAGTGTGTGCTACGGCGTGTGCGGTCGCTGTCGCGGGGATCTAGCAACAAGCTATAGCACGTACAGGAGCTAGCTAGCAAGCTAGAGTGCTGGTGCTGGAGAGGCCGGTGAGGCGGGGCAGTCGGCTGCAGTGGTTGGGTTGGAGACGGTGGCGAGTGCGGGCGCACGGATTTATAGGTGGCGCGAGCGAGCCAGAGGCCGAGAGCACGCCAGCACGGGCGGCCGTGTGCGCGGGAACAGAGAGCAGGAGCAGGAGGAGGGCGGTGGTGGTAGTGGTAGTGGAGGCCTCATCAGAGAGCCTTGTTATGTGGCTGCTCTTGCCTCTTGGCCACCCGCGCCGAAGGGAGTCCCGGTTTTTCTAATGGCGGCGACCGACCGAGCGCTCCCGCTCCACCGGTGGCCACGGATCGGACCACGGCCGGCCAGCCCCCCCTAGCTTTTTCAGCACAATGTGGTCGAGCGTGCGTACGCTGGGTGCACGAGCGCGGGCACGCACCACCACGAGAAGAAAGATTGCCAAAAGAAGAACTAAAGGGGGGCGCCGGGAAGACGAGACGACGAGGAGTCCCATTTGGAGTGGTCGTGGCCCGATCGCTAGGAATATTCAGGCCATGCATCAGCCACTAGTGCCTGTTTGATCGTTTCTGCTAAGGTGCAGTGCAGGCTGTGCAGCTACGTCGTCCCGGCCAGCCGGCGCGTGCATGTCGCCGCCGCCGCCGCCGCCGCCGCCGTCGTCGTCGTTGCCGCGTTACGTCATGTTTGTTCATGCGTGTGTATGTGTAGCTGCTTAGTTACAGGCACAGCAATGCGCGTGTTTAATTTGCAGTGACCAATCGCTTTCTAGGCATGCAGTGCATGCATCGGACAAGTTGGACTCAGATCTTCCTTCTTCTTCAGGCCGGCCAGGCACTAACACTGTATTATTGTTGCTTCATGCATCGATCAACAAACAAGAAGGGGAGGTCTACGAGAAGTGGATGGCTGGACATGGATCGACAAGGACATGGTGGACCTCAGCTCGCGGCGTGCTTGCATTGGCCGAGCTCCATGCGTGCACTATCTCGTACGTGGTCATAGATTGCTGCTGCTGATGATGCTGATGCGAGCGAATGCTGCACGGGGACGGGGTGTGTGAACAATCTTGATGATATAGAGCGCCATCACTATCTACACCTCTCTCATCGGCAAAGTTACTCAACAATAAATAGGTGGCGCTTTTTGTATATACATAATTACATATATATACTAGTGCTACTTTAATTTATATGTTTATTTACTAGGAAGTGTGGATTAACCCGCGACCTCTATCTAGGGGGCGGTGCGCGCGGTGGCCATGGGACCGCCATTGGAGGCACGGCACGGCGTGCGTGGTTGAAAAGCTTGCGAATTGCGCGGCCGACTACGTACGTGTTTTTGATTGCGCGCGGTAAAATTTGCCGGCCACAAGATGGAGTGGATGGTGCTGGAGTGGTCCATTTGGCGCCTAAAAACGAGTGCATTACTAGCAGCGGCGTACTGTTTCGCGCCATTGACGCATGTGGTGGTGTTGCATGCACTCAGGGTTTACACAGGTCGGTATAGCAGGTGGGGGAGCTACCAGCCTAGCTAGCAAAAGGATGCACTACTAGCTAGCTAGCTAGAGTGGTGTACTATCGTGCTAGCATGATAGCTAGCGTTAGCTGGAGATTAGTTTAAGGCGTGCATGCAGTTAATCTGCTATTGTTTATGTTGTCTGATGATGATTGGACACTAGTACACAGAAGCTCTATAGTGGCGGTTCTAAACCTATTTACACTGGCGTTTTTCAGTACCGCCAGTGCTAGGGGTCAGTGGAAATCAGCATTTCCACTGGCGGTTATTTTGGAACCGCCAGTGGAAATGCATTTTCACTGGCGGTTTTCTTAAGGAACCGCCAGTGAAAAGTGCATTTTCACTGGCGGCAGATTTCCGTCCCATCCTCCTGCTTCCATACAGTCTACCCTCGTGTCGTGACGGAGGCAGACCTATTGCAACCTGGTCTTTTAGGATACTATTGCAGAATGGACCTCCGGACTCAATGGCCTCTTCGGTACAGTACCCCTCTATCATGGATGCCTCGGGACGAGCACGGGTTGATACATAGCCATTCAGTATTGACATGAAACGCTCATACGTCCACATTTCATGCAAGTACATAGGACCCAATGCCTCTATTTGTGGCACCAAGTGCACCACAAGGTGCACCATAATATCAAAGAACGATGGAGGGAAACACATCTCAAACTGTGATATTGTCTCCACTGCGAATTCCTGAAGAGATGCCAACTCATCACGGCCAATTACCTTTTGTGAAATCCTGTTGAAAAAGTAGCACAACCGTGTGATTGCCATCTTTAAAAACAAAGGATTTATAGCCCTGATGGCAATAGGTAGGAATGTAGTCAGCATGACATGGCAATCATGTGAGTTGTAGTTGGTGATTGTCAGGTCTTTCATTGACACAATACTCCGTATGCTAGAGCAGAATCCGGATGGGACTTTCAAATTCTTGAGCCAAACACACATCGCATGTTTCTCATCTACATTGAGATTGTAGCTTGCTGCTGGGAGATGGTACTTCCCATTTTCTTGAAGAACGGGATGTAGTTCCTTTTTTATGCCTAAATCTACCAAGTTCATGCGTGAATTGAGCCCTTCTTTTGTTTTGCCCTTTATGTCTAGCAAGGTGCCCATTATGCTTTCAAACACGTTCTTCTGAACGTGCATACCATCGATCGCATGCCGCACATCTAACTCTTTCCAGTAAGGCAAGTACTCGAAGAAAATAGACTTCTTCTTGAATATAGCCCCCGAAGCTGGTTTGACATCCTTCCTTGTTTTTCCGTCTTTTGTCTTCTTCCCGAAAACAAACTTGATATTCCTGACTATTTCAAAAACTCTATGACCTCTATTGTTACCCGATGGAGCAGTAGAATGTAGTTCACCATTATTGTCGAAGTACTTATCCATCTTTCGCATGCGGTACCTGTGTCCTTCCAATAAAAAGCGTCTGTGCCTCATGTAAACTATCTTCCTAGATGCAGCAAGGGATACGTAAGCAGTTCCATCAATGCATACTGTGCAACCAACCTTTCCCTTAAACTGGCCTGATAATGTGAAGAGAGCAGGGTAATCGTTGATCGTAACAAAAAGAATTGCTCTCAGCGTGAATGAACCTTTACGATACTCATCCAACATTTGAACACCTGTTTCCCACAATATTTTCATATCCTCCATTAAGGGCTCCAAAAATACATCCATGTCAACTCCAGGTTGTGTAGGTCCAGAAATAAGGATGGTTAGAAAAATGTACTTCCGTTTCTGCATCAACCATGGAGGAAGGTTGTATATGGTGAGGATCACCGGCCATGTGCTATGCTTGCTGCTCCTCTCAGCAAATGGGTTCATTCCATCAGTACTCAGTGCGAACCTAACATTTCTCGGTTCATCGGCAAAGTCTCGGTGGTTGTCATTGAAATCTTGCCACTGCTTCCCATCGGCTGGATGTCGAAGCTTCCCATCGTTTTTGTGCTCATCAGAAGCATGCCAGCTCATAAGTCTGGCATCCTCAGGATTAGCGAACAAACACCTCAATCGATCGACGACGGGGAGGTACCACATCACCAAAGCAGGAATCTTTTTGAGCGCATAATAGTCTACTTCTTTTTCTTTGCTCGTGGATTTTGAAGTCTTTTTTTGGGCTTTCTTTCGCTTCTTCCCTTTAGACACGGATGCAACACACTCTTCGTCCTCTCGATAGTCTTTATTCGTCTTGTACCTACTTGCACCGCACTTTGGGCAGCTCTCCAAGTCTTTATAATCATCACCTCGATAAAGGATACAGTGATTTCTACACGCGTGGATCTTCTCCACACCCATAGTGAGCGGACTGATTAGTTTCTTTGCATAGTACGTGTTAGCAGGCACATTGTTCTCCTTTGGAAGCATGTCTGCGATAATACTCAAGAACGCATCGAAGCCAGCATCAGACACACCATATTTAGCTTTTAACATCAACAGCTTTAGCACAGACCGGAGCGTCGTGAACTCTTTGGTACAACCCTTAGACTCGTCGTACAAAGGCTCTTCTGCTGCCTTCTTCAGGGACTACATACCTTTCATTAAGAACATCGATTGAACTGTATGACGACGCAACATTGCCTCTAGCAACTCTGCATCTTCCTCATCCATAACACTTGGCAGAACATGAGGTCTATCATGTTCATTTCCTCCAGCGTAACCATGATCAGTAACATTTTGCACTACATGTTCGCTCTGTGGAAGAGGTTGGTGTCTCGTGAACGAACTGAAATCTGTCGTCGATGTTCTCAGGGTTTCCAGTCGTATAAGGCGAAGAGCTACCCTCTCCATGCTTTGTCCAAATTGTGTAATCCTTCATAAATCCTCGGCATACCAGATGAGATATGATTTGTTCTGTGTCATTAAATACATCAGCATTTTTGCAGTCCATGCATGGACAATATATGTGTTTTGTCTTTGTTCTCCAAGCATGGTTCATAGCGACATCAATAAACCTATGGACCTCGGATATGTATGATGGATCTAGCCTTGATAAGTTATACATCCAGGATGTCCTCTCCATCACCACCTGTAAAAAAGTAACATAAACACACAAGAACCAACCTTTCTTAGCAACCTTCTTCCAAAAAATAAAGATAAACCCCCCCTTGTATTTTGTGAAATCTGGCCCTCTAATGGAAGTTGGGCTGCGAGCTATAGTTCTTGTCGGGAAGGATGAAGGGGTGAAACCCTATATCCAAAATGTGGCTAAATTTAAGGAAAATGAACAAAAATTGGCAAGAGGAACATAAAACTAAACTTTCCTAGCCATACTCTTCTCTCTAACACATGGTGAAGGCCTAGTTCCAAAATTGAGCAAAGATGAACAATAATTGGCAATTAAAACATAATTAAACCAACTTTCATAGCAACTAATAAAAACAATCTTAATTACCAAACCTATCTTCTTCTCTCTCCACACAACACATGAACCATTCATTAAACAACTTAATATGTCATGGATAAACTGATTTGATAACTAAACATGAAAAAGGAGAGAGGATAGACAAAATCTAACCATATTAAACAACTTTATTTGAGCGAATAGAGCAAAAATGTGGCTAAAATGTGGCTAAAATTGAGAGAGGATACACTCTCTCTCCAATGGTGAAACCCTAGATCCAAAATGTGGCTAAAATTGAGCAAAAATGAATAAAAATTGACATTAGCAACATAAACCAACCTTTCTTAGCAATCTTCTTCCAAAAAATGAAGATCAAAACCTCTCCCCATGTATTTTGTGAATTCTGGACCTCCAAAATCGCCTCCAATGAAAGTTGGCTGCGAGCATACAGTTCACTGTCGGGGGAAGAAGAGGGGTATTTATAACAGACACTTCACTGGCGGTTGTCTTTAAAAACCGCCAGTGAAAATTGATTTCCACTGGCGGTTGTCTTTAAAAACCGCCAGTGGAAATAGGATGTTTCCACTGGCGGTTAAGTTAAGATAACCGCCAGTGGAAATCAATTTTCACTGGCGGTTTGTGTTACACAACCGCCAGTGGAAACATCCTATTTCCACTGGCGGTTGTGTTAAGATAACCGCCAGTGGAAATAGGTTTCCACTGGCGGTTTTTAAAGCCGGGCCCACCTGTTTCTTTCACTGACGTTTGATAACGGAATCCGCCAATGAAAAGTTGAACGTGCCGCAGGCTTTGAGCTTATTTGTACTAGTGGGAGAAACGACCATGCATCAGCTCGAGCTAGCTAGCCATGCATCTGTTCTGCTGCCCCGTGCCTGGGAGGGCGATAACCATTATTTACAGCCTAATGCCTAAGTGCCTAGCTAGACAGCCTAGTACGTAGGTAGACGGATGTTACCGAAACAAGACTGGACAGAAATTCACCGTCAGATGTTAACTGTACACGTCAACCCACCAAATGTGGTGACAACGACGACCTTATGCGCGGCAGTTTTCGCCACTGCACCTGAATTCCTGATCCTGGACGATCTCTTGCTTCGGCATGGCATTAGTAGGCGGGAACTGGTACTTTTAGCGACACCATATTTGGTTGCAAGGAGTTAGTGCTTTCAGCTGTTGATAACCGTCAGAGATGAGCAAACTTGGGGAGGGGGGGGGGGGGGGGGGGGGGGGGGGGGGACATGTAATGGATTGGATTAGCTCACCAAATGACAAACGACCGAGTTAATGGAAAAAAAAACTAAATTTGGAGGAATTCTCGGCAGGACACAGGGAGTGGTATTTAACTGCAAGCAGACATTCAGACATGCTAAAGTATTGTACTGGTCTTGTTCCTTTCTCTGACAAAGGAACTCTCTACTCCTTTTTGCTGCTAGCTAGGCATGTTTCTAAACTAAACTACACGTACAGACTGCTTATGCCTACTCATAAAGATGATCCGGTAAGTTTGCGCCACACTCTGAGTGGGTGGTTTTTTGGGAACTGACGAAAGGGTAGAGCGCACATTGCGGCGCCCCAACGATGAGATATGGTGAGAGCTGAATAACCTACAATTTTGTTAACTGTAATAAACTAGCGAACGCCCCCCATGTGTTGACATGCTAACTTACATAAGTATTTGTTTCTCCATACTTGTCTGGACAACGTTGTCGGCCGGTTTCGTCATTACTCGGCAGCTAATAACATGCAGTACTTGTTCGGGTTGACAGTAAAAGAGAGAGAGAGAGAGACTGAACGAATGAACGATGTGCTACCAAGAAGTTTGGACACAGGTTTAACGTGGGTGATCTAATTCTGGCCTGGCAGAGCAGTAGTCGCGACAAGGACTCCTTTACAAAAGGCACTGAAACGGAGGCAATAGTCGAAGAAATACGTACAGTGCAGGTGCTTATCTTTTTCTTCCTGACGGCTAAACTCTCTTAACTGAAAACTAAACTTGGTAGTGCTGTATAGTGATCATCCCAAGTTCGTATGTGCCACACTCCGGGGTCTGAGTGGATGCACAAAAAAGCTGATCAAAACAAAACAGCGGGACAAATCCGGCCGGTGAAAGCATAAAGAAATCTGCACATATATATGCCAACACCAAGCCCCATCCCCATGCATGAACAGCGTCGTCTTTGCCGCGTATTATTTCGCTGCCATAGCTCTTTTGTAATCAGACTTAGCGGCTGCCTCTGCCTCCCTCTCGCCAGCCTCAGGAGCTCAAAATCGACGATACGCTTAAATTTTCATTGTCGGTTTCGGTTATCAAAAAAATACGCGGAGCCACCGAGCCGGCTTAGGGCTTGTTCGTTTGTTCAGGAATAGACTTGAAATCGTTCGAGCTAATCAAAACTTATATAACTTAGAGAAGAAATTCAGTTAGGAAGACTTCCGTTTCATGAAAACCGAACGGCACCTTAAGTGAAAACCGAACGACTTCCCCTCCGAGCTCCCTGGCGCCTCACCCTGCTCTCTGTCCGCCCATGGAGATGGAGTTGCCCAGCCCAGCCGTGTCTTCTCCGTCGCGCCCTGCATCGCCTGGCCGCGCTCCTCCCGAACGGCGCGCGCTCATCTCCCTGAGCTCCCTCGTCGCGGCTTCCCAGTTTCCACTCCCAGCGCCGGTCGCACCTCCCTGCGCTCTGCTCTCTGCGCGCAGTGAGGCTCCTGCGCGTCGCGATCTCCCAACTTCGCCATGGTTGCCGGACGAGTCTCTCCCGTCTCTGCTTGTCCTCTTCGAGCTTGGTTCCTGTGCGCGCAGCCGAGCTCCTCCCTGCGTGCGCTGCGCCCAGCCAAGGTTCCTCCCTGCGCGCGCCCTCAATTCTCTGTGTGTCCAGCTCGCTCCAGCTCACCGGTCGAGCTTCTCCCTCGCGCTCAGATCCGGCCGTTAACGCCCAGTCATATGTTCTTTTCCCCAAGCTCGTGGGTGTCGTCGTTCCGTGTGCTTGGCCATCACGACATCCCTAGTCTATCGCGTCATGCTCTGGTCGTCAATCTGCGCAGTTCCTGTTCGGCAATCGGTTCCGTCTCCGTCGAACTTCTATTCGCCATCACGCCGAGCTCCTTCAACACTGCCCCACCCCGTTATCGTTGTTCCGTCGCCTCGCTTCGACGCCAGTCCCTATGATGCCTCCGAGTTGTGATCGCTCTGACAAAAGAATCCCCAAGAGAAGATCTCCAAAGGTTGGATGGTGGTGTGCGTGAAGTTCGGGTAGTACCTGCCAAGCGCTCGACAAATTGTCGGGATCGGAAAATCATTACCGATCTCGTGAATTCGAGTCAGCTATTAGAATGGTAAGCTGATCTATTATTCCTGCTAGCTAAACTGTTGAATGGATGAAACGAGTGATGAGTTTAGTAGGATCAATCAGTGTCATTTATGCTTAGCTGATTTTTTGGGGTGTGGTGAAAATAGCCCTAGCGCGACGCTCGCTACGTGTTCAGTAAAAAGCCTGAACCAGAATTCGTTGTCGTGTCCATGAATTGTTGAGTTGATTGGGTTTGGGTGAGCGAATTCGCTAGTTCGGTTAGTTGGTGTTATGATTGGATTAGCTAGATTTATTAGTCGCGATGATTCTCGTGTTAGCGCAGGCATGTTGTGGTAGTGTTAAATATATCTGAAGTATGATGGAGTTAGTAATGCGAAAGGTAGATTAAATTATGTGTTATTCAGGCGAGCTGACGACGTAAAAGATAGATTTAGTATTTCATACAATTATCCGATAAATTTTGTCATTGTCGATTATGCTAAATATATTTGTTTAGTGAGGTCGAAATATAAGAACCCCATGCAGATGAAACGTTTTAGGTCTTTAGATTTAAAAATTATGGTCTGGTGGTAGTCTTTGATGTATGATAAGGTTCTGCTTGCTAAAGCAAATGATGTGATGCTATGTTAATTATTATGTTAAATAAGTAACCTAGAGAATTAGTTTAAAAAGTTAATTAAACAATTTCTATGCTTATCCCAAGTTTGAATATCGAGAGGTAGGTTGTAGGAGAGTAAAATGCTTATACATAATTTACTATTGTGTGTTGTTAGAAGTAAATCCGATTAAAATTGGAATGTCATCGATATAGTTATAATGTGATATCGATATCTAGTATTTCTGTATTAGATTTGCGATGTCTTGCTATAGGTGTTTAAGTCGCTATTGTGTAGCATTATTCAGATTTGTGATATTCCTGTTTATATGCATTTATGTGCATAATGCATATCATTTAGGTACGATAATTAATCACGTGATGCGGAGGAAAGAGCAAAGTTGACCTCAAGATGGTGCAAGGAGTGGTCTTCTTCGCACAACGATATCGTCAGTCGGGCCAACTGAAAGGGAAATAGGGTCAAACCTTTTCCTAAATAATTTTGTTGGTTGAATTGCCCAACACAAATAATTGGACTAACTAGTTTGCTCTAGATTATAAGTTCTACAGGTGCCAAAGGTTCGACACAAACCAATAAAAAGTCCAAGATCGGGTTCAAATATAAAGGAGCAAAAGAAACCAAAGGCTGCCCTCGTCTTGCGCACCGGACTATCCGGTGTGCCACCGGACAGTGTCCGGTGCACCAGGGAGATCAACTCTGAACTGCTCAGCTTCGGGTTTCTGGAAATGCTACTCTGCTATAATTTACCGGACTATCTGTTGTAGCACCGAACTGTCCGGTGTGCCATGCGGAGCAACGGCTATCAGCGCTAACGATCGTCTGCAAAAGTGAACAGTGCGTGAACAGTGCGCGGATAGCGCGCGCAGAGTCAGAGCAGGCGCCAGAAGGCGCACCGGACAGTGAACAAGGACTGTCCAGTGCACCACCGGACTGTCCGGTGGCCCCACATGTCAGAGCTCCAACGGTCGAACCCTAACGGTTGGGTCACGTGGCTGGCGCACCGGACAGTGTCCGGTGGCGCACCGGACTGTCCAGCGCGCCCGTCGATAGACAGCCTTCCCAACGGCCACTTTGGTGGTTGGGGCTATAAATACCCTCCAACCACCACACTTCAAGGCATCCAAGTTTTTCAGCCAACACATTCAATACAAGAGCCAGTGCATTCAATACGAGACATAATTAGATTGAATCAAAGCCTCTCCAAGTCCCAATTCCACTCAAAGCAATTAGTGACTAGAAGAGAGAATTTTGTCCATGTTCTTTGAGCTCTTGTGCTTGGATCGCTTTTCTTCTTCCCCATTTCTTGTTCTCAACTTCTTTGTAATCAAAGCAAGAGACACCAATTGTGTGGTGATCCTTGTGGGTACTAAGTGTCCCAATTGATTGAGGAGAAAAGCTCATTCGGTCTAAGTGACCGTTTGAGAGAGGGAAAGGGTTGAAAGAGACCCGGTCTTTGTGACCACCTCAACGGGGAGTAGGTTTGCAAGAACCGAACCTCGGTAAAACAAATCATCGTGTCACACTCTTCATTTGCTTGTGATTTGTTTTCGCCCTCTCTTTTAGACTCGCTTTTATTTCTAACGCTAACACCGGCTTGTAGTGGTGCTTAAAGTTTATAAATTTCAAATTTGCCTATTCACCCCCCTCTAGGCGACTTTCAATTGGTATCAGAGCCTGGTACTTCGTTAGAGCCTAACCGCTCGAAGTGATGTCGGGAGCTCACGCCAAGAAGGAGATGGTGACCGACGAGAAGCCCGCCACAAGCCACGGGAAGGCTCCATCGGGAGAGTCCGGTAACAAGGTGAAGGGATCCCCTTCACACAACAAGTCACAACGGAGCGGCGAGAAGAAAAAGAAGATGAAGAAAGTGGTCTACTACGAGACCGACTCTTCGTCGCCATCCACCTCCGGCTCCGACACACCATCCGTCACTTCTAAGCGCCATGAGCGCAAGAAGTTTAGTAAGATCCCCTTATGCTACCCTCGCATTTCTAAACGTACTCCATTACTTTCCGTCCCATTAGGCAAACCACCGGTTTTTGACGGTGAAGATTATTGTATGTGGAGTGATAAAATGAGGCACCATCTAACCTCACTCCACACTAGCATTTGGGATATTGTTGAGTTTGGGGTACAGGTACCATCCATAGGGGATGAAGGATATGATTCGACACTTCAACTCCCAAGCCACTACTATACTCCTCGCCTCTCTAAGTCGAGAGGAGTATAATAAGGTGCAAGGGTTGAAGAGTGCCAAAGATATTTGGGACGTAGTCAAGACCGCGCACGAAGCAGATGAGGTGACCAAGATCACCAAGCTGGAAACGAGTGCACAACCAAGGAGAGAAGCCACAAGCCATGTACAACTGAAAGGGAAATAGGCTTACACCTTTTCCTAATTGATTTTGGTGGTTGAATTGCCCAACACAAATAATTGGACTAACTAGTTTTGCTCTAGATTATAAGTTTTACAGGTGCCAAAGGTTCACAACAAACTAATAAAAAGACCAAGAAAGGGTTCAAATAAAAAGAGCAAAAGACAACCGAAGTGTGCCCTGGTCTGGCGCACCGGACTGTCCGGTGCACCACCGGACAGTGTCTGGTGCACCAGGGAGCTCAACTCCAAACTGCTCACCTTTGGGAATTCTGCGAGCCGCTCCGCTATAATTCACCGGAATGTTCGGCGTAGCACCGGACTGTTCGGTGTGCCAGCGGAGCAACGGCTACTTCAGGCCAACGGTCGTCTGCAGAGGACATTAAATGTGCTACAGTGCGCGGCTGCGCGCGCAGAAGTCAGAGCACGCGCCAGAAGGCGCACCGGACAGTCTACAGGACCTGTCTGGTGCACCACCGGACTGTCCGGTGGCCCAGCTGTCAGAAGCTCCAACGGTCAGAACCCAATGGCCGGGTGACGTGGCAGGCGCACCAGACAGTGGACTGTCCGGTGCGCCATGCGACAGCAGCCTCCACCAACGGCTCATTTGGTGGTTGGGGCTATAAATACCCCCAACCACCCACCATTCATTGCATCCAAGT
The DNA here is from genome assembly GCF_902167145.1 of Zea mays. NCBI lineage: Eukaryota > Viridiplantae > Streptophyta > Magnoliopsida > Poales > Poaceae > Zea > Zea mays. The sequence continues at coordinate 52,351,551 of NC_050098.1, read as the reverse complement.
TTTCAGCCTTCAAACACCTTACAAGAGCTATAGCATTCAATACAAGACACAATCAAAGAGATCAAATCCTCTCCCAAGTCTAAAGATCATTCCAATCAAATAGTGACTCGTGAGAGAGAGACTTGTGTTCATTTGAGCTCTTGCGCTTGGATTGCTTTTCTTCTTCATTCTTTCTTGTGTTCAACTCAATTGTAACCAAGGCAAGAGACACCAATTGTGTGGTGGTCCTTGTGGGGACTTAGTGTCCCGTTTGATTGAGAAGAGAAGCTCACTCGGTCTAGGTGACCGTTTGAGAGAGGGAAAGGGTTGAAAGAGACCCGGTCTTTGTGACCACCTCAACGGGGAGTAGGTTTGCAAGAACCGAACCTCGGTAAAACAAATCATCGTATCATCCGCCTTATTTGCTTGCGATTTGTTTTCACCCTCTCTTTCGGACTCAAATTTAATTCTAACGCTAACCCCGGCTTGTAGTGTGTGCTTAAGTTTGTAAATTTCAGATTTGCCTATTCACACCCCCTCTAGGCGACTTTCAATTGGTATCAAAGCCCGGTGCTTCATTAGAGCCTAACCGCTCGAAGTGATGTCGGGAGCATCCGCCATGAGGGAGATCGGGACCGACAACAAGTCCGCAAGCTCGGGGAGAACGCACTCAAGGGAGTCTGCCCACAAGAACAAGGAGGAATCATCTTCCTCCATCAAGTCCCAATGGAAGGGTGACAAGAAGAAGAAGATAAAGAAAGTGGTCTACTACGAGACCGACTCTTCGTCACCCTCCACCTCCGGCTCGGAATCGGCATCCGCCACTTCTAAGTGCCATGAGCGCAAAAAGTATAGTATGATGCCCCTTCGCTATCCTCGTATTTCAAAATGCACTCCATTACTTTCCGTCCCATTAGGCAAACCACCTATGTTTGATGGTGAAGATTATTCTATGTGGAGTGATAAAATGAGGCATCACCTAACCTCACTCCACAAAAGCATATGGGATTGTTGAGTATGGAGCGCAGGTACCAAAGGAAGGGGACAAGGATTATGATTCGGAGGAGGTCAAACAAATCCAATACTTCAACTCCCAAGCCACTACTATACTCCTCACCTCTCTAAGTCGAGAGGAGTATAATAAGGTGCAAGGGTTGAAGAGTGCCAAAGAAATTTGGGACGTGCTCAAGACCGCGCACGAAGGAGATGAGGTGACCAAGATCACCAAGCGAGAAACGATCGAGAGGGAGCTCGGTCGATTCATGCTTCACCAAGGGGAGGAGCCACAAGCGATGTACAACCGGCTCAAGACCTTGGTGAACCAAGTGCGCAACCTCGGGAGCACCAAATGGGATGACCATGAGATGGTCAAGGTTATTCTTAGATCACTTGTTTTTCTTAACCCTACTCAAGTACAATTAATTCGTGGTGATCCAAGATATAAACTAATGTCTCCCGAGGAAGTAATAGGAAAATTTGTGAGCTTTGAATTGATGATCAAAGGCTCCAAGAAAATCATCGAGCAAGGCGCCACCTCAACACCCGAGGTGCAACCCGTCACATTCAAGGCGACGGAAGAAGAAAAGAAGGACTCTACACCAAGTAGGATCTCCATCGATGCCTCCAAACTTGACAACGAGGAAATGGCGCTCATCATCAAGAGCTCCGCCAAATCCTCAAGCAAAGGAGGGGGAAGGATTACAAACCCCGCTCCAAGAAGGTTTGCTATAAATGTGGTAAGCCCGGTCATTTTATCGCTAAATGTCCTTTGTCTAGTGACAGTGACAGGGGCGACGACAAGAAGGGAAAGAGAAGAGAAAAGAAGAGGTACTACAAGAAGAAGGGCGGCGATGCCCATGTCTGCCGGGAGTGGGACTCCAACGAGAACTCCACCGACTCCTCCTCCGATGAGGACGCCGCAAACATCATTGTCACCAAAGGGCTTCTCTTCCCCAACGTCGGCCACAAGTGCCTCATGGCAAAGGACGGCAAGAAAAAGAAGGTAAAATCAAGATCCTCTACTAAGTATGCAACCTCTAGTGATGAGGATAATTCTAGTGATGATGAGGATAACTTGCTTACTCTTTTTGCCAACCTAAACATGCAACAAAAGGAGAAATTAAATGAATTAATTAGTGCTATTCATGATAAGGATGAACTCTTAGATAGCCAAGAGGACTTCCTAATTAAAGAAAACAAGAAGCATGTTAAGGTTAAAAATGCTTATGCTCTAGAGGTAGAAAAATGTGAAAAATTGACTAGTGAGCTAAGCACTTGCCATGATGTTATTTCCAACCTTAGAGATGAAAATGCTAAATTAACAGCTAAGGTTGAGAAGTTAGATATTTGTGATGATTCAATTGTTAGTCTTAGAAATGATAATGCTAGTTTGATTACTGAGATTGCCAATCTGAATGCATCGCTCTCTAGCCTTAAAATTGAGAATGAAAAATTAATTGCTAAGTCTAAAGACTTAAATGTTTGCAATATTTCCATTTCCATTCTTAGAGATGAGAATGCTATTTTACATGCTAAGATTGTTAAATTAAATACTTGCAAACCCTCTACATCTACCGTTGAGCATGTTACTATTTGCACTAGATGTAGAGATATAAATGTTGATGCTATTCATGATCACATAGATTTAATTAAATAACAAAATGATCACATAAATCAACTTAGTGCCAAAATCAATGAGCATGACTTAGAAAATGAAAAATTTAAATTTGCTAGAAGCATGCTCTATAGTGGGAGACGCCCTGGCATTAAGGATGGCATTGGCTTCCAACAGGGAGATAATGTCAAGCTTAATGCCCCTCCTAAAAGATTATCTAACTTTGTTAAGGGCAAGGCTCCCATGCCTCAAGATAACGAGGGTTACATTTTATACCCTGCCGGTTATCCCGAGCACAAGATTAGGAGAATTCACTCTAGGAAGTCTCACTCTGGATCTCATCATGCTTTTATGTATAAGAGTGAGGCATCTAGTTCTAGGCAATCAACTCATGCAAAATTGCCTAGGAAGAGAACTCCTATTGCATCAAATGATCATAACATTTCATTTAAGACTTTTGATGCTTCCTATGTGCTAACTAACAAATCAGGCAAAGTAGTTGCCAAATATGTTGGGGCCAAACATAAGGGCTCAAAGACTTGTGTTTGGGTACCCAAGGTGATTGTTTCTAATGTGAAAGGACCCAAGACCGTTTGGGTACCTAAGAACAAGGCCTAAATTTGTTTTGTAGGTTTATGCATCCGAGGGCTCAAGTTGGATCATTGATAGCGGATGCACAAACCACATGACAGGGGAGAAAAGGATGTTCTCCTCCTACGAGAAAAATCATGATCCCCAAAGAGCTATCACATTCGGGGATGGAAATCAAGGTTTGGTCAAAGGATTGGGTAAAATTGCTATATCTCCTGACTATTCTATTTCCAATGTTTTTCTTGTAGATTCTTTAGACTACAATTTGCTTTTCGTTTCTCAATTGTGTAAAATGGGCTACAACTGTCTTTTTACAGATTTAGGTGTTACTGTCTTTAGAAGAAGTGATGATTCAGTAGCATTTAAGGGAGTGTTAGAGGGTCAGCTATACTTAGTTGATTTTAATAGAGCTGAACTCGACACTTGCTTAATTGCTAAGACTAACATGGGTTGGCTCTGACACCGCCGACTAGCCCATGTTGGGATGAAGAATCTTCATAAGCTTCTAAAGGGAGAGCACATTTTGGGACTAACCAATGTTCATTTTGAGAAAGACAGGGTATGTAGTGCATGTCAAGCAGGAAAGCAAGTTGGTGTTCATCATCCACACAAGAACATCATGACGACCGACAGGCCGCTTGAGCTACTCGACATGGACCTATTCGGCCCGGTAGCTTACATAAGCATAGGCGGGAGTAAGTATTGTCTTGTAATTGTGGATGATTATTCTCACTTCACTTGGGTGTTCTTTTTGCAGGAAAAATCACAAACCCAAGAAACATTAAAGGGATTCTTGAGACGAGCTCAAAACGAGTTCGGCTTAAGGACCAAAAAGATTAGAAGCGACAACAGGACGGAGTTCAAGAACTCTCAAATTGAAGGCTTCCTTGAGGATGAGGGCATCAAGCATGAGTTCTCTTCTCCCTACACGCCACAACAAAATGGTGTAGTGGAGAGGAAGAATAGAACTCTACTTGACATGGCAAGGACCATGCTTGATGAGTACAAGACTTCGGACCGGTTTTGGGCGGAAGCAATCAACACCGCTTGCTACGCCATCAACCGCCTCTACCTTCACCAAATCCTCAAGAAGACATCGTATGAACTCCTAACCGGTAAAAAGCCCAATGTTTCATATTTTAGAGTCTTTGGTAGCAAATGCTTTATTCTTGTTAAAAGAGGTAGAAAATCTAAATTTGCTCCTAAGGCTGTAGAAGGCTTTTTACTAGGATATGATTCAAACACAAGGGCATATAGAATCTTTAACAAGTCCACTGGACTAGTTGAAGTTTCTTGTGACATTGTGTTTGATGAGACTAACGGCTCTCAAGTAGAGCAAGTTGATCTTGATGAGCTAGATGATGAAGAGGCTCCGTGCGTCGCGCTAAGGAACATGTCTATTGGGGATGTGTGTCCTAAGGAATCCGAGGAGCCTCCACAAGCACAAGATCAACCATCTTCCTCCATGCAAGCATCTCCACCAACTCAAGATGAGGATCAAGCTCAAGATGATGAAATTGAAGATCAAGAGGAGCCACCTCAAGAGGAGGACAATGATCAAGGGGGAGATGCTAATGATCAAGACAAGGAAGATGATGAGGGTCCTAGACCGCCTCACCTAAGAGTCCATCAAGTAATACAACGAGATCACCCCGTGAACTCCATCCTCGGCGATATTCATAAGGGGGTAACTACTCGATCTCGTGTTGCTCATTTTTGTGAACATTACTCCTTTATGTCTTCTATTGAGCCATATAGGGTGGAAGACGCATTAAGGGATTCAGATTGGGTGTTGGCGATGCAAGAGGAACTCAACAACTTCACGAGGAATGAGGTATGACATTTAGTTCCACGTCCTAATAAAAATGTTATAGGAACCAAGTGGGTCTTCGGCAACAAGCAAGACGAACATGGTGTGGTGACAAGGAATAAAGCCCGACTTGTGGCCAAGGGATATTCACAAGTCGAAGGTTTGGATTTTGGTGAAACCTATGCACCCGTAGCTAGGCTTGAGTCAATTCGTATATTACTTGCCTATGCTACTTACCATGGCTTTAAGCTTTACCAAATGGACGTGAAAAGTGCCTTCCTCAATGGACCAATCAAGGAGGAGGTCTATGTTGAGCAACCTCCCGGCTTTGAAGATAGTGAGTACCCTAACCATGTTTACAAACTCTCTAAGGCGCTTTATGGGCTCAAGCAAGCCCCAAGAGCATGGTATGAATGCCTAAGAGATTTTCTAATCACTAGTGGCTTCAAAGTCGGAAAAGCCGATCCTACTCTATTCACTAAAACTATTGCAAAAGATTTGTTTGTATGCCAAATTTATGTTGATGATATCATATTTGGGTCTACTAACAAATCTACTTGTGAAGAATTTAGTAGGATCATGATTCAAAAATTCGAGATGTCTATGATGGGGGAGTTGAAGTATTTCTTAGGATTTCAAGTGAAGCAACTCCAAGAGGGAACCTTCATTAGCCAAACAAAGTACATTCAAGACATACTCACCAAGTTTGGGATGAAGGATGCCAAGCCCATCAAGACACCCATGGGAACAAATGGGCATCTCGACCTCGACACGGGAGGTAAATCCATAGATCAAAAGGTATACCGGTCGATGATAGGTTCTTTACTCTATTTATGTGCTTCACGACCGGACATTATGCTTTCCGTATGCATGTGTGCAAGATTCCAAGCCGATCCTAAGGAAATTCACCTTAGGGCCGTAAAACGAATCTTGAGATATTTAGTTTATACTCCTAAGTTTGGCCTTTGGTACCCCAGGGGATCCACTTTTGATTTAATTGGTTATTCCGATGCTGATTGGGCAGGGTGTAAAATTAATAGAAAGAGCACATCAGGGACTTGTCAGTTCTTGGGAAGATCTCTGGTGTCTTGGGCTTCTAAGAAACAAAATTTTGTCGCTCTTTCTACCGCCGAAGCCGAGTACATTGCCGCAGGCCATTGTTGCGCGCAATTGCTTTGGATGAGCCAAACCCTTAGGGACTATGGTTACAAATTAACCAAAGTTCCTCTTCTATGTGATAATGAGAGTGCAATCCGCATGGCGGATAATCCCGTTGAGCATAGCCGCACTAAACACATAGCCATTCGGTATCATTTCTTAAGGGATCACCACCAAAAGGGGGATATCGAGATTGCATATGTTAACACCAAAGAACAATTAGCCGATATCTTTACCAAGCCATTAGATGAGCAAACTTTTACCAAACTTAGGCATGAGCTAAATATTCTTGATTCTAGGAATTTTGATTGATATTTTGCACACATAGCTCATTTCTATACCTTTGATCATCTCTTTCTTTGCTATGACTAATGTGTTTGTCAAGTATATTTCATACCAAGTCATAGATTGAAAGGGAAAAGGAGTCTTCGGTGAAGACAAGGCTTCCACTCCACTCCATCGAATTATTCATCCTTCGTCGTCGTTCTACACCGTTCTCCAATTTGGTATAATCTTCACTCATATGTTATTTACCATAGGTAGAGAAAAGTAAGATGGCTTATATTTCACTCATAAGTATCCGTTTTTGGCGATTCATGCCAAAGGGGGACAAAGTATTAGCCCAAAGCAAAAGGACCGCACCACCACCAATTTCAAAAATTTAGTATTTCCATTTGTATTTAAAGAAGTGTTTTCAAATTGGTATCTTATTCAATTTTAAATTGGTATGACCCTTTCAAAATTGATATCTAAAACCCTCTTGAACACTAAGAGGAGAATTTGATTGAAGGGGAGTTTTGTTTAGTCAAAGGAAAAGCATTTGAAATAGGGGGAGAAAATTTCAAATCTTGAAAATGCTTCTCAAAATCTTATTCATATACCTTTGACTATTTGCAAAAGACTTTGAAAAAGAATTTCCAAAAGAGTTTGCAAAAACAAAACAAGTGGTGCAAGCGTGGTCCAAAATTTTAAATTAGAAGAAAGCCATCCATGCATATCTAGTAGAAATAATTATTGGTTTCATTCCAAGCAACATTTGCACTTACATTATGCAAACTAGTTCAATTCTGCACTTATAGATTTGCTTTGTTTTGTGTTGGCATCAATCACCAAAAAGGGGGAGATTGAAAGGGAAATAGGCTTACACCTTTTCCTAATTGATTTTGGTGGTTGAATTGCCCAACACAAATAATTGGACTAACTAGTTTTGCTCTAGATTATAAGTTTTACAGGTGCCAAAGGTTCACAACAAACCAATAAAAAGACCAAGAAAGGGTTCAAATAAAAAGAGCAAAAGACAACCGAAGTGTGCCCTGGTCTGGCGCACCGGACTGTCCGGTGCACCACCGGACTGTGTCTGGTGCACCAGGGAGCTCAACTCCAAACTGCTCACCTTCGGGAATTCTGGGAGCCGCTCCGCTATAATTCATCGGACTGTTCGGTGTAGCACCGGACTGTCCAGTGTGCCAGCGGAGCAAAGGCTACTTCAGGCCAACGGTCGTCTGCAGAGGACATTAAATGTGCTACAGTGCGCGGCTGCACGCGCAAAAGTCAGAGCACGCGCCAGAAGGCGCACCGGATAGTCTACAGGACCTGTCCGGTGCACCACCGGACTGTCTGGTGGCCCAGCTGTCAGAAGCTCCAACGGTCAGAACCCAATGGCCGGGTGACGTGGCAGGCGCACCGGACAGTGGACTGTCCGGTGCGCCATGCGACAGCAGCCTCCACCAACGGCTCATTTGGTGGTTGGGGCTATAAATACCCCCAACCACCCACCATTCATTGCATCCAAGTTTTCAGCCTTCAAACACCTTACAAGAGCTATAGCATTCAATACAAGACACAATCAAAGAGATCAAATCCTCTCCCAAGTCCAAAGATCATTCCAATCAAATAGTGACTCGTGAGAGAGAGACTTGTGTTCATTTGAGCTCTTGCGCTTGGATTGCTTTTCTTCTTCATTCTTTCTTGTGTTCAACTCAATTGTAACCAAGGCAAGAGACACCAATTGTGTGGTGGTCCTTGTGGGGACTTAGTGTCCCGTTTGATTGAGAAGAGAAGCTCACTCGGTCTAGGTGACCGTTTGAGAGAGGGAAAGGGTTGAAAGAGACCCGGTCTTTGTGACCACCTCAATGGGGAGTAGGTTTGCAAGAACCGAACCTCGATAAAACAAATCATTGTATCATCCGCCTTATTTGCTTGCGATTTGTTTTCGCCCTCTCTTTCGGACTCGAATTTAATTCTAATGCTAACCTCGGCTTGTAGTGTGTGCTTAAGTTTGTAAATTTCAGATTTGCCTATTCACCCCCCCTCTAAGCGACTTTCAACAACCGGCTCAAAACCTTGGTGAACCAAGTGCGCAACCTCGGGAGCACCAAATGGGATGACCATGAAATGGTCAAGGTTATTCTTAGATCACTCGTTTTTCTTAATCCTACTCAAGTTCAATTAATTCGTAGTGATCCTAGATATAAGCTAATGTCTCCCGAGGAAGTTATAGGAAAGTTTGTGAGCTTTGAGTTGATGATCAAATGCTCCAAACAAATCATCGAGCGAGGCGCCACCTCCACACCCGAGGTGCAACCCGTCGCCTTCAAAGCAACAGAGGAGAAGAAGGAAGAGTCTACGTCGAGTAGGCTTCCCATCGACGCCTCCAAGCTCGATAATGAGGAGATGGCGCTCATCATCAAGAGCTTCTGTCAAATCCTCAAGCAACGGAAGGGGAGAGACTACAAACCCCATTCCAAGAAGGTTTGCTACAAGTGTGGTAAGCCCGGTCATTTCATTGCTAAATGTCCATTATCAAGTGATAGTGACAGGGGCGACGACAAGAAGGGAAGAAGGAAGGAGAAGAAGAAATACTACAAGAAGAAGGGCGGCGATGCCCATGTTTGCCAGGAGTGGGACTCCGATGAGAGCTCCACCGATGAGGACGCCGCAAACATCGCCGTCCACAAGGGTCTCCTCTTCCCCCACGTCGGCCACAAGTGCCTCATGTCAAAGGACGGCAAAAAGAAGGTAAAATCTAGAGCCTCCACTAAATATGCAACATCTAGTGATGAAGAAAACTCTAGTGATGAAGAAGATAATTTGCTTGCCCTTTTGCCAACCTAAACATGCAACAAAAGGAAAAATTAAATGAATTGATAGGTGCTATTCATGAGAAGGATGAACTCTTGGATATCTAAGAGGACTTCCTTATTAAGGAAAATAAGAAGGATGTTAAGGTTAAAAATGCTTATGCTCAGGAAGTAAAAAAATGTGAAAAATTGACTAGTGAGCTAAGAACTTGCCATGATATTATCTCAAACCTTAGAAATGAAAATGAAAAATTAATTGCTAAGGTTGAGAAGTTAGATGTTTGTGATGATTCAATTGTTAGTCTTAAAAATGATAATGCTAGTTTGATTACTAAGATTGACAAGTTGAATGCATCACTCTCTAGCCTTAAAATTGAGAATGAAAAATTAATTGCTAAGGCTAAAGACTTAAATGTTTGCAATATTTCTATTTCCAATCTTAGAGATGAGAATGCTATCTTACATGCTAAGGTTGATGAATTAAATGCTTGCAAACCCTCTACATCTACTGTTAGTCATGTCTCTATTTGCACTAGATGTAAAGATGTTAATGTTGATGCTATCCATGATCACATTGCTATGATTAAACAACAAAATGATCATATAGCAAAATTAGATGCTAAAATTGCCGAGCATAAATTAGAGAATGAAAAATTTAAATTTGCTCATAGTATGCTTTATAGTGGGAGACGCCCTGGCATTAAGGATGGCATTGGCTTCCAACAGGGAGGCAATGTCAAGCTCAATGCCCCTAAAAGATTGTCTAATTTTGTTGAAGGAAAGGCTCCCATGCCTCAGGATAACGAGGGCTATATTTTATATCCTGCTGGTTATCTTGAGGATAAGATTAGGAGAATTCATGCTAAGAAGACCCATTCAGTTTCTCACCATGCTTTTATTTATAAGAATGAGGCTTCTAGCTCTAGGCGTTCTACCCATGTTATAATGCCTAAAAAGAAATCTCCTATTGCATCAAATGATCATAACATTTCATTTAAGACTTTTGATGCTTCATATGTTTTAACTAACAAATCAGGCAAAGTAGTTGCCAAATATGTTGGGGCTAAATACAAGGGCTCAAAGACTTGTGTTTGGGTACCCAAGGTGCTTGTTTCTAATGTCAAAGGACCCAAGACCATTTGGGTACCTAAGAACAAGGCCTAAACTTGTTTTGTAGGTTTACGCATTCGGGGGCTCAAGTTGGATCATTGATAGCGGGTGCACAAACCACATGACTGGGGATAAAAGGATGTTCTCCTCCTACGAGAAAAACCATGATCCCCAAAGAGCTATCACATTCGGGGATGGAAATCAAGGTTTGGTCAAAGGACTTGGTAAAATTGCTATATCACCTGACCATTCTATTTCCAATGTTTTTCTTGTAAATTCGTTAGATTATAACTTGCTTTCAATTTCTCAATTATGCAAAATGGGTTACAATTGTCTTTTTACGGATATAGGTGTTACTGTCTTTAGAAGAAGTGATGATTCAGTAGCATTTAAGGGAGTATTAGAGGGTCAGCTATACTTAGTTGATTTTAATAGAGCTGAACTCGACACTTGCTTAATTGCTAAGACTAACATGGGTTGGCTCTGGCATCGCCGACTAGTCCACATTGGGATGAAGAATCTTCATAAGCTTCTAAAGGGAGAGCACATTTTGGGATTAACAAATGTTCATTTTGAGAAAGACAAGATTTGTAGCGCATGTCAAGCAGGGAAGCAAGTTGGTATCAACCATCCACACAAGAACATCATGACGACTGACATGCCGCTTGAGCTACTCCACATGGATCTATTTGGCCCGATAGCTTACATAAGCATCGACGGGAGTGAGTACTGTCTAGTTATTATGGATGATTATTCTCGCTTCACTTGGGTGTTCTTTTTGCAGGATAAATCTCAAACCCAAGAGACCTTAAAAGGATTCTTGAGACGGGCTCAAAATGAGTTCGGCTTAAGGATCAAAAAGATTAGAAGCGACAACGGGACGGAGTTCAAGAACTCTCAAATTGAAGGCTTTCGTGAGGACGAGGGCATCAAGCATGAGTTCTCTTCTCCCTACACTCCACAACAAAATGGTGTAGTGGAGAGGAAGAATAGAACTCTACTTGACATGGCGAGGACCATGCTTGATGAGTACAAGACTTTAGACCGGTTTTGGGCGGAAGCAATCAACACCGCTTGCTACGCCATCAACCGTCTCTACCTTCACCGAATCCTCAAGAAGACATCCTATGAACTCCTCACCGGTAAAAAGCCCAATGTTTCATATTTTAGAGTCTTTGATAGCAAATGTTTTATTCTTGTTAAAAGAGGAAGAAAATCTAAATTTGCTCCTAAGGCTGTAGAAGGCTTTTTACTTGGTTATGACTGAAACACAAGGGCATATAGAGTCTTTAACAAGTCCACTGGACTAGTTGAAGTTTCTTGTGACATTGTGTTTGATGAGACTAACGGCTCCCAAGTGGAGCAAGTTTATCTTGATGAGCTAGATGATGAAGAGGCCCCGTGCGTCGCGCTAAGGAACATGTCCATTGGGGATGTGTGTCCTAAGGAATCCGAAGAGCCTCCACAAGCACAAGATCAACCTTCATCTTCCATGCAATCATCTCCACCAACCCAAGATGAGGATCAAGCTCAAGATGATGAAAATGAAGATCAAGAAGAGCCACCTCAAGAGGAGGACAATGATCAATGGGGAGATGCCAATGATCAAGACAAGGAAGATGATGAAGGTCCAAGACCGCCACACCCAAGAGTCCACCAAGCGATATGAAGAGATCACCCCGTGAACTCCATCCTCGGCGATATTCATAAGGGGGTAACTACTCGATCTCGTGTCACTCATTTTTGTGAACATTACTCTTTTGTGTCTTCTATTGAGCCATACAGGGTGGAAGACGCATTAAGGGATTCAGATTGGGTGTTGGCGATGCAAGAGGAACTCAACAACTTCACGAGGAATGAGGTATGACATCTTGTTCCACGTCCTAATCAAAATGTTGTAGGAACCAAGTGGGTCTTCCACGACAAACAAGATGAGCATGGTGTGGTGACAAGGAACAAAGCCCGACTTGTAGCCAAGGGATATTCACAAGTCGAAGGTTTGGATTTCGGTGAAACCTATGCACCCGTAGCTAGGCTTGAGTCAATTCGTATATTACTTGCCTATGCTACTTACCATGGCTTTAAGCTTTACCAAATGGACGTGAAAAGTGCCTTCCTCAATGGACCAATCAATGAAGAGGTCTATGTTGAGCAACCTCCCGGCTTTGAAGATACTGAGTACCCTAACCATGTGTATAAACTCTCTAAGGTGCTTTATGGGCTCAAGCAAGCCCCAAGAGCATGGTATGAATGCCTAAGAGATTTTCTTATCACTAATGGCTTCAAAGTCGGTAAAGTCGATCCTACACTCTTTACTAAAACAATTGCAAATGATTTGTTTGTATGCCAAATTTACGTTGATGATATCATATTTGGGTCTACTAACAAATCTACTTATGAAGAGTTTAGTAGGATCATGATTCAAAAATTCGAGATGTCTATGATGGGGGAGTTAAAGTATTTTCTAGGATTTCAAGTCAAACAACTCCAAGAGGGCACCTTCATCAGCCAAACGAAGTACATTCAAGAGATACTCACCATGTTTGGGATGAAGGATGCCAAGCCCATCAAGACACCCATGGGAACCAATGGGCATATCGACCTCGACACGGGAGGTAAATCCGTAGACCAAAAGGTATATCGGTCGATGATAGGATCTTTACTCTATTTATGTGCATCTTGACCGGATATTATGCTTTCCGTATGCATGTGTGCAAGATTCCAAGCCGATCCTAAGGAAGTTCACCTTAGGGCCGTGAAACGAATCTTGAGATATTTAGTTCATACACCTAAGTTTGGCCTTTGGTACCCCAAGGGATCCACTTTTGATTTAATATGTTATTCAGATGCTGATTGGGCAGGGTGTAAGATTGATAGAAAGAGCACATCAGGGACTTGTCAGTTCTTGGGAAGATCCCTGGTGTCTTGGGCTTCAAAGAAACAAAATTCTGCAGCTCTTTCTACCGCCGAAGCCGAGTACATTGCCGCAGGCCATTGTTGCGTGCAATTGCTTTGGATGAGGCAAACCCTTAGACACTATGGTTACAAATTAACCAAAGTTCCTCTTCTATGTGATAATGGGAGTGCAATCCGCATGGCGGATAATCCCGTTGAGCACAGCTGCACTAAGCAAATAGCCATTTGTATCACTTTTTGAGGGATCACCAACAAAGGGGGGATATCGAGATTGCTTATGTTAGCACCAAAGAACAATTAGCCAATATCTTTACCAAACCACTATATGAGAAAACATTTACCAAACTTAGGCATGAGCTAAACATTCTTGATTCTAGGAATTTTGATTGATATTTTGAACACATAGCTCATTTATGTACCCTTGATCATCTCTCTTTCATGTGCTATGACTAATGTGTTTTTCAAGTACATTTCTTGCTAAGTCATAGATTGAAAGCGAAATGGAGTCTTTGGCGAAGACAAGGCTTCCACTCCACTCCATCAGGTTATTTACCCTTCGCCATTACTCCGCATCGCTCTTCACTTTGGTATAATCCTTCACTCGTATATTTTTTGCCAAAGGGGGAGAGAGTTTGAAAAAGGGCTCTAAAGACTCCGTTTTTGGCGATTAATGCCAAAGGGGGAGAGAGTATTAGCCCAAAGCAAGTATTAGCCCAAAGCAAAAGGACCGCACCACCACGCCAATTTAAAAAAAATTTCGGAAAGTTATTTTCAATTGGTATTTTTCAAATTAGTATTCCTCAAAGAAATTCTATCTCAATTGGTATATTGTAAAGAAGAGGTTTTCAAAAATGGATATCTAAAAATATTTGATCTTCTTTCAATTTGTAAAACCCTCTTGAACACTAAGAGGAGAATTTCATTAAGGGGGAGTTTTGTTTAGTCAAAGGAAAAGCATTTGAAACAGGGGGAGAAAATTTCAAATCTTAAAATGCTTCTCGAAATCTTATTCATATACCTTTGGCTATTTGCAAAAAGACTTTGAAAAAGAATTTCCAAAAACATTTGCAAAAACAAAACAAGTGGTGCAAGCGTGGTCCAAAATGTTAAATTAGAAGAAAGCAATCCATGCATATATTATGAAAGTTTAATTCTGCACTTATATATTTGCTTTGGTTTGTGTTGGCATCAATCACCAAAATGTGGAGATTGAAAGGGAAATAGGGTCAAACCTTTTCCTAAATAATTTTGGTGGTTGAATTGCCCAACACAAAAAAATTGGACTAACTAGTTTGCTCTAGATTATAAGTTCTACAGGTGCCAAAGGTTCAACACAAACCAATAAAAAGTCCAAGATCGGGTTCAAATATAAAGGAGCAAAAGAAACCGAAGGCTGCCCTGGTCTGGCGCACCGGACTGTACGGTGTGCCACCGGACAGTGTCCGGTGCACCAGGGAGATCAACTCTGAACTGCTCAGCTTCGGGTTTTGGAAATGCCACTCCGCTATAATTCACCGGACTATCAGGTGTAGCACCGGACTATCCAGTGTGCCATGCGGAGCAACGGCTATCAGCGCCAACGGTCGTCTGCAAAAGTGAACACTGCGTGAATAGTGCGCGGACAGCACGCGCAGAGTCAAAGCAGGCGCCAGAAGGCGCATCGGACAGTGAACAGGGACTGTCCGGTGGCCCCACATGTCAGAGCTCCAACGGTCGAACCCTAACGGTTGGGTCACGTGGCTGGCGCACCGGACAGTCCGGTGCGCCCGTCGACAGACAACCTTCCCAACGGCCACTTTGGTGGTTGGGGCTATAAATCCCCCCCAACCACCACACTTCAAGGCATCCAAGTTTTTCAGCCAACACATTCAATACAAGAGCCAGTGCATTCAATACGAGACACAATTAGATTGAATCAAAGCCTCTCCAAGTCCTAATTCCACTCAAAGCAATTAGTGACTAGAAGAGAGAGTTTTGCCCGTGTTCTTTGAGGTCTTGCGCTTGGATCGCTTTTCTTCTTCCCCATTTCTTGTTCTCAACTTCTTTGTAATCAAAGCAAGAGACACCAATTGTGTGGTGATCCTTGTGGGTACTAAGTGTCCCAATTGATTGAGGAGAAAAGCTCACTCGGTCTAAGTGATCGTTTGAGAGAGGGAAAGGGTTGAAAGAGACCCGGTCTTTGTGACCACCTCAACGGGGAGTAGGTTTGCAAGAACCGAACCTCGGTAAAACAAATCACCGTGTCACACTTTTCATTTGCTTGTGATTTGTTTTCGCTCTCTCTTTCGGACTCGCTTTTATTTCTAACGCTAACCCCGGCTTGTAGTGGTGCTTAAAGTTTATAAATTTCAGATTTGCCTATTCACCCCCCCTCTAGGCGACTTTCACCAACCTGAAGGGCAGACTGAACAAGTTGAGAGCACCTAGAGTGGGGGTGAATAGGTGATCCTATAAAATTAAACACTAAATAGCCACAAAACTTAGTTATTGTAACACCCCGGGATCCACAAACACCCCAGAATGCTACTAAACTACACCTCTAACATTCGTATATAAAATTTCGACAGCATCTCCTTTGAAAATTGCATAAACGGGGAAGCAACAAAGTATAAATAGCTATCATGATAAGAAAACATAATCGACATTAATAATCTGCTAGCAATGGGAAGACAACCATAATGGCATGAACTAAATAAACCAGTACGCACAACTAGTTAGAAACAAACATCCTTTGACAAGAAGCTTCTAATTAAATCATGATTGTGCCTAAGCAGCGTTATTATGAGAGTGAAGGTGGATGTGCTGCTACTTCCCACTTCCCTGGATGAGCAAGAAGCACCTGCATTGAGTAATGTAAGAGTGAGATGAAACAGCTCAGCAAGCGAATTGTTTTGACGAGATATTTAAACCATAAATTGAATTAATCAACATTTTAAAAGAATCACAATTAAGATCAGAAATACTTGTAGATATAGAACTCAGTAGTCCCAATATAACCAATACCATCTCATTTCCTCGAACAACCACCATAGGTTCTGTAACACTTCCCTGCGTCAACAAAACCTGCAAATATCACTTCAATGTATGCATAGGAACACAAAGTGTAGGTACTCTGTCTTCATACCTCTGAAGGTATAAAACCACATCATCTGCAAATATCACTTCAATGAATGCATATGAATGCAATGCATATGTCCTCTGCCTTCATACCTCTAAGGGTATGAAGCCGCATCGTACCCCTCCTCAGGCAATGTACGATGCTAAGTTGTACCGGTACGGTCGGACCATAGGTCACGGCCCAACTTCAGATGCAAGTGAATCATGCAATGTATATGGCATGATGCATTTATCAATATACTTCACTTCCTTCACATACAATACAACCTCAAATAATACTTCATTTACCTTCAGATACAATACCAAGCTCAAATAATACTTCATTTACCTTCAGATACAATACCAACCTCAAATAATACTTCATTTACCTTTAGGGGTGTGAATTAATCTCATGAGTCGTACTCGAATCATAATCATCATCAATTTATGATTGAGCATCAGTATAATGCAAGAAAGTAAAGCATCACCATAGAGTCCAATTATGAAAGAATCCAATACTTCTGAATATTAGAGTGTATGCAATTATGAAAGAAGCAACCACCACTACATTCACTTGCCTTCATCGAAGAAGAAGAAATGTACTAGGCATGATCTGGAGTGTAGCCACCTTCTAGCGGGCATAAAACTTAGTACAAATATTTCACAAAGATTTGCCAAAAATCAACAAATCGCTCCTACACTTGAAACCAAGACCTGGTGGAAAGCCTCTCACCCTGAACCACATGCCATACAACAGCGGCGCTGTTTGTTAATTTTGTATCTTTAAAATTATAACAGTGGTTGTTGGGGGCCTTCGGCTTTCGAAGGTCCTCAAAAACATGATTTAACGATGTTTCTAGAGTATAATGTGTAAACAGGTATCTTCGGACTCGAATCGGTACCACAGTGGGAGAAGCCCAAAGAGTATGAAGGTCAACACAACATCGAAGCTGTAAGCAGGAAAGCTTCGGCGTAATAGCAGAAAAGGAAACCGACTTAAAGATGAAAAGGCTATTCAGACCTCGGTGGATTACTATAGAATTACTACCAAATGTAAAGGGCATGGATGTAATTTTACATGGGCTGTGTCCCGTGCCTATAAATAGGTGAACAGTGCTCCCGTACTGTTCACGCTGACTTGGCACTTACTTTTGCGTCACACTTGTACTTTTACCTTCTTTTAAGCCAAAGGTACATTTGTAATTCTATATCATTTCAATGTTTCCATAATAATAATATAGTATAGTATCGAATTGTTAATTATACATAATTGTGTATATTACATTCTATATAATTCCTTCTTCATTATTATATGATGTGTTAATGAAGGTCTGTCCCTCATAACCTTCGTCCGAAAAGTATTATATCCCAAGGGAAATAGTGCTCCGAAGGACGAAGGACTTTAACGTTTAATATCCTTTGTGTTGCCTTGTTCTTAATTTATAGCATTTGAGAGCAAGTCCCCAACATTGGCGCCCACCTCCGGTGAACTCACTTCCACTCTTTGAGTTTTGAACACCTTCGGCAATCATAAACCTTCGCTATGGCACCAAAGAAAGCTTCAGCAACTGGGGCTGCAGCTCTGCAACCGCTGGACCCTAATCAGGAGACTCTCTCCCTTCGGGAGGCCCGAAGCCAGAAGAGGAAAGCTGTCAGCCCGATACCGCAAGAGGATGAGCTAGACCAAGAAATCAGAGACATGGAGATGCTTCATCAACAGGTGCAGAGGAAGAAAGAAAAGATGGCCAGGCTAGCTGAACTGCAAAGGCAGATAGACGAAGCTTCTGAAGAAGTTCGTCATCTTACTCAGGATGAGCAGAACCGAAGGCCTCAGCACAAAGACCTTCATCAGGAGGATTTCTTCAACGAAGATGACTGGTATGAGAATTTCCACCATGGAAATTTTGTTTTTGATGATGCTTCTCCTCTGTCCGCTGAGCTACAGGCTACACCTTGGCCTCCGTCCTACAAGCCGCCCCAGCTTCCCATATTCGACGGCCATTCAGACCCGAAGCAATTTTTGATGAGCTACGAAGCAACAGTATCTTCATATGGTGGCAATACTGCAGTCATGGCAAAGTCCTTTGTTATGGCTGTCAGGAGTGTTGCTCAAACCTGGTATTCCTCCCTTCGACCAGGAACGATCACTTCATGGCAAAAGCTGAAGGACATGTTGTTAACCAGCTTCCAAGGGTTTCAGACGAAGCCGGTCACTGCTCAGGCTTTGTTCCAGTGCACCCAGGATCACGAAGAATACCTTCAGGCGTATGTCAGGAGGTTCTTGCGTTTGAGGGCACAAGCGCCAACAGTGCCCAACGAAATTGTCATTGAGGCCATGATCAAGGGACTTCGTCTAGGACCTTCAGCTCAGTACTTTGCTAGGAAGCCTCCTCAAACTTTGGAGAAGCTGCTCCAGAAGATGGACGAGTATATTCGGGCCGACAATGATTTTCGTCAAAGAAGGGAGGAGGCTTTCAGGTTTTCTGAAATGACCAGGGGCTTCGGAGGAAGATTTTATCCGAGGCACGTCAGGTCAATTCACAACTCTACTCAAAATGATGATAAGGGGAGTCAGCAGCAAAGGCCACAGTGTTCCTCGTAGGCTTCGGGGCAACAGCAAAGCTCCTTCCGGCCGCCAGCTCCAAGAGGCAGAGGCGCCAGGGGCTTCGGCGGAAGATTTGGAGATCAACCAAGGAGAATATTTTGCTTGTTCTGTGGTGAAAACAAGGGCCATACCACCAGGATGTGCCATGTTACCATCCAGAAGCAAAAGGAGATAGCCGAAGCTACAGCACAACAGGCTCAACCGAAGCAGATCATGCACACTGCTTCGTATCATTCGCCTTACGTCCCAGAATATGTAGGCAACCACCATGCAGTTTCTGTTGCTTCGGCGAGTCAACCTCAAGCCTCCTGGCAACAGCCTCCGCCTCCACCACCGCTGCAACAAGCCCAGCAGCCAGAAGGGGGCCAATATGCTCAACACCAAAGGGACTTCAGAGAACAATCCGAAGCTCGCACAGTCAATAGCACTGTGCCAGAGTCGAAGCACATCTATTGACAAATATCCTACCTTGATAGCAGTCTTTTCCATTCAGTTTTATTTCTGTGTAATAAAGGACACTTTTTAAAGTTCATGTAATAGTTTCGCTGTTTGCCACAAGGAAAATATATCTTCTCCACAGGCTTAAGTTGTTGAAGCTTAAAGATTTGCGATAGCAAGGAGGACCTTCGAATTATCAAAAATTTATTTTAAAAAGCACGGTGTGCATTCTTCGAAGCAACAAAAAGTCGTCCTAAGGAACGCAGAGTAAGTTTGCTGAAGTTACCAAAAAGCCGTTCCAAAGGGAGCGCAGTGTAAGTTTTCTGCTCCAAAGTCGTTCCAAAGGGAATGCAGAGCTTACAGCGAAAAATAAACGCTGATACCGCCTAAGTAAAAGGCGAAGCGCGAAAAGTCAACGCGAGTACCGCCGAAAGTAAAAGGCGAAGAAGCTCCTAAGGGAGGCTTACAGCGAAAAGTCAACGCTGATTTAAAAGATTATGAGTTTTATTGTGGGGATGTGTGTGTATCTTCGGAATAAATACCATTTTACATAGCATAACATCATCATATCATTTTGCATAGCATAAGCATCATACATCATGCTGCATATGCCACAAGAAGGGGACACAGTAGCGATCTTCGGAAGAATGATTTGAAAAAGGGAAAACATGCTAAGTCACAAGGAGATACAATATTAGTCTTCGGAATGTAGCTTCGGAAAATATTTTCACGAAGCTTGGATATTCTTCATCAGAGCACTATGGGTATTGTTGTGATAAATGAAAATTCTTCTTCACGAAGCATGAAAAGAAGGGAAGGTGTTTTTTTCGTCAAAGACTCAAAAACGGTATGTATGTAAAATTTCATGCATCGTAAAGAATTGAACCATAAAAAACAAGTATATTACATTCAGGGTTACAAGATATTACACATATTACATTTCAGAAGTTTTTACAATGGCACTTAGTCTTCCCTAAGTACAACTTCCGCAGCTTCGTTCAGGAGTTGATTAACAACTTGATCCATGATAGCTTCAGCCATCTTTTTAATTTCGTCGTCATCTTTCGGCTGAGGGCCTAGAGGCGCTTTGGTAGGATCTGAGGGAGGACAGGATACGGCTACATTGCTATTACAAATGGCGAATGAAGTTTAAAATCAAAAATTACAACACAATAAAAACCATTAGTTAATACCTATTTGCCCTTCGGGCTCTGCGCTTTTCTCAGCAGCCTTTGCTACTTCTCTAGCATCATGGATCCTTTTTTCGCTTTTTTGGATAATTTCTCGGGCCATTTCTCGACCACCATTATCCCAGATATCGGTGAAAAATTTTCCACCAACCATGCTAGCTTCGGCTGAAGGATCTTTTGCATCTTCGAAGGGCAAGGTAGCTTCGGATTGCGCTAAAATCTTTACATGCTCGCAGCCCTTTTTCTCCAAAATGGTGGCAATCCCCCTAGCACCTGAAAAAGCGCAGATGTCTCCGCGGCTATTTAAAATTTCTTCAAAGGCCTCAGCTTCGTGATTAATCCATTCGATGGGACCTTCGGGGTTGCCTCTTGTAAAGTTTTCTTCGCTCGAGAATGCGCCAACGCTGGCGAAGCTAGCTTTCATTTTCTTAACACACTCCATAGATTTGTTATAGCATCTTTTCTTGGACGAACGAAGCTCTTCAACAGTTCCTTCTAAATGACTTGCCCATTGGTCGCTAAGTTCTCGCTTTGTTTCTTCAAGTATGCGTTCCTCTTTAGCTCAGGCTAATTGCTTCCGGAGATCGTCAATCTCGTGCTTTTGAGCTGCAGCTTGTGCTTTAGAGGCAGCTTCGTCCTCCTTTATTTTATCCACCAGTGTAACTAGAATTTTGTCCTTTTCCAAGGCTTCGTTTCTTAGTTTGATAACCTCTGTTCGAAGGTTGTTAAAAGCAATTTCATAGCTCTCGTCTTCGGCATTCTTTTGCGCTCTCAGCGCGTTGCTTAGAATTAAACCCTATATGTAAAAGAGTTAGTATAAGAGTAAAAGAATAAATTTCAAATCATAAAGTTTCCAAATGCGCAGATCTCGCACCTTCAGGCTATTATACGCAAGGCTGTCCGCAAGATCGTCCTTTGTCATCGCGCAGAGGCCAGCCTCCAGCTTCGGAAACCCCATGCTTCGGGCCATTTCCCGGCAGACGAGTAATTCCTTGTTATCCGGGAGGCAGTATAGGAAATCTTCTTCATTTGTACCATTGAACACTAGTGCCCCCTTCGGATATTTCAATTCTTTGGCATAGTGATTAGCTTCAAAAACTTCTTCTGATAACTTTTTCCCCGAAGCATGTCGAACAATATAATCAAGGACTTTGGGGGATGCTTCGGGGGCAACAACACTGATTTCTTCAACAAGAATTGGCTCCGTCATTTTTTCTTCTTCCTCGATTTCCAAGGATTTTACCTTCATGGGCTCTGAAGGCCCAGCTTCAGCCTCAGTTTGTTGCTTTGGAGCTTTAGTATCAAAAATTTCAGTTTCCGCTTCGGAAGTTTCAACAGCCTTCTTCGGAGTTGTGCTTGAAGACTTAATTGTCTCTAGAACATCTAGCACATTGACCATTCTTTTTCTTTTCGGGGTCACCGCTGGGCCCTTTTGGTTTTTTGTTGTCTCAACACTTGCTGAAGGACTTAAAATTTCCAATATTTTCGTTCCTTCAGTTCTCGGTTTTTCTGCTTTCTTTGCTGAGGGTGCTTCAGTTTTTTCTTCGATCTTCGGCACTGAAGTTGGTTCTTTAATATCAGTGGCCGAAGAGGTTTCACCGGCGAACTCAGGCACTGTAGCTGGTTCAATGTAGCGTGGCCGGTGTGTGAGAACCTTTACCCTTTGTCTCTTCGGCGCTGGCTCGCTGGGAGCGGCTGAAGCAGTTTTCTGTGCAGAAGTTGCGTTTTTTCTTTTTTGGCCCCGCGCTGGATAGTGGTAGTCGGGGTACACGAACCCAATTGCATCAAACACTCGATTCAGTCTTTTCTTTTTCCGGCCTCCGAAGGCTGCTGACAATGCAGTATCTTCGGCCTTTGAATAAACCCCAAGTAGTTCATCACTTAAATTTTCAATGCTTTTCAACCAGTCATCATCTGGCTCAACGAATTTATCTCCAAATTTGAAAGTATACTTCAGCCTGATAAGTCCACCTTCGTCAGCCTCCTTTATGGTCTCTTGCGGCATTTCCCATTTTTCCGCGAGCGGCCATACTCTGAAGGCAATATGCTCTTGAACCAGATCTCTCGTTCCAATAAAAGAGCAAATAATCCCGAAGGCTCTTTGGCATTCTTCGGCAGCCTCGTTCATTTCAACCTTCGGCTTCCGCAGGCCGAAGCGTTGCCAAATAGGGCGCATAATTATACCTTTAATATCTTCCCGTGTTTTCAGGTCATTCTTCACATAAAACCATTCTGTCATCCAGTCGCCGGGCCATCTCTTCCGAAAGGTTGGCACGGGACAGCTTGACCCGGACCGAGAGACAAAACTGTAGCAGCCGAAATTATTGTGATATTGCTCCTTACCCCAGGGTTTTGTCTCGTATAACAATTCGTGTATGTTGCAGAAACTTTTCGCATCAGGTTCCAGACCTTGGCTTCTCACGGCCCACACGAAGATATTCATCCTTATGATTGCTTCGGGGGTAAGTTGGTGAAGATAGATTTCAAATATTTTCAGCACCTCTACGACAAAGCTGCTCAGGGGAAATCATAGTCCAGCTTTCAAAAAGCTTCGGAATACTACGACTTCATTTTCCTCAGGGGTCGGACAAGTTTTCTCTCCTTCGTCGACCCTCACAACAGACAAGTCCCGGAAATATCTTCCTCTCATGTTGACAAGGTGATTTTCTTTGATACTTGATTTGCCGAAAACCGCATGGCTTGGTCGCCAAGGGCGATCTTCGGAGTCTTCACCACCACTATCCGCATCATAACTATCGCTGTCATCAGTATCTTCAGATAAACCCTCTAAAATCTCTTTGGTGATCTTTTCTGTATTGGTTTTCGACATTGCTTCAAGAAACCCCAGGTTTTTCTCTTCAGAGAGACTCAACTTCATCTCGATAGCAGCCTTTTTATCTTCAGACATCTTCGAAAATACTAAAAAAAACTGTTTTCAAAGCCGAAGCTTGAAAACTTAAAAAGCCAAGCAAGTGTTGGTGCGCAAGAGCTAAAAATTGAGTAAGCAAGAGCAGATGGCAAGAAAGCATGCCAACTGAGCTCGTGGTATGCTCTTATTTATACACCCAGTACATTGAAAATTGGAAAGCCCCGCTTGTCAGTGAATGTTGCTATTGTAGCAAAGGAAAGGTGTTTTTTCGGACCTTCGGCTTAAGGCCTTCGTCCATGTCGCAATTTAAATTTATTAATCTAACAAATTAATATTGCGAGGGGCTACTGTTGGGGGCCTTCGGCTTCCGAAGGTCCTCAAAAATATGATTTAACAATGTTTCTGGAGTATAATGTGTAAACAGGTATCTTCGGACTCGAATCGGTACCACAGTGGGAGAAGCCCAAAGAGTACGAAGGTCAACACAGCATCGAAGCTGTAAGCAGGAAAGCTTCGGCGTAATAGCAGAAAAGGAAACCGACTTAAAGATGAAAAGGCTATTCAGACCTCGGTGGATTACTATAGAATTACTACCAAATGTAAAGGGCATGGATGTAATTTTACATGGGCTGTGTCCCGTGCCTATAAATAGGTGAACAGTGCTCCCGTACTGTTCACGCTGACTTGGCACTTACTTTTGCGTCACACTTGTACTTTTACCTTCTTTTAAGCCGAAGGTACATTTGTAATTCTATATCATTTCAATGTTTCCATAATAATAATATAGTATAGTATCGAATTGTTAATTATACATAATTGTGTATATTACATTCTATATAATTCCTTCTTCATTATTATATGATGTGTTAATGAAGGTCTGTCCCTCATAACCTTCGTCCGAAAAGTATTATATCCCAAGGGAAATAGTGCTCCGAAGGACGAAGGACTTTAACGTTTAATATCCTTTGTGTTGCCTTGTTCTTAATTTATAGCATTTGAGAGCAAGTCCCCAACAGTGGTGATATCAAACAAATAATCTAGGAGTATCTACACAAAATACCCTACAACTTCGGTATTCAATGGATAATTAAATTCTGCCATCTATAAGTTCTAAAACATCTGACAAGATAACTGACTGAATCTGTTTTAGACAGCAGCATAGTTAACTTCAAAATTCGATATCTCACAAACCACTCAACCAAAAATCATGAAATTCTACTGCCAGTATGAATTTTTATCCCTCTACAGAAGTCTCCATAGTTGGAAGAGCCAATTCGGTAATTTACCTGATGAAACCTACCAGTGAACAGACCCACTCATTTTTGTTAGGCAAACAGGAACATCCATAGTAAAAAACATAACTGGAGTTTCATAATTCATATGAATGCACTTTTTAACAATTTGGAAAGCTTATGAAATTATCTACAACTTTTCTTACAAACCCAAGGTTGAATTTTGTTGATAAAATTGCCTAAATCTTAAGAGAACAGATTATGCACAGAATTAAGAGATTGAAAAATTGCTATAATAAAACTGCAATAACTTTCTGATCTGATGTCTGATTGAGGTGTTCTTCACGGCCACAGAAATATCTACAAATTATCTACGACTCATATATAGTTTCATTTTTCTAAGGCCACTAAGACCACGGAAAACTGGTATGAACAGAAACTGTCGAATCTGCCATTCCGCAGAAAACTAAATTCGAGATCAAAACCTAACCCCACATCTAATCCAACCTCTAATCCTTTAATCCCCATGATCCACAACCTCCAAAAGCACATAATTACAGGGAGGAACAAGGATTTCATCCATACCTAGGGTTTTCCCCAAGAAAATCTTCAAGAAGAGATGGGGAAGAACATCTCCTTGATCCTCTCTTCCTCTTCAATTCAACGTGCTCCTCCTCTTCTCGATCCTTGCTGTGTGGGGGATCTAGAGGGAGGAGGGGCCATGGAGAGGGTAGGGGGCGGCTGCCAATGGGGAGGAGATCAAGAGAGGGAGGGGGCAGCTGCAACCAATTGGGGAGAAGGAGAGGGGGTGGCTAGGGTTGGGGAGGAGAGGGGGAGGCCTCCCATCCACCGGATCGAGATCAATGGCCCAAACTCGCTCTCCCCTTTGAGCTCCCTACCCCAGCGGAAAAAATGCCAAAAGATCTACTGTTTTCTAAGGAATGCCTCCTGAAACTCCAAACCCCAATGCCACAGAACATGAAAGAAAAGAGAAAAATAAGTTTAACTTCTTTTTAGAAAATTGGGGTATCACACTCTACCCCCCTTAAAAAGAATTCATCCTCGAATTCGACCACTCAAACAAAACATCCAAGGTACCCCATATAGCAGCACCATGCAAAACATGGGTCCATTATTGGTATTAATTAACACAAGAACTTCTACATTGACTAATTGTCTAAGGAAACTACATAACCTAACATCAAGAGCTCAACCCAAGTCATAGATGCAATCAACACTACGATTTCACAACATCAAATTTGGATGCAGCCATACATCAGCATCAATGTCTTAAAACGACACTCTTTTATGAAGGGGTAATACACACTAAGCACACCCTTTACCAACTTTAACAATTCATTTTAATTCAATGGTGAAACATCCACACCAGATGAATGTATAAGAAGATCAAACACCTCACCTCACAGCACCACGAAAACAAGTAGTTCTATTGAAACAAAACTCCTAATCTTCCTAAACCTTGTTCTTGCCATAATGAAAAGATAATCATGTAATCTAACATACTTTGCACCCCAGCAAAAGGGAGAAAATCTACATAACTAATGGAGCAATAAAGCCGACAAGAAGCCAATAACATCTTGCGCGGCACAGTTCATCGAAGAAATGCCAAAAACTCTACATAGAGCACTGACAGCCCAACAACAACACAATACTTGCTTAACCCATGTCACTATACTTCATTCAACATCTCAACTAAGAAAAATATCCAACTAGTAAGGTTAACCTACACATAATATAAGTCTTCATCTACTGTAGTTTAGAAACTTACATTTCATTCTATCATATGATGCACTCAAAGTACCAGACCTAAAGGGTCAATACTAACCCCGTAATCCTTCACACATTTGGCAAACATCTCAAGCTGATGTAAAAACCACATCATTTAGAAATATGTGACTAACCACACACAACCAACTCTAGGCTAGGCAATGACTTCATTCAAACCAATAGATAAGTGGTCCAACAATGGCTCCACAAACATGCATTGGGGAGAGAACCATCAGATCCTCAACGTATTAATACATAATCGATGGATCAAGAAAATCAAAGATTTTATTCTACAATTAGCATGACTAACATGCAACCACTTTAAACCACATCTAGGCTTTGTGGCTACTAAAACACACGATAGAAGAGAGACATGTAAGCCATTCTGGCTATGTAAAGACTTCCCCCAAAATCCATATAAAAGTACCAATATTCATTTCTTTTAGAACTGGTTTCTCGACATAAACAATCATTCTTTGCAAAGATAGTTGGAGCTACCACCAATAGCCCAACAACTTAATTCAAATTAATGGTTACCTTGTAACCTAAAACACGCAATTCACACTCCTCTTAGAAACATCCTCAATCAAGCATATATAACAATATTATTGTAATAAAACTCAACCATGAAAAACATGTTGAAAACAACATAGGCATACATGTATATCAGAAGCATAATATCAACTTCAATCTCACAAAAGACCAGCGATATCAATCGCATTAATAAAACAATATCAAAATTTTTAGAAATGAATATATCAGGCATTAAGTCATAAACAACTTACCACACCACCGTAAAGGAATAGGGAGGGTGAAATTATTTCATCTGCACTTCAAAGACATTAACATATATCAAAGATATTTGAACCCATACCCTTTCTATATGTGCAAGTGTGTCAAAATTATCTTCAAATTGCCAAGAATCTAAAGCCTATGCTTTGATACCAACTGTAACACTCGGGATCCACAAACACCCCAGAATGCTACTAAACTACACCTCTAACATTCGTATATAAAATTTCGACAGCATCTCCTTTGAAAATTGCATAAACGGAGAAGCAACAAAGTATAAATAGCTATCATGATAAGAAACCATAATCAACATTAATAATCTGCTAGCAATGGGAAGACAACCATAACGGCATGAACTAAATTAACCAGTGCGCACAACTAGTTAGAAACAAACATCCTTTGACAAGAAGCTTCTAATTAAATCATGACTGCACCTAAGCAGCGTTATTATGAGAGTGAAGGTGGATGTGCTGCTACTTTCCACTTCCCTGGATGAGCAAGAAGCACCTGCATTGAGTAATGCAAAAGTGAGATAAAACATCTCAGCAAGCGGATTGTTTTGACGAGATATTTAAACCACAAATTGAATTAATCAACATTTTAAAAGAATCACAATTAAGATCAGAAATACTTGTAAATATAGAACTTAGTAGTCCCAATATAACCAATACCATCTCATTTCCTCGAACAACCACCATAGGTTCTATAACACTTCCCTGCGTCAACAAAACCTGCAAATATCACTTCAATGTATGGATAGGAACACAAAGTGTAGGTACTCTGTCTTCATACCTCTGAAGGTATAAAACCACATCATCTGCAAATATCACTTCAATGAATGCAATGCATATGTCCTCTGCCTTAATACCTCTAAGGGTATGAAGCCGCATCGTACCCCTCCTCGGGCAACGTACGATGCTAAGTTGTACCGGTACGGTCGGACCATAGGTCACGACCCAACTTCAGATGCAAGTGAATCATGCAATCTATATGGCATGATGCATTTATCAATATACTTCACTTCCTTCACATATAATACAACCTCAAATAATACTTCATTTACCTTCAGATACAATACCAATCTCAAATAATACTTCATTTACCTTCAGATACAATACCAACCTCAAATAATACTTCATTTACCTTCAGGGGTGTGAATTAATCTCATGAGTCATACTCGAATCATAATCATCATCAATTTATGATTGAGCATCAGTATAATGCAAGCAAGTAAAGCATCACCATAGAGTCCAATTATGAAAGAATCCAATACTTCTGAATATTAGAGTGTAGGCAATAGAAATAACAGGTCAGAACCGAAGCAACCATCGCTACATTCACTTGCCTTCATCGAAGAAGAAGAAATGTACTAGGCATGATCTAGAGTGTAGCCACCTGCTAGCGGGCATAAAACTTAGTACAAATATTTCACAAAAATTTGCTAACAATCAACAAATCGCTCCTACACATGAAACCAAGACCTGGTGGAAAGCCTCCCACCCTGAACCACATGCCATACAGCAGCAGCGCTGTTTTTTAATTTTGTATCTTTAAAATTATAACAGTGGTGATATCAAACAAATAATCCAAGAGTATCTACACAAAATACCCTACAACTTCGGTGTTCAATGGATAATTAATTTCTGCCATCTATAAGTTCTAAAACATCTGACAAGATAACTGACTGAATCTGTTTCAGACATCAGCATAGTTAACTTCAAAATTCGATATCTCACAAATCACTCAACCAAAAATGATGAAATTCTACTGTCAGTAAGAACTTTTATCCCTCTACAGAAGTCTCCATAGTTGGAAGAGCCAATTCGGCCATTTACATGATGAAACCTACCAGTGAACAGATAAGCTCATTTTTGTCAGGCAAACAGGAATAGACACAGTAAAACAAACATAACTAGAGTTTCATAATTCATATGAATGCAATTTTTAACAATCGGGAAAGCTTATGAAATTATATACAGCTTTGCTTACAAACCCAAGGTTGAATTCTGTTGATAAAATTGCCTAAATCTTAAGAGAACAGATTCTGCACAGAATTATGAGACTGAAAAACTGCTATAATAAAACTGTAATAACTTTCTGATCTGATGTCGGATTGAGGTGTTCTTCACGGACACGGAAAGATATACAAATTATCTACGACTCAGGTATAGACTTTTCATTTTTTTGAGGCCACTAAGACCACGGAAAACTGGCATGAACAGAAACTGTCGAATTTGTCATTCCGCAGAAAACTAAATTCGAGATCAAAACCTAAGCCCACATCTAATCCAACCTCTAATCCTTTAATCCCCATGATCCACAACCTCCAAAAGCACATAATTACAGGGAGGAACAAGGATTTCATCCATACCTAGGGTTTTCCCCAAGAAAATCTTGAAGAAGAGATGGGGAAGAACATCTCCTTGATCCTCTCTTC
Source organism: Zea mays (assembly GCF_902167145.1). Taxonomy (NCBI): domain Eukaryota; kingdom Viridiplantae; phylum Streptophyta; class Magnoliopsida; order Poales; family Poaceae; genus Zea; species Zea mays. Next base: position 52,321,846 of record NC_050098.1, on the reverse strand, counting down.
CTCTTCAATTCAACGTGCTCCTCCTCTTCTCGATCCTTGCTGCGTGGGGGGGGGGATCTAGAGGGAGGAGGGGGCCATGGAGAGGGTAGGGGGCGTCTGCCAATGGGGAGGAGAACTAGAGAGGGAGGGGGCGGCCGCAACCAATTGGGGAGAAGGAGAGGGGGTGGCTTGGGTTGGGGAGGAGAGGGGGAGGCTTCCCATCCACAGGATCGAGATCAATGGCCCAAACTCGCTCTCCCCTTTGAGCTCCCGACCCCAGCGGAAAATATGCCAAAAGATCTACTGTTTTCTGAGGAATGCCTCCTGAAACTCCAAACCCCAATGCCACAGAACATGAAAGAAAAGAGAAAAATAAGTTTAACTTCTTTTCAGAAAATTGGGGTATCACAGTTATAGAGATGTTAGTGCGACTAAGTAGTTTTGAGGCGAGTTCTTGTGGACAAAACAATCACAGAGAAAGCAATCACAAGAGACACATGATTTTATCCCGTGGTTCGGCCAAGTAACACTTGCCTACTTCCACGTTGTGGCGTCCCAATGGACGAGGGTTGCACTCAACCCCTTTCAAGTGATCCGATGATCAACTTGAATACCATGGTCTTTTCCTTTAGTGTATTTTCCCGTTTGCGAGTAATCTCCATAACTTGGAGTCTCTCGCCCTTACAATAGAGATCACAAAGAAAGCACAGAGTAAGGTTGGGAAGAGCAACACACACAAGACTCAAATCCGCAGCACACCCACGCACACAAGTCACGACTTGAGCTCGAAACACAACACACGGAGTTTGCAACTCAAATGGAGCTCAAATCACTAACACAACGAATTGAATGCGTAGGAGCGGAGTTTGGATGCTTTAGAATACTTAGAGAATGCTTGGTCTGCTCCTCCATGCGCCTAGGGGTCCCTTTTATAGCCCTAAGGCAGCTAGGAGCTGTTGAAGACCAACTTGGAAGGCCAATCTTGCCTTCTGTCGAGTGGTGCACTGGACAGTCCGATGCACCACCGAACAACTACTGTTCATGTCCGGTGCTCGATTTCTTTCCATACGGAGAGCAGCCGACCGTTGGTCCTCGGGATCGGTTGGCGCACCGGACACTGTCCGGTGCACACCGGACAGTCCGGTGTGCCCAACCGACCGTTGGCGCGACCACGTGTCACGCGAAGATTGCGCGGCCGACCGTTGGCGCTGGCGACCGTTAGCTCACCGGATAGTCCGGTGCACCACCGGACAGTCCGGTGAATTTTAGCCATGTCGCCTTTCTTCATTCTCGAGAGCGATGAGTTCACGCGGATGACTCACCGGATAGTCTGGTGCACCACCGGACAGTCCGGTGAATTATAGCCGTACACCGCCGTCGATTCCCAAGAGCAGCACTTTCACCGGAGACCAGCCTGGCGCACCGGACACTGTCTGGTGCACCACCGGACAGTCCGGTGTGCCAGACTGAGCTGAAGTTTGGTTGCACAGAGCCAAGTCCTTTCCATTTCTTTTCTCTTTCTTTTGTCACTATTTCTAGCACTTAGACAAACACATTAGTCTAGAAACATACCTTGTGCCTTGATTTGTACTTCTCACTTTATTTGGCGCATAAGAACTTAATCAAATGTGTTGGACATTTAATCACCAAAACATTATGGAAATGGCCCAAAGGCACATTTCCCTTTCACAAGTGCCAACAAAAAAGGTTGGTCGTCAAGTGATCGACGTCTAACAAACACTAACCTAGTGTTTACTACAGGCAAGCCCCGGTGCATTTGCCACCTCATTGCTGTTTTAAAATCTTTATCACCTTATATGATGCATTAGGTGATAGGAGTTATGTGCTAACCAATTGATGCATTTCCTTCCTTGGAAAATTGATTACCCTTCCTTGACACCCTTTTATTAAAAGGATTTTTGATGCTTAGCCCTGCTTTAGAAAAACAAAATGTTTTGTTTTAAAACAAAAGATGATGCTTCACAGTGGATGGGAACTTTTACAAAGAAAATACTTTTGATGGTGAATCCATCATGGCCATGATGGGTTCAACATCGGACAAGATGTACCTTTACCAGGTACCAAACTTTGGGATTTTAAATGATAAAGCTGAGACCGGACGGGTGGCTTGCACGAGAAGGAAGTCTCGGCGTAGTGCCTCCGTCTGAGTCGATTAAGGACCGTGTTGATGTAGGCTTGCTGATTGAGGACCTTTTAACTAGTCACATGCCTTGTCATGGGTAAGCTTTGCCTCAGACAGACTAATACTAGAAAGGCCAACACACAATGGGAGTGGAGAGATGGCGAGAGTAGCGTGTACCCTCCGTGGCAAGAGGCTGGACGGTGGTGTATCTGTGCTCTCGATTGGCGTGAACCCGGTGTGGTCTTAAGAAACCCGATGGCGAGTTGACATATGCAAGGGTTAAGTGCTACATATGTCATGTTATTGGAGATCCCCAGTTGGGTATTAATCGATTCGGATCGCCGTTACTTCTCGGATATGAAGACTTGGTCACTGCCCTACACGTAGCAATCCAGTGAACTGAAGGGTTGATAAAAAGACGGCTAGTAGAGGCCAAGTGCTTGAACTAGGGTAGAAAGAACTCTAGATGCAGGTAACTTTACTTAACCTGACAAGTAAAAATGGATTTTTAAGTATCAACTCATAGTAAGCTTTTTTGCAAACGAAGTCTTTGATTCTTGATAAGCATTTCCTTGAATCCTTTTAAAATCAGCATACCCTTGAGAGTCTTTTCTTTAGTCAGGTAAGTCTTGCTGAGTACTTACGTACTTAGGGTTTTATTCCCACTGTTGCTACAGGTTACGAGTCACTTGATTGTGAATGGTGTTAAGCGCCGGTGGGCACGACCTTCTTATAAGTTTAAGTAACCCTTCTGTACTTCTTACTGAGGATGGTCACTTGAGCTAGCATATATTTCAAAACTATAAATAATTTATAACAATTCAAAGTTATTTCTTTGAATCACTTTTGTAATCACTCTGATCATGTACAATATAAACTTGATATAACTTGTAAAATTTGGTAATAAGATTTCCGCTGCAAAAATGTTGGTGTGTGATTTGTGTTTACTTAATCCTGCGGTCCTGGTTGTAAGTGGTTTATCCGAGGTCCTTGGGGCATTCGGACAGATCCTGTTAAGTTATCTGGTGCACATGCATAGTCGTCTGAGGTCTTTGAGACAAGGGCAGGTGCATGTGGGCCCAATAACTTGGGAGGTTCTGCCACAGCTGAGCTTTACACGAAACTGACTTTCCCTGGTGCTCGGTGGGAAGAATAGTCTTATCTGCACAGCTTATGATGTCATTATGCTGTGACAGCCAATCCATCCCTAGAATTACATCAATTCCGTGTGATGGTAGTACGACTAAGTCTGCCAAGAATACTACCCCACTTAAAAGAATTCTGACTTGAGAGCACCTAAGGTGGCACAGAAGATCTGACCCTAGGGTCCGAGTGATCAGAGGGACTTCTAATGGTGTAGTGCGGATGCCATGCTTTTCCACAAAACAAGTGGCGATGAAGAATGAGATGCTCCAGAATCGAAAAGTACTGCAGCAGGGGTAAATTTGACTAGGAACTCATCGAGTACTACTCCAGGGGCTTGCTGAGCTTCCTGGGCGTCAACGTGGTTCACTCGAGCCCTGCCGTGGAACTATGACTTGCTTAACTGATTGTTGGTGGAGGGTGCCTTGGAGGCAGGTGTTGTGACATTCTTGGGGCCATTCACCAAGTCGGAGTAGGTAGGTGCAGTTGTCTTCAGGTGTGGACAATTATTTTTGAAATGACTGGGGTCACCACAATGCCAACAAGCATTGGCTGGAGGTTGGCTGATTGCTGCGGACTCGGTGTGAAAAGAACTCTGACCAGGCTGGTTGAAACGTGGCAGAGCAGATCCTGCTGGCTTGCTGAGGTTTGACCCCTTGGGAGGGAACCCGAAAGATCGAACCCTCTGGTGCCTGTCTTGCTGTTGAGCTTGAAGAATTTGAAATTTTCTCTTGAGGTGACCTCTTTCCTCTTCTCGAGCTCTTTCCACCTGGATGACCTTGTTTGAGAGGTGCGAGAAGCTAAGGAAGTCTTGGCTGGCAAGGATAGTCTTGAGTTTTGGTCTTAACCCTTTCAAGAAACGGGGCATCTTCTTGACTTTTGTGCTAACATGATCTGGTGCATAACGAGCAAGTTCTGTGAATTTATGGATGTACTCACTAACAGATCGACCTCCTTGAGTCAACTCTCAAAATTCTTCTTCCTTGAGCTGGACAATTCCCAAAGGCACATGATGCTCTCGGAAATCTGCCTCAAACTCTACCCTGGTAGCATCTCTCACAGCAGCACTGAAAGTGTCCCACTAGGATAGTGCCATCCTGGAGAGCTGGTGGGCAGCTAAGTGAACACGCTGGTCTTCAAGGCATCCAATGGCTTCTAACTTCCTCTTCACTGTGCGCAGCCAATCATCAGCATCAAGCGGGTTGCTAGATCCAGCAAATGTGGGAGGCTTGAGCCTGAGGAATTCTCCCATTCTGTCCTGAGGCCTTCCTCCATTCGGGCGCTGGTTCTCGAGGCTTCTAGTGAGGACCTCAATGAGTCGAGTCTGGTTGGCTAGAACTTGGGCTAGGTGTAGTGGCATGTCCGAGGGTGTGGGGAGGTGGGTCTCACTTCCTTCCCCTCCGTCCTTGCCTTCGATACCTAGGGGAGTCCTTGCTCCAATGCTTGAGGTGGTAGGTGTGGTTCTTTCCAAGGCCATCTGCTAGAGGGGAGAAAGGATTACTACTATGCATATGTTTTTTTTTGCAAACATGTTATTTTATTCAGCAAATCAGTTCATTACAAGCATAACAACCACCACAGATTACTCTATGCATGAGCGTTTCCTACTAAAGTGTCCCCAAACTCCCTGAGAAGATAATCAGGGCTAGCCAGGGTACTTCCTCGACATCAGAAAGGTTCTCTATCCCTAGGGAAGGCAGTGCTAGCGGGGATTCTTCCTTCAGGTCAGTGTGGCATCCTTGGCTTTTGAAACGCTTCTAGATCTTCTTGACGGGGGCGAACCTCTTCATCTTCCTGGCATACTCCATCTTCAGGGTCCGGTATGCCTCACGAGTGTTGGTGTTGGGGGCCTTCCTCTTCTGAAGGTCCTCAAAAGCACAACTAACATGTTTTCCAGTATAGTATATGTCACACCCGGTTTTTGGAAGGTAAACCGAATGCGAACCATGTACGTGCCAGGATTAGAACTCACGTACACAGCCATTACACAATTGGACATCATCACACAATGCTCGAATTAAATAATGAAAAGGTGCTTAATTACATCAAGATGTCTGAGACATCCATAGAGTCTAATACATATCCATAGTGTTTAACAGTAACATCAAAGTGTGGAGTAACGAAACGTAGAAGACAAGCCTACACAGGCAGCTGACTGGGGGTTTGCCACTAAAGTAAACTAGAACTCGTCGTAGCCCTAGAACTCCTCAAAGTCCTCCATGTTTCCAGCTTCACCTCCTGAGCACTGAGTACAATGGGGACAACCTGGGGTGGGGTGGTTTGTAAAGCAAGGGTGAGTACACTTCAACGTACTCAGCAAATGTCCCGTTTGGCTAAGGTGGACTAGCTGTATGTGGAGTTAAGGTTAAGCAGTTGCTTTTAGTTGGTCAAGTTTTATTACTATAAGTAGAGCCAATTTTTAGTAATAACCCAGTTATTACCCAGAGGCACTCCCTCCAAAAGGAAATACCAGAGATCAGATTTATAACCATCATTGCTAATCATCATCATAAAAGTAATCAAAGTTCTTCTAATCAAAGAGGATCCCAAGGCTGCTCATAACCATGAGCACGGCTGATATACCTGTTTCTAACACTCTGCAGAGGTCGCACACTTTACCCACAAGCCGTGATTCCCATTCTGCCCGGGGTTCTAGCCTCCCCATTGATCACTACCAAGGTGACCTAGCAGGGTCTCACTACGTAGCCTTTACAAAGATTTTCCAGAGGTCATAGCCGTCCGTTAAGTTTCTCCAGTTTGATAAACATAGTACATCTCCCCAAAGGAAGGGTGACTAAGAAAACCAAATCAAAGAAGCTCTGCAACCAGCCTCGGCAGAGCAAGTACTGTGCCCAGACCCCATTGACGGCCCTACGACGAAGCCAACTACTCCTCTGGTTCCTCTAATTAATCAGCTAAGGGCGTCCCATTCCACCCTCATGGTTGCAATATTATCCCAGGTTGTCACTCCCCAAATAGGTCCTTACGGAGAGGTACTCAGGAAATAGCCTGAGCCCCCTAAAGTAATCACAAGAACCTCATCGGGATAACATCATCGTATCATAAATTATCACATCATGTTCATTGATTAAGTTTAAGCAATAGCATAAGCTAAACATGATTAACCCAAAAAGGTAAACAAGGATAAGGTAAATATAGACTAGTCAATCCTAAAGTTTCAATAATGTAATGTGGGACAGTGAATTATAAAGTTGTCGGGGACCATAATTAGGAGTACCCTCAAGGCTCCTAATTCTCAGCTGGTAACCCCCATCAGCATAAAGCTGCAAAGGCCTGATGGGTGCGATTAAGTCAGGGATCGGTCCATTCGAGGGACTCGATCACGCCTCGCCCGAGCCTAGCCTCGGACAAAGGCAGCCGACCCCGGAGGATCTCCGCATCGCCCGAGGCCCCCCTCCAGCGGCGAACATATTTCTGGCTCGCCCGAGGCCATGTCTTCGCCAAGAAGCAACCCTGACCAAATCGCCATGCTGACCGACCAAATTGCAGGAGCATTTAATGCAAAGGTGGCCTGACACCTCTATCCTGACACGTGCCCTTCAGTCGACAGAGCCGAAGTGACCGCCGTCACTTCGCCGCTCCACTGACCGGCCTGACAGAAAGACAGCGTCGCCTGCGCCGCTCTGACTGCGGTGTCACTTGACAGAGTGAGGCTGACAGGCAGTCAGGCCCGGCCGCAGGCACCATAGGAAGCTCCGCTCCGCCCGACCCAGGGCTCAGACTCGGGCTAAGCCCCGGAAGACGGCGAACTCCGCTCCGCCCGACCCAGGGCTCGGACTCGGGCTAAGCCCCGGAAGACGGCGAACTCCGCTCCTCCCGACCCAGGGCTCGGACTCGGGCTAAGCCCCAGAAGACGGCGAACTCCGCTCCGCCCGACCCAGGGCTCGGACTCGGGCTAAGTCCCGGAAGACGGCGAACTCCGCTCCGCCCGACCCAGGGCTCGGACTTGGGCTCAGCCCCAGAAGACGACGAACTCCGCTCCGCCCGACCCAGGGCTCGGACTTGGGCTCAGCCCCAGAAGACGACGAACTCCGCTCCGCCCGACCCAGGGCTCGGACTTGGGCTCAGCCCTAGAAGACGACGAACTCCGCTTCGCCCGACCCCAGGGCTCGGACTCAGCCCTGGCTTCAGCCGACGGTCTCCGCCTCGCCCGACCCAGGGGCTCGGACTCGACCATGGCCACGGAAGACAGACACGACCTCGACCTTGGAGGAGCCTCCACATCACCCAACCTAGGGCGCGGGCCAGCCACGTCAACAGGAGGCGCCATCATTACCCTACCCCGAGCTGACTCAGGCTACGGGGAACAAGACCGGCGTCCCATCTAGCTTTCTCCGCCAGATAGGCAATGATGGCGCCCCGCATACTCTGTGACGACGACGGCTCTCAGCCCCCTTATGGAAGCAAGAGGACGTCAGCAAGGACTCGATAGCTCCGACAGCTGTCCCTCCGCCAGGCTCCAGCGCTCCTCCGACGGCCACGACATCACACAAACCGGGCACCAAAATCTCTCCGGCCGCCACGATGGCGTGTACTTAGGGCGCTAGCTCTCCTCCGCTAGACACGTAGCACTCTGCTACACCCCCCCCCATTGTACACCTGGATCCTCTCCTTACGCCTATAAAAGGAAGGACCAGGGCCCTCTTAGAGAGGGTTGGCCGCACGGGGACGAGGACGAGACAGGCGCTCACGTGAGGCCGCTCGCTCCCTCTCCCGCGTGGACGCTTGTAACCCCCTACTACAAGCGCACCCGACCTGGGCGCGGGACGAACACGAAGGCCGCGGGATTTCCACCTCTCTTACGCCCGTCTCCGGCCACCTTTCTCCCCCCTTCGCGCTCGGCCTCGCGCCGACCCATCTGGGTTGGGGCACGCGGCGACATTTCACTCGTCGGCCCAGGGACCCCCCGGTCTCGAAACGCCGACAGTTGGCGCGCCAGGTAGGGGCCTGCTGCGTGTTGACGAACAACATCCCGTCAAGCTCCAGATGGGCAGTCTCCAGCAACCTCTCCAACCCGGGACGGTGCTCCGTTTCGGGAGTCTTGAGTTCATGTCCCTCAACGGCAGCTACGACATGATACTCCTTCCACCACCGTGCGACAGCGACAATGGCGGCCGACAGCCCGCCCGCCGGCGGCGGAATCGACGACGTCTTCCCCGCGTGGTGGAAGAACAACATTCGAGCTCACCCCGTCCTCTCCCCCGCCGACGGAGGAGGAGGCGAGGCAACCAAGGCCATGCAGGAGGCAGCGCCTCGTCGGCTGTCGAGCGAGTCGACGGCACCAGCGCCCCAACGGGGGGCGCGTCAGGCGTCGACCTCGCGTTTGAGACGAAGACGAGCGTCGTCTCCCCGCAACGCGCCGATTCCGAGCAAACGGACGACGCCAGCACGCTCGCGAAAGGCTTGCTAGACGTCACCCTCGTACCTAAGACGACGGTGCGGTCAGTCCCCGACGTGACTTCATCACCGCCCGTCGACCAAGAGGTACCGACCGATTCCCATCTCATGCCCCCTGGATTCAGCCTTGACCCGCCAAGCGAATTCGCTTTGGCGGGCGCTCTCATAGAGGTGAGTCCAAACCCTTTTGGGTTCCGTATGCGGTCACCTTGGGACCGGCTGACGGACGTCTCGACCTACGGGCCCTCTGGGTCCGAGGAAGACGACGAGCCCAGCTTCTGTTGGGATTTCTCCGGACTTGGCAACCCCAGTGCCATGCGGGACTTCATGACCGCATGCGACTACTGCCTTTCCGACTGTTCCGACGGTAGCCGTAGCCTCGGCGATGAGGACTGCGGCCCAAGCCGCGAATGTTTCCACGTCGATCTAGGGGGTCCCTCCGAAGGCAACCATCTCGGCATGCCGGAGGACGGTGATCTCCCCAGGCCGGTGCCTCGCGTTGACATCCCACGGGAGCTAGTTGTGGTCCCCGTCCAGGCGGGGGGCCATGACCCACAGCTCGAGCAAATCTGCGGGGTGCAGGCCAGGCTCGACGAGGGAGCAGGAGCGCTTGAGCCGATCCGCCGGGACGTCGGGCAGGGATGGGCGGGCCAACCTCCGACCGGAGAAATGCGTCATCTACCCCAGGGCTTCCAGCACCGCATCGCCGACGATGTCAGGATGAGGCCGCCACCCGCATCCAGTGGGGTCGGCCAGAACCTGGCTGCAGCGGCAATGCTTCTCCGCGCGATGCTAGAGCCATCAACCACCGAGGGGCGGCGAATCCAGGGAGAGCTCAAGAATCTCCTGGAAGGCGCCGCGGTCCGACGGGCCGAGAGCTCCGCCTCCCGAAGGCAGGGGCACCCCTCGGAACATCATGCTGCGACTTCCCGATTCATGTGGGAAGCCTCGGTCTACACCGGGCGCACGCGCAACACAGTGCCTGTGGCCCCGGGTCGCCTCGGCAACGAGCACCATCACCGCGATCGTCGGGCTCACCTCGACGAGAGGGTGCGCCGAGGCTACCACCCCAGGCATGGAGGACGCTACGACAGCGGGGAGGATCAGAGTCCCTCGCCCGAACCACCCGGTCTGCAGGCCTTCAGCCGGGCCATACGACGGGCGTCGTTCCCGACCCGGTTCCGACCCTCGACTACCATCGCAAAGTACTCGGGGGAGACGAGACCGGAGCTGTGGCTCGCGGACTACCGGCTGGCCTACCAACTGGGTGGAACGGACGATGACAACCTCATCATCCGCAACCTCCCCCTGTTCCTCTCCGACACCGCTCGCGCCTGGTTGGAGCACCTACCTCCGTGGCAGATCTCCAACTGGGACGACCTGGTCCAAGCCTTCGCCGGCAATTTCCAGGGCACGTACGTGCGCCCTGGGAATTCCTGGGACCTCCGAAGCTGCCGACAGCAGCCGGGAGAGTCTCTCCGGGACTACATCCGACGATTCTCGAAGCAGCGCACCGAGCTACCCAACATCACCGACTCGGATGTCATCGGCGCGTTCCTCGCCGGCACCACCTGCCGCGACCTGGTGAGCAAGCTGGGTCGCAAGACCCCCACCAGGGCGAGCGAGCTGATGGACATCGCCACCAAGTTCGCCTTTGGCCAGGAGGCGGTCGAGGCTATCTTCCGGAAGGACAAGCAGCCCCAGGGCCGCCCGCCGGAAGATGCCCCCGAGGCGTCAACTCAGCGCGGCACCAAGAAGAAGGGCAAGAAGAAGTCGCAAGCGAAACGCGACGCCGCTGACGCGGACCTTGTCGCCGCCGCCGAGTACAAGAACCCTCGGAAACCCCCTGGAGGTGCCAACCTCTTCGACAAGATGCTCAAGGAGCCGTGCCCCTATCACCAGGGGCTCGTCAAGCACACCCTTGAGGAGTGCGTCATGCTTCGGCGCCACTTCCACAGGGCTGGGCCACCCGCGGAGGGTGGCGGGGCCCGCGATGACGACAAGAAGGAAGATCACCAAGCAGGAGAGTTCCCCGAGGTCCGCGACTGCTTCATGATCTACGGTGGGCAAGCGGCGAACGCCTCGGCTCGGCACCACAAGCAAGAGCGTTGGGAGGTCTGTTCGGTGAAGGTGGCGGCGCCAGTCTACCTAGACTGGTCCGAGAAGCCCATCACCTTCGACCGAGCCGACCACCCCAACCACGTGCCGAGCCCGGGGAAATACCCGCTCGTCGTCGACCCCGTCATCGGCGACGTCAGGCTCACCAAGGTCCTCATGGTTGGAGGCAGCAGCCTCAACATCATCTACGCCGAGACCCTCGGGCTCCTGCGTGTCGATCTGTCCTCGGTCCGGGCAGGCGTTGCGCCTTTCCATGGGATCATTCCCGGGAAGCGCGTCCAGCCCCTCGGACAACTCGACCTTCCCGTCTGCTTCGGAACACCCTCCAACTTATGAAGGGAGACCCTGACATTCGAGGTGGTCGGGTTCCGAGGAACCTACCACGCGGTACTGGGAAGGCCATGCTATGCGAAGTTCATGGCCGTCCCCAACTACACCTACCTCAAGCTCAAGATGTCGGGCCCCAACAGGGTCATCACCGTCGGCCCCACGTACAAACACGCGTTCGAATTCGACGTGGAGTGCGTGGAGTACGCCGAGGCCCTCGCCGAGTTCGAGGCCCTCATCGCCGACCTGGAGAGCCTCTCTAAGGAGGTGCCAGACGTGAAGCGTCATGCCGGCAACTTCGAGCCCGCGGAGACGGTTAAGTCCGTCCCCCTCGACCCCAGCAGCGACGCCTCCAAGCAAGTCTGGATCGGCTCCGAGCTCGATCCCAAATAGGAAGCAGTGCTCGTCGACTTTCTCCGCGCGAACGCCGACGTCTTCGCGTGGAGTCCCTCGGACATGCCCGGCATACCGAGGGATGTCGCCGAGCACTCGCTGGACATCCGAGCCGGAGCCCGACCCGTCAAGCAGCCTGTGCGCCGATTCGACGAAGAAAAGCGCAGAGCCATAGGCGAGGAGATCCACAAGCTAATGGCGGCAGGGTTCATCAAAGAGGTATTCCATCCCGAATGGCTTGCCAACCCTGTGCTTGTGAGAAAGAAAGGGGGAAAATGGCGGATGTGTGTAGACTACACTGCTCTGAACAAAGCATGTCCGAAGGTTCCCTACCCTCTGCCTCGCATCGATCAAATCGTGGATTCCACTGCTGGGTGCGAAACCCTGTCTTTCCTCGATGCCTACTCAGGGTATCACCAAATCAGGATGAAAGAGTCCGACCAGCTCGTGACTTCTTTCATCACACCCTTCGGCATGTACTGCTATGTCACCATGCCGTTCGGCTTGAGGAATGCGGGCGCGACGTACCAGTGGTGCATGAACCATGTGTTCGGCGAACACATTGGCCGGACGGTCGAGGCCTACATCGATGACATCGTAGTCAAGACGAGGAAAGCCTCCGACCTCCTTTCCGACCTTGAAGTGACATTCCGATGTCTCAAGGCGAAAGGCGTGAAGCTCAATCCCGAAAAGTGTGTCTTCGGGGTACCCCGAGGCATGCTCTTAGGGTTCATCGTCTCCGAGCGGGGCATCGAAGCCAACCCGGAGAAGATCGCAGCCATCGTCAGCATGGGGCCCATCAAGGACTTGAAAGGCGTGCAGAGGGTCATGGGATGTCTTGTGGCTCTGAGCCGCTTCATCTCACGCCTCGGCGAAAGAGGTCTGCCTCTGTACCGCCTCCTAAGGAAGGCCGAGTGCTTCGCTTGGACCCCTGAGGCCGAGGAAGCCCTCGGGAACCTGAAGGCGCTTCTCACGAATGCGCTTATCTTGGTGCCCCCAGCTGCCGGAGAAGCCCTCTTGATCTACGTCGCCGCGACCACTCAGGTGGTTAGCGCCGCGATTGTGGTCGAGAGGCAAGAAGAGGGGCATGCATTGCCCGTTCAGAGGCCAGTCTACTTCATTAGCGAGGTACTATCCGAAACCAAGATCCGCTACCCACAAGTTCAGAAGCTGTTGTATGCGGTGATCCTGACGCTGCGGAAGCTGCGACACTACTTCGAGTCTCATCTGGTAACTGTGGTGTCATCCTTCCCCCTGGGGGAGATCATCCAGTGCCGAGAGGCCTTGGGAAGAATCGCAAAGTGGGCGGTGGAAATCATGGGCGAAGCAATCTCGTTCGCCCCTCGGAAGGCCATCAAGTCCCAGGTCCTGGCGGACTTCGTGGCTGAATGGGTCGACACCCAGCTCCCAACAGCTCCGATCCAACCGGAGCTCTGGACCATGTTCTTCGACGGGTCGCTGATGAAGACAGGAGCCGGCGCAGGCGTACTCTTCATCTCGCCGCTCGGGAAGCACCTACGCTACGTGTTACGCCTCCATTTCCCGGCGTCCAACAATGTGGCTGAGTACGAGGCTCTGGTCAACGGGTTGCGGATCGCCATCGAGCTAGGGGTCCGACGCCTCGACGCTCGTGGTGACTCGCAGCTCATCATCGACCAAGTCATGAAGAACTCCCACTGCCGCGACCCGAAGATGAAGGCCTACTGCGATGAGGTTCGGCGCCTGGAAGACAAGTTCTACGGGCTCGAGCTCAACCACATCGCTCGGCGCTACAACGAGACTGCGGACGAGCTGGCTAAAATAGCCTCGGGGCGAACAACAGTTCCCCCGGACGTCTTCTCCCAAGATCTGCATCAACCCTCCATCAAGATCGACGACACGCCCGAGCCTGAGGCACCCTCGGCCCAGCCCGAGGTACCCTCGGCACAGTCTGAGGCACCCTCGGCTCGGCCTGAGGCACCCTCGGTTCAGCCCGAGGTACCCTCGGCCCCCAAGGGCGAGATGCTGCACGTCGAGGGGGAGCGAAGCGGGGTCACGCCTGATCAAAACTGGCAGACCCCGTATCTACAATATCTTCATCGAGGAGAGCTACCCCTCGACCGAGCCGAAGTTCGGCGGTTGGCGCGACGCACCAAGTCGTTCGTCTTGCTGGGAGATGGGATGGAGCTCTACCACCGCAGCCCATCAGGCATCCTCCAGCGGTGCATCTCCATCGCCGAAGGTCAGGAACTCCTCCGAGAAATACACTCGGGGGCTTGTAGCCATCACGCAGCGCCTTGAGCCCTTGTCAGGAATGCTTTCCGACAAGGTTTCTACTGGCCAACGGTGGTGGCCGACGCCACTAGAATTGTCCGCACCTGCGAAGGGTGTCAGTTCTACGCAAGGCAGACCCACCTGCCCGCTTAGGCTCTACAGACGATACCCATCACCTGGTCTTTCGCTGTGTGGGGTCTGGACCTCGTCGGCCCCTTGCAGAAGGCACCCGGGGGCTACACGCACCTGTTGGTCGCCATCGACAAATTCTCCAAGTGGATCGAGGTCCGACCCCTAAACAGCATCAGGTCCGAGCAGGCGGTGGCGTTCTTCACCAACATCATCCATCGTTTAGGGGTCCCGAACTCCATCATCACCGACAACGGCACCCAGTTCACCGGCAGAAAGTTCCTGGACTTCTGCGAGAATTACCACATCCAGGTGGACTGGGCCGCCGTGGCTCACCGCATGACGAATGGGCAAGTAGAGCGTGCCAACAACATGATTCTGCAAGGACTCAAGCCTCGGATCTACAACGACCTCAACAAGTTCGGCAAGCGATGGATGAAGGAACTCCCCTCGGTGGTCTAGAGTCTGAGGACAACACCGAGCCGAGCCACGGGCTTCACGCCGTTCTTTCTAGTCTATGGGGCCGAGGACATCTTGCCCACGGACTTAGAATACGGTTCCCCGAGGACGAGGGCCTACACCGACCAAAGCAACCAAGCTAATCGAGAAGACTCGCTGGACCAGCTGGAGGAGGCTCGGGACAAGGCCTTACAACACTCGGCGCGGTACCAGCAGTCCCTGCGACGCTACCACGCCCGAGGGGTCTGGTCCCGAGACCTCCAGGTGGGCGACCTGGTACTTCGGCTGCGACAAGACGCCCGAGGGCGGCACAAGCTCACGCCCCCCTGGGAGGGGCCGTTCGTCATCGCCAAAGTTCTGAAGCCCGGAACGTACAAGCTGGCCAACAGTCAAGGCGAGGTCTACAGCAACGCTTGGAACATCCAACAGCTACGTCGCTTCTACCCTTAAGATGTTTTCAAGTCATTCATATACCTCGCTCCCACGCAAAGTTTAGTCATCAAGGAAGGGTCGGCATCGCCTCGGCAAAGCCCGACCCTCCCTCGGGGGCTAAAAGGGGGGAACCCCCTCCGCGTCGAATTTTTTCCTCGAAAAAAGATCCTTTCTACCAGAATGTCTTTCGTGCTTTTCGACTACTTCGAAAGTGGATCCTGAAAACGACGGAGTACACGTAAGCAGCCAAGGCTGACCGAGCCGAGGGACTCCTACGCCTCCGGGATACGGATACCTCACTCATCACCTTCTGCGATAAGTAACTCACGTTCGGATAAGTGATTCCGCGGACCGAACAAGTCTTCACGTTCGGAAGCTCTTCTGCCGGAGCGATTCTTCGAGCCTTCTCGACTGCGTCGGTGACAGAACCCCATGGACGGGTAAGAGTGCGCGTAAGCGGCAAGGCCGACCGAGCCGAGGGACTCCTACGCCTCCGGGATACGGATACTGAAAGGGAATTAGGCTTACACCTAGTTCCCAAATAATTTTGGTGGTTGAATTGCCCAACACAAATAATTGGACTAACTAGTTTGCCCAAGTGTGTAGATTATACAGGTGTAAAAGGTTCACACTCAGCCAATAAAAAGACCAAGTTTTGGATTCAACAAAGGAGCAAAGGGGCAACCGAAGGCACCCCTGGTCCGGCGCACCGGACTGTCCGGTGTGCCACCGGACAGTGAACAGTACCTGTCCGGTGCACCAGGGGACTCAGACTCAAACTCGCCACCTTCGGGAATTTCCAGGGCGACTCGGCTATAATTCACCGGACTGTCCGGTGTACACCGGACAGTGTCCGGTGCGCCAAGGGAGGTCGGCCTCAGGAACTCGCCAGCTTCGGGAAACGTCAACGGCTAGTCCGCTATAATTCACCGGACTGTCCGGTGTGCACCGGACTGTCCGGTGCGCCTCCGAAGCAACGGTCATCTCCGCGCCAACGGCTCTCTGCCGCGCATTTAATGCGCGCTCTGCGCGCGCAGAAGTCAGAATCGCCCATGCTGGCACACCGGACATCAAACAGTACCTGTCCGGTGTGCACCGGACACCCAGGCGGGCCCACAAGTCAGAAGCTCCAACGGTCAGAATCCAACGGCAGTGATGACGTGGCAGGGGGCACCGGACTGTCCGGTGTGCACCGGACTGTCCGGTGCGCCATCGAACAGACAGCCTTCCAACAGCCACTTTTGGTGGTTGGGGCTATAAATACCCCAACCACCCCACCATTCATTGCATCCAAGTTTTCCACTTCTCAACTACTACAAGAGCTCTAGCATTCAATTCTAGACACACCAAAGAGATCAAATCCTCTCCAATTCCACACAAAGCCCTAGTGACTAGTGAGAGTGATTTGTCGTGTTCATTTGAGCTCTTGCGCTTGGATTGCTTCTTTTTCTTTCTCACTTGTTCTTGAGATCACAACTCCATTGTAATCAAGGCAAGAGGCACCAATTGTGTGGTAGCCCTTGCGGGGAAGTTTTGTTCCCGGCTTTGATTTGAGAAGAGAAGCTCACTCGGTCCAAGGGACCGTTTGAGAGAGGGAAGGGTTGAAAGAGACCCGGCCTTTGTGGCCTCCTCAACGGGGAGTAGGTTTGCAAGAACCGAACCTCGGTAAAACAAATCTCCGTGTCTCTCTTGCTTATTCGCTTGGGATTTGTTTTGCGCCCTCTCTCTCGGACTCGTTTATATTTCTAACGCTAACCCGGCTTGTAGTTGTGTTTATATTTGTAAATTTCAGTTTCGCCCTATTCACCCCCCCTCTAGGCGACTATCAATTGGTATCGGAGCCCGGTGCTTCATTAGAGCCTAACCGCTCGAAGTGATGTCGGGAGATCACGCCAAGAAGGAGATGGAGACCGGCGAAAAGCCCACTACAAGCCACGGGAGCACTTCATCGGAAGAGTCCCGCACCAAAAGGAGGGAGAAGAAGAAGAGCTCCTCCAACAAAGGGAAGGAGAAGAAATCTTCTTCTCACCACAAAGAGAAGAAGGAAAAATCTTCTTCCCACAAGCCGCATCGGAAAGGCGACAAGCACAAGAGGATGAGGAAGGTGGTCTACTACGAGACCGACACTTCATCAACATCGACCTCTGACTCCGATGCGCCCTCCGTCACTTCTAAGCGCCAAGAGCGCAAGAAGTATAGTAAGATCCCCCTACGCTACCCTCGCATTTCCAAACATACACCTTTACTTTCCGTCCCATTAGGCAAACCACCAACTTTTGATGGTGAAGATTACGCTAGGTGGAGCGATTTAATGCGATTTCATCTAACCTCGCTCCACAAAAGCATATGGGATGTTGTTGAGTTTGGCGCGCAGGTACCATCCGTAGGGGATGAGGACTATGATGAGGATGAGGTGGCCCAAATCGAGCACTTCAACTCTCAAGCAACAACAATACTCCTCGCCTCTCTAAGTAGAGAGGAGTATAACAAAGTACAAGGGTTGAAGAGCGCCAAGGAGATTTGGGATTTACTCAAGACCGCGCATGAAGGTGATGAGCTCACCAAGATCACCAAGCGGGAAACGATTGAGGGGGAGCTCGGTCGGTTCCGGCTTCGCAAAGGGGAGGAGACACAACACATGTACAATCGGCTCAAGACCTTGGTGAACCAAGCGCGCAACCTCGGGAGCGTAAAGTGGGATGACCACGAGGTGGTTAAGGTTATTCTAAGATCACTTATTTTCCTTAACCCTACTCAAGTTCAATTAATTCGTGGTAATCCTAGATATACTAAAATGACCCCCGAGGAAGTTATCGGAAATTTTGTAAGTTTTGAGTGCATGATCGAAGGCTCGAGGAAGATCAACGAGCTTGATGATGCCACCACATCTGAAGCTCAACCCGTTGCATTCAAGGCAACGGAGGAGAAGAAGGAGGAGTCTACACCAAGTCGACAACCCATAGACGCCTCCAAGCTCGACAATGAGGAAATGGCGCTCGTCATCAAGAGCTTCCGCCAAATCCTCAAGCAAAGGAGGGGGAAGGATTACAAGTCCCGCTCCAAGAAGGTTTGCTACAAGTGTGGTAAGCCCGGTCATTTTATTGCCAAATGTCCTATATCTAGTGACAGTGACCGAGGTGACGACAAGAAGGGGAGGCGGAAGGAGAAGAAGAGATACTACAAGAAGAAGGGCGGTGATGCCCATGTTTGTCGGGAGTGGGATTCCGACGAAAGCTCAAGCGACTCCTCCGACGACGAGGACGCCGCCAACATCGCCGTCACCAAAGGACTCCTCTTCCCCAACGTCGGCCACAAGTGCCTCATGGCAAAGGACGGCAAACGGAAGAAGGTTAAATCCAACTCCTCCACTAAATATGAATCTTCTAGTGATGATAATGCTAGTGATGAGGAGGATAATTTGCGTTCCCTTTTTGCCAACCTTAACATAGCTCAAAAGGAAAAATTAAATGAATTGGTTAGCGCTATTCATGAAAAGGATGACCTTTTGGATTCCCAAGAGGATTGTCTAATTAAAGAAAACAAAAAACATGTTAAGGTTAAAAGGGCTTATGCTCTTGAAATTGAGAAATGTGAAAAATTATCTAGTGAGCTAAGCACTTGCCGTGAGATGATTGACAACCTTAGAAATGAAAATGCTAGTTTAAATGCTAAGGTTGATTCTCATGTTTGTAATGTTTCAATTCCCAATCCTAGAGATAATAATGATTTGCTTGCTAGGATTGAAGAATTAAACATTTCTCTTGCTAGTCTTAGAATAGAGAATGAAAATTTGATTGCTAAGGCTAAAGATTTTGATGTTTGCAAAGTTACAATTGCCGATCTTAGAGATAAAAATGATATTCTTCATGCTAAGATTGTTGAACTTAATTCCTGCAAACCGTCTACATCTACTATTGAGCATGTGTCTATTTGTGATAGATGTAGAGATATTGATGTTAATGCTATTCATGATCACATGGCTTTAATTAAACAACAAAATGATCATATAGCAAAACTAGATGCTAAAATTGCCGAGCACAACTTAGAAAATGAGAAATTTAAATTTGCTCGTAGCATGCTTTATAATGGGAGACGCCCTGGCATTAAGGATGGCATTGGCTTCCAAAGGGGAGACAATGTCAAAATTAATGCCCCTCCTAAGAACTTGTCTAACTTTGTTAAGGGCAAGGCTCCCATGCCTCAGGATAACGAGGGCTACATTTTGTACCCTGCCGGCTATCCTGAGAGCAAAATTAGGAGAATTCATTCTAGGAAGTCTCACTCTGGCCCTAATCATGCTTTCATGTATAAGGGTGAGACATCTAGCTCTAGGCAACCAACCCGTGCCAAGTTGCCTAGAAAGAAAACTCCTAAAGCATCAAATGATCATGCCATTTCATTTAAAACTTTTGATGCTTCTTATGTGCTTACTAACAAATCCGGCAAGGTAGTTGCCAAGTTTGTTGGGGGCAAACACAAGGGTTCCAAGACTTGTGTTTGGGTACCCAAAGTTCTTGTGTCTAATGCCAAAGGACCCAAAACCGTTTGGGTACCTAAAGGCAAGAACTAAAACTGTTTTGTAGGTTTATGCATCCGGGGGCTCAAGTTGGATACTCGACAGCGGGTGCACAAACCACATGACCGGGGAGAAAAGGATGTTCTCCTCATATGAGAAAAACCAAGATCCCCAACGAGCTATCACATTCGGGGATGGAAATCAAGGTTTGGTCAAAGGACTTGGTAAAATTGCTATATCTCCTGACCATTCTATTTCCAATGTTTTTCTTGTTGATTCTTTAGATTACAACTTGCTTTCTGTTTCCCAATTATGTCAAATGGGCTACAACTGTCTTTTTACTGATGCAGGTGTCACTGTCTTTAGAAGAAGTGATGATTCAATAGCATTTAAGGGTGTGTTAGAGGGTCAGCTATACTTAGTAGATTTTGATAGAGCTGAACTTGACACATGCTTAATTGCTAAGACTAACATGGGTTGGCTCTGGCACCGCCGACTAGCCCATGTTGGGATGAAGAATCTTCATAAGCTTCTAAAGGGAGAGCACATTTTAGGATTAACAAATGTTCATTTTGAGAAAGACAGGATTTGTAGTGCATGCCAGGCGGGGAAGCAAGTTGGAGTCCATCATCCACACAAGAACATCATGACGACCGACAGGCCGCTTGAGCTACTCCACATGGATCTTTTCTGCCCGATTGCTTACATAAGCATCGACGGGAGTAAGTATTGTCTTGTAATAGTGGATGATTATTCTCGCTTCACTTGGGTATTCTTTTTACAGGAAAAATCTCAAACCCAAGAGACCTTAAAGGGATTCTTGAGACGGGCTCAAAATGAGTTCGGCTTAAGGATCAAGAAAATAAGAAGCGACAACGGGACGGAGTTCAAGAACTCACAAATTGAAGGCTTCCTTGAGGAGGAGGGCATCAAGCATGAGTTCTCCTCTCCCTACACGCCACAACAAAATGGTGTAGTGGAAAGAAAGAATCGAACTCTATTGGACATGGCAAGAACCATGCTTGATGAGTACAAGACACCGAACCGGTTTTGGGCCGAAGCGGTCAACACCGCCTGCTACGCCATCAACCGGTTATATCTTCACCGAATCCTCAAGAAGACATCATATGAACTCCTAACCGGTAAAAAGCCCAACATTTCATACTTTAGAGTTTTTGGTAGCAAATGCTTTATTCTTGTTAAAAGAGGTAGAAAATCTAAATTTGCTCCTAAAACTGTAGAAGGCTTTTTACTTGGTTATGACTCAAACACAAGGGCATATAGGGTCTTTAACAAGTCCACTGGACTAGTTGAAGTCTCATGTGACGTTGTGTTTGATGAAACTAACGGCTCTCAAGTAGAGCAAGTTGATCTTGATGAGATAGGTAATGAAGAGGCTCCATGCATAGCGCTAAGGAACATGTCCATTGGGGACGTGTGTCCTAAGGAATCCGAAGAGCCTTCAAGAGCACAAGATCAACCATCCTCCACCACGCAAGCATCTCCACCAACTCAAAATGAGGATGAAGCTCAAGTTGATGAAGGGCAAAATCAAGAAGATGAGCCACCTCAAGATGATGGCAATGATCAAGGGGGAGATGAAATTGATCAAGAAAAGGAGGATGAGGAAGAACCAAGGCCGCCACACCCAAGAGTCCACCAAGCAATCCAACGAGATCACCCCGTCGACACCATCCTCGGCGATATTCATAAGGGGGTAACTACTCGATCTCGTGTTGCACATTTTTGTGAACATTACTCGTTTGTTTCCTCTATTGAGCCACACAAGGTAGAGGAAGCACTTCAAGATTCGGATTGGGTGGTGGCGATGCAAGAGGAGCTCAACAACTTCACTAGGAATGAGGTATGGCATTTAGTTCCACGTCCTAACCAAAATGTTGTAGGAACCAAATGGGTCTTCCGCAACAAGCAAGATGAGCATGGTGTGGTGACAAGGAACAAAGCTCGACTTGTGGCCAAGGGATACTCCCAAGTCGAAGGTTTGGATTTTGATGAAACCTATGCACCCGTAGCTAGGCTTGAGTCAATTCGCATATTATTGGCCTATGCTACTTACCATGGCTTTAAGCTTTATCAAATGGACGTGAAAAGTGCCTTCCTCAATGGACCAATCAAGGAAGAGGTCTATGTTGAGCAACCTCCCGGCTTTGAAGACAGTGAGTATCCTAATCATGTCTATAAGCTCTCTAAGGCGCTTTATGGGCTCAAGCAAGCCCCAAGAGCATGGTATGAATGCCTTAGAGATTTTCTTATTGCAAATGGATTCAAAGTCGGAAAGGCCGATCCTACACTCTTTACTAAAACACTTGAGAATGATTTGTTTGTATGCCAAATTTATGTTGATGATATTATATTTGGGTCTACTAACGAATCTACATGTGAAGAGTTTAGTAGGATCATGACACAGAAATTCGAGATGTCTATGATGGGGGAGTTGAAGTATTTCTTAGGATTCCAAGTCAAGCAACTCCAAGAGGGCACCTTCATTTGCCAAACGAAGTACACTCAAGACATTCTAACCAAGTTTGGAATGAAGGATGCCAAGCCCATCAAGACACCCATGGGAACCAATGGGCATCTCGACCTCGACACGGGAGGTAAATCCGTCGATCAAAAGGTATACCGGTCGATGATTGGTTCATTGCTTTATTTATGTGCATCTCGACCGGATATTATGCTTTCCGTTTGCATGTGTGCAAGATTTCAATCCGACCCTAAGGAATCCCACCTTACGGCCGTAAAACGAATCTTGAGATATTTAGCTTATACTCCTAAGTTTGGGCTTTGGTACCCTCGGGGATCCACTTTTGATTTGATTGGTTATTCGGATGCCGATTGGGCGGGGTGCAAAATCAATAGGAAGAGCACATCGGGGACTTGCCAGTTCTTGGGAAGATCCTTGGTGTCTTGGGCTTCAAAGAAGCAAAATTCGGTCGCTCTTTCCACCGCCGAAGCCGAGTACATTGCCGCAGGCCATTGTTGCGCGCAATTGCTTTGGATGAGGCAAACCCTGCGGGACTACGGTTACAAATTAACCAAAGTTCCTTTACTATGTGATAATGAGAGTGCAATCAAAATGGCCGACAACCCCGTCGAGCATAGCCGCACTAAGCACATAGCCATTCGGTATCATTTTCTTAGGGATCACCAACAAAAGGGAGATATAGAGATTTCTTACATTAACACTAAAGATCAATTAGCCGATATCTTTACCAAGCCTCTTGATGAACAATCTTTTACCAGACTTAGGCATGAGCTCAATATTCTTGATTCTAGAAATTTCTTTTGCTAGCTTCCACACATAGCTCATTTGAATACCTTTGATTATATCTCTTTTATATGCTATGACTAATGTGTCTTCAAGTCTATTTCACACCAAGTCATAGGTATATTGAAAGGGAATTGGAGTCTTCGGCAAAGACAAAGGCTTCCACTCCGTAACTCATACTTCGCCATCACTCCAAGCATCTCTCTATTCTTTGGGGAGAAATGAGAATTCAAAGCAAAAGGACTTCGTCTTTGGTATAGTCTTAACTCATTTACTTATGACCAAAGGGGAAGATAGTACCTGAGGGCTCTAATAATTCCGTTTTTGGCGATTCATGCCAAAGGGGGAGAGAGTATGAGCCCAAAGCAAAAGGACCGCACCACCACCAATTTCAAAAACTTAGTGCTTTCCAAAAAGTATTTTTCAATTGGTATCCTATTGTGTTCAAAAGGAAAAGAAAATTAGCTTTTCAAAAATATATATCAAAACCCTCTTGAACACTAAGAGGTGGATCTCCTTTAGGGGGAGTTTCTGTTTAGTCAAAGGAAAAGCATTTGAGAAAGGGGGAGTAAAATTTCAAATCTTGAAAATGCTTTGCAAACTCTTATTCATTTACCTTTGACTATTTGCAAAAGATTTTTGAAATGGACTTACAAAAGAATTTGCAAAAACAAAACATGTGGTGCAAACGTGGTCCAAAATACTAAATAAGAAAGAAACATTCCATGCATATCTTGTAAGTAGTTATATTGGCTCAATTCCAAGCAACCTTTACACTTACATTATGCAAACTAGTTCAATTGTGCACTTCTATATTTGCTTTGGTTTGTGTTGGCATCAATCACCAAAAAGGGGGAGATTGAAAGGGAATTAGGCTTACACCTAGTTCCCAAATAATTTTGGTGGTTGAATTGCCCAACACAAATAATTGGACTAACTAGTTTGCCCAAGTGTGTAGATTATACAGGTGTAAAAGGTTCACACTCAGCCAATAAAAAGACCAAGTTTTGGATTCAACAAAGGAGCAAAGGGGCAACCGAAGGCACCCCTGGTCTGGCGCACCGGACTGTCCGGTGTGCCACCGGACACTGAACAGTACCTGTCCGGTGCACCAGGGGACTCAGACTCAAACTCGCCACCTTCGGGAATTTCCAGGGCGACTCGGCTATAATTCACCGGACTGTCCGGTGTACACCGGACAGTGTCCGGTGCGCCAAGGGAGGTCGGCCTCAGGAACTCGCCAGCTTCGGGAAACGTCAACGGCTAGTCCGCTATAATTCACCGGACTGTCCGGTGTGCACCGGACTGTCCGGTGCGCCTCCGAAGCAACGGTCATCTCCGCGCCAACGGCTCTCTGCCGCGCATTTAATGCGCGCTCTGCGCGCGCAGAAGTCAGAATCGCCCATGCTGGCACACCGGACATCAAACAGTACCTGTCCGGTGTGCACCGGACACCCAGGCGGGCCCACAAGGTAGAAGCTCCAACGGTCAGAATCCAACGGCAGTGATGACGTGGCAGGGGGCACCGGACTGTCCGGTGTGCACCGGACTGTCCGGTGCGCCATCGAACAGACAGCCTTCCAACGGCCACTTTTGGTGGTTGGGGCTATAAATACCCCAACCACCCCACCATTCATTGCATCCAAGTTTTCCACTTCTCAACTACTACAAGAGCTCTAGCATTCAATTCTAGACACACCAAAGAGATCAAATCCTCTCCAATTCCACACAAAGCCCTAGTGACTAGTGAGAGTGATTTGCCGTGTTCATTTGAGCTCTTGCGCTTGGATTGCTTCTTTTTCTTTCTCACTTGTTCTTGAGATCACAACTCCATTGTAATCAAGGCAAGAGGCACCAATTGTGTGGTAGCCCTTGCGGGGAAGTTTTGTTCCCGGCTTTGATTTGAGAAGAGAAGCTCACTCGGTCCAAGGGACCGTTTGAGAGAGGGAAGGGTTGAAAGAGACCCGGCCTTTGTGGCCTCCTCAACGGGGAGTAGGTTTGCAAGAACCGAACCTCGGTAAAACAAATCTCCGTGTCTCTCTTGCTTATTCGCTTGGGATTTGTTTTGCGCCCTCTCTCTCGGACTCGTTTATATTTCTAACGCTAACCCGGCTTGTAGTTGTGTTTATATTTGTAAATTTCAGTTTCGCCCTATTCACCCCCCTCTAGGCGACTATCAGATACCTCACTCATCACCTTCCGTGAGAAGCAACTCTCGCTCGCACAAACAATTCTGTTACCGACAAAAAAGTCCAGATACTCGAAACAAGAGGAAAAGAGACGCAGCTTTACAACACGGCGAGGGTGTGTTTTGGCCTCGGCGGCCACAGAAAACACACGCTACAAGATAATCCGATCCTGCAGGCTCAGACCCGGACAGTTGAGGGAACCGCAGCACCCTCGGCGTCTGCAACACCTTCGGCGAGGTCCGACCTAGACTCGAACGGCGACGTGGTCCGAGGATCTCCACTCTGAAGGACGGCGTCATCACCACGCCCGGGCCATCGCCGCTAGGGTCTTCTTCGAGAATCCAGCCCGAGCAGGCGGCTCGGCTGGTCACCCCGAGGCCTCAGCCAGCTGTCCCCCGAAGACATCAGCCCGGCCCGAGGCCTTGGAAGATCAACTCCGGCGTCGGTCCCGCTAACGGACGACCCAGCCAGGCTCCGGCCAACCAAGTCTCCCTTTCAAGCCAACTCTGCCTCTATCCATGCTGACACCGCTACCCCTGGCCTCAGCTCATCGAAGAGCGGCCGAAGGGTTCCTTTAACTAAGCAAGGGAAGCCTCGGACAACAAGGCTGACCGAGCCGAGGGACTCCTACGCCTCCGGGATACGGATACCTCACCCGTCACCTTTACACGGGGCCTCCTGGCAGCAGCATCCACCCTGAGGTCATCGCTGCCGCTGTTCGGCCCCCCGAAGCAGAAGTCGTCGTCGTCGCCGCTGCCGGGGCGGGCGACGGCACGCCGTTCGTCGATCTTCTGTTGCTCCGCAGACCCCCCCCCCCCATCGAGTGGGGTTGTTCGTACCTACGGAGGTGGAACTGGAGTTCCGTTTGTAATGGCACTTCGAATGCCAGTGTTTTTGTTCATTGTGGCTGTCGAGGCCTGAACATGTATGTAATTTCGGCACAGAGCTGTGTTTTTTCCTCATTTTCGAGCACTAAGACTCGCCTAATGGTTGTCTGAACCGCTTCACCAAGCGTGAGTCGCCCAAACTCGTGAGGCAAGGACGGGCAGAAGGTCGTAGAGTTGGAGGTCGGTCCGTGGGCGGCCCTGGCTATCTCGTCGGTGGAAGAACCTCTTCCAGCTGCCGTGGCGGAAGCCGGCGCCGAGAGTGGCTCCGAAGCCACTCGGGTCCGAGAGCCAGGCACGCGGCAGCTGCCAGCGCCACGGACGATAACCGCCCTTCCCCCCAATCACTGAGGGAAGGAGCGGGCCACCGCCCACGCAGGGGCCGACCCCAACTCGGCACACTCCCCTCCCCAGCCCTGGTGATGAAAATCCTTGAGGCTGAGGGAGGGGCAGAGGCCGCGGCCCGGTTTGCTTTCCCCCGCCATCGAACTGGAGGTCACCATCTTGGGTGACCGCCGGCGGAGGGGTGCAACCGGGCTGCGTGATGAAAATCCTTGAAGCCGAACGATGGCTGAAAGGTACCAACTCCCACGGAGTTGCGTTCCCCCAACGACAAGGCGGAAAGACTGCGGGTATCCCCCATCCGTGGGCTTGGAAGGTGGAAAGGCACGATGCATAAGGGAGCGCGAAGACATGGTCGCCTTTCAAGGGGGTCACCCTCCTTTTAAAGGCGACTCTCCCTACTTGCGTCCCCAACCGTCGGGGGCTGAGTCTTCTCCGGCACGCTCCAAGGTCCTCCCCCTACGGCACGGGGGCTGGGTCCCACACGTCATGCAAGCCGGCCCAGGGCAGAAGAAGCCAAACCGCCGCGCGCGGTGCGTGCAACCGCCCAGCGGTTACAAGCGGCTCTCCACTTCTGTCCAGACCAGCGGGCGAAAGGGCGGGCAGCCTTGCAGGCGGCATGCAACCGCGCCAAGTGGGCGCACTTCTCCGACTTCCAACACGCCCAGCATGGAGGCCCAGGCCCACGCGTCATGCAACCGGCGCGCCGGATGCTTCGTGCAAGCAACTGCACCGCCACTTGCGCCACTACCGCGCCTCCTCAACTGTGGAACCAATACCGCGACTCGAGGCGACCCAGCGCACGACCCAGCAGCGCCAGCCTGGCGCGACGGTCAATGCGGCCAAAAATGGGCCGGCAGTAATGGCTGTGGCAGGCGGGGAGGAGCAGCGGTCACGTCGTTAGCCAAGCTTACGTCCCATCTGGGGGCAGCGAGAGAACCCTCTCTCACGGCGTGAAGACGACGCGCCCGTGTTCCGTTCCTCGGACGGCCCGCGCACGCGCAACGGCCGCCCCGCGAACCACTCGCCCCGTCGCATTAACTCCGCGGCGGGACAGGCGACGCCTCTGGCAGGAGAAGCGAGCGACGCTTCCCTTCGCCATAATGACCGCGTCAAAAAAGGTACGCCGCGTCGTTCGATTTCGTATCCTTTTCCTTTTTTCATCTTTCTCTCTCTTACAACAGGGACCGGGAAAGGGGGATACCCCGAAAAGGATCCTTCCCCATGAAGGAACCAGGCTCCGAGCCTCCCTACTGATCAGAGGTTCGAAGGCTGGCCCCTCGGAAGGGTTCAACAGCCGCCTCAGAGCACGTGGGCTCCACACCCACTACTGGTCAGAGGTTCGAAGGTCGGCCCCTCGGAAGGGTTCAACGGCCGCCTCAGGCTACTCGGGCTCCGCGCCCACTACTGATCAGGGGTTCGAAGGCTGGCCCCCGAAGGGTTCATAGCCGCCTCAGACATAGAGCAAGGGATGACCATGGGTACGTTCGATACATAACCAAGGCTCGGGCTGCGCTCCCGAGGTACCCTAGGACATTTCCGAGACCAGCGGGAACGATCTTGTAACGGAATCCCATCAGAGGGAGGCATCGAGCCCTCGGACCCCGTCGACAGGGGACCGGGTCCGGCAGATCACCCGCAGGTACTTTTGGGTGCGCCTCTAGGCCTCTAGCCGACCCCTAGCGAATGGGGCACGGACGTCCGCTCGGATTACCCGCCTGCAGCTCACCGGAGACACCATGTTCGGCGCCCACCGAGGGCAACATGGCGCTTTCCCCCCTCCTCCTTGCGGAAAGGCGACGCAGGGGCGTATGTAAAAAAGTCGAGTCTGTCCCTGATCGCCCTCTCGCCCTGTGTAGAGGCTCCGGGGCTGCTCTCGTGAACCCGGCTCCGGCCAAACCGTTGACAGCGTCAACATACCAGCCCAAGAACTTGGGACCCGACCGTACACCCGGGCTACGGCCAGCTCGCATGAGGGAACGACCAGACCAGCCGAAGCATTACGCGAGGCATTAAGACCTCAGAGGAGTCAAACCACTCCTCCGAGGCCTCGGGGGCTACACCCGGTGGGTGCGCTCTCGCGCACCCACCGGAACAAAACGCAACCGAGAAAGGCTGGTCCCCTTGCAAAAAAGTGCGACGAAAGCCTCCAAGCGAGTGCTAACACTCCCTTCGAGGCTTGGGGGCTACTGTCGGGGACCATAATTAGGGGTACCCTCAAGGCTCCTAATTCTCAGCTGGTAACCCCCATCAGCATAAAGCTGCAAAGGCCTGATGGGTGCGATTAAGTCAGGGATCGGTCCATTCGAGGGACTCGATCACGCCACGCCCGAGCCTAGCCTCGGACAAAGGCAGTCGACCCCGAAGGATCTCCGCCTCGCCCGAGGCCCCCCTCCAGCGGCGAACATATTTCCGGCTCGCCCGAGGCCATGTCTTCGCCAAGAAGCAACCCTGAGCAAATCGCCACGCCGACCGACCAAATCGCAGGAGCATTTAATGCAAAGGTGGTCTGACACCTCTATCCTGACGCGCGCCCTTCAGTCGACAGAGCCGAAGTGACCGCCGTCACTTTGCCGCTCCACTGACCGGCCTGACAGAAAGACAGCACCGCCTGCGCCGCTCTGACTGCGGTGCCACTTGACAGAGTGAGGCTGACAGGCAGTCAGGCCCGGCCGCAGGCACCATAGGAAGCTCCGCTCCGCCTGACCCAGGGCTCGGACTCGGGCTAAGCCCCGGAAGACGGCGAACTCCGCTCCGCCCGACCCAGGGCTCGGACTCGGGCTAAGCCCCGGAAGACGGCGAACTCCGCTCCGCCCGACCCAGGGCTCGGACTCGGGCTAAGTCCCAGAAGACGGCGAACTCCGCTCCGCCCGACCCAGGGCTCGGACTCGGGCTCAGCCCCAGAAGACGACGAACTCCGCTCCGCCCAACCCAGGGCTCGGACTTGGGCTCAGCCCCAGAAGACGACGAACTCCGCTCCGCCCGACCCAGGGCTCGGACTTGGTCTCAGCCCCAGAAGACGATGAACTCCGCTCCGCCCGACCCAGGGCTGGTACTTGGGCTCAGCCCCAGAAGACGACGAACTCCGCTTCGCCCGACCCCAGGGCTCGGACTCAGCCCTGGCTTCAGCTGACGGTCTCCGCCTCGCCTGACCCAGTGGCTCGGACTCGACCACGGCCACGGAAGACAGACTCGACCTCGACCTCGGAGGAGCCTCCACATCACCCAACCTAGGGCACGGGCCAGCCACGTCAACAGGAGGCGCCATCATTACCCTACCCCGAGCTGACTCAGGCTACGGGGAACAAGACCGGCGTCCCATCTGGCTCGCTCCGCCAGATAGGCAATGATGGCGCCCCGCATACTCTGTGACGACGACGGCTCTCAGCCCCCTTACGGAAGCAAGAGGACGTCAGCAAGGACTCGACAGCTCCGATAGTTGTCCCTCCGCCAGGCTCCAGCGCTCCTCCGATGGCCACGACATCACACAAACCGGGCACCAAAATCTCTCCGGCCGCCACGATGATGTGTACTTAGGGCGCTAGCTCTCCTCCGCTAGACACATAGCACTCTGCTACACCCCCCATTGTACACATGGATCCTCTCCTTACGCCTATAAAAGGAAGGACCAGGGCCCTCTTAGAGAGGGTTGGCCGCGCGGGGACGAGGACGAGACAGGCGCTCGCGTGAGGCCGCTCGCTCCCTCTCCCGCGTGGACGCTTGTAACCCCCTACTGCAAGCGCACCTGACCTGGGCGTGGGACGAACATGAAGGTCACGGGATTTCCACCTCTCTCACGCCCGTCTCCGGCCACCTTTCTCCCCCCTTCGCGCTCGGCCTCGCGCCGACCCATCTAGGCTAGGGCACGCGGCGACATTTCACTCGTCGGGCCAGGGACCCCCCGGTCTCGAAACGCCGACAAAAGTAAAGTAGGACATGATAGGTCTATGGACACTTGCCTTCACCAGCTTGTTGCTCAGAGAGATCTTCAGCAACACACTCAGGAACCACGAGCTGCTCGTTGTCTAAATTAAGCGAGCATACATTCAATACATTTGGAAGGTAAAAATGAACATCACATCACACATGTACAAACATTGGCACACAACTCAAAAAGGTATAGTATTAAGTACAGGGGAATGAGATCAAGTTATAAAATGGACTAATCCTAATTGGCGGATCGATTACTCTCTAAGTGTTTGGAACATAGCTCAAAAAGGTTAAGTAGTAATTAAACAAGAAAATGTTAAATTACAAGATGAACTACTCTTATTTAGGAATTTGATTATCGTTTAAGTGTTATTCATAATTACATACCTAATTCTATTTATGTCATTAAGACCTAAAGGTTAAACCAACAATGAATCCATGTAATGCATAACACTAATCTCACAAGCTTAAATATACTTTAACTCCTAGGATTCTCCTTTTATTTATTTCATTAAATAAATAAATTAGCATATACATTAATCATATACAGATTACAATTGGTCATATTTTATTTGAACAGAGAATAATTTTATGAACATTTTGTAATTTGAACCACTAAATTTGGAGTTCATATGAAAAAGATATGAAATAAAAAAAGTTTTAAAGTTTGAAATATGAAATTAGGGCTAAATCTGTGATTAAATAAAAGTCCAGGGGGCTATTCAAAAGAATACAGGGACCTATGCGCTAAAACAGAGGACAGCGGGTTGATTTCCTAAAACCAGGGGGCTCTTAAGCAAAACTCACACGCGAAGGGGTACGGGGTAATCTCAGCCATCAGATCAGAGATTAGCGGCCCAGATTAGATCGTGCGGGCGCGCGCGGGGCGCGCGCGCAGCTGACAAGCGGGGACAGGGCGTCAGCGGGTCAAGGCGGACCGACTAGCTGGGCCCAGAGGCAGAGACACGGGGGAGGGGGAAGAGAGAGAGGCGTTTGGATCCAGATCGGAGGGCTAGGATTAGATCCGCTCGGGTTAAATCTAAACTATCCGATCTCGGACGAACGACCAGGATCTAACGGTCAGGGGCGGACTTGGGCGCGATGGCGCTGCTCGGTCCCGCGGCGAGAGTTCGCCGGAGACGAGAAGGCTGGCCACGGCGGGGCACTAGAGGCTCGAGGTTTAGCTCGGGCGCATTCAGGGCGGTCTGGCGGACTCGGCCATGGGCATCACGCTGGCGCAGGGGCACCAGAGAGCGCAGACCACGACAAGGCTGGCTAACGGCGGCGCTGGATTGCTCCGACGAGCAATCGCGCGAGCAACAGAGTGGGGAGGGCCAAATTAAGGGGGTAGGTGAGTTGCTCACCTTGAGGGGAAGCGCTGGTGTCGCGAAGCAACGGCGGAGGCGCAAAGACTCGACGGGGCGACGGCGGCGGGACTCCGGCCGCGCGAAGATTGCTCCGGTGAGCGTGGACCAGACACAGCAGAGAGGGAAAGGGCACAACGAAGGGTGTCCCGAGCAGCTGATAGTGAGGCGGAGCTCAGCGTGGCACTGGACAGGGCGCGGACACGACGGTGGCCGCAGAATAGGCAGCGGTCAACGGCGGGCGGAGGCGGAGCTCTCTGCACGCGTGGGCAGAGCGAGAGAGAGGGCGAGAGGGTTTGGCAGAGGGCGCGAATGAGAGAGGGGAGGTGGGCGAGCAGGGCGCGAGGCTCAAAAGGGGCGTGGGGGCGAGGACGTGGCCGGAGAACGCACGGACGTGTGCGCGTCCATGACGGGGAGATCGTGGGCGAGAGGTTGAGGACGAGCTAACAGGTGGGGACGGCGAGACAGAGCGAGAGGGAGCAGGCGCGCGTGAGGGAAACAGCGCCGACAGGTCGGCCCCACAGAGAAGCGAGAGAGAGAGGGGGGGAAGTGAGCGCACTCAGGTGTACGCCGATAGGCGGGGCCCGCCTGTCAGGCACAGAGGGCGCGCGGGCGCGGGCGCGGGCGCGCACGCGCGGGCTGGGCTAAGTGGGCCGCATTGGGCTGAAATTGATTTTCCTTTTTACAGGGATTTTCTAATTGCTTTTCTATTTATTTTCTCTAGGGTTTCCAATTCAAATTCAAATCAATTTCCAAATTCAAACCAAATCAAATATATGCAACAATTCAAAGAACATTTAGGCTCAATATGATGCAACATTCCATGACTCATAAGTTTTGGGCAAAATAAAATAAATAATCCTTCACTAATACAACTAACTCTAATTAAAAGAAAAAGAGAGAGAGAAAACTAGAGAGAGAGAAACTAGAGTGAGATAGAGAAGAGTAACACATGAATTTGGATGATCATAAGAAAGAAATTTTATACCCCCAAATTCAGGGTGTTACAGACCTATCCCCCTTAAAAGAATCTCGCCCTCGAGATTCAGGGTTGGCTAGCAAAGAGTTTAGGGTACTTGGCTCTCAGATCATCTTCTCTTTCCCAGGTTGCTTCTTCCTCTGAGTGATGGCCCCATTTAACCTTGCACATTCTGATGGTGTTCCTCCGAGTGACCCGATCTGCTATCTCCAGAATCTGCGTTGGCTTCTCAACGTATGTCAGATCATCTTGAACTTCAAGGTCTTCCATTGGCAACTGCTCTTCTGGTACTCACAAGCATTTCTTTAACTGAGACACGTGAAACACATCGTGTACTGCAGACAGGTTCTCTGGTAAGCTGAGTTGATAAGCCACTTCTCCACGTCTTGCTTGAATCTGATACGGTTCGATATAGCGAGGGGCTAGCTTGCCCTTGACTCCAAACCTCTTGGTTCCTCTAATGGGTGATACTTTCAAGTAAACATAGTCTCCCACTTCAAAACTGAGTTCCCTTCTCCTGGTGTCTGCATAGCTTCGCTGTCTGGACTACGCTGCCTTCAGATTTTCCTGGACCATCCTGATATTCTCTTCAGCTTCGAGCAAAATCTCTGGACCGAATACCTGCCTTTCGTCGGGTTGATACCAATGCAATGGAGTTCTACAATTTCTCCCATAAAGCGCTTCGAATGGTGACATCTTCAGGCTGGCTTGATAGCTGTTGATGTAGGAGAATTCTGCATATGGTAGCCTCTTGTCCCAACCTAACTTGTCTTGCAAAGCACAAGCTCTCAACATATCCTCAAGAATCTGGTTGGTTCTCTCAGTCTAACCATCTGTCTGCGGGTGATAAGCTAAACTGAATTTCAAGTGTGTACCCAAAGCTTCATGTAGCTGCTACCAAAAATGAGAAGTAAATTGGGTGCCTCTGTCCGATATTATCTTCTTTTGAATACCATGCAAGCACACAATCCGAGACATGTATAACTCTGCCAACACTGCACTGTTATAGGTGGTCTTGACTGGTATGAAATGGACCACCTTTGTTAAATGGTCCACTACTACCTAGATGGAGTCATAACTAGCTCGAGTGCAGGGCAGACCGACTATAAAGTCCATTCCAATCTCATCCCATTTCCACCGAGGAATCTGCAACAGCTGCAACAAACCTGCGGGTCTCTGATGTTCTGCCTTGATCCTTTGACAACTGTCGCATCTGGCCACATACTCTGCTATCTCTCTTTTCGTACCATACCACCAGAATCTCTTCTTCAAGTCTTGGTACATTTTCTCGCTATCAGGGTGTATAGAATACTCTATCTCATGAGCTTCCTTGAGAATCAGTTCCCGGATCGATTTGATGTCGGGAACGCGTAGCCTATCCTTGAACCATACCACTCCGTCTCATCTTCATGGAAATCTGGACCTTTCCATCGATGATTAGCTACCGGATCTCGTTGATCTTCTCATCATCCCTCTGACCTTTCCTAATGTCTTGCTCTAGAGTGGGCTCTAGCTCAATTGCCACTCCTTGAGTGTTGTTCAGAAATCTGAGACTCAACCTGTCAAATTCCTTTGCTAGCTCGAACGACATCGGGTGAGCAGCCATCATGTTCACTTGACTCTTCCTGCTAAGAGCATCTGCAACCACATTTGCTTTGCCTAGGTGATAATGGATCTCCAGCTCATAGTCTTTGATCAATTCTAGCCATCTTCGCTGCCTCATGTTTAACTCTGACTGAGTGAATATGTACTTGAGGCTCTTGTGGTCCGTGTAGATATCACACTTCTACCCATAAAGATAATGTCTCCAGGTCTTCAATGCATGAACCGCTGCTGCTAGCTCCAGATCATGAGTAGGGTAATTCTTCTCATGAACTTTCAATTGTTGGGACGAGTATGCCACTACTTTACCTTCCTGCATTAACACACATCCCAGTCTGGTGTACGAAGCATCGCAATATACTGAGAATGGCTTGTGAACATCTAGTAAAACCAACACCGGTGTTGTTGTCAACTTCTGCTTCAACATCTCAAATGATTCTTGGCACGCTGGGGTCCACTTGAACTCAACCTTCTTTGCTAGTAAGGCTGTCATTGGCCTGACAATCTTGGAGAAACCTTCAATGAAACACCGATAATAATCGGCCATTCCAATGAAACTCTTGATTCATTGGACATCTTTTGGTGCTTTTTAGTCCAGAATCACTGCTACCTTTTTTGGATCCACAGCTAGTCCATCTCAATTTATAATATGACCCAAGAATAGAACTTCGCTGATCTAGAACTCACACTTGCTAAGCTTGGCATAAAACTGACAATCTCATAGCCTCTGAAGTACCTTCCTCAAATGGTCCTCATGCTCTTGCTCAT
Organism: Zea mays; assembly: GCF_902167145.1. Lineage (NCBI taxonomy): Eukaryota > Viridiplantae > Streptophyta > Magnoliopsida > Poales > Poaceae > Zea > Zea mays. Next base: position 52,287,189 of record NC_050098.1, on the reverse strand, counting down.
TCTAGGAATATACAAGAATATCATCAATGAACACCACTACAAACTTGTCGAGGTAGTCCATGAACACACTGTTCATCGGGTACATGAAGTAAGCTGGCGCGTTCGTCAATCCGAATGACATAACCATGAACTCATATAGTCCATACTTGGTGATGAATGTTGTCTTCTGTATATCTGCGGGTCGGATTCTGAGCTAATGGTAACCTGACCTCAGATCTATCTTTGAGAACACACTGGCTACTCTCAATTGATCAAATAAATCTTCAATTCTAGGCAGGGGGTACTTGTTCTTGATAGTGACTTCATTCAAAGCTCTGTAATCGATGCACATCTTCTTTGTGCCATCCTTCTTCTCCACAAATAATACTGGGGCTGCCCAAGGTGAGGTACTTGGTCTGATATAACCTTTCTCTAACAACTCATCGATTTGCTTCTTGAGTTCCACCAACTCTGGTCCGGACACTCGATAGGCTCTCTTGGAAATAGGGGTGGTGCCTGGGATAAGCTCTATGGCAAATTTAACTCTCCTTTCAGGTGGCATGCCTGGTAACTCCTCAGGGAATACATCGGGGAATTCTGACACAATCATAATTGCCTCAATTGGATTGGACTCATTGTCATCTACTGATAAATGGTGACAGGCTCCTTCTTCTAGTTCAGGTAAGTACAGCTTGGTTACCACTTCCTTTCCGGATGGGGATACCAACTTGACTGTTCTCTTGTCACAACTGACAGTGGCTTGATTTCTGTGTAGCCAATTCATCCTTAGGATGACATCTAACCCTTGAGTTCCCATTACTACTAGACTAGCAGGGAAGTCTATCCCCCTTATTTCAATCCTTAAATTCGGACAGATCCTATCAGACTGAACTTTTCCCCCAACTGAATTAACTCTTAAAGGTGGGATCATTGGTTCTATGGGGATGTTATGTGATTCTACCCAAGATGTAGAAACAAAAGAATGTGTGGCACCAGTATCAAATAGTACTTTTGCTAGGTAGGATTCGACTGGAAACATACCTACTGCCACGTCCTGAGCATCCTGGATTGCTTTGGCCTCCAGGTGGTTCACCTTTCCACGGTTGTAGGCATGACCACGGACTCCTGGTGCTGGCTGTGGTGCTCCTTGTCTTGCTAGGGCGTTGACTGCTGGTGGCTGCTGAGCTGCTTTCTTTGGACAGTTCTTCACCCAGTGATTTTGTTCTCCACAGTAGAAGCATGCATGACCTCCTACTTGCGCTGGGGCTGCTTGGCCATTCTGGTTGGTTGCTGGGGCAGGAAGATGAGTTGCCTGGTTGTTCTGAGGCTGGTACTAATTTCCTCTAGACTGGGTATTCTGACGGTACTGCTGCTGAGGAAACTGCCTCTGGTGCTGGTGCTGACACTGATGCTGGTGCTGGTGACCTTGCTTGAATTGCTGGGGTGAGTTGCCTGAGTAGCGGGGACGACTGCTACTCCCGGCCTGAGGTCCACCAATCTTGCGCTTCCTATCCTCCATCTCCTGATGCTTCCTTTAAGTCATGATTGCTCTGTCTATCAAGTGCTGGAAGGTGGGGAAAGTGTGGTTCATTAGCTGGTAGTGGAGGGGATCAACCAATCCTCTTAGAAAGCGGTACTTCCTCTTGGCATCCGTGTTAACGTCTTCTGGGGCATAACGTGACAGCTGCAAAAACTTGTCCCTGTACTCACTAACGGATAGGGGACCTTGCTTTAGGGCGAGAAACTCCTCCTTCCTTACTATCATCAGTCCCTCGGGCACATGGTAGCGACGGAAGTTGTCCCTGAATTCCTCCCAAGTAATGGCTTCAGGGTTGGCATGGGTGGCGAGGTAAGACTCCCACCAATACTATGCTGCTCCCCTCAGCTGTCGGGGACCATACAACACCTTTTCACGGTCGTTGCACTAGGCAGTGTGCAACTCATGCTCCACGGTACGCAGCCAATCTTCCGCGTACATGGGATCAGCAGAGTGGGCAAAAATAGGGGGATGGCCCCTCATGAACTCTGCCCACTTGTCTCTGGGCACTTGTGGCATCTGAACTTGCATTGGAGGCTGTGGTGGGGTGGCTACTGCTGCACTTGCTGCATCGCTGCTAAGGTCTGACCAATTGCCTGAACTGCCTAAGTCTGCATCAAGAACATTTGCTCAATGGTCATTGGTGGTGGCGGTGGCAAATGTTGCTGCGGAGCTGCATCCTCCTGGGGTGCCTGCTGTTCTGGCTGAGCACGCCTCGCACCTCTGCGCCTGTTCTCAGACATCTGTAGAAACCACACACATATCAAATCTGACTCTGCAGTCTTTCAGCACAAGAAAAGATATATGGAAAACTTCATAGCACTGAACAATTGATCATCTTCACTGACAACTTCTCAGATAAAGAGGAAAGTGGAAATAAATGGATTACCCAACTAAATAACTGACTTTATTAATAACTACACCAAGTTGTAGGGCATACCCACACATTGGTGACAATCATTACAAAGATCCAACTTCATTACATGTTCATCATGAAAAGCATCCAACAAAAGATAACCAAACTAACTCTAACTAAAACTGACTAGACTAAGACACTGAATTAAGCATTATTACAGACTCTGACTCCATCGATCTATGGATCTAAATCTATCCGGGTTCTGCAGTCTGGGGTACCATAGTCAAAGCGACCACGGGGCGGTGAACGGTTAGGGTGCCAAATCCCGATAGGGGCGGGGGAACCACCATCAAGATAGTGGTGTGTCGCGCATTCAGCACGCAATTCCGCAACCTCCGCCCGAACCTTGCCCAACTCGTCAAGGGCGTGGTCATACTCTATGTTGAGCACGGCGGCCAGGTTGACCATGCTGTTCAACCTGGGATTGCCCTCACTGACGGGTGAGACAATCACACCTCCAGCACTGCCGGTAGAATGGCGAGGGTGGTACTTCAGGTCAAGGCCGTCAGCTACCTCGCTGAACAATGAGCAATACTAAGAAAGTGCCCGTCGTGCTGCATCCTGCATGGCTGCCTCGACAGTGTCCCTCTCAGTGATAGAATAGTGCCCTGAGAAGGCCTCTGCACCCTGGAGATCATCGTCCGGACGGCGCACCAAGCAAGTAGCCTCCCACTGGTCCGGGTATAACCCGCGATGATGCTGGTAGAATACACAGCGGTACTCGATAGACCAAATGTGTCGGTCGAAGGCCCGACGCAACAGGGTATCAAGAGCGTCGTGGAAGTGACACCCGCGAGTAGCGTCACGAGTGATGGGTCTAGCGATCCACCCCTCCGGCTCCGGCTCCTCCGAGCGCTTCATGTCGTGGCTCGAACTGCCACCGACGTCGTCATCGTCTCCATCTCCGTCGGGGTCTCCTCCAGCAGCCAGGATGCCCTGTGGTGGTGCAGGGGGCATCTCTGGCTGAGGTGCAAGGGAAGGCGGCCTCTCAGACTCCACCTCCCGCTGAGGCGAGGGGGAAGAGTCCTGCTGCTCCTACTCTAGCTCCTGGCGTCAGGGCTCCTGCTCTTCGTGCAGGCGACAATGTAGTCTCTCCAGGTAACTGGACTGACCTGACACCGTGCGACGCAGTGAACACTCCGCCAGGCGAGAAGGCAAAAAGGGGATCACAGACTTACGTGCAGTGCACCTGATACGGGTCATCTACAAAAGACATTGTAAGCACAAGAGTAAGAGTAGAACTATGAGACCAGAAAGTAAACAGAAAGAAAAGTGAGACAAAACTTTTGAGATAAGTAAATAACATAGAGTTGGTCAAGATAACCAACTTTTGAAAAGACAATAAGGTCAAGGTAAGAGTAGGGGTCTATAGTCCTTAGGGCGACCATTCTAGTCTAGGTTAGCGGTCCTACAGTCAGCAAGGGCTCTGATACCACTTATGTCACACCCGATTTTTGGAAGGTAAACCGAATGCGAACCATGTACATGCCAGGATCAGAACTCACGTACACAGCGATTACATAATTGGATATCATCACACAATGTTCGAATTAAATAACGAAAAGGTACTTAATTACATCAAGATGTCTGAGACATCCAAAGAGTCTAATACATATCCATAGTGTTTAACAGTAACATCAAAGTGCGGAGTAACGAAACGTAGAAGATAAGCCTACACAGGCAGCTAACTGGGGGTTTGCCACTAAAGTAAACTAGAACTCGTCGTAGCCCTAGAACTCCTCAAAGTCCTCCATGTTGCCAGCTTCACCTCTTGAGCACTGAGTACAATGGGCACAACCTGGGGTGGGTGGTTTGTAAAGCAAGGGTGAGTACACTTCAACGTACTCAGCAAATGTCCCGTTTGGCTAAGGTGGACTAGCTGTATGTGGAGTTAAGGTTAAGCAGTTGCTTTTAGTTGGTCAAGTTTTATTACTATAAGTAAAGCCAATTTTTAGTAATAACCCAGATATTACCCAGAGGCACTCCCTTCAAGAGGAAATACCAGAGATCAGATTTATAACCATCATTGCTAATCATCATCATAAAAGTAATCAAAGTTCTTCTAATCAAAGAGGATCCCAAGGCTGCTCATAACCGTGAGCACAGCTGATATACCTGTTTCTAACACTCTGCAGAGGTTGCACACTTTACCCATAAGCTCTGATTCCCATTCTGCCCGGGGTTCTAGCCTCCCCATTGATCACTACCAAGGTGACCTAGCAAGGTCTCACTATGTAGCCTTTACAAAGATTTCCCATAGGTCATCACCGCCCGTTAGGTTTCTCCAATTTGATAAACATAGTACATCTCCCTAGAGGAAGGGTGACTAACAAAACCAAATCAAAGAACCTCTGCAACCAGCCTCGGCAGAGCAAGTATTGTGCCCAGACCCCATTGACGGCCCTACAACGAAGCCAACTACTCCTCTAGTTCCTATAATTAATCAGCTAAGGGCATCCCATTCCACCCTCATGGTTGCACTGTTATCCCGGGTTGTCACTCCCCAAATAGGTCCTTACGGAGAGGTACTCAGGAAACAGCCTGAGCCCCCTAAAGTAATCACAAGAATCTCATCAGGATAACATCATCGTATCATAAATTATCACATCATGTTCATTGATTAAGTTTAAGCAATAGCATAATCTAAACATGATTAACCCAAAAAGGTAAACAAGGATAAGGTAAATACAGACTAGTCAATCCTTAAGTTTCAATAATGTAATGCGGGACAGTGAATTATAAAGTAAAGTAGAATATGATAGGTCTGAGGACACCTGCCTTCACCAGCTTGTTGCTGAGAGGGATCTTCGGCAACACACTCAGGAACCACGAGCTGCTCGTTGTCTAAATAATGCGAGCATACATTCAATACATTTGGAAGGTAAAAATGAACATCACATCATACATGTACAAACATTGGCACACAACTCAAAAAGGTATAGTATTAAGTATAGGGGAATGAGATCAAGTTATAAAATGGACTAATCCTAATTGGGGGATTGATTACTCTCTAAGTGTTTGGAACATAGCTCAAAAAGGTTAAGTAGTAATTAAACAAGAAAAGATTAAATTACAAGATGAACTACTCTTATTTAGGAATTTGATTATCCTTTAAGTGTTATCCATAATTACATACCTAATTCTATTTATGTCATTAAGACCTAAAGGTCAAGCTTAAATATACTTTAACTCCTAGGATTCTCCTTTTATTTATTTCATTAAATAAATAAATTAACATATACATTAATCCTATATTCTAAGTGTAAAAAATAAAGTATACAGATTACAGTTGGTCATATTTTATTTGAACAGAGAATAATTTTGTGAACATTTTGCAATTTGAACCACTAAATTTGGAGTTCATATGAAAAAGATATGAAATAAAAAAGTTTTAAAGTTTGAAATATGAAATTAGGGCTAAATCTATGATTAAATAAAAGTCCAGGGGGCTATTCAAAAGAAACCAGGGACCTATGCGCTAAAACAGAGGACGACGGGTTGATTTCCTAAAACCAGGGGGCTCTTAAGCTAAACTCACACGCGAAGGAGTACGGGGTAATCTCAGCCATCGGATTAGATATCAGCAGCCCAGATTAGATCGTGCGAGTGCGGGCACGTGGGCGTGGCTGACAAGCGTGGCCAGGGCGTCAGCGGGTCAGGGCAGACCGACTAGCTAGGCCCAGAGGCGTAGACGTGGGGGAGGGGGAAGAGAGAGAGGCGGTTGGATCCAGATCAGAGGGCTGGGATTAGATCTGCTCGAGTTAAATCTAAACTGTTCGATCTCGGACAAACGGTCAGGATCTAACGGTCAGGGGCGGACTTCGGCGCGGTGGCGCCGCTTGGTCCCGCGGCGAGAGTTCGCCGGAGACGAGAAGGCTGGCCATGGCGGGGCACTAGAGGCTCGGGGTTTAGCTCGGGCACATTCAGGGCGGTCTGGCGGACTCGGCCATGGGCATCACGCTAGCGCAGGGGCACCAGAGAGCCCAGACCACGACAAGGCTGGCTAGCGGCGACGCTGGATTGCTCCGGCGAGCAATCACGCAAGCAACAGATCGAGGAGGGCCAAATTAAGGGGGCAGGCGGGTTGCTCACCTTTAGGGGAAGCGCTGGTGTCGCGAAGCAACGGTGGAGGCGCAGAGACTTGATGGGGCAACAGCGGGGGGGGCTCCGACTGTGCAAAGATTGCTCTGGTGAGCGCGGACCGGACGCAGCAGAGAGGGAAAGGGCACACTGAAGGGTGTCCCGAGCAGCTAACAGTGAGGCGGAGCTCACCGTGGCACTGGACGGGGCGCGGACGCGACGGTGGCCGCAGAACAGGCAGTGGTCGACGGCGGGCGGTGGTGGAGCTCTTTGCACATGTGGGCAGAGCGAGAGAGAGGGCGAGAGGGTTTGGTAGAGGGCGCGAATGAGAGAGGGGAGGTGGGTGAGCAAGGCGCGGGGCTCAAAAGGGGCACGGGGCGCGGACGGGGCCGGAGAACGCACGGACGTGGGCGCGTCCACGGCGGGGAGATCGTGGGCGCGAGGTTGAGGACGAGTTGACAGGTGGGGACGACAGGACAGAGAGAGAGGGAGCGGGCGCGCGCGAGGGAAACAGCGCTGATAGGTCGGCCCCACAGAGCAGCGAGAGAGAGAGAGGGGGAAGTGAGCGCACTCAGGGCTGCGCCGACAGGCGGGGCCCGCCTGTCAGGCATAGAGGGCACGTGAACGCGCGCGCGCGGGCTGGCCTAAGTGAGTCGGCTTGGGCTGAAATTGATTTTCCTTTTTCCAGGAATTTTACTGTCATATGGTATAAAAAGCCAAATTTAGGGTGTTACAGTATACTGTCACAGGAAGCTTCGGCTTTCAGATGAAGGTGTGCATGGTATGAAAAGCGCGATGTGGAAGAAGGATGAACCAGCTCCGAAGCTGTGGCTGGAGAAGCTTCGGCTTAACACAAGGACGGTGGTGGAGGATGAAACCGACTTAAAAGGGAAAAGACTGCTTAGTCCTCGATAGCTTGCCTTTTGGCTAACAGTAAATGTCAGGGACATGAATGTAATTTAGCCCAGGCTATGTCCTGTGCCTATAAATAGATGAACAGTAACACCGCACTGTTCACGCTGAATTGTAATCGCTTTGGCGCCATTCCTACTTTCCTACCTTCTGTCAAGCTGAAGGTACAAATGTAATATTAATATCATTGATGTTTGTTCATGTTTATATAATAATAATATGAATAGTCTAATGATTCAAAATGATTATTCATATTCCCTTCGCGTTTCATATGTCTTTGTTTACATCCTTGCTTATTGAAATGATGAAGGTACGTCCTTCATGACCTTCGTCCGAAGATCATTATATCCTAAGAGAGATAATGCCTCGAAGGACGAAGGTCTTTAACCATTAACATTTGTGTTGCCTTGTTCTTAATTCATAGCATTTGAGAACAAGTGACCAACATTGGCGCCCACCTCCGGTGAACTCATTCGACCACCTTTGGCAAGCTTTGACCTTCGTCATGCCGCCGAAGAAGACAGTAGAGCCAGGGGCTGCACTGGAGCCACTGGATGTTAATCAGAAGACGCTACGCGAAGCTAGGAGCCAGAAGAGGAAGGCTACCAGCCCAACACCTTAGGAGGAGGAGTTGGATCAAGAAATCAGGGACCTCGAAGCTATCCATCAAAAGGTTCAAAGGAAGAAAGAAAAAATGTTTCGACTCGCTGATCTCCAGAGAAAGATTGATGAGGCCGCTGAGGAAATGCGTCACCTCACCCAGGATGACCAAGACCGAAGGCCCCAGCACAGAGAGCTTCGTCAAGACAATTCATACAACGATGATGAATGGTATGATGATTTTCATCATGGTAATTTTGCTTTTGATGATGCTTCTCTTTTGGCAGCAGAGTTGCAGGCTGCCCCATGGCCCTCATCATACAAGCCACCTCAGCTTTCTATGTATGATGGGCACTCAGACCCGAAGCAGTTCCTAATGAGCTACGAGGCAACCATATCTTCATATGGGGGCAATACTGCAGTCATGGCAAAATCCTTCGTCATGGAAGTCAAAGCGTAGCACAAACTTGGTACTTGTCTCTCCGGCCAGGGACAATCACATCATGGCAGAAGCTCAAGGATATGCTAGTCACTAGCTTCCAAGGCTTTCAGAAAAAGCCAGTCACTGCTCAGGCTTTGTTTCAGTGCACGCAAGACCATGAGGAGTACCTTCAGGTGTATGTCCGAAGATTCCTGCGTCTAAGAGCACAAGCGCCTACAGTGCCCAACAAAATTGCCATTGAGGCCATGATCAAGGGGCTTCGACCAGGACCTATGGCTCAATATTTTGCCAGGAAGCCCCCGCAAACCTTGGAGAAGCTTCTTCAAAAGATGGATGAGTACATTCGGGCCAACAATGATTTCCGCCAAAGAAGGGAAGAAGCATACAGGTTTTCTGAGATGGCCAGGGGCTTCGGAGGAAGAATTCACCCTAGGCATGTCAGGTCGATCCATAATTCCAACCCAAGTGATGACAGAAGAAAGTCAACCTCAAAGGCAGCAACACAGCTCCTAGTCTTTAGGACCACCACAAAGCTCTTTCAGGACACCAGCCCCAAGAGGCAGAGGGGGCAGAAGCTTCGGAGGAAGATATGGAGATCAGCCCAGAAGGCTATTTTGCTTATTCTGCGGTGAAGACAAAGGTCACACCATAAGAACATGCCAAGTCACAATTCAGAAGCAAAAAGAGATTGCCGAATCTGAGGCACGGCAGAATCAGCCGAAGCAGGTCCTACATACTGCTTCATGCTATTCTCCTTATGTCCCAGAATACGTAGGTAATCAACAGCCTATGGCCTCTGTCGCTTCGACAAGTCACTCTCAAGCTTCATGGGCCCAGCTCCCACCACCACCACTGCTACCACCTACTCTGACCCGAAGCCAGCAGCTAGAAGGGCACCAGCACACTCAACAGCAACGCGATTTTCTGGAGGAGTCCGAAGCTCGCACGGTCAATTGTACTGTGCCCGAATCCAAGCACATCTACTAAATAATATCCTACCCTTTGTGTATCTTTATTTTTCTGTCATTTTATTTTTCTTGTATGAAAAAGCCGTTCCTAAGGGAGCGCAGACTAAGTTCCGAAGCTACAAAAGTCGTTCCTAAGGGAGCGCAGAGTAAGTTCTGAATCTCAAAAGTCGTTCCTAAGGGAATGCGGAGCGAAAATATCACCAAAATAGAAGGTGAAGAAGCTCCAAAGTCATTCCTAAGGGGATGCAGAGCTTACATACCACAAAAATAGAAGGTGAAGAAGCTCCAAAGTCGTTCCTAAGGGGATGCAGAGCTTAAATACCACCGAAATATAAGGTGAAGAAGCTCTAAAGTCGTTCCTAAGGGGATGCAGAGCTTAAATACTCGAAAGACGTCCCTAAGAGGATGCAGAGTCTTTAGTGTTTCAGTGTGGGTGTGTGTGTGTTCGGCATAAACATCATGTTGCATCATATCATTGCACCATTCCGCATAGCATTACATCATACATCATATCGCATCAACAGCAAAAATTGAGCACGAAGCAAATCTTCGGCAATAACTTGAATGAAAATGTGCTGAGGCACGAAGCAAACCTTCGGCAAATACAATTTTATCAGGAAAATTTGTTGGCAACAGTATCACACAACAGATTTGCCATAAAAGGGGCTTCTTTCTTTACGAAGCATAAAAAGAAGGGAAGGTGTTTTTTCGCCGAAGGCTCAAAAATGGTATGTGCGTAAATTTCATGCATCGCAAAGAAATATATCACATTAATATACATGTTTATCAATTGTTTCATACACAAATGTTACATTGTATCATTACAACAAAAGCCTAGTCTTCTTTAAGAATTTTCTCGGCGGCCTCATTCAGCAGTCTATCGACGACTTTGTCGATGATGGAATTGGCAACACTCATCACATCCAGCGCCTCTTTCATAACGGGATCGGCCTCGGGGTCGTATCGCTCGGGTAGCGGTGAGAGTTCAGCTGTAGTAAACAAACCGTTAGTCCGAAGCTAGAAAACAAACACCGAAGCTAAAATTCAATAATAATACCTATACGCCTTGCACGCTCGGCAGCTTCTTCGGCTCACTTAGCCTCTTCTCGAGCATCATGGGTTTCTTTTCATTTTTCTTTATGATTTCGTTGGCCATTTCTCGACCACCATTCACCCAGACATCAGAATAAAACTTCCCGCCCACCAAAGTGGCTTCGGTCGAGGGGTCCTTCGTGTCGTATGTGAAGAAGGCGGCTTCGGTCTGGGCCGCAGTTTTAACATGGTCACAACCAGCCTTCTCCAGAATTGCTGCTACCCCTCGAGCGCCGACGAAGGCACAAATGTCCCCGCGATCACTAAGGATCTCTTCAAAGGCTTCAGCTTCTTCACCTATCCAATCAATGATTCCTTCAGGGTCACCTCGAATAAACTTTTCTTCCGAATAATACGCACCCGCCTTAGCAAAGCTGGTTTTCAGTTTTCTTACGCAATCCAAGGATTTCTCAAAGCATCTCTCCTTGGATTCACGAAGCTCTTCAACATTCTTCTCCAGCCTAGCATTCGACCATTCACTTATTTCTTGCTTTACTTTTGCAACTTCAAAATTTTCATTAGCCTCGGCAAGTTTTTTCTGAAGGATCTTGTAATACCCAAAAATGTAAATAGTGAAAATAGAGGAGAGCCCAATATTTTGTGATCTATACTTATCATCACATGTGAATATCATATTTAAAAAACAAATAATTAATAAATGATATGCCACTAAATTATGCATCATGCTGGAATTTTATGTTGTGTGCATTTTGTGACAATATAAAAATGATGTGACAAGAAAAATATTAAAGTCAAAAAAAAGGGGAATTTAGAACCTAAAAGAAATTCTTGAATCTAGAAAAGAGAAGGAAATAAATATGGTGAGGATAAAAATAAGTAAATAAAAATATATTATTCCAGCATTAGAGTGTGAATTTGTATAATGGACTCAAAGGTGAAACCCACATTCAAATTCAAATTGGATTCAAAACAATTAGAAAAGAAAACAGGAAAAAAACATAAAAGGAAAAGGAAAGGAAGCTTACCTGGGCCGGCTTATCCCTTTTTGGCCCACCAGGAAAAACCCTCCGCCGCGCCTCCTGCTTTTCAGCCCAGTTCTTCACCCACGCACACCATGCCTTGTTTCACTTGCGTGTGGGGGCCACTGGTCAGGCCACACCCGCTGACACCGCTCGGCTGAATTGGCCCGCTGCCCGGTCTTCCTTCACGACGCGCTTGGATTGAACGGCTGGCGGATGGGCCCGCCTCGTCAGCGCCCTCGCGCACGGACCATGCTCGGTGCCACTGACACCGGGACCCCACTGGTCAGCTACCTCTTGCGCACTCAGCCCTACCTCACGCACGCGCGCGCTTGGCTGGTCGCTCTCGCGCCCGCTCTCTGACTTCTTGGGCCCACTCGTCAGGACCACTCCCTTCTCCCCCGCTCGGTCGCAAACAGAAGCCGCAGGCCGCCGCGCTCCTCTCGGCGCGCATGGCGGGTGTGCCGCGAGCTGCAGAATCCGTTGACGCCATGCCCTGGATTCCAGACGCTGTTCCACGGGCCGGATGCCCTATTCCACCGCGCGGACGGGCCCCTGGTTCCTCCCCATGGCGAGCTTCTCTACCGCGTCCCTCGCCGCGTGCGGCTCATCTTCTTCCGCTCTTCTTCCCCGAAATCCGCGCCGAGCTCAACTACCTCGCGCAACCGACTCCGTAGAAATCGGCGGCACCGTTCTGACCGGCACGGCCCCACGGTACATATATACCGAGGCGCTCTACTCATCCGGGCGTGGGCGTCGTCGTAGTCCCACAAATTCCTCGCCGTCGCTCCTACGCCGCCGCGGGTCCACTCCTCGCCGTGGTCAGACCTCGGGGGCGCAGTTCTTCCTCTGTAAGTCCTCCCCTTATGCTTGAATCATTACCTGCAACGCGTAGGAAGCCTCTTCGGGGTGTATTGGAACGTGAGGGCAAAGATGATGTGCGCCGGTGTTGGCGTCGTCGCGAATCCAGGGCGGCGCCGCCGCAGGGGTGTCGCGGGTTAGGGACGACTTTGGGACCGTCCGATTTATGTTGTGCGGTGGCGATAAGATGTGCAGAAGCGTTTTAGCGATAGCGATCGTGGATCGTTGGATCTTCAGCCAACGTGCAGGATTACACGAGCGCATAACGATTCGAGTGTTGATCTGGGCCGTGCGTTTCGGATCCTACGGCCGTTATGGCGTACCGTTTCATTACAGTAAAGATCTAATCTTAACCATCGGTTGGTGATCCAACAGCCCTGGATGCTAGATACCCCTTCGCCGTGGGAGTTTTGCGTAAGAGCCCTCGTAGAATCAGGGATTCAACCCGCCGTCCTAGCATTGGTAGGCTGAGTCTTAGGAAAATTTGCGCTGAGACCCCTGCCCTTCCCCAAAATTGGCGCACAGTCCAAGGAAATAGAAAATCAGAGAATTTGATTTATAAAATGAATTTATTATATAAAAACAATTCAGAATCTTGTTAAATCCATAGAAAAATTCATATTAAGTTCAAATTAGTTCATTCCAATTTCTATAATTCTATAATATTATTGTTTATCAATTAGTGCCACTGATTTGACATGAAAGTCACTTTAAAATTTATTTCTTAATTAATCTCGGATCAAATACAAAAACCTTAGAAAATTCATATCTCCTCCGTTTTAAATCTGATTTGACTCGTTCCAGTTGCGATAGCTTCGTATAAATATCTACTACACAATAGCAACATTTATTATATAATATCTCATACTTTTATAATTGGGTTAATCTATGTCTCTTGGACTAACTTCTTTAATATTCTAACTTTATGGCTATAATTTAACCAGATAATCTTTGATCAAATAATGACTTAGATTAAAGTGGAGATAGTTATTTATAGAATAATCTCTTATATGATTTATATTAACCAAATTATAATATAGTTTAATATTTTAGTCACATAAATCATCTATAAAATCATAACTCCTTAACCTTGACTCCGATCTTAGTAGCTCTCGATCCCACGATCTCGTAGCTTCGCGTAGATTATTATTACACAATTTATTCTTATGATTGGTGTGATGTTAATCTTGCCTATACCATGTTTGTTTGTATTGCTACGACTAGCGTGAGGACACGTGTCATCTGAGGAGCAAATTGGTACCTGGAATCTCAAGTCCCAGGCAAGTTGTGCCCTTGATCACTTCTTTTTACCTACTCATGTTCTGATTAATCATAATGATCTGCATAGGTTAATTTTGATGGGACCCAATAGGTTACCCTAGTTTGATTATCTTTATACCTTGTTTACCACTGAACTTTTTGGGTAGTACTTGCTAGTGCTTTATGTGGTTTTGGGTATGAAGATACATTATTCATGATCACACTTTTATTATCTGTTTATTGTTACTGTTCATGATAAGATCATTATGTTAATTGGAACATGGAGCGACCACCCGGGAAAACAGTGCTACCACAAGGCTTTAATGGGACGCCCTTGGCTGATTAATTAGGAAAGCTAGTGGAGGACTACCTTACCCGAAAGGGGCAAGGGCAGTAGGGGAGTGGTCAGTGTAGGGAGGCCCTCGGGAGGATTTTGCTGCGATGGCGGTCCTGCAAGGGATTCCTGCATTGGAGCTTCCTATAAACTGTAGCGGGTTTTCTGAAGCTAGTGGAACTTTGTAAAGGCCTCGTAGTGTTACCCTGCCTCGCCTCCTCGGTAGAGGTGTATGGGAAGTCGCGATCCCTTGGCAGATGGGTAACATGACTTGTGGGTAAAGATGCGCAACCTCTGTAGAGTGTAAAACTGGTATACTAGCCGTGCTCACGGTCATGAGCAGCTCGGACCCTCACATGATTAATCTATGGAACTAAATTCAAATTGTCATATGCATTGCATCGCAGGTGATGTTGTTACTTTGGTTCTATTACTTAATTGGGATGGTATTTACTTATACTTAGTAATTGCTAATAAAATTTTGACCAACTTTAAAAGCAATGCTCAGCTCTAACCATCCTCTTTGGTAAGCCTTACACTTCACGTGAGCTCCCACCTTTGGCGAGTTCATGCACATTATTCCCCACAACTTGTTGAGCGATGAACGTATGTGAGCTCACTCTTGCTATCTCACACCCCCCCACAGGTCAAGAATAGGTACTGCAGGATGAGGCGCGCGAAGGATGCTGTGATGAGTTCGTGAGTGGTCTAGGCCGTCGTCTCCCAGTCAACTTTGGGTTGCTGGACCGTTGTCTCCTTATAATGTAATTATTTATTTATTTTGTACAGAACTCCTGTTATATAGTAAAGATGTGACATTCGATCCTGTGCCATGATTCATCATATGTGTGAGACTTGGTCCCAGCACACCTGGTGATTATGTTCCCGCCCGGGCTTTGGACCCCTAAAACCCGGGTGTGACAGAAGTGGTATCAGAGGAATGTTGACTGTAGGACGAAACCTAGATAGAACTGGACAACCAATACTTACTTACCCCTGCTACTCTGATTCTTTTCTAAACTTATCTTAATCCTTTCTCATCTATTTCCGCTTTACTCTGATTATTCTTACCTTTTTCCTTCTAAAGACAAAAGTGGATTTCACACTTTGAAATCCCGTGCCTAAAGTGACCTTTAGGAATAGGAGACCTAATCTCAGGAACAAAAACAAAACTATTTTTATGGTTATCTATGCACTTGAATGTTTGTTCTTATGATACTTGTCTGATTTGGATCTTTGATTGAGTGTGATGGGTTGTGGAGTAATGCCCACAATTACATCTGTATATACATATAAGAAAATGCTTATAAAAATAACTAGACAAACTAAATTATTCCCCATTAAAATATCTAGCCTAACAATATCCATCTCATCCTAAAAGATCCTATCCTACACCTACACTCATAGATCCATCTCATCTCAAAAGATCCCAACTTATCCTAATTGAAATATATCTCATCTTAATAGATCCATCTTATCTTAAAAGATACTCTATTACCTTAATAGATACATCTTATCTAGAAAAGATTTTATCCCTATCCTAATAGATCTAACTGGCCTCAAAAGATTCTATCTTATCTGTATGGATCTGTCTTATCCTAATAAGCATACTTATCCACCCTAGTTTAACAACCATGATCTAATGCAAATTAATTAGATCATATATAGTCAAACTAGTCATACCGATCTAATCTAGATCCCATCTAACCTAGATCTGATATAATCTAAAGTGACTTATCAAACATGTTAGATAATACAGATGAAATAGATTAGACTCTACTCCTATAGAATGAGTCTTAACTTAGTTCACCCTGCACTAAATTAAGAATGACAGATCGACTTGGCCATATGCAACTACCTTAACCATCCAATAGTTGCATAACCCCACAATTTTAACCTAGCAAGAGATTCTAACCTACCTACACCATACAATCCATCCTACTCACATATGTCCTAGCCATATGTCCTTAACTCGGATGACAACTCCAAGAAATAAAGGCCAAAGAAGACCAACCATGTCAAAGAAGGATAAGCATCAACTCAAGACTTCAAAGATCAAGTTGAATCGCCAGCGGAATCAAGATCCATAGTTTAGGATGAAGTCTTTCCTTATCATACCCTTGCCACAACCTCTACTTGCCATAACCGTACCTGACCTAATGAATATCTAGACATGCAATATTCATATCATCTACTAACTGTTAAAAAAAACTTGAACAAAACTTTGATTCCCAAAACCAAATGAGAAACTAAAATTCTAGACCAAACCTATTATATCCCTTTTTCTTACAAATCTCGGGGACGAGATTATTTTTAAGGGGGGTAGGATTTGTAATACCCAAAAATGTAAATAGTGAAAATAGAGGAGAGCCCAATATTTTGTGATTTATACTTATCATCACATGTGAATATCATATTTAAAAAAAACAAATAATTAATAAATGATATGCCACTAAATTATGCATCATGCTGGAATTTTATGTTGTGTGCATTTTGTGACAATATAAAAATGATGTGACAAGAAAAATATTAAAGTCAAAAAAAGGGGGAATTTAGAACCTAAAAGAAATTCTTGAATCTAGAAAAGAGAAGGAAATAAATATGGTGAGGATAAAAATAAGTAAATAAAAATATATTATTCCAGCATTAGAGTGTGAATTTGTGTAATGGACTCAAAGGTGAAACCCACATTCAAATTCAAATTGGATTCAAAACAATTAGAAAAGAAAACAGGAAAAAAACATAAAAGGAAAAGGAAAGGAAGCTTACCTGGGCCGGCTTATCCCTTTTTGGCCCACCAGGAAAAACCCTCAGCCGCGCCTCCTGCTTTTCAGCCCAGTTCTTCACCCACGCACACCATGCCTTGTTTCACTTGCGTGTGGGGGCCACTGGTCAGGCCACACCCGCTGACACCGCTTGGCTGAATTGGCCCGCTGCCCGGTCTTCCTTCACGGCGCGCTTGGATTGAACGGCTGGCGGATGGGCCCGCCTCGTCAGCGCCCTCGCGCACGGACCATGCTCGGTGCCACTGACACCGGGACCCCACTGGTCAGCTACCTCTTGCGCACTCAGCTCTACCTCACGCACGCGCGCGCTTGGCTGGTCGCTCTCGCGCCCGCTCTCTGACTTCTTGGGCCCACTCGTCAGGACC
This sequence comes from Zea mays, assembly GCF_902167145.1. Lineage (NCBI taxonomy): Eukaryota > Viridiplantae > Streptophyta > Magnoliopsida > Poales > Poaceae > Zea > Zea mays. The sequence goes on along the minus strand of NC_050098.1, from coordinate 52,270,077 downwards.
ACTCCCTTCTCCCCCGCTCGGTCGCAAACAGAAGCCGCAGGCCGCCGCGCTCCTCTCGGCGCGCATGGCGGGTGTGCCGCGAGCTGCAGAATCCGTTGACGCCATGCCCTGGATTCCAGGCCCTGTTCCGCGGGCCGGATGCCCTATTCCACCGCGCGGACGGGCCCCTGGTTCCTCCCCATGGCGAGCTTCTCTACCGCGTCCCTCGCCGCGTGCGGCTCATCTTCTTCCGCTCTTCTTCCCCGAAATCCGCGCCGAGCTCAACTACCTCGCGCAACCGACTCCGTAGAAATCGGCGGCGCCGTTCTGACCGGCACGGCCCCACGGTACATATATACCGAGGCGCTCTACTCATCCGGGCGTGGGTGTCGCCGTAGTCCCACAAATTCCTCGCCGTCGCTCCTACGCCGCCGTGGGTCCGCTCCTCGCCGTGGTCAGACCTCGGGGGCGTAGTTCTTCCTCTGTAAGTCCTCCCCTTATGCTTGAATCATTACCTGCAACGCGTAGGAAGCCTCTTCGGGGTGTATTGGAACGTGAGGGCAAAGATGATGTGCGCCGGTGTTGGCGTCGTCGCGAATCCAGGGCGGCGCCGCCGCAGGGGTGTCGCGGGTTAGGGACGACTTTGGGACCGTCCGATTTATGTTGTGCGGTGGCGATAAGATGTGCAGAAGCGTTTTAGCGATAGCGATCGTGGATCGTTGGATCTTCGGCCAACGTGCAGGATTACACGAGCGCATAACGATTCGAGTGTTGATCTGGGCCGTGCGTTTCGGATCCTACGGCCGTTATGGCGTACCGTTTCATTACAGTAAAGATCTAATCTTAACCATCGGTTGGTGATCCAACAGCCCTGGATGCTAGATACCCCTTCGCCGTGGGAGTTTTGCGTAAGAGCCCTCGTAGAATCAGGGATTCAACCCGCCGTCCTAGCATTGGTAGGCTGAGTCTTAGGATAATTTGCGCTGAGACCCCTGCCCTTCCCCAAAATTGGCGCACAGTCCAAGGAAATAGAAAATCAGAGAATTTGATTTATAAAATGAATTTATTATATAAAAACAATTCAGAATCTTGTTAAATCCATAGAAAAATTCATATTAAGTTCAAATTAGTTCATTCCAATTTCTATAATTCTATAATATTATTGTTTATCAATTAGTGCCACTGATTTGACATGAAAGTCACTTTAAAATTTATTTCTTAATTAATCTCGGATCAAATACACAAAACCTTAGAAAATTCATATCTCCTCCGTTTTAAATCTGATTTGACTCGTTCCAGTTGCGATAGCTTCGTATAAATATCTACTACACAATAGCAACATTTATTATATAATATCTCATACTTTTATAATTGGGTTAATCTATGTCTCTTGGACTAACTTCTTTAATATTCTAACTTTATGGCTATAATTTAACCAGATAATCTTTGATCAAATAATGACTTAGATTAAAGTGGAGATAGTTATTTATAGAATAATCTCTTATATGATTTATATTAACCAAATTATAATATAGTTTAATATTTTAGTCACATAAATCATCTATAAAATCATAACTCCTTAACCTTGACTCCGATCTTAGTAGCTCTCGATCCCACGATCTCGTAGCTTCGCGTAGATTATTATTACGCAATTTATTCTTATGATTGGTGTGATGTTAATCTTGCCTATACCATGTTTGTTTGTATTGCTACGACTAGCGTGAGGACACGTGTCATCTGAGGAGCAAATTGGTACCTGGAATCTCAAGTCCCAGGCAAGTTGTGCCCTTGATCACTTCTTTTTACCTACTCATGTTCTGATTAATCATAATGATCTGCATAGGTTAATTTTGATGGGACCCAATAGGTTACCCTAGTTTGATTATCTTTATACCTTGTTTACCACTGAACTTTTTGGGTAGTACTTGCTAGTGCTTTATGTGGTTTTGGGTATGAAGATACATTATTCATGATCACACTTTTATTATCTGTTTATTGTTACTGTTCATGATAAGATCATTATGTTAATTGGAACATGGAGCGACCACCCGGGAAAATAGTGCTACCACAAGGGTTTAATGGGACGCCCTTGGCTGATTAATTAGGAAAGCTAGTGGAGGACTACCTTACCCGAAAGGGGCAAGGGCAGTAGGGGAGTGGTCAGTGTAGGGAGGCTCTCGGGAGGATTTTGCTGCGATGGCGGTCCTGCAAGGGATTCCTGCATTGGAGCTTCCTATAAACTGTAGCGGGTTTTCTGAAGCTAGTGGAACTTTGTAAAGGCCTCGTAGTGTTACCCTGCCTCGCCTCCTCGGTAGAGGTGTATGGGAAGTCGCGATCCCTTGGCAGATGGGTAACATGACTTGTGGGTAAAGATGCGCAACCTCTGCAGAGTGTAAAACTGGTATACTAGCGGTGCTCACGGTCATGAGCAGCTCAGACCCTCACATGATTAATCTATGGAACTAAATTCAAATTGTCATATGCATTGCATCGCAGGTGATGTTGTTACTTTGGTTCTATTACTTAATTGGGATGGTATTTACTTATACTTAGTAATTGCTAATAAAATTTTGACCAACTTTAAAAGCAATGCTCAGCTCTAACCATCCTCTTTGGTAAGCCTTACACTTCACGTGAGCTCCCACCTTTGGCGAGTTCATGCACATTATTCCCCACAACTTGTTGAGCGATGAACGTATGTGAGCTCACTCTTGCTGTCTCACACCCCCCCCACAGGTCAAGAACAGGTACTGCAGGATGAGGCGCGCGAAGGATGCTGTGATGAGTTCGTGAGTGGTCTAGGCCGTCGTCTCCCAGTCAACTTTGGGTTGCTGGACCGTTGTCTCCTTATAATGTAATTATTTATTTATTTTGTACAGAACTCCTGTTATATAGTAAAGATGTGACATTCGATCCTGTGCCATGATTCATCATATGTGTGAGACTTGGTCCCAGCACACCTGGTGATTATGTTCGTGCCCGGGCTTTGGACCCCTAAAACCCGGGTGTGACAGATCTCAACTTTGGCTTTATGGGCTTCGGATTGAGCATTAAATTTTGCTTCGTCTTTTTTCACTCTATCTACCAATGAAAGTAGAATTTTATCTTTCTCTAAGGCTTCATTTCTTAGTTTGATAACCTCTGACCGAAGATTGCTAAGCGCTATCTGACAACTTTCATCTTCAGCATTTTTCTACGCCCTCAAAGCGTTGCTAAGAATTAAGCCCTGCAAAAAGAAGGGAGATAAAGGACCAGCACGAGAATAAAGGACAAAAGATAATCTATTTATAAGCCCATAACTTCCGTACCTTTAGAGTGTTGTACGCAAGGTTGTCTGCGAGGTCATCCTTTGACATGGCAGAGAGGCCAACTTCAAGCTTCGAAAATCCCATGTTTTCTGCCATCTCCCGCAGACAAATATTTCCTTGTTGTCCGGGAGGCAGTATAGAAAATCATCTTCGTTGGTCCCATTGTACACTAGGGCCCCCTTTGGGTACTTCAATTCCCGGACGTAGTGTTTCGCTTCCGTGAATTCCTCTTCAAACAACCTTTTACCCGAAGCATGTCGTATAATAAAGTCAAGATCTTTGGAGGGTGCTTCAGGAGTAGGAGATTCAACTTTCTCGGGCGCGTCTTTCTTCTCTACAGTCAAACCAGCATCTGAAGATTCTTGTTCAGTCCTCTACTCAGTTCCAGCAGGCTCTGTCTCAGTGGGCACTGAGGGCCCAGCGTCGTCTTCAACGCGAGCTGTAGCAGCTTCGGCAACCTTCTTTGCAGGGGCAGGAGTCAGTGCCCTTGTCGATTCCATGATAGTGTATAGCACGCTTGCCATCCTCCTCTTGGGAGTTATTGCATGGGCTTTTGACACCTTCGGCAATTCTGGCTCTGGTGGCGGACTTAAGATTTTTGGGGGTCCTGTCGTTTCCTCTCGGTCTGTCTCTTTGGCTGCCTTTCCTTCAGCTTCGGCAGTATCTTTCGGCGCTTCGGCCGATCCGGTTGCAGGAACCTTTGGCACTTTAGCTGATTTTTCGGCGCTTCATTCGACAGGAGCAGATTGTCCTGGCACCGCGATGGAAGATGTCCCTTCACCAAGCTTTGGCACTGAGGCCGTTTCAATATACCTAGGTCGGTGTGTTAAAACCTTAATCTTTTTGCCTTTTGGCACAGCAGGGATGGCCGAGGCGGCAGTTTTCCTTTTCTTTCTCTGCTTTCGTGAGGGATAACTGTAGTCCAGGTACACGAAGCCGATAACGTCGAAAACTCTGTTCAACCTTTTCTTGCCCCGTCCTCCGAAGGCTAAGGTCATGGCATGATCATCGGCTCTCGTGTACGCTCCAAGCAACTCTTCGCTAGTCGCCTCAACACATGTCAGCCAGTCATCACTTGTGTCACACCCGGTTTTGAAGGTAAACCGAATGCGAACCATGTACGTGCCAGGATCAGTTATTCATGTACACAGCGATTACATAAATGACTCATCATAGCACAATGCTTCGAATTACAATAAAGAGTAAGTAATAATATTACAGACTAGAGCCATTTACATAATATAAATCAAAGTACACAGAATCGAAACGTAGCCAACGTAAACAACCCACCACAGGCAGTTGACTGGGGGAGGTCGCTAGCCTAATCCTCGAACTCGTCGACGTCCTGGAACTCCTGGAGATCCGCCTCGACGCCTTCTTTACCTAAGCATAGATTGCACCAAAGTCAACCTGGTGTTTTGTGAAAGCAAGGGTGAGTACACATCAACGTACTCAGCAAATGTCCCGTTTGGCTGTAGGGACTAGCTTTATGTGGGGTTAAGTCGAGCAGTTGCTTTTAGTTGGTCAGGTTATTATTAGTAGTAGAAAGCCAGATTTTAGCATTAACCCAAGTTCTTAACCCAAAGTACCCTTTCCAAATGGAAAGAATACCACTTACCATTACCATAATCATAATCAAAAAACCATCATCCTCACCATTTGTAAACCAACCATCTCTGATCAAAGTATCTCTAATCAATGGAGGTCCCTTGGCCGCTCATAACCGCGAGCACGGCTGATATATTAGTTTCATAACACTCTGTAGAGGTTGTGCACTTTACCCACAAGTCATGATTCCCTCTTGCCTCGGCCCGATCAAACCCTTAAACACTACCAAGGTGAATAGGCAGGGTTCCACTACGTAGCCTTTACAAAGATTCCCCGAGGCTGTAGCCGCCCGTTAGGTTTCCTAAATGCACCGCACTCCTCCCCAAGGGGCGAACCAAACTTGGCAGAGCGAGCCGCATACACCGAGCCCCATTAACGGCACGACGGCTAAGCGAACTACACCACGGTTCCTCTAATTATTCAGCTAAGGGCATCCCATTCCATCCTCATGGTTGCACTGTTTTCCCGGGCGGTCATCCAACGAACAGGTCCTTACGGAGAGGCACTCGAGAAACCGCTCGAGCCCCCTTGAATGACACAAGTATAACATCATAATAAAGAAGGGAAACCGCGTATCATTGATAAATCTCATCATGTTCATTGATTAGAGTTGAGCAATAGCATAAAGCTAAACAATAATAACCCAAAAGGTAATCAAGGACAAGGTAAATATAAAGCTAGTCAATCCTTAGGTTGATCATGGTATGCGGGTTAATGAATTATAAAGTAAATGGGACATAATAGGTCAGAGGACACTTGCCTTCACCAAACAGATGCTCAGGGTCTTTGATCTCGTAGAACTCGAAGAGTTCGATCACTTGGTCGCCATGCTTGATCGTCGATTCCTCGAAGCTCAGAAACGAATCGCGATCTAATTGCAACGCGAAGCGAAGACAAACAGGCACAAGCAAACAAACATATACATATGCATAAGAACATTACACCATACAAGATAAAATGTTATAAAAGAGAGCAATATAAAATAGAGAGCGTCTCTACGGTTACGCGAGGAAAAGAACCACGATAGTCGAAGCTACGGTCGAGGGGTTAGCGCGTTTACGTTAAACAAGTACTAATTAGAACATTTAATCTGACATTTCTATATTAATGGATATTAATCAAATGTAAATTAATACTAATACTTAGTTTTGACTAACTTACTATTTAAATATTTGACAGTTAAGCAAGTAACTTAATGAATATGAGCGATTCTAAGTGAGACGAATTAACGACGCACGACGTGCAAACACGATGTGCGCAACGCGCGGACACAAACGACTTAGCACGCGGACAACGCGCGATATGCGCGAACGGCACGCGGCAAGGCGCGCGACACACGCGAACGACACACGACAACGTGTGCGAACAACACGCGAGACACTCGCGAACGACACGCGACGACGTACGCGAAACAGCACCGCGGCACGCGCGGACCGACATGCAAAACTAATAAATAAACAACGTGATTAAACTAAATAATTATTAATAAATAACATTTCAGTTAAGGTTAATCATATTGATGACTAATTATAAATGCACAAATCGAATTCCTAAATTAGGTTTTTAAATTGAAACGTCGTTCTAGTAGCCACTGGTTAAACAAACATTTAACTAAATTAAATAAAATGTGTAAAAATTGAGATAAATATTTCTAAATTAAGATAATTCTAATACGAATCTAACGCAACTTGAATAGATCGAATCGGGTTTAAAACGCAAAAGTTATGAATGTTTTAAATCATATTGTAATTCGCGAGAACTAAATTTACGAGACTGCCATCATCTTCTTCCTCTCATCTTCTTCCTCCCATCCATGGAAGAGAGAGGAGGGGGCTGCGCAGGGGAGGACGAGACCGGGCCGGTCGGGGGCGGGCGCGGCCGCACTGGGCGCGCGGGGCACGGCCACAGCCGCCGGGGAGGGGCGCGCGGGCGCGGGAGCACGGGAACGCGGGCGCCACCGCCGGCCACCACCGCCGCCGCCGGGGAGGGGGAAAGGGGCGCTACCGAGGAGGGGAAACGGAGGGGGAGGGTGCCGCCGCCGGGGAAGGTGAGAGGAGAGTGAAGGAGGCCCTGCGCGGACAGGAAAATGAAGAACACGAAGAAACCCTAGATACAACAATGGAGGTTCTCACCGGGGAAGAAGACTCTCGCCGGAGCCGAGAGGAAATCCGTCGATTGCCGGAGATTCGGGGATCCAATCGACGAACCAAATGCGCTGCGACGAAGCCCTCGACGAGACGAACGCAGCGGTACCCTCGGATTCGGCAGACGATGCACGGATTGGGAGTAATTGCTCGCCGGAGTTGGAACCGCCCCGAACTTCGGCGAGCAATACTGGGAGCTAGGGATTGGATTTGGAGAAAACGTTTTGTGTTCTGGAACGGGCTCGACGAGATGAAGCCGGACATATATATATATATATATATATATATATATATATATATATATATATATATATATATATATATATATATATATATATATATATATATATATATATATATATATATAAGGTTTGTATGAGATGAAAATTCGGTTAAAATTCGGATTTTACTATTTTTAAAATTCAAAAAAAGACTAGAAATCCATATTTTGTGCTCAAAATATTATATATGCTTTCAAAAATTCCAGAAAAATTCCTATAAATGTTTTGGCACCTAATGAACTCAAAAAACGTAATTAGAATTTCTAAAAACATTTTTAAGTTCCACAAATAAATAGATTTTAGTTTCTGGAAAATAGAAAAGTATTCCGAAAAATATGAAAATTTACCGAGCACTTCTATAAGATATGTTAACATGTTTCAAACACATTTTGCACTTAGAAACACCATGCGACGGCATGAATGCAACAACCAAAGTGCCTCTAGGGCTCATTCCACTAGGTTTACGCTAATATAAAACAAAATAATTCTCCATTTTTAGGGAAAAGAGAAAGGAAAGAGAAGAACTGAGAGAGTAACACCTGAATTTGGTGGATATTAGAAAAGAAATTTTATACCCCCAAATTCAGGGTGTTACAAATCTAACCCCTTAACAGAATCTCGTCCTCGAGATTCAAGAAGAGGCTAGCAAGAAAATGAGATTGGTTCATTAGTCTTTCATAGCTTTTTCTAACTCAACTTTGACTCCGCCGGCTTGACTTGTGGATTGGTTGCTTTGACCATCAGATGCTTGAGACCGATTGATGCAATTCTTGAGGATCTCCTGGACCTGTGGGTTAGGACCCACCCACGCTTTCGCTGCGCCACTCTGATCTTGTTGGTTGATGTTGGTTGCATTGTCTTCATTGGGGTTAGCGGCTAACCCCCTTAACAAGAGCATTGATACACACTTGATGAAGATGTTGCCGACTCTGATCTTGACTGATTTGGAGGAGTTGGAGGTTGCCAAAAGGACATGTGCAAGAGGAAAGAATAACGAGAAAAGGTAAGTATAGACGGATTAGAGAGAGCAGGGGGAGAACCCAACTACTTAACTCTATGGCACTCACCTAGTAAACAGATTCCATTGCGGACCAAGGGCCACAACACATCAACAATCATTCCAAAGAAGCAAATCAGTCATAGCAGAAGGACAAACATCATGAGCACACAGCAACAAACATCTCGTTGATATACGTTCCTTTTAATTAAATGGTGATCTTTCCTCTAAGGCCAACAAAAGGCAAGGGGAATAATAAGACATGGAGGGTAGGGGCATGAGCATAATAAAGGATGGAGCTAAAGCAATGATTGTAACCGACAAGGGAGAGAATGCAACCAAGGTTAGGATAGGTAAAACACCATTCTCAAATCGAGATGGAAAAGATGATATTTCAAAAGGTAGGCATAAGATAACATCATGGAAAGATCTAGAGATTACAAAGGTAAGGGAGGTGAAAGGCAAAAACACACCAAAAGATAGAGTTAGGACAAGACTTGCAACACGATAGAGGAAAAAGGAAATGAACAAGAGCGGGATAGGCAAGACATCACTCTTGAAATGAAATGGGAGAGGAGGCTTTAAAATGCAGGTGCAAGATAAGCATCATGGTAAAGATCAAGGGATGACAAGGGTTAAGGTGATAACAGACAAACACAACCAAGGATGTATTTTAGACAAAACTTGTGAGGCATCAAAGAAGGGGAAGCAATCAATGGTGAAGTAGGTGAGGCATTATCCTCAAACAGCGATGAAAAAGAGCAGGCTTTAAAGGGTAGGTTCAAAGTAAGCATGAGGGCAAGGGCATAGATATCACGAGGGTTTAAAGGTGATAACGGACAAGGATGTAGGAGAGGAGGTAAATGCGCATAATAACCAAGGATATAGGTACCACAAAGGATGGAGTTAAGACAAGACCTGCAGATGAAAAAGAAGGAGGTACGTCCAATGGCCAGATAGGTAAACAGCCACTCTCCAATCGAGGTGGAAGAGAGGATATTTTAAAGAGCTAGAATAAAGATTAGTATCAAGGCAAGATCGATGGATGACAAGGAGGTGGTGATAGCAAATAAAACACATAGCAAAGGATGGAATTGAAACAAAACTTGTAAGGCGACAAGAAGTGAAAAGAAATCAAGGGAGAGGTAGGTAACTCGCAACTCTCAAACTGGGTTGAAAGAAAGGGGAGGATTTAAAGGATAAGTTTAAGGTAAGCATTTAGGTAGAAGACATAAATATCGCAAGGGCCAAAGGCGATAATGGACAAGGGTGTAAGAGAAAAGATAAAAGGCATAGAAGAGCAAGTGGTACAAATACAATAACGAATGGAGTTAAGTCTAGGCCTACACGCGGTAAAGAAGAGGATATAGTCAAGGGTGAGATTAGTAAAACATATCTCTCAAATTGCGATAGAAAAGAGGGGATTTCAACAAGCAGACCTAAGATAAGTATCAAGGCAAGATATACAGATTACAAAGGTAAGGATGATATCAAACAAAAGCTCAACAAAGGATGAAGTTAAGGTAAGACAAGACTTGCAAAGCGACAAAGGGAAAGGAAACGAACAAGAGCAGGATAGGGAAAATAACACTCTCAGATTGAAATGGAATAAGTGAGGCTAAGAAATAGGTAAACATCATGGTAAATATGGAGAGAGGTCAAGGGTTAAAGGTGATAATAGGCAAGGATATAAAGGAAGAGGTAAATGTGCATAAAAAACCAGGAATCTAGGTACAATCAAGAATAGAGATAAGATAAGTCTTGCAAGAGGTAAAGTATAGGATATAACCACGGGTGAGATAAGTAAGAGACCACGCTTGAACTAAGGTGGGAGATTGGAGGTTTTAGATAACGAACATAGAGTAATCACCAAGGTAAGATTGAGAGATGAGAAGGGTAGAGGCAATAAGAAGCAAAAGCACAACAAAGGATGAGGTTACAAACTCGCGAGCCAAAGAAGAGGATACGACCAAGAGAAAGAAGGTATGAGACTGAAGAGGGGCGATTTTAAAGGGCAGGTATGAGACAAACATCAATGTAGGATATAGAGGTGTCAAGGGTGCATATGATAATAATTAAAAGCATAACAAAGGATATAGTTAAGGCAAGACTCGCGAAACGACAAAGTGGAGAAAACAATCAAGGGTCAGATAGGTAAGGTTCCAACAGAAGGGTTGAAGTAAAGATTCATTACCGAGTGGAGTTACAAGGAGACAACGGGATCACCAAGGATATGCAAAGTAGAATGACTGCTCATGGATCATTAAGAAACAAGGGTGGTCAAGGGCACGTTAACTGAAATGTCTTAAACATATATTGGGATATAAAGGTAAGCACATATAAAAATAAGAGTATGCAAGATTCCAATGGTACGAGCATACCAAGGCCAAGGGCATAGAAATTGTCGAAAGATAGCAACTTACAACTGAATAAGAAATGATCCTAGAAGACAAGAAGGTCATGGACACCTAAACTGAATTGTTTAAATGAGCAATAGAGGTACAAGGGTAAGTACTTTAGATTAAGGGATAAGGGTATTAAAAATGCAAGGATACGAGCATGTCAATAACAAAATGGAATAGAGATGGCCAAATGGTAGCAATTTAATAATGGATGAGGAAAGAGTCCCAAAAGACTAAAGGCTATGGTTAGGGGCATCTACAAAGATGTCGTAAGCACAAGAGTGAGATAAGTTCTAATAGATTGAGAGAAGTATAGACCATACTAGAATAAAATACTTTTGGCAAGGGGGCATATAGGAGCACAACATAGAATTAGTCGAGCTGACTAATATTTTGAAGCAGAATCAAGGATGAGGTGAAGTAGTAATCAATAAGTCCTTAAAACGGCCAATGCTACTCTACGCTAGCGGTCCTACAGTCAGCACGGCTTTGATACCACTTATGTCACACCCGGTTTTGAAGGTAAACCGAATGCGAACCATGTACGTGCCAGGATCAGTTATTCACGTACACAGCGATTACATAAATGACTCATCATAGCACAATGCTTCGAATTACAATAAAGAGTAAGTAATAATATTACAGACTAGAGCCATTTACATAATATAAATCAAAGTACACAGAATCGAAACGTAGCCAACGTAAACAACCCACCACAGGCAGCTGACTGGGGGAGGTCGCTAGCCTAATCCTCGAACTCGTCGACGTCCTGGAACTCCTGGAGATCCGCCTCGATGCCTTCTTTACCTGAGCATAGATTGCACCAAAGGCAACCTGGTGTTTTGTGAAAGCAAGGGTGAGTACACATCAACGTACTCAGCAAATGTCCCGTTTGGCTGTAGTGGACTAGCTTTATGTGGGGTTAAGTCGAGCAGTTGCTTTTAGTTGGTCAGGTTATTATTACTAGTAGAAAGCCAGGTTTTAGCATTAACCCAAGTTCTTAACCCAAAGTACCCTTTCCAAACGGAAAGAATACCACTTACCATTACCATAATCATAATCAAAAAACCATCATCCTCACCATTTGTAAACCAACCATCTCTGATCAAAGTATCTCTAATCAATGGAGCTCCCTTGGCCGCTCATAACCGCGAGCACGGCTGATATATCAGTTTCATAACACTCTGCAGAGGTTGCGCACTTTACCCACAAGTCGTGATTCCCTCTTGCCTCGGCCCGATCAAACCCTTAAACACTACCAAGGTGAATAGGCAGGGTTTCACTACGTAGCCTTTACAAAGATTCCCCGAGGCTGTAGCCGCCCGTTAGGTTTCCTAAATGCACTGCACTCCTCCCCAAGGGGCGAACCAAACTTGGCAGAGCGAGCCGCATACACCGAGCCCCATTAACGGCACGACGGCTAAGCGAACTACACCCCGGTTCCTGTAATTATTCAGCTAAGGGCATCCCATTCCACCCTCATGGTTGCACTATTTTCCCGGGCGGTCATCCAACGAACAGGTCCTTACGAAGAGGCACTCGAGAAACCGCTCGAGCCCCCTTGAATGACACAAGTATAACATCATAATAAAGAAGGGAAACCGCGTATCATTGATAAATCTCATCATGTTCATTGATTAGAGTTGAGCAATAGCATAAAGCTAAACAATAATAACCCAAAAGGTAATCAAGGACAAGGTAAATATAAAGCTAGTCAATCCTTAGGTTGATCATGGTATGCGGGTTAATGAATTATAAAGTAAATGGGACATAATAGGTCAGAGGACACTTGCCTTCACCAAACAGATGCTCAGGGTCTTTGATCTCGTAGAACTCGAAGAGTTCGATCACTTGGTCGCCATGCTTGATCGTCGATTCCTCGAAGCTCAGAAACGAATCGCGATCTAATCGCAACGCGAAGCGAAGATGAACAGGCACAAGCAAACAAACATATACATATGCATAAGAACATTACACCATACAAGATAAAATGTTATAAAAGCGAGCAATATAAAATAGAGAGCGCCTCTACGGTTACGCGAGGAAAAGAACCACGATAGTCGAAGCTACGGTCGAGGGGTTAGCGCGTTTACGTTAAACAAGTACTAATTAGAACATTTAATCCGACATTTCTATATTAATGGATATTAATCAAATGTAAATTAATACTAATACTTAGTTTTTACTAACTTACTATTTAAATATTTGACAGTTAAGCAAGTAACTTAATGAATATGAGCGATTCTAAGTGAGACGAATTAACGACGCACGACGTGCAAACACGATGTGCGCAATGCGCGGACACAAATGACTTAGCGCGCGGACAACGCGCGATACGCGCGAACGGCACGCGGCAAGGCGCGCGACACACGCGAACGACACACGACAACGCGTGCGAACAACACGCGCGACACTCGCGAACGACACGCGACGACGTGCGCGAAACAGCACCGCGGCACGCGCGGACCGACATGCAAAACTAATAAATAAACAACGTGATTAAACTAAATAATTATTAATAAATAACATTTCAGTTAAGGTTAATCATATTGGTGACTAATTATAAATACACAAATCGAATTCCTAAATTAGGTTTTTAAATTGAAACGTCGTTCTAGTAGCTACTCGTTAAACAAACGTTTAACTAAATTAAATAAAATGTGCAAAAATTGAGATAAATATTTCTAAATTAAGATAATTCTAATACGAATCTAACGTAACTTGAATGGATCGAATCGGGTTTAAAACACAAAAGTTATGAATGTTTTAAATCATACTGTAATTCACGCGGACTAAATTTACGAGACTGCCATCATCTTCTTCCTCTCATCTTCTTCCTCCCATCCATGGAAGAGAGAGGAGGGGAAGAGGAGGGGGCTGCGCAGGGGAGGACGAGATCGGACCGGCCGGGGGCGGGCGCAGCCGCACTGGGCGCGCGGGGCACGGCCACAGCCGCCGGGGAGGGGTGCGCGGGCGCGGGAGCACGAGAACGCGGGCGCCACCGCCGGCCACCACCGCCGCCGGGGAGGGGGAAAGGGGCGCTGCCGGGGAGGGGAAACGGAGGGGGAGGGGTGCTGCCGCCAAGGAAGGTGAGAGGAGAGTGAGGGAGGCCCTGCGCGGACGGGAAAATGAAGAACACGAAGAAACCCTAGATACAACAATGGAGGTTCTCACCGGGGAAGAAGACTCTCGCCGGAGCCGAGAAGAAATCCGTCGATTGCCGAAGATTCGGGGATCCAATCGACGAACCAAACGCGCTGCGACGAAGCCCTCGACGAGACGAACGCAGCGGTACCCTCGGATTCGGCAGACGATGCACGGATTGGGAGTAATTGCTCGCCGGAGTTGGAACCGACCCAAACTTCGGCGAGCAATACCGGGAGCTACGGATTGGATTTGGAGAAAACGTTTTGTGTTCTGGAACGGGCTCGACGAGATGAAGTCGGACATGTATATATATCTAAGGTTTGGATGAGATGAAAATTCGGTTAAAATTCGGATTTTACTATTTTTAAAATTCGAAAAAAGACTTTCTATCTATATTTTGTGCTCAAAATATTATATATGCTTTCAAAAATTCTAGAAAAATTCCTATAAATGTTTTGGCACCTAATGAACTCAAAAAACATAATTAGAATTTCTAAAAACATTTTTAAGTTCCACAAATAAATAGATTTTGGTTTCCGGAAAATAGAAAAGTATTCTGAAAAATATGAAAATTTACCGAACGCTTCTATAAGATATGTTAACATGTTTCAAACACATTTTGCACTTAGAAACATCATGCAACGGCATGAATGCAACAACCAAAGTGTCTCTAGGGCTCATTCCACTAGGTTTACGCTAATATAAAACAAAATAATTCTCCATTTTTAGGGAAAAGAGAAAGGAAAGCGAAGAACTGAGAGAGTAACACCTGAATTTGGTGGATATTAGAAAAGAAATTTTATACCCCCAAATTCAGGGTGTTACAACTTGGCTCGTCAAATTGGTCTCTGTATCTGAAGGTGTATTTCAAGTAAACCAAACCACCTTGACTGGACCGAGCAGCAGTCTCCTTCGGCATCTCCCAGTTATTCACAAGTGGCCACACCCTGTAGGCTATGTGCTCCTGAACTAGGTCTCTTGTACTAATGAAGGCACAAACATTGTTGAAAGCCTTCTGGCATGCTTCGGTATCATTCCCAAGCGCAGTAGCCGGCCTTCTGAGGCCAAAGCGAGACCAGATAGGGCGTTGGATAATCCCCTTTATGTCCTCCCTTTCAATCAGATTATTCTTAACATAAAACCATTCCTCCATCCTGGCCACGGGCCACCTTTTTCGAAACGTTGGAACTGGGTAGCTTACATTAGAACGAGGAACGAAGCCATAACAACCGAAATTGTTGTGATATTGCTCCTTGACAGTGGCCTTCGTCTCATACAGTAGCTCGTGCATGTTACAGAAGCACTTTGCGCTTGGTTCTAGCCCTTGGTTTCTCACGGCCCAAACAAAAATACCCATCCTGATTATAGCTTCGGGAGTAATCTGATGAAGAAAGATCTCAAATGTCTTCAATACTTCAACCAAAATTTTGCTCAATGGGAACCGAAGACCTGTCTTCATGAAGCTCCTGTAAACAACAACTTCATCTTCCTCGGGTGCAGGGGTGGCGATGTCCCCCCAACTCTCACAATAGACATATCACGAAAATATCTTCCCTTCATGGCATCAATCTAACTCTGTTTGATGGACAACTTTCCGAAGATAGTATGACATGGCTGCCAGGGCCGATCTTCGGCATCTTTGTTCCTGCTTTCCACATCAAAGTCCTCGCAATCATCAGAATCCCCAGACAACCCATCTAATATTTCATTTGTAATATTTTCTGTGTTTGTTTTTTCCGTAGTTTCGTAAAACCCAGCTAGAGCAAGGTCCACAACCTTCTTCTCCTTAGACATCTTCTCTTCAGACATCTAACGAGAACTTGTGTAAATGATGAAACTCACAAATCAAGCGAGATCTGACAGCAAGAAATTTCAAGCTTGAAACAATAGCACAAGCAATTAAAAGGTGCAACAAATGCTATCGCTGCAGGTCCCTATTTATATGCCCAGTGCATTGCAACTTGGCGGGCCCCATTTGACATTGACTATCGCTATTCTAGCAAAGGGAAGGTGTTTTTTTGGACCTTCGGCTAAAGGCCTTCGTTCACGTCGCAGTCTGAATTTGTTAGACGAAAAAACAAATTAATACTGCGAGGGGCTACTGTTGGGGGCCTTCCTCTTCTGAAGGTCCTCAAAAACACAACTAACATGTTTTCCAGTATAGTATACTGTCACAGGAAGCTTCGGCTTTGAGATGAAAGTGTGCATGGTATGAAATACGCGATCTAGATGAAGGATGAACCAGCTCCGAAGCTGTGGCTAGAGAAGCTTCGACTTAACACAAGGACGGTGGTGGAGGATGAAACCGACCTAAAAGGGAAAAGACTGCTTAGTCCTCGACAGCTTGCCTTTTGGCTAACAGTAAAAGTTAGGGACATGGATGTAATTTAGCCCAAGCTGTGTCCTGTGCCTATAAATAGATGAACAGTAACACCACATTGTTCATGTTGAATTGTAATCGCTTTGGCGTCATTCCTACTTTCCTACCTTCTGTCAAGCCGAAGGTACAAATGTAATATTAATATCATTGATGTTTGTTCATGTTTATATAATAAGAATATGAATAGTCTAATGATTCGAAATGATTATTCATATTCCCTTCAAGTTTCATATGTCTTTGTTTACATCCTTGCTTATTGAAATGATGAAGGTACGTCCTTCATGACCTTCGTCCGAAGATCATTATCTCCTAAGAGAGATAATGCTTCGAAGGACGAAGGTCTTTAACCATTAACATTTGTGTTTCCTTGTTATTAATTCATAGCATTTGAGAACAAGTGAACAACAGTTGGCTTCCTCGCCTTCTGCCATCTCGATACTGTCTTGAAGAGCTACATTTTCTTCCTTCAATTCCTTGATTCGTTGCTCTAGGCTTTCCACCCGGGAGTTTAGGTGGGTGCAATGGGAGAAAAGGTCATCAAAGTGGGTGTCAAGGGTGTGGAGATATCTAGCCATGTAGATTACGGTAGGATCATCTTCATTATGCTCTCTCCCTGACAAGGCCTGGAGTCTTTTCCTCCACGTAGGGCTATTTTTGTTGATGGGTGGAAAGTAGCGGAGGGGTGTCTCGGCAACTTCTTTGTTGTAGCTTTGGCATAGCTGGCGGAGGGCTTTTTGGGCAGCGTTCTAGCATGTGTCTGGGAAGCGGTGGCAAGTAGTGGTGGTCTAGAAAGGAGGGTGGTTTGGGTAGCTTCGGCTTTCTCCCAGGTAGACTGCCATAGAGCACTTCTCGACTCCATTTTTGCGGTATTCCTTCCAGACATACTCTAGCTTCTTGCAGATTCCCATGCGAAGCGCACAACTCCGAAGAAGGTGAGGAAATCCTTCCACCTCCGAGCAGTAGGATGTCTTAAGGACAAAGGTGCCCTCCATCTGGCAGCAAGAGAAGAAGGGTCGTTAATATTGGGGAAAGAGGAGAAGATTCATTAGGAAGTTAAGAGGTTTATCTTTTTAAGAAAGCTTTTTAGGTCAGGGCCGCGGTCTACGGCTAGCTCTGATACCACCTGAAGCGCCCCGATCCTTTGGGACTCAAATGTGATACAATTACTAGTCCCTAGAGGCTAGTAAACACATTCATTTCATTCGATAGCACATAGTCTTACATAATAATTATTACATTACCAAAAGCAAGCTCTAGCGAGCTTTGGATACATAGCGGAGTGGAAGCAAACTAGCCCAAGCCACAGGCAGACTAGTTGCAGACACAGCCCCCTTCTAGTAGAAATTAGCGGAAAGGAAGTCTTCAGTAGCTGAAAAACATAAATAAATCTGGGTGAATACTTTACGTATTCCACAAACCCATCCCACCCGTAAAGAGGGAGAGACCTATACGGTACATGCTCGATATGGTGGAGTTGAAGTCACTCTTTTTTTAGAAAGGCGATACTTGATGTTTTTACCGAAAAGAGAGGAGTAGCACATTTTCACACTCAACCACCACTGAGCTTCTCGCTCCCATGGCTTTGATTTATTTCCAAAAATACCCACGCACATTCCCTTTTTCTGAAGACAAAAGCACTAATTGTCATACCACACCAGACTCGTCCATACCAGTGGACACGAACTATTCAAATAGGTCTCAAACTCTACACAGAGATGTACACTTCACCCACTAGTCCGGCTCTGCAATCTCACTGCCATGAGATCCGACACCGGATATCTTTCCTTCCTTGCACATCCTCACCTTAGCGATTATACCGGAAGGAACAAGGCCACCACCATGCCCAAACCAGGACAAAACATTCCCCTTCCTTATCCTCCCAGTGCTCCCCAGCCGTCATAATCCTGGGGTTCGGACCATGCAAGTTCAGATTGAGTGACTGCTCATACAGTCTTGAGTGATTGTACTTGTCATGAGTACAGGTAATGAAGGATGAAAAACCGGTCCTTAAATGAGGGGACAATCCTTCATGCTCACACCTAACCCGGCTAAGCCAACACCTTAGGCCCTCCCAAACTAGGGAGTCCCTGATCATCCCACTTGGGTGGTGATGAGGGTGATAACCTTTCATCATACACTTTTTGAAAACATTTCTCTTTTTGAAATCATTTCCCCGACCCACATCTTTCGTAGCAAAAGGTATTCTTTAATGCAGGCTATCGCTCGACTCACAATGCATAGAACCATCCCATATCCTGGCTTAAGTGGTGGTAGAAAGAATAGGTAATTTATGCATCAAGGATAGGATGAACTTGCCTTCGTCGAAGCTCTCGTGGTACGAAGGTTCTATCTCCTGGAGGTCGGGCTCCTGCCCTTCTTCCGGAGCTACGGGTTCCGGGAGGTCGGACCCTTCTTTGACTTGTAAAAACAGGCAATAAACAATACATCAAACATTGCTTTGCTCAATAAGGTGTGTCAAGTTTCTAAGCATCATTATGTTGTGACTTAAAGAGTGTTGGGACTATTTTTTGTGCATAAAATATTAACATATATATGTGTGTAAATGGGAAGAGGAAAAGAGAAAAGGAAAACGAGAAAAGGAAAAAGGAAAAGGGATTCTCGGTTAAACGGCCTGGGGGGATTTCCGCCCAACACGGGCGCGCGAGCACGCGGCGTCGCGGGCGAGCCAGCCCAGATGGCCCATGAGCGAGGAGACAGCGCGGCGGGCGCGAGGAGGCGCCGTGAGCGCGGGCTCACGTGCCAGAGAAGGGGGAAGGGTGGACGGTGTTGAGCGGTTGACGGGGAGGGGCAAACCGGTCGGGGTCGGGGAGAACCATCTGCCGATGAGGTTCCATGGCGGTTCTCTGTCGTGGCTCTAGTTCTCAGGGATCGGGGAGGTGGGCTAGCATGGCTAGAGCCAAGCGAACATGGCGGCGGGGCCAATTTGGCTGGTGGTGCTCTGGGAGGGACTGACCACGAGGAGGTGGCGGGCTCCGCGGCGGTGTGGTCGCCGGTGAGGCCACTGGGCATGACGGGGAAGGCGAAAGTGGTGCTTCGTGTCCGTGGAGAGGTGGTGAAGTTCGTGAGCTAACTCAATTGGACCTTAGGCTACTAGAGAGGGGAGGGAGAACTCATCGGAGCGAAGGAAGGCAGCGGCGTGCCGGCTCGATTAAGCTTAGGGGAGGGGAGGAGAGTGGTCGAGGCCGGTGCGAGGAGATGAGGGGCTCAGGGCGGCCCTTTTATAGGCGCTCGGTGAAGGGGGAGCGGAGGAAGGCGGGCACCGGCGAGGCACACAGCGGCGGCGATAATGGCGGCACAGTGGTGGCGATGGGATGGCTCGGTGAAGACAGTGGTGTGCGAGTACACGGTCACAGCGCGCGGGGACGAATCGGTGCCAAACTTCACTAGTGAGCGAGTAATGGCGAGGAGAGGGGGAGGACGGTGGCCGGCGACGATTGTGTCGATGCCGAGCACGGGTGAGGGAGAAGGGACTGACGTCCGGGACCCACATGCCAGAGAAGGAGCGGTGCGAAAGAGCGAGAGCGGGGCGCGATTGACGAGTGGGGCCGAGCGGTGGCGACAGAGGGGAGGGCGCGGTGCGGGAGCGCGCGCTGGTGGGCCAAGGTGGGCCGAGAGGGAGTGACTGAAAGGGAAATGTGCCCTTGGGCCATTTCTAAGTATTTTGGTGATTTAGTGTCCAACACAAGTGCCTAATTGTAAAAAGGTGGACAAAGTACAGATCAAGGATAAAGGTATGTTTCTCAGACTTAGTACATTGTTTTATGGACTAATGTATTGTGTCTAAGTGCTGGAAACAGAAAAAATCGAGTTGGAGAAGAGATGGATCGAGCAGCCAAAGTCTGCTCAGTCTGGGTGCACCGGACTGTCCGGTGGTGCACCGGACAGTGTCCGGTGCGCCAGGCTGGCTCAAGGGAAAAGGCTGCTCTCGGGACTTCGACGGCGGTGTACGGCTATAATTCACCGGACTGTCCGATGGGCCGTTCACAGGCGAACTCGTCGCTCTCGGGAATTCATCGTCGACGTACGGCTATAATTCACCGGACTGTCCGGTGTGCACCGGACTGTCCGGTGAGCCAACGGTCGGCAGGGCCAACGGTCGGCCGCGCAATCTGCGCGGGGCACGTGGCCGAGCCAACGGCTAGAAGGGGGCACCGGACTGTCCGGTGTGCACCAGACATGTCCGGTGCGCCAACGGCTCTCAGGCTGCCAACGGTCGACTGCGCCATTTTTGGAAGGAAATCGGGCACCGGACAGTGTCCGGTGTGCACCGGACTGTCCGGTGTGCACCGGACTGTCCGGTGCGCCAGTCGACAGAAGGCAAGATCAGCCTTCCTTGATTGCTCTCAACGGCTCCTAGCTGCCTTGGGGCTATAAAAGGGACCCCTAGGCGCATGGAGGAGGACACCAAGCATTCCTACAACATTCCTAAGCACCAAGACATCGATTTCGCGCATTCGTTTCATTGTAATAGCATATAGAGCTCTAGTGGAGTTGTGAACTCATTGAGTTGTGTTGCGAGCTCTTGTTGCGACTTGTGTGCGTGTTGACACTCTGATTCTTGTGTCTTGTGTGCGTTGCTAATCCCTCCCTTGCTCCGTGTTCTTTGTGAATTTCAAGTGTAAGGGCGAGAGGCTCCAAGTTGTGGAGATTCCTCGCAAACGGGATTGAGAAAAAGCAAGCAAAACACCGTGGTATTCAAGTGGGTCTTTGGACCGCTTGAGAGGGGTTGATTGCAACCCTCGTCCGTTGGGACGCCACAACGTGGAGTAGGCAAGCGTTGGTCTTGGCCGAACCACGGGATAACCACTGTGCCATCTCTGTGATTGATCCTTGTTGGTTATTGTGTTTTGTTGAGGATTCCTCTCTAGCCACTTGGCAATTATTGTGCTAACGATTAACCAAGTTTTGTGGCTTAAGTTTTCAAGTTTCACAGGATCACCTATTCACCCCCCCCCCTCTAGGTGCTCTCAATTGGTATCGGAGTCGTTCTCTTCACAAAGGGACTAACCGCCCGAAGAGATGGATCCTAAGGGGAAGGGTATCGTGATCAACGATAAAGAGAAGGAATCCTTTGTCAACGAGCCGAAGGACGACAAGCCTACCGACTCCGGCTCGGGCCATAGACGGAAGGAAGGGAAGAAGAAGAAGACGAGGCGCATCAAGGAGATCGTCTACTACGATGACAGCGATGAGTCTACTTCTTCCCAAAAGGACGACGACCACAACGACTACGAGAGAAGGAAACCAGTTAATTCGAACTTTTCTTTTGACTACTCTCGTATTCCGCAAAGTTCAAATTCACATTTGCTCTCCATTCCACTCGGCAAGCCTCCACACTTTGATGGGGAGGACTACGGATTTTGGAGCCACAAAATGCGTAGTCACCTATTCTCTCTCCATCCTAGTATATGGGAGATTGTAGAGAGTGGAATGCACTTTGATAGTTCGGATAGTCCCATGTTCATTAATGAGCAAATTCATAAGAATGCACAAGCTACTACTGTTCTTATAGCTTCACTGTGCAGGGATGAATATCACAAAGTAAACAGCTTGGATAACGCCAAGCAGATCTGGGACATCCTCAAGATTTCTCATGAGGGGAACGACGTCACCTTGCTCACCAAAATGGAGTTGGTGGAGGGCGAGCTTGGACGGTTCACGATGATAAGGGGCGAGGAGCCAACTCAAACATACAACCGGCTCAAGACTCTTATCAACAAAATAAGGAGCTACGGAAGCACGCGTTGGACGGACCACGACGTCGTCTGACTGATGCTAAGGTCCTTTACCGTTCTTGATCCTCATTTGGTAAATAATATTCGTGAAAATCCCAGGTACACCAAAATGTCGCCCGAAGAAGTCCTTGGAAAATTTGTTAGCGGGCGGATGATGATCAAGGAGGCGAGGTACGTGGATGACGCCTTGAATGGTCCAATCAACGAGCCGCAACCCCTTGCTCTCAAGGAAACAAGAAGCAAGGAGCGCTACCTAGTAAGGTGGCACAAATTGAGGCAGCCGGACTTAATGATGAAGAGATGGCCCTCATCATCAAAAGATTCAAGACGGTGCTTAAAGGTCGCAAGGGACAGCCAAGCAAGACCAAAGCCAAGGGGAAGCGCTCATGCTTCAAATGCGGTAAGCTTGGTCATTTTATTGCTAACTGTCCCGACAATGATAGTGATCAGGACCAAGGGAACAAGAGGGAGAAGAAGAACTATAAGAAGGCAAAGGGCGAGGCACATCTAGGAAAGGAGTGGGATTCGGATTGCTCCTCCTCCGACTCCGACAATGAAGGACTCGCCGCCACCGCCTTCAACAAGTCATCCCTCTTCCCCAACGAGCGTCACACATGCCTTATGGCAAGGGAGAAGAAGGTATGTACTCGAGACTCTACTTATGCTTCTTCAAGTGAGGACGAATCTAGTGATGAGGATGAAGTAGATTATTCATGTCCATTTAAAGGCCTAGATAGAACCAAGGTAGATAAAATTAATGAATTAATTGATGCCTTGAATGATAAGAATAGGCTTCTAGAAAAACAAGAAGATTTGTTGTATGAAGAACATGACAAATTTATAGAAGCACAAAAATCTCATGCTTTAGAAGTTAAAAGAAATGAAATGCTTTCTTGTGAATTATCTTCTTGCCATGAGACAATTTCTAGCCTAAGGAG
This sequence comes from Zea mays, assembly GCF_902167145.1. NCBI lineage: Eukaryota > Viridiplantae > Streptophyta > Magnoliopsida > Poales > Poaceae > Zea > Zea mays. The sequence goes on along the minus strand of NC_050098.1, from coordinate 52,247,137 downwards.
CATAAATGATGATTTGAATGCTAAGTTAGAAATAGCTAGTAAATCAACAACTTGTGTAGAAAATGTTGTTATTTGCAATAGATGTAAAGATTTTGATATTGATGCTTGTAGTGAACACATAGCTTCTATTGCAAAGTTAAACGATGAATTGGCTAGTCTTAATGCCCAACTTAAGGCTAGCAAAAGTGATTTTGATAAACTAAAATTTGCTAGGGATGCCTACACGATTGGTAGACACCCCTCCATTAAGGATGGACTTGGCTTCAAGAAGGAAGTCAAGAACTTAACAAGCCATAAGGCTCCCATCTCCGCTAAGGAGAAAGGGAAGGCCCCTATGGCAAGTAGTACTAAAAAGAACCATGCTTTTATGTACAATGATAGAAGACAGTATCATAGGAGTTGTAATACTTTTGATTCACATGCCTATGATTCTTATGCTATGTATGCTTCCAGTTCTTCCTATATGCATTGTAGAGATATGCCTAGAAAAAATATTCATCATGTGCCTAGAAAGAATTTTGTTCATGCTCCTAGGAAAGTTATGAATGGTCCCTCTACAATTTATCATGCTTTGAATGCTTCCTTTGCTATTTGTAGAAAGGATAGGAAGATAGTTGCTAGGAAGTTAGGGGCAAAATGCAAGGGTGATAAAACTTGCATTTGGGTCCCTAAGGAAATTGTGACTAACCTTGTAGGACCCAACAAGAGTTGGGTACCTAAGACCCAAGCCTAAATTTGCCTTGCAGGTTTATGCATCCGGGGGTTCAAGCTGGATTATCGACAGCGGATGCACAAACCATATGACGGGGGAGAAGAAGATGTTCACTTCCTACGTCAAGAATAAGGATTCCCAAGATTCAATCATATTCGGTGATGGGAACCAAGGCAAGGTGAAAGGTTTAGGCAAGATTGCAATATCCAATGAGCACTCTATCTCTAATGTGTTTTTAGTTGAGTCTCTTGGATATAATTTACTATCTGTCAGTCAATTGTGTAATATGGGATATAATTGTCTATTTACAAATGTAGATGTGTCTGTCTTTAGAAGATGTGATGGTTCACTAGCTTTTAAGGGTGTACTAGATGGCAAACTTTATTTGGTTGATTTTGCAAAAGAAGAGGCCGGTCTAGATGCATGCTTAATGGCTAAGACTTGCATGGGCTGGTTGTGGCATCGCCGCTTAGCACATGTGGGGATGAAGAACCTCCACAAGCTTCTAAAGGGAGAATACGTGATAGGTCTAACCAATGTACATTTCGAAAAAGATAGACCTTGTGTAGCTTGTCAAGCAGGGAAACAGGTGGGAGGCTCTCATCACACCAAAAATGTGATGACAACATCAAGACCCCTGGAGCTGCTACATATGGACCTCTTCGGACCCATCGCCTATCTGAGCATAGGAGGAAGTAAGTATGGTCTAGTTATTGTTGATGACTTTTCCCGCTTCACTTGGGTGTTCTTTTTGCAGGATAAGTCTGAAACCCAAGGGACCCTCAAGCGCTTCCTCAGGAGAGCTCAAAATGAGTTTGAGCTCAAGGTGAAGAAGATAAGGAGCGACAACGGGTCCGAATTCAAGAATCTTCAAGTGGAGGAGTTCCTTGAGGAGGAGGGGATCAAGCACGAGTTCTCCGCTCCCTACACACCTCAGCAAAATGGTGTGGTAGAGAGGAAGAACAGGACGCTCATAGATATGGCGAGGACTATGCTTGGAGAGTTCAAGACCCCCGAGTGCTTTTGGTCGGAAGCCGTGAACACGGCTTGCCACGCCATCAACAGGGTCTACCTTCACCGCCTCCTCAAGAAGACTTCATATGAGCTGCTGACTGGTAACAAACCCAATGTATCGCACTTTCGTGTATTTGGGAGTAAATGCTACATTCTAGTAAAGAAGGGTAGGAATTCCAAATTTGCTCCCAAAGTCGTAGAAGGGTTTTTATTAGGGTATGATTCAAATACAAAGGCGTATAGGGTCTTCAACAAATCATCGGGTTTGGTTGAAGTCTCTAGCGATGTTGTATTTGATGAGACTAATGGCTCTCCAAGAGAGCAAGTTGTTGATCTTGATGATGTAGATGAAGAAGACGTTCCAACGGCCGCGATACGCACCATGGCGATTGGAGATGTACGGCCTCAGGAACATTTGGAGCAAGATCAACCGTCTTCCTCAACTATGGTGCATCCCCCAACCCAAGATGACGAACAGGTACCTCAAGTGGAGGCGCATGATCAAGGGGGAGCACAGGATGTTCAAGTTGAAGAGGAAGAAGCACCTCAGGCACCTCCAACCCAAGTTCGAGCGACGATTCAAAAGGATCATCCCGTCGACCAGATATTGGGTGATATTAGCAAGGGAGTAACTACTCGTTCAAGATTAGTAAATTTTTGTGAGCATTACTCTTTTGTCTCTTCTATTGAGCCTTTCAGGGTAGAAGAGGCCTTGCTAGATCCGGACTGGGTGTTGGCCATGCAGGAGGAACTCAACAATTTCAAGCGCAATGAAGTTTGGACACTGGTGCCTCGCCCCAAGCAAAATGTTGTGGGAACCAAGTGGGTGTTCCGCAACAAACAGGACAAGCACGGGGTGGTGACAAGGAACAAGGCTCGGCTTGTGGCAAAAGGTTATGCCCAAGTCGCAGGTTTGGACTTTGAGGAGACATTCGCTCCTGTGGCTAGGCTAGAATCAATTCATATCTTGCTAGCATATGCCGCTCACCATTCTTTCAGGTTGTACCAAATGGATGTGAAGAGCGCTTTCCTCAATGGGCCGATCAAAGAGGAGGTGTACGTGGAGCAACCCCCTGGCTTCGAGGATGAACGGTATCCCGACCACGTGTGTAAGCTCTCTAAGGCGCTCTATGGACTTAAGCAAGCCCCAAGAGCATGGTATGAATGCCTTAGAGACTTTTTAATTGCTAATGCTTTCGAGGTTGGGAAAGCCGATCCAACTCTTTTTACTAAGACTTGCGATGGTGATCTTTTTGTATGCCAAATTTATGTCGATGACATAATATTTGGTTCTACTAATCAAAAGTCTTGTGAAGAGTTTAGCAGGGTGATGACGCAGAAATTCGAGATGTCGATGATGGGCGAGTTGAACTACTTCCTTGGGTTCCAAGTGAAGCAACTCAAGGACGGCACTTTCATCTCCCAAACGAAGTACACGCGAGACTTGCTAAAGCGGTTTGGAATGAAGGATGCCAAGCCCGCAAAGACGCCGATGGGAACTGACGGACACACCGACCTCAACAAAGGAGGTAAGTCCGTTGATCAAAAAGCATACCGGTCCATGATAGGTTCTTTGCTTTATTTATGTGCTAGTAGACCGGATATTATGCTTAGCGTATGCATGTGTGCTCGATTTCAATCCGATCCTAAGGAGTGTCACTTAGTGGCTGTGAAGCGAATTCTTCGATATTTAGTTGCTACGCCTTGCTTCGGGATCTGGTATCCAAAGGGGTCTAACTTTGACTTGATTGGGTACTCAGATTCTGACTATGCTGGATGTAAGGTCGATAGGAAGAGTACATCAGGGACGTGCCAATTCTTAGGAAGGTCCCTGGTGTCATGGAACTCTAAGAAACAAACCTCCGTTGCCCTATCCACAGCTGAGGCCGAGTACGTTGCCGCAGGACAGTGCTACGCGCAACTGCTTTGGATGAGGCAAACCCTCCGGGACTTTGGCTACAATCTGAGTAAAGTCCCACTCCTATGTGATAATGAGAGTGCTATCCGAATAGCGGAAAATCCTGTTGAGCACAGCCGCACAAAGCAAATTGACATCCGGCATCACTTTTTGAGAGACCACCAGCAAAAGGGAGATATCGAAGTGTTTCATGTTAGCACCGAGAACCAGCTAGCCGATATCTTCACTAAGCCTTTAGATGAAAAGACCTTTTGCAGGCTGCGTAGTGAGCTAAATGTCCTAGATTCGCGGAACTTGGATTGAATTGTAGCATACATGTGTTTATGCCTTTGATCATGTTCATTCTGCATTTTGTTACTTATTATGGTGCTCAAGTTGTACAAACACTCCCTGGACCTCACAAGTCCTTTTTGCAAGTGATGCACATATTTAGGGGGAGCTGTGCTACAACTTGACCCTTTGAGACTAACCATGTATTTGAGTTTGATTGTTTTAGCCTCAAAGGAGGATTGAAAGGGAAAAGGTGGACTTGGACCATGCAAGACTTCCACTGCACTCCGATGAAAAGAGTAACTTTTCCAAGTTCATCTTTATACTCTTATTGCCTTTGTGTTCTCATTTGAAGATTTTGGTGAGGCAATGGGGTTAATGGGCCAAGATTGATCCCGTTTTGGTGCTTGATGCCAAAGGGGGAGAAAATAAAGGCCAAAGCAATAGATGGATCAGCTACCACTTGAGAAATTTTGAAAATAGTAGATTAGAGCTTTTGGTTTGTCAAAACTCTTTTATTGTCTCTTATGTCAAAAGTTGGCATCTTGTGGGGAGAAGTGTTGATTATGGGAAAAAGGGGGAGTTTTTTTTTTTGAAATCCTTGATCAAATTTCTTTGGAAAACCTCTATGTATGTCTCTACAAGTGGTTTTGACTTAGAGATAGGAATTTGAGTTTGATTTGCAAAAACAAACCAAGTGGTGGCATTGAGTGATCCATATATGTCAAATTTGAATCAAAATAAATTGAGTTCTTATTTGAAGTGATTTTGTACTTGTTCTACTTGCTTTATGTTGTGTTGGCATAAATCACCAAAAAGGGGGAGATTGAAAGGGAAATGTGCCCTTGGGCCATTTCTAAGTATTTTGGTGATTTAGTGTCCAACACAAGTGCCTAATTGTAAAAAGGTGGACAAAGTACAGATCAAGGATAAAGGTATGTTTCTCAGACTTAGTACATTGTTTTATGGACTAATGTATTGTGTCTAAGTGCTGGAAACAGAAAAAATCGAGTTGGAGAAGAGATGGATCGAGCAGCCAAAGTCTGCTCAGTCTGGGTGCACCAGACTGTCCGGTGGTGCACCGGACAGTGTCCGGTGCGCCAGGCTGGCTCAAGGGAAAAGGCTACTCTCGGGACTTCGACGGCGGTGTACGGCTATAATTCACCGGACTGTCCGGTGGTGCACCGGACTGTCCGGTGGGCCGTTCACAGGTGAACTCGTCGCTCTCGGGAATTCATCGTCGACGTACGGCTATAATTCACCGGACTGTCTGGTGTGCACCGGACTGTCCGGTGAGCCAACGGTCGGCAGGGCCAACGGTCGGCCGCGCAATCTGTGCGGGGCACGTGGCCAAGCCAACGGCTAGAAGGGGGCACCAGACTATCCGGTGCGCCAACGGCTCTTAGGCTGCCAACGGTCGACTGCGCCATTTTTGGAAGGAAATCGGGCACCGGACAGTGTCCGGTGTGCACCGGACTGTCCGGTGCGCCAGTTGACAGAAGGCAAGATCAGCCTTCCTTGATTGCTCTCAATGGCTCCTAGCTGCCTTGGGGCTATAAAAGGGACCCCTAGGCGCATGGAGGAGGACACCAAGCATTCCTACAACATTCCTAAGCACCAAGACATCGATTTCGCGCATTCGTTTCATTGTGATAGCATATAGAGCTCTAGTGGAGTTGTGAACTCATTGAGTTGTGTTGCGAGCTCTTGTTGCGACTTTTGTGCGTGTTGACACTCTGATTCTTGTGTCTTGTGTGCGTTGCTAATCCCTCCCTTGCTCCGTGTTCTTTGTGAATTTCAAGTGTAAGGGCGAGAGGCTCCAAGTTGTGGAGATTCCTCGCAAACGGGATTGAGAAAAAGCAAGCAAAACACCGTGGTATTCAAGTGGGTCTTTGGACCGCTTGAGAGGGGTTGATTGCAACCCTCGTCCGTTGGGACGCCACAACGTGGAGTAGGCAAGCGTTGGTCTTGGCCGAACCACGGGATAACCACCGTGCCATCTCTGTGATTGATCCTTGTTGGTTATTGTGTTTTGTTGAGGATTCCTCTCTAGCCACTTGGCAATTATTGTGCTAACGATTAACCAAGTTTTGTGGCTTAAGTTTTCAAGTTTCACAGGATCACCTATTCACCCCCCCCCCTCTAGGTGCTCTCAGTGACGTGAGAGAGAGCGAGGGCGAGGGGAAAGAGAGCACGGGCCGGAATTGGCCCGGCCGGGGGGTGAGGGGTTTTCCCTTTTTCTTTTTCTCTAACTCCTTTTTCCCCTTTTCAAGAGTATATTTATACACATTTATTTATTCAAGATATTTTCTAGGTTCCAAAAATGAAATGCTCGGTGAGATTACATGTGTGAAGTGCTATTAGCAAACATGGTTCATGTATATGAGAAATGAAATGCTTATGAGGCTTAGGGTTAAAAAGGGGGGGTTGAAGTTTAAGGCCTCTAACCTTGGAACCGAAAACTGGGATGCTATAGTTGGCCTCTAGGCAAGGGGGACGTTTTAAGACAGAGTCGAGCTCACGGACACGCTCCCACAAGGACGAACCCCGGATGAACAGGAGGAGGAGGTGCACCGATGAGGACTAGGAGGCTGGAGCCCTGTCGCCAAGCCAAAACTTAGCTAGGACTCCACTCTAACTTCTAAGCTCCACTTCCACCCCGATAGAGACTTGGAGCCTCTCCCTCTCTCGCCCGCTTATAACCCCTACTACGAGTTTTGATCATCATTGGTGTAGGTAGCGCAAGCTACCAAAGACTGGATGTAGGTACGTTCTGTCCGAACCAGTATAAATCTTGCGCCCACAACGCATATCTACCCGAATTTTTACCCGGTCTCATCTTATATCCGTCCCGAATTTTAACTACCCATACCCGGTCCTGTATATGAGAGAAATATATTAGGGTAGGATACGGGATGACCCTGTATCTGTCCCGATTTCGCCCCTACCTCCACTCAACTTCTACGGGATACCAACTCCGTACAACGAACACATCCGATGCAGCTTCAATGACTAGTTTGTGAAACTAGTCATTATTGTGCTAGTGTTCAGTGCTCTGACTAGTGCCTCACTGGACAAATATGATGAGTATATCACTCGAGGTACATAGTTGCAGACCTCTTTGAGTGTCATGTCTGATGATGTGTGTGGTGCCACACCAGACATGCCCGTTGAGTATCGAGCCTTTTGCAATTGGATGCCCTGTGCGGTATACGATGCTGCACTGGATGTGTACATTTTTTATGAGTGTAAGGTATCTCATACGTGTGTGTGTTACTCTCTGGTTGCCATATCTGATGCACCATGTTTAGTGCACATCGAACACACCAATCTTAACTCTATTCGAAATAGGGCTATCTCTTATCCAGTGGCACATACCCACTACAAACCAAACATGTCTTATGCATATGCAACACCACTAACTCACTTATATAGAACACTTTTTTAGTTGGGTTTAATCTTAAACTTCTATTGAGCTTTCATCACTAGACTTAACTATCAATCAAGCTACACATCTATACCCCTTTTTAGTACTATCAAAGAAAAAAATAGAAGTGCTATCATTAAACTATGTGTCCATCAACTCTATTGACACTTAGAATTAGTAAATCCTTAACCTTCTTGCTCATCATTTAAAAACCGGTAATTGAGTTCCATCCATAGACAGAAACATATAATCATAATCAAACACCAATTAATCATCATTTTTTGACCTACCTCAATTCACATATACAAATCACACGTTAGTCAATTCACGTACACAAATCACACGTAAGTCACATGCTTTTCACCTATTTCACAGAAATAAACGGCATTTCTCAATTGTCATTACAGGATCAAAAGGTGGCAGGTAAAATGACATCATACATGAGCCTATTCAGAAAAAATGGCATTTATCAATCAAAACCCAAGGTAAGTTCAGAAATTACAGCAACATCTGATTCAAATGAATGGATATTTAATTTATAACAGTCCATTCCTTGAGGGAAAAGAAAAAAAAAAGACAAAACGGTCCATTCTTATGCATGTCCTGCTAAAGCTAATGTGATACACATCCAGTGGCGCATGCTTTCAGAAAAAAAGGTGCTGCCAACGTGCTCCCATCTTATGCAGTCACGCGGGCAGCCTCACGCTGGGCTGCAAACTCCAGCTCCTCTACCGTGAAGGGGAGTGGCTTTGTCGGCGCGGGCAGGCGGCCAATGCTATCGACCTTATCTCGCTGCTTGGGTGGAGGCCTTGCTGCTTTTGGTAACAGGCGGCCCTTCTTCTCAAACCACTCAGGTTTCAGGAGTGCCCGGAATCCAAGTTTGTTGTAGTACACCAGCCTTACTGTCCCACCAGCAGCTTCCACGGCAGCTTTGGCCCTTGCAGTTGCCCTTGACACCTACAATATTCAGTGCATCTGCTGTTTGAGAATGGATGCCTCAACTTGCGAAATGATGATAGTAACCACAAATGGTCTCAGAACACTACTGAGAGAAAAATCATCATTTTGCCTTTCCAGTTGCCTACATCTTCCAACTTAAGATCATTTAGTATCAATTGATAGCTGGGCTCATACCAGATAATAATGATAGTAAAAGATACAAATATTGATAAGCTAAACTACCTAATCATCTCTACCGAAGTACCGAGAGACCAATCAGTACTCAAATGTTCATGTCTATGCATCAAATTTGTTCTGCCGCATATGGATTACAAGGAAATTGAACTCCCAAATCACCTCCAGGAAACAAAGCTATTACATATACTCAAATGATTACCGATTATGGCCAGGATAATAGATCATGTTGACATATAAGTTTAACACAACAGATTCGATTTTTAGTAGATGTCCGATTGCATGTTTTAAGCTTCAATCAACACATTAACCAAGGAGAAGAACATAATTTTCCTAGGCAAGAGCCAGAAGTTCGTTTTTTGAACATTGAAGATATGCATATCAATCCTGACAAGATGGATTGCAAGGAAATAAGAACTAGGCCTGTTTGGATGACATAGTTCTAGAAAACTGTGGCGTCATGAAACTGTGGTATTGTAATCCAAAGAGATACAAAACGATGGTTTAGAAGAAAAAAAAAAGAGGCCGAGAGTGTTGTTTCTAGAACTCCAAAAAGACTGGTTTTCAAAAAAAACATGGTTTTACAAGGCTTATTGTATCCAAACACCGAGCAGCTTTCGAAAACCAAAGTACTCCTGTTTTGCAAAACCATAGTATTTACCCGATACTCCAAAAATACGTTTATCTCCAAACAGGGCCTATAGGGTGAATTCCACACTTGGTTCTAGTAGAAATACTTTTTTTAATGGAAATCATGTTTACCTCAAGGTGAATAGGCCATTTGATTTCTTCTGCTCCACGGCCCATTAAACGAATTCCATCTTTTATTTGCTTCCCAATGGCACCTGTTTCCTGCCAAAGTGGAATACAGATGTTCATGTCATTAAACAAAAGCACAGTATTGTTCAAGAAATAATTCTATGTACCTTTAGTGTCTTCATGGTAATCAATTCAGAGGAATCAATTTTCCCAGCATTTATGAGTTTTGCAATTTTCCCCAGTCCACAGGGCTGATCAGAAAGGAACAATAATAAGTAATAACATCAAATACTGGCATACCAGCTGTAACAGAAAACAATTCAAACTTCAAGGAGGTTCAAGTCATGAATGGGGATGGATCAGTAATATCCACAATTTGTTCAATATATTCATCTCATATACAGCCAAAACAGTTCCTGAAGGCAGTATTGCTTTTTAAGTGTGGTGTGGAAGAAAATTGTTTGCTCCTTGATTTATATTTCTATAGTTGAGTTCAATTCCTGGTCGAAGCGAATTTTCAGACCTGGGTTAAAAAATCGCCTCGTTGTGTCTCACCCGCTCTCGGGCTACAGAAATTCTGTGCACCACCCTCCGGCCTGGGGGCTGTTGCAGAGTGGGCAGAGCCGGCCCCCGTTAGTGATTGGAGGCCAGGGTCCAGAGGTTTCCTTGTGGTTCAGTGACTTCTTACATGAATGTCATTGGGGCAGCTTAACGCCCTCCGGTTGAGTTTTTTATATTTCAATAGTTGTACACACTGAGGATAATTCCATGACCCATTCGTTACGCATTGTAAACTCCTTGATCCTTGTGTTTGCTTCTCAGAGGGCGCATGAATCCCAAGAATAGTAGTGTTTATTGTTTGTATCAATGACGTTTGTAGTTTTGTACATTTAGTCAATGATTTACTTAAATTTAATAACTTATACATGCGACATCTGAGCTTCAATACAATCAACTTTCTTAAAAATATCCATCCTCCAAAATGCAAATATCTTCTCAACTATTCTCCACCACATCTACCCTTCACATCAGAACCTAGGCGCTGACACACGTCACAACTGGTTTTGACATGACACAAAAGATGACGTCAAACAATACCACTGCTCCAATTAATGCCATCTATGTTGGACCAGGTTAGGAGAGCTACTATATGATGAAGGGAAATTTTGACCAATGCAGTAATAATCCAAGATCACTAAAATTTTCCAACCAATTGGATAGAGCTAAAAATCTTTATGGTTTCCTATATCCACACTAATTTATCCCTTAGGCTATCTCCAGCAGCTTACCCATCCCAATACCCATATTCAAACTCCACCCTGTGAACAATGCAGTCTACAATGCAAAACAGTGTTTTGGGTGACCATATGAGTGAACTGCTGGACACGGTCTTATTAAGCAATCCATACACACCATGTATCTAAATGCAGCCAAAGTCTAAAGCAAACTATGGGTCAAGAAGGCTATATTGAATAGAAACGTAGAGATGTAATCATGCTTCTTGAATTCTTGCAACATCATTTTCTCTCTTATTTTGTGTGTGTTCAACCAGTGATAAGAAAGCATACTCTACCTCAAAACTAACCTATAGCACACATTCAACTAGTCCAACTGCCCAATCGGTTCACATAAACATTGGCAAGTAAATTCATTAATGTGAATAATTATGTCCACAGCATTAATTCAAAACTAGGGCTCTACAATAGCATGCTTATTCAATAATACTGTCTGTCGAATTTGAAACAAAACTAAGGAAGAAGAGCGAAGTTGCAGCATATTTTAGTTATTTCAGCATGTTTACGTTCCGTTGATTTTTCATCCACCTACATCTCTGCAAGGCCATTTCTGACAGGATTGTGCTTGCAGAAACAACAATGCAGCAGGGTTTGTACCATATAGATGAAACTGTAACCTTTTGTTGCCATGTTTCTTCTTTTAAGCTCATTGTGCTTCCTTTAAGAATAATAATTCTACTAAAGATCCCAAAATCATTTAACAAAATTGCCTCATGGCAGGTCAGGTAGCACTATCCCAACAAATGATGTAAAAATGACATCTACATGAACCAAAACCAACATAAAACAAACCACAATTCTAAGCATTTTTCATAGTGCACAATGAAGGTCAGGCCTGTCGCAGTGGTAAGTCTCTCCACTTTTCTATGCTAGAGATCCTAGGTTCAAATCAGCCTCCATGCAAAATAAGCAAGGTTAAGGCAGCCTAAAATCCCTTGCCAGGACCACCTTGTATAGGACCTTTCAGAGCATCTCCAACAAGAAGTCCTATATTTGAATCCTCAAAATTTAAATAGGGCCTGATTTAAAGTGTTTAGGGCCACAAAAATGTTTGCAGCTCCAACAATTGAGTTCTATATCATATTGTTAGGAAATAAATCATGTTATTTAGTAAATAAAAGGTTATGAATAGTGTATAAATGAGAATAGGACTCCGGTATATGAGGTACTATATTTAGTACCCGAAAGACCGAGCCCTATAACTGTTTGATGATTTTTTGTAAAATAGGCCCCTGTTGGAGCATGTTTCTTGTGTTAGGGCCCTATATTTCAAATTAGGACCTCGTTTAGGGCTCTTGTTGGAGATGCTCTAAGAAAGCCCTTTTTCAATAGTTCACATTAAATAGTCAATAAATGCTACTTTTGAGACCTTTAATCATAATATGTTAAATAAAAAAGGTTCAGGAAACTGGCTAGTAATAGGCTAAATTCAAAATTTTCGTCTAATAGCGACATCTATAGCTACCCCAGCTTCCTTGTGATTAAAAGGCTTTGCTATTTTTCACATTGCTAACAAAACTTTCATTAGATGAACATAAAAGATGAGAAATGAAACTATGCCAACCCAGGACGCAGATTGACCACCTCATGTGCAAGCCAACTTTCGTACCATATAACTATGTAGCATTTTTCAATCAGGCGTCATTTTTTATCATCTAAATCAGTAGCATTTTGTCTCATACAAATGGTAGCGTTTTCAATCAAGCATCATTTGAGCAAATAAGTAAAACACATCAATGTACTGGTTGGAAACAAGGAATGAAAATGCCCATATATCATCAAGAAGACAAGAATCTCCCGAGATGAGGACGTGGCTGAACACCTCTCCTGAAGAGAGAAGGGAAATGAAAGGGGATATTTAAGCAGGAGATACTGCAGAAATGGGACGGGCCTGAAATGTGAGTGAGAAGGGGTTCTTGAATCCACGGCGGGGCAGGCGGCGGCGGAGCGGGGTCTGGCCACCCTCGAAGCCGAACCTAGCGGTGCCTCGCGCTTTCTGCCCCTTGTGGCCGCGTCCCGCCGTCTTCCCCTTGCCGGAGCCGATCCCGCGTCCCTTGCGCGTCTTCTGCTTCCGCGCGCCCGGGTTGTCACACAGGTCGTTGAGCCGCAGCAGGGTCCCTACCGTCCGCGGTGCCCTCGCCGCGACCGCTGTGGCATAGGATGAGGATGCGGAGGCCACTCTTGGGGCGATGGGTAGCGGCGGGTGAGGAAGTGGGAGGCGGCGGGTCGGGGCGGCGGCGGCGGCGGCGGTGCGGATGAGGAGGTGGGAGGCGCGGCGCCACATGGCTAGCGGTGTTGTTTGCGGGCCTAATTGCCGGTTCGGGTGCGCCGGGGCTGAGGTTTTAGGGTTCATTTTCTTATTTTTTATTTTTATTATTATCTTTTCAAATATATTTTTAGACCTAGTTTCAAATCTCTACTAACTATTAAGAGTAAAGTGTAGACTGCCCCCGCCGCGGTTCCCCTCCCGCCCGCGGATCACGCGCCCGCCCGCCACCTAAGGATGAAAACGGCCGGTAACGGTCGGAAAAAACCTCTCACCGTTTTCACCCGCATAAATTTTTGTTCGGTCGTAATCGGTAAACGGGAAAGTCGGAAACGGATAACGGTCGGTAAATTCCGGTATATCGAAAACGGATAAATCCGAGCAAAATAGCTCGAAATTGATCGGGAAACGGTAACTGTAATCGGAAAAGCTCACAATAAACAAATCCTAACCACACAGATGTTCATTCACATCCACATACAAGTCTCATTCACAAAAGTACACAAAACACAATCTTGTCCACATATAATTGGTCATACACTCATCCATGTCCACTCTTAAATTATAACACACAACACATAAGTCTTAAAACACGATTGTTCATTCACATTCACATACAAGTCTCAACCACACAAATATACAATACATAGTCATGACCACACATAAATGATCATACATGTTCACTAAAGTTTTAACCACATAGTATATAAGTCTTAAACACACGATACATAAACTAGAAATCATGTGGCATGTCGTCTGGAACACTTGATATATCTTCTATGACATCTAAAACCCTAATCTCTAAACCCTAACGAGTATAGTTCTTACCTCCTTTGTTTTTTTTTGTGGACCGGAAAAATACGGTTAAAATACGGGAAAATACCGGATTTTCCCGAGAATTCCGAAAACGGACGGTAAATATGTCTCACCGTTTACCGTACCGTTTTCGTAATAACACATCCCGTTTCCGTCCCGTTTTCCGTATATCCCGAAAAATATGAAAATGGTCGGAAAAATCTGGTAAACGGTACCGGGAATTTACCGAATTTTACCGACCATTTACATCCTTACCGCCACCCCCGCCGCGATTCTGCTCCCGCCCGCGGATTACGCGCTCTCCCCTCCCGCCCGTGGATTACGCGCTCTCCCCTCCCCCCTCGCCGCGATTCTCCTCCCTCACGCGCCCGAGCGCGGCGAGGTCGAACTCGGAGAAGAAGGGGCCCTGCAGGGCGGTGTTGACGCAGTGCACGGCGCAGAGCTTCCCTTCCTGCACCTCGTGGTAGAGCAGCCCGTCGTTGCTCGCCGCCTCCCTCACGCGCCCGAGCCCCCCCCCCCCCCCCCTTCACGCGCCCGAGATAGGCAGGAGGAGGGGCGATGCCTTCGACCTCCTGCCACAATCTCCTCGACCTCGCCGCGGCCGACGAGGTGCCCCTGTCGTCGCCAACGCCGCTCCGCCTCCCGCGCGTCATGTCTGTCGCGTCCCCGGCCTCACCCACCTCGCCGCCCCGCGCCCGCCACGCCGCGTCATCGTCTTCCACCGCTTGCCACTCCACGCGTCGCCCTTCGGGTTCGCCTTCTCCGTCGACGCCGGCACCGTCGCGTACCAGCTCCGCTCGGGGCTGCCCGCCAACGCGCCCGTCCTCCACATCGGCACCCTCCCAGCCGCCGCGGCCGAAGCCGCCTCAGATGAGCTGTCTGACTACCTGCTGGCCATTTTCTCGTGCCTTCCCGTGTACCTCCCCTTCGAGATCGACATGGGCCAGCTCAGATCGGTGGTCTCGGTGCCGGAGACGGAGGATGCGGTGCGGCGGGTGACCGAGGCGTACAAGGGACGACGCATCATGGTCGGTGTCGACGACGCGATCTGTTCAAGGGGATCGAGCTCAAGTTCCTGGCGATGGGAGCAGCTGCTCGTGGAGGACGGGAGCTCCGCGGCCGCGCCGTGCTCGTGCAGATTGCCAACCCTGCGTGCAGCGAGGGGCGCGACATGCAGGGCGTGCAGGACGAGGCCAGGGCCATCAGCGCCTGGGTCAATGCGCGCTTTGGCACCCCCGGGTACACGCCGATCATGCTCATCGACGCCCTGGTGACGCCGCAGGAGAAGGCCGCCTACTACGCGGCTGCCGAGTGCTGCGTCGTCAGTGCCGCGACGGGCTCCACCGGATCCCCTACATCTACACGGTGTGCCGGCAGGAGAACACCGCGCTCGGAGACGACTCGCCCAAGCGGAGCATCATCGTGCTCTCGGAGTTCGTCAGTTGCTCCTCGTCCCTGAGCGGCGCGATCCACGTCAACCCGTGGAGCGTGGAGTCCGTGGCGGAGGCCATGAACGTAGCGCTGCGGATGCCGGAGGCCGAGCAGCGGCTACAGAAGCACTACAGATTCCGATGAAGTGCTTTCAGGTTATCATGCTCCACTGATAGGCTGACAGAAGTTATGGTTCTTCAGATTCTGGTTTTCTTCAAACAAGGTTTGCACCTCTTTCTTAGCTTTCAAGGACATCCCTTTTTGGCCAAAAAAAGATAACGACCTGCAACACCATGCAGCCTGATGATTTCAGGGAATGTAATTCACATTGTTTATTGAATTAGAGTGAACACTTTTTAAGCTTTTTCTAAGTAACAACCAACTCAAAAGAAAACAATGGAGCTATTGTCAATGCTTATCCCAAACCACAGTCCAGTTTTTCTCTGGCAGTTTAGAATTTACACTAACAAGAGATATAATGAAATATATTTTCTTGTATAGAAAAAGAAATATGATGTTGTTCTCTTCCTCCGTGCAGTTAACTGCTACCCTGGCCACAATTTTCTGTTACTTTGCAGTTTATTTCCATTCAACATGAGTCATGTTGTTTTTTTACTCTTCATACAACATTTCGAGTTGCCATGATTTCAATGCAACTGTCTTGTGCTTTCAGCCTCACATAGCCATAAGTCCTTTTTCATGCTTTTGAGTTGTGAGTATTGACCAGAACTAAATGCCTCCTCTGTCGTTGCACTTTGGGCACAGGGATAAGCTAGAGCTTAAAGCCGTGAAAGACGGTTCTGCAAGCTATGCTGCTCTGGAAAAGAAAGCAGAGTTGTATGAAAAGTTATCCAGAGGCAGCTACCTGATGAAGAAAACAAAAATGGTACTATATTCATAGCATCTGAGCATTTAGTGCATAGTCATACAACACGATGAATATGAATTGAGCTTTCAATATAAGATATTGAAATTTTAGGTGCTGGGTTATTGTATACCAGTAGGCACATGAAACGGAGCAGTCCTAGGCTATGCCAGGGCCAACATATTTTTCATGCTGTGAGGTACTGTTCATGGTGTTCTTAGGATTAAATTTGTTATTTAAAGATAAGGTTAGATTGAGTTGATTCCTTGATTTTAGAGAATGGTCTCTTAAAAGACAAGTTACTCATCCATGTGAGGATGGAATTCTGGTTAATCAATAAATGACAAATAAGTGGATCTAGACTATCTCCTTATCTATTCCTGTCCTTGCGGTGTAGTTGATGGGAATCGGCATAAGTGCACTGCTTGGATGAAGGGCCATCGAATTTATGCCCTTGACATACTATCTTTTATGTTCAGACACTTCATTAATTTATTAGGTACCTGATTTGAGATCTCAAGTAAAAAAATCCATGATACCTATTGTTTGATACTTGCTTGATACAAGTTTCGGACAATATTCATGACATGGTGAGATCAGTGAACATCATTGCCAATAGCCCAGTAGTGATATCAATATATCACTGAACTTCTTGGCTTCAGCACATTTTCCTCTCTTTGTAATATATTATTGAACTTCTCGACTTTAACACCTTGATTTCTCGTGGCGATATAATGTGGCCGCTTTGGATTTTGTACAATGACGTGTTGTGACCTTTTGATTGACTTGCACGATGTGGTACATCTGCAGGGAAGTTCATGAGGAAGTAACTGAGGCAAGGCAGAAGGCCTCAACGGTAAGATCTCGACGACAAGAGCAGGATGCTGCTCGTCGAGAGAAACTCAGCCAAGCTTACCTGAAGAAACGATTAGAGAAGTTGATTGCTGAAACACAGGTCTCTACTAACTATTAAGGCATTAGTGTAGACTGCCCCCACCTCCCCTCTGCCCGTGGCAACCCCCACCCACCCGCAAACCCCGCAAGCAAGCCGCCGTCTTCCGCCCGCAAACCCTGGAAGCAAGCGCCGTCTTCCGCACGAAAACCCCGCAAGCAAGCAGTCGTCATCCGCGCGCAAATCCTGCAAGCAAGTCGTCGTCTTCCGCGATATGGGGTATAGCCCAGCTCCATCTTTGTACACTGATATTTTTGCTCTCTGTTAGTTGGTCTTATACCTTGAGAAAGTACTATAATGTTTAGTGAAATACTGAAAGTTTAGTCCTTTGTGTATTTTTGTTCTATGTCAGTTGGTCTTGGAATGTAAGTAGTGAGGGGTTTCTAATTGGTTGGTAATTCAGAATTGTTCGAAATTTCATGGATGGACATATTTACATTTTATAATTGTTGTTGTGTTTTTGGTATACCAACTGAAACTTTAGTTCTTTGCATTTTTTGCTCTGTCGGTTGGTCCTGGAATATAGGTAGTGGGTGGTTTCTAATTGGTTGGTAATTCTGAATTGTTTGAATTTCATGGGTGGACATATTTACATTTTATGTTGTGTTTTGGTATACCAAGCGAAATATTGTGGCCCTGTTTGGATCTCTCCATATAATCATTATCTGCTAAACTTTTGTTGTTAGGATCCAAACATACCCAACTAATAGGCTAAATAATTGTGTTATTGTGGCCACTAGATATTTGTCGCTTCAAGGTTTTGAAGTAGCTCACGTTATAGCTTGTGGAGCAGAAGGGTGCAAACGATGAGGTACTCCAAGCTATCTTGTTTCCTTCTTCGTTCCATCTCATGTTTCATTAGTGATTAGAACTACAATCATCAAATGATGGATTTGACTAGACTTGTTCTACTTGTACTTTTCTGTGTGCATTGCAGAACATGGAGGTGGCGGTTGAGAGGAGCTTGTGGAACCTGTCAAGTGGTAGGGACCGATGGATGGGCTGGAGGCGCTAGCTGACAGCTTATGTGTGCTATATAGTCGTCCGTTAGCTCCTTATATATATGTACAACACTAGCAACTCAACTTAAATTCGCTGGAAGATTGTATTTATATGTGCAACCATTAAATCGGTGTATGCTAATGTCCAATTCTGTTGTATTCTGTTTTTTATAAACTTGCAAGCTATTACTTGTATCATGGCCATTGTACACATGTATGCTTTTTTGTACGGTGCACTTGCATCTGTCTCTATTTCACTCTCTCACTCATCTGCTTTTTTTATGCTTCTCTTTCGGATATACTATTGAACACATAGATAACCAGACATTTTGTCCAATATTTTGTATTGTGTTGCAACACACGGACACCTAACTAGATGGGCTTCCGAGCAAACCTTCTTCAGACCCCCAAGGAAATATAAGATCCGATCAGATATGTATCGTGCTCATCCCAGCGTACTCCCGTTGCAACGCACGGGCACACACCTAGTCTATACTTATGACTAGTTTAGAAACTCTATTTTCCCAAGAGAAAATGAATTAATCGTTGTTAAACCAAACATATCTTAGGTTACTCAAAATCGTCGGCTCGCAGCAGCTTTCTCATAGCTGACAGCAAACAATCAGATTTTTAAGAATATGTAGTTGAACCAAACGCCGGTAGATTCCTAAAAATCTTATTGTAGTTGTGAGATGTGACAAGTTGTTGTGACATGTGACAAAGTTGTTGCGAGCTGACGGTTTTTTGAAAGATAAAATATGTTTAGTTCAACAACTGTCAAATGTAGATTCTATAAGAGCATGACAGTTTGTAACATGGATAACTGAAGTCTGGAAAATCTAGGATAGAAAGTGATTCTAAATTAAACTAGAGAAATCCGTAGATTTTTAGTAATATATTATGTTGTTGCACCTGTTTGGTTGAGATTTTAGATTTTTGACAATGAATCTTTGGTTCAGAACATAATTCGCAAAAATATAGAATCTCAACCAAATGGATACAACAACATAATAGATTCATGAAAATCTATAAATTTATTTAGTTTAATTCAAAATCATCTTGTACCTAGATTTTTCATATTCCTATCACCTATGTCACTAAGCATATAATTAACTATAGTTAACCGTTGTTTCAACTAAACATAGTTAACCTATGTCATTATGCTTTAAAAAAACTATAGTTAACCGTTGTTTCAACTAAACATATTTAGTTTTCCACGACCATCAACTCGTAATAGCTTTCTCATAGCTCAAAGTTAGAACTAGATTTTCAAAATGTAGAACTGACCAAACATACACTTAGACTAACTCCAACAAGAATATGTAAAAATGGGAATCTTCTTGCTCCCCACATTAAATGATAAAAAGCTAAAATTCGAACCATAGTTGTTAGTTCTAAATCCACATTTACACTCATTTAGCCATTAGAACACTCATATATTTGAATTTTATAATCTATACTTAAACATAAATGAAAATTATAACAACATATGAACACTTTGGTAGTCTGAATACATGTTTGGGTTATGCAATCGGCTGAAAGACGAGACACAAATGTTATCATGTCCAACCGAGTATTTAAATACACGTTTAAGAATATATATATATATATATATGGTATATTAGGAGCCCTGAGCTTCCAATAACTAGAGGAAGCCCAGGGCAGACAGTGCAATACGGTCGAGCCGGACCAGGTCCACACGTCTATAAAAGAAAATCTCGAGTGCTAGGATTCAGTTTTCACGCCCCATCCAGATTCATTATCGACGGCGCATGCGACGACGACGGTTGCCCAATAGCGCGCGCAGCGGTGGCTGTGGCTCCTCGACCTCGACATGCGGTGGCGGCGGTTCCTCGATCCGTAGTAGAGACGGCGGTTCCCAGGTCGGCGGCAGCGGCTCCCCGATCTAGAGGGCGAGCGACGACAGTGCCCTTGTGCGGGCAAGCGACGGGGTTCCCGGGGCCCCGATGTGGCGGCACTTCCACGGTCGGCGAGCAAGCGACGCCCCTCGATGTGCGAGTAGCGACGGCAACACACGAGGCTTGAGGTTCGAGCGGCGTCACGGAAGGTGTGAGGTGTGCGCACCGACGATCGCGCATGACATCCTCCGATCCGGAGCAGTTCGGACGACCCCAATGATGACATACATCTGTGCTTATGTCGTTGACGACGTCCTCCGGCGGCTACCTCCTTCGATTCGTGTTTTTTTTCGATTATTGTGTTTTATGCCTATCATATGTATTATTTATGCTAAAAATTGTATGATTTTATGCTTAAACACGGAGTTCGTATATCAGTTTGCTGCATGCATATTTTTTGCATACACATTGGAAAGGCAATTCCTTAATTTATACTGTTCGTAATTTGTGCGCATGCAATGAAAACTCCCACGATTTTGCCACAATTTTTGGATCTGTATAAAAATAGAAACTGCATGCACGCGGCTGCCATGTTTTTTGGATCTATCATAAAAATAGGATTGTAATAACAACCTACTAGATCTATCAACCTCTCACATTAACTCGGTGTTTACGCTTATAATTGAGGGATTTTATGCTCAAAACTTAAGGTTTTACGCTACACCTGGAGATGCGTCCACCAGTAAACAACATGCCAGATTTTTTACGCACCGTAACGAATTGCATAAATACCTACACCGTGTAGTATAATTTGTATCAGTATATATCATAAACTAGTTCTAATGCGTTTAGTTGCATGACTGTTGTAGGGATCCTATATTTATAAAGGAAATAAAACATTAAATGCGATTTTTTGTTTCTATGCATACAATTCATTTCCTTTCATTGCATATTCTTTCCATCATAAATTCGTGTGCATGCAGCTGTTAACATATTTTTACGCAGTATACCCAATTGCATAATTATCTACACAGTGTAGCATATTTAGTATCACTATATATCATAAAATAATCATTACGAGTCTAGCAGCATGGCTGTTGCAGCTATCCTAAATTCATAGAGGAAATAAAACATTTAAAATAGAAACCGCCACACATATCTTTCCTAAATTTACGCGCATGTAAGGGAACGTGTTTGACTTATGCATACATTTTGCCATAATTTTTGGATCTGTATAAAAATAGAAACCACATGTATGCGATTGCCATATTTTTGGATCTGCCATAAAGATAGGATCGTAATAACAACCTACCAGAGCTATCAACCTCTCACATTGGCTAGATATTTACGCTTATAATTGAGAGATTTTATGCTCAAAACTTAAGGTTTTTACGCTCCAACCTGGAGATGCGTCCACCAGTGAACAACATGCTAGATTTTTTTACGCAGTGTACCGAATTGCATAAATACTTACATCGTGTAGTATAATTAGTATAAGTATATATCATAAACTAGTTCTAATGTGTTTAGCTGCATGGTTGTTGGAGGGATCCTATATTTATGAAGCAAATTAAACATTAAATACGATTTTTGTTTCTATGTATGCAATTCATTTCCTTTCATTGCACATTTTTCCATCATAAATTCGTGTGCATGAAGCTGGTAACAGATTTTTACGCAGTATACCGAATTGCATAATTATCTACATAGTGTAGCATATTTAGTATCAGTATATATCATAAAATGGTCCTTACACGTCTAGTTGCATGGCTGTTGCAACGATCTTAAATTTATGGAGGAAATAAAGTATTTAGAAATAGAAACCACCACACATATCTTTCCTAAATTTATGCGCATGCATTGGATCGTGTTTGACCCATGCATGCATTTTCCTTTTTTTGCGCTAACATACGTGGGGCAGGTGGCACACCCGACAGTCTGGTTGGACACGCTGGGTTGAACCAGTTTGCAGAGGTGGTCGGCCTAAACTCCCTTTAACTATTGAAAGCCTAGTGTTCCTATCATACCTGTCATATATATATACTAGGTGTGTGCCCGTGCGTTGCAACGGGAGTACGCTGGGATGAGCACGATACATATCTGATCGGATCTTATATTTCCTTGGGGGTCTGAAGAAGGTTTGCTCGGAAGCCCATCTAGTTAGGTGTCCGTGTGTTGCAACACAATACAAAATATTGGACAAAATGTCTGGTTATCTATGTGTTCAATAGTATATCCGAAAGAGAAGCATAAAAAAAGCAGATGAGTGAGAGAGTGAAATAGAGACAGATGCAAGTGCACCGTACAAAAAAGCATACATGTGTACAATGGCCATGATACAAGTAATAGCTTGCAAGTTTATAAAAAACAGAATACAACAGAATTGGACATTAGCATACACCGATTTAATGGTTGCACATATAAATACAATCTTCCAGCGAATTTAAGTTGAGTTGCTAGTGTTGTACATATATATAAGGAGCTAACGGACGACTATATAGCACACATAAGCTGTCAGCTAGCGCCTCCAGCCCATCCATCGGTCCCTACCACTTGACAGGTTCCACAAGCTCCTCTCAACCACCACCTCCATGTTCTGCAATGCACACAGAAAAGTACAAGTAGAACAAGTCTAGTCAAATCCATCATTTGATGATTGTAGTTCTAATCACTAATGAAACATGAGATGGAACGAAGAAGGAAACAAGATAGCTTGGAGTACCTCATCGTTTGCACCCTTCTGCTCCACAAGCTATAACGTGAGCTACTTCAAAACCTTGAAGCGACAAATATCTAGTGGCCACAATAACACAATTATTTAGCCTATTAGTTGGGTATGTTTGGATCCTAACAACAAAAGTTTAGCAGATAATGATTATATGGAGAGATCCAAACAGGGCCACAATATTTCGCTTGGTATACCAAAACACAACATAAAATGTAAATATGTCCACCCATGAAATTCAAACAATTCAGAATTACCAACCAATTAGAAACCACCCACTACCTATATTCCAGGACCAACCGACAGAGCAAAAAATGCAAAGAACTAAAGTTTCAGTTGGTATACCAAAAACACAACAACAATTATAAAATGTAAATATGTCCATCCATGAAATTTCGAACAATTCTGAATTACCAACCAATTAGAAACCCCTCACTACTTACATTCCAAGACCAACTGACATAGAACAAAAATACACAAAGGACTAAACTTTCAGTATTTCACTAAACATTATAGTACTTTCTCAAGGTATAAGACCAACTAACAGAGAGCAAAAATATCAGTGTACAAAGATGGAGCTGGGCTATACCCCATATCGCGGAAGACGACGACTTGCTTGCAGGATTTGCGCGCGGATGACGACTGCTTGCTTGCGGGGTTTTCGTGCGGAAGACGGCGCTTGCTTCCAGGGTTTGCGGGCGGAAGACGGCGGCTTGCTTGCGGGGTTTGCGGGTGGGTGGGGGTTGCCACGGGCAGAGGGGAGGTGGGGGCAGTCTACACTAATGCCTTAATAGTTAGTAGAGACCTGTGTTTCAGCAATCAACTTCTCTAATCGTTTCTTCAGGTAAGCTTGGCTGAGTTTCTCTCGACGAGCAGCATCCTGCTCTTGTCGTCGAGATCTTACCGTTGAGGCCTTCTGCCTTGCCTCAGTTACTTCCTCATGAACTTCCCTGCAGATGTACCACATCGTGCAAGTCAATCAAAAGGTCACAACACGTCATTGTACAAAATCCAAAGCGGCCACATTATATCGCCACGAGAAATCAAGGTGTTAAAGTCGAGAAGTTCAATAATATATTACAAAGAGAGGAAAATGTGCTGAAGCCAAGAAGTTCAGTGATATATTGATATCACTACTGGGCTATTGGCAATGATGTTCACTGATCTCACCATGTCATGAATATTGTCCGAAACTTGTATCAAGCAAGTATCAAACAATAGGTATCATGGATTTTTTTACTTGAGATCTCAAATCAGGTACCTAATAAATTAATGAAGTGTCTGAACATAAAAGATAGTATGTCAAGGGCATAAATTCGATGGCCCTTCATCCAAGCAGTGCACTTATGCCGATTCCCATCAACTACACCGCAAGGACAGGAATAGATAAGGAGATAGTCTAGATCCACTTATTTGTCATTTATTGATTAACCAGAATTCCATCCTCACATGGATGAGTAACTTGTCTTTTAAGAGACCATTCTCTAAAATCAAGGAATCAACTCAATCTAACCTTATCTTTAAATAACAAATTTAATCCTAAGAACACCATGAACAGTACCTCACAGCATGAAAAATATGTTGGCCCTGGCATAGCCTAGGACTGCTCCGTTTCATGTGCCTACTGGTATACAATAACCCAGCACCTAAAATTTCAATATCTTATATTGAAAGCTCAATTCATATTCATCGTGTTGTATGACTATGCACTAAATGCTCAGATGCTATGAATATAGTACCATTTTTGTTTTCTTCATCAGGTAGCTCGCCTCTGGATAACTTTTCATACAACTCTGCTTTCTTTTCCAGAGCAGCATAGCTTGCAGAACCGTCTTTCACGGCTTTAAGCTCTAGCTTATCCCTGTGCCCAAAGTGCAACGACAGAGGAGGCATTTAGTTCTGGTCAATACTCACAACTCAAAAGCATGAAAAAGGACTTATGGCTATGTGAGGCTGAAAGCACAAGACAGTTGCATTGAAATCATGGCAACTCGAAATGTTGTATGAAGAGTAAAAAAACAACATGACTCATGTTGAATGGAAATAAACTGCAAAGTAACAGAAAATTGTGGCCAGGGTAGCAGTTAACTGCACGGAGGAAGAGAACAACATCATATTTCTTTTTCTATACAAGAAAATATATTTCATTATATCTCTTGTTAGTGTAAATTCTAAACTGCCAGAGAAAAACTGGACTGTGGTTTGGGATAAGCATTGACAATAGCTCCATTATTTTCTTTTGAGTTGGTTGTTACTTAGAAAACGCTTAAAAAGTGTTCACTCTAATTCAATAAACAATGTGAATTACATTCCCTGAAATCATCAGGCTGCATGGTGTTGCAGGTCGTTATCTTTTTTTGGCCAAAAAGGGATGTCCTTGAAAGCTAAGAAAGAGGTGCAAACCTTGTTTGAAGAAAACCAGAATCTGAAGAACCATAACTTCTGTCAGCCTATCAGTGGAGCATGATAACCTGAAAGCACTTCATCGGAATCTGTAGTGCTTCTGTAGCCGCTGCTCGGCCTCCGGCATCCGCAGCGCTACGTTCATGGCCTCCGCCACGGACTCCACGCTCCACGGGTTGACGCGGATCGCGCCGCTCAGGGACGAGGAGCAACTGACGAACTCCGAGAGCACGATGATGCTCCGCTTGGGCGAGTCGTCTCCGAGCGCGGTGTTCTCCTGCCGGCACACCGTGTAGATGTAGGGGATCCGGTGGAGCCCGTCGCGGCACTGACGACGCAGCACTCGGCAGCCGCGTAGTAGGCGGCCTTCTCCTGCGGCGTCACCAGGGCGTCGATGAGCATGATCGGCGTGTACCCGGGGGTGCCAAAGCGCGCATTGACCCAGGCGCTGATGGCCCTGACCTCGTCCTGCACGCCCTGCATGTGGCGCCCCTCGCTGCGCGCAGGGTTGGCAATCTGCACGAGCACGGCGCGGCCGCGGAGCTCCCGTCCTCCACGAGCAGCTGCTCCCATCGCCAGGAACTTGAGCTCGATCCCCTTGAACAGATCGCGTCGTCGACACCGACCATGATGCGTCGTCCCTTGTACGCCTCGGTCACCCGCCGCACCGCATCCTCCGTCTCCGGCACCGAGACCACCGATCTGAGCTGGCCCATGTCGATCCCGAAGGGGAGGTACACGGGAAGGCACGAGAAATTGGCCAGCAGGTAGTCAGACAGCTCATCTGAGGCGGCTTCGGCCGCGGCGGCTGGGAGGGTGCCGATGTGGAGGACGGGCGCGTTGGCGGGCAGCTCCGAGCGGAGCTGGTACGCGACGGTGCCGGCGTCGATGGAGAAGGCGAACCCGAAGGGCGACGCGTGGAGTGGCAAGCGGTGGGAGACGATGACGCGGCGTGGCAGGCGCGGGCGGCGAGGTGGGTGAGGCCGGGGACGCGACAGACATGACGCGCGGGAGGCGGAGCGGCGTTGGCGACGACAGGGGCACCTCGTCGGCCGCGGCGAGGTCGAGGAGATTGTGGCAGGAGGTCGAAAGAATCGCCCCTCCTCCTGCCTATCTCGGGCGCGTGAAGGGGGGGCTCGGGCGCGTGAGGGAGGCGGCGAGCAACGACGAGCTGCTCTACCACGAGGTGTAGGAAGGGAAGCTCTGCGCCGTGCACTGCGTCAACACCGCCCTGCAGGGCCCCTTCTTCTCTGAGTTCGACCTCGCCGCGCTCGGGCGCGTGAGGGAGGAGAATCGCGGCGAGGGGGGAGGGGAGAGCGCGTAATCCGCGGGCGGGAGGGGAGAGCGCGTAATCCGCGGGCGGGAGGGGAGAGCGCGTAATCCGCGGGCGGGAGCGGAATCGCGGCGGGGGTGGCGGGCGGGCGCGTGATCCGCGGGCGGGAGGGGAACCGCAGCGGGGGCAGTCTACACTTTACTCTTAATAGTTAGTAGATATATATATATATATCTCTACTACTCTATAAGACAATAGTGTAGACGTACACACCTACTTTGGTGCACGGGTCTGCCTACAGACGCCCGCTCTCTCTCTCGCGCCCCCGCTCTCTGCGCCCGGCTGTCTCCGACCCCGCTCTCTGCGCCCCCGACGCCCCCGCTCTCTCCAACCCCGCCAGCAGCGCCATCCCCGCCCGCAGCGCCCCCGACGTCCCGGCTGTCGCGCATGGAAGGTCGCCATCCCCGCGATCCTTATGGAAGCGCCCCGGCTGTTGGCTGCTCCAAGAAAGGAATTAGCGTCGTGTGGAGGACCCGCCCCGCTCTCTGCGCCCCCGACGCGCCGCCATCGCATTCCCCGCGTGGTCTGCTACAAGGAAAGGTCCGCGTGTGGTCCGTTGCCGCCATTCCCCGCCCCCGCTCTCCTCTCTTGGCTCTCCTCTCTCTGCTGCAGCCGGCGCCCGCCAGGTCCGCGCCCACCAGCCGCAATCGTCCGCCATCTCCTCGAGCCTCTTAGTTTTGCGCAAATCGAGCTGCGCAAATCGAGCTGCGCAAATCGGGCCTTCCATCCATGGCAGCCGCGCCCCTACAGTCAAAGATTCGCGGCTGCCTTCCCCCAATTGCTCCCCCTCCTCTCTCCCTACTTACGTACACCACACCTGCCCCTTCCTTTCTCCAAATTAGCCGCAGTCCGCGTCCACAACTGTCATCGGTGCTCTCTCCAAGTGTCGCGCCACTGTGCCGCTGCCGGCGACGAAGAAGGAGCCCCGCTCCGAACCTCCGGTGTGCCGCCCGCAATTTTCTGCTCACCGCCGGCGTTCCAAGGTATACTTCAACAGCATTTTGCAGGCAGTAATTTCCTCCCATGTTGTCTCGTAGTTTCATTTTGCAGGCAGTAATTTCCTCCCATGTTGTCTCGTAGTTTCATTTTGCAGGCAGTAATTTGGTTAGGCACTGATATGTACAGAAAACTGGTTAGTTACAATATGGTTAGGCACTGATATGGTTAGGCACTGATTTTTATGTGGATTTCATAGCGTATTGATTTAATGGTATGAATTGTTCAGGCACTGATATGGTTAGGCACTGATTTTTTGCCAAAACACAATTATTTCAGTTGAAGGCTATAATATGTGAGAATGATGTTTCTGAAGTGAGTTCATTTTTCGGTGCAGATTGTTGCAATAAGGGATATCATACCTCCTGCTGTTGTGTAGCTCACATTCTTCCAGTCATTGTCAATTCTCCCAGGTACATTTCTCCCATGTTGGACCTATACATTTTGCATCAAGTAATTTGCTTTCATAACGTATTGATTTAATGGTATGAATTGTTCAGGCACTGATATGGTTAGGCACTGATTTTTTGCCAAAACACAATTATTTCAGTTGAAGGCTATAATATGTGAGAATGATGTTTCTGAAGTGAGTTCATTTTTCGGTGCAGATTGTTGCAATAAGGGATATCATACCTCCTGCTGTTGTGTAGCTCACATTCTTCCAGTCATTGTCAATTCTCCCAGGTACATTTCTCCCATGTTGGACCTATACATTTTGCATCAAGTAATTTGCTTTCATAACGTATTGATTTAATGGTATGAATTGTTCAGGCACTGATATGGTTAGGCACTGATTTTTTGCCAAAACACAATTATTTCAGTTGAAGGCTATAATATGTGAGAATGATGTTTCTGAAGTGAGTTCATTTTTCGGTGCAGATTGTTGCAATAAGGGATATCATACCTCCTGCTGTTGTGTAGCTCACATTCTTCCAGTCATTGTCAATTCTCCCAGGTACATTTCTCCCATGTTGGACCTATACATTTTGCATCAAGTAATTTGCTTTCATAACGTATTGATTTAATGGTATGAATTGTTCAGGCACTGATATGGTTAGGCACTGATTTTTTGCCAAAACACAATTATTTCAGTTGAAGGCTATAATATGTGAGAATGATGTTTCTGAAGTGAGTTCATTTTTCGGTGCAGATTGTTGCAATAAGGGATATCATACCTCCTGCTGTTGTGTAGCTCACATTCTTCCAGTCATTGTCAATTCTCCCAGGTACATTTCTCCCATGTTGGACCTATACATTTTGCATCAAGTAATTTGCTTTCATAACGTATTGATTTAATGGTATGAATTGTTCAGGCACTGATATGGTTAGGCACTGATTTTTTGCCAAAACACAATTATTTCAGTTGAAGGCTATAATATGTGAGAATGATGTTTCTGAAGTGAGTTCATTTTTCGGTGCAGATTGTTGCAATAAGGGATATCATACCTCCTGCTGTTGTGTAGCTCACATTCTTCCAGTCATTGTCAATTCTCCCAGGTACATTTCTCCCATGTTGGACCTATACATTTTGCATCAAGTAATTTGCTTTCATAACGTATTGATTTAATGGTATGAATTGTTCAGGCACTGATATGGTTAGGCACTGATTTTTTGCCAAAACACAATTATTTCAGTTGAAGGCTATAATATGTGAGAATGATGTTTCTGAAGTGAGTTCATTTTTCGGTGCAGATTGTTGCAATAAGGGATATCATACCTCCTGCTGTTGTGTAGCTCACATTCTTCCAGTCATTGTCAATTCTCCCAGGTACATTTCTCCCATGTTGGACCTATACATTTTGCATCAAGTAATTTGCTTTCATAACGTATTGATTTAATGGTATGAATTGTTCAGGCACTGATATGGTTAGGCACTGATTTTTTGCCAAAACACAATTATTTCAGTTGAAGGCTATAATATGTGAGAATGATGTTTCTGAAGTGAGTTCATTTTTCGGTGCAGATTGTTGCAATAAGGGATATCATACCTCCTGCTGTTGTGTAGCTCACATTCTTCCAGTCATTGTCAATTCTCCCAGGTACATTTCTCCCATGTTGGACCTATACATTTTGCATCAAGTAATTTGCTTTCATAACGTATTGATTTAATGGTATGAATTGTTCAGGCACTGATATGGTTAGGCACTGATTTTTTGCCAAAACACAATTATTTCAGTTGAAGGCTATAATATGTGAGAATGATGTTTCTGAAGTGAGTTCATTTTTCGGTGCAGATTGTTGCAATAAGGGATATCATACCTCCTGCTGTTGTGTAGCTCACATTCTTCCAGTCATTGTCAATTCTCCCAGGTACATTTCTCCCATGTTGGACCTATACATTTTGCATCAAGTAATTTGCTTTCATAACGTATTGATTTAATGGTATGAATTGTTCAGGCACTGATATGGTTAGGCACTGATTTTTTGCCAAAACACAATTATTTCAGTTGAAGGCTATAATATGTGAGAATGATGTTTCTGAAGTGAGTTCATTTTTCGGTGCAGATTGTTGCAATAAGGGATATCATACCTCCTGCTGTTGTGTAGCTCACATTCTTCCAGTCATTGTCAATTCTCCCAGGTACATTTCTCCCATGTTGGACCTATACATTTTGCATCAAGTAATTTGCTTTCATAATGTATTGATTTAATGGTATGAATTGTTCAGGCACTGATATGGTTAGGCACTGATTTTTTGCCAAAACACAATTATTTCAGTTGAAGGCTATAATATGTGAGAATGATGTTTCTGAAGTGAGTTCATTTTTCGGTGCAGATTGTTGCAATAAGGGATATCATACCTCCTGCTGTTGTGTAGCTCACATTATTCCAGTCATTGTCAATTCTCCCAGGTACATTTCTCCCATGTTGGACCTATACATTTTGCATCAAGTAATTTGCTTTCTTTGTGGGTATATTATTGGGTGACATGTTTTTAGTTGCTATAGGTCTATAAAATTATATTAATTAGAGCATCAACATTCTGAGGGTCCAACTAAATAGTATGATACTCATGTGTTGTCTGCATATTGGGTGACATGATTTGATCAACTCATGTGTTGTCTGCATGTTTCCCTAACTGAGGCTTTGCTAATTCTTTGATTTCCCCATGTTAATTTGATTTGCACATCACTAAATATTATGATACCTATTGTTTTTTATATGTACATGGAAAGAGTATACTACCTTACTGTGGTATTAAACTAGGAAGAATATTATGTAATCTGCAAATTGAATCTGCAAATTCAATATTGGCCTGTGGTAAAGTCTCCTATGTACCTAAATATTTTTTCTACCTATTGTTTTTTATTTTTATATGTACATGGAAAGAGTATACTACCTTACTGTGGTATTAAACTAGGAAGAATATTATGTAATCTGCAAATTGAATCTGCAAATTGAATATTGGCCTGTGGTAAAGTCTCCTATGTACCTAAATATATTTTCTACCTATTGTTTTTTATTTTTATATGTACATGGAAAGAGTATACTACCTTACTGTGGTATTAAACTAGGAAGAATATTATGTAATCTGCAAATTGAATCTGCAAATTGAATATTGGCCTATGGTAAAGTCTCCTATGTACCTAAATATTTTTTCTACCTATTGTTTTTTATTTTTATATGTACATGGAAAGAGTATACTACCTTACTGTGGTATTAAACTGGGAAGAATATTATGTAATCTGCAAATTGAATCTGCAAATTGAATATTGGCCTATGGTAAAGTCTCCTATGTACCTAAATATTTTTTCTTCTCTATTACAGTTCTTCTAGCAGTAGAACTTTGCTAATTGAATCTGCAAAAGTAACTTCGACAGCAAAAAGGTGAGTGAACGCCTCATGTTTATTGTTTTCTTTAAGGTTATCTTTTTTTTGCGGATTACACAATAAACAACTCAAATCAGATTTTATGCACCACTGAAAAACAGTTGCCATGCTTTTCTGCCCATAATAGAGGATGAGAACTGCTGTTACCCGTCGTGTAAAAGAGCAAGTATCCTCGACAGACATAAGCGAACAGCAGTTCTCATCCTTCTTCCTGTATTTTTGCTTGAAGGTGATCTGTTTTTTGCCAAAACACAATGAAAACTGAAATCTGATTTCAGTTGAAAAGCTGCATTTTCCTGTTAAAGAAATACAATGTTCTTATGTCTTGTTCTTATGTTCATGTTCTGAAGTCTTGTTCTTATTTTTTCCCTAATATAACTTTTATATGACATATGTTAAGCTTGTGTGTATTGGGGTTTTTTGTATTGGGGTATAAAGTTTATATGCATTCTTCCGGTATATATCGGTTGATGCTAATTCGTAGAAAAAAAGATAGTGGGAGGCTTGGATGATAGTATACTTTGAGTTCGGTGCACTTGCATCCGTTCACAATTCTCTTTGTCGTCTGCTTCTCTTCATGTTCTTTTCCGAATATACCATTCAACACAAAGACAAACACCCTTAATTGCTTGTCTTAATGTTCTTCTCCAATTACATCGGTTGCTCTGTGAGACAACCACTCACTTTGAATTTCTTAACAAGCATTTGCAGTTCTCTGTAGACGTCCCATAGTACCTCTCGCGTCAACAAACATGAAACAAGTTATTCTTACCCATTGACGAACACATATATATAACAACCTAGGGAGACTGAATGCATAAGCTCGCTTGAAATCAGAACCTCGATGACATCATGATGACTGATTAGATTAAATGGCTTTATAAAGTAAACGACATGATAATTGATCAAGTTGCATATGCCAACACCACATTTTTTAACCGCGACAGTATGACATGTGTTTCATTTAAATTTAAATTTTAAATTTTGTTAAAGGCTACAAGGTTTTGATGGAACCGGTCGTATTGAACCGAGAAAGAGACGCAGCGGACCGCATAAAACGGAAGCCTATGTAAGTTATTACATAAATCTATTTACACAGAATTTGTCTATCAAAGAAATGACCGTTATTTAGTCGTATGTTTAATATAGCTACAGGTTGTTCGACGACTACCGTGATGAAGATTTTTATGGGCTACCTCGGAAATACAGTATTGTCGCTCGGGTAGAAGTTAAATTCCCGATTGAGCCACGTTATCGTGATAGACAACATTTCATTTTATCTGACATCCATGTAAGCCAACAATTATTTAAGTTTCATTTACAAAGTTACACTATCTTCATACCATCGCCTCTTCTCCTACTGAAATCCTACTGAAATACTATTAGGGAGCCAAGATCGAGGCCATAACATATGTGTCCGTGACAGTGAAACATTTCAACAATTTACTCCATGAAAAGCATGTTTACAATATGCATAACGTAAAGTTTGGTCTTCATCCGGGTCCATTTAATTTTCGACATCTAAATGGTCCCATGGAATTGTATTTCAACCAACAAACTATCGTGGAGCCATACACTGTTCCAATTCAAATGCCGCCATTCCCAAAACATATATTCTTCAACCTTGACGATATTGCTGAGTTGCCAAACAGGACTTTAGTCGGTAAGAATATATCGATCTTGGCCCAATTTTTTAAATACCGTTTACACGAAATTTAGTATTAATCCATTTATAAATTGTTATTTTTGTAGACATTATGGCTATTGTAGTCCACATGGATACAATTCATCGCACAATGTGGGGCCCTTTCAGGAAGATTGTTATAATGGATGCTAGGTATATTCCATTAATTGTATATGTCAAATCAATATATATTACTAACCAATTCTTACCAAAATGAATGTCATAGGGGGTCTTTACATATCATTAAAGTTTGGGGTGACCTACTAAACAAAAATGCACTCCGTTGGGCGTTGGCTAAGGAGGATTATGGCATAATAATTGGGACTATGTTTAGGCGGTTCAGAAGACAAGGTACAACATGTCTTTACGCCTTGCAAACACATCTGTCACTATTTTTACTTTATAATGATTCGTAACAGAGATTTAAATGTGTAATTCTAGAGTTCCTCGAGTCTTCGGATCATACCGCAATACACTTCAATCCGTTCCATCACAACACCCACTATTTTGGACGTAAGTATATTCTTAAAAATTAGTTACTTTTAAATCGTGATTGTTCTCATTAAATCATGAACTTCGTGTAGATATGATTAATTGTGCCATTCATTGCAGCAATTCAAAAAGCTTTGGTGGCGCGGAGCAACCGTCAGTTTGCTGTTACATTTCTTGAAGAGCAAAGGCGTAGATAGATTCTACAATTTCGAAAAGAGCAATAATTGGATCTATATTTAGGCCTAGATAGATTCTACAATGTAACAATACATGTCGTACTGTTATTGATCAACCAAAAGCAACATGAGGCTGAATTGTAATACCTATGACATGGGTTTAATAAGAGATAGTTTACATGGATAAGAAGACGAGATGTCGCGCTGCAAATCTGACCATTGGTCCAAAAGCACCCAAACAGAGTCCACTCGACAGCTGTTTTATATTTAGAAGGAATGATCAATGATGGAAGTATATCATAATCCATAATTCCACAATGAGCAAAGTATCAACATAACTAAAGTAAGTTGGTCAGTGAATTTGTAAAAGTTCCCTTCCTTGGAACTTAAACTTATGTTCTACAAAGAAGTTCAGCCCTATATTTCTCAAGGTCTATGATGAAATCAAATCATGTAACATATACATAATGCATCAAATACTTTCTGTTTCATCTTTTTATTCATAATGCATAAAAAGTCTGGTGCTGTGGTCAAAAGTCCAAACTATAGCAAGCATGTGGGTTTTCCCCACAACTTTATGGACTGTATTTTACAAATCCTAACAATCAATTTTCAAACGAAAATAATTATTATTGTAGTAGCCTGATCAGGCTCAGCTGAGTATTTCTATGAAAATCCCAGAAACCGATGAAGGGCTTTGAAGGGTTTAGGCATTTAGCATTCTCATCAATTAAATTCTCTGCAAATTGCAACAATCCACAAATACCAATGAACTTCAGGAATTTTGTAATCCTTAGAATATAAACGTACCTTTGTCAATGTCAACATCATCAAATACTACTATAGGACTTTTTCCACCAAGTTCCAGTGTAACAGGCTGTCAAGAAAAATGCAATGTTAAGGAATGCAACAGAATTTCCTCTTAAAATAGGGCACTCAAATCATACTTTCTGATAATTTATCAACTAGAAGATAGCAAAACAACACGGCACAACACATTACTATAAATAAAACATAATTCACAGACGAACCTTGACCATAGGAGCTGCCGATGCCATAATTTTCTTGCCAGTTTCAAAACTCCCAGTAAAAGCGACCTAAATAAACAGAAAACCCATGCTATGAGGAGTGCTCATGCATGATTATGTCATTATATGCAGAATAGTTTACCTTGTCAACATCTGGGTGTGCTGACAAAGGAGCGCCAGCATCAGGACCTAATCTTGTCACAATGTTCAAGACACCAGAAGGGAGACCGACTTCTTTACAGATATCAGCAAGCTCTAAGCAAGTCCTGGTAATTCAAAACGTAGGCACATAAAATTCAAAACGTAGGAACATGATATAACATGCTAATACTTACACAGAAGCCAGTTCAGATGGCTTCAGCACAGCTGTACAACCAGCAGCCAATGCAGGGGCTACCTTCCATGTAGCCATCAGTAGAGGATAGTTCCTGCAACACAAATACAAGTACAAAGTATAATGCTTTAGAGTCAGAATCAGAATAAGTAAAACAAGAACATATGAAGAAAACATAAATATAAGTAAATAAGTTACTTAGTCAACAACATCTTATATATAGACATAATAGTCTGAAATGGCCCGCACGACAATTATGTGAACAAAGATAGTAACACAATAGTGAGTTTCTAGAGAAGAAGCGTACACTTATACTAGGACAAAGCTCACTGTCATATCAACATAGAAAGAATACTTGATATTGGCCAAACATTGACACAAGCAAAAAAAAATTGACATTAACTTGGATATATAGGTGAGATTCAACACTGGATAGGAAGTACAAATCTGAATACTGGAAATATTTCAGAATGGTGATGAGGAAAGTTATCGAAATTAGGTTTAAAAGACTGTGTGTGGTTAGAGAATATGCAGTTTATTCGCTATACATTTACACACGTACCTGTATACTTGGATCAAATTCTAGAGGGCTCCAAACTGGACAACCTGCTGAATTTCAGTTTCAGCTAACTGAACCAACTTCAGTTAAGGCCAACCTGACAGTCCACTTTGAGTAGTTGTTACTCCAACTTTTGTATATGATCATGTCCACCACCCTTTAATGAAGTTGTTCACCAATATATGGTCTTTAATTCCTCTACAAGCACTATGGTCTAAAACCTTATAGAACAGCCATAAATGAGCTCCAAAACAGCCATCAATACTAAATTCCAGATTCAGCTACTATTTAGAATCTGAAAATTCAGAAACACAGCAGCACCACTTGGAACCATTCTTTTTCCTGGGTTCCAATAGTTCCTCTACAGTTTTTACATAGTGACCCATAGCTAATTGGTCTGGAACGATTAACATCTTGATCTGGCTTGGCCTGCTGACAGATGGCACAAGAAGTCACATACTAATGCACAACCGATTTCAAACCCGGCCAATAAAAGAACTTCTTCATTTTCCTATATGGGAGAGTGATCTTCTTCAATGGGTGCTATAATAACCTACCGAGACAGAGCAAAACAAACCTCGGTGCACGAATCTATAATGCAAATGGTTGTCTGTGAACCTGTTTGTTCGAATATTCTGTGAACCTTGGTGTGTTTGAGAATTATGTGTACTGTTTATACTGTGTGACAACAAATATGTTTATGTGTGTACTAAACAAATCACTGTGTAAAATGTGTGCAAATTGATACCTATACACAATAGACAAACGATGTGTCTAAATTGTGGTTGTACAGAGTACTATGTGAAAACTTATCTAAGCCATTCCATTGTCCATAATAGGGTTTCCTTATGGAGAACGGAGAACCAAAAGAAACAGATCAGATTGAACATAATGATGGTCGCACACCATTATCAAACATCTCAAACACTATAGGTAAAGGTTATTACACGCGTGTCGATTAACGTTTCAAACGTAGTATGTAGGGGAACACTAATACACAAAGTTATATTGTAGCTGATGAAAATGGATCGAAATCGCTTGGTCCAAATGTCGATGCTAAGGAACGTAAGAGGCAAAGGGAAAGGGAAAGATATGCCGCGATGACCGTTGAACAAAGAAACGAGAAAAATAGAAAGCGTCGTGAAGTAAGCCAACGAAATAAAGGACTTGCTATACAGACAGAGGCATCTAGAGGTGATGAAAGAAGTTAAATTTCACATTGTTATTATACCTACATACATGTACCTTATACAAAGTTGACATGTATTATTTTGTATATGGGTGATATACAAAGAAGACATTAATATGAAGACATTTGAGACAGTTAACTTTGAAACAAGTGGCTGTAGCACAATTGATTTCACAAACTTTGCAACACAAGGTAATAGGGTATACCAATCACAGTTTTTTTCACCCATCGTTTTATAATACATATTTGTAGCCATGAAAATCATTTTGCCGTTGTTGATTTGGCAGTTCCAAATAATAACACTTCACCGACCGATAATATTATCGAACGAGAAAGGCAAAGGCATAGAGAAAGACGTGCAAAAATGTCAGTAGACCAAAGGAACGAGTTGAATAGGAAGCGTCGTGAGGCGCGACAACAAAACAAGGGACAAGAAATGATGTCCACTGTGTCAGGAGGTGATGAAACACGTCAAATTTAAATTAATGTTTATGTGCATAAACCTACACTTAGAAAGTAATGTGTTCATTGTTTTTTAGATGTAGACCAAAAAGTAAATGTGAATCAAGATGATGATAGCGATTGGTTGCATAGGAATGATACATTCAAGGCAGACGACGTTTTCACAACCAGAGACCTTCTGGCACCAGGTACATGACTGTTCACTCAACTAAATTAGCAAAACAGCTGATTTCTGGCGGTTTAACGTATACATGCTTTATTCCAGGCGGTGTGCATGAAACTGTTGGTAACACACCCAACCATAATTTGGAAAGGGCCGCCTACTTTAGAGAGCGGTACAAAAACTTAACTCCCGCCGAGATGGAGTTTAGGCGTGAACGCCTTAGGTTGTATGATAATACACCAAAGCGGAAAGGGTCAAAGATAGAGTATATAAGAAAACGTAGAGCACTGTTGGCTGACACATTGAGTCAGGAGTCAATCGCCATGGAGTCCCCAACATATACCCCTGAGGTTGTACACCCTACAACAGATGCAATTGAACCTGATGGATTCGTAGTTACCCCCTGCGACTGGGTTATCCCTGAAATCGCCGGTAACCCGTTCCTGCCAGCTCCAACACAGACTGAGGATGCCGATTCACCGCATATGTCTACTGGACCACTAAGACGTAAACATGTGCCACGTGGTGAAAGACAAGCTATCTTAGCCCGTCGAAACCGGCAATTTGAAGCATCCATTTCAAGGAACATGGCTACTACGACTGAGGATACTATCAGTGACGCTGGTGAAGGGGCTGATTGTACACAACCCCATATGACTACAGAGAACAACAACAATGGTAATTACTATCATTGTTTTCAAGTCGGATGAGTTGTTGGTCATTTTGGCTGACCGACTTGGACGATTAATCGTGACCAGTCTCGATTGATCGGATGACTTGAAAACAATGATTATTATCCTATCTTAAATGGATGCAGCATGACGACGATAGCGTGTAGTTCGACTAAACGTGTGTTTCCATCAGTACAATGTAGGAATCAATGTCATGGTGATATCGTGGCAACAAATGAGAGTGCAAGTATGACCGAACAAGGAAGTGGGGTGGATCATACCCAGTCGAAGCCAAGGGTCATTTCCAATGGTAATTGTTAAGAATCTTTATTCAGGTTACATATTTTTCCCAACCCTGTTATCCTGAATGCCCTTGTATTTTATCGGGCTTGTATTTTCACGTTCCAGTTGATGACGATGACGGTGTCGTATTTGAAGACGATGCTGATGAGAACGAGGGATACCTATTCGCTGGGCAATGTACTAATTTCCATCTTTTTATGGTATGATACCAATGCTTATATAGATACATATGTCTTACTCATTGTTTCCAAAAAATATCAGATGAGGATACCGATGAAGATATAGAGATCGATGGTAGTCAAGATGAATCGACTGCCACTGATGTTCCTGATCCGTATGATAAGGTGTACAGCAACATCCCTGAAGAAACACATATGCTGAAGACTGTTCCCAACTGCGGTTATTGCACCGCGAAGAAGTTTGAGTATGAGACACCTGGTTTTTGTTGTCGTGGTGGGAAGGTTGAGCTAGCCCCACTGGAGACCCCTCCCCAACTCAAGAGGTTGTGGGATAGTGCAGACTCTGATGCTAGGCACTTTCGTGATAACATTAGGTTTTTTAATGGCCATTTCTCTTTCACTTCCCTATACTGTTGCCTCGATAGTATGACAACAAATGTAAGGGATTCTGGTATATACACGTTCCGAGCACAGGGCATGATGTACCACAATATAAAGTCATTTGGTAAGGAAGGTGGGGCAGAGCATAAACACCTTGAGCTATACTTTTATGATGATGATCCCACACTCGAGCATCGGTACCGTAAGTGTCGCGAAGAGCATCAACAGAAAGACAAAGAGGTTATTCGACAGATAGTCGACATACTACGTGGAAACCCGTACTCTGAGCACCTTAGGACCATGGGCCACGTTAAGAACCTTGATGACTATCGTATCGCGTTGAATCTAGACCAGACGTTGAACCAGAAGACATATAACACACCTCTCACTTCGGAGGTGGCCGCTGTCTGGATCGATGGGAGCGAAGGGCGAGGCCAGTTCAGCAAAAGTGTTATGCTCCATGGGAAGGACAGTTCAAGCCACTGCATCCGCTCATACCATGGATGCTACGATGCACTATCATATCCATTGTTCTTCCCTAGAGGCGAACTTGGCTGGCACGCAAATATCCCAAAGGTTGGAGTATCCATGGACGAAGTGGATGCATATCGTGCGACACATAGGGCAAGTAATGCAAATGATGAAGATGCGGGTTAGTTGTTTGTTTAAAATTTGATATCTTTGCGCATTATTAACTATCTTTTCAGCATCACTCACTTTATAATCCTTGCGTTTGCAGAATCTCCTAGCCATTTATGTGTGTCTGTACGTGACTACTACTGCTACAAATTTCAGATTCGCCCCGGGGTATTCAATCCAATACTTCATGGAAAGCGGCTTTTCCAGCAGTTCGCGGTCGACACGTACATAAAGATTGAGAGCTCACGTTTAGATTACATACGCAATAATCAGGGTCGGTTAAGGGCAGACCTGTACCAGGGCTTGGTGGATATCATGCTAGATGGAGATATTAGAGCAGAGAATGTTGGCAAGCGAACTGTGTTGTCGACGTCGTTTATTGGCGGTCCTCGTGACATGAGACGTCGGTATATGGATGCTATGGCTCTGGTGCGGAAGTTTGGAAAACCAGACATATTTCTTACCATGACATGTAACCCTAACTGGGATGAGATAAGGAGGGAGCTTCTCCCTAGGCAGACACCGCAAGATCGTTCGGATCTTGTAGTGCGTGTCTTTCATGCGAAGCTACAAGAGTTAAAGCATAGGCTGACTAAACAAGATATTCTTGGTAAGGTCCGAGCCTACGTCTATGTCGTGGAGTTTCAGAAGCGGGGTTTGCCGCATGCCCATTTTCTACTCATAATGCAGAGGAAGTACAAGCTCACATGTCCTGAGCAGTACGACCTTTTGATCTCAGCCGAGATCCCAAGCAACAAGTACCCAGAACTACGAAAGATGGTTATCAAGCATATGATGCATGGCCCGTGTGGGTCGCTAAACCCTAACTGCCCATGCACTAAGGGTCGTAAATCGTGCAAGAATCATTACCCTCGGCCTTTCAGTGACACAACGTTGCAAGGGAAGGATTCGTACCCTATTTACAGACGTCGTGACGATGATCGTAAAGAAAAGGTCCGAGGGTGCGAACTGGACAATAGATGGGTTGTCCCTTATAACCCATACCTCCTTCATCTCTTCAACTGTCACATCAATGTCGAGGCATGTGGGAGCATCAAGGCTGTTAAATACCTGTTCAAGTACATATACAAAGGCCATGATCGTGCGTCTGTTGTTATGAGAGATGCGAGCAAGGAATACGATGATGTTGATGAGATCAAGCAGTATAGAGATGCAAGGTGGGTGACTCCTCCAGAAGCCTTATGGAGGATATACGGTTTTGAGCTTAGCCAGATATCTCCACCTGTGATGCAGCTGCAACTCCATCTTCCAAACATGCACATGGTGGCGTTTCACGAGCGGCAAATGGTCGAGCGAGTCGTCAACCGTCCAGGTGTTGATAGGTCAATGCTCACAGCATATTTTGAGGCGAATAGTCTTCACGAGGAGGCTCGTGGCATCCTATATCGTGACTTCCCTGAGTGGTACACTTGGCAGAGTGGTAAGGGTAAAGTATGGCAGCGGAGGAAACGAGATACAGGCGGACAAGTTGGTAGGATAGTCTCTGCTCATCCGGCTGAGGGGGAGCGCTACTATCTTCGTGTTCTCCTAAACCATGTGACTGGTGCCGCCTCCTATGTGGATCTAAGGACAGTTGATGGTGTCACCCTACCCACTTTTCGTGAGGCGGCAGAGAGAAGGGGACTGCTTGAGTCGGACAACACACTAGATGAGTGTCTCACTGAACGTGCTCTTTTCCAGATGCCATCGGCGCTGCGACGGCTTTTTGCCACAATACTGGTGTACTGTGAGCCAAGCGATGTGGCTGTACTCTGGCAGAAACACAAAGATTCTATGTCCGAGGACTACCAACACAGGAGTCAGAACAAAACTCATGTTGAGCAGATGGTATTGATTGACATTAGGAACATGCTGCAGTCAATGGGAAAGGACATAAATACATTCCCTCTACCTCCTATCATCGACGCGTATGACGATGCTATTGGTACTGCTAGGGAGGTTTACGAGGAGGAAAGTATCCAACCGACAGCGGGAGATGTGGCTCTTAAAGACTCTCTTAACGAGGAACAGAGGGCCGCCTATGATAAGATTATGTCTGCCGTTGACACCGATCAGGGCGGGTTGTTCTTTGTGGATGGACCTGGTGGCACCGGTAAGACTTATCTATACAGAGTGTTGCTCGCGACGCTACGCAACCAGGGCAAGATTGCAGTGGCAACAGCTACATCTGGCGTTGCGGCTTCCATAATGCCTGGAGGAAGAACCGCCCATTCACGCTTCAAGATACCACTCACTATTGATGATGGCGCTGTATGTAGCTTCACGAAGCAGAGTGGAACAGCAGAGTTGCTACGGAAAGCATCTCTCATTATCTGGGACGAGGCTTCTATGACTAAGAGACAAGCCGTGGAGGCACTGGACAATAGCATGCGCGATATAATGGGTCGACCCGCACTACCATTTGGTGGTAAAACCATTGTCTTCGGTGGAGATTTCAGACAGGTCTTGCCAGTTGTTCGTAAAGGGTCAAGGGCTCAAGTGGTCGCGTCTTCATTACGGATGTCTTACCTATGGGAGTCCATGTCCCACTTAAAGCTTGTTAGCAACATGAGAGCAAAAAACGACCCTTGGTTTGCGGAGTTTTTGCTGCGCGTAGGCGGTGGAACTGAGGACACAAATAGTGACGGCGACATTCGTCTTCCTGACGATGTGTGTGTGCCTTACAGTGGGAGTGACAGCGATCTTGACAACCTAATAGACTTCGCTTTCCCAAATCTCAATGAAAATATGTCTGATTCCACCTACATCACTTCAAGGGCGATACTGTCAACACGTAATGACTGGGTGGATATGATAAATGCTAAGATGATTGATCGTTTTCAAGGAGAGCATATGGTGTACCATAGTTTCGATAGCGCCATGGATGATCCCCATAACTACTACCCACCTGAGTTCCTAAACACATTGACGCCTAATGGGCTGCCCCCTCATGTTTTGAAGCTCAAGATTGGATGTCCTGTTATATTGCTCTGGAATATAGACCCTGCAAATGGACTTTGCAATGGCACCAGGCTGGTCGTTCGTGGCTTCCAAAGAAATAGCATTGACGCAGAGATTGTACTGGGTCAACACGTTGGAAAACGGATTTTCCTACCGCGTATACCGTTGTGTCCCTCCGATGAAGAGATGTTCCCTTTCCAGTTCAAAAGAAAGCAGTTTCCTGTACGGCTTAGCTTTGCAATGACGGTTAACAAAGCACAGGGTCAGACTATTCCCAATGTTGGTGTATACTTGCCTGAACCAGTGTTCTCTCATGGTCAACTATATGTTGCTCTATCTAGAGCGACAGCCCGATCGAACATCAAGATTCTTGTCATCCCAGCCGTCGATGGGAGGAAAAAGTCAAGGAAGGGTGTAAAGAAAAACCCCACCGTAGATTGTGGGACATATACCAAGAACATCGTCTACAAGGAGGTCCTAACAAACTAGACCCATATACGACTGAAACGGAACTCAATCTGTTGCATGCTAAATACATGTAAATGCACGATGCCCTTTGGTGTATAACTGATTTCAGAATCGTTTTGTATATATCCTATGTTTTATGATAACTAATTTCATGATCGTTTTGTATTTGTATATATATGTGGCTCATGCTGTTTACCATTGGTTTGCTGCAAATTGAGATTCTGTAAATAGAAATGGCTGATCGTGTTTTTCTGCAGAACTATTTAGAACCCATAACTCTTATTAAATATAATATAACAATAATAATAAGGTAACCAATAGATACTAGGTAAGTGCTCGTGCGTTACAACGGGAACATATAATACCACAAAACCCAAGGCTAACCAATACC
The DNA here is from genome assembly GCF_902167145.1 of Zea mays. Taxonomy (NCBI): domain Eukaryota; kingdom Viridiplantae; phylum Streptophyta; class Magnoliopsida; order Poales; family Poaceae; genus Zea; species Zea mays. Next base: position 52,204,050 of record NC_050098.1, on the reverse strand, counting down.
CATCATATTTGTAGTGTAATTCGACCAACTTATTTAATTTGAAATATTACCTTGCAGCAACCTTCCACCTTGTTACTGATTCGCTGTCGAAGCCCCTCTTTTCTGGGTGCAGCTTCATTGTAGGTGCTGGTGGAAAGCCACCAGCAGTTCTTCGAGGAGAAGTGGTGAAACTTTCAGAATGTTGTACCGATGTCCCATTCTTTTGTTATGAGCAGACCTTGGAAGTCCCTTTTATTGTGCCCGTGCAATCAACGGTTAGCAAAATAATCGAGTATTATCACTCAAAATCCCCTTTTTGTAGAGTGGTTCAATCAACTGTCGACCAAAATCAAAACGCGGAAGGAAACTCATGAAACTACAAACCGCTTAGGAGTGAAGCATCTGTACAGTTCCCAAAAAAAACAAACCGCTTAGGAGTGAAGTCAAACTGATAATTATAACATGGCTTCTCTGAACTCAGTCATTATTGAAGCAACTGTACAGATGCATGTACTGTACATTCAGTAGATGTAGATCAAACCCAACTCTCAAAGCAATATGCTGGTATGGTCCAGAGCAAAGGTTGAAGGAGCGAATTAACAACTCCATGTGGAATTCTGGATCTACGTCTGAGATTGGGAGACAGTACCCAAGCCAGGCTGCCTGTTCTGCTGCTCTTTTTGGTTGTGCTGTTGTGCAGCCGGGATAAACCGTGCAGGTGCAGTGTAAGATGGATATGGAATGGATGCAGCCAAGATGGATCCGTGGCTATAATAGTTTTCTAGCTTGAGAGAGACAATAGAAGGTCCTGGCTTGAGTGCTTCAAACATATCCTGAATTTTTGTTGCTGTAATAATTTCTGTCGTTCCATCATCAGTGTTGCAGGCTTAGTGTCAGTCTTAGTGTCACCAGAAACCTGAACTGGATAATCAGTCTATTTGGCCTCATCGGAATATAATAAATTAATGTCTCATGAAAACTTGCATTGTTTTTTCGGGTGCCAACAGTGTGATAGAAAATATTTGCCCAATCGTCTCTCACTGATGTGTGCTGTCAGCACAAATGAATTCATTTAGTCAGAAACTGATAGTTTTCTTGTAAAATTTAGTGTGCATTTCCTGCACAAGCAATGAAACATTTTTGTGACTCCAACTTACAGTTTTGTCAAGATGTTGATTTAGAGCTTGCATCTGCTAAACTACTTGACGAATTAACCTCCACCAAAGGGCATCTATAGTTTGTTAGTAGAGTACAGGTATTCAGAATAAACAAACCTGAACTAGAGATTTATGCAATGAAATAAACTCCTCCTGTGATATAGATTTCAAGATATTCTTCAGTTGATACACATCTCTCTCCCTAAGTATAACCGCAAACTTTCTCCAGTCAAGGGCATCATTGAAAGGCAGATCATAGTAGTCTGACAGAATAACTAAAAGGATATAGAAGAATATGTATCAGAACAATGTAATCAGGAAGGAACTAAATTACTCTATTCCCATAAAAAGGAAATAGAAAGAACAATGAGATGCATTGCCAAAGTTTGTAAGTAGAAATACTAACCAGGAACACAACCATAGTGTATTGAGTCAGATATATGGACACTGTTAACTTGTGAACCACCAGGACAGATACAGAACTTGGTACGGTAAAACTGCTTCTGATAAACTAGCTCGTAAAAGCATGCAGTTAATGAGAGAGTACAGGTATTCAGAATGACTGGTTGTGTGAATAGTTAGTATGCAGTACGGTAAAACTGCTTCTGATAAACTAGCTCGTAAACTAGCTGGTAAAACTGCTTCTGGTAAGAGTACAGGTATTCAGAATGACTGGTTGTGTGAATAGTTAGTCATAAATGTGACGTGTGAAGGTAAAGATTAATGAGAGAGAAAAGAGAGAAGTCATCTTTAAACACCATGCAAGCATTATATTTTAGTAAGGTAGCAAAAACAAGTTCACAGCTGCAATATTCCATATGCTTGCAGTTTATTTACATTGTCAAACTTAATTCACCATGAACAGCTCTAATAACTTAATTCACCATGAATTGCTTCTGGCTTTGAGCACTTCATCCACCCACTGAATTCGTATATCCTCAACAGCGTCATCATTATCAGCATTTGCATATGGGCTCTCATAATTTTCCAGAACTGCATAAACAACTTGTGAAATCATTGAACAGTAGTAGCTGAGAATAAAGGAGCGACAGAAATTATAATGGCATGTCATTCTACACTTCCAGGCTTCCTGCTATATGATGCCAGCAGCAATTGGATATTACAAGTTTACAGGTTAAGGGAATGACCAAAAGCTTTATCTTGCGTGATTTGGACAATTTACAGGTCTATGAACCACCCAGGACATGTCCAAGACCACCATAAGGCATCCTATCTAGAACTCTAGATCTATTTACAACATGAATTACTAGAAAGTTCTGTGATTATAATATACACATACTTGGAGAATTAGGTATATGTCTGCAAACAAACGTTTGATGCAAAAATTGTCCGTGCTCCATCTACCCTAAACCCATCCCTGACATCACACTGCATCACTGCTATTCCATTTGACCATGTGATCTCCTCTATGTGCAGTTTGCTGTGCTCACACGCATGAAAATGGTCTGTATGACAAAAAACCAAGTGATTCTGCACTCGTTTCAGTTCTACACTATGAAATAACAGATTGTAACTGTCTTAAAGTATTGTTGAGTTTTGGATCATTTGCGAAATTAGCAATATTAATTTTTATGCATCTAACAATTTGTAATGCATGGCAAAGCACGGGCACTGACCTATATTATTATACCTTATGAATGTAGGTTTTTGTCCCGCGAGAATGGAATCTCTAATTGTAGGCTTGTCTCATAACAAGCCAAAAAATTCGGTGGCAACCGCAATAGTTCGAGAAGGTATTATAATTTTCATAGTCTGTATGGATCAATTTCTTTTTAATGACTGATTGCTCCTATACTATAACTAATTTTAGTGTTATCTCATGACTCGTTGCTCCTAGACTATATTTGCACGCAAGGTGATCTTGCTCTCATCGATTTTATTAAGGAAATCCCTTGTGAACCAAGGGTAGAAGTCGTGCTTATTGATGATGCCTTTGTTGAAAGGAAATGGATGGAGTGTTTATTTCAGCCGAACGCATATTTAGGTGACGAGGTAATCCACGCTTAGTTTTTATATTTGGCGACGTTGTTATGTATAAGTTTTTTACTCATCCTGGTATTTTTAACCACAACTTACACACTTGCAGGTTATAGACTGTTACATAAATTTGATAAAAGCTCAGAAGCATCTAAAGTGCCGATCTGGAGGTCGCGTTCACATAGAAAATGCTTTCCAGTTCAATTTCCTGAAGCGAGATGGTGATGTTGAAATTAAAACAGAAGAGCTATATCCAAATAAAGACATGACACAAATATGTAGCGCTGAACGAAGGGTGTTACTTTACTTAGACCATGACATGGTACATATGAGTTTGCAATCTGAACAATTAGTGTATATATGTATTTTATTCTTATGCAAGTATTTATAACTGTTTTGTAGGTGTTTATTCCGATAAACATCCGAGAGACGCACTGGTATCTTGCCGTGATCCATGCTAGAAATATGGAGATACAAGTGCTCGATTCACTTGGTACTTCACAAGATCGCAAAGACCTCACTGACTCTGTGAGTATGCACAAACTAAACAATTATGAATTTAATATTAACTTATCCCAATCTCTAATTTTGTTTTACAATATATAAAGATTAAAGGACTACAAAGACAAATAGATATGATATCTCAACGTAAGGAGTTAAAAGACCACAGGTGGCCAGACCTCCAAGTTGCTTCTTGGCCGCTCAGAGAAATAAACATGGGATATGCAAAGCAGACAGATAGGTACGTCCTAAAATCTTCTTTACCAATTTCTTCATTCATACTAAACTTTATGTTGATATTAATGTATATTGTAGCTCTTCATGTGGCCTCTTTCTTTTGAACTATATCGAATACTGGACAGGGGATGAACTGTCTGACAGTTTTACCCAGGTATATTATTACTACTACGACATATATGGACATCTACAGTCAGTGTTACATATATAATGCTAAAATAATTGTTTCTTATTTGTAGGATGACATGTCACACTTTAGGAAAAAAATGGCTGCTATATTACTATCTTCAGACCTGAATAAGAGAAGGGGGTGTCTGTTATACAAAAATGAAAAAGAAGTTGACTCTGGAAGCCCATCTGATGTTGAGATATTAGAAAACCCAACAGATTCTAATAAGAGGAAACTACTCCACGTGCTGGATGATAGCGAAGTAGTGTTTGAAGATGAGGAAGGCCCTATTACTCAAGCAGACTTGCAAAGGTGGTTTGTTGATGATTGGGATAAAAGAGCTCATGTAAAAGTCTCTAACGATGGTTGCACCAATGACTTTTTAATGGTTGGTCTTTCCACAAAGGACATGCCAGTGACCAAAGCCGATTCAATAGATGTTTTATGTGATTATATCATGGCAATAGAAGACGATACGACACTAGAGTAAGTGCTCATTGATTTATTTATTTTATGTATATCGACTACTTAGATTCTTGATATAGAGTTTCGTCATGCTACATTACAGGAGAACATGGGTGCGAAGTTTCAATCCTTTTAAGATAGAAATATCTGTCAAAGACCTGCAAAACATATTAACGACAACTCAAGATATGATTCTAAGATGTTTTGATATGGCTGTTCGGCTGCTTGCCAATAAAGAGTCACGTAGACCGAAAGAAGAAATCATAAATAATAGAAAGCATTATATGGACATGCGTTTTTGGGTAAGTTTGTTTCCAATCATTAATGTATTAATATATAGTATCTACATCTAATCATCATGTGTACATGTATATATACTGTCCAGAGAATGGTTGGTTTTGGTAAACTTCCAAAGTATCATCAGGATCCTACAACAGAAGAGTTAGCCAAAACACTCGATTGTTGGCCATCAATGAATTATTATATCACGGGTTGTAGATATGTAAGTATGTGTTCATTTCGAATGTATTTATAAAGGACACTTCTGTTGTAGGATCCTAATGACTGATATTTTGCAGGTTCTCATGCCATGGAAATTCAATGGATGTTACGCCCTTTTCGTAATAGATCATGTTAAAAAGCATGTGACTTTTATTGATTTTACACCGACTCAAGATTGGTGTAAACACATGCCATACAAGAGGTTCGCGGAAGCGATTATCATGGCCTCAAAAAAATATAAGATTGCTTACAGCAAGAAACGTTCTGCATGGGCGGAGGATATCTTTAAGTGGGAACATACAATTCAGACTGGTGTTCCAATTGACTTAAGAGGGTATTTTCTTCGTACCACCTTTTCAGCAGTTTAAATTTTTTCTATGATATTCATTGTGTAAAACATAGTTGCCCAAATATTGTTCTATAGGTTTAATACCAGCTACCTCGTTCTACAAGCTATGGCCATGTGGGGGAATGACAGACGACTGAAATTTGTTGGGGTGAGTGTAGCACGTTCGTTTTATGTTCAAAACTTACATTCTAGCTAACTCGTTCTACAAGATAATATGTTTTGTTCTCTTATGTCTTTGTCTGTAGGATGCAAAGACTCTTCGAAGGAACTTTGTGATTGATCTGTTAAGTTATGAGGATAATTCGTGCCGATATGCCATCCCTGCAAACATACAACAGAGACTCATCGATATCGCTAAAAAGGATTAGCTGATTAGTTGTCGACATATTTGTCTGTAATTAAAAATTCTAAATTAACTTTTTAGAATTAATTTGTGTGATATTGATAATGTTTTCCACGTATATTTTGCATATTATAGTGATTTTTGTCGTTCCGTATCAATGTTTCATACAAATTTTTTACTTCCATCGCAACGCACGAGCACATATCTATACTATATATTGTTAACAAGGGCCAAGTAAGTTCTGCGCCAAGCATTTAAATTTCACTTCAATTACTTCATAATCTTTTATCTGGTGCATGATAATAAAACTATTTAATTTTTAACAATTTGTTGTAGGCATTGCTTATGGATTGTGGGGAATGGAACCACTCTGTTCAACAATCTGACTGTTGACTTGATGGATCAGATTATGGATTTTCCTGTTGACCCAATCATGGCAGCTAAGGCCTATAAGTATAAAGCAGAAATACTTCTTAAGGAATACTTGCTAGCAGATTCATATGTTCTATACACTTCTGTGCTCGCGGGGCTTCTGATGTGCAAGTTGGTACTGTTATTTTTACTGATTGTTTTTTATGGCTTGGTTGCTTGTGTTTGTGCTCTGGTATATGCAGCCAAGATCAAGATTGGGATCAATGGTGAGTTCGCATCCTCCAATCTGAGTTGTGATGTATTTGAGTTATGCCAGTCGTGTGGGTTTTTATCGTTTTTTTGTTGGTGCAGGGTTCGGTAGGATCGGAAGGCTGGTGGCCAGGGTGGCCCTACAGAGTGACGATGTCGAGCTCGTCGTCGTGAACGACCGCTTCATCAGCACCGACTACATGGTATGGTCCCTCGGCTATTGTGTCTCGTCGGCCAAGAAAGGACATTTGCAAAGAACAAACAAAGAAGCAATCCCTCTATATCTATATATGGCAGCTGGGCTGATGAGGTGTGAAATATGTGTGGTGGTTTCGGCGTGGGAGGACCGCGAAAGGCGATGCCTTTCAGCAGCATGATCCAGGAGATGAAGGGCGAGATCGGCGCCATCGTGTCGCGCGGCGTGCTACGGTTCCGGCCAGGGGGCCACGCCGGGGCCGGGCGAGCGCCGGCAGCCGAGCTGGACGAGGCGCCGTGGGAGGGCTGCTGGGCGCAGTTGCCTCTCGATCTTCTGCGTATGATTAATACCATGGGGTATTCTTATTTTACTTAGTTTTGATGGTTCACATACCACAACAGCCAAATAAACAATCTACATTAATCAGTTTTTTGTCAATCTAAATAATGAAATAGTTATTATTAATACCATGGGATATTCATTTCATATTGTTCATTACTACCCACATGCCCTGTCTCTTCTGAGGGTAATAATAAAGGATAATCATGACCAATGCTCTGATTTGGTAATGCAGAGTGATATAGAGATGGTTCTACCAATCATGGTTGGAGGTTACACAGACTTCTTTTGTTCTATGCTCCATACAAGGAATTGTGGATTCATCTTCCGAGGGTCGTAGACTCCGATCAATCCAAATTGATATGTGTTTTCTTGGTCAATCATGGTTGGATTCATCTTCCGAGGATCTAGACTCCACTAAGACTGTGTATCCTTCAGCCAATATTATCTATTGATCTTTTTGTTTCTTGTTTACTGGATTAAATGTAGTTTCTTTGTTTATAAATACAAAGTCTAGACCACAACTAAAAATGTATAACAAACAAAATTGTTACTTTTGTGAAAAAAAACACTGGACAGGAGGAGGCTAGCTAATCAACCAATCAATCCATAGAGATCCAAGTGCTCCTATGTGTTCCTCAACTCTGATTTGATATGGATATACAACTATAAAGCCTTTGACAAGCTGGAGGGTGTTGAGGTTGCATGGAGTCAGTCAAGGATCAACGACTCTGTCATGGTTTGCTCATAGAATATGGAGCAGCTAAGCACAGAGATCCAACTGCTGAGGACCTTCAGGCACAAGAACATTGTCAAGCTGTTTGCCTCTTGGATCGATGAGGACAAGGACATTGTAAATATCATCATAGAGTACTTCACATCAGGCAGCTTGAGACAGTACATGTTGTTTCTTTCGTTCGTTCCACTTCTGAATGTTCATACCAAACATCTCTCTGTGTTTCTATTCTCAACCAAATTGGTGAGATATTTTTAAACTACGTCAATCTAACATTTATTTTATTTTATTTCTTTGTGTGACTCTAAACATATATCTGTTGATTTGTGGTCGTGTCTATTTCCCACCAGTTTCTTGTAAAGCAGATTTGGCTGAATAACTTGGCTGTGTGGGGGAGGGGGAGGGAGAGAGATATTTTGCCTCATATGCTCGTTCGCTAATTAGTTGCATCAACACTGAGCAGGTGACATCATGCAAGCTGTGGCATCAAGTAGGAGAGTCATTCAAACCTCCAAAGTATGAATTTAATAGTCTGCAACTCATATGATGATCCTCAACTGTCATTTTAACAGAAACTGGGACATAGTTCACATAAGCTCTTCTTTATGTACTCTCTCCCATGATGTGACTTGCATGTTTATGCAGGACATGCACAACCGTTTCATGGACTTTCTATAACTTCTATGAGAAGGTAATTTTACATTTATGGTTCGTGGGATACCAGTTCATAATTTTACAGTTGTTCATCTATATATTTATGTTGGTATAGAGAGAGCAAGATTGATAAAAAGACTTGCCAAAATCAAAGAGGAGCAGGGACAGATTGATGAGGCTGTTGGTTTGATGTAAGAAGTTGTAAGTTTGCACCATACTGAATTTGGACCAGCGTACCGGATTTGTCAAGGTCTGTTTTATTTTTCATAAATACTCCTGAACACATTCCTCATTTTAGAATTTGACAACTCTTGTAACATATAATTCCTGAAAGCACTCCTTGATAGTAATTAGTCAACAATTTAGGGCGGAAGAAGCTTTATATATGCGTCATCTTGAAAATGACTAAATGAGTACTTTCATATCTGGCATCTGTTGTTTAAATACCAGGGTCTTTTCCCCCACATTTTCTCAAGCGTTGGTTTTTTGTTTTTCCCCTTCCTCTGTACAAGGCTACGCTTTGATTGAATACGAGAAGTTTGAAGAAGTTCAGGCTGCAATAAAAGATCTGGATGGAGCTGACCTTTATAAACAAATAATGAGTGTTGATTGGGCATTTAGCAGTGGCCCTGCTAAACGCAAACATACTCGGAAATGGTATTCCCTTCTCCCTTTTTCTACAATTTCGGTAGGGGAAAAACAAGGCAAGGTGCAGCGCTTAGTTTTCCCTTCCCCTTTTTGGCTAGCTGTGTTAGTTTGTTGGACCCAAATATTTGGGTGGTACATATTTCACAATGATGCTCAACATTAGAGTTTAAAATATCTAAAGAAAGGTTTGATCTGATCCTAATTTGGTGATGGAAGGAGGTTTTATAAATTGTCAGGGCTAATAGATGCTTGGGTTGTTACTATTTCCCCTCAGTTCTTTTTTTATGCTTGGTTGTTTCTTAGCCACTAACTAAATGAAATATTATCCGGTACTTTTTGTGTTTTGTCAGGTCACCACCAAGAGCTCGTTCAAGGACCCCACCTAGGAGAAGGCACTGATGTTTTCCCAGCACCTCGTGAACTACTTGCTATGTGTGATGTACAATAAGAAGTCTAAGGATTCGAAATATTACCTTGGTGTATGTGGATCACCTGATTTCGATGGTGGTTATTAAATTGCCTGATGTTTCCTTATTTGGGACTCCAAATATTAGCTTTGAACTCTGGTTTAAGTTGATGAGACATGGAGGTGCACTTAGACGCTTACCATTATGTTTGGCATGTTAGTTGGAGACGATTGTAAGTCAGTCCACGTCACGTCCGAACTTGTGATCTGCTAAGCTCACCAACCCCTCCCCATATTTATGATATTTTCTATGGGTTTGTAGGTGCATGCATCCTTTTATGTTGCCATCAATCTAAATTTGTAGTAACTTTTAATTCTATATTGATTTCATAGAGTTAAACTACTTGAGAAGGTATTGGAATCTAATTAACTTGCACCTCTCGATTATGTGTCCTAGATTTAACATGCACCTCTCGTGATATAAATAAACCGTAGCAACGTACGGGCACACACCTATTAGAGTCTTATAGAGTAGTAGAGATATGGTTCCGTCGCAACCCACGGGCACCCACCTAGTATATATATATAGGTATAACGGGAGCTCTGGGTTTCCAATAGTTAAAGGAAGCCCAGGCCGACCACCCCTACAAACTGGTTCAACCCGGCACGCCCAACCAGCCTGTCGGGTGCGCCACCTGCCCCACGTCTGTTAGCACAAAAAAAGGAACGCATGCATGAGTCAAACACGATCCAATGCATGCGCGTAAATTTAGAAAAAATATGTGTGGCGGTTTCTATTTTTAAATGCTTTATTTTCTCCATAAATTTAGGATCGCTGCAACAACCATGCAGCTAGACACGTAAGGATCATTTTATGATATATATTGAGACTAAATATGCTACACTGTGTAGATAATTATACAATTCGGTATACTACGTAAAAATCTGTTACCAGCTACATACGCACGAATTTATGATGAAAATAATGTGCAATGAAAGGAAATGAATTGCATGCATAAAAACAAAAAATCGTATTTAATGTTTAATTTGCTTTATAAATATAGTATCCCTTCAACAACCATGCAGCTAAACACATTAGAACTAGTTTATGATTTATACTTATACTAATTATACTACACGGTGTAGTTATTTATGCAATTCGGTACACTGCATAAAAAAATCTAGCATGTTGTTCACTGGTGGACGCATCTCCAGGTTGGAGCGTAAAAACCTTAAGTTTTAAGCATAAAATCTGTCAATTATAAGCGTAAATACCTAGCCAATGTGAGAGGTTGATAGATCTGGTAGGTTGTTATTACGATCCTATTTTTATGGCAGATTCGAAAAATATGGCTGCCGCATGCATGCAGTTTCTATTTTTATACAGATCCAAAAATTATGGCAAAATACATGCATGAGTCAAACACGTTCCCTTGCATGCGCGTAAATTTAGGAAAGATATGTGTGTCAGTTTCGTATTTTAAATGATTTATTTCCTCCATAAATTTAGGATCGCTGCAACAGACATGCAACTAAACTCGTAATGATCATTTTATGATATAAACTGATACTAAATATGCTACAATGTGTAGATAATTATGCAATTCGGTATACTGCGTAAAAATATGCTACCAGCTGCATGCACACGAATTTATGATGGAAAGAATATGCAATGAAAGGAAATGAATTGCATGCATAGAAACAAAAAATCACATTTAATGTTTTATTTCCTTCATAAATATAGGATCCCTCCAACAGCCATGCAGCTAAACGCATTAGAACTAGTTTATGATGTATACTGAAACAAATTATACTACACGGTGTAGGTATTTATGCAATTCCTTACACTGCGTAAAAAATCTGGCATGTTGTTCACTGGTGGACGCATCTCCGGGTGGAGCGTAAAAATCTTAAGTTTTGAGCATAAAATCTCTCAATTATAAGCGTAAATACCGAGTCAATCAGAGGTTGATAGGTTTAGTAGGTTGTTATTACGATCTTATTTTTATGACAGATCCGAAAAACATGACAGTCGCATGCATGCGGTTTCTATTTTTATACAGATCCAAAAATTATGGCAAAATCGTGGGAGTTTACATTGCATGCGTGCAAATTACGAACAACATAAATCAATAAATTGCCTTTCCAATGTGCATGCAGTAAACCGATATACGAACTCTGTGTTCAAGCATAAAATCGTACAATTTTTAGCGTAAATAATACATGTGGTAGGCATAAAACACAATAATTGAAAAGAAAACTGCGCCGGATCGGAGGATGGCACGCGCAATCATCGCTGCGCGCATCTCACGCCTTCCGTGACGTCGCTCGCTCGAACATCGCGCCTCATGCGTCGCCGTCGCTACTCGCACGTCGACGGGTGTCGCTTGCTCGCCGGCCTTGGAAGTGCCGCCTCCTCGGGGCTTCGGGGACGCCACCGCTTACGCGCACAAGGGCCCCGCTGTCGCTCGCCCTCTGGATCGGGGAACCGCCGCCACTACTCCGGATCGAGGAACCTCTGCCACCGCGTGTCGAGGTAATGGAGTTGCGGCCACCGGCCTGGGAACCGCCGCCACCGCACTGCCGTCGCTCGCCCTCTGGATCGGGGGCCGCCGCCGCCGGCCTGGGAACTGCCGCCACCGCATGTCAAGGTCGGGGAGCCGCGGCCACCGCAGCCACCGGCCGAAGGTCCACCGCCGCGCGCGCTATCGGGCAACCGTCGTTGCTAATTAATCGAGATGGGGCGTGAAAAACTAATGCCTAGCACTACGGATTTTCTTTTATAGACGTCTGGACCTAGTTCAGCTCGACCGGATTGCACTGTCTGGCCTGTACTTCCTTTAGTTATTGAAAGCTCAAGGCTCCTAATATACAATATATATATATATATATATATATATATATATATATATATATATATATATATATATATATATATATATATATATATATATGACATCCTATCTAAAATGGATATCGATAATATATAATCTGTTGGACATGCTATAATATATCATTTAGGTATCTATAATAAATTTACGTCGACCTTACACCACCAAATTACAGCGGTAGTACTGGCGTCGCATTTCTCTCATCTGCGCCAAGCGTGGGCACGTAGATACAGTTAGAAAATGGATATTAAGGCCTCCCTCTAAAGGCTAGGGAACCTTACTTTTCTAAAGGATTTTCGATTTTCTAAAAGAAATTAGTTTATTTTTTCTAAAAAATAGAATTTTTTTAGAAAAATAGAGTTTCCAAATTAGTCCTAAGAGCATCTCCAAAGTTATGTAAATTTAGCATCCTAAATTATAAATTTAAAAAGTTGCTAAATTATTTTAAGGAGTAGAAAAATGTGTGTGCTTCAACAGTTCTCTATTTATTGGTTGCTAATTTTTAAAATTGTCCACATCAACATAAAAGTAAGCATGCTTTCTTTTTTTAATTGAACTAGCACATCAACAACATTCAATAACATTAATTGAGCTAGCACATCAACAACCTTCCATAACGTCTTGTAATATTGAGGTTGTCGATGGAAGACCAAAAGGTCTTGGTGATGGCATGAAGACAACACAGTGTACTGAAGATAGATTTCTGGTCAACAGGACGGTGTGACAACGCAAAACGGTGGCCGAAATATGGTTTCAGCGATGGATTTAGAACCAACATTGATTTAGATAGTTCCAACGAGGTTCTTAAATGTAGGAGTGAAATTGGGTTTTGTAGGGAGTTTGTAAATTTAAGGATCTACTTTACATAATTGTTGAAGAAGAGTTTTTCCGAAAACTTCCTAAATTCATATTTAGGAAGTTGTTTACATAACTATTATAGATGCTCTAAAGAACTAAAGAAATTGTGGTTCAGCTGCATCCAAAGGAGGCGTAGAACTCTCAGATCCATGCCTCAACGTACAGACCAGACCACCCCAAGAGATCTGCCAACTCTCAAACCCGTGAGTTATTTGTGACCTAACTCAATTTGCCCATTTATGACCTATCCCCTGCAAAACACACATTAATCACTTGCACATTAAACACAATAATCTTATGTCATCATTAATCTTCGACACCAAGGCCATATTTGTTCTCAATTCTCAATTCATGTCTAAAGAATACAATCCACATTTTAAAAACTTTGGTTGCCCGTATGAACATCACAATCAACCTTAGTGGCATTGCAAAGTAATGACTAATGATATGTTCGGATCGAAGGCCTTAAGAAACAAGAAATATACACTACATTCAAAATGCGTGGGGCCTGATACAGCCAGCCTCCATGGTAAACACAAATGGAGTATAAGCATCTTCTGGTATGTATGAACCAATGTTCTTAATACGGTAAGGCGAGACGTTAGACCACCGCCTGGACGCGTAGGCAAGCAAGGCGACTAGAATTATTCGAGCGCCTAGACGCCTAGACATCACCTAGGCAACGCCTTAAAAACACTGGTATGAACTGAATTTGTATATAGCCTCATCTACTATTAAACTAGTTCGGCCCTTTTGCAGGTTTGTTACTTCAATTCAGCGAATACAGATAAATCAGCTGATTTGTGAACCCAAAACTAGAAGACGGGAAACTCAACTGCATAAAGCAGCTGAGACCAATAATTAGTTTCCAACTTCCAACTCAACTACTTTTGAAGGGAGCCCTGTATCATGGACGTTAGTGATGGATGGACTCGAGCAGTCTTCAATGATCGTGCAACACTTCTTCCTTTTGAATATTCCTCACCAAGAGGCCATCTTGGCCGCAGCTCATACTGTACCACACAAGAATTGATCAAGCAAAGAAAATAGGGAAGTAGTTCACAAAAATTGTGACAGCAGTTTGAGATTCTGCAGTCAGTAGACACCTCCCACAATAAATAATAGGCCTGGTTCAAGAGTCAACTACCCGGCATGGTGCCATTTTAATTACAGAAATTAGATGTCATGAAAATTCTTTGCTTCTAACAAAAAGTTGGTTATTTAACCAAGTATCTAGTAACTAAGTGGACAAACGATGCCAGTTATGACTAATAATTCAGAGCGGCTAAAGGTAACACGACGTCGTGTGGCAGCAATTTATTGTTTTGGCAGTCATGCCAGCCCTTCGAATAGTGAGAAATAAATATAAAAAACATAAGAGCCTGCTCAAGCCAGCCAGCATAAATGGTTAGAGAACGAAGTGCATAATAGTTAAACTTAAAAGTGAACACAGAAACTTTTACAAAAAATAAATGCAAGCCAAACTGCATACCTGCATATCATCAGACTCATCAGCAGCAGGTGGGTCCTCAAACCTCCCGGCAACAAAATGCTCAATCCCAGTCCAAGCAATCATGACACCTATGCAGATGCAGCAACATAGTATAACTGATTATATGTTCATTACTCAGAATTATACAAAGAATAAAGACTATTGTAAAGAAAGCTACCATAATTAGGTCACATACTTCAATCTAACAAACAAACAAAAAAAGAAAAAAAATCGAAATAGCATGGCCTAGGGTCTATAGTGAAAAACAAAGAACTACAATGGGTTGTGTGATAGTTAACTTTGAATACAAGACAATTTTGTTGACAGCACTAATGTATTTTAGTATATAAGTCACTAGATTTTCAATTAACTTATTACCATTGTCAGTACAAAGGCTTGGAGGAGGAGATACAAGTTGTAGGCCATTATTCCCAGCAACATGATTCAAGCGAGTCGTAACATACTTGTTTGATGCGACACCTCCTGAAACAACCTTTTTATAATTGGATAAGTCAACACTGGATGAGTAAACCGATTTGAAATTAACCATCGTCAAGATATCTGAGTTACAAAGTATTTGATGGAAGGTTCCATATTCAATGCCCATTCAACTGCTCGCTCACACCTTTCTTCCAAATGTAACACAGCAACTCGCTGCATAGGACAAAATTATTAGTAAAGATATCGAAATCCTCAGTGAGCATTGAGTACATTATCCATCGTGTACAACCTGAAAAGAGGCAGCAATGTTCGCCCTTGATTGTCTGTCCTCCTCCGATGCAGCCGAAACGGGAATATCCTCTGTACATCTACCAGCGTAAATGACAGATCAGTTCGAAAATAATCATATTGCCATGACTACAAAGCCCTCCCCATAAACATGTTCTCTAAAAAAAGGGTAAAAACAACTTTCATGTTTAAGACAAAATTATAAAACTTCATATAGGTTTTCGTACATAGCCAGATGAAAAAGCTCACCTTTTCAGATCTGTTCCGTCTCGCCTGTGGCAAAGTGACACTTTTTTCTCGTTTCCCTCATAAATGCCTCTTTTTCGAGCTTGTTTTTCAGAAACTTTCATGCCGCCAAAAGTACGGTTTTTTCATTTCGCTCGTAAAATGGGTAAAAACCAGGTCTGGAAAGTGAACTTTTTCATCTGGCTATGTACGAAAACCAGTGATTTCTTCATTTTTCATTGGCAACGAACAATCGATCACTTGCACAGGTTTTTACAAGTCCTGCTTGAAATAAATTCTAAGTATAAATGAGAACTTAAACACATTCATTTAGGCATTTCGAATGTAGTTATCTGTAAATTTAGAACTTTGAACTTGAGGTATATATAAAGTACCAAATACTACTGTCTCAAAGAATACTAAACCGATGATTTAACTAGAAACACCAGATAACCAGAAAGCATGTTCATATTTATGAAAAAGGACACAGGAACTGAGACCAGAAGGGATAGTATGTCCATACAAGTTCTTAGATTCAATTGCCAATCGAACTTGAGTCTTCAGTCCAGCATAAGAAAAATTGCAATCTTTATGCTGTCGCATTGGAACCTGAAAGCTTATAAGAAAAATATAAGCAATAGAATCACGTAGCCTAAGCATAATAAAAATAAATGGATAACAACATAATAACTACATCTTAAACAACAATAGAAGATTTTTAGTCCCAAGCAAGTTTTGGTATACTAGAGTTGAAACCCAACAGAAGCCACAAGTCAAGATTCAGGAATATAACTACATCTTAATCTGAAAAATAAAAACTATCAGACAGACTTACTCTGAACTTAACAGCATTTGGATCACCTTCTAGAGCAAGCTCTTCAAGAGCAGGACCACCACCTTTCCGCATATCAAGGCCCAACCATCTTGCTGATTTGTCATATGCCTCACCAATCGCATCATCTATAGTAGTCCCCAGTTGAATGTAATGCCCAAGACCATGAGCGAGAACAAGAAGGTTGTGTCCTCCTGAACATATAACAAGAGGGGTTACAATTTTGTCGTGTAGTCACTAGCGTGGTGAAGGATCCGACACGTCTATAAGATGGTCAAGCTTCTTCCTCTACCGTTGTCGTCTGCCACCGAGGTTGCAGCTTTGTTGACTTGCTTGACGAGGTTGCGTGAAGTTTACGGGTTGCAGAGCGTGCGTAAGCACGCTTCAGACCTTGGTGTGGGGATTGGGGTTCTCCTGACCCCAGCCGGAGGCCTAAGCCAGAGTAGGCGCTGCAGGGCTATCTAATGTAGTGACCTTCCCTTGGGGTTGGTAATTAACCTCACCTGTGAGACCTGTCGGTAGATGACGCCATGTAGTTTGTTCATTCCTATGTTCTCCCTTGGTGGGCTTTTATGGGTGAAGGCAATGCGGAGGATCGGACTTGTCTATGGTATGGTTTGTCTTGACATGGGTATGATCTGTCCAACCCTGCGAGTCAAGTGTGTTTCGCTTGAACGTCGAGATTGGCTTCAGGCATGTCCGACCCCTTTGCGGTTCGTCCGATCCACAGGCGTTGTTGCTTTAGGCCGAAGCAGGGAGGCGGGTGCTCATGGCTTGCCTCTGCATGTCAGAGCAAGCCGTGTTTCGTCTGGGCTGGTTCGAGCATGCTCTTTCCCTTCCTCGGCCCATGGGCTATGGGCCCCCGAGGATTATTACCCCTGATAGTAGCCCCCAAGCCTTCGGAGGAAACAGAGTGTTCCTTCGAAGGCTTTTCATGGTTCATGATCTGAGGGGGGCCGAGACGTTCAGTCTTCCGAATGTGCTAGACCCAAGCCACTCTCGTTTAGGGCTATATAGGCTTCTGCATGGGTTGATTGGGCCTCTGTGGCTCATCAATTGGCTTACAGAGAATGGGGCGTCGTGCTTAGGGACGACTGTTAGTCTGCCGCACCGTGATCCCAACAGTCGTCGTTTTGTCGCCAAGTAATGATTTATCAAGGGGAACTGTGACGAATCGACCCCAGGGCTCATCCCTATAAATGGTCGTACCTCGTAGCCTCCTTTCTCCGTGCTCCTTTATCCCGATGCTTCCTTCGTCCTTAGTCAAGAGAGATTCTCTGTTCCCATCCTCGCAGCCATGGTGGATTCAACTTGACGGTTTCGGGTGCGATTGCACCTGCGGGTGCGGTCGTGGGCGGGTTTAGTTAGACTTCACGGGTGCGATCGCGGGCAGGTTTTTTGCTCCCCCCGACCCGAATCCGACCCATTGCCATCCCTAGATTTAGGCAAGCGCTCGGTAGACGAGTCTCCCCCGAGGTCGTTAAGGCTACGTCTGCTGGAGTCAAGATAAGGAACACTTGGAGCGACGGGGGTATTTCGTGACCTCCCTTTTTCCTTTATGTCGGCGTTAATCGCAGCGTCCCTTGTCTTGCTTAGGGCGGTGATCCATTCTTCGGGGATGCGTAGGAGCTTCGGGTCGACCTCGCGTCCTATCAGGCCTCCCGCTCTTGCAGTGCTGACATTTGGGGATCTTCAAGAGAGCTTGGTCGCTGCTCATGCGACCCTCAAGGCCACCGACGGTGAGATCTCGAGCCTCCGCGCTCGCCTAGAGTTGCACCACTGTGTGGCCGGTAAGCCGTGTTCTTCCCCAGTGGTCGTTTCATCACTTTTAGTGTGCTTAATGGCCCTCTCCTCTGCTCTTTTTAGAGTTGGAGTCAGAGGTTCCCGGTCTACGCGAGTGTGTAGACCAGGTCATGGAATTCATCCATGTGTGCGGCAGGGACCGGGACAAACACCTTCTCGACGTTCTGAACCGAGTCCGCGACGCCATGCAACATGGCATTCACCGTGGCGCGGCCGTCATCTTGGCCATTGCTCAGTTTCAATCGAGCCATGAGCAGCGCAACATTGTCAGTTTTCCAGAAGGCGCGATGGGTGACGACCTTGGTCGCCTAGTGGATGATTTCGAGACGGCCACCAACGCAGTGGTTGATGGTTTGTCCATCAAGGTGATCTACGGGCCCTTTTAGGTTAGCTCAGGGGACCAGGTAAGGGCTGTCGTTCTAGCCAACTTGAGTAGCTGCAAGGTCACCATAGTTGTCTTAGGGGTGCCAGATAGAGAATTCCCTTCTAGCCAACCTGAGCAGTCGTGGGATTGTCAGACTTCTAGGGTCGGTTCGCCGTACTACATCAAGATTCCCTTTTCGGGCTTTGTTTTTGTAATGCCTCTCTATGTTGGTTCTTTGGACCTCCATTTTGTCGAGGCATCAACCCTTTCTTAAGGGATCACATACACCTCCTATTTTGAGCCCAAGATTACGTGCTTGTGGGTCAGGCCCCTTCCCCTTTTTGTCCTTCGGGTGTCCTTCCGGAAGGGGCACATCCACGCGACTTCGCCCGACCCTTCTTTCACATGTGCGACTTGAACCCCCGAGTTTCTGTTCGTTACAGAAGATCCGTCTGGGGGACGTGTTTCGTCTTTTAAGTTGACCTTCTCACGCGTTCCGTTCGTGAGAACGGGGAAGGGTGAGTCGTACCATGCTCCCCTCAATGGTCGAGTTCATGGCGCTCGGTGAGCTTCATGCGGGTGATCCGAATGAGGCCCTAATTCCTTCTGCATGAACCAGACGTGGGGTCAGCTGATGACCGTATACTCCTAGGCACCGACTCGGATAGTTATCAGGTGCATTCGACCGGAGTCGGTGGCTCGCTGCCTCACTTCGCAATAAACCATGAGTCAGACTATTTCTAGGACTCGAACGCAAGCTGGTAACGCCCTTAGCGTTAGGGTCCTGGCTGTTAGTGTGCTCGTCTCTAGTTGCCCCTCGCTCTATTGTTTCAGGAGCTGTCGAGAACCCAAGTGGGCCGACATTCGAACTCCAATTGTTGTTGGGCCCAACTGGACCCATTGGGCAGTGGTCATCCACATAGACCGCGAAGTTTTGATCCTTCGAAAGGGAAAAAGCTGGTGAGGATGCTTACCGGAGCATTGTTAGGCGGTCGTGGGGTCGCATCTGGTTGATGGCAGTCCCAATGGGTTCGTGGTAGGCATTCAATCATGACGGGCGCGAATAGTCAGCACCTTCGCCTAGGTTGGAGCAGGCGCGTTGTACAGGTAGTCGGATCAAGAGACCGTGCGCAGTGGGCGACGGCCATCTTGCGTGTGGGAGTCGAAGCGGTTCGATTTTCCATTCGTCCTTTTAACACCAGGCTTCGTCTTCTATACCCTTACAAACCCATTACTCTCGTGTGTTTCGAATCTTCCGTCGTTATTGCCTTCTCGTTTCCGTCGCACATCCTCTCGTCGTCCCTACACTTCATTCCCATGGCATTCTAGGATTGTTCCATGATCGAGTATGGCCGGTTGGACGCCCTCGTTTATCGGGGCCTCCTTTGCGACGAGGACCTAGTACTCCTAGGGGTCGAGGTCGTGTCGGCGCCGCCAACGGGTTTCGTGGTGTCGTTCGTGCATTTCCACGAGCGGGGGTTCGCCATGCCACCACATCCTTTCTTGGTCAGAATCCTCCACCATTTCAAGGCCCAACTACATCACCTTAATCCCAACAGGATTCAACACATTGTGGCCTTTGTTGCGCTTTGTGAGGGATCATTGGGATCCATCCCCAATTCCATCTATGGTGCCACTTCTTCGCGGTTGAACTGTTGTGGGCATAGATTGGATGTGCAAGTTTCCATCTGCGAGGGACGTGGTCGAAGAGCTACATCCCGTTGTGCCTGTGTTCATCCAACAAGGGTTGGCATGGACAGTGGTTCTATCTCCGCAACTGCGGATCGTCCACCGCCGCAAGAAATGGCTTCCAGTCCTTCACACAGGAGGTGCCCGCGGAGGACCCTCCAAGCTGGGTCGAGGAATCCTAGAGGACGAGAAAAGGCGAATCACTGGCCATCTTTCCACCATCGCCCTTCTTCACGAGAGGGGGGTTATCGTTGCGGGATCATTGGCAACTACCTCCATCAGGGTGTGGCCCTGCTCATGGCGAGGGAGCTTCCCATGTACAAGATGGTGTTGGATGCCTCTTAGGAGGGGACATTGTTAGTCGGAGCCGTTCCCGGCGACACAGACATTGCCCAGTGCCTAAAGGATGCCATGGAGACACATAAGGACGCGGGCGGGAATGCTATTCCGTACGTGTTCCTTGTGTCGGGGTGTCCTCCGATGCAGCCAGAGCCAGGCTTTGTCGAGTTCATGAGCCTTAGTTCCCTCGTTTTCCCTTTTTCCCTCGTTTCGTTCCCCCTCCTCCCTCCTAACTGACGAGGTCACCTCCCTTATTAGTTGTCCACCATGTTGCTGTGGGAGTGCCCTGCCCCTCCGCCCAGGAGCGCAGCGAAGGAGGCCGCTCACGCCAAGGCAGAGCAACAGAGGAAGGACAAGCATGCATGTGTCGCAAAGAAGCAGCGCCGAGCCTAGCGTAGATGCAGAGGGACCGTGGCGTCGAGACTAACACCACAAACGAGGAGTCAAAGGGTACAGGGTCGACACATTCGGGTGCCCTCCTTAGGGGAGACGGGGCCTGCTCGCACTCACCAGAGGTTGGCTCTTCCGTGTTCTACGCAGAGGAGGGAGTGGGTGCCTCTTCATCGCACCTGGCGGCGTCGACTGATCGGTTTAGCCAACGTAGTTCCCATGACGGGATCCTCTATCCCGGCCAGTCTGCAGCCCCCAGCCATCGCCTCAGGAGCTTCACCGAGCCGAGCTGGTACAGGTGATTTTGTCACCCCTGGCCCTGCACCTAAGGCCGAGTTTACGGGGGTAGTAGGCATTTTGCCTCAAGCAGGGGGCCAGGGGCCACCGCTCTTCCTAACCTGATCGACCAGGAGCGCCCACTCACTCAACGGACGGGTCGGGCAAAACAATCCCTAGGAAGAGAAGGTTAGTAAGACATGCTTGTGCAGACGAAAGATTGCTTTACCTCGCTTCGATCTTCTCTTGACCGGTGACGATCTTATGATTCTGCAGTGCCCCCCGCTTCTCTACCCTCGTCCCGGGTGCGAGGAAGGCATTGTCCAAGAAGAGGAGGGTAGTGCAGCCAGGTAGCGGGAGCGGCGGTGTTCCCTCGGCCTTGGACGCGGCGTCGGTGGAGCTACCACCGGGGACGGCCAGAGTTGAAGCCTCGGAGGCGTTGCCCTCAAGGTCTCTTGCTGCTTGGGCGGCCCCCTTGACAAACGTGGCCCCAACCCTGGTCGTTATGATAGCGTCGGCGACCGCAATCATTCCATATGCCGTGCGGGAGCGGTCGGGGGTCGATCCCATTTCCTCGTCTTTGAGAAGGGCTACCACGTCCAACCCCACAGCTTTCGCGACGGTCGAGGAGACATCTAGGGGATTGGTGGCGCAGCTTTGTTCTGGCTAGCCACGAATCAAGTTGGCGGATCCTAAAGGACCTCAGGGCGCATGATTCATCTTGGATGGGCCTTTCGTGAGCAGCTGGTTGGGACGGAGAGCCACTTCTAGATGACGTTGACCAAGGTGCAGGCCATTTTGTCTCGGCTCTCGACAGCGGGCGACACCTTTTCAGTGAGTTGTGCATGTTTCTGGTTTTGAAACGCCTCTCTTTCTTAGTTTCTGACATCTGCGCACGCCTCTCGGTCCTAGTCGGTTGTGGAAGTGTCGGCGCGTTAGTCCCGGTTCCTTCATCGCCAGGAGTTACGAGAGTGTTTCAGCGAAGAGCTCCAGAAGAAGAGGCGGACAGTCGAGGCCCTCCTCTGCGCGGACGCGACCAAGAAGTCTCGCGATGAATCACCCGAGGCAGCGAGGACAGATCTGAAGGCTACTGTCTAGGCCCGCCTCGTGCGGTGGCAGGTTGCGACGCGCATCCAGGCAGCAAAGAGGGAGGAGGCGACCGAGGCCCAAACTTCGGCCCTCAAGAGTGAGGTGGCGCGTCAGGCCGAGGTGGAGTGACTGAGGGCCGACCTCAAAGGTAAGACTTCCTTTTCGAGCCCGCGTGAGATCCGGTGCTGAACATCTCTTTTTTTCTTTTCGATAAGTGTGTCTAACAAACTTACCATGGTAGAGAGCGACCTCGTCGAGGTACAACATTGTCTCAAGTCGCTCGACACGGAGTACCATGGATTGTCGAAGGCGGTTGGTGTCGTATGCGAGCAACTTGGGGCGTCGCGGCTAGCCGGACCGAGGACAACGTTCAACCGCCTTGGGTGCATCATCGGTCGTGTTCGCGAGCTTGAGGTGGACACCTTTCGTTGTCTTAGGGGCCGCCCTTCGTTGCAATGGAGTATGGGGGAGGCAATGGCACACATCGCCTATAACTCAAGTGGAGGAAAAACTTTCGTAAATAACGGGATAATGAGTATAAGGTTGTAGATAACATAGTTGTTCGTCCTGAATTCCACGGACGCCAGAGGCGACTTCAGGGACCTGACTATCGTCGCAGCTGGCCATTCGGTACTTGATGGGGAGGGTGAAAGAAAACGAGCAAGACCCCTATCTGAAGCACCAACTGTGAGTGTTTCGAACAAGCACCGGCGAGAAAATTAGTGTATGCGTGTTTTAGGCATGGATGATGTGTGCGGTGGATGCAATGGTTATACTAGTTCGAGCTTAATGTCCCTACTCCAGTCCTCAGTGGCTCGCGCTACCGACACCGGATTGCTTGTAGTAGGGGATTACAAACGAGCGAGAGAGGAAGAGTTCCCAAGTCTCTGTGTGGCATGTGTGTTTCTATCGTACTACGGGTGTGTTCTCTGTTCATTTTTTCCACCTCTCCCTTTTATAAACCAAGAGAGAGGGGTTACAATTTTGTCGTGCAGACACTAGTGTGGTGAAGAAGGATCCGACACGCCTGTAAGATGGTTAGGCTTCTTCCTCTACTGTTGTGTCGTCGGGGTTATAGCTTTGTTGACTTGCTTGGCGAGGTTGCATGAAGTTTGCGGGTTGCAGAGCGTGCGTAAGCGCGCTTCAGACCTTGGCGTGGGGGTTGGGGTTCTTCTGACCCCAGTCGGAGGCCTAAGCCAAAGTAGGCGTTGTAGGGCTATCTAATGGGTTGACCATCCCTTGGGGTTGGTTAACCTCACCCGTGAGACCTGTTGGTAGATGACGCCTCGTAGTTTGTTCATTCCTATGTTCTCCCTTGGTGGGCTTTATGGGTGAAGGCAATGCGGAGGATCGGCATTGTCTATGGGACGGTTTGTCTTGACATGGGTGTGATCCATCCAACCCTGAGCCGGGTGTGTTTCGCTTGACCATCGGGATTGGCTTCAGGCATGTCCGGCCCTTTTGCAGTTCACCCGACCCCCAGGCGTCCCTACTTTACGTCAAAGCGGGGAGGTGGGTGCTCATGGCTTGCCTCCGCCTGCCAGAGCAGGCCAGGTTTCTTCTGGGTTGGTTCGGGCATGCTCTTTCCTTCCTCGGCCCATGGGCTATGGCCCTCAAGGGATTATTGCCCCCGACACTCCTATTCAAGAATAAATCTTTGCGTATATTATACCCTTTCAAGTCTCCTTTTAGTTATTAACCTTCTCTATGTCAACTCTGGATTGGGTTCCTCTAACAAACCGTTGTCTTCCTTGTTGTTGATCTTCTCTTCTGGTGCAATAGTCAAGCCATCGAGGTAGCCATGCAGCTGTGCACCCTGAGAATAGGTAAAACTTGCACCTTCTAGGGCGCGAAGTTGTTCTTGGTAAGCTTCACCGCCACGGATTGCCCTAGGAGGGGCGTTGGCATAGCAAAGCTTGAGGTAGATGCCATGGAGACTTGTTGCCATCGCCTAGAGTTCTATAGGTGTGTGGAGAAGTTGGCTCTGATTACCATGTAAGAAAACACGGCAGCGGTTTTAAGTTGTTCGCCCTGATCTTTTAGACCGTGGGGTGAGTATATATATGGCATAACACTACAATCAGGATTATAACATGACAAGGGGGGTCCAACTCGAGTACAACTACTTTAACCGACTCCTATTCTAACTCTATTATCTCTGGGACAAATCAAACCTAATTCTATCCTATCTTTAATCAGAGTCAGTTAAGATCTTTCTCTATTATAGAACAACTGTGTGGACCCCTGATCTGATATGGTCGTAGCCTAATATACAAGCATATTCTATTTTAACAATTGTATCATATAATACTAAGACATAATAATGTAGTTAGCACATACCGGAAATTAGAAGAGCCAGAAATGGGAAATCAAGGTCCTTATTCGCTAGCCTGACAAGGATCAAACAACATCAGCTGCGAGTACAGTGCATGCATAAAGTTAGAAATGTAGTGAGGCACTTAAGCAATATTGTCCCAGTTCATATAGCATTGTCCTTAGGATTAACAAATTTAGCATGTTCTAAGTCATGTTTATTCTCGAACATGCATGAAGTTGCACATCATTATATTAATAAAAAAAAGGGGAAGTGCTCCTAGGCCACTCCCAGTTGGAGTTTCATTCCCATTTAATGAGGTGACATATCACACTAAATGATGATGTGACATAGGAATTATGAGAGAGAGAAGATGAGTTCCATCCAAATGAAACCCAACATGCATGGTTCCCAACGCATTGGAAACAGAATGAGATTGCACTAGGAGCATTTTGTTTCATCTCTATGTGTTGGAGAAACTCTATTGGGACTCTAGAAGCATTTTGTTTCATCTTTATGGTTTGAAGAAACTCTACTGGAACTCTGTGATCATTTAGTTTCACCTCTATGCGTTGGAGAAACTCTACTGGAACTCTAGGAGCATTTCAATTCATAACAATATGCAACATTTAAATGTGTATGCCTATGAAACTATGAAACAAAACTATGCATTGTGGGTCTTGTTTCATTTCATCACCTACAAGTTATTCAAAACTGTAATGAAATCTAGCACTGGGAATGGCCTATAACACAAACACCCACTCACACCAAGGACTTAAACAATATACACACCTTTTCTAGAACAATACATGTCCTCGACCCAAGTCTAACAAAACTATGATACAAAGGCAGAGAGGTACGAAACAACTTAAGCCCTGGCCAAAACCTAGAGGTACAACTCCTCGCTCGTGAGTAAAGAACTCTAGCCAAGAATGGAGTCACACCATCAAACACACTTGTTGCGATGATTCCTGATTCCATAGAGACCAAGATCCAAGGATAACAAATGAATTAAAGCCCCTTCGAAATTGATCATTAGAGGTAGCAGTAATTCTCTCACCAGTTCTCAAAACATAGCTTTGAGTTTAATTTCTTTTGTTCAATACAACTATACAAGACATTCATTAGCCATTATGTGATTGATGTGGTATCAATAAATATATACTTATGGGACCCTTTTATCTCATACATTAAACATAAGTTAATGTTTTTACTTTTCACACTGGACTGAAAATTCAAAATTGGTTGAAGACTGAAAGTTAAAAATTCTTTTGTTCAGCATATGCTACAACATCAGCTTAGTTTAGTATCTGCATAAAGCTGCAGGTATTATAGAAAGATGCCAAGTAGCAATGTGTAGACTAAAGTCTAAACAGATTTGCAAATTATACTGTAAAAATTGATAAAAAAAAATAATAAAAAAACACCAAATTTGTAACAAGTGACTTTGAAACAAACCAATCTCTTTTTTAAAAATAAAAAACTACTAGACCTTTGTTGGGGCGAAGGCAAAGACGCCACCCTTCGCTCGAGGCCTTCGCTGATGTCGTTGGTCCAACGGAGATAAAACGGGCAGGGACACCCTTCGCCCCATACGACATCAGACGAAGGCCTGCGACGAGGTCATCCCACCGTGCGGCCTTGTCCAGCTCGGAGGCCCACGTGTGATCCGGCCCATTGTAACGGGCCCTGCGTGGCCGCTGTGTGTTACGGGCCTAATTTGCAAAGGCATCCCTGTAATTACAGTCTGTAACCCTGCTTTATGGGAATATTCTGGGGATAACCTAGTTGTCTGAGGGCACATGCGTCCTTAACACAAGACACTGGGCGCTCAGATACCTATAAATACCCCCGCACAGTGCCCGTGAGAGGCTAGATTAACAGAGTTATTGCCATCTGCCGCGAGAACCTTGTTAACGTCACCATTCACCCCCGTTTGATCCCCTTGCAACTGAGAGCAAGTTCCAACATTTGGCGCCCACCGTTCGTGCTACGAAAAAACCACCCGCGATGGCATCCAAGAAAGCTAACTCGAAGGCAGACGAGGCTGCGAAGGCAGCACTACTTGCCGCAAGAAAGGGCAAGGCCCTCGCCCTCACCCAATCCACCCACCAAGAGGCCACTGAAGACGACATTCTCCGCACCTGCGAAGACGACACTCTCCGCACCTGCGGCCCTAAAGGACAATCGCAGCCTCCCCCAGGCTTCGCCCCACCGGAGGGCGCGGACCTCACCGAGGACGGTGAAGTCCTCGGCGTCTCAGCGGAAGAACAGCTACAGTTGCGCGCCCTGCGCCTCAAGAACCGCAATCTCCAGAGGCAGAAAAAGATACTGGAGGCCAAGCGTCAGCGCGTGTCCGCACTAGCCAAGGTGCGGCAAATGATACGCGACGAAGAACAGAAGGCCCAGGACCTCGAGCGAGAGATCGCGCTGATGCAGCGCGAAGGCCACCTCGGCCTGCATCACGAGCCACCCCTGCAGCAGCGCGCACAACTGGAAGACACGCGCGAAGGCCACCTCGGCCTGCAGAATGGACCACCCCTGCAACAGCGCGTACAACTGGAAGACCCGCGTTTCCCCCAGCGCGATCACACCTTCCCACACGCCGCGCCATTCCAAGGGGTCAACTACCTCGACGAGCGAAGTCCCCTGGCGCCACATCTGCAAGTGATGCCTTGGCCCGCCAACTTCCGGGCAGGGACCTATCCCAAGTACAACGGAAGCACTGACCCGACACAATACATAATGAGTTATCAGATCGCCGTTGCATCCTCCGGAGGGGACGACGCCACAATGGCCAAGTCTTTCATCATCGCCCTCGAAGGCCCAGCTCTCACCTGGTTCACCAGGTTGCCTCCGCTGTCCATTGATTCCTGGAGAAGCCTCCGGGACAAGTTCCTGCTCAACTTCCAAGGGTACCGCCCAGACACCGACGCCTTGGCCGAACTCTCGCTCTGCAGGCAGCTGGAAAAGGAGACTCTACGGGAGTACTACCGCAAATTTCTAACACTCAAGTCACAGCTGCCCTCAGTCGATGACCAGATCGCCATCCACTACGCCATCAGTGGCCTTCGCGTCGGCGTCCTCTATAGCCACTGCATCAGAGATCCGCCCAAGAACCTCCAGGAATTATATCAGCTGTTTGAAAAATACGCCAAATCCGAAGAGCTCCACCAGCGCAAGGTTGAGTCTCAAAGGAAGCCCAAAGATGCTCCACAGTCCAGCCGCACGTGGACGAGGACTCCGCAGCCAGACTCCAGTCGAGACGGCCGCAATCAGCAGCAAGTGCACAACATCGCCAACCAGCACCCCGCTGCTGACGCCCCTCGTCGCCAGGAATATCCCCCCTAGGGCCGCGGAAATGGAACTCGCGGTAGGGACGGGGGCGTGCGCAGCCGCCGCGCCGATTCTACTGCCTCTTCCATGGCGAAGACTGCGCCCACCAAACCAAAGATTGCCCAGAAACGAAGGCCACCAAAGACAGGATGGCACGGGCGCAGCCAGCCGACAACCCCAGAGTTGTCGCGCACACTTACCAGCAACCCCCTCCACCATATATCCACGCCCCCGCCCCTCATCCACCGCACCACGCTTACCAACACCATCAGGAAGTACAAATCGTACCTCCCCCACCCCCACCACCAAACCAGCAACATCAAAACCTCCCCCACGCCCCAAAGAAGGAAGACTTCGCCGATCAACCGTATCGCGGAGTCATTCACATGATCACTGGGGGGTCCAGCACCGACTTCGACACAAAGCGGCAGAAGCGGGACCATTACCGCAGCATCAACCACGTCGCCATCACTGGCCCAGTCGTGCAGACAAAGTGGTCCCACGTACCGCTAACCTTCGACGCACGAGACGTCGACCTGCGCAGCGCCCCCCACATCGACGCCATGGTTATCAACTACAGCGTGGCAGGCTGGGATTTGCACAAAGTCCTAGTCGACAATGGCAGTCAAGCAGACATCATCTTCCTCCATGCCTTCGACCGCATGGGCATAAGCCACAGCCTGCTCAAGCCTTCGGACAACCCGTTGTATGGCTTCGGCGGCAAGGGCACCTTTCCTGTCGGTAAAATAGAGCTGCCTCTCTCCTTCGGTGTAGCACCCAATGCCCGAAGTGAGCAAGTAACCTTCGATATTGTGGATATGGTATATCCGTACAACGCCATCATGGGCCGGGGCTCCATCAACAAGTTTGAGGCAGCTATCCACGGACTGTACCTGTGCATGAAGATACCAGGTCCGTTAGGCGCCATTGCGGTCTACGGCAATCAACAGACCGCGCGCAACATAGAGCGGGACTTCGTCCCCGGGCAAAGAAACGTGCACTGCCTCACGGCCCAGCGCGAGGTCCCTGCGCCTGTCAGCCCAACCAACAAAGGGCACGACAAGGCACAGCTGCAGAGCAACGACGGGACCAAGACTGTCCCTCTCGATCAGGCCACGCCCAAGCAGACAGTCACTATCAGCGAAGACCTCACTTCGCATGAAGAGGAGAAACTCCTCTGCTGCCTGTCCAAGAATAAAGATGTCTTCGCCTGGTCTGCCCTCGACCTGGTCGGGGTCAGCCGGTCCATAATTGAGCACAGCTTGGGAATTGACCCTTCGGTGAGACCAAAAAAGCAGCGGCTTCGCAAAATGTCCGACGAGAAGACAGAGGCCGCCAAGGCGGAGGTGCACCGCCTCCTGGAAGCCAAAATCATTGAGCCGGTGGCTTACCCCACGTGGCTCTCCAACGTTGTAATGGTACAGAAAAAGAGCGAGAAGTGGCGAATGTGCATCGACTTCACCAGTCTCAACAAGGCCTGCCCAAAGGACAACTTCCCGTTGCCGCGGATCGACAAAATAGTCGATAGCGCGGCCGGGTGCGAGGTCATGTCACTCCTCGACTGCTTCTCCGGTTACCACCAGATATACATGAAGGAGGAAGACAAGGCTAGCACCAGCTTTATAACATCCTTCGGCACATATTGCTTCATCAGAATGCCGGAGGGACTCAAGAACGTCGGGTCCACCTTTTCCAGGCTTACCAAAACAGTGCTCGAAGGGCAAGTTGGCAGAAATATATTCACATATGTGGACGACATCGTCGTCGCCAGCAAGAGCAAGGAGAACCATCTCGCCGACCTCGCCGAGACATTCGCGAACATGCGAGACGCACGACTCCGCCTAAACCCGGAAAAGTGCGTCTTCGGCGTTCGCCAAGGCAAAATATTGGGCTACCTGGTATCACACCGCGGCATCGAGGCCAACCCAACCAAGATTCAGGCCATCATAAACATGACGCCTCCACAGTCCGCCAGAGACGTCCAGCGCCTGACAGGCAGATTGGCCGCTCTCAACAGATTCATCTCCAGGTCCGCTGAGCGAAGTCTCCCCTTCCTCAAAACACTCTGTGGTGCAAAAGACTTCGCTTGGGGACCAGAGCAGGCAGCGGCCTTCGCCTCATTAAAACAGTACCTGTCGGAGTTGGCCGTCCTTACAAGCCCCGACTCCTCGCTCCCCCTGTTGCTCTATGTTGCGGCTTCGCCGCATGCGGTCAGCGCGGCACTGGTGCAGGAGCAGACAATTGAGGGCGTGGTCAGGCAGTGCCCAGTTTATTACGTCTCCGAAGTGCTGACACCGTCCAAATGTAACATGACAGAACTGGAAAAGATTGCCTACGCAGTCGTTATGTCTTCGCGCAAATTGCGCCATTATTTCGAAGCATTCAAGGTCTGAGTCACCTCAGACAGGGGACTCGGCGAATTGTTCAGAAACCCAGAGGCATCGGTGAGGATTGCCAAGTGGGCGGCCGAACTCTCCGGCTACCACATCAACTTCGAGCCCAGGACAACCATCAAGTCACAAGTCCTGGCAGACTTCGTCGTCGACTGGACTGGGCCAATAACACAGCCGGACCCGTCCGCAGAGAAGGTTTGGACGATCCATTGCGACGGCGCATGGTGCCATGCGGGGGCAGGCGTCGCTGCAGTCATCACCTCTCCAGCCGGGGTCAAGCACAGATATGCAGCACGCCTCAGCTTCGCTCTGGAATCTGACAGATGCACAAATAACATAGCAGAATACGAAGCAGTCATCCTCGGCCTCCGCAAGCTGAGGGCCCTCGGAGTCACCACCTGCATCATCAAAACAGACTCCAAGGTAGTTGCCGGCCAAGTCGAGAAAGACTATGCAGCAAAGGACCCCGCACTTATGCAATACCTCGCGGCCATCCGAAGTCTCGAGAGACAATTCAAGGGATTCACCTTGCAGCATGTGGACCGGGCCAAGAATGAAGAGGCCGACGCATTGGCCAAGGCTGCCGCCAGAGGCGAGTCCCTGCCCTCCAACGTGTTCTTTCATGTCATTGGCACGCCAGCGGTCCGGAGCCCCGAAGGGCTCCAAATAACTAATGACAGCGAGGGCCACCGCATAGTCAACCTTATCATGACCGAAGACTGGCGGGCACCAATAACTCTGTTCCTACAGGGATACTATCATCCAACCGACATCAGCGAGGCCAAGCGCCTCAGACATCAAAGCCGAGACTTCGCACTGCTTGAGGGCCAACTCTACAAGAAGGGGGTCAGTCAGCCAATGCTTAAATGCGTCACCGAAACCGAAGGCATCCAGATCCTACGCGAAGTCCACAGTGGCACGTGCGGCTCACACGCAGGGCCAAGGGCCCTAGCTGCTAAGGTGATCCGCCAAGGCTTTTACTGGCCCGCAATGATCTGCGCCGCAAATCGGGTCACAAGGTCCTGCGAAGCCTGCCAGAAGTTTTCTCCTCGGTCAGGCAGCCCCTCGCAGTTTACAAAGCTGATCGCCCACACATGGCCTCTCCAGCGCTGGGGCCTGGACATTGTCGGGCCCCTGCCCACCGCTCAGGGGAACCTTAAGTTCGCCTTCGTCGCTGTCGAGTACTTCACCAAATGGATCGAGGCAAGGGCCGTTTCCACAATAACATCAAAGACTGCCCAAAAATTCTTTTGGCAAAACATTGTTTGCCGCTTCGGAGTACCGTCCGAACTAACAGTTGACAACGGCAAGCAGTTTGACAGCCAAGACTTCAAGGATTTTTGCTTCTCCATTGGCACCAAGCTTGCCTTCGCCTCAGTCTATCACCCGCAGTCCAACGGAGTTGTGGAACGCGCCAATGGAAAAATCTTCACAGCTGTCAAAAAGATGCTCCTCGATGAAAAAAGGGCAGGTGGACCGATTTATGACCCGAGGCGGTCTGGGCGCTGAACACAACTGAATGCAGGGCGACCGGGTTCACTCCTTTCCGCCTTCTATATGGATCCGAGGCCATGACCCCACAAGAAATAAAGCATGTGTCCCCGCGAACAGTTCCGTCAGCCGTCCCCGACGTGGACGAGCCCACTTCGAAGGATCTCATCGATGGAGACCGAGTCCTCGCCTTACAGGCTCTAAACAAATACCAAGCCCAGACAAAAGCATGGTGCGACCACGCAGTCATCCCGAGGGAATTCAGCGAAGGGGACCTCGTACTCATCCGAACAGCTCGGACAGAGTCCAGAGGCAAGCTGGAGCCCAAGTGGGAGGGCCCCTTCATTGTCAAGACGAAAGCTTCACCCAGCGCTTACAGGCTCGCAACACCAAACGGCGAAGACCTGGAGCACTCCTGGAACATCGACAATCTCCGCAAATTTTTTGTTTGACTCATCAGGGCCGATTCGCCCTTGTAATTCGCAAAAACAATTTTATTCTGGCCCGCACTTTTTTCCTCCCGGGGGGTGAGGTTTTTAACGAGGCGGAGCCATGTAATATACAAGTGAAAAATCCCCCGCAAAAACATGCGTCGAAAAAAGACCGCGACGACGGTCTTCGACATTCGACCAATACAAAGTCACTGCGAGGCTCAGCGCTAGCCACCCTCGCGTGCGACAACTCCGTGCAGAAGTCGCCTAAGGGTGCAGCCGGACTAGCACAGCAAGTGCGAAAAACCGAAGTCTACTGCAAAGACTATCCGCGCAGAAATCGCCTAAGGGTGCAGCCGGACTAGCACAACAAGTGCGAAAAATCGAAGTCTACCGCAAAGACTATCCGCGCAGAAGTCGCCTAAGGGTGCAGCCGGACTAGCACAACAAGTGCGAAAAACCGAAGTCTACCGCGAAGACTAGCCGCGCAGAAGTCGCCTAAGGGTGCAGCCGGACTAGCACAGCAAGTGCGAAAAACCGAAGTCTACTGCAAAGACCATCCGCGCAGAAGTTGCCCGAGGGCACAGCCGGACGAAGCGTAACAAAAGCAAAAACGACCACACCAAACTGTCCGCACCAAGACCGACTATATGCGCACCAGTCCAGCATAACAAATACACCTGACCAAGTACGTAACGCCTTCGCGAGCATAGCCAAATGTGCGAGGGCACACAACTTCATCATACAAGCCTTTACACATGTACAAGCGAGGGCATCACACTCTACATCGGCTCAACCTTCGGAATAATTCTCATCTCCCTATAGTTAAATAACATTATCCTAAGCTCCTCACCCGCAAAAAGACTTCGCAATTCCCCTTCACCTGTACTCACGGCGGTTGGCAAGGACAACAGTTCCTGCCAGCCAGCCCTACTCACACGAAGCCGACCGCCCTCCGCCCCACTCACTCTACGCTTCGCAACCGCCCTTCGCCGCCTGCGCCCGGTACTCGGACCAGGCACATCTTCTGTGTCCGCAGCGTGCGGTGAAGCCTCCGCCGCTGCCACATCCAAGGCCGCAAAGTAGTCCAAGTCCTCCTCCGACGACTCCTCAGTCCACTCAACCGAGCTCCCAGAGTCAGCAAAATCAGAAAACTCAGATGCAGACCCATCATATTTATTACCATCATCCACAGTCGAAGCCGCCAAAAAACTAGTAGTGGCGGTTGCGTGCGTAGGCCCAAAATCTTGAACCTGCGCAGCAACCAAAATTCAGCAACATATCCAAAATTCCCTAACTACCCACACCCACTACGCCACCTGCGAAGACCTAGCCGTCGCGGGAGCCTCCGCTGTCGCCTCCGCTGTCGCCTCCGCCGCCACCGTCGTAGGATCCTCGGCCCTCGGCGCAGCGGCTGCGGGGGCATCAGGAGCGCCTTCGGCGGTCTCTGGGGCGGGCCTCCGCCGGCCGCAGCGGCTGCGGGGGCATCAGGAGCGCCTTCGGCAGTTTCCGGGGGCGGCTCCAGGGCGGCCTCGGACACAGCCTCCGCCGGGTTCGACTCCGGGTCAGGCAGCGCGCTGTTCAACGCCCTGAAATCATCCACCCTCTCGCCACGCGCCGCCTGAGACACAGCACACAAATTCAGCAAACCCATACATAGCCCACATCCAACAAACATCAAATAAAAGTCAAACGTTACCTGTGCCCTCGCCGTCTCGGCCCGCTCCCTGACCACCTCTCGACCGTGCGGACCCCACATCCGGTCGTAGATGGCTCCGGCGGATTCCTTCACTATAGGGTCCTCAACCTTGTAGATATCTCGCTCGAAATCCTCATCAGCTTGGTCGAAGACCTCATAGTGCCGGCACCCTTCGCGAGAGAGCGCGTTCATCGCCCCCTCGCAGGTGACCAGGGAGGCATAAGACATAAACCCCTCCACGATAGTGGGGAGTGCCTGCAACTCCTCCTGTACCCACTCCAGGCAGCGAAGTCCGGGCTCTCGGTCCGGCACTTCGAAGTCAGCGGTCCGCGCGCCCAGCTCATGGTATGAATCCATAAGCTGTTTGCGCGTCCGCTCAGCCTCCGTGCGCGTCGCGGCCTCGGCCCTCTCCACACGGCTCTGCAGGGCGCTGAGCCGCTCCTCCAACTGCTCGGCGCGCTCCCTGGCAAGA
Organism: Zea mays; assembly: GCF_902167145.1. Classification (NCBI taxonomy): domain Eukaryota; kingdom Viridiplantae; phylum Streptophyta; class Magnoliopsida; order Poales; family Poaceae; genus Zea; species Zea mays. Next base: position 52,169,638 of record NC_050098.1, on the reverse strand, counting down.
CTGCCCTCCGCCCGCGCCAATTTGGCCTCCACCAGCGCAGCCTGCGCCTTGGCGAGGGCCTCATTGGCCTCCCTCCTCTCCCCCGCCAGTTGGCGCCGGAGGTCAGTCTTCTCCCCCTCCAGTGCGGCCACCTTGTCCGCCAGCTTGCGGCACTTACTGTCGGCGACCGATTTTTCCCGGACGGCGTCAGCATGTTGCGTCCGAAGTCTCTCGACCTCGGCAGACACAACTGCCGTGAGAGCCACCGACATCGCGCGGTCTGCGAAGTCAGCCGCCTGCAAAACACACGTAAGACCGCGGCCCCAACAAAGCCGATAAAAAAACCCGAAGTCTAGCTCAACGTACCTGACTTAGTGCCTCCTTCATCTCCTTCAGCCGGCGGGACACAGCGCCCGCCTCGTCCCTGACAGCAGCGAGTGCCGGCATCTCGCCTCCGGCACTAAGAGCACCGCCCTTCGCCTTTGGCACTACGGCAGCCGCCGTGGTCGCCGCGGCAGGCGCAACAATAACAAGTTGGTCTTCGTCCGACCCTGCGACGCATCAACGAATTACAAAAAAAAACGAGCCAACGGCTTACCACCAAGATAGTCGTCCACACTAATATCGGTGGCGAAGTCGGCGACGCGCTTGCCCGGCGACGGCAACCCTCGGGCCGCCTTCGCGACCTCCGGCACCCTGCTGGACGCCGGCACAGCCTTCGCAGACTTGGAACCACCGGCGCCAGCCGCAGCCTCCGGCGCCTTGCTAGATGCAGGGACGGCCGACTTCGCCGCCAGCGGCGGCTTGCCTCCGCCGGGGGCAGCAGCCTTCGCAGCCCCTCGCTGCCTCTTCGGCCTGGCTTCATGAAGCCTGACAACCGCCTGGCGCTTCTGTGCAGCTCCCTGGCGTTTCTTGTCCATCACTGCCGACACAACAACAGCAATATTCCGCCCGTAAGGAAACACTTTCCATTCACGAACCATGCGAGATGTAAAAAAGTCTTCGCCGGCCGCGCGGGGGATAGGAACATTCCTAGGCCACCAACCCCCGGTAACCCTCAGCATCCGCGCCCCGGAGCTCGGGCGAAGACATCCTTCCCCCCGGGGCCGCGCATGTCCTCATCAATTCTCTAGCAAAACCATCGGAAACCCCAAGTCCTCCCATAGCAATACCTAGTTTCCTCTTCTTAGAGGATGGGGCGGCCGCCGACGCAGGGTCGTCTCCAGACTCTACCACCGGCTTCTTCCCGCGGCGGTCCACATCGTCTTGGCCGGGATAACCGTTATACGGCAGTCGATTCAATTCAAAAACCCTGTTCAAACGGTCATTCGACCCGCGGATATCACAGCTACGCTGGCCCTCTGTCCTCGGCACGTACCGACCAACGATCCGCACCGCCCCATCCTCCGCCTCACGCACAAAGGCGGCCGGATCGCGGCTTTGCAGATCCAGCGCGAAGGCAGGACTTCGCACCAGCTTCCCACCATGGGAAGGCATCTGACGAGGGCACACTTCGCCCAACGCTCAGCCATGCGCCAAAGGCCATACCCCGTACGCCACAAATTCTTCAACCAAATCGTGCCCACTGCTCAGGCCGGCGGCGCACCGAAGGGCCCCTTCGTCCGCATCCTCCTCCGCCACCTCAAAGGGCGGGTATGCTGAGTAAAAATGCGAGCACATCTCGGACACGGGGAGCCCCTCATGGTCTTCGACGGTACCCTCTGCGACGTAAAACCAAAACTCATTCCAATTGCCCCACTTGTTGCAGGCGCAAGGAACCAACTCGACTACCTCCATCGTGGTCTTGCCGGTCTTCGGCATAAACGTACAGGACCCAAACTGGGCAACTTCATCTCCAATCATCCTCTTCTGCCAGTGCAGGCAATAGTACTTCGCAAAGACTTCGACTGATGGCTGTCCGCCGTACGAAGTCGTCGCCCAGACATACTTCGACAGAGCCACCACGGCATTCGGAGTCAGCTGATGGATCTGAACGTTAAATCTGCGCAGGACTTCTCCAACAAATCGATGCGCAGGCAGGCGGAGACCGGCGGCGAAGAACGCCTCGAACACAACCAACTCGCCTTCCGGCTCGGGGACTTCCTCCGTCCCCGGGACACGAGCAACTCCGCCGCCAAAGTAACCCAGCCACTGCATATCTTGCACGCGGACCGACGACATCCGCGACACACCAAAATCCACCGTATCGCCGGCGCGCAACTCCTCCGCCGCCAAAGTACTCAGCGTCTCCTCAGACGAAGCGTCGGCCGGCGGCGTAGCGGCAGCAGAAGAAGAAGAGGTCGGCATCGCTACGTACCGTCGGCGGCGGCGGGCGGTCTGCTTCACTCGAGCCAGATCTCCGGCGAACAAGAGCAAGGAGGGCAGACGAGCAGCAAGACGGTGGAAAGGCGGCTAGGGTTTTCACGGAGCGCGGAAAGTGAAGTTCAAAACGCGCCGACCCCCGCCCCTTTTTATACACAGGGCGCGGCGCTTCGGGAAACCCGCAGTCCAACAGTACGGTGTCAATCAACGGTCATGTCAAAAACCCCCGCGGAACCACTTCGAGCGAGGGCAGCGTCTCCGCCATCTAGCGACGTCTTCGGCACCAGATGACTTTGTCGAACTGGTCCCTCGGAGGGCAAATGTTGGGGCGAAGGCAAAGACGCCACCCTTCGCTCGAAGCCTTCGCTGATGTCGTTGGTACAACGGAGATAAAACGGGCAGGGACACCCTTCGCCCCATACGACATCAGACGAAGGCCTGCGACGAGGTCATCCCACCGTGCGGCCTTGTCCAGCTCGGAGGCCCACGTGTGATCCGGCCCATTGTAACGGGCCATGCGTGGCCGTTGTGTGTTACGGGCCTAATTTGTAAAGGCATCCCTGTAATTACAGTCTGTAACCCTGCTTTATGGGAATATTCTGGGGATAACCTAGGTGTCTGAGGGCACATGCGTCCTTAACACAAGACGCTGGACGCTCAGATACCTATAAATACCCCCGCACAGTGCCCGTGAGAGGCTAGATTAACAGAGCTATTGCCATCTGCCGCGAGAACCTTGTTAACGTCACCATTCACCCCCGTTGGATCCCCTTGCAACTGAGAGCAAGTTCCAACAACCTTATTCTATTTGATGATGAATTAACAAAACATCTTGTGCAGCATATACCAAAAAAGAAATCAAAGTCAATACAATTTAAGATCACGGTTAATTGAACAGCAAAGGGCCATATGAGTTAAATACCTGGAAACTAATGCGTGTGCTTCCATATGATGAACTCCAACAATAGGCAAGCCAAATGCTTTTGCTACCTGTCTAGCTTTATGAACACCAACTGCAGTTTAGCCAGGGAAATGTGCAACATTAGGGGAAAAAGAGATATGGCAATGATGGAAATAGTAACAAAAACTTAAACTTCTGATCCCTGACAGCACTTATCCTAAAGTTTGCCAAAGTACACGTCATATAACATGAGGGATATAAGAAGCAAGCCAACAGCAATGTTCTACAGGACAGCAGAACCAAAGCAGTCTTGATTCTTAATTGAGCAATCAGTTTGTAGTCTGATTGAACTCAATTCATCTGAGCCATATACATACTTGTATCAAATTGGTAAAAAAAAACTCATGTGCGAACTAACAAAGGCAAATCATGAACAGAATAGACAATTCTATTAAGTTGCATGCACCAACTAGTTCAACCCAAAAGCTTAAGTTAATGGGAGGAGGTGGACAATTCACTTATATTATATTTTAACACTCTCCCTCACGTCGAGTCTCTTTTGGGTCTCAGACGTGGAATAGGAGCGAGCAACAATTATTTTATTTTAATTGCGCTAACAAGGATTCGAACTCGTGACATCTCGCTCCAATACCATATTAAGTTGTATGCACCAACCAGTTCAACCCAAAAAATTAAGCTAACGGGAGGAGGTGGACAATCCACTTATATTATATTCTAACAAATTCATCATCTTAATGAATGACGGGGAGCTAAAAAAACATACCTCTAAGGCATAGACTAAGTCCTGGTCCAATGGTCACAGCGACTGCAGAAAGATCACTTTCTGACAATTTTGCATCGTCAAGAGCCTTTTGAACAACCTGGATAGCAAATAAGAACAGGCAATTAGCATATATGTCAGCACCGCAAAAGGATGCAGACCCTATGTTGATCCAAGAAGTCACACCTGGTCAATCACAAGGGCGTGTGCTTCCTCGGCCATCTTAGGGGCAACACCACCATACCTCGCGAGCAAATCCGCCTTGCAAATGTTGGCCAACGAAAAGCAGAACCGATCAGCAATGAACAAAGGTATCCTATACATATGCTAACAACTGCCATCTGGCATAGGATGGTAAAAAGCCAGCTCAAATTTACAGCAGAAATAAGAGGTCAGAATACAGAAATAAAATTGGCGGGAAATGAATTACTTGGGAAGATACTACTTGACTAAGGATCTCGCCATCACCTCTCACCTGCAACCAATCACAGACAAACAGGAGAGAAGCAACTCAGCACATAAATTTGACGCCTCCGCTGCAGGCAAAATCGAGGAAGAAAGAACCAGTACCACAGCAGCCGCAGTGTCGTCGCAGCTGGTCTCGATGCCGAGCATGAGGAGGTCACGGCGGACCGGGACGGCGCGAGCGGCAGTGGTGGACGACATGGTGGAGAGGGGGCACATGGCAGGGATTGCTGGATAGGAGGAGATGAGTAAGCGGCGGAGAGTAGAAGGTGGGTGCACATAATGGGAGGGCTTCAGTGGGGCTCGTCGGAGGAGGAAAGCGGCGGCGGCGCGCGAAACGGGCGGCGATAAGGTCGGGAGAAGAGTGGCCGCCATTCTCTCCGGAGTCCGGACACCGGCACCCCTCCGCTCTGCCCGGTGGCCAACTCCACCGAAGCCCAGGGGATTTGAATGAGCCGGTCGCCAAGACGCCAACACAGCCACAAGGCCCATAAATTGAATGGGCCGCAAGATTGAACGGCCTGTAAGACACTAGTAGTGGACTGACAAGGGCTGGCAACGGGCCAAAACCCGGATATCCGATGGATAAATAAAAGCCCTATTAGATGGATATGACAATTTTTGATAGCCAAAGGTATTTTATTTGGTTGTTTGTTATATCCATCAAGTATGGTGGGTGTGAGTATGTTCTCTTTTGCCCTATACTCGCGTCCGATAAGAAACCCGCCAACATATAATATGTGGGTCTGTATTAAGGAACTTCTTCTTTCTCATATATGAGCTTGTATGATGTTAACATTTCATGTTGAATGTTGTTAAACTTGTGATAAAATTATGTTAGGTTCTATGAATTTTTCATGCTGGCATAAATATAATATGTTATTTTAGCATCTTTCAACACTGATGAAGTATGGGGTTTCAACATTTTGTATTTGGTATTTACTTTTGCGATTCAAATGACCATATCTATTATAATGTTAGTGGGTATGGGTATGACATAATTTTGTATCCATGATGGATAGTGAAAATTGATATAGACATTTTTTTCTCTAATAGATATAGAGTTTGTTTGGTTGGGCTGTGGCTGTGAAAAAAGCTGTTGTGGGATGTGAGCTGTTAAAAAATTAAAAAAAATTTGGTGGAAACCACTAAAAGCCGTTAAAAGTTCTTCGATATATGTTTTCACAGTTCCATCCGAAAGGCAATAAAAGCAAGTCCAGTGGTGCTTTCAGTTTTGCACTGCGAGAAAGTCAGCTTTTAGAAAAAGCTGCTTGCTGGATCCAACCCTTTAGTTTGACTTTTGACTTTTATGGGTCAAAAACCAAAGCCAAAAGACAAACCAAACATACCCATAGATATGACGTTGTATGTCTATTGGATATGTTACCCACTGCCATCCCTAGCCCCACCGAGACCAAGCGGTGCGTTCGAAACGGTCGATGAACATACATGAATCATACTGCAAGCAAATCATATGAGCCAAATTAGAAAATACACAAAGCTACACGCATGTATTCACCATTTTCATTACACATCATGTCACCTCAATGTACATAAATCAATATAATGCAAATAAATAACCAATCTGACCATGAAAAACGAAACCCCATCGATGAATCTCAAACCCAGCCACATAACTTTTGCTTTTGATTAAAGACAGATGTTGTAGCTATAATCTATAGGAACAAAACACGATAAAACCAGGAGAAATGAGTATGAATTAAAGCCAAACGAACAAATCATTGACTGGGCCAATGCATATGGGCTTCGGTATGCATGAGGTCAGCCCCAAGATAATGAACACCCTCGGTTTTTGGCACTGCAGAGAGCTTCTTGATTGCAGATTGCATTGACTGGTTCGTCGGGTTGGGAATTGGGATCCAAGCACTGAAGAGCTACAGTGAGGACTAAGTCTGTCTCTAACAATAACAGGTAAATCGTTTTGTCCGCTACATATAGCGTCTTCTTCTGTTCAAGCTCCGTTCAACAATATCCGATAAACGGTCCGCTAACATTTATAGGGTGCTCCTCGGCCTAACGTATACACTGTCCATTTCTTCCTTTAGCTTTGTTTAGTATTTTTTTCTGGGCGATCGGCGCATGTTGCTTCCTTCAGCCTTTGTTTATTATTTCTTTAGACGATCGACACATATCTACACCGTTTGTAATTTATGTCTTTAAAAGTAATTATTTTAAATATTTGAATTAAGGATTTTGGCACACGTACGCGACAACGAACAATTATATAATAGAAATTTCTAGAAATTTGTTAATGCTACTATTGAAAGATGAGTAATATGGCTATAAATTTTTTTGGACAAGGTTTTTTCTTTCACAAATTAAGGTGTTAAATTTGTTTTATAACTAATTCATTTTGTGTAGTTATTGAAAATTAATAACTAATTCATTTTAACTCTGAAATTAGTGGTTCTCGAACATACGATCTCGTAGCAACGTGTGGAATATTATTGTGTAGTTTGTTTCCACGTTTGTGTAATGTTATTTGTATCCATTATTTGCTTATTTGCATGTATTGCTACGAGTAGAAGCGAGGCTACGAGGCGAGAATCCGTCCGAGCATGTGTTGTGCCCTCGACCGAGGCGAGAATCCACCAGTCGGTCGAGCCCACGCCGCGCCCTCGGCCGAGGCGAGAATCCGTCAACCGTTCGAGCTCGTGTCGCGCCCTCGGTTGAGCCGAGAATCCCCGTTGTCTAACCCCCCATCTCTCTTTCTTCTCTATGCCCAACATGGCCATGGCGCCCACCCTCGGCGCGCTGTGCCTGCCCTCTATGTGGCGGTGTCCGCCCTCGGCGCAGTTGTGCCCTCCCACGGCGTGGAGGTGCCCGCCCTCGGTGCGGTTGTGTTCGTCCCGGCACGGCCATCCCTCGTGCCCCAGTGCAGCCAAGCGGCCTAGCTTGGTCCCGCCGATGCCCATGTAACCTCGACCATTCATCTACCATAGATGCGAGCTCCATGTCATGTTGCATATTTATTTGATCTATACTGTTGTATGGTGTATTGTTTCTTTTCGTTTCAAAAATGTTGAATGTATGTATGCACTCGCATAGATAACAATTCCTTTGTGGAGTTCGAGGGAGTTGCAGGAGAAGCCCCTGAGCAGCAGCTTGGTGAAGGTAAGTATCCTCTAACCTATTATGTTCTATTCACTTTATAATTCATGTTGCCGCATACTATGATCAACCTAAGGATTTACAAGTTTCTGTTTATCCTGTTCTTGATTACCTTTGTGGGATTTGGCTATTATGATCAATATCATTCTGGTGCTTTACTTTAATCAATGAACATGATGGGAATTACATTATGATACGATGATTTATTCTGGATATGATGATGAACTTGTGATACTAAAGGGGACTCGGGTCGTTTCCCAAGTACATCTTCGTAAGGACCTGTTTATTGAGAGACCACCTGGGATTACAGTGCAGCCATAGGGTGGTATGGGACGCCCTAAGCTAATTAATTAGAGGAGCTAGAGGTGTAGTTGCTTCGCCGTTGTGTCATCAATGGAGTCTGCGGCACAGTACTATCTCTGCTGAGGTCGAGTGCCGAGGTCATTTCGTTCTACTTTTTGTTAGTTTGCCCCTACGCGAAGGAGTGTTGTGTTTATCAAACCTGGAGAATCCTCACAGGCGGCTATGACCTCTAGTGAATCTTTGTAAAGGCTATATAGTGAAACCTTGCCAACTCACCTTGGGAGTGTTTAAGGGTTTGATCGACCTATGGCAAAAAGGGATCACGACTCGTGGGTAAAGTGTGCAGCATTTGCAGAGGGTTAGAAACTAGTATATCATACGTGCTTGCGGTTAAGAGTAGCCTTGAGATTCTCTTTGATTAGAGATACTCTGGATACATTTATGATGATGACTATACTTATGATTTATAGCATTTTCCTCTCTGTGGAAGTGCCCTTTTGGGATTACAACTTGGGTCCTATGATAAAAGTTGGCTTCTACTAAGAATAAATACACGACGAACTAAAAGCAACTGCTTTGAGCCTAACCCCACATACAGCTAGTCCACTTCAGCCAAACGGGACATTTGTTGAGCATGTTGATGTGTACTCACCCTTGCTTGAACATAAAACACCAGGTTGTCCATATTGCAACCACTGCTCAGGAGAAGATGACGGCAACGTGGAGGACTTTCAGGAGTTCTAGGACTTCAAGGAGTTCTAGACTAGATTAGTGGCAACCCCAGTCAGATGCCTGTGAAGGCCTTATCTTTATTGTGTTTCACTTTAGCACTTTGATTACTCATTACGTTGATGACTATGTGGATGACTCTGACATCATGATGTAATAAATTAATGCTTATTTATGTTATTCTTTGAGCTCTATGTGATGATGTACGTTTATGTAATCACTATGTACGTGATTTTTTTATCCTAGCACATACATGGTTCGCATTCGGTTTGCCTTCTAAAACTGGGTGTGACATAAGTTGTGTCAAAGTCGTGCTGACTGTAAGATCGCGAACCTAGAGTAGTAATGGTCGTTCTAAGGACTATTGACCCTCACTCTCACCTTGACCTCTAGTGTTACATCAAAAGTTGGTTATATGATTGACCAACCCTATGTTATACTACTATAGATATATTTTACCTTGCTAAAATTTTATTTTGGTTCTATCTATGGCTTACTTACTTGTCATAATAGTTCTACTCTTACTCTTATGCTTATTGTGTCTTTTGTAGATCGCCTGTCTTAGGCACACCACTCGTAAGTCAGTGATCCCTTTCCTGCCATCCAGCCTTTGCGGAGCGTCCACTTCGCTGCACGATGTCCGATCAGTGGAGTCACCTAGAGAGACTACACTACCATCTGCACGAGGAGCAAGAGCGACGGTGTTAGGAGAGGGAGCAACATGATTGTTCCTCCCCGCCTTCGCAGGAGGTAGAGTCTGTTGTAACAGCTCAGGTGTTAGCTCTAGGGTTTAACTCAACACACTACTAAACCTAGTATCACACATGCCTTCTTTGGAGAAAAGTCACCATACTCTTGGATTAGAACCCTAACTAACTGATAAACACCACAAAGGGTCTACCTTAACCATTTCATGTTAACCACAGTAGAGGAAGTAACCAAACCATATGAATCCCCACTTAAGATCAATATATGCATCAAAAAGAAATGGATAAGAAAAACCATTTGGATCACATTATCATGACTTGGGTCATTAATAAAAGTTGTAGCTCATCAAATAACTAACAAACATTATGAAGGATGATACCCCAAAAAGGTTTGGCAAAATCCACAAACATTTCACTTAAGTGGGAGGAGCAAAGGAAAATCAAGATTTTCATTTAACCCAAAATCAGCCCCTCTAACTAAATCTCAAATGTTCATTAAGATAGAGACCTTAAACCAAATGATCTCAATTAACAATGTCGTGTTAAATTAACTTATCTAACACATACCAGGAGATGGCATTGGTACTAGGGCTTTTGACATGACAAATCCTTGGATTTGCCTCGGATTTGGTCTGTTGGATAGACCCCACTCAAGCACTCCATATCTTCTATCTCGTTGGACGAAATCCCTTGACCACCACACAGTGGTAGATTAAGGGGAGATGAAGAGGTTTTGTGTAGTGGCCAAGGCAAGAATAGGCTTGGATGGGTGACAACACGCAAGGGAAAGCAGGTTCAACCAACTGTGCCATGTGCTCGACCTCGGCTAGCAGCCCAGTGCACACCCAGTCCTTGCCTGCGGTCGGCCACCGCCTGGTCCACCATTGCCCGCTCCCTATAAGAGCTGCCCCAGCCTTGGCCTCACTACCCTGCACTCCCCTCACCCTCGCCTAAGCTCAATCGCCGGTGATCGCCTGAAACTAGAGAGCATCGGTGCCCGCCATCGTTGCCCGAGCACCGGCCATCGTGGCCAGCTATTTCCAGAGATCCTCAGCCTATCCCGAGCCTCAGATCACCTCACCGGAGCGGTGTGATCACCCTCGCAGGACCCCCAACCCCGTCGGTGCACATGGCTAGAGCCATATGGTAAGCCATTTCCAAATTGCTAGCGCACACACCTTCCACAACACCTAGTAAAGCTCCCTAAGCAGTTTGATTGAGCTCTACCACCGTGAATAGGCCAAACTCCTCGCCGCCGACGAGCACAGCCACCTGCGCATGTGACCAGGGCAATTCTGACCACCACCGTCGACGAGCAGCACCTCAGCGTGTTCGCCAGGACCTCCCCGACCTTGCTTGACCCTTCATCGGAGTGCTACCGCCGCCAGTGAGCCTCGCCATCACTTTGCCCCCTCTGTTACTGTTCTGGTGAAGACAAGGATGGCGGGTTACGTAGTTTATGAGCTTAGGGGGTTTTCTAAAAAGTCAGTGACTCAATTGAATAGTGTTCAGAGGGCTTATTTGCGAGAGAGAGAGGTAAAGTTTAAGCCAAGGACCCCGAACGCAAAGTGTTTTTTTCTTTTTTCCTTTGATTTAATATCTCATTTTAAATATACAAAAACTTGGAAAAATACATAACCAGAGAAATATAAGCCCAAAAACTATGAAACCAATTTTGCTACATCTGTATAATGTGAACTGCAGACCAAAAATAGAAAACCATCTTAGTCTAGCACTGTTTCTAAAAGTTTTGATTGAATTTAGGGTATTGCTTAAACCGTAGAAATAGGGAGAAAATAGTAGAACTTTTATGCTTGGGTTAAGAAAAATCAAGTAGATGCTTGATTAACAGTAACACCATATAAAATATTGAACACCCTTGTTCACCGGCCTAAGTGGAGTTTAACCCCTAAATTATATTTCTGCCCATTCTTTTAAAGAATAAAAAATGGACCTGAAATTAAGAAACAGAAAGCAACCATATTTTTCTTAGGATGCCTAAGAAGTATAGCTCTGGAGAAAATTATAATAAGTCCTTATTCAGTGAAGAAATATAGGGCCACCTTCCCAATGAGAAAAATAAAAGAAACTATAGAAAATCATAGAAAACCCTCCCTGAAGAGAAAAACCTCCAACCTTAGGAATGCTTGCTCTTGTTTAACTAAAAACTTAGAAAAACTTCCAAATCTGTTATTTGATATTTTTCAAAAAGAAAGTTAGTTGAAAGCATCTTCTAGCTCTATAACTTTAGAAAATAACAACTAAACATCAACTAAGTATCCCTTGGTAAAATTTGGCACAAGACCATGTTATCACACATAAACACCAGAAAAAATATCGATTAGGCCAATAGCCACTTCTAAATAGGAGGTGTAGTGTAATGTGCCCCCTATGCCCTAACTTTTGTTATTTTTGTCCGAACCAGACCTCAATTAATTTGGAACCAAAATTTCTAGGACAACCTAATTTAATTAGTAGAAAGCTACCGTATTTTTTTATAGAATATTTGAAAATTTCAAAATTATAGTTGTAGTTCAAACCACCCTTAAAAGCTTAATAAGAAAAGAGAAAATAAGGGTTAACCAATTTAAGTTAAAACGATATTTGCAAACCTACTTGAGCCATAACAAGACCTTTAGGGAATAATATAAGTGTTAATCCACCTTTTGATCAAACCTTAGTTGGGCCACTAGAGATGCCATTTCCTATAAAGGCTTAATTCAACAAATGTAAACTCTCACTTTTCGCTATGTAACTTAGTATTACTTGCAGCGACTCGACTATATTTATAAGAGGTCAAGTATGAAAACCATCTGCCCGACAGTGATTTCACACACTTGAACCCATATGAACCTAGGGGTCTAATGAAATCGTGAAGGATCTCAAACTTTTCCTTCGCAACCAAGATCGTAATAAATTAACATTCACTGCATCACGTGATACAACATTCCACAGAAATTAAAGTAGATCGGAGTAAATAGAGTTATTACAACTTAATCGACATGAAGGCCCAAATGTGACATAACAAGTAGCATCACCGTAGTGATCAGTTTTAGCGAAAGCATGTGTTCAAGTAGCACCCACAATACATGGGGGGTTTTCAAAATACAGTGCCAACATTAGGGTTGTCAACCCGCCAAAAACATGAGAGAAGAATGGGGAAGCCGTGCACATGGCTTAGTCATCTCCCGTAGCCGGGTATTGTCACACCCGGTTTTTAGAAGGCAAACCGAATGCGAACCATGTACGTGCCAGGATCAGTTATTCACGTACACAGCAGTTACATAATATGGACATCATCACACAGTGCTCAAAATAGTATTAATAAGGGGAAATAATCGATTACATCATACGTCTGAGACGTCCATATAGTTCTTACAATAAATCAAAGTGCGGAAAAGAAACGTAGATAACGCGGCCTTCACAGGCAGCCGACTGGGGGTTGCCGCTAACCCACACCTAGAACTCGTCGTAATCTTGGAATTCCTGGAAGTCTCCTTCCACAGCTTCATCTTCGCCTGAGCAGTGGTTGCAATGCTGACAACCTGGGGGGGGGGGGGTTTGGTGTGTAGAGCAAGGGTGAGTACACATCAACATACTCAGCAAGTATCCTGTTTGGCTGTAGTGGACTAGCTTTATGTGGGGATAAGTCAAGCAGTTGCTTTTAGTTGGTCAGGTTATTACTTACTAGTAGAAAGCCAAGTTTTAGCATTAACCCAAGTTATTAACCCAATGTATCCTTTCCAAACGGAAAGAATACCACTTACCAGCACCATAACCATAACCAGAACCATCAATCTCATAACCACCTGTACCACAATGTCTCTGATCAAGTACCACTAATCATTGGAGCTCCCTTGGCCGCTCATAACCGCGAGCACGGCTGATATATCAGTTTCATAACACTCTGCAGAGGTTGTGCACTTTACCCACAAGCCGTGATTCCCATTCTGCCCGGAGATCATGACTCTCCATTGATCACTACCAAGGTGATCCAGCAGGGCATCACTACGAAGCCTTTACAAAGATTCCCCGGGGCTGTAGCCACCCGTTAGGTTTCCTAAATGCACCGCACTCCTCCCCAAGGGGCGAACCCAAACTTGGCAGAGCGAGCCGCATACACCGAGCCCCATTGACGGCACGACGGCTAAGTGAACTACACCCCGGATCCTCTAATTATTCAGCTAAGGGCACCCCATTCCACCCTCATGGTTGCACTGTTTTCCCGGGCGGTCATCCATAGAACAGGTCCTTACGGAGAGGCACTCGAGAAACCGCTCGAGTCCCCTTGAAAACCACAAGTATATCATAAAGAAGAACGGGAAAACAGCGTATCATAGATAATCACATCATGTTCATTGATTAGAGTTGAGCAATAGCATCAGACTAAGTAGTAATAATCCGACCCAAATAGGTAAACAAGGACATGGATAACAAAAGCTAGTCAATCCTTAGGTATAAATGTGTAATGCGGGAGGTGAATTAAAGAATGAATAGGACATAGATAGGTCAAAGGACACTTGCCTCCACCAAACGACTGCTGCTCAGGGGCTTCTCCTGCGAATTCCTCGGGCTCTTCGACCGGATCGTTCTCTATGCGAGCGCAAACATACATACATACATCCACATATTTAATACAAAAGAACAGTACACCATACAAGATAACAAATAAAGCGAATATGCATCAAGTATGACATTCGATAACGCATTTGTTGTGGTCAGAAAGAAACGGGAAAGGTCTCGCAGGGGGGGTTAAATCTTATGCACTAATGACACAATTGGTTTTTAACAAAAGAATTCTGCTACATATACACTAATGGAAACCTAATCACTTTTAGTTGATCAACATTGCACAGGGTAAACAATTAACTACGTGCATCAATAGCATAACGGAATTTTAAATTAAACTTCCTATTTTCCCATAGCATGAACAGTGATTAGCCTACTTAAAATACAGTAATTATGATCACAGAAAGTAAATAAAATAAAATAAAAAAAAAAATAAAAAACAGAGGGGGGGGGGGGCGGTTGAACCGGCCCTAGGGCGGTTGAACCGGCCCTAGGCGGGGCGCGGGCGCGGGCGGCGCAGGGGGGCGGCCGAGCAGGGGGCGGGGCGGCCGAGCCGCTGGGCGCAGGGGCGGCCGAACCGGGGGGCGGGGGGCGGCGCAGGGGGCGGCCGAGCCGGGGGGCGGGGCGGCCGAACCGGCGGGCAGGGAGGCGGCGCAGGGGGCGGCCGAGCCGGGGGGCGGGGCGGCCGAACCGGCGGGGGGGCGGGGCGGCCGAACCGGCGGGCAGGGAGGCGGCCGAACCGGCGGGCAGGGAGGCGGCCGAACCGGCCATGGGGAAAGGGGGGAGGGGATGGGGGAGGGAGGAGAGGGGGAGGGGGAAGCTCACCGGCGACGGGGACGGGGCGGCCGAGCGGGGCGGCCGAACGGCGACGGGGAGGGGCGGCGGCCTAGGCAGGGGCGGCGGCTAGGGCAGGGGGCGGGTAGGGGGCGGCGGCTTGGGTGGGGAGGGAGAAAATGAGGGGGGAGAGGGAGAGGGTTAGGGGATAAGGGAAAGAGGGGGGGGGCGGCTGGGCCTACTAGGCCCAAGAGGGGGGGCGCCAGGGGGCGGCTGGGCCGGCCGGGGTCGGCCCACGGCGCGGGAGAGAGAGAAAAAAAAGGAGAGAGAAAGAGAGAGAGAAAAGAGAAAGAAAAGAGAAAGAAAACATTTTCGAAATCCGATCTTTCTACATGAATGCATTTGCACTTTCAAAGCAATCAAAAGAAATGCAAGGTTCGGCATGGTGCATCAAACAACATAAAGTATTTAGGGTTTTTATACATACGGGAATTCCAAACCGAATCCCGCTAGAACTTTGGAAAAGGTCAAGGTTTAGCGAGGGAAAAAGAAAAAGAAAAGGTAACGCCCGAATTTTGGCGAGTAAAGAAAAGAAAAAATTCAACTGCAAAAATTCGGGGCGTTACAAACCTATCCCCCTTAAAAGAATCTCGCCCTCGAGATTCAGGGCTGGCTAGCAAAGAGCTCCGGGTACTTGGCCTTCAGATCATCTTCACGCTCCCAGGTTGCTTCTTCCTCAGAGTGGTGACTCCATCTGACTTTGCACATTCTGACGGTCTTCCTTCGGGTGACTCTATCTGCAACCTCAAGGATCTGAGCTGGCTTCTCAACGTAGGTCAAGTCCTCCTGGACTTCCAGACCTTCCACTGGCAACTGCTCTTCCGGCACACGCAAGCACTTCTTCAACTGAGACACATGAAAGACATCATGCACAGCAGACAAATTCTCTGGCAGACTGAGCTGATAGGCCACTTCTCCACGTCTTGCAAGAATCTGATACGGACCAATGTAGCGGGGTGCTAGCTTGCCTTTCACTCCGAATCTTCTGACTCCTCTGATCGGTGACACTTTCAGATAAACAAAGTCTCCGACTTCGAAACTCAGCTCTCTTCTTCTTGTGTCTGCATAGCTTCGCTGCCTTGATTGCGCTATCTTCAGATTCTCTCGGACCATCTTGACGTTCTCTTCGGCTTCGAGCAAAATGTCTGGCCCAAACACTTGCTTTTCCCCAGGCTGATCCCATTGCAACGGAGTTCTGCAACTCCTTCCATACAGCGCTTGAAACGGTGACATCTTCAAACTGGCCTGGTAACTGTTGTTATAGGAAAACTCCGCATAAGGCAATCGCTTGTCCCATCCGGACTGATCTTGCAACGCACATGCTCTCAACATATCTTCAAGAATTTGATTGGTTCTTTCGGTCTGGCCATCTGTCTGCGGGTGATAAGCTGAACTGAAATTCAGATGCGTGCCCAAGGCTTCATGCAACTGCTGCCAGAAATGAGAGGTGAACTGCGTTCCTCTGTCTGACACTATCTTCTTTGGCACACCATGAAGACAAACGATCCGAGACATATACAATTCTGCCAATACTGCACTGTTGTAGTTGGTCTTGACAGGTATGAAGTGGGCTGACTTGGTCAAGCGGTCCACTACTACCCAAATGGAATCGTAGCCGGCTCGAGTGCGAGGCAATCCGACTATGAAATCCATACCAATTTCATCCCATTTCCACTGAGGGATCTGCAACGGTTGCAACAATCCAGCAGGTCTCTGGTGCTCTGCCTTAATTCTTCGACAACTATCGCACATAGCCACATGCTCTGCGATTTCCCTCTTCATTCCGTACCACCAGAATTTCTTCTTCAGATCCTGATACATCTTCTCACTGCCAGGGTGAATCGAATAGGCTGTCTCATGAGCTTCCTTAAGAATCAACTCCCGAATAGACTGGACATTGGGAACACACAAGCGATCTTTGAACCATACCACACCTTCTGCATCTTCTCGAAAATCTTTGCCTTTGCCTTCTAGAATCAATCGCCGAATCTCACTGATCTTCTCATCATTCTTCTGCGCGTCTTTGATTTCGCGCTCCAAGGTAGGTTCCAATTCAACTGTGACTCCTCGCGAATTGTTCAGAAATCCGAGACTCAACCTGTCAAACTCCTCGGCCAACTCATAAGGCATCGGACGAGCGACCATCAGATTGACTTGACTCTTTCTGCTCAAAGCATCTGCCACTACGTTTGCTTTGCCTGGATGGTAATGAATCTCCAACTCATAGTCTTTGATCAATTCCAACCATCTTCGTTGCCTCATGTTCAATTCTGATTGAGTGAATATGTACTTCAGACTCTTATGGTCTGTGTAAACATCGCATTTCTGTCCATACAGATAGTGCCTCCATGTCTTCAGTGCGTGAACCACTGCTGCCAACTCTAGATCATGGATGGGGTAGTTCTTCTCATGAACCTTCAGCTGTCGGGACGAGTAAGCCACAACTCTTCCCTCTTGCATCAACACACATCCCAAACCTGTGTAACAAGCATCACAATACACCGAGAAGGGCTTGTGCACATCAGGCAAGACTAGGACAGGCGCTGTAGTCAACTTCTCTTTCAGCGCTTCAAAGGCCTCTTGACATTTCTGGGTCCACTTGAACTCAACCTTGTTGCCTAGCAACGCTGTCATTGGCTTCGCAATCTTCGAAAATCCTTCAATGAATCGCCGATAATATCCGGCCATTCCAATGAAGCTCTTGATTCCTCGAGCATCCGTTGGCGCTTTCCAGTTCAGAATGTCTGCCACTTTCTTCGGATCCACAGCCAATCCCTCTTTGTTGATTATGTGACCCAAGAACAGGACTTCACTGATCCAGAACTCACACTTGCTCAACTTTGCATACAACTGGTGCTCTCGCAATCTCTGCAACACCATCCTCAAATGATCTGCATGCTCTTCTTCACTTTGAGAATAAACCAGAATGTCATCAATGAATACCACCACGAACTTATCAAGATAATCCATGAATACACTATTCATCAAGTTCATGAAGAATGCTGGCGCATTGGTCAAACCAAAAGACATCACTGTGAACTCATATAAACCATACTTGGTAATGAATGCCGTCTTCGGAATGTCCGAAGGTCGGATCCTGAGCTGATGATAACCTGACCTCAGATCGATCTTGGAGAACACACTGGCTCCTCTCAACTGGTCGAACAGATCTTCTATTCTGGGCAAAGGATACTTGTTCTTGATCGTGACCTCATTCAAAGCTCGATAGTCGATACACATCCTCTTGGTGCCATCTTTCTTCTCCACGAACAAGACAGGGGCGGCCCAAGGCGAGGTGCTTGGCCGGATGTAACCTTTTTCTGACAGCTCATCAATCTGCTTCTTAAGCTCATCCAACTCTGGTCCAGATATTCTGTAAGCTCTCTTGAAGATAGGGGCGGTTCCAGGAAGAAGCTCTATGGCAAATTCAACTTTCCGCTCTGGTGGCATACCCGGTAAATCCTTTGGAAACACATCTGGGAATTCGGACACAACCTTGATACTCTCAATCGGGTCTGCTTCACTGCTATCGACAGTCATCTGATAACAACTTCCTTTCTTTGGCTCAGGCGGGACTAACTCGGTCACCACTTCCTCTCCTAGTGGGGACACTAACTTGATTGTCCTTTTATCACAACTGATAACTGCCTGATACTTATCTAGCCAATTCATCCCTAGGATGACATCTATTCCCTGAGTACCCATTACTATAAGGTTGGCGGGAAACGCTATCCCCCTTATTTCCACACTTATATTCAAACAAATGCTATCGGCTCGAATTCTACCACCGGCTGAATCAATTTGAATGGGGGTTGACATGGTAGTTATTGGAAGTTTATGTGCTTCTACCCATGATGCAGTAATGAAAGAATGTGTTGCTCCAGTATCAAATAACACTTCTGCAATATGGGAGTCGACTGGGAACATACCTACTGTCATGCCGGGGGTCTCCTGAACTGCTTCAGCTTCCAAGTGATTCAATCTTCCATGATTATAGCGCTGCTGAGAGCGATTGCCTGCTCCAGGCTGAGACACATTCTGCTTTGCTGGGGCATTGGGGCCTGACTGCTGCTGGGCTGCCTTCTTTGGACATTGCATCACCCAATGGCCTTGCTCTCCACAGTGGAAACATGCCCTGTTTCCAACCTGAGCTGGTGCTGCCTGACTGTTCTGCTGATTTGCTGGGGCAGGAAGACGAGGTGCTTGCTGATTCTGCCTTTGAAACTGACCTCCTGACTGATTGCTCTGACGGTTCTGGTACTGATTCTGAGGGTACTGCCTTTGGAACTGCTGATACTGCTGACGCTGCTGATGCTGCTGAGGTGGACGCTGGTTCTGCCTGAACTGCTGAGGTTGATTGCCTGAGAAACGGGGACGGCTGCTGCTTCCAGGCTGGGGTCCACTGATCTTGCGCTTACGATCTTCCATCTCCTTGCGCTTCCTTTCTGTCATGATTGCTCTGTCAATCAGGTGCTGGAATGTCGGGAAAGTGTGATTCATCAGCTGATACTGCAGAGGGTCAACCAAGCCTCTCAGGAAACGGTACTGTCGCTTGGCGTCGGTGTTGACATCTTCAGGAGCATAGCGAGACAATTGCAGAAACCTGTCTCGATACTCACTGACAGACGATGACCCTTGCTTAAGGGCCAGGAACTCCTCCTTCTTCACTGTCATCAGACCTGCAGGAACATGGTACTGACGAAAGCTACCTCGGAATTCTTCCCAGGTGATGGTGTCGGGGTTGGCATGGGTGGCGAGGTAAGACTCCCACCATGACTGGGCTGCTCCTCTCAACAGACGGGGACCATACAGAACTTTCTCCCTGTCATCGCACTGAGCGGTATGCAACTCCCGCTCCACAGTGCGCAGCCAATCTTCAGCATCCATGGGGTCAGAAGAATGAGCGAACGTTGGTGGATGACCTCTCATGAATTCAGCACGCTTATCTCTAGGCATCTGAGGCATCTGAGGCTGGGGTGGAGCCTGCTGCTGTTGCTGCTGCTGCTGCTGCTGAATGGCGGCCAGAGTCTGACCGATGGCTTGAACTGCCTGAGTCTGCATCAGAAACATCTGCTCAATCGACATCGGGGGCGGGGGCGGCAGGTGCTGCTGCTGGGGCACCTCATCCTGCGGAGCGGCTCGCTCCTGCTGAGCACGCCTTCCTCCTCTACGCCTGTTCTCTGACATCTGCAGAACGCAACCACACATCAGAACTGATCTGGCAAAGCTTGCAGCATAAGAAAAGAGTATAGAATTCTCCAACAGCACTGAACAGATGAGCATCTTCACTGATCTCCAACACAGACCACACAGCTTCTCAGATAAAGAGGAAAGGAGAATAATGGGTTTCCCAACTATATAACTAACTTTATTGACATAGTATGTAAACCAAAATGCAGGGGATACCCACACTCTGGTGACAATCATTACAAAGATCCAAACCAAACATAGTTCATCATGACAAACATAGATGCACAGGATATAGCAAACTACCCTGTCTAACTAAAACTAACTAAGACCGAGACTAACGCTAAGACTGAAGCTTCTATGCATATATATTTCGTATTAATTACAAGATCCAACTCTA
This sequence comes from Zea mays, assembly GCF_902167145.1. Lineage (NCBI taxonomy): Eukaryota > Viridiplantae > Streptophyta > Magnoliopsida > Poales > Poaceae > Zea > Zea mays. The sequence continues at coordinate 52,149,329 of NC_050098.1, read as the reverse complement.
ACGATCTATGGTTCTAGGTTGATCTTGGTCTTGCAGGCGGGATTGCCATAAGACTGGTGTCCACGCTGAGGTGAGCGGTACGGGTGCTGAGTCCCAACGGGAGCGGGGGAACCACCATCCAGAAAACGACGTTCCGCGCGCTCAGCCCGCAGCAGGGCGATCTCAGCACGAGCCCTACTCAGCTCGTCTAATGCATGGTCCAGCTCCGTGTTTAGCACGGCGGCTAGGTTGACTGTGCTGCTCAACCTAGGATTGCCCTCACCGACAGGTGAGACAATCACGCCTCCTGTGCTGCCAGATGAACGGCGGGGGTAATACTTCAGGTCAAGACCGTCAGCTGCCCCACCGAAAACCGAGCAGTAGTGCGAAAGCGCACGCCGTGCAGCATCTTGCATGGCTGCCTCAGCTGAGTCCCGCTCAGAGATAGAATAGTGCTCTGAACAGGCCTCTGCACCCTGGAGACTGTCCTCCGGGCAGCGCACCAAGCAAGTCGCCTCCCAGCGGTCCGGGTAGACCCCGCGACTATGCTGGTAGACCACACAGCGATACTCGACGGACCAAGTATGCCGGTCAAATGCCCGACGTAGCAGGGTGTCGAGCGCATCATGGAAGTGACACCCGCGAGCAGCGTCGCGAGTGATGGGTCGAGCAACCCATCCTTCCGGCTCAGGATTAGCAGAGAAGTCGGTGTCGTGGCTCGAGCTGTCGTCGCCTCCTCCGTCGTCTGGGTCTCCTCCAGCAGCTACTCCAGAAGCTGGGGCGCCCAGTGGTGGTGCAGGGGGCGGCTCCAGAGAAAGCACAGGGGAGCAGCTCCTCACAGACTCTATCTCCTGGTGGAGCGAGAGGGAAGAGCTCCGCTGCTCCTGTCGTCGACGCTCCTGCTCCTCACGCAGGCGGTGGTGTAGTCTCTCCAAGTGGCTGGACTGTCCGGCCACGGGACGGCGAAGCGGACGCTCAGCAAGGCGGGAAGGTAAGAAGGGGATGACTGACTTTCGTGCAGTGTGTCTAAGTCGAGCCATCTACAAAAGACATCGCAAGCAAAAGGGTGAGAACAGAATTAATATGACCAGCAAATAATAAGTAAATGAAGGATCAGAATGAAACATAATTTTCAGCAAGGTATAATATGTAGTAGAACATAGGTTTGGTCAGTAAGACCAACTTTTGAAGGGATATCAAAGTCAAGGAAGAGACAGAGGTCTATAGTCCTTAGAACGACCATTCTACTCTAGGTTAGCGGTCCTACAGTCAGCACGGCTTTGATACCACTTATGTCACACCCGGTTTTTAGAAGGCAAACCGAATGCGAACCATGTACGTGCCAGGATCAGTTATTCACGTACACAGCAGTTACATAATATGGACATCATCACACAGTGCTCAAAATAGTATTAATAAGGGGAAATAATCGATTACATCATACGTCTGAGACGTCCATATAGTTCTTACAATAAATCAAAGTGCGGAAAAGAAACGTAGATAACGCGGCCTTCACAGGCAGCCGACTGGGGGTTGCCGCTAACCCACACCTAGAACTCGTCGTAATCTTGGAATTCCTGGAAGTCTCCTTCCACAGCTTCATCTTCGCCTGAGCAGTGGTTGCAATGCTGACAACCTGGGGGGGGGGGGGTTTGGTGTGTAGAGCAAGGGTGAGTACACATCAACATACTCAGCAAGTATCCTGTTTGGCTGTAGTGGACTAGCTTTATGTGGGGATAAGTCAAGCAGTTGCTTTTAGTTGGTCAGGTTATTACTTACTAGTAGAAAGCCAAGTTTTAGCATTAACCCAAGTTATTAACCCAATGTATCCTTTCCAAACGGAAAGAATACCACTTACCAGCACCATAACCATAACCAGAACCATCAATCTCATAACCACCTGTACCACAATGTCTCTGATCAAGTACCACTAATCATTGGAGCTCCCTTGGCCGCTCATAACCGCGAGCACGGCTGATATATCAGTTTCATAACACTCTGCAGAGGTTGTGCACTTTACCCACAAGCCGTGATTCCCATTCTGCCCGGAGATCATGACTCTCCATTGATCACTACCAAGGTGATCCAGCAGGGCATCACTACGAAGCCTTTACAAAGATTCCCCGGGGCTGTAGCCACCCGTTAGGTTTCCTAAATGCACCGCACTCCTCCCCAAGGGGCGAACCCAAACTTGGCAGAGCGAGCCGCATACACCGAGCCCCATTGACGGCACGACGGCTAAGTGAACTACACCCCGGATCCTCTAATTATTCAGCTAAGGGCACCCCATTCCACCCTCATGGTTGCACTGTTTTCCCGGGCGGTCATCCATAGAACAGGTCCTTACGGAGAGGCACTCGAGAAACCGCTCGAGTCCCCTTGAAAACCACAAGTATATCATAAAGAAGAACGGGAAAACAGCGTATCATAGATAATCACATCATGTTCATTGATTAGAGTTGAGCAATAGCATCAGACTAAGTAGTAATAATCCGACCCAAATAGGTAAACAAGGACATGGATAACAAAAGCTAGTCAATCCTTAGGTATAAATGTGTAATGCGGGAGGTGAATTAAAGAATGAATAGGACATAGATAGGTCAAAGGACACTTGCCTCCACCAAACGACTGCTGCTCAGGGGCTTCTCCTGCGAATTCCTCGGGCTCTTCGACCGGATCGTTCTCTATGCGAGCGCAAACATACATACATACATCCACATATTTAATACAAAAGAACAGTACACCATACAAGATAACAAATAAAGCGAATATGCATCAAGTATGACATTCGATAACGCATTTGTTGTGGTCAGAAAGAAACGGGAAAGGTCTCGCAGGGGGGGTTAAATCTTATGCACTAATGACACAATTGGTTTTTAACAAAAGAATTCTGCTACATATACACTAATGGAAACCTAATCACTTTTAGTTGATCAACATTGCACAGGGTAAACAATTAACTACGTGCATCAATAGCATAACGGAATTTTAAATTAAACTTCCTATTTTCCCATAGCATGAACAGTGATTAGCCTACTTAAAATACAGTAATTATGATCACAGAAAGTAAATAAAATAAAATAAAAAAAAAATAAAAAACAGAGGGGGGGGGGGCGGTTGAACCGGCCCTAGGGCGGTTGAACCGGCCCTAGGCGGGGCGCGGGCGCGGGCGGCGCAGGGGGGCGGCCGAGCAGGGGGCGGGGCGGCCGAGCCGCTGGGCGCAGGGGCGGCCGAACCGGGGGGCGGGGGGCGGCGCAGGGGGCGGCCGAGCCGGGGGGCGGGGCGGCCGAACCGGCGGGCAGGGAGGCGGCGCAGGGGGCGGCCGAGCCGGGGGGCGGGGCGGCCGAACCGGCGGGGGGGCGGGGCGGCCGAACCGGCGGGCAGGGAGGCGGCCGAACCGGCGGGCAGGGAGGCGGCCGAACCGGCCATGGGGAAAGGGGGGAGGGGATGGGGGAGGGAGGAGAGGGGGAGGGGGAAGCTCACCGGCGACGGGGACGGGGCGGCCGAGCGGGGCGGCCGAACGGCGACGGGGAGGGGCGGCGGCCTAGGCAGGGGCGGCGGCTAGGGCAGGGGGCGGGTAGGGGGCGGCGGCTTGGGTGGGGAGGGAGAAAATGAGGGGGGAGAGGGAGAGGGTTAGGGGATAAGGGAAAGAGGGGGGGGGGCGGCTGGGCCTACTAGGCCCAAGAGGGGGGGCGCCAGGGGGCGGCTGGGCCGGCCGGGGTCGGCCCACGGCGCGGGAGAGAGAGAAAAAAAAGGAGAGAGAAAGAGAGAGAGAAAAGAGAAAGAAAAGAGAAAGAAAACATTTTCGAAATCCGATCTTTCTACATGAATGCATTTGCACTTTCAAAGCAATCAAAAGAAATGCAAGGTTCGGCATGGTGCATCAAACAACATAAAGTATTTAGGGTTTTTATACATACGGGAATTCCAAACCGAATCCCGCTAGAACTTTGGAAAAGGTCAAGGTTTAGCGAGGGAAAAAGAAAAAGAAAAGGTAACGCCCGAATTTTGGCGAGTAAAGAAAAGAAAAAATTCAACTGCAAAAATTCGGGGCGTTACAGGTATAAGCAGTGCTCACAGTATCCATAAAACATCTGACCATCTGCAACAACATTAGGAATAGAACCCTGAGTACTGGAATGTACTAAGCTAGACTGACCCGTCCAAAACTAGGAAATAAGAAAGTAAAAGACTCCAAGGATTATACAAATCTTTATTTAGGGTTGACTCTTTGCTTGTAAGAGTAACATGAATTACTGTAGTGATTAATAGGTTAAAAGGGTATCAAGTTTATTAATCCACATTTAACAGTTCATTATTAATACTTATTCCGCTGCAAAACTAGATTTGCACCTAATTCTCTAAATGATCATTGCCAAATTCACTATAAGTCTAATTGTGACTTTAGTGATGAATCAAGTTAAGAAAAACTGTTGATGATTAACCAAACAAGATTAACCCAACCCTTGATTTTTATCTTAAGTATCATCAACCTTAATCCCTATCACCATTCTTATAGAAATCATAGTTCTTACTACGATGAGATAGCTCAAGTCAAGTGCTCACTATCTAGGAGCGATGGCGATTTGAATCGTTTACTGACCAGCCAGTGGGGTATTCCTAACACAAACTATACCCACAGTACTTCGTGAGGTACGATCACCACCAGACTCATTCCAGTAGCAGCCTAGCTGCACGTTGCGGATTCCACAGGGGTCACCATACCTAGGGACCGACCGACTACCAGAGGGTCAGGGCGTACCATACACCATGGGTCATCTCGTCGTGTCCCCGTCACTCCTCACTGAAAGGGAAATAGGGTTTAACCTTTTCCTATAAATATTTTTGGTGGTGAATGCCCAACACAAATATTGGACTAACTAGTTTTCTCTAGATTATATATTCTACAGGTGCATAAAGGTTCAACACAAACCAATAAAAGATTGACGAAAGGGTTCAAAAACAAAGGAGCAAAGAAACCAAGAGTGCCTTGGTCTGGCGCTCCGGACTGTCCGGTGCACCAGGACCGTACAACGCCCAACTCTCCACTCTCGGGTTTCTCAGGGCGCACTCCGCTATAATTCATCGGACTGTTTGGTGTGCCACCGAACTGTCCAGTGCACCAGCGGAGCAACGGCTATCCAGCACAACGGTCGACTGCAACGGACCCCTGCAAACGCTACAGTGCGCGAATAGTGCACGCAGAAGTCAGAGCAGTCGTCATAGGCGCACCGGACAGTGAACAATGCTTGTCTCGTGCGGCACTGGACTGTCCGGTGCCACTAGAAGACAAAGCCTCCAATGGTCAGAAGCTCCCGAACCCTAACAGTTGGGTGACGTGGCTGGCGCACCGGACAGTGTCCGGTGGCGCACTGGACTGTCCGGTGCGCCCATCGACAGCAGCCTGCCCCAACGGCTATGTGGTGGTTGAGGGCTATAAATACCCCCCAACCACCACCACTCTAAGCATCCAAGATTTCTGAGCATCACATTCAATACAAGGGCTCTAGCATTCACTCCTAGACACAATTCAAAAGATCAAAGCCTCTCCAAGTCCCAAATTCAACTCAAGCACTTAGTGACTTGTGAGAGAGTGTTTTTGTGTTCCTTTGAGCTCTTGCCTCTTGGATTGCCTTCTTCCTTTCTCATTTCTTTTCTCAAGTGATTTGTAATCGAAGCAAGAGACATCTAAGTGTGTGGTGGTCCTTGCGGGGTCTAAGTGACCCGAGAGATTAAGGAAAAGGCTCACTCGGTCTAGGTGACCGTTTGAGAGAGGGAAAGGGTTGAAAGAGACTCGGTCTTTGTGACCACCTCAACAAGGACTAGGTTCTTTAGAACCGAACCTCGGTAAAACAAATCACCGTGTTCATCCACTTTATTTCTTGGTTGATTTGTTTTCCCTCTTTTTTGGACTTGATATTCGTTCTAACGCTAACCCCGACTTGTAGTGTGTGCTTAAGTTTATAATTTTCAGATTCCGCCTATCCACCCCCCCTCTAGGTGACTTTCAATTGGTATCAGATCCCGGTGCTTCATTTAGAGTCTAACCACTCAAAGTGATGTCGGGAGGATCCGCCAAGAGGGAGATGGAAACCGGCGAGAAGGCTACAAGCCACGGGAAGGAGGAATCCCCTCCTCACGTCAAGTCGCATCGGAGTGGCGACAAGAAGAAAAAGATGAAGAAAGTGGTCTACTACGAGACCGATTCTTTGTCGCCCTCCACATCTGGCTCCGACGCGGCGTCCGTCAATTCTAAGCGCCATGAGCGCAAGAAGTATAGTAAGATGCCACTTTGTTATCCCCATATTTCTAAGCGCACTCCATTACTTTCCGTTCCATTAGGCAAGCCACCATGTTTTGATGGCGAAGATTATTGTATGTGGAGTGATAAAATGAGGCATCACCTAACCTCACTCCACGCAAGTATTTGGGACATTGTTGAGTTTGGAGCGCAGGTACCTAATGTAGGGGACGAAGATTACGATTCGGACGAGGTTGCCCAAATCCAGCACTTTAACTCTCAAGCGACTACTATACTCCTCGCCTCTCTATGTCGAGAGGAGTATAATAAGGTCAAAGGGTTAAAGAGTGCCAAGGAGATTTGGGACGTCCTAAAGACCGCACACGAAGGAGATGAGGTGACCAAGATCACCAAGCGGGAGACGATCGAGGGGGAGCTCGACCGATTCGTCCTCAACCAAGGAGAGGAGCCACAAGCGATGTACAACCGGCTCAAGACCTTGGTCAACCAAGTGCACAACTTCGGGAGCACCAAATGGGATGACCATGAAATGGTCAAGGTTATTCTTAGATCCCTCGTATTTTGTAATCCTACTCAAGTTCAATTAATACGTGATGATCCTAGAAATAAGCTAATGTCTCCCAATGAGGTAATTGGGAAGTTTGTGAGCTTTGAACTAATGATCAAAGGCTCCAAACACATCGTCGACTTGGAGTAAGGCAACACCTCCACACCCGAGGTGCAACCCGTCGCATTCAAAGTGACAGAGGAGAAGAAAGAAGAGTCTACATCAAGTAGGCTCCCCATCGACGCCTCCAAGCTCGACAACGAGGAGATGGCGCTCATTATCAAGAGCTTTCGCTAAATCCTCAAGCAAAGGAGGGGGAAGGATTACAAACCTCGCTCCAAGAGGGTGTGCTACAAGTGTGGTAAGCCCGGTCATTTTATTGCAAAATGTCCAATGTCTAGTGATAGTGACAGGGGCGACGACAAGAAGGGGAAGAAGAGAGAAAAGAAGAGGTACTACAAGAAGAAGGGCGACGATGCCCACGTGTGTCGGGAATGGGACTCCGACGAGAGCTCCACCGACTCCTCCTTCGACGAGGATGCCACCAACATCACCGTCAACAAAGGCCTTCTCTTCCACAACGTCGGCCACAAGTGCTTCATGGCAAAGGACGACAAAAAGAAGAAGGTACAATCTAGAACCACCCCCAAGTGTACTACATCTAGTGATGAGGGTAGTTCTAGTGATGATGAAGATGATCTGCTTACTCTTTTTGCCAACCTTAACATGCAACAAAAAGAAAAATTAAATGAATTGATAGGTGCCATTCATGAGAAGGATGAACTTTTGGATAGCCAAGAGGAATTCCTTATTAAAGAAAACAAAAAGCATGTTAAAGTAAAAAAATGCTTATGCTCAGGAGGTTGAAAAATGTGAAAATTTGACTAAGGAGCTTAGCATGTGCCATGATTCAATTACCAATCTTAGAAATGAAAATGCTAGTTTAAATGCTAAGATTGATAAATTGAATGAATCAATTTCTAGCCTTAGGACCGAAAATGCTAGTTTAATTTCCAAGGCTAAAGATTTAAATGTTTGCAATGACACTATTTCCTGTCTTAGAGATGAGAATGCAATATTACATGCTAAGATAGATGAATTAAATGTTTGCAAACCATCTACATCTACTATTGATCATGTTACTATTTATACTATATGTAGAGATATTAATGTTGATGCTATAAATGATCACCTTGCTTTAATTAAACAACAAAATGATCATATAGCTCAATTAACTGCAAAAATTAATGAACATGAAATTGAAAATGAAAAGTTTAAATTTGCTAGAAGCATGCTCTATAGTGGGAGACACCCTGGCATTAAGGATGGCATTGGTTTCCAACAGGGAAGCAATGTCAAGCTTAATGCCCCTAAAAGATTGTCTAATTTTGTAAAGGGCAAGGCACCCATGGTTCAGGATAATGAGGGCTATATTTTATATCCTGCTAATTATCCTGAGCACAAAAATAGGAGAATTCATGCTAGGAAACCCCATACTTTTATGTATAAGAATGAGGCTTCTAGCTCTAGGCAATCAACTCATGTTAAATTGCCTAAAAAGAAAACTCCTACTACATCAAATGAGCCTAACATATCATTTAAGACTTTTGATGCATCTTATGTTTTAACTAACAAATCAGGCAAAGTAGTTGCCAAATATGTTGGGGGCAAACACAAGGGCTCCAAGACTTGTGTTTGGGTACCCAAGGTGCTTGTTTCTAACGTGAAAGGACCCAAGACTGTTTGGGTACCTAAGAACAAGGCCTAAATTATTTTGCAGGTTTATGCATCCGGGGGCTCAAGTTGGATAATAGACAGCGGATGCACAAACCACATGGCAGGGGAGAAAAAGATGTTCTCCTCCTATGAGAAAAACGAAGATCCTCAAAGAGCTATTACATTCGGGGATGGAAATCAAGGTTTGGTCAAAGGACTTGGTAAAATTGCTATATCACCTAACCATTCTATTTCCAATGCTTTTCTTGTAGATTCTTTAGATTACAATTTGCTTTCCGTTTCTCAATTATGCAAAATGGGTTACAACTATCTTTTTACAGATATAGGTGTTACTGTCTTTAGAAGAAGTGATGATTCAGTAGCATTTAAGGGAGTATTAGAGGGTCAGCTATACTTAGTTGATTTTAACAAAGCTGAACTCGATACTTGCTTAGTTGCTAATACTAATATGGGTTGGCTCTGGCATCGCCGACTAGCCCATGTTGGAACGAATAATCTTCACAAGCTTCTAAAGGGAGAGCACATTTTAGGACTAACAAATGTTCATTTTGAGAAAGACAGGGTTTGTAGCGCATGCTAAGCAGGAAAGCAAGTTTGCGACCACCATCCACACAAAAACATAATGAAAACGAACAGGCCACTAGAACTACTCCACATGGATCTATTCGGCCTGATAGCTTACATAAGCATCAGCGGGAGTAAGTATTGTCTAGTAATTGTGGATGACTACTCTCGCTTCACTTGGGTATTCTTTTTGCAGGAAAAATCACAAACCCAAGAGACCTTAAAGGGATTCTTGAGACGAGCTCAAAATGAGTTCGGATTAAGGATAAAAAAGATAAGAAGCGACAATGGGACGGAGTTCAAGAACTCTCAAATTGAAGGCTTTCTTGAGGACGAGAGAATCAAGCATGAGTTCTCTTCTCCCTACACACCTCAACAAAACGGTGTAGTGGAGAGGAAGAATAGAACTCTACTGGACATGGCATGGACCATGCTTGATGAGTACAAGACACTGGACCTGTTTTGGGCTGAGGCGATTAACACCGCCTGCTACTCCATCAACCAGTTATATCTTCACCGAATCCTCAAGAAGACATCTTATGAACTCCTCATCGGTAAAAAGCCTAATGTTTCATATTTTAGAGTCTTTGGTAGCAAATGTTTTATTCTTGTTAAAAGAGGTAGAAAATCTAAATTTGCTCCTAAGGCTGTATAAGGCTTTTTGCTTGGTTATGACTCAAACACAAGGGCATATAGAGTCTTCAACAAATCCACTAGATTAGTTGAAGTTTCTTGTGACATTGTGTTTGATGAGACTAATGGCTCTCAAGTAGAGCAAGTTGATCTTGATGAACTAGATGATGAAGAGGCTCCATACGTCGCGCTAAGGAACATGTCGATTGGGGATGTGTGTCCTAAGGAATCCGAAGATCCTACACAAGCGCAAGATCAACCGTCATCTTCCATGCAAGCATCTCCACCAACTCAAGATGAGGATCAGGCTCAAGATGATGAAGATCAAGAGAATGAGCCACCTTAAGAGGAGGACAATGATCAAGGGGGAGATCAAGTCAACAAGGACAAGAAAGATGAGCAAGAGATTCATGGTCAAAGACCGCCACACCCAAGAGTCCACCAAGCAATTCAACGAGATCACCCCGTCAACTCCATCCTTGGTGAAATTGATAAGGGGGTAACCACTAGATCTCGAGTTGCACATTTCTGTGAGCATTACTCTTTTGTGTCCTCTATTGAGCCATACATGGTGGAGGATGCACTAAAAGATTCGGATTGGGTGCTGGCAATGCAAGAGGAGCTCAACAACTTCACGAGGAATGAGGTATGGCATTTAGTTCCACGTCCTAACCAAAATGTTGTAGGTACCAAATGGGTATTCCGCAACAAGCAAGATGAGCATGGTGTGGTGACAAGGAACAAAGCCCGACTTGTGGCCAAGGGATATTCACAAGTCGAAGGTTTGGACTTTGATGAAACCTATGCACCCGTAGCTAGGCTTGAGTCAATTCGTATATTACTTGCCTATACTACTTACCATGGCTTTAAGCTTTATCAAATGGACATGAAAAGTGCCTTCCTCAATGGACCAATCAAGGAAGAGGTCTATGTTGAGCAACCTCCCGGCTTTGAAGATAGTGAGTATCCTAACCATGTGTATAAACTCTCAAAGGCGCTTTATGGGCTCAAGCAAGCCCAAGAGCATGGTATGAATGCCTAAGAGATTTCCTTATCACTAATGGCTTCAAAGTCGGAAAAGCCGATCCTACACTCTTTACTAAAACTATTGCAAAAGATTTGTTTGTATGCCAAATTTATGTTGATGATATCATATTTAGGTCTACTAACAAATCTACTTGTGAAGAGTTTAGTAGGATCATGATATAAAAATTCGAGATGTCTATGATGGGGGAGTTGAAGTGTTTCCTAGGATTTCAAGTCAAGCAACTCCAAGAGGGCACCTTCATCAGTCAAACAAAGTACATTCAAGACATACTTAACATGTTTGGAATGAAGGATGCCAAGCCCATCAAGACACCCATGGGAACAAATGGGCATCTCGACCTCGACACAGGAGGTAAGTCCGTAGATCAAAAGGTATACCCATCGATGATAGGATCTTTACTCTATTTATATGCATCTCGACTAGATATTATGCTTTCCGTATGCATGTGTGCAAGGTTCCAAGCCAATCCTAAGGAAGTTCACCTTAGGGCCGTGACAAGAATCATGAGATATTTAGTTTACACTCCTAAGACTTTGGTACCCCAAGGGATCCACTTTTGAGTTAATAGGATATTCCGATGCTGATTGGGCAGGGTGTAAAATTGATAGGAAGAGCACATCATGGACTTGTCAGTTTTTGGGGAGATCCCTGTTGTCTTGGGCTTCAAAGAAACAAAACTCAGTAGCTCTTTCCACCACCGAAGCCGAGTACATTGCCGCAGGCCATTGTTGTGCACAATTACTTTGGATGAGGCAAACCCTAAGGGACTATGGCTACAAATTGAGCAAAGTCCCTCTCCTATGTGATAATGAGAGTGCAATCCGTATGGTGGATAATCCCATTGAACACAGCCGCACTAAGCACATAGACATTCGGTATCACTTTTTAAGGGATCACCAACAAGGGGGGGATATCGAGATAGCTTATGTTAGCACCAAAGAACAATTAGTTGATATCTTTACCAAGCCACTAGATGAGAAAACTTTTAGCAAACTTAGGAATGAGCTAAACATTCTTGATTCTCGGAACTTTGATTGAAACATTGCACACATAGCTCATTTATATACCTTTGACCATATCTCTTTCATTTGGTACGACTAATATGTTTTCAAGTATATTTCTATACTAAGTCGTAGATTGAAAGGGAAATGGAGTTCTTCAGCGAAGACAAGGCTTCCACTCCACTCTAACGGTATCATTTACCCTTCGCTGACACTCCACATCACTCTCGAATTGGTATAATCTTCACTCATATTCCATTTACCAATGGGGGAGAAAGTAAAGGGCTCTCAACAGTGTCCATTTTTGGCGCTTAATGCCAAAGGGGGAGAAATATTAAGCCCAAAGCAAAAGGACCGCACCACCAACTTCAAAATTTTGATTTAAGTACAAAAGTGTTTTTCCAATTGGTATATTATGATAAGCAATTTCTTCAATTGGTATGATGTTTTCAATTAGTATATTTAAAGATAGATTTTCAAAATTGGCATCTAAATATACTTCCAATTGGTATGTATTAAAACCCTCTTGAAAGCTAAGAGGAGAATTTCATTCAGGGGGAGTTTTGTTTGGTCAAAGGAAAAGCATTTGAAACGCGGGAAGAAAATTTCAAATCTTGAAAATGCTTCGTTCAATCTATTCATATACCTTTGACTATTTGCAAAAATACTTTGAAAAGATTTTTCCAAAATAATTTGCAAAAACAAAACAAGTGGTGCAAATGTGGTCCAAAATGTTAAATAAAAGAAAGCAATCCATGCATATCTAGTGAAAATATAAATTGGTTTAATTCCAAGTAACCTATGCACTTACCTTATGCAAACTAGTTCAATTCTGCACTTATATATTGGCTTTGGTTTGTGTTGGCATCAATCACCAAAAAGGGGGAGATTCAAAGGGAAATAGGGTTTAACCTTTTCCTATAAATATTTTTGGTGGTTGAATGCCCAACACAAATATTGGACTAACTAGTTTCCTCTAGATTATATATTCTACAGGCGCATAAAGGTTCAACACAAACCAATAAAAGATTGAATATTGGGTTCAAAAACAAAAGAGTGCCCTGGTCTGGCGCACCGGACAGTGTCCGGTGCACCAGGACTGTACAATGCCCAACTCTCCACTCTCAGGTTTCTTAGGGCGCACTCCACTATAATTCACAGGACTGTCCGGTGCACCAGCGGAGCAATGGCTATTCAGCACAACGGTCGACTGCAACGGACCCCTACAAACGCTACAGTGCACACATTGCGCGCAGAAGTCAGAGCAGTCGTCAAAGGCGCACCAGACACTGAACAGTGCTTGTCTAGTGCGGCACCGGACTGTCCGGTGCCACTAGAAGACAAAGCCTCCAACGGTCAAAAGCTCCAGAACCCTAACAGTTGATTGATGTGGCTGGCGCACCGGACAGTGTCCAGTGGCGCACCGGATTGTCCGGTGCGCCCATCGACAGCAGCCTGCCCCAACGACTATGTGGTGGTTGAGGGCTATAAATACCCCCCAACCACCACCACTCCAAGCATCCAAGATTTATGAGCATCACATTCAATACAAGGGCTCTAGCATTCACTCCTAGACACAATTCAAAAGATCAAAGCCTCTCCAAGTCCTAGATTCAACTCAAGCACTTAGTGACTTGTGAGAGAGTGTTTTTGTGTTCCTTTGAGCTCTTGCCTCTTGGATTGCCTTCTTCCTTTCTCATTTCTTTTCTCAAGTGATTTGTAATCGAAGCAAGAGACACCTAAGTGTGTGGTGGTCCTTGCGGGGTCTAAGTGACCCAAGAGATTAAGAAAAAGGCTCACTCGGTCTAGGTGACCGTTTGAGAGAGGGAAAGGGTTGAAAGAGACCCGGTCTTTGTGACCACCTCAGGGCTTGTTCGGTTAGGAAGGGATTGAAGGGGATTGGAGGGGATTAAATCCCTTCCTAGTCAAAATTGAATAGAAGGGGATTTAATCCCATTCAATCCCCTCCTATCCCCTTGCAACCGAACATGCCCTCAACGGGGACTAGGTTCTTTAGAACCGAACCTTGGTAAAACAAATCACCGTGTTCATCCGCTTTATTTCTTGGTTGATTTGTTTTCCCTCTTTTTTAGACTTGATATTCATTCTAATGCTAACCCTGGCTTGTAGTGTGTGCTTAAGTTTATAATTTTCAGATTTCGTCTATCCACCCCCCCTCTAGGCGACTTTCACTCACCCACACCAGTAAGTACACCGCGAGGTCGAATCCAGCTAGAATAGTACTCTAGCTTCACGGTCGGAACGAATTATCCGACCAGCTAAGTGTTTAGGCATAAATTCAACATGAATCGGGGGCCACAACGGTACAGTCCTTAATCGACACAAGAGGGATCACTATGGCCTACATTTCCCCATAAGACTCCGCCCGGTCTCAAATTTAACCTTCATATTATCATGGATATTACCCAATGACTTTATCCAAACCAAGCATAAGGTAACAACCTATATCTCGCAGGTGACAGGAAATCACCCGACTTCTACCGTCTAAGCAGGCCTAAGTATTTTTAAGCATATTAAATTACTCAGGTGACAAGGATAGGGTAAACAAAGGTAATCAAGGATAAATGCAGCAATTGTTTGCACACAACTCCTACAACCTAATGCAACAACCATAGACATGTAGTGAATAAATTAATTACTGCAAATCATAGGAAATTAGATGCTGGGGCTCACCTTTCTCGAAGGAGCTGGGGCAGTGATTAGGGCACTCCTGAGCTTTGGCTTTCGGCTCACCCTCTTTAGCGAGAACTTCCTACAGCTCCCCTACAATTCCTACTAGCACTTCCTCCTGCGATCCTATATGATGAGGGTGCAGTATGAGGGTAGGTGATGCCTAGTGCGAGGAATGCACGATGCTTATGGGTGCATGCAGTTTGCAACATCCTTTACGGTGTAAGTCATCCAAGGATGTAGCTGAGATAACGCAAATACATTTTAATGATACCACAACGAGAGTCACATCATATTTCAAGTCCAAGATGCACAATACGCACAGGAAAATCATTCAAATACAAGTGTCCCCATAGCCGTATTTTGGCAAAGGAGGGCGAGGGCAGTGTTTTCACTTAAGTTCACTAAAGAACAACAATGGCAACATGCATCTTACATTGGCTCTTCTTTCGGTATAAGGCCAACTTCACGGAAATTGAACAACATCAGTCTCAACTCTTCACCATCAAAAAGAGCCCGTAGATCCCCCTCCCCGAAACATGACCCGGTCGTCGGTGCTAGTATGATCCGATGGGTCCCCTCCTCCAACCGCGTTCCACTCCGGAGATGATACCTCTCCATTTCCATTCGGCGGTGTCTTTGGAGTACTCCAATACCTTGCAAAGACTCACCAAGCATTCCCGCACTTCGTTTTGACACCCCAATCCTTCTTTGACCCTGTGGTTCACCAGGGGCAACCCTAGGCGAAGGCCCCACCACCGCAGGGGGGCGACCCTTGACAGAGACTCCACGACAAACAAAACTAGCCCCACAAAATAATCTAGATCATCTTTCAAAGACTCATCGTCCATCCCAGCGAACGGACTCACCAATCTCTCACCCTCCGAATACCACGACTCAACATCAGATTCATCATCAGATGTGTCACTACTAAGAATTATCACACTTCGACACATTAACGATTCATCATTCTCGTTATCGTCAAAGTTTGCTTCCGCAAGTCCAGATGCCGGAACCTGCACAACAACTGATCTTAAGTATCATACAAAGTGAACACCGTGAAACCACTCCTACTATATTCTTTAAACCTACGCAGAAGTCCCCGCCGCTGCAGGGCCCTTAGTGCCGCCTTCCTTGAGCGAGGATTGCTCTTCTGCTCCCGTCTCCAACTCGGCGTCCTTTCGGGCCATCGAGCTCTCCAGGCCAGCGAGGTCCTCCATCTCTTCATCCCTCATCGCTTGCGAATACAGCACAACAACGTTTCAGACAACAAACACACACACATCACCCTTGTCAAAGACAAACGTACCTGTGCAAGTGCTCGGTCGGCCCTCTCCTAGACGACGCTGCGGCCATGAGGACCCCACATCCTATCATAAAGTGTTCCAGTAGAGCGCTTTAGCATGTCATCTTCGATCTAGAATACACCAGCATCGAAGTCCTCATTGCCCCGATCGAAGGCCTCGAAGTGCCTACATCCCTCACGGGACAAGGCATTCGCATTCCCCTCATAGGTCACAAGCGACCATAGGACATAAAGCCCATCACGATGGACGGGAGTGACTTTAACTCCTCTTGCAGCCACCCCAGCAAATGGGTCCCCACCTCCTCCCCTGACTTGTCGAAGGGAGCAGTCAGCGCACCGAGGTCGCGGTACGCATCCACAAAAAGTGTGTGCGCCCGATCCACCCTGTCACGGGTGGCCGACTCCATCTTCTCGCGGTAGCCATGCATGTTCCGCACCTCAAGCTCTAGGTCAATGACATGCTTGAGGGCAGGCTGGGTCTCCACGCGAGTGTTCTCCGCATCTTCCTTCTCATCATTGAGCCGGCGGCTGAGGTCCTCTTTCTCCTTCTCAAGCACCGTCACCTTATCGAGAAGGTTTCAACTCTTATTTTTGGCCGCCGACTTATCCCTAATTGCCTCAGTATGTTGAGTCTGAAGGCGCTCAATCCTCCCCTCAGGTCATTTCCTCTCGGAACATAGCTGCGAGGTCAGCGCCCGGAAGCAACCTAGTCAGCGAAGACCGCCGCCTGACATCACAATTCGCCAAGGTTTGTAAAAAAATCATCACACTTACATATCATAGCCACTGAGCGATAGATGCCGCTACGCCGTCGGCGGTAGAAGCTGAGGCAACTTCGCCTCCGCCATTAGCAGCGACGCAAAATTTCAACCATGGGTCCAGCGAAGTTCCGGTATCACCCTTCGTTGTACCCCTCGGGCCGACAGCCACCTTAGACGGTGCCACCACCAGTTGCCTAGCCTCCACCCCTACACCACAAACAAGTTAGTAAAAATAGAATCATCCTGCCTAGAAGCATAAGTCGTTCCACTAACCAGTAGGCGGCAGCCCGGTCTGGGCGTCGAACATGGTGACTCCACCCCTAGGTAGTCGTCCACAGACAACTCCTGTCTTGTTCCCTCGGTCTCCGACACCACCGTTTCAGTAACGTGCGGCGAAGACAGTTTCATAGCCACTGCTCATGCCACGGGGGGGCATCATTGCAGATGGAGCGACCCCCTTCGCACTAGGGCACGCCACCTTGGCATCACGACGCGGGTCCACCAGCTATAGCGGGCCCTTCCGCTTCTTCCGCTGGATCTCTTGGCGATCCTTCTCCATCACTGCTGACACAATAGCACCAATATTTCTCCTGTAAGGAAAGATTTTTAGCTCACGAGCCAAACGGGACGTAAAATAGTCATCGCCGACGGCCCGAGGTTGTCACACCCGATTTTGGAAGGCAAACCGAATGCGAACCATGTATGTGACAGGAACAGAAACTCACGTACACAACTATTACATAATTGGACATCATCACACAATGCTCGAAATAAATAGCGGAAAGGTACTTGATTACATCAAGATGTCAGAGACATCCACAGAGTCTAATACATAACCATTGTTCAACATAACTATCAAAGTGCGGAGATACGAAACACAGATAATAAGCCTACATAGGCAGCTGACTGGGGGTTTGCCACTAAAATAAACTAAAACTCGTCATATTCCTAGAACTCCACGAAGTCATCCATGTTGCAAGCATCACCTCCTGAGCACTGGGTGCAGGGGGGACAACCTGGGGTGGGGGTGGTGTGTAAAGCAAGGGTGAGTACACATCAACATACTCAGCAAATGTCCTGTTTGGCTAAAGTGGACTAGCTGTATGTGGGGTCGAGGTTAAGCAATTGCTTTTAGTTGGTCAAGTATTTATTATTATTAGTAGAGCCAAGTTTTAGTAATAAACCCAGTTATTACCCAAAAGTACTCCCTCAAAAGAGGAAATACCAAAGATCAGATCTATAACATCATTGTTAATCATCATCATAAACGTATCCAAAGTTCTTCTAATCAAAGAGGATCCCAAGGCTGCTCTTAACCGTGAGCTCGGCTGATATACCAGTCTTTAACACTCTGCAGAGGTTGCACACTTTACCCACAAGTCGTGATCCCTTTATGCCTCGGGTCGATCAAACCCTCAAACACTACCAAGGTGAGTCGGCAAGGTTTCACTATGTAGCCTTTACAAAGACTCCCCTGGTGCATAGCTGCTCGTTAGGTTTCGCCAGTCGTACAAACGCAGTACACCTCCCCAAGGTGGGTGACTAACAAAACCAAATCGAATGAACCTCTGCACCTAAACCTCGGCAGAGCGAGCACTACGCCCTGACCCCCATTGACGGCCCTCCGGCAAAGCCAACTACACCCCCAGGTTCATCTAATTAATCAGCTAAGGGCGTCCCATTCCACCCTCATGGTTGCACTGTTATCTCGGGTGGTCACTCCACGAACAGGTCCTTACGGAGAGGTACTTAGGAAAAAGGCCTGAGTCCCCTAGAGTATCATAAGTTCATCAACATAATCAGGATAACAGTATCGTATCATAAATGTTCACATCATGTTCATTGATTAAAGTTAAGGCAATAGCAAAATGCTAACCATGATAACCCAAAAAGGTAAACAAGGATAAGTAAATACAGACTAGTCAATCCTTAGGTTTCATAAAGTAATGCGGGACAGTGAATTATAGAGTATGTAGGACATAATGGGTCAGAGGACACTTGCCTTCACCAGGTTGTTGCTCAGGGAGGTCTCCAACAACACACTCAGGAACCTCGGACTGATCTTTGTCTAAATAAAGCGAGCATGCATTCAATACATTTGGAAAGTACAAATGAACATCACACCAAACATGTACAAACATCAAAACACATCTTAAAAAGACACAATACTACATAAGGGATAATGAATTCAAATTATAACATAAACTATAACATACATTAACTTCATTTGAAAATAGATTATTATTTCCCTAAGTGTTACTTACAAGTACATAATCATAGTTCAATTTATTTTATTGTGACATAAAAATTAGAACAGAGATGACTCATGTAATACACATTATTAATCTCATAAGCTAAAACATGTTTAAATCTGTAAGGTTCTCCTTTTATTTTATTAAATAAATAAAACTACATCTATATTAGTTCATACCCAATCATAAAAAATAGAATGTGCACACAGTAAATGAAACCATTTTATTTACACAGAGAATAATTCTATGAACATTTTGCAATTTGAATCACTAAATTTGGAGTTCATATGCAAAAGTTATGAAATAAACAAGTTTGGGAATTCAAAATATGAAATTAGGTCTAATTCTGTGAATATTTAAAAGTCCAGGGCTAAATCTGCAAGATTACAGGGGCCTGTGCGCGAAAACTAGGGACGACGGGTTGATTTCCAATAAACCGAGGGTCTCTTTAACAAAACAGCCACGCGAAGGGGTATCAGGTGAATCTTACCGTCAGATCTAAAACCAACAACTGAGATTAGATCTATGGCCGAGGGCGTGCGCGCGGGGGCGGGCGAGCGCTAACAGGCGGGCCAGGGGCATCAACGGCAGAGGGGGAGAGCGCACTGACCGAGCGAGCCCAGCGCCAGGGGACTTGGGCACTGATAGGCGGGCCAGGGTGTCAGGCGCGCGTGCGCAAAGCGTTATCCGTGATCTGGGCCATGCAATGAAGATCAGACGGAGGGGATCAGACCGGGGATGGACGAACGACTGCGAGCGGCGCTGCTCTTCTCCGCAGTGGCGAGGTCACCGGAGTTGAGGCTGGCGCGAGCTAGGGTGGCTCTGGAGTCGCCGGAGTTGGACATAGAGGGAGAGAACGCCACGACGAACTCCATGGCAGGGAAGAGGCCATAAATCCACGGGCAGAGAGGGGAGAACGGCGGAGAGAAGGTCTCGGGCGGGCCGGAGTAACTCCGGTGAAGAATCCTGGCCACGGGGAGGGGGCTTAAGGCGCGCTAAGGCCTTGGCTAACTTCAGCAGAGACAGAGGCACCTTAGGGACTAACGCCGGGGAACTAGACTGGGCTAAATCGGTCGGCCACCACGCGAGCACGACGGTCCGTCGCGGCCAAGCACCGGCGAGGTTGAAATTGGCCGAGCACAGAGTGCAATAGGGAATTGGGCATGGGGACAGGTATCTCACCTCGGTGCGGAGCTCGGGGAGGCCTGGCGTGGTCTCCGGCGACCTGGACGGTCGGGAACGCGGGCGCGGGTCTCCAGCGGCGGCTGGCGGCGTGGGCAGAGCGCGAGAGAGGGTGAAGCTGTGCGAAATGAGGCGTGGAGCGAGCGTGGGGCACTTGCGGGGCTCTAAGAAAGGAGCTGGGCGCGTGGGCGGGCGTCATGGCCGAGAAACGAGGCGACGTGCACGAGTGCGCACTCGCCGGTCTACGACGAGGGCAGGGGGGATATGACAGGGCAGGCCCATAGCGCAGAGAACGAAAAGGGGACGCGCGGGGCAATGGCTCAGCAACTGGCGAACCGGGCCCGTGAGGCAGAGAGAGAGGAGGGACGCGTGGGTGAAGAAACTGGCGCCGATAGGTCAGCCCCACTGGGCAGTGAGCGAGAGAGGGAGAGTGCGCAGGAGAGAGGGCTGCCGCTGACAGGCGGGGTCCGCCTGTCAGGCGGCGCGGGCGCGCGGCCTGGCTGGGCCGAGTTGGGCTAGCTGGGCTGCATTTTCTTTTTCTTTTTCTCTGGATTTTCTAATTCCTTTTCTATTTCTTTTCTATAGGGTTTTCAAATCCAAATTCAAACTAGGTTTTAAATTCAAATAAATTCAAACTTGTGCAACACTTCAAAGAATAGTTTAAGCTCAGCATGATGCTACATGTCATGACTCATAAATGTTTTGGCAAAATAAGTAATTAAATCCCTCTAACTTTAAGTTATTTCTACTTACAAAAAAGGAAAAAGGGAGAGAGAATCTAGAGAGAGATAGAACATAGAGTGAGAGAGAGAAGAGTAACACATTAATTTGGGTGATAATTAGAAAGAAATTTTATACCCCCAAATTCAGGGTGTTACAGACCTATCCCCCTTAAAAGAATCTCGCCCTCGAGATTCAGGGCTAGCTAGAAAAGAGCTCAGGGTACT
Source organism: Zea mays (assembly GCF_902167145.1). Taxonomy (NCBI): domain Eukaryota; kingdom Viridiplantae; phylum Streptophyta; class Magnoliopsida; order Poales; family Poaceae; genus Zea; species Zea mays. The sequence continues at coordinate 52,128,419 of NC_050098.1, read as the reverse complement.
TGGCTTTCAAATCATCTTCTCTTTCCTTGGTTGCTTCTTCTTCTGAGTGATGACCCCATTTGACTTTGTACATCCTGATGGTACTTCTCCGAGTGACCCGATCTGCTGTCTTCAGAATTTGAGTTGGCTTCTCAATATAAGTCAGATCTTCTTGAACTTCAAGATCCTCTGCTGGCAACTGCTCTTCTGGCACTCTCAAGCATTTCTTCAACTGAGACACATGGAACACATCGTGTACATCGGACAGATTTTCCGGTAAGCTGAGTTGGTAAGCCACTTCTCCATGTCTTGCTTGAATCTGATATGACCCAATATATCGAGGTGCTAGCTTGCCTTTGACTCCAAACCTTTTGGTTCCTCTGATGGGCGACACCTTTGTCGGTGTTTTGGGTTCGACCGCGCACCCGGGGTTGCCCCTCAAGGTGCTTTTTGGAGTAGGACGGTGTTACCGACTGTAGCTCGATGGTTCGTGCTGATGCACGAGAGACAGTGACAGTTTTATACAGGTTCGGGCCGCTTGGAGATGCGTAACACCCTACGTCCTGGTGTGAGTACTTTATGTGGTGGGTTACAAGGGGGGTTCTCTAGCGTTGGAAGCGTAGAGAGCCGGATGGATAGCTAAGTAGTGGGATATATGTCTTCGAAGGGGTGCCCCCTAGGCCTTATATACTCGACCGTGGGGCATTACATGTGGATATGATAACTACGTGTGCCTAAGTAATAGTGAAATGACTGAGTCTATCTTCCTATAATTCAGCCGACCCATCCTCGCTCGGTTCCGATGCACGAGGCTCCTACGCGAGAAGGTCGGGTCACTGTTGTGATCACTGCTCGAATTCATCGGGCCGTGTGGGCTTGCGTCGATCCGATCTTGTGTCGATCCATTTCACTAGGCGCTCTTCCCCAGGCCCACGAAGGGATGACCTCGCGAATTATTGGGCCCATGGGCCTTTCGTGAGGTCTTTTATCCTTCTGGTGGACCTGAGGGATATCCGTCCCCCACAAGCCCCCGATCTTTGGGTTGATTTTGAAATAACCGGCCCAAAGATCTAAGGTCCAGCTTGGGAATAATTCGAAAGTAAGTCTGTCGGGCCATTGCTCCTGAACTCTGAGTGACCCAGTAAAAAGCGATCTTGTACTGTCTTCTTCTGTTATTGATCTTCAAAACTCGGTGTCTGCCTTGAGTTTATGCTTTGGAGGTTAGCATTTTGATTTTTTAGGACTCGAACTTCATTGGGTGCACCGAAGGTGCACCCAATGGGTGTAGCCCCCGAGCTTCGAGTGGATTTTTGTAATTAATCCACTCGAAGGTCTTCATTTTAAGTCTTCTCAAAAATCACTTTTATCTTCCCTTTGTGCTTTTTTAGAAGTCAGCCTTGTCTTAGTTTCGCCGTATGCTTTAGAGGTTAGCATTCTGCCTCTCGGGTAGATGATTCATTGGGTGCACCGAAGGTGCACCCAATGGGTGTAGCCCCCGAGCTTTGAGTGGATTTTTGAAAATAATCCGCTCGAAGGTCTTCATCTCATGCTGCCTTTTTTCTTTTGTCGAATGCTTTATAGATCAGCTATTGGGGACTTGTTCTCAAATGCTATTGATTAAGAACAAGGCAACACAAAAATGTTAAGCATAAATGCCCTTCGTCCGCTGAAGCATTATTTCCCCGAGGATTTAATGAACTTCGGACGAAGGTCATGAGTAAGGTATCACGAAGATTACACCTTCGTGATCATATTTGTAATAACAAACGATGAGAAATGAAACATAAAGCATAGAATATATTCATATATTTTATTATATGAATATATAAATATTAAAACATAATGTTCGGGCACATTTATACCTTCGCCTTGGCGGAAAGCAATAATTCAAGTGTAACATGCCCGTGATTACATGATCGCGTGAACAGTGCCAGGATACTGTTCACCTATTTATAGGCACAGGATGCAACCTACGCAAAATTACATTTATGTCCTTTACAATCGACTACAATAATGACACAAAACATCATGGGTCTTTAAGTCAATTCATCTTTAAGTCGGTTCGATCCTTCATCTTGAGATTTGTCTTTGTGCCAAAGCTTTATAGATAATAGCTTCAGCGCTTGCTTCTGGGAAGACCTTTCGAAGATGTTCTTTTTAGGATCTTCGGCTACGAAGCATACCCCCAACAGTAGCCCCTTCGCGGTGCTAGATCGTTTTTCGTAACGAGCTTGATCCGTGAAAAAGTCTTCTAGGCTTCAGGACACCGAAGATCCAAAAAACACCTTCCCTAAGCTCGTTGGCAAGAAACGATTAAAATAATCGTCGCGCGCGCCCCACCTTGCACCAATTACGCGTGCGCTAGCGATTCACCTTCTCGGACCCTGTGGCCCACCGTTTAGTGAGTGCGGGTGGCTGTTTGTTCGGTGCTGGAGACCTTGTCGATTCACCTTCCCACCTGCGGCACTATATAAACAGACGGGTAGGTGTGAAGTTACCACGACATTCATTGCTATTGCACTGTTTTGCTGCCAAATTTTTAATCATAGCCGAAGCTTAATCATCGTGCTCAGACAAAACTTCGCTTGTAATTCTGCTTCGGCACAAGAGTAAGAGCTTCAGAGAAAACAAAAAAGTCAACACAAAAAATTTCAAGTAAATCATAATCAAATGGCCAGAGTTCGCTCTACTGCTCGGGTCGATCGTGAGGGAGATGAGACCGAAGTTGCTGAGATTGTTCCTATTTCAGAAGCAATGAAGCGCTCTGGGTTGGTAACACCGGAGGACATCCCTGCTGCCGAAGCAGAACATGCTGCTGTTGAAGAAACTGATTCCGAAGATGATTACAACAGTGCAGTGCCGAGCAAGCCTAGCCACCTGGACTTTGGAAAGTCCACCATTTCCGACGCTGATTTTCCTAAGATGGTGAAGCTGGGCTATCTTAGTGAAGCAAAGAAGGAATTGATTCGTTTTGGTGGAGAAGAAACTATTCCGAAGCCGGGAAAAAATGAAGTGGTGGTTTTCAAAAGTCTTTTTAAAGCTGGTTTAAGATTCCCTCTGAATAAGATGATTGCTGGCGTGTTGAAGAAATATGGATCTACCTTCATCAGCTGACGCCTAACACTATCGTTAGGCTGAGTGTTTATATTTGGGCCCTCCGAAGCCAGGGGGTGGAACCATTCGCCGAGGGTTTCTGCCGAGTACACGAACTGCACTACCAAACCAAGGCTAGGGCAGATGGTTTACATGAAAATTTTGGCTGCTACAACTTTGCTTACCGCAAAACTACAAAGTTCCCATTGATTAGTTACCGGAGCAAATGACCAGCAGGATGGAAATCTGAATGGTTTTATGTCAAAGTTGACGAAGATGAAGATAAATTGGTCCAGAGTCCGTTAGAATTGACCTTCGGAGAAACAAGACCCCCGTGCAACATGATACGGGGGAGCCCGAGCCAGATTGCCTTGGCTGAATTTCGAGTAATTGCGGATCATATTGGCACTAGAGACTTAGTGCGGGAATTTTTGGCCTTCAGAGTATTCCCGACTTTGAAGGAGTGGGAAATGCCGAAGCTAGAGGGGGAAAAGAAGAAAGGGGAGCTTATTCGGTTGCCCTACCACTATAAGTTCAAGAAACATTTCAAAGTACCCTGCCAAGAGTGGCTTGATACAATTGAAGTAATGTGCAACGAAATTCTTGGAAACTATTCTAAAAAAGAAGATCAATTGATGACAGCGGCCTTCGGCACTCGTCCGAAACGAAGGCTAAACAGAGTGATGGATGCTATAGGCTTTGAATATCCTGACTATGAGCGACTGGACAAGGGTGCCGAAGGGCAAAAAAGAAAAAGAGTGGCTAGTGCTTTGAATAAAGACGACGAAGATCAATCAAAAAAGAAGAAACAAGAATCTGAGGCGAAAGCAGTTGCTTCGAAGAAAAGAAAGACCTCGACCCCAAAGCAAAAATCAGTTGATGAGGAAGAGAAGACTTCTGCGACATCTTCTGCTGCTGAAATAGAGGAAATCCTAAAGGTAATGACTGAAACTTTGCCTGTCAAACTAAGTCCATTGGGGCTTCATCTGACGAAGCTTTTTCATAAGGAAAAGGAGCCCACAAAAACAAAGGCACCTAGGCCAAAGAGGCAAAGGATTGTTACTGTGACAGAAGTGATTGAAGCAACTCCACCTAGGGCTTCAGCTCCGAAGGTGCCTGCTATTGAAAGCACAACAGCTACTGAAGCTGCACCTTCGGAGGCCACAGATGCCGAAGCTACTAGAGCCGAAGACATTAATTTGGAAGGTGTGGCTCTTAATATAGATAAAATTCTGCTAGACATGGCTGCAGAAGAAGCTGCTAGAGCCACCGAAGAGGCTTTGGTCCCAGAGGCCGAGAAAAAGAAAGAAATTGCCGAAGAAACACCGGAGGATGAAATTTTCAATTTTCAAAACTTGGTTAGTCAAGAATTAACAAAAGCCGAAAAAGAAGAATTAAAAGAGTATGCCATTTCTTGCGGCTATCGGCCAGGGGCACTTCTCTTCGGAGGTGTTGATGATGAAAAGCTAGGCTGCATCCGAGATCAGACCGGAGCAAAGGTTATCGGTACTCTATCAAAGAGTATCGGTTTCCCGAAGCTCGAAGCCGATATTAGCCGCTACCGACGACAGCACATCGCCGATAGTTTGTTTTATTCCAATTTCAAGGTAAACAATCTCCCTCTAACTTTTTATTTTCATAAAAAAAGTTTTCTAACGAAGGTTGTTCGTGTACAGAGTATGTTATTGAGCAAAGCTTCGAGGATGCAACAGGATTTAGAATACAAAAAGCACGAGGTTATAATTGAAAACTTAGAAAACAAAATAAAAGATCAAACAACTGCTTTTGAGAAAAGAGTTCGAACTCCAAACAACTGAAGGTTTACTAGCAGAAGCCGAAGCTAAAATAACTGAACTGAATACGAAGCTTCTCTATCAGTCAGAAGGTTTCAAACAAGAAAAGCTGAAGCTTAATGAAAAACTTGAGGCTGAAATCCAGAATGGTTTAGCTGTGAAAAAAATCATTGATAGACCTTCAGAACAAATGTTTGAAATTCAGCAATCAATGTGTTCAACGACTGAAGAAGGTGTTTTATTCAGTCGGGGCCAGTAGTGAAAATTTTATTCCTTCGGCTGAAGATCTACCAGGAGCTTTCGAACACATCGAAGGTGAGATTGATGACCTCAATGATGTTATTGCTAGACACAGCGACTTTTGTGCCCTGGTAGCTTCTCGGGGCACCGCTGCTGCGTTCCTGAAATCTGGCTGTGAGCACGGAAAAATTATCAACAGACCCAATTTCAGCCTATCACCAGCAATTCTAGATGATATTCCTAACCTCGCCCGAAGCATTGCGAATAAATTTATAAAAGTGATATGGACAAAGGGTGGGCGAGAGAAAGCTGGTGACGAAGCCCGAGACCACCTTAAGCTGGTAACAATATTATACCTTATGATTACCTTTTCCTTTGAATTTTGAATTTAGCTTATAATACTTACATACAGGTTGACCAAGCCGAAGCTGAAGCTGCAGAATAAAAGGAAGAAGCTCCAGAGATGCTGTCGAAGCTCGAATAGTCTGTAAAAATAGCTCAAAAAACTCCTGTGATATCTTGTATAAAGTATGATGTAATTGAATTTCACTTTGTAATATAATCTTACTTTTCCGTCCATGTATGAAATGCTTTGGTGTGGACGAAATTAATACTTTTGAGCCATAGGCGAAAAACACCTTCCCTTCTTTGCGTACACAGCGAAGCATAAAATTGCCTCTTTTTCTCTTTTTTCCGAAGCCTTCTCTTTTGAAGCCGAAGCAAGTTTGTATGTTATGATGATGATGATCCTATGTATGTCTAAGTGAATGTTTATGAATGCAAATGTATGATGTAATGTATCGTGCAAATGAATGTTCGAAGATACATATGGAACCATAATAACAAATCTTTGCCGTTTATTTTTCGGCTTCACCGCTTATTTTTCGGTGTATCAGCGTTGACTTTTTGCTGTATGCCTCCCTCAGGAGCTTCTTCGCCTTTTATTTCGGCAGAATCAGCGTTAACTTTTCACTGTAAGCCTCCCTCAGGAGCTTCTTCGCCTTTTATTTCGGCGGAATCAGCGTTGACTTTTCGCTGTAAGCTCTGCATTCCCTTAGGAACGACTTTTGAGCAGAAAACTTACGCTGCGCTCCCTTAGGAATGGCTTTTTGTAGCTTCGTTGTGCTCTGCATCCCCTTAGGGACGTCTTTCGAGCTTCTCCGTGTTTTTTCTTTTTCTCGTTGCACTCGATGGTGCATGCCCAGTTTTTACATTTACATCTTCGGGGGATACTGCTCTTGTAGAGCCGATATAAGAAAAAGAGAAATTACATGCTATGGCCCCATTAAAAACCTTTCTCCCCCTTTGGAAAGGTAAAGGGTGCCATAAGAAAGAATAAAAAAGATTACATCAGGTTACACATAATACCGCCGAAGCTCATCCGCATTCCAAGATCTAGGAATGTCGCTGCCGTCCATATCCTTCAGCCTGTAGGAACCGGGTCTTGACGAAGATACTACCAGGAAAGGCCCTTCCCATTTCAAATGTAGCTTGCCTACTGTGTCTGGGTTGGCGACTCTCCGAAGTACCAAGTGTCCTGGCTTAATACTTTTTAACCGAACCTTTCTGTCACGCCATTTTATTGTTTCGGCTTGATATTTGTTGATATTCTCTACAGCCTGAAGCCTGATCCCTTCTATAGCATCTTTTGCCACAGAATAATCAGCTTCGTCTTCTGCCGAAGCCATTGTTCTTATTGATCCCGCTTTAGCTTCTTCTGGGGTTATTGCTTCGTCACCAAACATCAATTTGAATGGTGTAAAACCTGTTGACCTTGATATTGTTGTGTTGTGGCTCCACACCACTTTGATTAATTCGTCCGGCCACTTCCCCCTGGGCTGGTTGAAGATTAACTTGATTATTCCTGTCATTATAATGCCATTAGCTCTTTCGACAAGTCCATTTGACTCCGGATGCCGAACTGATGCAAAATGGATCTTCGTGCCAATTTGTTCACAAAACTCTCTGAAAGCTTCAGCATCAAACTGCGTTCCATTGTCCACGGTAATGGCCTTCGGCACTCCGAAGCGACAAACAATATTTTGCCAGAAAAACTTTTGAACAGTAACCAAAGTTATTGTGGCTAAAGGCTTCGCCTCAATCCATTTAGAAAAATATTCCACTGCCACTACAACATATCTTAAATTCCCTTGTGCTGGTGGAAGTGGGCCTAGCAAATCAAGGCCCCATCTTTGCAATGGCCAAGTGGGCTGTATTAATTGAGTTAGAGACGAAGGTTGTTTTTGATCTCTTGCACATTTTTGAGAACCTTCGCATTTTTGGACTAATTCTGCTGCATTCGAAGCTGCCTTCGGCCAATAGAATCCTTGACGAAAAACTTTATCCAACAAAGGCCTGGATCCGATGTGAGATTGAAAGGGAAATAGGCTCAAACCTTTTCCTAAATGATTTTGGTGGTTGAATTGCCTAACACAAATAATTGGACTAACTAGTTTGCTCTAGATTATATGCTCTACAGGTGCCAAAGGTTCATCTACAACTATTCTAATTCGACTGTCCGGAATACCGTAGATTATTCCGGACAGGAGAAGCTTTTTGGAAAAACAGGCCAAGCGCGGACCGTCCGGGCCCTTGCGGCGGACCGTCCGCGACACGAGGATGTCACTCGGCCAGAACCAATGCAAAAATCCAAGTCTGTGCTGCGGACCGTCCGATGGAAGAGCAAGCACCGTCTGAGACCACACGCGGACCGTCCGGGCCCTTGCGGCGGACCGTCCGCGACACCGAGTTGACTTCGACCAGGAACTACAAATCAGGGACAGTCCGACTAAACCGCGGACCGTCCAGCTACAACGTGCGGACCGTCCGGCTATAATTCGCGGACAGTCCGCATGTGAAGACCTGGTTCAGCCCGAAGGTGACAAGTTGAGCAAAAGGAATTATAGAGCTGGCGCGGACCGTCCGGGACCAAGGGCGGACCGTCCGCGTGGTGTCACCAAGGCAGATAGCCGTTGATCTAGCCGTTGATCTGTCAGAAGTATCCGTTGAAGATGTCAGAATCGACCGTTGGAGGGTCGCGGACCGTCCGGGCCCTAGCCGCGGACCGTCCGCCAGTGCAATTCCTGGCAGATGCGCCCCAACGGCTATATGGATAGTTGAGGGCTATAAATACCACTCCAACCGTCCACTTCAAGGTGAGGGAGCCCAAGCAACATTCCAAGTCACATAGTTGACATACTCAAGCCCTCCCAACCACCTATATTCATTGATCCATCCTATACACAAGATTTAGTCCACTACAACCAACACAAGTGCCACAAAAGAGAGAGCAAGCAATTGAGAGCTACTCAATTGAGTTTAGCCCTAGCGCCTTGTGAGATTCATTGAGAGATAGTGTGTGCTACATCTTTGTGTTCATTTGCGCGTGGAGTTTTTGACTCCCATTCGAACTTCCTCCAAAGTGTTGGAGGCTTGTAAAAGCTAGCAAGAGACACCAAAGATTGTGGTGGTCCTTGTGGGATCGAGAGTGATCTTTGAGAAGAAGAAGAGCTCGCCGATCCTTGTGTGATCGGGAGAGAGGGAAAGGGTTGAAAAAGACCCGTCCTTAAGTGGACTCCTCAACGGGGACTAGGCCTTCGAGGGCCGAACCTCGGTAAAACAAATCACCCGTGTTCATTGTGCTTTTGCTCGTGATTTGTTTGCTTTCCCTTACTCTAAGTTCTCTTGCACTATTCTTTACTCATATCATTTGGTGTTGCTTCAAGTTAAACTCTCATTTAAGTGAAGCAACGCTCCGCAAGAAAGAACTTGAGTTAGTGCTCTTTTCATCTAAGCTTTCTTGCTTTATTATCATAGACTTATTAGTTGTATTGATTTATCACTTCCGCATTATTTGAAAGCTATACTCTTTACTAGCAAGAACTTAGTTTTTATACTCCGATAATTGTTCATCTTGTTCTAACCACTAATCAAGGGATCTAGTTGGGGGATAAAGTTTTAATTTTCAGGTTCCGCCTATTCACCCCCCCCTCTAGGCGACTTTCAATTGGTATCAGAGCTAGGCACTTCATCTTGAGTCTAACAACTCGAAGTGATGGCTCGTAAAAGATCCCAAAAGAACAAGAAGACATCTTCCAAGGAAAACACGGAGGTAACTCTTGAAATATTACTTTCCGATTGTTCTAATTATGATTCATGGTCTACTAGAGTTATAAATGCCTTTAGAACCGTAGATCCACAATTAGAACAAATTTTAGACAAGAGTATTATCCCTCCCAACTATGATAGGGAAAATGTTTCCGATGAAGACCAAAGATGTATTCGCTTAAACTATCTAGCTTTTGACATCTTGGTTAATTCTCTTAGCAAGGAAGATTATCATGCCCTCATAATGAATCATTATGAACATATTCCCGATGCGCATGATATTTGGACTAGAATTAAAAGCAAGTCTAATAAGTCCAAAAATGATAGTTCATTTTGTGCTTCTACTTCCTTTGGTATTTGTGATACTAACCCTTGCAAGGGAGAAGAAGAAAATGAACGATGGAGACCAAACGATGAATCCACCTCTCCAAAAGGTTTGTCTTCCCATTTCGATTCCCACATGTGTTGTGTAGCTAATGAAAATGATAGCGGAAGCACAAACGAGGATGAGGAGGAAGAAAGAAGCTTTGTGCATCTCTACGCTCGCCTAAGCCAAGAAGATAAGGCGGTCGTGCTCAAACTTCTAGAAAGAGCGAGAGAACAAAGCGAAGCTCGTCAAAGGCTAGAAGATATTCTCTCCATAAAGATGCAACACTTTGACGAGTTGACTAAAGAGCATGAGGAGCTAAAGTGCTCTCATGTTGATTTGGTCCAAAGGTATGAAACTATTTCAATTGAGCAAGATAACGCTTTACATTGTATCGCTCAATTAGTAAATAGGAATACCTTGCTTAAGGACCAAATAGAAAAGCTAAAAGTTGAAAATCTAGTTTTTCAAGATAAATATGATATGCTTCTATGTTCTCATGAAAATCTTATAGATGATCATATCATATTAAACATTGCTCATGAGGTTGTGATAGAAAATTTAAAATCCCAACAACCTCACTCATGCACATGTATTCAAATTGATACTATATTACCATGTGCTAATGCTTGTTGTTCGTCGACAAGCAAATCTTCTTTTGAGCTAGAATCTACAGGAACAAATGATGATTCATATCAAAAGCTCAAAGAAGAAAATGAGAGGCTAAAGAAGAGCTTGACACAACTTAAAGGGAAATGCATTGCCCAACCTTCTCAAGATAACCGTGATCACATGGTGAAGAAGCTTGAGACAGGAACAACCGTGGCATGCACTACATCCCTTGAAGAAAATGTCAAGGATTTGAGGATTGCCATGAGGAGGAAACAAAAGATGGAATTTAACACCTCCTCCAAAAGCCTCAACCACGCCTCCACAAAAGGTAACATCCAAGGTAATGATCAAGCCACACGTCACATTAAAAGGTGTAGTGAATGCTTTAAAGAGGGGCACTTGATTAGGTCATGTCCCTACATCAAAAATGGCTTGATTATTAACAAGGATGATAGACTTTGTTTTAAATGCTCTAAGAAGGGACACTTGCTTAGATCTTGTCCCCATTTAAAACAAAAAGGCATAGGGTTAGAAAAGAAAGTTTTTACTAACTATGTAGCAGGGAACAAGCAAGGAAAGAAGAAAACTTCAAAACTTGAAAAACGCCTATGCTACACATGCCGAAGAAAGGGACATCAATGCAAAGATTGTCCCATTGGTAAAAATCTCACTCCTAACTTGTCATTTGATTCATATATAACTAGGCAACCCAAGATTGCAACTTGTGCTAGAAAGGTAACAAGTTTACCAAGCGCTAGCACAAAGGACACTTGGGTTCCTAGATCTTTGTTTACTAACCTTAACGGACCCATCAAGCGATGGGTACCAAAATGTGCTTGACAAGATTTGTAGGAGAAGGAGATGGTATGAACCTTTGGGGTGCTTGAGGGAGTTAATTCAAGTCTTATCAACTCAAGCTATCAATCTTCAAATGATCTACATATTCAAGATTGACCCAAGGTTACTTCAGTTTATTGCATTCAAAACTCATATCATCTCGGGAAGATATTAATGTTGTAGGAAATAAAGAATCATCATGTGCGGAATATCAAGGCCTACAACATGGAGGAAAGTCAAGGGGTGGTAACATTTATATTCTTAAGTGCAATTATCTTAATTTGTCATGTGTCTTGTGTAGTCACATAAAAATAGAAAGCATTTAAGGATGTTTTAAAATTATGTCATCATTCTTTGAAGAAATTCCTCTCATATGGTAGATTGTGTATTTATCAAATTCTATATTATGACAATCTACATGTCTTTAAATTGTTGCAAGTTCACATGGCATGTCTTTACATTAACTATTCTATTATTGCCATGTTCTAGATATAGAGAGATATTTCATGTTCTTAAAAGAATAAGGTGTCATGTAAGAAATTCAAATACTTAGGACACTTATAAAAGGAAAAATTCTCTCTATAGCTAGAAAAGTGAGACCAATATTTTTATCTAAGTAATTTAAGTAGTCTCACTTGTAGAGAATAAGTTTCTCTATGGAAATGCGTATCTCGTCATGTCTAGGAAATTCTATCCAATAATTCATGTTGTATCTCTTATTGCTTAAGTGGATATGATTCTTTCACATTTATCGCTTTCCAAATCATGATTTAGATTTATTCCTATAATCTCAAAGGATTATTTATGCTTGTTTTATGAGTTAAAATTGAGCATAACATCATCTATGAATAATCTAGTTCATGCTATGGAGTTTCCATGTTTTGTTAATCTAACTTCTCATTCTTTATCAAAATGATTACTAAATGGAAACTAGTGCTTGTGTTGCTAACGTATCTCTTGAGCTTACTTATAAATATGCATAGAAGGGAAAGTACACAAGCCTCATGGGTTGATCTTCACCCAAAAGAAGAAAGGTAAAAGCAAAGGTATGGGAACTCATCTTCTTAAGTTAAGTTTAGTTCCCATCTCAATGAGTATTTAATCTAAATTATCATACTCTACTCTTGAGAGGAATAGATTCTTTATTGGACCGAAATTAACTGAGTATGCATTCAAATATCATTTTCTTAATGCTTATGTCCATTAGAATCTATTTAATGCCTTTGCGATATTTATATACATGTTATCATATTGATTTGCTTCCAAGTGATGATTAACTAACTTCAATATGATAAAGTAAAATCTCCAATGATTATTAAAATGCTTAAAAGGTGCTCACTCATTTTTCTCAAATGAAATGCACTAATGTTAAGGATTTTACTTCATGTCTGTGTGACTTGTGGATGATGAATCTTGTATGCTAATTATCTAAAGTAATCATCCTTCACCATAGACTCCCTTGCGCTATTAACATGTCTCTTGAGTATTTTCAATAAGTTTGGAAGGTAAAAGAGACAAATATAAAGGGAGGACACTCAAATGAAAAAGAAAGAACATCAAGGACAACAACATCTACCTGGACAATAAGGTCTTCACAACAATCAATGATGTGGTTGTAAGCATTCTAAATCCTTTTTCATTATGAGATTACCAGGCTCAAGTTGTTTATTGCTAAATTTATGAGCCTTGATCAAAATGTATAATGCTTCTCCCTTTATGTTCTTAAAAGTGAATGCATCGAAATCAATTCTTTAAATTACTTGATGCATATCTGTAGGGGGAGTCCATTATTATATTTTGATTATGTTGAGACTATTGCCTTGTCTTAGTAATTTCATATAGTCTCTTGCATGAGAATAATGTTTCTCATATAGCATGCTACTGCATTTCAATCCATCTTGGTAAAATAATGTCACCTTTATCAAGGATTGTAGCTTTCAATGTTAAAATAGCATATTTATCGGATTCTCCTATTTATGAGCTTGTTTGAAAATCTAATGCCTATGTTGTTCTTTTGATCGCATCTAGTGTATGATCATTGAATAACTTCAATTATCACTCATGCTTCTTAGTGCTTCATGCAATTACAATTTGATTTCAATTGGTAATTTCAATCAACATCATCTTGATATGCACTAAGTTAAAAGGAGAATTCATGATGTATTTATGCAATTTGTGATCTACTTGGTATATAATAACATGACTTAGAAAAGGATCACTAGTTGTAGAACTCTCTCGTGTGCAAAATATTTTCATACATTGTCTTCAGTATAGGTCTTAAGCGACTAAGACTAAGGACAAAGCACAATGAAGAGAGCATCTCTATGTAAAGGTACAAAAAGGTAAAACTACTCTATCTCATTCATACATGTACCTAAAATCTTCCTACATTACTTGCATATCATTGTATAAAAGGAAGAAAAAGCATGTTCATGCATTAACCCTGCTTCATACCTAGTTTAACTTCTCAAACATTCATTTTTACATCTTTGTTTAAACTGGATGAAGTAATTTTATTGTCAAGGAGCTTAAAGCTTAACCTTGTAACGAGGATAAGCTGCCTTTTGTTCCAAAAGGTGGATGGTCCTTAGGTCTCTTTGAAATCCTTAAGGGTAAATGCTTGAGATATTTATAACATGCTTTCATAAGTGCATAAAATGTCATTAGCATCACACTTATACTATGACACAATGCACTTTACACTCTTTACGATATAGACATGGTCTCATTAACCTAATTATGTGCACTTGGCATTTTAAACCAAAAATTTGTTTTCCTCTCTATGCACATATTTAGGGGGAGCAATCTATATTGTATATAATTGTTTAAGCTTAATTGATATATCCTTTTTAATCATGACTCTTTCCTTTGGTACATTTGCATATTTCTTATCTTCATTGTGTGCCAAGGCTAAGACTAATATGTTTTCATGAGCATCTCATGTATTAAGTCTTAGATTGAAAGGGAAATGGAGTATTCGGCAAAGACATCGCTTCCACTCAACTCCATTGGTATTATCCACTCTTTGCCGGTATCCCGCCGTCTCTCCGTATTTGGTATAATCTTCACTCATGTTTTATTTGCCAAAGGGGAGAAAGTAGTTATTTGAGGGCCTACATTTCACTCTGAGTATCCGTTTTTGGCGATTCATGCCAAAGGGGGAGAAAGTATTAGGCCCAAAGCAAAATGACCGCACCACCACCTCCTAATTTCAAATTGGTAAAACTAATGATTTTCAATTGGTGATTTTCAATTGGTAAATTTCAAATTGGTATCTTATTATGTTCAAAAGGGGGAGAAAGTAGTATTTTCAAAATTGATATCTTAAAACCCTCTTGAACACTAAGAGGAGGATTTCATTGAGGGGGAGTTTTGTTTAGTCAAAGGAAAAGCATTTGAAACAGGGGGAGAAAATTTCAAAATCTTGAAAATGCTTCTCAAAATCTTATTTATTTATCCTTTGACTATTTTGCAAAACATTTTGAAAAGAATTTCCAAAAGAGTTTGCAAAAACAAAACAATTGGTGCAAGCATGGTCTAAAACATTAAATGTAAATTGGTCTAATTTCAAAGTAACCTTTGCACTTACCTTATGCAAACTAGTTCAATTCTGCACTTATTTATTTGCTTTGGTTTGTGTTGGCATCAATCACCAAAAAGGGGGAGATTGAAAGGGAAATAGGCTCAAACCTTTTCCTAAATGATTTTGGTGGTTGAATTGCCTAACACAAATAATTGGACTAACTAGTTTGCTCTAGATTATATGCTCTACAGGTGCCAAAGGTTCATCTACAACTATTCTAATTCGACTGTCCGGAATACCGTAGATTATTCCGGACAGGAGAAGCTTTTTGGAAAAACAGGCCAAGCGCGGACCGTCCGGGCCCTTGCGGCGGACCGTCCGCGACACGAGGATGTCACTCGGCCAGAACCAATGCAAAAATCCAAGTCTGTGCTGCGGACCGTCCGATGGAAGAGCAAGCACCGTCTGAGACCACACGCGGACCGTCCGGGCCCTTGCGGCGGACCGTCCGCGACACCGAGTTGACTTCGACCAGGAACTACAAATCAGGGACAGTCCGACTAAACCGCGGACCGTCCAGCTACAACGTGCGGACCGTCCGGCTATAATTCGCGGACAGTCCGCATGTGAAGACCTGGTTCAGCCCGAAGGTGACAAGTTGAGCAAAAGGAATTATAGAGCTGGCGCGGACCGTCCGGGACCAAGGGCGGACCGTCCGCGTGGTGTCACCAAGGCAGATAGCCGTTGATCTAGCCGTTGATCTGTCAGAAGTATCCGTTGAAGATGTCAGAATCGACCGTTGGAGGGTCGCGGACCGTCCGGGCCCTAGCCGCGGACCGTCCGCCAGTGCAATTCCTGGCAGATGCGCCCCAACGGCTATATGGATAGTTGAGGGCTATAAATACCACTCCAACCGTCCACTTCAAGGTGAGGGAGCCCAAGCAACATTCCAAGTCACATAGTTGACATACTCAAGCCCTCCCAACCACCTATATTCATTGATCCATCCTATACACAAGATTTAGTCCACTACAACCAACACAAGTGCCACAAAAGAGAGAGCAAGCAATTGAGAGCTACTCAATTGAGTTTAGCCCTAGCGCCTTGTGAGATTCATTGAGAGATAGTGTGTGCTACATCTTTGTGTTCATTTGCGCGTGGAGTTTTTGACTCCCATTCGAACTTCCTCCAAAGTGTTGGAGGCTTGTAAAAGCTAGCAAGAGACACCAAAGATTGTGGTGGTCCTTGTGGGATCGAGAGTGATCTTTGAGAAGAAGAAGAGCTCGCCGATCCTTGTGTGATCGGGAGAGAGGGAAAGGGTTGAAAAAGACCCGTCCTTAAGTGGACTCCTCAACGGGGACTAGGCCTTCGAGGGCCGAACCTCGGTAAAACAAATCACCCGTGTTCATTGTGCTTTTGCTCGTGATTTGTTTGCTTTCCCTTACTCTAAGTTCTCTTGCACTATTCTTTACTCATATCATTTGGTGTTGCTTCAAGTTAAACTCTCATTTAAGTGAAGCAACGCTCCGCAAGAAAGAACTTGAGTTAGTGCTCTTTTCATCTAAGCTTTCTTGCTTTATTATCATAGACTTATTAGTTGTATTGATTTATCACTTCCGCATTATTTGAAAGCTATACTCTTTACTAGCAAGAACTTAGTTTTTATACTCCGATAATTGTTCATCTTGTTCTAACCACTAATCAAGGGATCTAGTTGGGGGATAAAGTTTTAATTTTCAGGTTCCGCCTATTCACCCCCCCCTCTAGGCGACTTTCAGAGATCCACACAGGCCTGCATGTATTTCTTTCATCAGCTCTATACCTTCAGTTCTAGATAGACATTTGAGTAATGGAGAACAGACTCCATGCTTGTATAACTCCCCTTCTATTATTACATATGGACAGGCTCTTGCCGCTATTATCTTTTGATAAGCTTCGTCATCTGAAAGGAAATTGCCCTGGAGAAAAGATGTGATTTCAGTTCTCCAATCTTCGCTATAAACATGAGATATATTGAGCACTGCTCTTTCAAGAAGGTCAACCGAAGGTGCTTTTATTGTTTCAAAGAAAACTTCCGAAGGTAATGGCAGCCCCTGTGCCGCTGACTTGGCTAGTAGATCAGCGTGTTCATTTTCTCCTCGTGGAATATTCTTAACAGAAAACCCTTCGAAGGAGGCTTCAAGTCTTCGAACTGTATCCAGATATTTTTCAAGCTTCGGATCTCTTGCTTTGCAACTTTTGTCAACATGGCCAGAAATAACTTGGGAATCAGTTTTGAGGACCACCCTTCTTATCCCCATTGCTTTCAACTTCTGAAGACCCAAAAGCAAAGCTTCATATTCAGCAATATTATTTGTACAACTAAAATCAAGTTTCACTGCGTAGCATGTTCTAACTTTGGAAGGTGCAATTAAAACGGCAGCTGCACCTGCCCTGAAGGTTCCCCAAGAACCATCGTAGAATACTGTCCAAGCTTCGGCATCTTTACTTGCTTCTTCTTCCTGAGCCCCTGGCGTCCAATCAGCAATGAAGTCTACTAACGCCTGGGACTGAATCGAAGATCTATGCACATAATCAATGCAGAACTCATTGTGTTCCGCAGCCCACTTTCCAATCCTTCCAGTAGCTTCTCTATTTCTCATGATATCCTTCAAAGGCTGTGAAGAAGGAACAATTATATGATATGCTTGAAAATAATGCCGAAGCTTCCTGGAAGCCATCAAAACAGCATACAGCACCTTCTCCAATTCTGTATAGTTTTTCTTTGATAAACTAAGGACTTTGGAGACGAAGTATATTGGGGCTTGCTTTTTGGTTTGCCCTTCAAGCTTCTCTTGGACAAGTGCCGCACTTACCGCTGAGTGCGAAGCTGCCACATATAACAACAGAGGAGCCCCTGGCGCTGGTGGAGTTAATGTCGTTAGATCTATCAAATACTGCTTTAGCTCGTCGAAGGCTTTCTGTTGAACTGATCCCCATTGAAAAACTTCGGCTGACTTCAGCACTTCAAAAAATGGTAAATTTCTCTCTGCTGATCTAGATATGAATCGATTCAGAGATGCAAGTCTTCCGGTCAGTCGCTGAGCCCCCTTCTTTGTGCTTGGTGGTTCCATCCGAAGAATAGCTTCGATTTTATTTGGATTAGCCTCAATCCCTTTTGTTGAAACTAGGCAACCAAGGAATTTCCCCTTCTTCACTCCGAAGACACACTTTTCTGGATTCAGCTTCAGACCGGCTTGTCTAAAATTAGCGAAGGTCTCCTGCAGATCAGCAATGTGATTTTCTTGCTTCGTGCTTTTCACTATGATATCATCAACATAAGTTAGCACATTTCAGCCTATCTGAGAATGAAGAACCTTCGCTGTCATTCTGCTGAAGCTTCCTCCAGCATTCTTGAGCCCCTCAGGCATCCGAAGATAACAATATGTTCCACTAGGGGTTATGAAGCTGGTTTTTGGCTCATCCTCTTTCTTCATCCAAATTTGATGATAGCCTGAATAACAATCTAGCAGACTCATAAGCTCTGATGAAGCTGCTGCATCAACTAGGGAATCTATCCTTGGTAATGGAAACTCATCCTTCGGACAAGCCTTGTTGAGATCAGTAAAATCAATACACATCCTCCACTTGCCATTGGCCTTTTTTACCATAACAGTGTTGGCTAGCCATTCTGGGTATTTCACTTCTCTGATGACTCTGGCGCTGAGGAGTCTTTTTTACTTCATTCCGAGCACCTTCGGCCTTGTCATCAGACATCTTCCGAAGCATCTGCTTTCTGGGTCTGAAGGATGGATCAACATTGAGCGAGTGTTCAATAACATCCCTGTTGACTCCACAGAGATCATTAGCTGACCATGCAAAAACATCTTTGTTGTTGAACAGAAACCTTATCAAGGTTTTCTCCTGTTCCTCGGACAATTGAGATCCCAATAGCACCTTCTGCTCTGCTATGTCATCACATAAGAGCATGGGCTTCGGCTGATCGGCCGAAGCAGCTTTCTCCCTTCTGTACTTGTATTGCTCACAAGCTTCAGCTCCATCTATGTTATGGATTGCTTTTGAATCTCTCCAGTTTCCTTTGGCCTTTCTGGCAGCTTCCTGACTTCCATGAATAGCAATAGGCCCTTGATACGAAGGTATCTTCATGCAAAGATATGCTGGATGAAGAATTGCTTCAAAAGCATTGAGAGTACCACGACCAATGATTGCGTTGTAAGGGTACTCCATGTCAACAATATCAAACACAACTTGTTCAGTCCTTGTGTTGTTGATAAATCCGAAGGTTACTGACATCGTGATCTTGCCAAGTGCTACAATCTGCCTTCCTCTGAAGCCACAAAGGGGATGTGTGGCGTCATGGATCTTGTCTTCGGGCTCTTGCATCTGTCTGAAGGCCTTAGCAAATATAATATCCGCTGCACTGCCTGTGTCAACCAAAACATTGTGGACCAGAAATCCTTTGATAACACAAGAGATAATCATAGCATCATTGTGAGGGTAATCCTTGAGCTGAAGATCATCTTGGGAGAAGGTAATCGGGATGTGAGATCATCTTGACTTGATGAAGGGTCCTTGCACCCCTACATGCTGTACCCTTCTCTGTGCCTCCTTCTTCTGCTTCTTGTTAGCCGGCTCTGAGCATGAACCGCCTGTTATCGGGAGTACAAGCTTCGGAGCCGAAGCAACTCCAGCTTTGAACGAAGCCATCAGCTCAGCAAGTGGAAGTGAGTTCACCGGAGGTGGGCGCCAATGTTGGGGACTTGTTCTCAAATGCTATTGATTAAGAACAAGGCAACACAAAAATGTTAAGCATAAATGCCCTTCGTCCGCTGAAGCATTATTTCCCCGAGGATTTAATGAACTTCGGACGAAGGTCATGAGTAAGGTATCACGAAGATTACACCTTCGTGATCATATTTGTAATAACAAACGATGAGAAATGAAACATAAAGCATAGAATATATTCATATATTTTATTATATGAATATATAAATATTAAAACATAATGTTCGGGCACATTTATACCTTCGCCTTGGCGGAAAGCAATAATTCAAGTGTAACATGCTCGTGATTACAGGATCGCGTGAACAGTGTCGGGATACTGTTCACCTATTTATAGGCACAGGATGCAACCTACGCAAAATTACATTTATGTCCTTTACAATCGACTACAATAATGACACAAAACATCATGGGTCTTTAAGTCAATTCATCTTTAAGTCGGTTCGATCCTTCATCTTGAGATTTGTCTTTGTGCCAAAGCTTTATAGATAATAGCTTTGACGCTTGCTTCTGGGAAGACCTTTCGAAGGTGTTGTTTTTAGGATCTTCGGCTACGAAGCATACCCCCAACATCAGCATTATATCATCAACATTATGCTATTGAGGTCAACATTCGTTTTTGTCTTCAAAATCGAGCACGAGATCCGTCCATATCTTGCTAGGTCTTGCAATTTATTTGGTCTGCTACTGATTGGACGTTCGATAGATGGCCTTTGGCTAGTCTTCATATCACTTCGTGCTTCAATGCTTCTGTCGATTAGACTTGTACCTCATCGGCTATATTTGGCTTTCCTTTGATCCCTGTCGATATCTTCCTTCTATCTTGAGGTATTCATTGCGTATACTGTATGGATGTGACTACTTGGGAAAATCTATTGAAAATTCCTGGACGTCCCCCCCCAATGGGTGTAGGCAAGGGACGGCTTGGTGCGCTGAGCGTTTAGCAAACTGCTTCTGAGTAGTAACTTGACGTGACCGTGGGTGTAATCATATCGCCCAAGCACTTGACTGGAGTCCCAATGGGTGTTGTGTTACGTGGAATGGCGTCAGCCGCCTGACATGTCTCCAAACGGTTTGAATTGCATATTGAATTTTTGTGACTGTTCGGTGGCCGTGGTAGGAGGTGAGCGATTGCCTTCTTCTTATATAAATAGTGTTCTTGCTTCTCTGGCATTTTCACATCTCTTACTGCTGCTTGTTGCTTACTCTCTTCTCTTTCCTTCTACTCCACCATGGGCAAGAGCAAGAAAGGTGGTTGTTCTTCGCATCACTCCGGCGATAAGCGGAAGCGTGAGCCGACTCCTCCCTCGGAGGACTTCGGCGACTCGGAGTACTCGGAGGAGGAGTTCTCCTCCGAGTCAGAGGGCTCTCTGGTCCATGCCTCTCTCCCGGCGTCATCTGATGAATCAGACGACTCCCAGGGGATCACCGCAGAGGTGTGGACCTACATCCGTGCCGTCGAGCGCGCCGGGCTCGAGGGCTCGGATGAGTCGGAGTACTCCTCGGATGAGGAGAACTCCTCGGACTCGTCCGAGGAGGGCGGCGGCGACAGTGATGGCGGTGACAACGACGACGACAGAGGCGATGGTGACGGCGGCGAAGGCGACGACAAGGGCGGCGATGGCGGCGACAAAGGTGGCAGCGGCGCCGGCGGCGATGGCAGCAACGGCAGCAACAAGGCCAGTGGCTAGACGCCACTGGTTTTAAATGTTAGTATAGATTAGTAGTAGAAGTAGTATTAGTGAAATAATGTAGTAGTAGTTAGTAGTATAGTGTAGCAAAATGTAATGTAGTAATGTAGGGTATTGAACAATGGGGGGAAAATCAACT
This sequence comes from Zea mays, assembly GCF_902167145.1. Classification (NCBI taxonomy): domain Eukaryota; kingdom Viridiplantae; phylum Streptophyta; class Magnoliopsida; order Poales; family Poaceae; genus Zea; species Zea mays. Next base: position 52,107,256 of record NC_050098.1, on the reverse strand, counting down.
CATAATGAGTTGATTTTTAAGTTTGGTAATGCTTCCCTTCTATAATGAAGAAGAAATTTCGCCCCATTCTGTGTGCATCCTTCTGCTTTTCCGTCGATCGTCGATCATATTTATGCTTACTGCAGATGTTGTTCTTGGATTTAACGTTTGAGTAACGACTTAGAATCGTCGAGTCGCGTTTCAGATTGCCTTCTTCGCTATGCCGGCGCTTTCAGGAATAATGACCGAGTGATTTTCCGGCGATGTCGGCGTTTTTAGAAGTAACGGCCGAGTGATAACGGGCTACGCCGGTGTTTTAGAAATAACGACCGAGCGGTTACTAGCGATGTCGACGTTTTAGAAGTAATGACTGAATCCTTTGGAGCCACGTCGACGCTTTAGAAATAATAGCCGAGTGACTACTAGTAATATCGGTGTTTTAGAAGTAATAACCGAGTTACAACAAACCACGTCGGCCGCTTTGGAAATGGCGGCCGAGTGAGGTCTGATAACGTCAGCGTTTTTAGAAATAGCAGTTGAGTTATATTGGGCCACATCGGCCGTTTTGGAAATAACGACCCAGTGATGACATGGCACGCTAGCGTTTTAGAAATAATAGTTGGGTGATGACTGGGCACTTTTTTAGAAATGGCGTCTGGCCCGGGGAAACCCCATATGTACTGCACTGTCGCATGCCTCTGCATTGTGAGCCCTAGTTTCGCTTTCCTGCATCCAGACCTTCTCTGCTCTCTTGCGATATTGCTTCCGCTCCGATCGCCGACAAGATTGAGATGGCGCCCAAGTGAAAGACTCAAAGTTTGTCTGTTGCAATCATTCCTCCCATCGATCCCAACAGCCAGTTTCTTTTCGTAGGTAACCACATGTCTGTTGTTTCTGAATCCGATCTTCTCCATCTTGTGTCCGTCGGAGTCCTTCCTCCGAAGGAACTCTGTTCTTGGCGGATCTGTCGTGGGGTCACTGTTCCGACAGAAGACACTCACGAATCCGTTATTTACCTTCCTTTTCTCATTTGCGGTCTTGCTCTTCCCGTTTCTCCTTTCTTCCGCGGTCTCCTTGATTTCTATCGCTTGAATTTGACCCATCTGAATCCCAATTCCATTCTGCAAGTTTCCGTTTTTGTTCATTTGTGCGAAGCCTTCCTTGGTATTCTGCCACACTTTGGCTTATGGAAGTATTTGTATCACTGTCGGCCTGGGATGGCCGGGGGACAGCACCAGCTCGTGGGGGGTGCGAGTTTGGAGATGCGCCGTGGGAGGAAAACGAGTACCTCGACATCCCACTCAAGGACAGCATCAAAGGATGGCGCCTGGAATGGTTTATCATGGAGAACCACATGAATTCCCTCCCCCCTCGGTCAGGGAGACAGCCAGATGTCTGCACTCCAAGTTGGACTGAATCCCCCACAGACCTGGAGGTAGCTGAGGCCGGGGCTCTGCTTGCTGAGGTTGGATTGCTGAAGGAGAGAGGTCTGACTGCCGAGGCTGTGGTTGCCGATTTTGTTTTCAAGAACATTCAGCCACTAAAAGACAGAGCGTATCCAGCTTATCTGTATCGAGGCCTTGCTGATTCAACCCGTGTTACCAACAGAAGGATTTCTGCTGTGGATTTGGTGAGCCGACTTGAGATGATACTCAGAGGCAAGGTGTCTAATATCGGTGCTCCTGTTGCATACTCAGCCTGGAATCTGCCTCCTTCCAAGGCCTTCATCAGTTTTGTGTCAAATCCTCCTACTGGTGATAGCAGTTTGGGCCTTAGAGTGCGACCTTCTCCCGAAGAGGTTGAGGCTTTGGTTGCTTCACTTGGCGAAATCCCCGACGACGAGAGGCAGGTTCATTTCGAGGTGCCTTTGAATCTGAGTGATGCAGAAATAAGTGCCATGCTGGACATGTTGGCTGAAGATTCCTCTGATGCAGCCCCTGCTGAAACACTGGCTGTGGCATCCCTCCCCGAGTCTGGCAAGGTTGTGGATACTCAGAGGTCTGATAGTATTCACCCAAAGCGTCCTCGCTGAACCAATCATCCAACTTCTCCTACTTAGGGGAAGAAAAAGAAAAAGAGACGTCTTCGTCGAGTGTCATGCTTGAATCAGGATGCCGGCCCTTCTGCTCCTGCTGCTGAGGAAGTGCTAGTGCCGGTTTTTGCTGAAGCTGAACCCAATGGGTGTGACCCGACTGATGCTGAACCCAATGGGTGTGACCTTGACGATGCTGAGCCTAATGGGTGTAATCCGGCCAAAGCTGAACCCAATGGGTGTACCGTCCGCATTATTGATGAAGATGAGGAAGAGGAGGAGGAAATTCCCTTGATTCGGAAGAACAGCCGGCGCTACATAGCCAGCGGGGAGAGTAGTGGTGTTCCTTCTCCAGCTTTGTCTGCTCTCATTGGTCTGCAAGAATTGTCTCTGACAAACTTTGATCAGACTCTCGAAGACATGGTCCTAGAAGATCTATTGTCAGAGCCGATAGATGGTGGAATGATGGAAGTTTGCGCTGATGTGCCTGATGCCGGGTTAGAGTTATCTCGAGCAGCATCTCGTGCCTCGTCGACCTTGGAGCGCGGTCTTAAGAGTCGAGAGGCTGATCTGGATTGCTCCATTCCCATGGAAGTTGTTGAAGGTCCTTTAGCCTTAGAGGTGGCTGCCACAAAGAGCTCAGTCCTCAAGGATGGTTCTAGCGTTTGCCCAGCCCCCGAGGGTGTTGCCGGAGATGATCCGGCTCGGATGGGTAGCGCGAGCTATGACCCAGCCCCTGAGGGTGTCCGAGTGGGTTCTCCCTCTCATACCTCCATGGATGTTCATGTAGGGTCTTCTCCTCCGCATTCTGGTTGTATGGCAGCAGCACGGGCTTCGGGTCAGGAAGTCGCCTTAGAGGCCGGCGCTCCTGATGACAGAGTTTTGATTTCTGCTGATGACGCTGAATTGGTCCCCACTGATGCATTGCGGATTGCTCCGGTTGGTGATCCTTCATCGAGCTATCAACTGATTTCCCATGATTTGGGTGTTCCTTCGTTTTTCTCCAACATTCAGGTAAATTGGTTTCTTCTGGTCTGACTATACTCCAGGTAGACTATTGTTCTTATACTCATCTGTTTTTAATGTCAGGCATTTGTTGACGAGATGGCTGGCCAGCTGAGATTGCAGGGTGTCTCTGTCCCAGAAGGAGCTCTGTCTCTGACACATTGGAATCCAGTGCTGCTTCGGCAGTGGGTATCTGATTTGGAGATGGCGAATGCAGGTTAGTGCCCCTTGTTTCTTCTTTGGCTGCTTGACTGATCTGCTCTTTATCTGAACACCCTTGTGTGACCGTTTCTTGATAGATATGGCCCGACGGTATTCTGATCTTGAGGAGAAATATTCTCAAGGTCAGGCAGATTTGGCCCGGGTTTCTGCTTCTCTGAATGATGCCAACACGCTGAATTCCACTCTCCACGCTCAGCTCGACTCTGAAAAGGTGACCAATGAATTAAGCTTTATTTGGCTTTATTTGCTGTGTTCTTAGTGCTTGCTTGACGTTGGAGAAACTGATTCTTGTCTGCAGGAGGAGAAACGTGCCCTTGCAACATCCCGTGATAACGTTGACAAGTTATATCGCGACGCCAGCAATTCGTTGACTATCTTGAAGAGGAGCCATCGTTTCACCATGGAAGACTTGGATAATCATCGTTATAAGCTGCAAGAGTCCCTCGATGATATGATTTGCCTTAGGTAATTGGTGTCGAGCAAGGATACTATCATCAAGGATCTGCGTGCTTCCAAGAGATTAGTCATCCAGGAGCTAGAAGCTGCTCGGTTGGCTGTCAAAGCTGCTGAAGACGCTTCCGCTACTCTGAGGGCCCAGCGCGATAGAGCTATGGACAAAGCCATTCATGCGGGGCGAATCCTGATGAGGAGACCCAGCGTGGTTGTTCCTGACGACATAGTGGCAGACGTGAATGCCGCTCCTGATTCTTCGAGTCGTCCCTCTTCGTCGGTTGCTCCTGAGAAGAACATTACCAAATAGAAACACTGAATGCTTTGAATATGTGGTTAGTGTGCTCGAATATTTTGTTAGAAAACACTTTTTAGTACTGAATGCCGTTATTGTTTTCCCGTTGTTCGAATACAACAGTATCTACAATCGCAGAAGTAAATGTAGTGTGAGAGTTTTGAAATTTCTTCGTATTCCGTGGGGCATAGAGGTCGCCCTAAGATGAGTAATTGCAAACGTGCTTGTGTTGGATTAAGTAGGCGTGAGTGTACCGTGCTTTTTTAAGTCATTACCGACTTAAACGGACTGCTCTGTTGGTAGGGTATAGTGGTCACCTCGAGTTAAGTAAGCGTGAGCATGTTGCACCGCCTTAAGCCGTTGCCGACTTAAGCCGATTGCTCCGTTAGTAGGATATAGTGGTCACCCTGAGTTAAGTAAGCGTGAGCATGTTGCACCGTCTTAAGCCGTTGCCGACTTAAGCTGATTTCTCCGTTAGTAGGGTATAGTGGTCACCCTGAGTTAAGTAAGCGTGAGCATGTTGCACCGCCTTAAGCCATTGCTGACTTAAGCCGATTGCTCCATTAGTAGGGTATAGTGGTCACCCCGATTTAAGTAAGCGTGCAGGTTGACAGTGAACAATTTGAGTGCCTTTGAAGTCTTTTTATCGATGATATATTTCCTAGTTTACAAAATACATTGTCGTCCCAATAGCTTTTGAGATATAGCTAGGGGTAAAACTTCCTGAGATGTTCTATGTTCCATGAGTTCCCAATTTTCGTGCCGTCCATTTGAGTGAGACGATATGATCCAGGCCGAGTGACTTCTGCTACTATGAATGGTCCTTCCCATAGTGGTGACAGTTTGTGCCGTCCCTCCCCCGTAAGAATTCGCCGGAGGATGAGGTCTCCCACTGCGAAGGATCGATGCCGTATGGTCTTGTCGTGATAGCGCCTCAGAGTTTGCTGATACCGTGCTGACTGAATCACCGTGTTCAACCGCTCTTCTTCTAGTATATCAACATCCTCCAGTCTGGTAGCCTCAGCTTCTGCTATGTTTTCAAAGATCAACCTCGGTGCCCCAAACTTGAGATCAGCGGGTAGCACTGCCTCCGAACCGTATACCATGAAGAAAGGACTATTTCCATGCAGAGCTCGGTTAGGTTGAGTTCTCAGGCTCCAAACGACATACGACAACTCTCTAATCCATTTTCCTGCGAACTTCTCATTCTTGTCGAAAACTTTCTTTCTGAGCGCTTCTAATATCATCCCGTTGGCTCTTTCTACCTGCCCGTTGGCTCTTGGGTGTGCCACCGAGGCATATTTGATCTGAATGCTTTTTTGTTCGCAGAAATCAAAAAACTCTGAGCTTGTGAAATTGGATCCCAGGTCGGTTATGATGCTATTCGGTATTCCGAACCTGAATATTATGTCTTGTATGAATTCCACCGCCTTAGCTGAGGTTAGAGAAGCAATGGGTTTGAACTCTATCCATTTAGTGAATTTGTTAATAGCAACCAGTACATGAGTGTATCCTCCTTGAGCTTTCTTGAAGGGTCCAATCATATCCAGTCCCCAGCATGCGAACGACCAGGTTACATGTATGGTTTGCAGTTGCTGTGCTGGTAGATGCTGCTGTTTTGACAAGTACTGGCAGGCTTCGCACCTCTGGACTAACTCGGCTGCATCACTCTTTGCTGTTGGCCAGTAGAAACCCGACCTGAAGACCTTCCCAACCAGGGTCCTGGATGCTGCGTGTATCCCGCATTGCCCAGCATGGACCTCTTCTAGCAGCTGTTTCCCTGTAGCTGAGAGAATGCATTTGATGAGGACTCCTGACGCGCCTCTTCTGTATAGTGTTTCCCCAATGAGAGTATAATGAGCTGACTGCCTTGCGATGCGTTCTGCTACATTTTTGTCATCTGGTTCCTCCTCATTTTTTATGTACCTGATGATCGGCCCTCTCCAGTCATCAGAATCTGACTCTTGTTGGCTCAGAGTATTGCATTCCTCTACTCGATCTAGTGAAATGCTCGGGTGCAGTACTTCTTGGACAAAAACTCTAGGTGGGACCTGAGTCCGACTGGATCCTAGCTTGGACAATGCATCAGCTACCGTGTTGTGGTCTCTTTCCACATGATGAAATTCCAGACCTTCAAATTTGTCTTCTAGTTTTCGGACGGTAGTGCAGTATTTTCCCATGGAGTCGTTCGAGCAATCCCATTCTTTATTTATCTGACTTATGACCACCAGAGAATCTCCATATACCATCAGTCTCTTGATGCCCAGCGATATGGCAATGTTTAGTCCATGAATCAGAGCTTTGTATTCTGCTGCATTGTTGGATGCTGGAAATAACAATTGAAGAGCATATTTGAGTTGTTCACCTCTGGGTGCAATAAAAAGGATCCCTGCGCCTGCCCCCTGCAGTTTCAACGAGCCATCAAAATACATTCGCCATACTTCTGCAGTTTCCGGGTTATCCGGCACCTGTTGTTCGGTCCACTCTGATACGAAGTCAACCAGTGCTTGAGTTTTGATTGCGGTGCGAGGTCGAAATTCAATGTCATGAGATCCCAGCTCACAGGCCCACTTGGCTATTCTTCCGATGGCTTCTTTATTGTGAAGAATATCCCCTATCGGAAATCCGGTGACTACTATGACTTTGTGGTCGTTGAAGTAGTGACAGAGCTTGCGTGCAGTTAGAAGTACTGCATATAATAATTTCTGAACTTGAGGGTATTTCTTCTTCGAGGGACCCAGGATTTCACTGATGAAATAGACAGGGTGTTGTACTGGGTATGCATGTCCTTCTTCTACTCGCTCGACTACCAACGCGGTGCTCACCACGTGAGTCGTGCAAGAGATGTATAATAGCAGATCTTCAGCTGGTTGAATCGGCGTGGCTCAGCGAGGTGGTTTTAACACTGGTGGTGTTGTCAAGAATTTCTTCAGCGCATCTAGAGCTTCCTGTGCTTCTGAAGTCCACTGGAATTTGTCTACCTTCTTGAGCAACTTATAGAATGATAAGCCTTTTTCTCCCAGTCTTGATATGAATCTGCTTAGAGCTGCCATGCATTCGGTAAGTCTTTGTACTTTCTTCTGTGATCGTGGTGCTTCCATTCTCATGATAGCCTCGATCTTTTCTGGATTGGCTTCAATTCCCCGGTGGCTGACAATAAACCCGAGCAACTTTCCTGCCGGTACTCCGAAGACACATTTTTCGGGATTAAGCTTCCATCGATATCGCCGTAGACTGTTGAAGACCAGCTGTAAATCTTCAATGAAATTTTTTGAATTCTCTGTCTTAATCACCACATCATCCACATAAGCTTCCACACGCTTGCCCCAGTGGTCGGCTAAGCATGTCTGAATAGCTTTCTAATAAGTCGCTCCAGCGTTTTTGAGGTCGAACGACATGGAGGTATAGCAGAAAGCTCCGAACGGGGTGATGAATGCTATTTTTTACTCGTCTTCTTTTGCCAAGCTAATCTAATGATACCCGGAGTAGCAATCCAAGAAAGACAACACATAACATCCGGCGGTTGAGTCCACCACCTGGTCTATCCTAGGAAGTCCGAAGGGATCCTTCGAGCAATGTTTGTTGAGATCCGTATAGTCGATGCACATGCGCCAATCCACTTTATTCTTTTTGAGTACAAGAACAGGGTTGGCTAACCACTCAGGATGTAACACTTCTCTAATGAATCTGGCCGCGACCAAGCGAGCCAGCTCAGCACGGATGGCTTCTCTCTTGTCGGGCGTGAAGCGTCGTAATTTTTGTCGGATTGGCCTCGCCTGGGGGTAGACCTTCAATTTGTGCTCAGCCAGTTCTCTCGGGACTACCGACATATCCGCAGGTTGCCATGCGAATATGTCTCGGTTATCTTGCAAAAACTGGACGAGCGCGCCTTCCTATTTGTCATTCAAGCTGGAACTGATGATGGCTGTTTTGCGTTCGTCGGTGAACCCCAGGTTGATTCTCTTGGTTTCTTCAGTCGGCCGTATAGAGGTCACAGCTTGAGCTTCATTCGCGGGTACCGCGAGGTCCTCCTCAGGCTTTGAGTTCGCCTGTGCAGAAGAAGTCGTCGATGGTTTGGTGGTGAGGGCCACCTGAATGGCCACTCGGAAACATTCTGCGGCGCCTTGGAAGTCAGCGCGCACAGTTATGATTCCTTGTGGTCCTGGTATCTTCAATATCATGTATGTATAATGTGGAATGGCCATGAACTTCGCCAATCCAGGCCTCCCGATGATGGTGTTGTATCCGCAGTCGAAGTTTGCCACCTCGAACCTCAGGAACTCGGTTCTGCAATTTTCCGGAGTCCCGAAGGTGACCGGCATGTAGATGTGGCCCAACGGATATTCTCCTTCAGTCGGCACGATGCCGAAGAAGGGTGTGTCCGACTCGTGGAGCTCTTTGAGGGGGACTCCCAAGCCTTGGAGCTTCCAGGGGAAGGTGACGTTGATGCTGCTTCCCCCGTCCACTAATACCTTCTTTATCCTGCTCTCTCGGATCACCGGATCGACGAGGAGCGGGTACTTGCCTGGGTGGTCTAAGTTGAGCCACTGATCTGCCCAGGTGAAGGTGATCAGGTGCTTAGACCATCGGTACGGGGCGGGAGGACCGGTTGCCGCCACCTGTATCTGACGATCGTTGAGCTTTTGTTGTCTCTTGCTTTCTTGCGACCCGTGTCCGCCAAAGATAACGTTGACTTCTTTATCGACGCGCGGGAAGGCTCCACCTCCTCCCTCCTCCTGCTGCTGGGGTTGTCGCAGTTCTCCTGGTCCTCCTCGCGGCGGGGGAGGAGGTAGAGGTTGGAAGGGTCGGCCGTTCCCCATGGAATGCTTGAAGTCTCTGCAGTTCTGGAGGGTGTGGCACATATCCTTGTGGTACGGGCACTGGGCGTCGAGGATGTCATCCAGCGTGCGTTCGCCTCCGCGAGGTCCTCCTCGGGCATGAGAGGCGGGCGGTCCGACGGTGTGGACCTCTTCACAAGGCCTCTTCTCCCATCGTTTGTCGGGCTGCTGGTTCGCGTCACGTCGCGGTGCTGCCGGTGCGAGCTTTGCTCCTCCGATGAGGTCTTGAGCTCGTTCGTCGGCGGTGATGTAGAGGTCGGCTTCCTGGAATAGCTGCTCAGAAGTGGTCGGCGCCTTCTATAGTATGGCTCGGACGAAGGCCGAGTCATTGGATCCCCGGTAGAAGTCCTCGATCACTGCTGCTTCCGTGACCTCGAGGATACGATTTCTCATGGTCTGAAATCTTTTGAGGTACGACCGGAGAGTTTCGTCCCCCCGGTGCTTGATGGATTTGAGGTCCCATGGTTGCGCCGGTTTGTTGGAGAGAGATTGGAAGTTGGTGGTGAAGCACCGACTGAAGTCGCTCCAGTCATCGATGCAATGTCGGGGTAGGTGTCGTAGCCATTGCAGCGCGTCTTGCCCAAGGACAATAGGCAAGTATGCGGTCATCACATCTTCGGTTGCCCCAGCGGCTCGGGCAGCAGTGGTGTAGACAGCCAGCCAGCCCCCCCGGATCTTGCTTGGGTTCATATTTGTCGATGTTGGAGACTTTGAAGTTAGGGGGCCACTGAATGGCCTTGAGGCATGGAGTAAGCGCCGATACTCCACACGTGTCCTCTTGTCGTTGATGATGATGTCTGTCCTAGAAAGGGGAGTAGTTGCATGGCGCCTCGACCGTCCCCGGCTGGTGCCACCAGTCGAAGCCGTTGCCGACTCAGTCCTGGTGGCCTGACTCCGTGCCTGGATGCCATGATCCCGGTCATACTCTTCTCGGCGATGGATCTCGTTCTCGTGTCGTCATTCGCGCGAAGCGTTGATGGAGCTCCGCGCGTCCCGCCGACTGTTGATGGCGTGTCGTAGATCGCTCGGCGGGTGAGCAAGTGGCAGAAGGTGGTTGGCTGCCCGAGTGAACAGCTGCCGATAGCCCTCGGCGTGTGGAGTCCGGGGAGGCCATCATCTATCCGAGCCAACACTCCACCGACTTCACTTGGTGTGTTCATGGCCCGGGCGAAGTCGGGGTTCAGGTTGCGCCCGAAGAGTGGATTCTCTCGACGTTACCTTGTTTCCTGCTCAGCCTGTTCTTGAGCCTACCGACGGTCACGTCGTCGAGAGTTCCTTCTTTCTCTGAAGACCCGTTCTTCCAGAGTTTCTCCCACTTCTGAGACCTCGTCTCGTGATACGGGCTATGCTGGATCCCGTTCTCTGGCCTCGTGATGTCGCTGAATATTTCCGCGTCGGTTCCTCTGCCGGCGAGATTTCCAATGAAGAGGTTCTTCTCCGGGTGCAGTCGGTTCATCGTCGGAGATAGGATTCGATTCTGCTCTTCCCCCGATGAAGAGGATGTCGGGGTAGAATGGAACAGTTGTCGCGATGGTCTTCTCTCTGCTCTCCTTTGAGGACGGAGACACAGAAAGAGCGGCTTGACGATTCTTGGCCTTATTCGCTTCCTTTTTCCTTGTGATCCGCGTCCATTTTTCTGTCGGAGAGGTGGACAATGGAGTTCTCCGGGTAGACGGACCCTCGGCTCCTAGCTTGCTGAAGGTGATCTTTTCTCGGAGCGCTGGAGGTTGCGCTTTTTCCTGCTTTGCTCCGATTTTCTCGGAGATCTTTGAGGAAGACTTTCTCTCCGGTGGATCTGCGATGCGATGCAGAGTTTCTTCTTCATCTGCTACGGATGAAATAGTTCCGAAGCAGAACACGGACCCGGGGCGGAGAACGGTCTTGTGCTGGAAGGTGACGGCCATTGAGCTAGCTTGGATCGGTGACACACCCCCTACCTGGCGCGCCAGCTGTCGGTGTTTTGGGTCCGACCGCGCACCCGGGGTTGCCCCTCAAGGTGCTTTTTGGAGTAGGACGGTGTTACCGACTGTAGCTCGATGGTTTGTGCTGATGCACGAGAGACAGTGGAAAGTTTTATACAGGTTCGGGCCGCTTGGAGATGCGTAACACCCTACGTCCTGGTGTGAGTACTTTATGTGGTGGGTTACAAGGGGGGTTCTCTAGCGTTGGAAGCGTAGAGAGCCAGATGGATGGCTAAGTAGTGGGATAGATGTCTTCGAAGGGGTGCCCCCTAGGCCTTATATACTCGACCGTGGGGCATTACATGTGGATATGATAACTACGTGTGCCTAAGTAATAGTGAACTGAATGAGTCTATCTTCCTATAATTCAGTCGACCCATCCTCGCTCGGTTCCGATTAGGGGTGTAATCGGATCGAATACGGACGGATATCAATGAAATCATATTTGTTTTCATATTTTTAGTTGGATTCGAATTCGAATACGGATAGCTTCGAATACGAATACAAATATGGATGTTCTTGAATACAAATACGGATAGTCGTGGATCGAATACGGAGCTAATCGGACACGGATAGCGTCGGTAACGAATATTTTTGTCGGATATCGTGTAAGACACCATTCCACACATATCATAGTTGTAATCATTTAGCCCCTCCTTTAGTCCAAACATTTTTGAGGATTATATGTGCACATATGCTGCACCTCCATAAAATCCATGAATTTCTAAGGCTATTCTGAGTATTATTAATTTCTTTATGTAGAAAATCATTTAAATGCAATTAAATTCATAAAATATTGAGAACTATGATATGTGGTTTCACGTGTTATTATGATATGTGGTTTCACTTATTATTATGGTGGTTGTAATCATTACGAGTTTTACAAATAAGTGGAAATGAAATGAAATAATTGATGACACCTTGTGGTTTTTATGGTTCAAACATTTTTGAGGATGCTATATGGACATATGTTACTCATACGCCAAATTCCATGAATTTCTGAGACTATTTGTATATTATTAATTTCTTTTTGCAAAAAATCATCAAAATGCATTTAAATCCATAAAATATTATAGTATCGACCAAAAATTGCAAATAAGTTATCAAGACTAATAAACATTTCATAAGAAGATAACTTCAAGTCCCTACATGAAAATGAGAAAGTGAAGTAAAGGTTATGTTGAAACTTGGATACTTAAGCTGATTTCACGTGTAACTCACACAACAAGTGTAAGAAAATGAAAAGAATCACTGGCATCTTATGGACTTTATGGCCCAAACATTTTTTAGAATATTATGTAGAAAAATGTTAACCCTCCATCAAATTTTATGAATTTCTAAGGCTATTTGTGTATTATTAATTTCTTTCTAAAAAATCATCAAAATGTAATTAAAATCATAAAATAATCTATTGTCTACCAAAAATTGCAAATAAGTTACCAGGACCAATAAACATTCTATTAAAGATAATATGAAGTCCCTATGTGAAAATGATAAAGTGAAATATTGATTATGTTAAAATTTGGATAGTTAAGGTGATATCACATGTAACTCACGTAACAAGTGAAAGTGAATTGAAAGAAATGTTAGCAATCTTTAGATTTTATGGCCCAAACATTTTTGAGGATGCTATATGGACATATATTGCTCCTCCGTCAAATTTCATAATTTTTTGAGACTATTTGTGTATTATTATAATTTTTTCTACAGAAAATTATCAAAATGCATTTGAATTCATAAAATATTCTACTATCGACCGAAAATTGCAAATATGTTACCAGGAACAATAAACATTATATAAGAACATAACCTCAAATCCCCATATGAAAATGATAAAGTGAAGTATTGATTATGTTGAAACTTGGATATTTAGGGCGATTCCACATGTAACTATCCGAATATCTGAAATCTGGTAAGATATCTGGGTAGATGTCCGGATATCCGAAATATGAAATCCGGACAGTTATCCGAGAAGATATCCGGATATTCGAAATCCGACGGATATCAGTCACATCATATCTATATCCGATATCCGAACTGTACTATCCGAATTCGAATCGAAATCCGAAAATTCTACGGATATCCGAAAAAACTATCCAACCGAATAATTAGCCTCTTCGAACGGTCGGATGGTCGGATAATATCCGTACCGTTTACACCCCTAGTTCCGATGCACGAGGCTCCTGCGCGAGAAGGTCAGGTCACTGTTGTGATCACTACTCGAATTCATCGGGCCGTCTGGGCTTGCGTCAATCCGATCTTGTGTCGATCCATTTCACTAGGAGCTCTTCCCCAGGCCCACGAAGGGATGACCTCGCGAATTATTGGGCCCACGGGCCTTTCGTGAGGTCTTTTATCCTTCTGGTGGACCCGTGGGATATCCGTCCCCCACAACCTTCAAATAGACATAGTCTCCCACTTCAAAACTGAGTTCCCTTCTTCTGGTGTCAGCATAGCTTCGTTGTGTGGACTATGCTGCCTTCAAATTCTCTCGGGCCATTCTGATGTTCTCTTCGGCTTCAAGCAGAATATCTAGACCGAACACCTCTCTCTCACCAGGTTGCTCCCAATGCAATGGATTTCTGCAATTCCTCCCATAGAGCGCTTCGAATGGTGACATCTTCAGACTGGCCTGATAGCTGTTGTTGTAAGAGAATTCCGCATTTGGTAATCTCTTGTCCCAACCTATCTTATCTTGCAAAGCACAAGCCCTCAACATATCCTCTAGAATCTGATTGGTTCTCTCTGTTTGACCATCTGTCTGTGGGTGGTAAGCTGAACTGAACTTTAAGTGTGTGCCCAAAGCTTCATGCAACTGCTGCAAAAAATGAGAGGTAAACTGAGTGCCTCTATCTGATACTATCTTCTTCGGAACACCATGCAAGCACACAATCCGGGCCATGTATAGTTCGGCCAACACCGCAGTGTTGTAGGTGGTCTTGACTGGTATGAAATGGGCCGCCTTTGTCAAACGGTCCAACACTACCCAGATGGAGTCATAACCAGTACGAGTGCGGGGCAAACCGACTATGAAATCCATTCCGATCTCATCCCATTTCCACTGAGGAATCTGCAACGGTTGCAACAAACCTGCAGGTCTCTTATGTTCTGCTTTAATCCTCTGACAACTGTCACATACAACCACATACTCTGCTATCTCCCTTTTCATACCGTACCACCAGAATCTTTTCTTTAGGTCTTGGTACATCTTCTCACTACTAGGGTGTATAGAGTATGTTGTCTCATGGGCTTCCTTGAGGATCAGTTCCCGGGTCGATTTGATATCGGGAACACAGAATCTGTCCTTGAACCATACCACTCCTTCTGCATCTTCACAGAAATCCTTGCCTTTTCCATCTATGATCAGCTGTCGGATCTCGTTGATCTTCTCATCATCCTTCTGACCTTTCCTGATGTCTTGCTCTAGAGTGGGTTCCAACTCAATTATCACTCCTTGAGTGTTGTTCAGAAATCCAAGACTCAATCTGTCGAACTCCTTCACTAGCTCATATGGCATCGGGTAAGCGGCCAACATATTGACTTGACTCTTTCTACTCAGAGCATCTACAACCACATTTGCTTTGCCTGGGTGATAATGGATCTCCAGCTCATAATCCTTGATCAATTCTAACCATCTTCGTTGCCTCATGTTTAACTCTGACTGAGTGAATATGTACTTGAGGCTCTTGTGATCCGTGTAGATATCACACTTCTGCCCATAAAGATAATGTCTCTAGGTCTTCAATGCATGCACCACGGCTGCTAATTCCAGATCATGAGTAGGATAATTCTTCTCATGAATCTTCAACTGTCGGGATGAGTAAGCCACTACTCTCCCTTCCTGCATTAACACACATCCCAGTCCGATATACGAAGCATCACAATATACTAAGAACGACCTGTGAACATCTGGCAGAATTAGTACTGGTGCTGTTGTCAACTTGTCCTTCAATGTCTCAAAGGACTTTTGGCATGCTGGGGTCCACTTGAACTCAACCTTCTTTGCCAACAAGGCTGTCATTGGCCTAACAATCTTGGAGAAACCTTCAATGAAACGCTGATAATACCTAGCCATTCCGATGAAACTCTTGATTCCTCGGACATCTTTTAGTGCTTTCTAGTCCAAGATAGCTGTTACCTTTTTCGGATCTACCACCAATCCCTCTCGGTTTATAATGTGACCCAAGAATAGGACTTCACTGATCCAGAACTTGCACTTGCTAAGCTTGGCGTACAACTGACAATCTCGTAGCCTCTGAAGTACCTTCCTTAAATGCTCCTCATGCTCTTGCTCATTCTAGGAATATATGAGAATGTCATCAATAAACACCACCACGAACTTGTTGAGGTAGTCCATGAACACACTGTTCATCAAGTACATGAAGTAGGCTGGTGCATTCGTCAAGCCGAATGACATAACCGTGAACTCATAAAGTCCATACTTGGTGATGAATGTTGTCTTTGGTATATCCAAAGGTTGGATTCTAAGCTGATGGTAGCCTGACCTCAGATCTATCTTCGAGAACATATTAGCTCCTCTCAACTGATCGAATAAATCTTCAATTTTGGGCAGGGGGTACTTGTTTTTGATAGTAACCTCATTAAAGGACCTATAGTCAATGCACATTCTCTTTGTTCCATCCTTCTTCTCTACAAATAACACTGGGGCTGCCCAAGGCGAGGTACTCGGTCTGATGTAGCCTTTCTTCGACAACTCATCAATCTGATTCTTGAGTTCCACCAACTCTGGTCTGGACACTCGATAGGCTCTCTTGGAAATAGGGGCGGTGCCTGGTATAAGCTCTATGGCGAATTCAACCTTCCTTTCAGGTGGCAGACCTGGTAACTCCTCGGGAAACACATATGGGAATTCTAACACTACATTGATAGCCTCTGATGGTTTAATCTCCTCAATATGAGCGGTGACTTGGTGACAACTCCCTTTCCTTGGTCCTGACAAGACCAACTCTACTAACACTTCTTCTCCTGATAGGGATACTAACTTCACCATTCTCTTATCACAACTAAGACTGGCTTGATACTTGGTTAGCCAATTCATCCCTAGGATGACATCTATAGTTGTATCCTGGTTACCCATAACTATTAAATCAGCGGGGAACTCTATCCCCCTTATTTGAACCTTTGCACTAGGGCAAAATCTATCAGTTTGGGTGCTTCCACCAACTGTACTAACTCTCATGGGTGGATACATGGGTGCTACTGGTATATTATGTGATTCTACCCATGATGCAGTCACAAAAGAATGCGTTGCTCCAGTATCAAATAAGACATTTACAGATTGGTACTTGATTGAAAATGTACCTAATGCCACTCCTGGAGTCTCCTGGACTGTGTCGGCCTCCAAGTGGTTCACCTTTCCATACTGGGCACGAGGTTGCCCACGTTTGTTGCCTCCTTGCTGCATTGCATTCTGTCTGACTGGGGCATTGGGAGCTGGCTGCTGCTGAGTTGCTTTCTTTGGGCAATGATTCGCCCAATGGCCTTGTTCCCCACAGTGGAAACACACACGACTTCCTCCTTGCGCTGGCGCTGTTTGGTTGTTTTGGTTGGTTGCTGGGGGTAGGAAGACGGGCTGCCTGGTTGCTCTGACGCTGGTATTGATTTCCTCCTTGCTGGTTGTTCTGATAGTACTGCTGCTGCTGCTGAGGAAACTACCTCTAGTACTGCTGCTGCTGGTTCTGACGCTGATGCTAGTGACCTTGATTGAATGGCTGAGGTGGGTTGCCTGAGTAGCGAGGACGACTGCTACTCCCAGCCTGAGGTCCACTAATCTTGCGTTTCCTGTCCTCCATCTCCTGACGCTTCCTTTCTGTCATGATTGCTCTGTCGATCAGATCCTGGAAGGTAGGGAATGTGTGGTTCATTAGCTGATAGTGGAGGGGATCAACCAATCCTCTCAGAAAGCGGTACTTCCTTTTGGCATCCGTGTTGACATCTTCTGGGGCATAACGCGACAGCTGCAAAAACTTGTCCATGTACTCACTGACGAACTGGGGTCCTTGCTTCAAGGCGAGAAACTCCTCCTTCCTTACTATCATCAGTCCCTCGGGCACATGGTAGCGACGGAAGTTGTCCCTGAATTCTTCCCAAGTGATGGCTTCAGGGTTGGCATGGGTGGCGAGGTAAGACTCCCACCAAGACTGGGCTGCTCCCCTCAACTGTCGGGGACCGTACAACACCTTCTCACGATCGTTGCACTAGGCAGTGTGCAACTCACACTCCATGGTATGCAGCCAATCTTCGGCGTCCATGGGATCAGTAGAGTGGGCAAAAATAGGGGGATGACCCCTCATGAATTATGCCCGCTTGTCTCTGGGCACTTGTGGCATCTGGACTTGCACTGAAGGCTGAGGCGGTGGTGGCTGCTGCTGCACTTGCTGCATTGCTGCTAAGGTATGTCCAATTGCCTGGACGGCTTAGGTCTGCATCAGAAACATTTGCTCAATTGTCATCGGTGGTGGCGGTGGCAAATGCTGCTGCGGGGCTGCCTCCTCTTGGGGTGCCTGTTGTTCAGGCTCAGCACGCCTCGTACCTCTGCGCCTGTTCTCAGACATCTGTAGAAATCATACACATATATCAAATCTGACTCTACAGTCTTTCAGCATAAGAAAAGATGTATAGAAAATCTTCATAGCACTGAACAAATGACCATCTTCACTGACAGCTTCTCAGATAAAGAGGAAAGTGGAAGTAAATGGGTTACCCAACTAAATAACCGACTTTATTAATAACTACACCAAGTTGCAGGGGATACCCACATCTTGGTGACAATCATTACAAAGATCCAACTTCAGTACATGTCCATCATAACAAGCATCCATCATAAAGTAAGCAAACTAACTCTAACTAAGACTAACTAGACTAAGACAGTGAACTAAGCATTATTACAGACTCCGACTCTATCGATCTAGGGATCCAAATCTATCCGGGTCCTGCAGTCTAAGGTACAATAGTCGAAGCGACCACGGGGCGATGAACGGTAAGGGTGCTGAATCCTGACAGGGGCGGGAGAACCACCATCCAGATAGTGGCGTGCTGCGCACTCAGCACACAATTCCACAACCTCCGCTCGAACCTTGCCCAACTCGTCAAGGGCGTGGTCCAACTGTGTTGAGCACGGCGGCCAAGTTGACCATGTTGTTCAGCCTGGGATTGCCCTCACCAACTGGTGAGGCAATCACACCTCAGCACTACCGGTCGAATGGAGAGGGTAGTACTTTAGGTCAAGGCCATCCGCTACCCCGCTGAACAACGAGCAATACTGAGAAAGTGCCCATCGTGCTGCATCTTGCATGGCTGCCTCGGCAGTATCCCTCTCAGTAATAGAATAGTGCTCTGAGAAGGCCTCTGCACCCTGGAGATCATTGTCCGGACGACACACCAAACAACTAGCCTCCCACTGGTCCGAGTATAGCATGCGACAATGTTGGTAGACTACACAACAGTACTCGATAGACCATGTGTGTGACACCCCAGTGTAACCTAGGGTTTCTCTCAGTGCTAACCCAAGAATTAACATTTCATGTGAGCCAAATTAAGCATGAGCACCAAATTAACTTAAGAATAAAAGATCTACCAAGTGTATGTCTAAAGAATCATGTTCCAAGCAAATAAAGTTTTCAAAAAGGGAGAAATGTTGAAACCCTAATACCAACCCTAAGTGAGCTAATTAAGTAGAATTGAAGAAAAAGGGTAAAAGACCATGAAAGATATAAAATCATGGCCTAGGCCAATTATAAACATTGAAGTATACTAAATAAGCTACAATAAAGATTATGGAAGCTTGGCCAAAATAGTTTAATAAAAACTCCAAACAAGCTTCTCAAGTGAGGGTTCAATAGGGATTTCTGAAATTCAGAATTCTGAATTTCAGCCCTTGAGCCAAAGACCGAGCGTGTTCACCTTGATCCCTAGCTCAAATTCTAATGACCCCATTGACAAAATTGTGCCTAACTAACCCCTCTATCTCATGTCAGAAGATGGCATTAGGACGCGTGCCTTGGACACGTCAAACCCACGATCTTCTCTCTGTGCGCGGCAGTGAGACAAACCAGATTTCTCCCCTCTCTATCTCTTGATCCAGTCAGCAAAACCTGCAAGCCTCCACACATAAACGACAAAAGAATGTCAGAGGAAGACATCTCTCAACGGGATCATGGCCATAATCTCAAAGATTTGGAGCCAATCCACGCTTGAACTCGACCTCTCTCTGCGCTGCCTCATGCTCGACACCGTGCCAGGCGCCAGAGCGCGCACTGGCGTTCGCCCGCGCACGCCCCGAGCGCTTGTCAGAACCCTGCCCTCGGCCATGCTCGCCCGCGCCTATAAAGCCTCCCTGGGCGCGCCTCACCTCACCCCGTGCTCACCTTCGTCGGCCAGACGCCCCTCCTTAGCTCCGGCGAGCTCTTTTCCGCCCGCCATTGCCACCCAAGCCTCGACCACCGTGGCCGCCCACTCCAGTTGCTTCCAAGCCGCGCCAGCCGCTCGGATAGCTTCGCCAAGAGCTTGTGAAGCTTCCCCAGCCCTCGGACCCGACAGAACTTCACCGGAGAACCAAGATTGTCCTTGCCGGACTACGGTCGCCCGCCTACGCGCGTAGACCGAGCAATCCGGTGAGCCATTCTTCAATTTCTCGCGCGCACACCTTCCTTGATCCCTGGTGAAGCTTTCTGACCCATTTGATTGATCAATTGTGCCCTGGATAGGTCGGACTCCTCGCCGCCGCCGAGATCCACCGCCTGCTCACGTAGACCGGTCGACTCCGACCATCCCCGACGGCGACCCGCACATCGTCGTGACCCTCAGGACCTCCCCTACACCCTCGACCACCTCATCGGAGCAGTCTCGCCGCCGGTAAGCCCCTCCGCCCTTTCCTCTGCCGCGGGTACTGTTTAATTTGGGGGAAGGACCTTGGGTTAGGTTTAGAGGAACCTCAAGGGGTTTTCTGAACTGTCAGCGACACATTTGAATAGTGATCTAAGGACTAGTCTGTAAGGAAACTTAAAAACACCCGCCAGGGACCCCGTTGCAAAGTAGTTTTCCTTTTAATCATTTCTGTTTAATCTTTTTAATGAACAGAGAACTTAGGAAATTCATAATTTGAAAAATACTTAATTAAAAATTGTCAAACCAATTTTGCTAGATTCTAAATATTATGGACTACTAATAGAAAATATTGAACCCCATACTTTCTGTTCTAAATTTTAGAGTTTAGAATTGAATACAGAAACTGACCAAACCTTATTTAATTAAAAAAATTAGTTATGCTTCTGTGCTGAACCTAAGAAAATTTGTAGATGTTCAAACCCCATTTAAACACTGTTTAAAAATAGTGGGAACCCCAGTATTGAAAATTTAAGTAGGGATATCTATTAAAAGCCATTTTTACTGAGAACTTAGGAAAATCAGAAAGACATTAGGAATTAATGAACAGTGAGTGCAATTATTTTTCCTAGCCTACTTAAGTAACAGAGAACCTAAGTAAAATAAAAAGACCACTAGTCCAGAACAGAATTAAAGTGAAATGTTTTATTTAGCATTATTCCAACTAGAAAACAATTATTAGAATTATAAAAACAAATCCAAAATTGCTAATAAAAATCCAGTGGACTTGTAACCACTAGATCTCCACTACAAAAATGATAACCACCCCAGCCCATCATTTTAAGTAGGGTAAATAAATAAAACTTGATAATGAGTCATATCTCAAACAAATCATGAGTAACCCAAAAATAATGCAATAATGGGCAAATAACATTTTGCTAGATCAATAATGAGATAGGCCACCAGAGAAAAATGCAAACCCATTTGAAAGATGCAAAATACATATTGCCAATACTTCATGAAAAGGCCATTTAATCCAAATAATTCCTACCACCCCTTCCCTTAAGCAAAAAGATGCCAAACTTCAGAATGATTGCTCTTGCACAAGAAGCTAGGAAAAATCAGAAATCTGTTGTTTGATATTTTTCAAATATAGTGGTAGTAGAAAGCACCTCTTGGACTAGAAACTTTAGAAAATCATAGTAAAATGACTAAAGGATATTAATGGCTAGAAATTTGTGCAAAGTCATATTATAACATCTAAATGCCAGCAAAAATAAGTCTTAGAGAATAACCTACTGTTAAATGGTAGTTGTAGTTCAAAACACCCCTTCTGCCCTAACATTTGATAATTTTATCTAGAAAGAACTATTCACTTTTTAAGCCCCATATTTTAGGACAAAGAATTATACACCAGTAAGAAGCCACTGTAATTTTACAGAATTTTTAGAAATTTGTTAAGACAACTTGTAGTTCAAACCCACTCTAAAAACATAAAAGAAATAGAGGGAAAGAAAGGAAAGATAAACCTCGCCCCAATAAGTTCAACTTGAAATCTTGACAATTCTCGCTAAGGATTTAAAAAGAATTCAGTGGAACACCAAAATAGACTTACCACTTAGTTTAACCGAGTGTGATCTAAATTACTAAGTATACCAACAAAAATCTTTAGTAGCAAGATTAAACTCTATCTGATTTAAGTGGATCATTCACCATCAAAGTTTAATTGCTAAAGCATATATCATATCATGCATGTATCTTACTCATTGCATTCATTAGATTGTAATCTCGCTGACGGAGAGTACGTGCTCATCCCCAAGCAAGGAACTGTCCAAGAGGAAGATCAGGAGCAAGCTCCCGAGGCTGCCATCGAGGATCTCCCCGCAGCCCCAGCTATTGAAGGCAAGCCCCGGTTTATGCATAACCGTATTATTATATGCTACTTTACCACACTTAATGCTTGTAGGATTGTAATGTGCACTTAAGTGTAGGAGTTGCTTGAAACCTCTAGTTGCATGAACTTAGGATTTCTTTTTGAGATGGATACTAGTATGCTAGGTCGAGTAGCTGCTTTGCTAATCAGGATCTCGGTAGAAGTTCAGTGATTTTTCTAGCACTCGCGCGAGGTCAGGAATTGATTGTATTCATCTTGATAATTGGATCTATGTTAGCCTATGGACTTGGATCCAGGAAGGATGCCTTGTCCATGAGACGGGAAAAAGGAATTAAGGATTAATGTGTGGATACCTAAGTCAAGCTTTTGAACGTACTAAGCACATGTCGGGAAATATGGTAACCGGTAAATCTAGTACCTGAGTGAAGCCGGGCGCGGACTTTATCCCTCATGCGACCTGAGACTGGGTCTCCCATGCTAGCTATGGTGGGTATAAGTGCGGTCACTGCACGGCGGTAGCCGGGGTCAGTGGAGCATTGTATGCCAAGGCGGTGAGGCCTGGACGCGAACAGGGAATCGATGGGGACGGTTGACATGTGTGGGGTTGGAGTACCCTGACATGTCGTGTGTTTAGGTTTACCTTGCAAGGATAAAAACTCGATTTGAATCGTCTGCTACTCGTAGCTAATGAGACTGCTTGACCCCTTGTACTACATTGAGTAAGAAGTGAAATGAGGTTACATTAGGAATTAATGAACAGTGAGTGCAATTATTTTTCCTAGCCTACTTAAGTAACAGAGAACCTAGGTAAAATAAAAAGACCACTAGTCCAGAACAGAATTAAAGTGAAATGTTTTATTTAGCATTATTCCAACTAGAAAACAATTATTAGAATTATAAAAACAAATCCAAAATTGCTAATAAAAATCCAGTGGACTTGTAACCACTAGATCCCCACTACAAAAATGATAACCACCCCAGCCCATCATTTTAAGTAGGGTAAATAAATAAAACTTGATAATGAGTCATATCTCAAACAAATCATGAGTAACCCAAAAATAATGCAATAATGGGCAAATAACATTTTGCTAGATCAATAATGAGATAGGCCACCAGAGAAAAATGCAAACCCATTTGAAAGATGCCAAATACATATTGCCAATACTTCATGAAAAGGCCATTTAATCCAAATAATTCCTACCACCCCTTCCCTTAAGCAAAAAGATGCCAAACTTCAGAATGATTGCTCTTGCACAAAGAAGAAGCTAGGAAAAATCAGAAATCTGTTGTTTGATATTTTTCAAATATAGTGGTAGTAGAAAGCACCTCTTGGACTAGAAACTTTAGAAAATCATAGTAAAATGACTAAAGGATATTAATGGCTAGAAATTTGTGCAAAGTCATATTATAACATCTAAATGCCAGCAAAAATAAGTCTTAGAGAATAACCTACTGTTAAATGGTAGTTGTAGTTCAAAACACCCCTTCTGCCCTAACATTTGATAATTTTATCTAGAAAGAACTATTCACTTTTTAAGCCCCATATTTTAGGACAAAGAATTATACACCAGTAAGAAGCCACTGTAATTTTACAGAATTTTTAGAAATTTGTTAAGACAACTTGTAGTTCAAACCCACTCTAAAAACATAAAAGAAATAGAGGGAAAGAAAGGAAAGATAAACCTCGCCCCAATAAGTTCAACTTGAAATCTTGACAATTCTCGCTAAGGATTTAAAAAGAATTCAGTGGAACACCAAAATAGACTTACCACTTAGTTTAACCGAGTGTGATCTAAATTACTAAGTATACCAACAAAAATCTTTAGTAGCAAGATTAAACTCTATCTGATTTAAGTGGATCATTCACCATCAAAGTTTAATTGCTAAAGCATATATCATATCATGCATGTATCTTACTCATTGCATTCATTAGATTGTAATCTCGCTGACGGAGAGTACGTGCTCATCCCCAAGCAAGGAACTGTCCAAGAGGAAGATCAGGAGCAAGCTCCCGAGGCTGCCATCGAGGATCTCCCCGCAGCCCCAGCTATTGAAGGCAAGCCCCGGTTTATGCATAACCGTATTATTATATGCTACTTTACCACACTTAATGCTTGTAGGATTGTAATGTGCACTTAAGTGTAGGAGTTGCTTGAAACCTCTAGTTGCATGAACTTAGGATTTCTTTTTGAGATGGATACTAGTATGCTAGGTCGAGTAGCTGCTTTGCTAATCAGGATCTCGGTAGAAGTTCAGTGATTTTTCTAGCACTCGCGCGAGGTCAGGAATTGATTGTATTCATCTTGATAATTGGATCTATGTTAGCCTATGGACTTGGATCCAGGAAGGATGCCTTGTCCATGAGACGGGAAAAAGGAATTAAGGATTAATGTGTGGATACCTAAGTCAAGCTTTTGAACGTACTAAGCACATGTCGGGAAATATGGTAACCGGTAAATCTAGTACCTGAGTGAAGCCGGGCGCGGACTTTATCCCTCATGCGACCTGAGACTGGGTCTCCCATGCTAGCTATGGTGGGTATAAGTGCGGTCACTGCACGGCGGTAGCCGGGGTCAGTGGAGCATTGTATGCCAAGGCGGTGAGGCCTGGACGCGAACAGGGAATCGATGGGGACGGTTGACATGTGTGGGGTTGGAGTACCCTGACATGTCGTGTGTTTAGGTTTACCTTGCAAGGATAAAAACTCGATTTGAATCGTCTGCTACTCGTAACTAATGAGACTGCTTGACCCCTTGTACTACATTGAGTAAGAAGTGAAATGAGGTTACATTAGGAATTAATGAACAGTGAGTGCAATTATTTTTCCTAGCCTACTTAAGTAACAGAGAACCTAGGTAAAATAAAAAGACCACTAGTCCAGAACAGAATTAAAGTGAAATGTTTTATTTAGCATTATTCCAACTAGAAAACAATTATTAGAATTATAAAAACAAATCCAAAATTGCTAATAAAAATCCAGTGGACTTGTAACCACTAGATCCCCACTACAAAAATGATAACCACCCCAGCCCATCATTTTAAGTAGGGTAAATAAATAAAACTTGATAATGAGTCATATCTCAAACAAATCATGAGTAACCCAAAAATAATGCAATAATGGGCAAATAACATTTTGCTAGATCAATAATGAGATAGGCCACCAGAGAAAAATGCAAACCCATTTGAAAGATGCAAAATACATATTGCCAATACTTCATGAAAAGGCCATTTAATCCAAATAATTCCTACCACCCCTTCCCTTAAGCAAAAAGATGCCAAACTTCAGAATGATTGCTCTTGCACAAAGAAGAAGCTAGGAAAAATCAGAAATCTGTTGTTTGATATTTTTCAAATATAGTGGTAGTAGAAAGCACCTCTTGGACTAGAAACTTTAGAAAATCATAGTAAAATGACTAAAGGATATTAATGGCTAGAAATTTGTGCAAAGTCATATTATAACATCTAAATGCCAGCAAAAATAAGTCTTAGAGAATAACCTACTGTTAAATGGTAGTTGTAGTTCAAAACACCCCTTCTGCCCTAACATTTGATAATTTTATCTAGAAAGAACTATTCACTTTTTAAGCCCCATATTTTAGGACAAAGAATTATACACCAGTAAGAAGCCACTGTAATTTTACAGAATTTTTAGAAATTTGTTAAGACAACTTGTAGTTCAAACCCACTCTAAAAACATAAAAGAAATAGAGGGAAAGAAAGGAAAGATAAACCTCGCCCCAATAAGTTCAACTTGAAATCTTGACAATTCTCGCTAAGGATTTAAAAAGAATTCAGTGGAACACCAAAATAGACTTACCACTTAGTTTAACCGAGTGTGATCTAAATTACTAAGTATACCAACAAAAATCTTTAGTAGCAAGATTAAACTCTATCTGATTTAAGTGGATCATTCACCATCAAAGTTTAATTGCTAAAGCATATATCATATCATGCATGTATCTTACTCATTGCATTCATTAGATTGTAATCTCGCTGACGGAGAGTACGTGCTCATCCCCAAGCAAGGAACTGTCCAAGAGGAAGATCAGGAGCAAGCTCCCGAGGCTGCCATCGAGGATCTCCCCGCAGCCCCAGCTATTGAAGGCAAGCCCCGGTTTATGCATAACCGTATTATTATATGCTACTTTACCACACTTAATGCTTGTAGGATTGTAATGTGCACTTAAGTGTAGGAGTTGCTTGAAACCTCTAGTTGCATGAACTTAGGATTTCTTTTTGAGATGGATACTAGTATGCTAGGTCGAGTAGCTGCTTTGCTAATCAGGATCTCGGTAGAAGTTCAGTGATTTTTCTAGCACTCGCGCGAGGTCAGGAATTGATTGTATTCATCTTGATAATTGGATCTATGTTAGCCTATGGACTTGGATCCAGGAAGGATGCCTTGTCCATGAGACGGGAAAAAGGAATTAAGGATTAATGTGTGGATACCTAAGTCAAGCTTTTGAACGTACTAAGCACATGTCGGGAAATATGGTAACCGGTAAATCTAGTACCTGAGTGAAGCCGGGCGCGGACTTTATCCCTCATGCGACCTGAGACTGGGTCTCCCATGCTAGCTATGGTGGGTATAAGTGCGGTCACTGCACGGCGGTAGCCGGGGTCAGTGGAGCATTGTATGCCAAGGCGGTGAGGCCTGGACGCGAACAGGGAATCGATGGGGACGGTTGACATGTGTGGGGTTGGAGTACCCTGACATGTCGTGTGTTTAGGTTTACCTTGCAAGGATAAAAACTCGATTTGAATCGTCTGCTACTCGTAGCTAATGAGACTGCTTGACCCCTTGTACTACATTGAGTAAGAAGTGAAATGAGGTTACATGAGACAATTTGTTGATTGAACTAAATGCTTGTTACCATGTATGCTTAGAAGGAGCAAACTTAGCTAAGATAATGAGACTAGAATTTGAAAAGCTAAGAATTGATTTTAGAAACAGCTAGTGCCTTTGGCAAACCAAACCCCTCAGCCAAACAGTTGCATGGTCTAGAGGAGTAGTTTCCTCACACCGGGTAAGTCTAGCTGAGTATTAGTATACTCAGCCTTGCTTGTGGCATAATTTTTGCAGGTCCGCTTCAGGATATGGTTGATGGTGTGACTTGGCCTACCACCCTACCACCGGGTTGGACGGTCGAGTGGGATGCTGCTCCGGCAGGAGAGGAGCACGAGGAGTAGTGGGCTAGGCCTTGCCCATTTCCTCGCTCTCGACGACATCGATTATCCGCTGCATCTTATTTTATGAACTCTTACCAGCAACTTGAAAAACTCCGATTTATGTAATAATTTAGTACTTTAATATGAGGTTTCCTATTTTATTGTATCTCTTCTGTGACTCACCTTCGAGTGAGTATGTGGTATCTGATCCTGATTAGGTGGCTTTATCAGACTATATCTGAGGGACTGATGGGTTATTCCGATTTAAGTGTGTTGCGGCCCTTGAGGCGTGACTTAGGCACTTAAGCTGGAATAATTCGAGCGGTTCTGCCACAGCTAGTATCGGAGCAAATACACACACAGAGAAGGACAATAAACCATGAATACCAATTTTCAAAATCTAAAACTTGCTTAGAAACTGCTAAGAATCGTCAGGACTAGACCGCTAGACCTAGGACGAAAGGCCTTAGGGATAGTGGGAGAAATAGGTGGCTAAGTAAGTTGGCCCTGTGGGCCAATCCTTAGCTTTTGAAGGGTGCCCTAGGAGCCCCTCTTTTTATTTCATTCGGAGAGGAGACGTTGATTTCAGCATGCATGCATTATAAAAACTAAAGGAAATAAAACTTGAGCTAACCCACTTCCTTTTAAACCATCCGGGCTCTTTTATTTTTTTTCTTTCCTTCCACCATAATCTTTACCTTTAATACCCTTCCGCAGATGAATTCACCCACCCTCACCAGTGGAGGAGACACTCGTTTCAGCTCTGACTTCCTTTCTCATGATGGCTTTCCTTCCATCTTGTGGGAAGTGCTTAACTCCACCGGTTACCCTACGCCCCTTTTGTACACAGTGCAGTTGTATGAGGAGCATCGGGTACCTTGTTGCCGAGTCTGGCTAACCTTGGAGGCTCATCCCCTTCAGCCGGGTTGGCGTTCTCTTGACTCCGAGACGATTGGATTCAGGACCGACGACACCACTGAAGCGACAGCCATGAAGACTCTAACAACTTTCTGTGTCTACCATCCCCTGGAGATGGTGATGCACCCCTTGGGACTCTTTCCTGCTGAGAAGAAGGATGACCCCATGTGGTGTAACCGTGTGAGCCATGTGAAAGATGTGTGGGCAATGTATCCTGACTTGGTTGGGAGGGTCACTGTTCAGTGCATGAGTGCGCTGTACCGCCTCTAGGCCCTGCAGACCGATGCTATGGCACATCTTGCTAACATCACTCAAACCACCAAGCTCACCCTCGACAGTCAAGAAGATTTTGTGTTCGACTTATCCTCCGAGTTGGTGGAGAAGGATTTGCAGGTGGAAAGGCTGAGCCAGCGCATTACCACCTTGGAGCAGCAGGTGGAGATTCGAGACAACACTATTGATGTCTTGGAGAACCAGCTCCACGATGTGCAGCGGGAACTCGAAGAAGCTAATGACCACCTAGACATGCACCACTTGGAAATGGAGGCCAATGAGGACGGAAGCGAGGGAGAAGAGGCTCCCGAGGAGTTAGGACCAGCCCCTGGTGCCAACGGGACTACCTCCGCGATGCACCCTTCACCCACATCCAGTGTCGCTTCCACCACTCAGGGTTGATCAGTCACTTTGACGCTTTAGGTGGATAGAAACCTATGCGAGCTTAATTAATGTCAGATTTTGGACTAGGCTTACGGGTAATTTCCCCTAATTTGATGTAACCCTCGTGAACTTTTGAAATCTGTGGGATGTTGTAACCTTGTTATCTTCATTTCAAACCTAATATTATGATTATGGCATTTTCTTTCCATATGGGATAATAGCTTGTCGTTCGAAATTGTGAGTTGAGATAACAATGGCGAAAATCTCTGTTTTCAGATGGCAGCTAGGCAGCATCGCGGGCATAACGAGCATGTTCCCCCGCCACCTCCTCTAGCTCCCACAGTGCAGGAGCTGATGGCCTAGCAGAATGAGATTCTGCGACAGCTCTTGCAGCGCCAGCCCCACCCTCAGCAGCATGGTGGAGGCCAGCATCAGCGACCTCCGGCAGCGGAAACCTACCAGGAGTTCCTGAGCACGCAGCCACCCTTGTTCACCAAGGCAGAGGATCCGTTGGACGCCGACGTGTGGCTCCGCTTCGTTGAGTCCAAGTTTCCCCTCCTCATTGGAGACTGCCCTGATGATGCCAAGGCTCGCTTCGCCGCGCAGCAGCTTCGCGGCCCTGCTCGGACTTGGTGGAACCACTTCCATGCTATGCTCCCCGCTGATCATGAAGTGTCTTGGGAGGAATTCAAGACTGCTTTCAGAGGGCACCACATCCCAGTCGAAATTCTCGATCGCAAGCTGAATGAGTTTCTGGCACTTAATTAAGGAACCCGCACGGTATTGCAGTACGCTCAGGCCTTCAACGACCTGTGCCAGTATGCAAGTTACCATGTTGATTCTGATGAGAAGAAGAGAGACCGCTTCCGCAGGGGTCTCAACACCAAGCTGCGGGAATGACTCAACACTGTTCGGGCTGATAGCTTCAATGAGTTGGTCAACCTGGCCATATCCCAGGAGGACTGTATTGTAGCTCACCGGGCAGAGAAGAAGAGAAAGGCACCAATGGCAGCACCATCCGCTCAGGCCCAGAGGTTTAGGATTGTTTCTCACAATCAGAGCAGGGGATTTCAGCAGTAGGCAGGCAGATGGGTGATCAGGCCACCTCAGCAGCAGCAGCCGGCACCCAACCACTTTCTAGCTCCCGCCCCAAGGAACAATCAGCCTCCGCAGCAGCAGTAGTTCTGCCAGGGCAATGGGAACAAGTGCTTCACTTGTGGCAATGTGGGTCACTATGCCAAGAATTGCCCCAGAAATCAGCAGAGGCAGATGCCAGCACCAAATCAAGACAAGGGAAGAAAGCAGAAGATACAAGTCAGGCAAGGGAAGCTCAACTTCACTACTCTGGAGGAAGTACCTGAGGGAGCCCCCATCATGACCGGTATCTTTTCAGTTTATAATCAACCTGCTTTAATTCTGTTTGATTCTGGTGCATCTCATAGTTTCATTAGCCGAAAGTTCAGTGCTAAATGTCAACTGCCTTTCTATCACTCAAAAGGGTCATTTATGATAGCCACACCTAGGGGTCAAATTACAACTAATCAATTAAACCAAAGTGTGCCTATTCAACTGGGAAGCCACATTGTCAAAACCACCCTTCTTGTTTTGGGTTTGGAAAATGTGGACATTATTCTGGGAGCTAATTGGATGACTCCGCACCAAGTAGTGCTTGATGTAGCCAGCCGCATCGTGGAAATCAATTCCCCGTTCTATGGGAATTTCACCTTAATTCTGCCCAGTCAAGGTTCTACTCAGTCATGTGCTTTCTCTATGACGGAGTTACCTCTGAAGAAGATTCTAGTGGTCTGTGAGTATGCAGATGTCTTTCCTGATGAATTACCAGGAATGCCACCAGACAGGGATATTGAATTCGCCATCAAATTGCAACCGGGAACGACACCAATTTCCAAGAGGCCTTACCAAATGCCACCCGCTGAGTTGGCAAAATTGAAGAAGCAATTTCAGGAGTTGCTGGACAAGGGATTTATTCACCCAAGTACTTCGCCTTGGGGATGTCCGGCCCTGTTTGTAAAGAAGAAAGATGAAAGCCTGAGACTGTGTATAGATTACCGCCCTCTTAATGCGGTGACTATTAAGAATAAGTATCCTTTGCCTCGTATTGATGTTCTTTTTGACCAGTTGGTCGGGGCCAAAGTATTTTCTAAGATAGACCTTCGCTCCGGCTACCATCAGATCAAGATACGGGCAAGTGATATTCCGAAGACGGCTTTCTCAACCAGATATGGGCTGTATGAATTCTTGGTGATGTCTTTTGGGCTGACTAATGCACTAGCATACTTCATGTATCTGATGAACTCTGTTTTCATGCCCGAATTGGACAAATTCGTAGTGGTTTTCATCGATGATATCTTGGTGTACTCGAAAAACGAAGAAGAACATGCCGGGCATTTGCATGTAGTGCTTCAACGTTTGCGAGAGCACCACCTTTATGCCAAGTTCTCGAAATGTGATTTTTGGCTAAAGGAGATCAAATTCTTGGGTCACACTATCTCTCAGGCAGGAATAGCTGTTGATCCTGATAAGGTGCAAGAAGTGATGAACTAGAAGCCGCCAACGACTGTCCGTCAGATTCGGAGTTTTCTCGGATTAGCTGGTTATTACCGAAGATTCATTCTGGATTTCTCTCGAATTGCGAAGCCCATAACTGAGTTATTGAAGAAAGAAGCCAAGTTTGTTTGGGGTCAGAAGTGCGAAGATGCCTTCCATGCTTTGAGGCAACACCTGACCACAGCACCAGTATTAGCGCAACCCGACAGCATCAAACCTTTTGATGTGTATTGTGATGCCTCTGGCACTAGACTAGGTTGTGTCTTGAAGCAAGACAACCGAGTCATTGCTTATGCCTCAAGAGCACTCAGGCCTCATGAGCAGAATTATCCCACTCATGACCTCGAGTTGGCAGCAGTGGTTCATGCATTAAAAATGTGGAGGCACTATTTGATGGGAACCCACTGCAACATCTTCACTGATCATAAGAGCCTTAAGCATATCTTTACTCAGGCTAATCTCAACATGAGGCAGAGAAGATGGCTAGAGCTGATCAAGGACTATGACCTGGAGGTACATTATCACCCAGGAAAGGCCAATATGGTAGCAGATGCCTTGAGTCGGAAGTTGCAATGCAATTGGGTTCTAATGGATTCTCACATTAACACCTTGTGTGATGAGTTGAACAAGATGTAGATTGAAGTGATTCCTTCTGGTGCTTTGACTCACATTTCAGTTGAGCCAGCTTTGCAAGACCAGATCATCATGGCCCAGCTCAGTGATAAGGGAGTGCAAATTATCAAGGAGAATCTCCATCAGAAGACCGAGAAGTATAAATGTTTCCGCCAAGATGGAAAGGGTATATTGTGGTTTAAAAGAAGATTGGTGATTCCTAAGAACAAGGATCTCAAGAAGAAAATCTTGGATGAAGCCCATCTCTCCAAATTATCTATGCATCCGGGAAGCACCAAAATGTACCATGATCTGAAGCCCTTGTATTGGTGGACTAGAATGAAGAGGGAGATAGCCTAATATGTATAGGAATGTGACACCTGTTAGAGGATAAAGGCTAGCCACTTGAAATCGCTAGAGCTTTGCAACCCCTATCTATACCTTCGTGGAAATGGGATGACATCAGCATGGATTTCATCGTGGGTCTACCCAACACCTCTTGTCACCATGATTCGATTTGGGTTATTATGGACCGACTGACAAAAGTGGCACATTTTTTCCCTGTGCACACCACCGATAAGGCTCAAAAGTATGCAGAGTTGTACATTGACCGGATCGTGTGTTTGCACGGATTGCCTCGGACCATTGTTTCTGACCGAGGAGCCCAATTTGTTGCCAGATTTTGGGAACAACTGCAGGAGTCTTTGGGAACCAAGCTAATCAGAAGTTCAACTTACCACCCATAGACTGATGGTCAGATTGAGAGGGTGAATCAAATTCTTGAAGATATGCTGAGAGCTTGTGCAATCGATTGTGGCAAGAACTGGGATAAGCACCTCTCCTTGGCAGAGTTTGCTTATAACAACAGTTATATATCAATCCAGCCTAAGGATGGCACCTTTCAAAGCTCTCTATGGAAGAAGGTGTATGTCGGTACCCTGAATCAGGGGTACCCACTTCTACAGTATGAAGGCGCTGCACCCGTACGATACCTCTAGGCCACACAGAGAGCGGCACCGACCCCACCACATGGGCAGGTCTAGGGGTACCACGTGGCAAGGAAAGATAATACTTCCCAGGGTGCATCGATGGGTCCGGACCTCCACAGAGGGACACCGGACCCCTGTACGTACGAGTCCGGAGCTCCCAAGAGGGCATGCCGGGTACCTCGGGTAAGCCCCAGGTCCTTCCGAGTAAGGTCTGGGCCTTGGCAAGGTCCCGGGACGAGGAGGATCCCGACATGAGTAGGGGTCCGGTGCCGGCACGTGTCTAGGTCTTGCCCTACGCTTCTCGCTCAGGCAGAGACCCGCTGCTGCCGCGTGGCTTGTGGCCCGTGACATAAACCAACGGGCCGAGCCTGACGTAAGGCTCATACAACCGTGTAGCCTCTGCATTTATTGCGGAGAGGACGCGCCGCCTGCCACCACGCAGACGGGCGACGTGCTCTCTCAGCATTTAATGCGTTCTGTCCAATCCACAGGCAGACGACGTCAGTCTGTTGGCGAACAGTGCGCCCGTGTCGAGCAGCGCACTATACTCATCATCCCTTCTACAAGAAGCTTCCCATGCACGCCGAGGATACGAAGATCTTGGGCGTCAGGACACAAGAAGATCGCCCCGACAGTATGCATTTGTGGCCCCAAGTGCTATTTTCTTTATGTCCCTGAGCCCACATGTCAGAGTTCAGTACCTTTGTGCATGCCCCCCTTCAGCTATAAAAGGGGAGGCATGCGACGTTACTGAGAGCACCTAGAGGGGGGGTGAATAGGTGATCCTGTAAACTTCAAAACTTAAGCCACAAAACTGTGATTAAGTGTTAGCACAGTTAATGCCAAGTGGCTGGAGAGAAGATCTTGCACAATATAATAATCACAAGGAGTTCAACACAGAGAAGACATAGTGATTTATCCCGTGGTTCGGCCAAGTACAAAACTTGCCTACTCCACGTTGTGGCGTCCCAACGGACGGGAGTTGCACTCAACTCCTCTCAAGTGGTCCAATGATCAACTTGAATACCACAGTGTTATGCTTTTCCTTTCAATATCCCGTTTGCGAGGAATCTCCACAACTTGGAGTCTCTCACCCTTACACTTGAGATTCACAAAGAAATACGGAGTAAGGGAGAGAAGCAACACACACAAATCCACAGCAAAATGCGCACACACACGGCCAAGAATCGAGCTCAAAAGACTATCTCAAGGTTCTCACTAGAACGGAGCTCGAATCACTTAGAATGACAAATGAATGCGCAAAGACTGAGTGTGGATGATCAAGAATGCTCTAAGGTTGCTTGGTATGTTCCTCCATGCGCCTAGGGGTCTCTTTTATAGCCCCAAGGCAGCTAGGAGCCGTTGAAAACAAATCTGGAAGGCCATCTTTGCCTTCTGTCGTCGGGCGCACCGGACAGTCCGGTGCACACCGGACACTGTCCGGTGCCCGATTTATTTCCATAAACAGCGCAGCCGACTGTTGCCGACCGTTGCAGATCTGGCGCACCGGACAGTCCGGTGCACACCGGACAGTCCGGTGCCTCTGTAACACCCAATTTGTTGATAAAATAAAAATAAGCGAGTACATCTCAACCTATGCCTTGCCTCATACTCATCATCACATGGTAAAAAAACCATATATGAGAAAAAAACAAATGATTAAGACCACTAAAATAAATCATGTCTCACATAGGAGCTTTGCTTGTATAGTTAATAATACTGATAATATTACTAAAAGCACATTAATAACGAGGAATTAGGGAAGGAGAATAAGATAGTAAAATTTAAAATAATATAATTTATATTCACATTTGATTTCAATTGAGGCATTTGTAAAAAAATCTGAAATTTAAAGTAGGAGTATAAATTTGAGTTGAATAAGTGAATTTGAAATTTGGAAATAGAAAAGAAAATAGAAAAGAAAAAGATTAAAGAGAAAATGAGGAAAACTCGTGCTGGGCCGTTTCTTCCGTCCACCCGGCCCATTGCCTCATGCGCATGCCCATCTGCTGTTATAGCCTGTGCGCTGGTACCGCACTGCCCGTGGGCCCCGTTCCGCAGACGCACAAGCCCCCCCCACACCTGCAATTTAGTATCGCTTTCATGCGGGCCATCTTGGTCAGCTCCACCAACAGAACCAACGAAATCTGGGGGCACCTGCATCCGGTCTTCTTCCCCATGGTGCGCACCCCAAGCAGAATCCTAACTAAATCCGATTCCATGGCCGTGATTCCTGAAAACAAAGCCAACAACCTCCGTTTCTTCCGTGACCCAATTCCTCTGGTAGGTGGTGCATGCGGCTGGGTCACGTCTACTTAGATCTGTCAACAAACCCGCGTGTGGGATCTTCAACCGTAAGCCGCAACCATCGTGAGCTTCGAAGCAAACTCCGACCCCCACTCCGTGATCCCCTCCGGTCGGATTCCACCGCGACGCTATAAAGCACAAGGATTGCGACTCCCCAACCAGCTGAAGCCGTGTGCAGCTTGGTGCCGTAGTCGCATGGATGGGGGGGGGGGGGTGCGGGAGAAGAGATTGCCGCGGCCGCCTCGATCACACACCAACACGGCAACACCCCTATTTAACCAGCCGAAACCTCCACATCCCCTCCGCGCACAGCCACCATCGGTCACCTGGGCGTTTCTTCCATGCGCTCGCCGGAATACGCTAATGACGCTCGGGTCTTCGACGAGTGTTTTCGGTGCCGGGGAAATCACACCGCGGTGGGGCTCTACGCTGCTCGAATCACGGTATGTAGACGTCCATTGTAACCTCCATGCCATGCACACCGCGTTGCACTCCCTGGATTTTTGTCTGGGGCGTTGGGTTGTCGGGGCAATACTTCGCCGGCGTGGCCACCATCAAATTCCGGTCGCGCCGCCACTTGATTTGGTCTGGGCTGCGAGTGGAAGAAGATGGTGTCCCGACCGTTAGATCTGGGGCCGGCGACCGCGATTGGGAGTTGGGTCCCGATGGGGGTAATCTGTGCGGAGCCGTTGGATCGTGATCGCATGGCCCGGAGCACATCGGGCCGCATAAAATCTGAACCGTCCATTTTGATCCAGGGGATCGCAAGTCGTACCGGTTCACTTAGGCCCGGATCTAATCTGGATCGCGGGATTCTGATCAGACGGCTGGAAATTAAAGATACCTCTTCGGCGTGGTCGGTTTACAAAAGAAACCCTACGCTTTGTTATAAATAACCCGCCATCCGCGCGGGGTGAATATGAGTCTGGGGAGAACTTCTGGTTTTGCCCCCGGAGTTCTCTGTAATTAGCGCTCGGTCCAGAGAACTAAGGAAATAGATAATTAAATATAGAAAATGATTCTTAATTCAAAAATAAACCCAGAAACTTGTAGAATTCATATTTAATTCATTTTAACTCCAAATTGATTCATTCCAGTTGCAATAATTTTGTTTTAATATTGTATATCAACTAGTAGCAATGTTTAGCCATAAAACTTGAATTAAAATTGTTCATCTGGATTAATCTATTCTAAGCACTAAATAATTTAGGAAAAACCATAACTTTTTAACCGTAGCTCCGAATTTAGCAGTTCTCGAACCCACGATCTCGTAGCTTCGCATAGATCATCATTATTCAGTTTGTACTTATGTTTGATGTGATGTTAATTTTTCCTATACACTGTTTGTATGTATTGCTACGTTTAGCAGTGAGGACACGTGTCATCTGAAGAGCAAGGTGGTACCTGGAATCTTAAGTGCCAGGCAAGTTGTGCCCTTGATCACTTCTTTTTACCCAGCCATGTTCTGATTAATCATAATGATCTGCATAGGTTAATTTTGATGGGACCCAATAGGTTACCCTAGTTTGATTATCTTTATACCTTGTTACCACTGAACTTTTTGGGTAGTACTTGCTAGTGCTTTATGTGGTTTTGGGTATGAAGATACATTACACATGATTATACTTTTGTTATCCGTTGTTATTTATCGTTCATGATAAGATCATTATGTTAATTGGAACATGGAGCGACCACCCGGGAAAACAGTGCTACCACAAGGGTATAATGGGACGCCCTTGGCTGATTAATTAGGAAAGCTAGTGGAGGACTACCTTACCCGAAAGGGGCAAGGGCAGTAGGGGAGTGGTCAGTGTAGGGAGGCCCTCGGGAGGATTTTGCTGCGATGGCGGTCCTGCAAGGGAATTCCTGCATTGGGGCTTCCTATAAACTGTACCGGGTTTTCTGAAGCTAGTGGAACTTTGTAAAGGCCTCGTAGTGTTACCCTGCCTCGCCTCCTCGGTAGAGGTGTATGGGAAGTCGCGATCCCTTGGCAGATGGGTAACATGACTTGTGGGTAAAGATGCGCCACCTCTGCAGAGTGTAAAACTGGTATACTAGCCGTGCTCACGGTCATGAGCAGCTCGGACCCTCACATGATTAATTTATGGAACTAAATTCAATTTGTCATATGCATTGCATCGCAGGTGATGTTGTTACTTCTGTTCTACTATTTAATTGGGTTGGTATTTACTTATACTTAGTAATGGCTAATAAAATTTTGACCAACTTTAAAAGCAATGCTCAGCTTCAGCCATCCTCTTTGGTAAGCCTTACACTTCACATGAGCTCCCACCTTTGGCGAGTTCATGCACATTATTCCCCACAACTTGTTGAGCGATGAACGTATGTGAGCTCACTCTTGCTGTCTCACACCCCCCCCCACAGGTCAAGAACAGGTACCGCAGGATGAGGCGCTTGGAGGATGCCGTGACGGGTTCGTGAGAGGTCTAGGCCGTCGTCTCCCAGTCAACTTTGGGTTGCTGGACCGTTGTCTCCTTATAATGTAATTACTTATTTATTTTGTATAGAACTCATGTTAAATAGTAAAGATGTGACATTCGATCCTGTGCCATGATTCATCATATGTGTGAGACTTGGTCCCAGCACACCTGGTGATTATGTTTACGCCCGGGTTTTGGACCCCTAAAATCCGGGTGTTACAGAAGTGGTATCAGAGGACTGTTGACTGTAGGACGAAACCTAGATAGAACTGGACAACCAATACTTACTTACCTTTGCTACTCTGATTCTTATCTAAACTTATCTCAATCTTTTCTCATCTATTTCCGCTTCACTCTGATTATTCTTACCTGTTCCTTCTAAAGACAAAAGTGGATTTCACACTTTGAAATCCTGTGCCTAAAGTGACCTTTAGGAATAGGAGATCTAATCTTAGGAACAAAAGCAAAACTATTTTTGTAGATATTGGTATGCTTGAATGTTTGTTCTTATGATACTTGTCTGATTTGATTCTTTGATTGAGTGTGATAAGTTGTGGAGTAATGTCCACAATTACATCTACATATACGTATAGGCATAAGTATAAATAAATAAAATTCATGAGATTAGATTATCCTCCATTAAAGTGTATCTATTTTAAATGGATCCTTCTTACCTTAAAAGATTATTTCTCACTTTAATGGATCTCTCATAACTCAAAGGAATATATCTTATTACATATAGATCCCTCTTATCTTAAAAGATTCTCTCTTATCTTGATAGATCCATTTTATCTTAAAAGATTTTCTTTTATCTTAAAAGATTCTTTCTTATCTTAACAAGATTCATCTTATTTCAAAAAGATTCTATCTTATCCTAATCGATCTAACCAGTCTCAAAAGATTCTATCTTATTCTTAGAGACTCATCAGCATACCTATCTCCACCACTTTGCTTATCTCATAGCAAACATGATCTATTCCAAAATAAATTAAGTAGATCTTATCTAGTCTAATCTGTTTACACCAATTTAATTTTGATCCCATCTAACCTAATGGACAAACATGTTAAATAATACTGGTAAAATAAGATTAGATCCTACTCTTATAAATATGTTTTAACCTAAATAGGAGTTCTAGTCCATATGCAACTACCTTAACCAGCGGATAGTTGCATAACTCCTCTGTTTTAACCTAAGATTATGACCTAGCATATGTTATAGGTTGCCCAACCCATTTATCTTTACAAGCAAAAAAAAAACTCTGTTCAATCTACCTACCCCATGTACCCACACCTATCTCAACTATGTCCCTCGTTATGGTAACACCAATACCCATTATCCTTGATGATAACACCAAACTTGACCGATATAACAGGTTACATAACTTATCCAACCAATCTAAAAGCAAAACAACGAGACAGACTTTGCTTAAACTTATTTAACTCATAACCACCTATTAACCTATTTTGTTTACCTAAGAATTTGCCTTCACTACATGTCCCAAATTCAGATAACAACTTCAAGAACGAAAATTGAAGATGATTGACCTCATCAAATCAAGGAAGGATAAGATTCAAGCCAGATCCTTAAAGGAATCAAGATCCTCAATCGTGGATAGAGTATTTCCTTACCCTATCCTTTCTTGCCCAAACCTATCTATGCTTAAAGACATCGTCTATCCTACATAATAGGTCGCTGGATACCTACACTCTCCTAATCACCCACTACCTTCACCACCACCACCAGCTCCACCAAGCTACATAAACATATATATAAATTATTACTATTTGTAAGATCTAAATGTTACTTTAGTTACAAAATGGTATGATACTATTTTAGGAGGAATAATAAGGTCTAACCGACCCAAGTGTTACTAATAAAGTATGCATCATGCTGAGGTTTCTGTTTGTGCATATGTGTTGAGACAATATGGTTATACACCCTTTCCTTACAAATCTCGAGGACGAGATTTCTGTTAAGGGGGGTAGGATTTGTAACACCCAATTTGTTGATAAAATAAAAATAAGCGAGTACATCTCAACCTATGCCTTGCCTCATACTCATCATCACATGGTAAAAAAACCATATATGAGAAAAAAACAAATGATTAAGACCACTAAAATAAATCATGTCTCACATAGGAGCTTTGCTTGTATAGTTAATAATACTGATAATATTACTAAAAGCACATTAATAATGAGGAATTAGGGAAGGAGAATAAGATAGTAAAATTTAAAATAATATAATTTATATTCACATTTGATTTCAATTGAGGCATTTGTAAAAAAATCTGAAATTTAAAGTAGGAGTATAAATTTGAGTTGAATAAGTGAATTTGAAATTTGGAAATAGAAAAGAAAATAGAAAAGAAAAAGATTAAAGAGAAAATGAGGAAAACTCGTGCTGGGCCGTTTCTTCCGTCCACCCGGCCCATTGCCTCATGCGCATGCCCATCTGCTGTTATAGCCTGTGCGCTGGTACCGCACTGCCCGTGGGCCCCGTTCCGCAGACGCACAAGCCCCCCCCACACCTGCAATTTAGTATCGCTTACATGCGGGCCATCTTGGTCAGCTCCACCAACAGAACCAACGAAATCTGGGGGCACCTGCATCCGGTCTTCTTCCCCATGGTGCGCACCCCAAGCAGAATCCTAACTAAATCCGATTCCATGGCCGTGATTCCTGAAAACAAAGCCAACAACCTCCGTTTCTTCCGTGACCCAATTCCTCTGGTAGGTGGTGCATGCGGCTGGGTCACGTCTACTTAGATCTGTCAACAAACCCGCGTGTGGGATCTTCAACCGTAAGCCGCAACCATCGTGAGCTTCGAAGCAAACTCCGACCCCCACTCCGTGATCCCCTCCGGTCGGATTCCACCGCGACGCTATAAAGCACAAGGATTGCGACTCCCCAACCAGCTGAAGCCGTGTGCAGCTTGGTGCCGTAGTCGCATGGATGGGGGGGGTGCGGGAGAAGAGATTGCCGCGGCCGCCTCGATCACACACCAACACGGCAACACCCCTATTTAACCAGCCGAAACCTCCACATCCCCTCCGCGCACAGCCACCATCGGTCACCTGGGCGTTTCTTCCATGCGCTCGCCGGAATACGCTAATGACGCTCGGGTCTTCGACGAGTGTTTTCGGTGCCGGGGAAATCACACCGCGGTGGGGCTCTGCGCTGCTCGAATCACGGTATGTAGACGTCCATTGTAACCTCCATGCCATGCACACCGCGTTGCACTCCCTGGATTTTTGTCTGGGGCGTTGGGTTGTCGGGGCAATACTTCGCCGGCGTGGCCACCATCAAATTCCGGTCGCGCCGCCACTTGATTCGGTCTGGGCTGCGAGTGG
Source organism: Zea mays (assembly GCF_902167145.1). Taxonomy (NCBI): domain Eukaryota; kingdom Viridiplantae; phylum Streptophyta; class Magnoliopsida; order Poales; family Poaceae; genus Zea; species Zea mays. The sequence continues at coordinate 52,066,725 of NC_050098.1, read as the reverse complement.
AAGAAGATGGTGTCCCGACCGTTAGATCTGGGGCCGGCGACCGCGATTGGGAGTTGGGTCCCGATGGGGGTAATCTGTGCGGAGCCGTTGGATCGTGATCGCATGGCCCGGAGCACATCGGGCCGCATAAAATCTGAACCGTCCATTTTGATCCAGGGGATCGCAAGTCGTACCGGTTCACTTAGGCCCGGATCTAATCTGGATCGCGGGATTCTGATCAGACGGCTGGAAATTAAAGATACCTCTTCGGCGTGGTCGGTTTACAAAAGAAACCCTACGCTTTGTTATAAATAACCCGCCATCCGCGCGGGGTGAATATGAGTCTGGGGAGAACTTCTGGTTTTGCCCCCGGAGTTCTCTGTAATTAGCGCTCGGTCCAGAGAACTAAGGAAATAGATAATTAAATATAGAAAATGATTCTTAATTCAAAAATAAACCCAGAAACTTGTAGAATTCATATTTAATTCATTTTAACTCCAAATTGATTCATTCCAGTTGCAATAATTTTGTTTTAATATTGTATATCAACTAGTAGCAATGTTTAGCCATAAAACTTGAATTAAAATTGTTCATCTGGATTAATCTATTCTAAGCACTAAATAATTTAGGAAAAACCATAACTTTTTAACCGTAGCTCCGAATTTAGCAGTTCTCGAACCCACGATCTCGTAGCTTCGCATAGATCATCATTATTCAGTTTGTACTTATGTTTGATGTGATGTTAATTTTTCCTATACACTGTTTGTATGTATTGCTACGTTTAGCAGTGAGGACACGTGTCATCTGAAGAGCAAGGTGGTACCTGGAATCTTAAGTGCCAGGCAAGTTGTGCCCTTGATCACTTCTTTTTACCCAGCCATGTTCTGATTAATCATAATGATCTGCATAGGTTAATTTTGATGGGACCCAATAGGTTACCCTAGTTTGATTATCTTTATACCTTGTTACCACTGAACTTTTTGGGTAGTACTTGCTAGTGCTTTATGTGGTTTTGGGTATGAAGATACATTACACATGATTATACTTTTGTTATCCGTTGTTATTTATCGTTCATGATAAGATCATTATGTTAATTGGAACATGGAGCGACCACCCGGGAAAACAGTGCTACCACAAGGGTATAATGGGACGCCCTTGGCTGATTAATTAGGAAAGCTAGTGGAGGACTACCTTACCCGAAAGGGGCAAGGGCAGTAGGGGAGTGGTCAGTGTAGGGAGGCCCTCGGGAGGATTTTGCTGCGATGGCGGTCCTGCAAGGGAATTCCTGCATTGGGGCTTCCTATAAACTGTACCGGGTTTTCTGAAGCTAGTGGAACTTTGTAAAGGCCTCGTAGTGTTACCCTGCCTCGCCTCCTCGGTAGAGGTGTATGGGAAGTCGCGATCCCTTGGCAGATGGGTAACATGACTTGTGGGTAAAGATGCGCCACCTCTGCAGAGTGTAAAACTGGTATACTAGCCGTGCTCACGGTCATGAGCAGCTCGGACCCTCACATGATTAATTTATGGAACTAAATTCAATTTGTCATATGCATTGCATCGCAGGTGATGTTGTTACTTCTGTTCTACTATTTAATTGGGTTGGTATTTACTTATACTTAGTAATGGCTAATAAAATTTTGACCAACTTTAAAAGCAATGCTCAGCTTCAGCCATCCTCTTTGGTAAGCCTTACACTTCACATGAGCTCCCACCTTTGGCGAGTTCATGCACATTATTCCCCACAACTTGTTGAGCGATGAACGTATGTGAGCTCACTCTTGCTGTCTCACACCCCCCCCCCCCCCACAGGTCAAGAACAGGTACCGCAGGATGAGGCGCTTGGAGGATGCCGTGACGGGTTCGTGAGAGGTCTAGGCCGTCGTCTCCCAGTCAACTTTGGGTTGCTGGACCGTTGTCTCCTTATAATGTAATTACTTATTTATTTTGTATAGAACTCATGTTAAATAGTAAAGATGTGACATTCGATCCTGTGCCATGATTCATCATATGTGTGAGACTTGGTCCCAGCACACCTGGTGATTATGTTTACGCCCGGGTTTTGGACCCCTAAAATCCGGGTGTTACAGCCTCCTTCCGACCGTTGGCCAGACCACGTGTCGCGCGCAGATTCTGCGGCCGACCGTTGACTCACCGGACAGTCCGGTGCACACCGGACAGTCCGGTGAATTTTAGCCGTACGCCGTCGGCAAATTCCCGAGAGCAGCGTCTTCAGGTCGAGGCAGCCTGGCGCACCGGACACTGTCCGGTGCACCACCGGACAGTCCGGGGCCCCAGACCGAAACAGCCTGTTGGCTGTACACAGCCAACATTCTCCTTTTCTTCTTCTCTCTGTTTCTAACACTTAGACAAATACATTAGTACACAAAACCAATGTACTAAGGCTTGGAAACATACCTTTACGTGTGATTTGCACTTTGTTCATCCATGGGCATAGATTCACATTTAAGCACTTGTGTTGACACTCAATCACCAAAATACTTAGAAATGGCCCAAGGGCACATTTCCCTTTCAATCTCCCCCTTTTTGGTGATTTATGCCAACACAACATAAAGCAACTAGAACAAGTGCAAAATCACTTTAAATAAAATAAATTTGAGTTTTATTCAATTTTGGCATATATGGATCATCCTTTGCCACCACTTGGTTTGTTTTTGCAAATCAAACTCAAATCTCTATCTCTAAGTCAAACACACATGTTGAAGCATAAAGAGAGTCATTCCAAAAGAGATTGATCAAAGATTTCAAAAAACTCCCCCTATTTCCCATAATTAACACTTCTCCCCACAAGAAGCCAACTTTGACAAGAGAGACAATAAGAGACAACAAAAGAGTTTAACAAAACAAAAACTCTATTCTACTATTTTCAAAATTTCTCAAGTGGTAGCTGATCCATTTATTGCTTTGGCCTTTATTTTCCCCCCCTTTGGCATCAAGCACCAAAACGGGATCAATCTTGGCCCTTTAACCCCATTGCCTCACCAAAATCTTCAATAAGAGCAAATGGCAATAAGATTACATGAGATGGACTTGGAATAAGTTACCCTCTCATCGGAGTGCAGTGGAAGTCTTTCATGGTCCAAGTCCACCTTTTCCCTTTCAATCCTCCTTCGAGACTAAATCATTAACTCAAGCACATGGTTAGTCTCAAAGGGTCAAGTTGTAACACATCTCCCCCTAAACATGCACATCACTTTGCAACGGACTTGTGAGGTCCAGGGAGTGTTTGTACAACTTGAGCACCATAATAAGCAACAAAATGCAGAATGAACATGATCAAAGGCATAAACACATGTATGCTACAATTCAATCCAAGTTCCGCGAATCTAAGACATTAAGCTCACTATGCAACCTGCAAAAGGTCTTCTCATCTAGAGGCTTGGTAAAGATATCGGCTAGCTGGTTCTCGGTGCTAACATGAAACACTTCGATATCTCCCTTTTGCTGGTGGTCTCTCAAAAAGTGATGCCGGATGTCTATGTGCTTTGTGCGGCTGTGTTCAACAGGATTTTCCGCCATGCGGATAGCACTCTCATTATCACATAGGAGTGGGACTTTGCTCAGATTGTAGCCAAAGTCCCGGAGGGTTTGCCTCATCCAAAGTAGTTGCGCGCAACATTGTCCTGCGGCAACATACTCGGCCTCAGCGGTGGATAGGGCAACGGAGGTTTGTTTCTTAGAATTCCATGACACCAGGGACCTTCCTAAGAATTGGCACGTCCCCGATGTACTCTTCCTATCGACCTTACATCCAGCATAGTCGGAGTCTGAGTATCCAACTAAGTCAAAGGTAGACCCCTTTGGATACCAGAGTCCGAGGCAAGGCGTGGCAACTAAATATCTAAGAATTCGCTTCACCGCCACTAAGTGACACTCCTTAGGATCGGATTGAAATCTAGCACACATGCTTACGCTAAGCATAATATCCGGTCTACTAGCACATAAGTAAAGTAAAGATCCTATCATTGACCGGTATGCTTTTTGATCAACGGACTTACCTCCTTTGTTGAGGTCGGTGTGTCCGTCGGTCCCCATCGGAGTCTTTGCGGGCTTGGCGTCCTTCATCCCAAACCGCTTCAGCAAGTCTTGCATGTACTTTGTTTGGGAGATGAAGGTGCCGTCCTTGAGTTGCTTCACTTGAAACCCAAGGAAGTAGTTCAACTCGCCCATCATCGACATTTCGAATTTCTGCGTCATCACCCTGCTAAACTCTTCACAAGACTTTTGGTTAGTAGAACCAAATATTATGTCATCGACATAAATTTGGCACACAAACAAATCACCATCACATGTCTTAGTGAATAGAGTTGGATCGGCTTTCCCAACCTTGAAAGCATTAGCAAGTAAAAAGTCTCTAAGGCATTCATACCATGCTCTTGGGGCTTGCTTAAGTCCATAGAGCGCCTTAGAGAGCTTACACACGTGGTCGGGATACCGTTCATCCTCGAAGCCAGGGGGTTGCTCCACGTACACCTCCTCCTTGATTGGCCCGTTGAGGAAAGCGCTCTTCACATCCATTTGGAACAACCTGAAAGAATGGTGAGCGGCATATGCTAGCAAGATACGAATTGATTCTAGCCTAGCCACAGGAGCAAATGTCTCCTCAAAGTCCAAACCTGCGACTTGGGCATAACCTTTTGCCACAAGTCGAGCCTTGTTCCTCGTCACCACCCCGTGCTCGTCCTGTTTGTTGCGGAACACCCACTTGGTTCCCACAACATTTTGCTTGGGACGAGGCACCAGTGTCCAAACTTCATTGCGCTTGAAGTTGTTGAGCTCCTCCTGCATGGCCAGCACCCAGTCCGGATCTAGCAAGGCCTCCTCTACCCTGAAAGGCTCAATAGAAGAGACAAAAGAGTAATGCTCACAAAAATTAACTAATCGAGAACGAGTAGTTACTCCCTTGCTAATGTCACCCAGAATTTGGTCGACGGGATGATCCCTTTGAATCATCGCTCGAACTTGGGTTGGAGGTGCCGGTTGCGCATCTTCCTCCATTACATGATCATCTTGTGCTCCCCCTTGATCAAGCGCCTCTACTTGAGGTACCTGTTCGTCATCTTTGGTTGGGGAATGCACCATAGTTGAGGAAGAAGGTTGATCTCGTCCATCTTGTTCCTGTGGCCGCACTTCTCCAATCGCCATGGTTCGTATAGCGGCTGTTGGAACATCTTCTTCATCTACATCATCACAATCAACAACTTGCTCTCTTGGAGAGCCATTAGTCTCATCAAATACAACGTCGCTAGAGACTTCAACCAAACCCGATGATTTGTTGAAGACTCTATACGCCTTTGTATTTGAGTCATAACCTAACAAAAACCCTTCTACAGCTTTGGGAGCAAACTTAGAATTTCTACCTTTCTTCACTAGAATGTAGCACTTGCTCCCAAATACACGAAAGTAAGATACATTGGGTTTGTTACCGGTTAGTAGCTCATACGAAGTCTTCTTGAGGAGGCGATGAAGGTAGACCCTGTTGATGGCGTGGCAAGCCGTGTTCACGGCTTCCGACCAGAAACACTCGGGGGTCTTGAATTCTCCAAGCATTGTCCTCGCCATATCGATTAGCGTCCTGTTCTTCCTCTCTACCACACCATTTTGCTGTGGTGTGTAGGGAGCGGAGAATTCGTGCTTGATCCCTTCCTCCTCAAGGAACTCCTCCACTTGAAGGTTCTTGAACTCGGACCCATTGTCGCTCCTTATCTTCTTCACCTTGAGCTCAAACTCATTTTGAGCTCTCCTGAGGAAGCGCTTGAGGGTCCCTTGGGTTTCAGACTTATCCTGCAAAAAGAACACCCAAGTGAAGCGGGAAAAGTCATCAACAATAACTAAACCATACTTACTCCCTCCTATGCTCAGATAGGCGACAGGTCCGAAGAGGTCCATATGCAGCAACTCCAGGGGTCTTGAAGTGGTCATCACATTCTTGCCGTGATGCGCTCCTCCCACTTGTTTACCTGCTTGACAAGCTGCACAAGGTCTATCTTTTTCGAATTGCACGTTAGTTAAACCTATCACATGTTTTCCCTTTAGAAGCTTGTGAAGGTTCTTCATCCCCACATGTGCTAAGCGGCGATGCCACAGCCAGCCCATGCTAGTCTTAGCTATTAAGCATGCATCTAGACCGGCCTCTTCTTTTGCAAAATCAACTAAATAAAGTTTGCCGTCTAATACACCCTTAAAAGCTAGTGAACCATCACTTCTTCTAAAGACAGACACATCTACATTTGTAAATAGACAGTTATACCCCATCTTGCATAATTGACTAACAGATAGCAAATTATATCCAAGAGACTCTACTAAAAACACATTAGAGATAGAGTGCTCATTAGAAATTGCAATTTTACCTAACCCTTTTACCTTGCCTTGATTCCCATCACCGAATATGATTGAATCTTGGGAATCCTTGTTCTTGACGTAGGAGGTGAACATCTTCTTCTCCCCCGTCATATGGTTTGTGCATCCGCTGTCGATAATCCAGCTTGAACCCCCGGATGCATAAACCTGCAAGGCAAATTTAGGCTTGGGTCTTAGGTACCCAACTCATGTTGGGTCCTATAAGGTTAGTGCAAATATCCTTAGGGACCCAAATGCAAGTTTTGTCTCCCTTGCATTTTGCCCCTAACTTCCTAGCGACTATCTTCCTATCCTTTCTACAAATAGCAAAGGAAGCATTTAAAGCACAATAAATTGTAGAAGGTTCATTTACTACTTTCCTAGGAGCATGAATAGTATTCTTTCTAGGCACGTGATGAATAGCATTTCTCTTAGTCATACTTCTACCATGCATATAGGAAGAACTAGAAGCAGTCATGGCATAAGAATCATAAGCATGTGAATCAAAAGCATCATAACTTCTAAAAGCATTTCTAGAATTTTTTCTATCATGATACAAAAAGGCATGGTTCTTTTTAGCACTAGTAGCCATAGGGGCCTTCCCTTTCTCCTTAGCGGGAATGGGAGCCTTATGGCTTGTTAAGTTCTTGGCTTCCCTTTTGAAGCCAAGTCCATCCTTAATTGAGGGGTGTCTACCAATAGTGTAGGCATCCCTTGCAAATTTTAGTTTTTCAAATTCACTCTTGCTAGTCTTAAGTTGGGCATTAAGACTAGCTAATTCATCATTCAATTTTGAAATGGAAACTAAGTGTTCACTACAAGCATTAATATCAACATCCTTACACCTAGTGCAAATTTCAACATGTTCAACACAAGAGTTGGATTTTTGTGCTTCTACTAGTTTAGCATTTAAGTCATCATTAATGCTCTTTAATTTAGAAATTGAATCATGGCATGTAGACAATTCACAAGCAAGCATTTCATTTCTCTTAATTTCTAATGCAAGGGATTTTTGAGCCTCTACAAACTTATCATGTTCTTCGTACAAGAGATCCTCTTGCTTTTCTAGTAGCCTATTCTTATCATTTAAAGCATCAATCAATTCATTAGTTTTGTCAATCTTAGATCTATCTAAGCCTTTAAATAAGCATGAATAGTCTATTTCATCATCACTAGACTCATCCTCACTAGAAGAAGCATAAGTAGAGTTTCGAGTACTTACTTTCTTCTCCTTAGCCATGAGGCACGTGTGATGCTCGTTGGGGAAGAGGGATGACTTGTTGAAGGCGGTGGCGGCGAGTCCTTCGTTGTCGGAGTCGGACGAGGAGCAATCCGAATCCCACTCCTTTCCAATATGAGCCTCGCCCTTTGCCTTCTTGTAATTCTTCTTCTTTTCCCATTTCCACTCTTCTTTTCCTGGTCACTATCATTATCGGGACAATTAGCGATAAAGTGACCAATCTTACCACACTTGAAGCATGAGCGCTTCCCCTTTGTCTTGGTCTTGTTGGGATGCTCCTTGCGACCCCTTAATGCCGTCTTGAAGCGCTTAATGATGAGAGCCATTTCTTCATCATTAAGCCCGGCCGCCTCAATTTGCGCCACCTTGCTTGGTAGTGCCTCCTTGCTTCTCGATGCCTTGAGAGCAATGGGTTGAGGCTCGTGGATTGGACCGTTCAACGCGTCATCGACGTACCTCGCCTCCTTGATCATCATCCGCCCGCTTACAAATTTTCCAAGAATTTCTTCGGGCGACATTTTGGTGTACCTGGGATTCTCACGAATATTATTCACCAAATGAGGATCAAGAACGGTAAAGGACCTTAGCATTAGGCGGACGACGTCATGGTCCGTCCATCGTGTGCTTCCATAGCTCCTTATCTTGTTGACAAGGGTCTTGAGCCGGTTGTATGTTTGGGTTGGCTCCTCTCCCCTTATCATAGCGAATCTCCCAAGTTCGCCTTCCACCAACTCCATCTTGGTGAGCATGATGACGTCGTTGCCCTCGTGAGAGATTTTGAGGGTGTCCCATATCTGCTTGGCATTGTCCAAGCCGCTCACCTTATTCTATTCTTCCCTGCACAAAGATGCTAAGAGAACAGTAGTAGCTTGTGCATTTCTATGGATTTGTTCATTTATAAGCATAGGGCTATCCGAGCTATCAAATTTCATTCCATTCTCTACAATCTCCCATATGCTTGGATGGAGAGAGAATAAGTGACTACGCATTTTGTGACTCCAAAATCCGTAGTCCTCCCCATCGAAGTGTGGAGGTTTTCCAAGAGGAATGGAAAGCAAATGCGAATTCGAACTATGTGGAATACGAGAATAATCAAATGAAAAGTTTGAATTAACCGTCTTCCTGTAGTCGTTGTCGTCGTCCTTTTGGGAAGAGGAAGATTCGTCGCTGTCGTAGTAGACAATCTCCTTGATGCGCTTTGTCTTCTTCTTCTTCCCATCTTTTCGTCTATGGCCTGAGCCCGAGTCGTTGGATTTGTCATCCTTTGGCTCGTTGACGAAGGACTCCTTTTCCTTGTCGTTGATCACGATTCCCTTCCCCTTAGGATCCATCTCTTCGGGCGGTTAGTCCCTTTCTTTGAAGAGAACGGCTCCGATACCAATTGAGAGCACCTAGAGGGGGGGGGGTGAATAGGTGATCCTGTAAACTTCAAAACTTAAGCCACAAAACTGTGATTAAGTGTTAGCACAGTTAATGCCAAGTGGCTGGAGAGAAGATCTTGCACAATATAATAATCACAAGGAGTTCAACACAGAGAAGACACAGTGATTTATCCCGTGGTTCGGCCAAGTACAAAACTTGCCTACTCCACGTTGTGGCGTCCCAACGGACGGGAGTTGCACTCAACTCCTCTCAAGTGATCCAATGATCAACTTGAATACCACAGTGTTATGCTTTTCCTTTCAATATCCCGTTTGCGAGGAATCTCCACAACTTGGAGTCTCTCACCCTTACACTTGAGATTCACAAAGAAATACGGAGTAAGGGAGAGAAGCAACACACACAAATCCACAGCAAAATGCGCACACACACGGCCAAGAATCGAGCTCAAAAGACTATCTCAAGGTTCTCACTAGAACGGAGCTCGAATCACTTAGAATGACAAATGAATGCGCAAAGACTGAGTGTGGATGATCAAGAATGCTCTAAGGTTGCTTGGTATGTTCCTCCATGCGCCTAGGGGTCTCTTTTATAGCCCCAAGGCAGCTAGGAGCCGTTGAGAACAAATCTGGAAGGCCATCTTTGCCTTCTGTCGTCGGGCGCACCGGACAGTCCGGTGCACACCGGACACTGTCCGGTGCCCGATTTATTTCCATAAACAGCGCAGCCGACTGTTGCCGACCGTTGCAGATCTGGCGCACCGGACAGTCCGGTGCACACCGGACAGTCCGGTGCCTCCTTCCGACCGTTGGCCAGACCACGTGTCGCGCGCAGATTCTGCGGCCGACCGTTGGCTCGGCCGACCGTTGACTCACCGGACAGTCCGGTGCACACCGGACAGTCCGGTGAATTTTAGCCGTACGCCGTCGGCAAATTCCCGAGAGCAGCGTCTTCAGGTCGAGGCAGCCTGGCGCACCGGACACTGTCCGGTGCACCACCGGACAGTCCGGGGCCCCAGACCGAAACAGCCTGTTGGCTGTACACAGCCAACATTCTCCTTTTCTTCTTCTCTCTGTTTCTAACACTTAGACAAATACATTAGTACACAAAACCAATGTACTAAGGCTTGGAAACATACCTTTACGTGTGATTTGCACTTTGTTCATCCATGGGCATAGATTCACATTTAAGCACTTGTGTTGACACTCAATCACCAAAATACTTAGAAATGGCCCAAGGGCACATTTCCCTTTCAGTTACAAAGAGAGGCTCAATCTTGAGATCCAATCTTAGACTCACAAGCTCATACAAGCTCACAAGCAATACATCACATAGTGGAGTAGGGTGTTACGCTCCGGCGGCCCGATCCCACTCTAAACCCTCGTGTGTTCTTGCGTTCTTCCCATTTTCCCTGCTAACAAGCAAAACGCCTAGGCCCCTCCTCATCTTAGGATTTAGGGCGGGTGCACTCCGCCACCCGGCCGGAGATTTGCTCTCCGACATTTGGCGCGTCAGGTAGGGGGCTAGGCTTTAGGTTTTTGCTTGCTTCCTTGCCAAAGCATGATGGTGCAAATCATTGAGCACCGCGCCGAGACTTCGGTAGATTTTGCGGTGGAGGGAGAAGCTGCTTCCTCCACACCGCAGGCTCCCAACCACCCAGTGCCAGGCATAGCTGGTGTCCATGCCGCACGGCAGCACACGGCTGCGTAAACATCCCAGACTCCATTGAGGGCATATCCGGGGGCATTATCGGCAGCCAGGGAGTTGTTGTGGCACCCTCCAAGCTCCACGGCCTCACTGGGGGCCATGAAGCAATGGCGGGACGACGTCGACCGACTACTCGGTATGGCACATTCTACCTCGACCAGGTTGAGGACGTGGTCATCCCGGCGCCAACACGAGGCGTCAGCATCTGTGCGCTCACCCTCAGTAAGGGGTGCACAGACCAACGACCTACGGGCAGAACTCAACTGCAGGCGTGCGGGAGAGGATGCCCGGGTCTCTTTGGAAAGGGCGCGCGAGCGCCGCCAAAACATCGATGGTCGCAACCTCGATCAAGATTTCGCTGCGGTTGCACCACAGACACCGATGGGCACCCAGTCCGAAACGGGTGTCCCCTTGGCCAGTGTGGGCTGCACGGCTCTTGCGGATCATCTCCGCGCGGTGTCATGGCCACCCAAGTTCTGGCCACACCTGCCGGAAAAGTACGACGGGACATCGAACCCGTCGGAGTTCCTGCAGGCGTACGTCACCGCCATCACGACAGCAGGTGGAAACACCGCTGTAATGGCGACATATTTCCATGTAGCCTTGTCTGGACCTGCCCGGACCTGGCTCATGAACCTTACCCCGGGGTCAGTCTACTCCTGGGAGGAGCTCTGCGCGCGGTTCGTTGCAAACTTCGCCAGTGCTTACCAGCAGCACGGTGTGGAGGCCCACCTCCATGCGGTGAGGCAGGAGCCCGGGGAGACCCTACGAAAATTCATCTCCCACTTCACCAAGGTGCGAGGTACTATACCTCGTATTTCTGATGCTTCCATCATCACGACCTTCTGACAGAGAGTACGTGATGAAAAAATGTTGGATAAGTTGGCCACACATGATGTGGAAACTGTCCCCACGCTCTTTGCTCTGGCCGATAAATGCGCCAGAGCCGCCGAGGGCCGGACATGGCACTCAGCCCCACAAACCGAAGCTGCCCAGTCGGGTGGCTTGGATACCGTCCCCCGGGACGGAAAGAAGAAAAAGAAGAAGGACCGCGACTACCAGAAGTCGCGGTCCATCGCTCTAGTGGTCGCAGCCGCGACCGGAGGCCAGGGCGATCGCAATAAACGCCCACGACCGCAGAGGGGTAACAGCGGCTCATGCCCTGTGCACCCCAACAGTCGCCACAGCGCCACGGAGTGCCGCGAGATCATTGACCTTGCGAAACGCGTCAGTGAGCAGCACGAGCAATCTTCCAAAGACGGCTCTCCACCTCGCCGCTGGCCTGGCAAAGAAAAGGTGGACGACGGCGAGGTGGCCGCAGCTGAGCGGGACCTCGGGTATGAGTCGCCCGAGGGGGACCTGAAGGATGTCTTCGCCGGAGGCTCCTACTCTGGTGAAGACAACTAGACAGACCCCAGGGGGACCCTGTGCTCCCCGGTCTACGGAGCTGAAGCATGCCTTCCTCCGGAAACCCTTCTAGATTCCCCACGAGTCCTAGCCGCAGACAGGTACATGCAGGAGTGACCACAGTTAAAGGCAAGGGCTCTCGTGTCAAATGCAGATGGGGACCTAGGGTCAGGACCTAGCCCTACGGCAAGCACCAAACCAAGAAGGGCTCCGCAACTCTCCCCTAGCAGGGAAGGACCCTTGAAGGTAACGGGAATACACCGACCCAGGGGTAACCATCTAGCTACGACTGAAGGAGCGCCTTACCCCGATGCCGAAACATCTCTGTAAGTTCTATCCATAGGGCAAGTCTGGGGGGTCGAATCTGTTTCCCTTTTGTAACTAGGTAGCACATACGTGTATGACAATCCGGTGGGGTCTGTCCCCATAAACCCGGCCTATTGGTCTGCACACAAGCATGACGAGTTATAAAGAAAAACTACCCCCTCATTTGTGCCCCTATGATAGATCCACCTCGCTGCTCCATGGTCTTACCTTGTAGTTTTTCAGATAATACCTTTCATCTAACCCACCCGTGTGGTTCCTATCTGTCCTGACGTTATGACATTCGAATTGAGCAGCTAGGCTTGCAGTCTAGGGCCCCCAATACGAAAGTTGGGAGGTCCGATAGCCTGGGAGACGACCCTAGAGAACGGGATCCCGTTCCATGGGGTGGTCCGGAGCCCGTGTAGCCGCTCAGCCTGGTCCCGTACCGTGGGCCTGCATGCTCCACCACTCCGTGACGGGCACTTAGTATTTGGGGCTATAAGTCCTGTGGGTCCGACAACCTCGGGACCGGAGCTAGGGAATGGACATTAGTCTCCTGGGGCGGCCCGGAGCCCATGCAGCCGCTCAGCCTGGTCCCGTACCATGGGCCTGCACGCTCCACTGCCCTACGACAAGTGTCCTAGTACCTAGAACCACGACCCAAGGGGGTCCGAACACGCAACTTGGCCACCCAGACTGAAACCTGCGAGTCCCGAGCATGTATCAAAGGATGGCAAATGTCAAACAGGGAACCCTATGGGTGTACTACTAAGCTCCCTAGCTGAAGCTGTGTACAGATCTAGTTCCCGGCGAGATTGCCTCCCGAGAGTTGTTGACAACCTTTTTCAGATACGCTGGTATCCAGCCTCAACACAACAAGCCTGCATCCCAGGCGGGGGGCCAGGTACCAGAGAGGAGTCAACAAAATCGCACACAGCAGAAACAAGTTGAAAATAGATAAGTGCTAATACTGCTTAATAAATAGTACTCTTGAGTACCTTACAAAAAGCGAAAGTATTACATTTGTTTTCAAGTGGAGCCCTAGTTCCATCTCTACTCTACAGGTATGAACTACCTCCACACCGGTAGGGCCACGGGATAGCTAGCTCCGAGCGGCTCGCCAGCGGAGGCGACCACATCAACACCGACGGCGACGGCCACCCCTGCACCGACGACTCACCAGCAGTGGCGATCACCTCAGCACGTACACCGCTACAGAAAGGTCCTCGCCCCCGTCTTCCTACGGGGGGCGACAACGAGGCCATTAAAGCCAAAGAGCCGGAGGTCCGGCAGCAGGTGGCACTGACGGTATCGCCAGCAGAGGCAACCACCTCTGCAGTGGGCAGCCTCACCAGCGGCGGCGACCACATCAGCCCCACCAGCGGCAGCGACCACCTCTGCACCGATGGGCGGCGGCTGCCCCAGCACGCGCGAAGAGGTCCTCGCTCCCGTCCTCACTACGGGAGTGAGGACAAGACCATCCAAGAACGCCGCCGCCGCCCCCGCGCCGTACGATGTCTTGTACGACCCCCCGGTGTGGCCGGCAGCGTGGGAGAAGCCGTGGATGTGGCCGACCTGTGCACGGTGCAACCGTCGCCCGTGCGGTGGACGGACAGCCACGCCCCATCCAAGCGGCAGGAGGCAGCGCCGGAGGCGGCACCAAAGCCACCCAGGCCGAGGAGCCAGGCATGTGGCAGCTAACGACACCTCAGACAGCCGACCCCGCGTAGCCGAAGTTCGCCTCCTTCACAAGGCTGGCGAACGCCCTTCTCCCCCAAATGCTGGAGGAAGAAGCGGGCCGCCAGCCCACGCGGAAGGCGGAGCCCCAACTCGGCTCGCCCTCCTCCCCAGCATGGATGATGAACATCCTTGAAGCTGAGGGCAGGGGGGAGGCCACAACCCGGCTCGCTTCTCTCCACCATAAGGTTGGTAGTCATCCTTGTGGATGACCACATGCCGGAGGTTGCGACTGGACTGCATGATGAAAATCCTTGAAGCCGAATAATGGTGGAAGAGCGCCAACCCCCACGGGGTTGCGCTCCTCCAACAGCAGCAAGAAGATGACAAGATCGGCGGCACCACCACGAGCGCGAGCTCTCCGGCGGTGAGGTCGCCGGAAGGGACGGCCTTGACGCGGATCCCTCCAGAGAACACCGGCGCACCCCATCTGGAGGCCCAGAAGGTGGAAGGGCGCGATGGTTGCAAGAGTAGCGAGGCATGTCTACTGCCCGGGAGATCGACCCCTTTTTAAAGGCAGATCTCCCCACTCGTGCCCCCAAAGCGTCACGGGTGAAGTCTCCCCCGACGTGCACCAAGGTTCCCACCTTATGACATGGGGGCCAGGCCCCACATGTCATACAGACTGACCCAAAGAAGGAGCGTGCAACTACCCTGCGGTTATGCGCCCCTCCATTTTCGGGGCAACTAGCGGTCAGGAAGGTGAACCGCCGCACAAGGGGCATGCAACCGCCCCACGGTTAAGCGCCCCTTCATCTTTGCCATAACTAGCGGTCAAAAAGGTGAACCGCCATGCAAGAAGCGTACAACCGCCGCGCGGTTGTGCGCCCCCTCAGCTTCGCTGCAACCGACGGTCCAACCCGGGGGCCCAGACCCACATGGCATGCAACCGGCGCGCCGGTTACCGGGTGCGGAAAAATCGCACCGCCGCTTGCGCCAATGCCACGTCTTCTCGGGGCCGTCTTAGAAGTTTGAAAAGATAAGTTTTTCAGAACCAGTGCAGCGACTCGAGGCACCCCACGCATGACCCAACATTGACATTAAGTACGAAGGTCACGGGCCAGTCAGCCGTGGGAATAGGCGTAGCAGTCGGCATGACCATAGGCGGGCCGACAATATTTACATCAACAGGCGCGCAGGAGCAGCAGGCCAACCACCAATCAGACTCTGGCCCCACCTGCAGACTCGCATCCTCCTCTGAGGCGGGCTCGGGGGCCACTGTTGGTACCCTGAATCAGGGGTACCCTCTTCTACAGTATGAAGGCGCTGCACCCGTACGACACCTCCAGGCCACACGGAGAGCAGCACCCGACCCCACCACATGGGCAGGTCTAGGGGCACCACGTGGCAAGGAAAGATAATACTTCCCAGGGTGCATCGATGGGTCCGGATCTCCACAGAGGGACATCGGACTCCTGTACGTACGAGTCCGGAGCTCCCAAGAGGGCATGCCAGGTACCTCGGGTAAGCCCCAGGTCCTTTCGAGTAAGGTCCGGGCCTTGGCAAGGTCCCAAGACGAGGAGGATCCCAGCATGAGTAGGGGTCCGGTGCCGACACGTGTCCAGGCCTTGCCCTACGCTTCCCACTCAGGCAGAGACCCGCTGCTGCCACGTGGCTTGTGGCCCGTGACATAAGCCAACGGGCTGAGCCTAACGTAAGGCCCATACAGCCGTGTAGCCTCTGCATTTATTGCGGAGAGGACGTGCCGCCTGCCACCATGCTGACGGGCGACGTGCCCTCTCAGCATTTAATGCGTTCTGTCCAATCCACTGGCAGACGACATCAGTCTGTTGGCGAACAGTGCGCCCATGCCGAGCAGCGCACTGTACTCATCATCCCTTCTACAAGAAGCTTTCCCTGCACACCGAGGATACGCATATCTCGGGCGTCAGGACACAAGAAGATCGCCCCGGCAGTAAGCATTTGTGGCCCCAAGTGCTATTTTCTTTATGTCCCTGAGCCCAATTGTCGGGGTTCAGTACCTTTGTGCATGCCCCCCTTCAGCTATAAAAGGGGAGGCTTGCGACGTTACAAAGAGAGGCTTAATCTTGAGATCCAATCTTAGACTCACAAGCTCATACAAGCTCACAAGCAATACATCACACATTGGAGTAGGGTGTTACGCTCCGGCGGCCCGAACCACTCTAAACCCTCGTGTGTTCTTGCGTTCTTCCCATTTTCCCTGGTAACCAGCAAAACGCCTAGGCCCCTCCTCATCTTAGGATTTAGGACGGGTGCACTCTGCCACCCGGCCGAAGATTTGCTCTCCGACAGTGTAGAACACCACTCAATTGGTCTCAGCCTGGAGAAAGAGAAGTTTTCGGACCTGACTTAGTGACTGAAGCCGAAAGGAAGGTCAAACTAATCAGGAAGAATCTAGAAGCTCCTCAGGCCAGACAGAAGAGTTACCATGATAAGAGAAGGAAACCTCTCTAGTTCGAGGTGGGAGATTTCGTGTATTTGAAAGTATCACCCACCAAGGGAGTGCAGAGGTTTGGAATCAAAGGCAAGCTAGCCCCTTGTTACATTGGACCTTATGAGATCATAGAAGCATGTGGACCTGTGGCATATAAATTGAAGTTACCTCCAAAAATGTCTGCCATCCACAATGTGTTCCATGTATCTCAGCTGAAGAAGTGTGTTCGATTGCCGACTGAGATCATAGCAGAGCCAGAATTGGAGATAGAGCCAGATCTATCGTACCAAGAGTACCCTTCCAAGATTCTGGTTTGCAAAGAAAGATCAACTCGGGCTAAATCGATCAAGATGTATAAGGTCCAGTGGAGTAATCACTCAGAGGAAGAGGCTACTTGTGAGACTAAGGAATTTTGGTACGTAATCATGCCCAACCCCTCCTCCTGCCTTTCAAATCTAAATTTTAGAAATATAATCTTAAATCAGAATGAAGTAATTATGAAACAAAATTTAAAAGGACTTCCTTCTAAAGTTGCAAAGAGAATGACATTCGAAGAGCAGTTTGCCCTAACAATAGAGCACCCACTTCCTGTAAGTCTCACCCTTCGCTTCACCCCGGGTGGACTCTGACCCGAATCTCAGGACGAGATTCCTTTAAGGGGGGAAGGCTGTGACACCCCAGTGTCACCTAGGTTTTCTCTCAGTGCTAACCCAAGAATTAACATTTCATGTGAGCCAAATTAAGCATGAGCACCAAATTAACTTAAGAATAAAAGATCTACCAAGTGTATGTCTAAAGAATCATGTTCCAAGCAAATAAAGTTTTCAAAAAGGGAGAAATGTTGAAACCCTAATACCAACCCTAAGTGAGCTAATTAAGTAGAATTGAAGAAAAAGGGTAAAAGACCATGAAAGACATAAAATCATGGCCTAGGCCAATTATAAACATTGAAGTATACTAAATAAGCTACAATAAAGATTATGGAAGCTTGGCCAAAATAGTTTAATAAAAACTCCAAACAAGCTTCTCAAGTGAGGGTTCAATAGGGATTTCTAAAATTCAGAATTCTGAATTTCAGCCCTTGAGCCAAAGACCGAGCGTGTTCACCTTGATCCCTAGCTCAAATCCTAATGACCCCATTGACAAAATTGTGCCTAACTAACCCCTCTATCTCATGTCAGAAGATGGCATCGAGACGCGTGACTTGGACACGTCAAACCCGCGATCTTCTCTCTGTGCGCGGCAGTGAGACAAACCAGATTTCTCCCCTCTCTATCTCTTGATCCAGTCAGCAAAACCTGCAAGCCTCCACACATAAACGACAAAGGAATGTCAGAGTAAGAGATCTCTCAACGGGATCATGGCCATAATCTCAAATATTTGGAGCCAATCCGCTCTTGAACTCGACCTCTCTCTGCGTTGCCTCGTGCTCGACACCGTGCCAGGCGCCAGAGCGCGCACTGGCGTTCGCCCACGCACGCCCTAGCGCTTGTCAGAACCCCGCCCACGGCCTTGCTCGCCCGCGCCTATAAAGCCTCCCCGGGCGCGCCTCACCTCACCCCGTGCTCACCTTCGCCGGCCAGACACCCCTCCTTAGCTCCGGTGAGCTCTTTTCCGCCCGCCATTTCCACCCGAGCCTCGGCCACTGTGGCCAGCCCACTCCAGTCGCTTCCAAGCCACGCCAACCGCTCAGATAGCTTCGCCAAGAGCTTGTGAAGCTTCCCCAGCCCTCGAACCCGACAGAACTTCACCCGAAAACCAAGATCGTCCTTGCCGGACTTCGGCCGCCCGCCTGCGCACGTAGACCGAGCAATCCGGTGAGCCGTTCTTCAATTCCTCGCACACACACCTTCCTTGATCCCTGGTGAAGCTTTCTGACCCATTTGATTGAACAATTGTGCCCTAGATAGGCCGGACTCCTCGCCGCCGACGAGCTCCCCCGCCTGCGCACGTAGACCGGCCGACTCCGACCATCCCCGACGGCGACCCGCACATCGTCGTGACCCTCAGGACCTCACCTACACCCTCGACCACCTCACCAGAGCAGTCTCGCCTCCGGTTAGCCCCTCCGCCCTTTCCTATGTCGTGGGTACTGTTTAATTTGGGGGAAGGACCTCGGGTTAGGTTTAGAGGAACCTCAGGGGGTTTTCTGAACTGTCAGCGACACATTTGAATAGTGATCTAAGGACTAGTCTGTAAGGAAACCTAAAAACACCCGCCAGGGACCCCGTTGCAAAGTAGTTTTCCTTTTAATCATTTCTGTTTAATCTTTTTAATGAACAGAGAACTTAGGAAATTCATAACTTGAGAAATACTTAACCAAAAATTGTCAAACCAATTTTGGTGGATTCTAAATATTATGGACTACCAATAAAAAATACTGAACCATATACTTTCTGTTCTAAATTTTAGAGTTTAGAATTAAATACAGAAACTGACCACACCTTATTTAATTAAAGAAAATTAGTTATGCTTCTGTGCTGAACCTAAGAAAATTTGTAGATGTGCAAACCCCATTTCAACACTGTTTAAAAATAGTGGGAACCCTAGTATTGAAAATTTAAGTAGGGATATCTATTAAAAGCCATTTTTGCCCAAAACTTAGGAAAATCAGAAAGACATTAGAAATTAATGAACAGTGAGCACAATTATTTTTCCTAGCCTACTTAAGTAACAGAGAACCTAGGAAAAATAAAAAGACCACTAGTCGAGGACAAAATTAAAGTGAAATGTTTTATTTAGCATTATTCCAACTAGAAAACAATTGATGGAATTATAAAAACAAATCCAAAATTGCTAATAAAAATCCAGTGAACTTGTAACCACTAGATCCCGACTAAAAAATGATAACCACCCCTGCCATCATTTTAAGTAGGGTAAACAAATAAAACTTGATAATGAGTCATATCTCAAACAAATCATGAGTAACCCAAAAAAATGCAATAATGGGCAAATCAAATTTTGCTAGATCAATAATGAGATATGCCACCAGAAAAAAATGCAAACTCATTTGAAAGATGCAAAATAATACTTATTGCCAATACTTCTTGAAAAAGGCCATTTAATCCAAATAATTCCTACCACCCCTTCCCTTAAGCAAAAAGATGCCAAACTTCAGAATAATTTCTCTAGCACAAAGAAGCAGCTAGGAAAAATCAGAAATTTGTTGTTTGATATTTTTCAAATATAGTGGTAGTAGAAAGCACCTCTTGGACTAGAAACTTTAGAAAATCATAGTAAAATGACTAAAGGATAATAAAGGCTAGCAATTTGTGCAAATTCATGTTATAACATCTAAATGCCAGCAAAAATAAGTCTTA
Source organism: Zea mays (assembly GCF_902167145.1). Lineage (NCBI taxonomy): Eukaryota > Viridiplantae > Streptophyta > Magnoliopsida > Poales > Poaceae > Zea > Zea mays. Next base: position 52,046,876 of record NC_050098.1, on the reverse strand, counting down.
GAGAATAACCTACTGTTAAATGGTAGTTGTAGTTCAAAACACCCCTTCTGCTCTAACATTTGCTAATTTTATCTAGAAAGAACTATTCACTTTTTAAGCCCCAAATTTTAGGACAAATACTTATACACCAGTAAGAAGCCACTGTAATTTTTACAGAAGTTTTGGAAATTCATTAAGACAACTTGTAGTTCAAACCCACTCTAAAAACATAAAAGAAATAGAGGGAAAGAAAGGAAAGATAAACCTCGCCCCAATAAGTTCAACTTGAAATCTTGACAATTCTCGTTAAGGCTTTAAAAAGAATTAAGTGGAACACCAAAATAGACTTACCACTTAGTTTAACTGAGTGTGATCTAAATTACTAAGTATACCACCAAAAATCTTTAGTAGCAAGATTAAACTCTATCTAATTTAAGTGGGTCATTCACCATCAAAGTTTAATTGCTAAAGCACATATCATATCATGCATGTATCTTACTCATTGCATTCATTAGATTGTAATCTCGCTGACGGAGAGTACGTGCTCATCCTCGAGCAAGGAATTGTCCAAGAGGAAGACCAGGAGCAAGCTCCCGAGGCTGCCATCGAGGATCTCCCCGCAACCCTAGCTATTGAAGGCAAGCCCCGGTTTATGCATAACCGTATTATTATATGCTACTTTACTACACTTAATGCTTGTAGGATTGTAATGTGCACTTAAGTGTAGGAGTTGCTTGAAACCTCTAGTTGCATGAACTTAGGATTTCTTTTTGAGATGGATACTAGTATGCTAGGTCGAGTAGCTACTCTGCTAATCAGGATCTCGGTAGAAGTCGAGTGATTTTTCTAGCACTCACACGAGGTCAGGAATTGATTGTATTGATCTTGATAACAGGATCTACGTTAGTCTATGGACTTGGATCCAGGGAGGATGCCTTGTCCATGAGACGGGAAAAAGGAATTAAGGATTAATGTGTGGATACCTAAGTCAAGCTTTTGAACGTACTAAGCACATGTCGAGAAATATGGTAACCGGTAAACCTAGTACCTGAGTGAAGCCGGGCGCGGAATTTATCCCTCATACGACCTGAGACTGGGTCTCCCATGCTAGCTATGGTGGGTACAAGTGCGATCACTGCACGGCGGTAGTCGGGGTCAGTGGAGCATTGTATGCCAAGGTGGTGAGGCCTGGACGCGAACGGGGAATCGATGGGGACGGTTGACATGTGTGGGGTCGGAGTACCCTGACATGTCGTGTGTTTAGGTTTACCTTGCAAGGATAAAAACTCGATTCGAATCGTCTGCTTCTCGCAGCTAATGAGACTGCTTGACCCCTTGTACTACATTGAGTAAGAAGTGAAATGAGGTTACATGAGACAATTTGTTGATTGAACTAAATGCTTGTTACCATGTATGCTTAGAAGGAGCAAACTTAGCTAAGATAATAATACTAGAATTTGAAAAGATAAGAATTTATTTTAGAAACAGCTAGTGCTTTTGGCAAACCAAACCCTCAGCCAAACAACTGCATGGTCTAGAGGTAGATGAGTAGTTTCCTCACACCGGGTAAGTCTAGCTGAGTATTAGTATACTCAGCCTTGCTTGTGGCATAATTTTTGCAGGTCCGCTTCAGGATATGGTTGATGGTGTGACTTGGCCTACCACCCTGCCACCGGGTTGGACGGTCGAGTGGGATGCTGCTCCGGCAGGAGAGGAGCACGAGGAGTAGTGGGCTAGGCCTTGCCCATTTCCTCGCTATCGACGACATCGATTATCCGCTGCATCTTATTTTATGAACTCTTACCAGCAACGTGAAAAACTCTAATTTATGTAATAATTCAGTACTTTAATTTGGGGTTTCCTATTTTATTGTATCTCTTCTGTGACTCACCTTCGAGTGAGTATGTGGTATTTGATCCTGGTTAGGTGGCTTTATCAGACTAGATTTGAGGGACTGACGGGTTATTTCGATTTAAGTGTGTTGCGGCCCTTGAGGCATGACTGAGGCACTTAAGCTGGAATAATTCGGGCGGTTCTGCCACAATGTGTGTCGGTCGAAGGCCCGACGCAACAGGGTATCGAGAGCGTCATGGAAGTGACACCCGCGAGCGGTGTCGCGAGTGATGGGTCTAGCGATCCATCCCTCTGGCTCTGGCTCCTCCGAGAGCTCTGTGCCGTGGCTCGAACTGCCACCGGCGTCGTCGTCGTCTCTGTCTCCGTTAGGGTCTCCTCCAGCAACCGGGATGCCCTGAGGTGGTGCATGGGGCATCTCTGGCTGAGGTGTAGGGGAAGGCAGCCTCTCAGACTCCACCTCCGGCTGAGGCGAGGGGGAAGAGTCCTGCTGCTCCTGCTCCTGCTCCTGGCGTCGATGCTCCTGCTCCTCGTGCAGGCGACGGTGTAGTCTCTCTAGGTGACTGGATTGACCTGGCACCGTGCGACGCAGTGGACGCTCCGCCAGGCGAGAAGACAAAAAGGGGATCACAGACTTACGTGCAGTGCACCTGATACGGGCCATCTACAAAAGACATCATAAGCACAAGAGTAGAACTATGAGACCGGAAAGTAAACAGAAAGAAAAGTGAGACAAAACTTTTGAGATAAGTAGATAACATAGAGTTGGTCAAGATGACCAACTTTTGAAAAGACTCTAAGGTCAAGGTAAGAGTAAGGGTCTATAGTCCTTAGATCGACCATTCTAGTCTAGGTTAGCGGTCCTACAGTCAGCAAGGCTTTGATACCATTTATGTCACACCCGGTTTTGGAAGGGAAACCGAATGCAAACCATGTATGTGTTAGGATCAGAAACTCACGTACACAACAATTACATAATTGGACATCATCACACAATGCTCGAAATAAATAGCGGAAAGGTACTTGATTACATCAAGATGTCAGAGACATCCACAGAGTCTAATACATAACCATTGTTCAACATAACTATCAAAGTGCGGAGATACAAAACGCAGATAATAAGCCTACATAGGCAGCTGACTGGGGGTTTGCCACTAAAATAAACTAAAACTCGTCATATTTCTAGAACTCCTCGAAGTCATCCATGTTGCCAGCATCATCTCCTGAGCACTGGGTGCAGTGGGGACAACCTGGGGTGGGGGTGGTGTGTAAAGCAAGGGTGAGTACACATCAACGTACTCAGCAAATGTCCCGTTTGGCTAAGGTGGACTAGCTGTATGTGGGGTTGAGGTTAAGCAGTTGCATTTAGTTGGTTAAGTATTTATTATTATTAGTAGAGCCAAGTTTTAGTAATAAACCCAGTTATTACCAAAAAGTACTCCCTCAAAAGAGGAAATACCAAAGATCAGATCTATAACATCATTGTTAATCATCATCATAAAAGTATCCAAAGTTCTTCTAATCAAAGAGGATCCCAAGGCTGCTCTTAACCGTGAGCTCGACTGATATACCAGTCTTTAACACTCTACAGAGGTTGCACACTTTACCCACAAGTCGTGATCCCTTTATGCCTCGAGTCGATCAAACCCTCAAACACTACCAAGGTGAGTCGGCAAGGTTTCACTACGTAGCATTTACAAAGACTCCCCTGGTGCATAGCTGCTCGTTAGGTTTTGTCAGTCGTACAAACGTAGTACACCTCCCCAAGGTGGGTGACTAACAAAACCAAATCGAATGAACCTCTGCACCCCAACCTTGGCAGAGCGAGCACTATGCCCCGGCCCCCATTGACGGCCCTCCGGCAAAGCCAACTACAACCCAGGTTCATCTAATTAATCAGCTAAGGGCGTCCCATTCCACCCTCATGGTTGCACTGTTATCCCGGGTGGTCACTCCACGAACAGGTCCTTACTGAGAGGTACTTAGGAAAAAGGCCTGAGTCCCCTAGAGTATCATAAGTTCATCAACATAATCAGGATAACAGTATCGTATCATAAATGTTCACATCATGTTCATTGATTAAAGTTAAGGCAATAGCAAAATGCTAACCATGATAACCCAAAAAGGTAAACAAGGATAAGTAAATACAGACTAGTCAATCATTAGGTTTCATAAAGTAATGTGGGACAGTGAATTATAGAGTATGTAGGACATAATGGGTCAGAGGACACTTGCCTTCACCAGGTTGTTGCTCAGGGAGGTCTCCAACAACACACTCAGGAACCTCGGACTGCTCGTTGTCTAAATAAAGCGAGCGTGCATTCAATACATTTGGAAAGTACAAATGAACATCACACCAAACATGTACAAACATCAGAACACATCTTAAAAAGACACAATACTACATAAGGGATACTGAATTCAAATTATAACATAAACTATAACATACATTAACTTCATTTGAAAATAGATTATTATTTCCCTAAGTGTTACTTACAAGTACATTATCATAGTTCAATTTATTTTATTGTGACATAAAAATTAGAACAGAGATGACTCATGTAATACACATTATTAATCTCACAAGCTAAAACATGTTTAAATCTCTAAGGTTCTCCTTTTATTTATTTTATTAAATTAATAAAACTACATCTATATTAGTTCATACCCAATCATAACAGTTAGAATGTGCAGACAGTAAATGAAACCATTTTATTTAGACAGAGAATAATTCTATGAACATTTTGCAATTTGAATCACTGAATTTGGAGTTCATATGCAAAAGTTATGAAATAAACAAGTTTGGGAATTCAAAATATGAAATTAGGTCTAATTCTATGAATATTTAAAAGTCCAGGGCTAAATCTGCAAGATTACAGGGGCATTTGCGTGAAAACCAGGGCCGGCGGGTTGATTTCCAATAAACCGAGGGTCTCTTTAACAAAACAGCCACGCGAAGGGGTATCGGGTGAATCTAATCGTCAGATCTAAAACCAACGGCTGAGATTAGATCTGCGGCCGAGGGCGCGCGCGCGTGCGAGCGAGCGCTGACAGGTGGGATAGGGCGTCAGCGGCAGAGGGGGAGAGCGCACTGACCGAGCGGGCCCAGCGCCAGGGGACTGGGGCGCTGACAGGCGGGCCAGGTCGTCAGGCACGCGTGCGCAAAGCGTTATCCGTGATCAGGGTCGTGCGATGAAGATCGAACAGAGGGGATCAGACCGAGGAGGGACAAACGACTGCGGGCGGCACTGTTCTTCTCCGCGGCGGCGAGGTCGCCGGAGTTGAGGCTAGCGCGAGCTAGGGTGGCTCCGGAGTTGGGCAGAGAGGGAGAGAACGCCATGGCGAACTCCATGGCGTGGAAGAGGCCATGAATCCACGAGCAGAGAGGGGAGAACGGCGAAGAGAAGGTCTCGGGCGGACCGGAGTAACTCCAGTGAGGAATCCCGGCCACGAGGAGGGGGCTTAAAGCGCGCTAAGGCCTTGGCTAACTTCAGCAGAGATAGAAGCACCTTAGGGACTAATGCTGGGGAACTAGACCGGGCTAAATCGATCGGCCACCGCGTGAGCACGGCGGTCCGCCGCGGCTAAGCACCGACGAGGTTGAAATTGGCCGAGCACAGAGCGCAATAGGAAAAATTGGGCACGGGGACAGGTATCTCACCTCGGGGCGGAGCTCGGGGAGGCCTGGCGCGGTCTCCAGTGGCCTGGACGATCGGGAACGAGGGCGCGGGTCTTTGGTGGCGGCTGGCTGCGTGGGCAGAGCGTGAGAGAGGGTGAAGCTGTGCGAAATGAGGCGTGGGGCGAGCGCGGGGCACTGGCGGGGCTCTAAGAAAGGAGTTGGGCGCGTGGGCGGGCGTCGTGCCCGAGAAACTCGGCGACGTGCGCGAGTGCGCACTCACCGGTCTATGGCGAGGGCGAGGGGGGGATCTGACAGGGCAGGCCCACAGCGAAGAGAAAGAAAAGGGGACACACGGGGCAACAACTTGGCAACTGGCGAACCGGGCCCGCGAGGCAGAGAGAGAGGAGGGGCGCGTGGGTGAAGAAACTGGCGCCGACAGGTCAGCCCCACTAGGCAGCGAGCGAGAGAGGGAGAGCTCGCAGGAGAGAGGGTTGTCGCTAACAGGCGGGGTCCGCCTGTCAGGCGGTGCGGGCGCGGCTTGGCTGGGCCAAGTTGGGCTAGCTGGGCTGCATTTCCTTTTTCTTTTTCTCTGGATTTTCTAATTCCTTTTCTATTTCTTTTCTATAGGGTTTTCAAATCCAAATTCAAACTAGGTTTCAAATTTAAATAAATTCAAAACTTGTGCAACACTTCAAAGAATAGTTGAAGCTCAGCATGATGCAACATGTCATGACTCATAAATGTTTTGGCAAAAATAAGTAATTAAATCTCTCTAACTTTAAGCTATTTCTACTTACAAAAAAGGAAAAAGGGAGAGAGAATCTAGAGAGAGATAGAACCTAGAGTTAGAGAGAGAAGAGTAACACATGAATTTGGGTGATAATTAGAAAGAAATTTTATACCCCCAAATTCAGGGTGTTACAGAGGTATAGGGTCCTTCCTATTCCATCGACCCCCGGTAACCTTCAGCATGCGTGAAGATGTTTCCCGGAGCTCGGGCGAAGTCATAACCTCCCCAGGACTCGCACACGTCCCCGTCAACTCCTCAACAAAAAGTGTAAGAGGCCTTCGACCCATCTTTTCACCCTCCGTACCTTGCACATCTATTTTTCTTTTTCGAGTAGCTGCAATCACAGCCTTCCCCTTTGAGGTGCCCTCTTCAGAACGGGTCTTCACTTGCTTTCCTCGGTCGTCCCCGGCATCAGCAGAGTCCCCCTCCAGGTAAGGACTGTATGGCAAGCTATTCAACTCAAAAACCCGGTTCAACCTAACGTTGGAACCGTGAATATCCTAGCTCCTCAACATCTCAGTATTCGACACATATTTTCGAACAATTTTAATTGCCTCCGACTCCACCTCCCGCACGAAGGCGGCCGCATCCCGTCCCCGTAAATCAACAACGAAGGCTAGGCTCCGCACCATCTGATCCCCTAAAGTCGGCATCGGGCGAGGTCTGACCTCGCCTAGATCCCACCCATGCACCAACGGCCACATTCCGTAGGCAACAAATGCTTCCACTAGATCCCGATCGCTGCTCAGCCGGGCCGCATAGCGAAGGGCCTCCTCGTTCTGATCCCCCTTCTTCACTTTAAATTGTGGGAAGGCCACATAGCAATGCGAGCACAAAATGGTCAGGGGCAAGGCAGGCAACCTTCGACATCCCCCCGGCGCCATGTGAAACCAAAAGTCCTACCTGTTGCCCCACTTATTCTTTGCGCAAGGAACAATTTCAATCACATCGGCCGATGTCTCCTCGGTGTGAACGTGCAGGACCCAAATTGCGCAATCAAACTACCTATCTTTCTCTTCTGCCAATGCAAGCAATAATTCTTGGCGAAGACCTCAGCAGACAACTCTCCATCATACGATGACACAGGCTAGACATACTTCGCCAATGCAACCATAGCGTTCAGCGTCAATTGATGAATTTGAATTTCAAACTTCCTCATAACTTCCACTATGAATCGATGCGTCAGTAAGCGAAGGCCAACAACGAAAAATGCCTCGAACACAACCAACTCCCCCTCCGGCTCTAGGACATCTTCATCCCTCGCCGCCCTCCTAACTTCGTTCCCAAAATAACCCAGACGCTGCATCTCGAGCATGTGGCCTGAGTAAATTCGCGATGTACCAAACTCCATTGTATGCCCATGCTATAGCTCCACAACCGCCGCTGGATCACTAATCATCTTCTCTAACGATAGCTCGTTCGAGGACGCAATCGCGGCGGACGACAATGAGGAAGAAGACGACATGATCACGTACCGTTAGCGGTGGTGAGCAGTTTGCTTGACGCGGGCCAGATCACCAGTGACACGAGAGCGAAAGAGGGTAAGCAAGTAGAGAGCAAGGAAGCTAGGGTTTTTCCGCACGCAGATGGGTAAAAACCCAGTAGCTCGGGCACGTCTTTTTATAGGCAAGGGACAACGCCTCAGGAACTCAACAGTCCCATAGTAAAACATCTCTTTTCAACGGTCACATTTCAAAAAACCCCGCGGGACCACTTCGAGCGAGGGCAGCGTTCCGGCCATCTCTCGACAAACTTTGGTAACGCCCCCCTCGCTCGATCGTTTACATAGCAGAATCAGCACATGTTGGAGGGAAAGCAAGAGCAAACGAAGATTGGAAGAGCGAAAGCCCCATGACGGAGAAAGCGTATGGAACGAGCGAAGGCCTTGGCGGTTCCCGTCGCAGCCAGGAATGGCGAAGGCCTCCATGACTACCAAAGGTTGGATACATGGAGCACAAACACTACATGTTGTTACCCGCGCGTTATTGTAATGGGGGCCCGTGTAAAACCGCCCCATGCTGCAGGGTCCCACTTGTAAAGCCATTGTGTGGGCAAAGTTGATAGTGTGTCTGTCTGTGGGTGTACTTAATCACGCTGTAATGACCTGCGATAACCCCTAGGAGGGGAATATTCCGAGGATAACGTAGGTAACCAGGGGCATAACCGTATTTGACGGGGTGAAACCGTCCCCTGGTTACCTATAAATGCCCCCGTACAACACCATTGCGGGGGACGAAAAAACAATGTTGCTCTAATACACTTTGTTAGCAGGCATCAAACTGTTTTCGTTCTCCCACTATTTGAGCTAGATTGACCACGTGTCGGCTAGTTTCAATAATGATATTAAAAAAATACATCATTATCTCGTGAAATTTTATGCACTGAAAGAAGGTTTTTAGTAATGTTGGGAACATGAAGGATATTATGTAACGCAGGAGGACGATTGGCAGTATTAAGAGAGAAATGACTAATATGCGTAATTCGCAAACCTGATCCATTGCCGACGTGGACTTATTCTTTGTCGTGGTAGCGTTCACGGACGACAAGATGATCCAGATCACTGGTGATGTGGTCGGTGGCACCGGTGTCGGTGTACCAGTTGATATCAACATTTGAGGCTATGGTGGCGACGTGTGCGGAAGGAGGTTCCTCGGAGTAGGAGTTGTCCATGTGGTACTAGCAGCGTATGGCCGTGTGACCTTCCTTGCCACAAATCTGGTAGATGGGCGCGAAGTAGAGCTAGGCGGGCGACGGTCGTTGGGACATGACGGAGCACCCCCACGAGGTCGCCCACCTCCACGACCTAGGGAGCGCCCGCCACCATGGTCCTTGGACTAGCCACCTCGGCCATCGACAGATGACCCCATCTGAAGATCTGCATGATGTCGTAGTTGATGTGCCTAAAAAGTGATGAGGCGGGCATAGACGTCGTCGAGGGAGATAGAGTCCTTGGTCGTTATAGATGTAATGAAGGGGTCGTAGTCCGAGGGAAGCCCGACTATAAGATATGCCAGCACATCCTCATCACGAAGAGCGGCTGAAAGTCGCCTAGAGGGGGGTGGATAGGCGGAATCTGAAAATTTAAAACTTTAAACACACACTACAAGCCAGGGTTAGCGTTAGAAATGAATTCGAGTCCGAAAGAGAGGGAAAACAAATCAACCAAGAAATAAAGCGGATGAACACAGTGATTTGTTTTATCGAGGTTCGGTTCTAAAGAACTAGTCCCCGTTGAGGTGGTCACAAAGACTGGGTCTCTTTCAACCCTTTCCCTCTCTCAAACGGTCACTTAGACCGAGTGAGCTTTCTTCCTTGATTTCTTGGGTCACTTAGACCCCGCAAGGACCACCACACGATTGGTGTCTCTTGCTTCACTTACAAGGCTTTGAGAATAAGAATGAGAGAAAGAAGAAAGCCAACCAAGCAACAAGAGCAACAAAGAAACACAAGAACGATCCTCTCATAAGTTCTAAAGCACTAGAATTGAATTGGGGACTTTGATTGGATCGGTGGCTTTGATTTGTGTCTTGGAGTGTTGCACTTTGCTCTTGTATTGAATGAAGTGTGATGAATGCTTGGATGGTTGGAGTGGAGGTGGTTGAGGGGTATTTATAGCCCTCAACCACCAAACAACCGTTGGGGTGGGGCTGCTGTCGATGGGCGCACCGGACAGTCCAGTGCGCCACCGGACACTGTCCGATGTGCCAGCCACGTCACCCAACCGTTAGGGTTCGTGCACTGTCGACTGTTGGAGGCTTTGTCTTCTAGTGGCACTGGACAGTCCGGTGCCACACTGGACAGGTACTGTTCACTGTCCGGTGCGCCTCTGGTGACTGCTCTGACTATTGTGCGCACTGTTCTTCACTGTTCACGGAGTCAGCGGCTTTTGCAGTCCACCGTTGCGCGAAGGAGTCATTGCTCCGCTGGTGCACCGGATAGTCCGGTGGCACACCGGACAGTCTATTGAATTATAGCGGAGCACGCCCAGAGAAACCCGAGGGTGGTGAGTTTGGAGTTGTACGGTCCTGGTGCACTGGACACTGTCCGGTGGCACACTCAGTTTCTTGCTCCTTTTGAATTTGAACCCTTTCTTCAATCTTTTATTGGTTTATGCTGAACCTTTATGCACCTGTAGAATATATAATCTAGACCAAACTAGTTAGTCCAATTATTTGTGTTTGGTATTCAACCACCCAAATTATATATAGGAAAAGGTTAAACCCTATTTCCCTTTCAATCTCCCCCTTTTTGGTGATTGATGCCAACACAAACCAAAGCAAATATATAAGTGCAGTATTGAACTAGTTTGCATGAGGTAAGTGCATAGGTTGCTTAGAATTAAACCAATTTATACTTTCACTAGATACACATGGATTGCTTTCTTTTATTTAACATTTTGGACCACGCTTGCACCATATGTTTTGTTTTTGCAAATTCTTTTGGAAAGTCTTTTCAAAATCTTTTTGCAAATAGTCAAAAGTATATGAATATGATTGTAGGAAGCATTTTCAAGATTTGAAATGTTCTCCCCTGTTTCAAATGCTTTTCCTTTGACTTAAACAAAACTCCCCCTGAATGAAATTCTCCTCTTAGTTTTCAAGAGGGTTTTAATAGATACCAATTGGAAATATATTGAGATGCTAGTTTTTGAAAATATACCAATTGAAGGTAAACATACCAATTTGAAATATATCAATTAAAAATTTTCGAAAGGTGGTGGTGCGGTCCTTTTGCTTTGGGCTTAATATTTCTCCCCCTTTGGCATTAATTGCCAAAAACAGAGACTTTGTGATCCCTTATTACTTACGCCTCCATTGGTAAATGAAATATGAGTGAAGATTATACCAATCGAAGAGTGGTGTGGAGTGACGGCGAAGAGTAAATGATACCAATAGAGTGGAGTGGAAGCCTTGTCTTCACTGAAGACTCCATTTCCCTTTCAATCTATGACTTAGCATAGAAATACACTTGAAAAACACATTAGTCGTAGTCATGAAAGAGATATGATCAAAGGTATATAAATGAGCTATGTGTGCAATGTTTCAATCAAAATTCCTAGAATCAAGTATATTTAGCTCATTCCTAAGTTTGCTAAAGGTTTTCTGATCTAAGGGCTTGGTAAAGATATCGGCTAATTGTTCTTTGGTGCTAACATAAGCTATCTCGATATCCCCCCTTTGTTGGTGATCCCTCAAAAAGTGATACCGAATGTCTATGTGCTTAGTGCAGCTGTGTTCAAAGGGATTATCCGCCATGTGGATTGCACTCTCATTGTCACATAGGAGAGGGAGTTTGCTCAATTTGTAGCCATAGTCCTTGAGGGTTTGCCTCATCCAAAGTAATTGTGCACAGCAATGGCCTGCGGCAATGTACTCGACTTCGGCGGTAGAAAGAGCTACTGAGTTTTGTTTCTTTGAAGCCCAAGACACCAGGGATCTTCCCAAAAACTGACAAGTCCCTGATGTGCTCTTCCTATCAATTTTACACCCTGCCCAATCAGCATCTGAATAACCTATTAAATCAAAAGTGGATCCCTTGGGGTACCAAAGTCCAAACTTAGGAGTGTAAACTAAATATCTCATGATTCTTTTTATGGCCCTAAGGTGAACTTCCTTAGGATCGGCTTGGAACCTTGCACACATGCATACGAAAAGCATAATATCTGGTCGAGATGCACAAAAATAGAGTAAAGATCATATCATCGACCGGTATACCTTTTGATATACGGATTTACCTCCCGTGTCGAGGTCGAGGTGCCCATTGGTTCCCATGGGTGTCTTGATGGGCTTGGCATCCTTCATTCCAAACTTGTTAAGTATGTCTTCAATGTACTTTGTTTGGCTGATGAAGGTGCCATCTTGGAGTTGCTTGACTTGAAATCCTAGGAAATACTTCAACTCCCCCATCATAGACATCTGGAATTTTTGTATCATGATCCTACTAAACTCTTCACAAGTAGATTTGTTAGTATACCCAAATATGATATCATCAACATAAATTTGGCAGACAAACTAATCTTTTGCAATAGTTTTGGTAAAGAGTGTAGGATCGGCTTTTCTGACTTTGAAGCCATTAGTGATAAGAAAATCTCTTAGGCATTCATACCATGCTCTTGGGGCTTGCTTGAGCCCATAAAGCGCCTTTGAGAGTTTGTAAACGTGATTAGGGTACTCACTATCTTCAAAGCCAGGAGGTTGCTCAACATAGACCTCTTCCTTGATTGGTCCATTGAGGAAGGCACTTTTCACGTCCATTTTGTAAAGCTTAAAGCCATGGTAAGTAGCATAAGCAAGTAATATGCGAATTGACTCAAGCCTAGCTACGAGTGCATAAGTTTCACCGAAATCCAAACCTTCGACTTGTGAATAACCCTTGGCCACAAGTCGGGCTTTATTCCTTGTCACCACACCATGCTCATCTTGTTTATTGCGGAATACCCACTTGGTTCCTACAACATTTTGGTTAGGACATGGAACTAAATGCCATACCTCATTCCTCGTGAAGTTGTTGAGCTCCTCTTGCATTGCCAACACCCAATTCGAATCTCTTAATGCATCCTCTACCTTGTATGGCTCAATAGAGGAGACAAAAGAGTAATGTTCACAAAAATGAGCAACTCGAGATCTAGTAGTTACCCCCTTATGAATGTCACCGAGAATGGAGTTCACAGGGTGATCTCGTTGAATTGGTTGATGGACGCTTGGGTGTGGCGGTCTTTGACCCTAAATTTCTTGATCATCTTCCTTGTCTTGATCAACTTCATCTCCCCCTTGATCATTGTCCTCCTCTTGAGGTGGCTCATCTTCTTGATCTTCGCTTCATTATTTTGAGCTTGATCCTCATCTTGAGTTGGAGGGGATGCTTGATTGGAAGATGACGGTTGATCTTGTGCTTGGGTGGGCTCTTCGAATTCCTTAGGACACACATCTCCAATGGACATGTTCCTTAGCACGACGCACAGAGCCTCTTCATCATCTAATTCATCAAGATCAACTTGCTCCACTTGGGAGCCATTAGTCTCATCAAACACAATGTCACAAGAAACTTCAACTAATCTAGTGGATTTGTTGAAGACTCTATATGCCCTTGTGTTTGAGTCATATCCTAGTAAAAAGCCTTCTACAACCTTAGGAGCAAATTTGGATTTTCTACCTCTTTTAATAAGAATAAAACATTTGCTACCAAAGACTCTAAAATATGAAACATTGGGATTTTTACCGGTGAGGAGTTCGTATGATGTCTTCATGAGGATTCGGTGAAGATATAACCGGTTGATGGGGTAGTAGGTGGTGTTAATTGCCTCAGCCCAAAACCGGTTCGGAGTCTTGTACTCATCAAGCATGGTCCTTGCCATGTCCAGTAGAGTTCTATTCTTCCTCTCCACTACACCATTTTGTTGAGGTGTGTAGGGAGAAGAGAACTCATGCTTGATTCCCTCATCCTCAAGAAAGCCTTCTATTTGTGAGTTCTTGAACTCCGTCCCATTATCACTTCTTATTTTCTTAATTCTTAATCCGAACTCATTTTGAGCCCGTCTCAAGAATCCCCTTAAGATCTCTTGGGTTTGAGATTTTTCCTGCAAAAAGAATACCCAAGTGAAGCGAGAATAACCATCCACAATTACAAGACAATACTTACTCCCGCCAATGCTTATGTAAGCGATCGGGCCGAATAAATCCATGTGGAGTAGCTTAAGCAGCCTGTCGGTCGTCATGGTGTTCTTGTGTGGATGGTGGGTACCAACTTGCTTTCCTGCTTGACATGCGCTACAAACCCTGTCTTTCTCAAAATGAACATTTGTTAGTCCCAAAGTGTGCTCTCCCTTTAGAAGCTTGTGAAGATTCTTCATCCCAACATGGGCTAGTCAGCGATGCCAGAGCCAACCCATATTAGTCTTAGCAATTAAGCAAGTATCAAGTTCAGGTTTGTTAAAATCAACTAAGTATAGCTGACCCTCTAATACTTCCTTAAATGCTATTGAATCATCACTTCTTCTAAAGAAAGTAACACCTACATATGTAAAAAGACAGTTGTAGCCCATTTTACATAATTGAGAAACAAAAAGCAAATTGTAATCTAGAGAATCTACAAGAAAAACATTGGAAATAGAATGGTCAGGTGATATAGCAATTTTACCAAGTCCTTTGACCAAACCTTGATTTCCATCCCTGAATGTGATAGCTCATTGGGGATCTTCGTTTTTCTCGTAGGAGGAGAACATTCTTTTCTCCCCTGTCATGTGGTTTGTGCACCCGCTATCAATTATCCAACTTGAGCCCCCAGATGCATAAACCTACAAAACAAATTTAGGCCTTGTTCTTAGGTACCCAAACAGTCTTGGGTCCTTTGATGTTAGAAACAAGCACCTTGGGTACCCAAACACAAGTCTTGGAGCCCTTGTGTTTGCCCCCAACATATTTGGCAACTACTTTGCCAGATTTGTTAGTTAAAACATAAGATGCATCAAAAGTCTTAAATGAAATGTTGGGTTCATTTGATGCAGTAGGAGTTTTCTTTTTAGGCAATTTAACATGAGTTGATTGCCTAGAGCTAGAAGCCTCATTGTTATACATAAACGCATGGTGAGAAGCAGAATGAGATTTATTAGCATGAATTCTCCTAATTTTGTGCTCAGGATAATTAGCAGGATATAAAATGTAACCTTCATTATCCTGAACCATGGGAGCTTTGCCCTTAACAAAATTAGACAATATTTTAGGGGCATTAAGCTTGACATTGCTTCCCTGTTGGAAACCAATGCCATCCTTAATGCCAGGGCGTCTCCCACTATAGAGCATGCTTCTAGCAAATTTAAACTTTTCATTTTCAATTTCATGCTCATTGATTTTAGCAGTTAGTTGAGCTATATGATCATTTTGTTCTTTAATTACAGCAAGGTGATCATGAATAGCTTCTACATTAACATCTCTACATCTAGTACAAATAGAAACATGATCAACAGTAGATGTAGAGGGTTTGCAAACATTTAATTCATCTATCTTAGATTTTAGCATAGCATATTCATCTCTAAGATAGGAAATAGAATCATTACAAACATTCAACTCTTTAACCTTGGAAATTAAACTAGCATTTTCAGTTCTAAGGCTAGAAATTGATTCATTCAATTTATCAATCTTAGCATTTAAAATAGCATTCTCATTTCTAAGATTGGTAATTGAATCATGGCACATGCTAAGCTCTTTAGTCAAGTTTTCATTTTTCTTTACTTCCTGAGCATAAGCATTTTTTTACTTTAACATGCTTCTTGTTTTCCTTAATAAGGAATTCCTCTTGGCTATCCAAGAGTTCATCCTTCTCATGAATAGCCCCTATTAATTCATTAAATTTTTCCTTTTGTTGCATGTCAAGGTTGGCAAAAAGGGTAGGCAGATTATCTTCATCATCACTAGAACTACCCTCATCACTAGATGTAGTATATTTGGGTGTGGTTCTGATTGTACCTTCTTTCTTTTGCCATCCTTTGCCATAAAGCACTTGTGGCCGACGTTGGGGAAGAGGAGGCCCTTGTTGACGGCGATGTTGGCGGCATCCTCGTCGAAGGAGGAGTCGGTGGAGCTCTCGTCGGAGTCCCATTCCCGACATATATGGGCATCGCCGCCCTTCTTCTTGTAGTACCTCTTATTCTCCTTCTTCTTCCCCCTCTTGTCGTTGTCCCTGTCACTATCACTAGACATTGGGCATTTAGCGATAAAATGACCGGGCTTACCACACTTGTAGCACACCCTCTTGGAGCGAGGTTTGTAATCCTTCCCCCTCCTTTGCTTGAGGATTTGACAGAAGCTCTTGATGATGAGCGCAATCTTCTCGTTGTCGAGCTTGGAGGCGTCGATGGGGAGCCTACTTGACGTAGACTCTTCTTTCTTCTCTTCCATCGCTTTGAATGCGACAGGTTGCACCTCGGGTGTGGAGGTGCCTCCTTGCTCCAAGTCGACGATGTGTTTGGAGCCTTTGATTATCCACTCAAAGCTCACAAATTTTCCTATCACTTCCTCGGGAGACATTAGTTTGTAGGATCACCACGTACTAATTTAACTTGAGTGGTATTACAAAATACGAGGGATCTTAGAATAACCTTGACCATTTCATGGTCATCCCATTTTGTGCTCCCGAGGTTGCGCACTTGGTTGACCAAGGTCTTGAGCCGGTTGTACATCGCTTGTGGCTCCACTCCTTGGTTGAGGACGAATCGACCGAGCTCCCCCCTCGATCGTCTCCCGCTCGGTGATATTGGTCACCTCATCTCCCTCGTGCGTGGTCTTTAGAACATCCTGAAAGGGAATTAGGCTTACACCTAGTTCCTAAATAATTTTGGTGGTTGAATTGCCCAACACAAATAATTGGACTAACTAGTTTACTCTAGTGTATAAGTTATATAGGTGCCAAAGGTTCACACTTAGCCAATAAAAAGACCAAGAATTTGGTTCAACAAAGGAGCAAAGGGATAACCAAAGTGTGCCCTGGTCTGGCGCACCGGACTGTCTGGTGTGCCACCGGATAGTGTCCGGTGCACCACCGGACAGTGTCCGGTGCACCAGGGGACTTCACGCTGAACTCCTCACCTTCGGGAAAATCCAGAGGCGCTCCGCTATAATTCACCGGACTGTCCGGTGTACACCGGACAGTGTCCAGTGCCCCAGGGAAGAGCGGCTCTGGAACTCGCCAGCTTCGGGAATTTGCTCCGCTATAATTCACCGGACATGTCCGGTGTACACCGGACTGTCCAGTGAGCCAGCGGAGCAACAGCTACTTCGCGCCAACGGTCACCTGCAGGGGCATTTAATGCGCACCAGAAGCGCGCAGAAGTCAGGCACGCGCGAGACGGTGCACCGTACAATCTACAGTACTTGTCCGGTGTACACCGGACAGCCAGGCGGGCCCAGAAGTCAGAAGCTCCAACGGTCGAATCCCAAAGGCCTGGCGACGTGGCTGGCACATCGGACATGTCCGGTGTGCACCGAACTGTCCGGTGCACCATACGACAGTCAGCCACCACCAAACGACTAGTGTGTTGGTTGGGGCTATAAATACCCCCAACCACCCCACATTCAAGTCATCCAAGTTTTCCCACTTCAACTACTTACAAGAGCTCTAGCATTCAATTCTAGACACACCCAAGTGATCAAATCCTCTCCAAACTCCACACAACGCCCTAGTGATTAGTGAGAGAGATTTGCTTGTGTTCTTTCGAGCTCTTGCGCTTGGATTGCTTTCTTCTTTCTTGATTCTTTCGTGCAATCAAACTCACTTGTAAATGAGGCAAGAGACACCAATCTTGTGGTGGTCCTTGTGGGAACTTTGTGTTCCAAGTGATTAAGAAGAAAAGCTCACTCGGTCCGAGGGACCGTTTGAGAGAGGGAAAGGGTTGAAAGAGACCCGATCTTTGTGACCACCTCAACGGGGAGTAGGTTTGCGAGAACTGAACCTCGGTAAAACAAATCCACGTATCTCACTCCTTATTCGCTTGCGATTTGTTTTGCACCCTCTCTCGCGGACTCAATTATATTTCTAACGCTAACCCGGCTTGTAGTTGTGATTATTTTTGAGAATTTCAGTTTCGCCCTATTCACCCCCCTCTAGGCGACTTTCAATTGGTATCAGAGCCCGGTGCTTCATTAGAGCCTAACCGCTCGAAGTGATGTCGGGAGATCATGCCAAGAAGGAGATGGAGACCGGCGAAAAGCCCACTACAAGCAACGAGAAAGCTCTATCAGGAGAGTCCCGCAATAAGGAGAAGAAGAAGGAGAAGAAGAAGGAGAAGAAGACTTCTTCTCACAAGTCGCATCGGAGTGGCGACAAAATAAAGAAGATGAGGAAGGTAGTCTACTACGAGACCGACACCTCATCACCATCTACCTCCGGCTCCGACGCGCCCTCCATAACTTCTAAGCGCCATGAGCGCAAGAAGTTTAGTAAGATCCCCTTACATTATCCTCGTACTTCTAGACATACTCCATTACTTTCCGTTCCATTAGGCAAACCGCCAACCTTTGACGGTGAAGATTATGCTAGGTGGAGTGATTTAATGAAATTTCATCTAACCTCACTCCACAAAAGTATATGGAATGTTGTTCAGTTTGGAGCATAGGTACCATCCGTAGGGGATGAGGATTATGATGAGGACGAGGTGGCCCAAATCGAGCACTTCAACTCCCAAGCCACAACCATACTCCTCGCCTCTCTAAGTAGGGAGGAGTACAACAAGGTGCAAGGACTAAAAAGCGCCAAGGAAGTTTGGGACATGCTCAAGACGGCGCACGAGGGTGATGAACTCACCAAGATCACCAAGCGGGAAACGATCGAGGGGGAGCTCGGTCGCTTCCGTCTTCGCCAAGGGGAGGAGCCACAAGATATGTACAACCGGCTCAAGACCTTGGTGAATCAAGTGCGCAACCTCGGATCAAAAAGTGGGATGACCACGAGGTGGTTAAGGTTATTCTGAGATCTCTCATTTTCCTTAACCCTACTCAAGTACAATTAATTCATGGTAATCCAAGATATACACTAATGACTCCCGAGGAAGTAATCGGGAATTTTGTGAGCTTTGAATTTATGATCAAGGGCTCACGAAAGATCAACGAGCTTGACGATCCTTCTACGTCCGAAGCTCAACTAGTTGCATTTAAGGCGACGGAGGAGAAGAAGGAGGAGTCTACACCAAGTAGACAACCAATCGACGCCTCCAAGCTCGACAATGAGGAAATGGCGCTCGCCATCAAGAGCTTCCACCAAATCCTCAAACAAAGGAGGGGGAAGGACTACAAACCTCGCTCCAAGAAAGTGTGTTACAAATGTGGTAAGCCCGGTCATTTTATTTCAAAATGTCCTATATCTAGTGACAGTGACAGGGGCGACGACAAGAAGGGGAGAAGAAAAGAGAAGAAGAGATACTACAAGAAGAAGGGCGGCGATGCCCATGTTTGTCGGGAGTGGGTGTTGGGGACTTGTTCTCAAATGCTATGAGTTAAGAACAAGGTAACACAAAGAATGTTAAACGATAAAGTCCTTCGTCCTTTGAAGCATTATTTCCCTTAGGATATAACGATCTTCGGACGAAGGTCATGAAGGACGAACCTTCATCATCACAGTATACATTAATGAAAGACGAAGCATATGAAACATAAAAGATAGCATGAATAATCATATAACATTATCCATTTAACTTTATTATATCATCATAGAGAAATAGAAACAATATCGAATTATAAATGTACCTTCGGCTTGGAAGGAGATGAAAATACAAGCGTGACGCAAAAGCAAACGCCAAGTCAACGTGAACAGTACGGGGGTACTGTTCACCTATTTATAGGCACGGGGTACGACCCATACAAAATTACATACATGCCCTTTACATTTGGTGATAATTCTATAGCACTCTATCGAGGTCTAAATGGCCTTTTCATCTTTAAGTCGGTTCCCTTTTCTGCGAACATGCCGAAGCTTTCCTGCTTGACAGCTTTGGCGCTGTGTCAACCTTTGTATCTTTTGAGCTTCTCCCTTGAAGACCTTCGGCGACGAAGCATAGACCCAACAGTAGCCCCTTTCGCGGTGCTAGATCGTTTTTCGTAACGAGCTTGATCCGTGAAAAAAAGTCTCTTAAGCTTCGGGGAGCCGAAGGTCCAAAAAACACCTTCCCTGAGCTCGTTGCCGAGAAACGATTTAATTTCCCAGCACGTAGCGGTCCCACCTTGCAGAGTTTACTGTTTGTCCCTGCGGTCCACTGCGCAGCGAGCGCAAGCGGGTGTGCGCCTGGTGTAAAAACTCTGGCGCTTCGCCTTCTTACCTGCAGCACTATATAAACAGACGAGTAGGTGTGAAGTTACCACAGCATTCATTGCTATTTGCACTGTTTTCCTGCCAAAATTTTTAACCATCACCGAAGCTTGTCTGTTAGAACCGAACGAAGCTGCAGTTTGAAACCTGCTTCGGAGGAAGAAAATTTTAAAGTTTCACAAGTTCATAATTGAATGGCCAGAGTCCGCTCTACCGCCAGGGTTGAGCGCGAGGGAGAAGAAACTGAAGCTTCGGAGACTCTCCCCATCTCCGAAGCCATGCAACGATCGGGTCTAGTGACTTCGGGAAAGATCCCTCATGATGATACAGAACAAGCAATCGCTGAAGGAGAGGAAGAAGATATTGAGGAAACTGATTCCGAAGATGATTACCGCATTGCCATGCCAAGCAAGCCGAGCCACTTGGACTTCGGAAAATCTACTGTTTCGAAGACTGATCTATCCAAGATGGTAAAATCGGGCTTTTTCACTGAAAATCAGAAGAATCTGTTGCGCTTCGGTGTAGAAGAGACTACCCCGAAGCCAGAGAAGGATGAGATTGTTATTTTTAAAAGTTTTCTAAAGGCTGGATTAAGGTTCCCCCTACATGGGATTATTGGAGAGGTACTGAAGAGGTTCGGTATCTATTTTCATCAGCTGACCCCTAACGCTATCGTTAGGCTTATTGTTTATATCTGGGCACTCCGAAGCCAAGCAGTGGAACCATTTGCAGACAGCTTCTGCCGGGTTCACGAGCTACATTATCAAACAAAGGCTAGAAAAGATGGATTGCACGATAATTTTGGTTGCTATAACTTTGCATATCGGAAAACTACAAAGTTCCCTGTAATTAGCTACCGAAGCAAGTGGGCAGCAGGCTGGAAATCAGAGTGGTTCTATGTCAAGGTTGATGACGACAAGGAAAAGCTTGTACAAAGCCCGCTGGAATTAATCTTCGGAGAAACCCGACCTCGCTGCAATATGACACCCGAAGGTCCAACACAACAAGCAATGAGTGAATTCAGAATTATTGCAGAGCATATCAGCACAAGGGACCTGGTTCAAGAGTTTTTAGCATTCAAAGTTTTTCCCAGTTTGAGAGAATGGGAAATGCCGAAGCTACAGGGGGAAAAGAAAGAAGGTGAACTCGTACGTTTACCTTACTATTTCAAGTTTAAAAAGTACTTTAAAGCACCTTGCCAAGAGTGGCTAGATACGATTGAAGCAATGTGTAATGAAATACTTGGCAATTATTCCAAAAAAGAAGATCAATTGATGACTGCAGCCTTCGGCACTCGTCCGAAATGAAGGCTAAATCGAGTGTTGGACGCCTTGGGTTTCGAATACCCAGACTACGAAAATCTGAACAAAGGTGCCGGAGGCCAAAAAAGGAAAAGGGTAACTGAAGCCTTAGATGAAGGTGAAAAAGAGCCAGTAACGAAGAAAATTCCGAAGAAAAGGAAAACTTCTTCTCCGAAGCAACAAATATCCGAAGCAGAAGAAACTCCCGCATCACCTTCTGCTGCTGTTGTTGAGGAAATTCTGAAGGTAATGACTGAATCCTTACCTGCGAAGCTAAGTCCACTGGGTCCTCAACTGACAAAGTTTTTTCAGAAGGACAAGGAGCCCGAGAAATCGAAGAAAACAATCAAGGCAAGGAAACAAAGAATCATTACCGTGACAGAGGTAATTGACAAAACGCCGCCAAGAGCTTCGGCCCAAAAAACACGAGCAGCTGCAGAGGGGGCAGATATTGAAATTGCACCTTCGGAGGCCGCAGCCGCCGAAGTTACCTCAGCTGAAGATTTGAATTTAGAGAGCACAATTGAACATATTGACCAAATGCTGCTAGACATGGCTGCAGAAGAAGCTGCCACTGCTGCCGAAGAGACTGTGACCGCAGCGTCAAAGAAAGGAAAAGAAATTGCTTATGAAGCTTCAGAAAACGAAGCCTTCGCGTTCCAAAACTTAGTTGGAGAACATCTAACAAAAGCTGAAATAGAAGAGCTTAAAGAGTATGCCCAATCCTGTGGATACAAACCTGGGGCACTCCTCTTCGGAGGCGTTGATGACGAGAAATTAGAGTGTATTCGGGACCAAACAGGGGCCAAAGTTATCAGTACTCTGTCCAAGAGTATTGGATTCCCGAAGCTAGAAACAGACATCAGCCGCTACCGACGACAACATGTCGTTGGTAGTTTATTTTACTCCAACTTCAAGGTGAATGACTTGTCCCTTAACTTTTATTGCTTCTAATAAAAACATGTCTGACGAAGGTTGTGTTTATGTAGAGCATGCTATTGAGCAAAGCCTTGCAAATGCAGCAAGATCTTGAAGATAAAAAGCATGAAGTTATAATTGGAAATTTGGAAAACAAAATAAAGGAGCAATCAGATGCTTTTGAGAAAAAGAACTTTGAGCTCCAGGCAGCCGAAGGTTTACTGGCGGAAGCTGAAGCAAAAATATCAGAACTGAACACAAAGCTTCTCCGCCAGTCTGAGCAGTTCGAACGGGAAAAACAAGATCTCAATGCAAAACTTGAAGCCGAAGCTCAGCAAAATTCGGATTTGAGAAAACTACTGACAAATCTTCAAGAAAAATGCCTGGAATTTAGCAACAAGTGCATTCAACGACTAAGAAAGATTTTTTACTCGGTTGGAGCCAGTAGTGGAAAATTTACCCCCTCAGCTGAAGATCTGCCAAAAACCTTCGAACATATTGAGGGGGAGATTGACGAGCTCGACGAAGTCATAGCTGGGCATGGTGACTTCTTTGCCTGGGTGGCTTCTCGAGGCACTGCTGCGGCTTTCCTGAAGGCTGGCTGCGAGCATGGAAGGATTGTGAATAGGCCAAATTTCACTTTGTCGCCATCAATCCTGGACGACATTCCTGATCTTGCCCGAAGTATCTCGAATAGATTCATAAAAATGATATGGACAAAAGGTGGGCGAGAAAAGGTAGGAGACGAAGCTCGTAGCCACCTTGAACCAGTAAGAAACCATACCTTGTGTTTACCTTTTCTTGTAAGCTCGATTTTGACTTACAACGATCTTATTCATGTAGGATGACGAAGCCGAAGCTAATGATCAAAAATAACGCCGAAGCCGAAGCTCCTTGGAGATTTAGATAGTAGACTGCAGACAGTACTTGAAAAAACTTTTGAGATAACTTTTGTAAATGTAAACAAAAACTTGTTTTTAATGTATGCTGTTCATACCTTGTAATATATCCTTAACCTTTCACTGATGTATGAGAAATGCTTTGATGTGGACGAAATTTCCTTTTTTGAGCCGAAGGCGAAAAAAACACCTTCCCTTCTTTTCGTACGCAACGAAGCATAGAAAACAACATTTTCCTTTTTCCCGAAGCTCTTCCTTCATAGAAAACAACATTTTCCTTTTTCCCGAAGCTCTTCCTTCATAAAAAACAACATTTTCCCTTCTTCTTTGTGCACGAAGCTCTTTTTTCCCTTTCTTTTTTCTCTTCTTGCCGAAGCAACCATTTTATACGATGAAGATGATTATCCTACATATGCCTAGATGAATGTTTATGAATGCAAATGCGATGATGTAATGTGATGTGCAAATGAATGGCCAAACACGTATCCGAAGCCATATTCATAGCCATTATTTTCTTAAAAACAATCACACCTCAGCTCTGCATTCCCTTAGGAACGACTTTGGAGCTTCTTCGCCTTTACTTTTGGCGGAATCAGCGTTGACTTTTCGCTGTAAGCTCTGCATTCCCTTAGGAACGTCTTTGGAGCTTCTTCGCCTTTACTTTTGGCGGAATCAGCGTTGACTTTTCGCTGTAAGCTCTGCATTCCCTTAGGAACGTCTTTGGAGCTTCGTTTTTTCTTTTTGGCACTCGATGGTGCATTCTCAGCTTTTACATTTACATTCTTTGGGGGATTTTTCTCTTATAGAACTAAAAAAGAAAATTACACGTGATGGCCCCATTAAAAACCTTTCTCCCCCTTCGGAAAGGAAAAGGGTGCCATGCAAGAAGAAATAAAAAATAAAAAATATGAAAAATTACATCGAATTATACATAATATCGCCGAAGCTCATCCGCATTCCAAGATCTAGGAATGTCATTGCCGTCCATATCTTTCAATCTGTATGAACCGGGTCTTGACGAAGATGCTACTAAGAAAGGCCTGTCCCATTTCAACTGCAATTTGCCCACTGTTTCCGGGTTGGCCACCCTCCGAAGCACCAAGTGCCCTGGCTCAATATTTTTTAGCCGAACCTTTCTATCCCGCCATTTAACTGTTTCAGCTTGATACTTATTGATATTCTCCACGGCTTGCAGCCTGATCCCTTCTAAAGCATCTTTTTCTATAGAATAAGCAGCTTCGGAATCTGATTCTGCCGAAGCTACTATCCTTATTGATCCGGTTTTAGCTTCCTCTGGAGTTATTGCTTCGTCACCGAATAACAACTTGAATGGAGTGAAGCCTGTAGACCTTGATGTTGTCGTGTTGTGGCTCCACACCACTTTGGTTAACTGATCTGGCCATTTTCCTCTGGGTTGATTGAAGATTAACTTCATTATTCCTGTCATTATAATGTCGTTGGCTCTTTCAACGAGTCCATTTGACTCCGGGTGCCTAACTGATGCAAAATGGATCTTCGTACCAATTTGGTCACAGAAATCCCTGAAAGCTTCGGAGTCAAACTGTGTCCCATTGTCCACAGTGATGGCCTTTGGCACCCCGAAACGACAAACAATATTCTGCCAGAAAAACTTTTGGACGGTGGCCGAAGTTATTGTTGCTAAAGGCTTCACCTCAATCCATTTAGAAAAATATTCCACAGCTACTACAACATACCTCAGGTTCCCTTGGGCCGGTGGTAACGGACCTAACAAGTCAAGGCCCCACCTTTGCAATGGCCAAGTGGGTTGTATGAGCTGTGTTAGGGACGAAGGTTGTTTTTGATCTCTTGCACATTTCTGACAACCTTCGCACTTTTGAACCAATTCTGCTGCATCCGAAGCTGCCTTCGGCCAATAAAACCCTTGACGGAAAATTTTTCCGAGTAGCGGCCTAGATCCGATGTGAGATCCACACAGGCCTGCATGTATTTCTTTCATTAACTCTATACCTTCGGTTCTGGATAAGCATTTGAGCAGCGGAGCACAAACTCCATGTTTGTACAACTCCCCTTCTATCATGACATATGGACGAGCTCTTGCTTCTATCCTCTTGTTATAAGCTTCGTCATCTGAAGGAAATTTACCCTGAAGGTAAGAGATGATCTCGGTTCTCCAATCTTCGCTAAAAACAGGAGATATATTAAGAACTGCTCTTTCAAGAAGTTCCACCGAAGGTGCTTTTATTGTTTCGAAGAACACATCCGAAGGTAAAGGCAGCCCCTGTGCTGCTGACTTAGCTAGCAGATCAGCATGCTCATTTTGTCCTCGAGGAATATTCTTGACAGAAAACCCTTCGAAGGAAGCTTCGACTCTTCGAACCATATCTAGATATTTTTCAAGCTTCGGATCCTTAGCCTTACAACTTTTGTCAATATGACCCGAAACAACCTGGGAATCAGTTTTAAGTATGGCCCTTCTGATTCCCATTGCTTTTAACTTCCGAAGACCTAGAACCAATGCTTCGTACTCAGCAATGTTATTTGTGCAATTAAAATCAAGTTTTGCCGCATAACAAATTTTGACTTTGGAAGGTGAAACCAACACAGCAGCCGCTCCTGCTCCGAAGGTTCCCCAAGATCCATCACAAAACACTGTCCAGGCTTCGTTGTCTTTATTCGTTTCCTCCTCCTGAGCCCCTGGCGTCCAATTAGCAATAAAGTCTGCCAGCGCCTGTGACTGAATCGAAGATCTATGAACATATTCAATACAAAATTCATTGAGCTCTGCAGCCCATTTTCCAATCCTTCCAGTAGCTTCTCGATTCCTCATAATATCCTTCAGAGGTTGTGATGAAGGAACAATTATGTTGTAAGCTTGGAAATAGTGTCGAAGCTTCCTGGAGGCCATCAAGACAGCATACAATACCTTCTCCAGTTCTGTATAATTTTTCTTTGACAAACTAAGAACCTCAGATACAAAATATATTGGGGCCTGTCTCTTGACTTGACCATCAAGCTTCTCCTGGACAAGCGCTGCACTTACCGCTGAGTGCGAAGCTGCCACATATAATAACAAAGGAGCCCCTGGCATTGGTGGAGTCAATGTTGTTAGATCTATTAAATACTGTTTTAGCTCTTCAAAGGCCTTCTGTTGGATTGGTCCCCATTGAAAGACTTCGGCTGACTTCAGCACTTCGAAGAATGGTAAGTTTCTCTCTGCTGATCTGGATATGAATCTATTGAGAGATGCCAATCTTCCTGTCAATCTTTGAGCCCCCTTCTTTGTAGTTGGTGGCTCCATCCGAAGTATAGCTTCAATTTTACTTGGATTAGCTTCAATCCCCTTTGTTGAAACCAAGCATCCAAGAAATTTCCCCTTCTTCACTCCGAAGACGCATTTTTCTGGATTTAACTTCAAGCCAGCTTGCCTGAAACTGGCGAAGGTCTCCTGCAGATCAGCAATATGATTCTCCTGCTTCGTGCTTTTGACAATGATGTCATCAACATAAGTTAGCACGTTTCTGCCTATTTGAGATTGGAGAACCTTCGCAGTCATTCGGCTGAAACTTCCTCCAGCGTTTTTGAGCCCCTCAGGCATCCGAAGATAGCAATATGTGCCACTTGGAGTTATGAAGCTAGTCTTCGGCTCATCTTCCTTCTTCATCCAAATTTGGTGATAGCCTGAATAACAGTCTAACAGACTCATGAGCTCTGAAGAAGCTGCTGCATCAACTAAAGAATCTATCCTTGGTAGTGGGAATTCATCCTTCGGGCAAGCTTTGTTAAGATCTGTAAAATCGATGCACATTCGCCACTTGCCATTGGCCTTTTTTACCATAACAGTGTTAGCTAGCCATTCTGGGTACTTCACTTCTCTGATAACTCCTGCACTAAGGAGTCTTTTGACTTCGTTGCGAGCACCTTCGGCCTTATCATCTGACATTTTCCGAAGCCTTTGCTTTCTGGGTCTGAAGGATGGATCGACATTGAGTGAGTGCTCGATAACATCTCTATTAACTCCGCAGAGATCATTGGCTGACCATGCAAAAACATCCTTGTTATTGAACAAAAACCTTATCAAGGTTTTCTCCTGCTCTTCGGATAACTGAGAGCCTAACAGCACCTTCTGCTCTGCTATGTCCTCACATAAGAGCATAGGCTTCGGCTGGTCTGCTGAAGCTGCTTTCTCCCTTCTGAATTTGTACTGTTCAGAAGCTTCAGCTCCATCTATGTTATGGATTGCTTTTGAGTCAGTCCAATTACCTTCGGCCTTTCTTGCAGCTTCCTGACTTCCATGGATAGCGATGGGTCCCTGATCCGAAGGTATCTTCATGCAAAGATAGGCAGGATGAAGAATTGCTTCGAAAGCATTGAGGGTGCCACGACCAATAATTGCATTGTAAGGGTATTCCATGTCAACAATGTCAAACACAACTTGCTCAGTTCTAGTGTTGTTGATGAACCCGAAGGTCACTGACATGGTGATCTTGCCCAATGCTACAATCTGTCTTCCTCCGAAGCCACAGAGAGGATGTGTAGCATCATGAATCTTATCTTCTGGCTCTTGCATTTGTCTGAAGGCCTTAGCAAATATGATGTCAGCTGCACTGCCTGTGTCAACCAAGACATTGTGGACCAGAAATCCTTTGATAACACAAGAGATAACCATGGTATCGTTGTGTGGGTAATCTTTGAGCTGAAGGTCCTCTTGGGAGAAGGTAATAGGAATGTGAGACCATCTTGACTTGATGAAGGGTCCTTGCACCCCAACATGCTGTACCCTTCTCTGTGCTTCCTTCTTCTGTTTCTTGTTAGCTGGCTCTGAGGACGAGCCACCTGTGATCGGGAGCACCAGCTTCGGGTCCGAAGCAGCTCCAGCTTGGTCGTTGAACGAAGCCATCAGCTCAAAAAGTGGAAGTGAGTTCACCCACGGTGGGCGCCAATGTTGGGGACTTGTTCTCAAATGCTATGAGTTAAGAACAAGGCAACACAAAGAATGTTAAACGATAAAGTCCTTCGTCCTTTGAAGCATTATTTCCCTTAGGATATAACGATCTTCGGACGAAGGTCATGAAGGACGAACCTTCATCATCACAGTATACATTAATGAAAGACGAAGCATATGAAACATAAAAGATAGCATGAATAATCATATAACATTATCCATTTAACTTTATTATATCATCATAGAGAAATAGAAACAATATCGAATTATAAATGTACCTTCGGCTTGGAAGGAGATGAAAATACAAGCGTGACGCAAAAGCAAACGCCAAGTCAACGTGAACAGTACGGGGGTACTGTTCACCTATTTATAGGCACGGGGTACGACCCATACAAAATTACATGCATGCCCTTTACATTTGGTGATAATTCTATAGCACTCTATCGAGGTCTAAATGGCCTTTTCATCTTTAAGTCAGTTCCCTTTTCTGCGAACATGCCGAAGCTTTCCTGCTTGACAGCTTCGGCGCTGTGTCAACCTTTGTATCTTTTGAGCTTCTCCCTTGAAGACCTTCGGCGACGAAGCATAGACCCAACAGTGGGACTCCGACGAAAGCTCTAGCGACTCCTCCGACGACGAGGACGCCGCCAACATCGCTGTCACCAAGGGACTTCTCTTCCCCAATGTCGGCCACAAGTGCCTCATGGCAAAGGACGGCAAAAAGAAGAAGGTTAAATCTAAATCCTCCACTAGATATGAATCCTCTAGTGATGAAAATGCTAGTGATGAGGAAGATAACTTGCGCACTCTTTTTGCCAACTTAAACATGCAACAAAAGGAGAAATTAAATGAATTAATTAGTGCCATCCATGAGAAGGATGATCTCTTGGACTCCCAAGAGGACTTCCTAATCAAGGAAAACAAAAAGCATGTTAAAATTAAAAATGCTTATGCTCTAGAAGTTGAAAAATGTGAAAATTATCTAGTGAGATAAGCGCTTGCCATGAGACAATCGACAACCTTAGAAATGAAAATGCTAATTTATTAGCTAAGGTTGATTCAAATGTTTGTGATATTTCAATTCCCAATCTTAAGAATAATAATGATGATTTGCTTGCTAAGATTGAAGAATTGAACATATCTCTTGCTAGCCTTAGGATTGAGAATGAAAAATTGCTTGCTAAGGCTAAGGATATTGATGTTTGCAATGCTACTATTTCCGACCTTAGAACTAAAAATGATATATTGCATGCTAAGGTTGTAGAATTAAAATATTGCAAATCCTCTACATCTACCGTTGAGCACACTTCTATTTGTATTAGATGTAGAGATGTTGATGTTAATGCTATTCATGATCACATGACTTTAATTAAACAACAAAATGATCATATAGCAAAACTAGATGCTAAGATTGCCGAGCATAACTTAGAAAATGAAAAATTTAAATTTGCTAGAAGTATGCTCTATAGTGGGAGACGCCCTGGCATCAAGGATGGCATTGGCTTCCAACAAGGAGGCAATGTCAAACTTAATGCCCCTCCTAAGAAATTGTCCAACTTTGTTAAGGGCAAGGCTCCCATGCCTCAGGATAATGAAGGTTACATTTTATACCCTGTCGGTTATCCCGAGGACAAAATTAGGAGAATTCATTATAGGAAGTCTCACTCTGGCCCTAACCATGCTTTCATGTATAAGGGTGAGACATCTAGCTCTAGGCAACCAACCCGTGCTAAGTTGCCTAAGAAGAAAACTCCTAGTGCATCAAATGACCATGACATCTCATTTAAAACTTTTGATGCATCTTATGTTTTAACTAACAAATCCGGCAAGGTAGTTGCCAAATATGTTGGGGGCAAGCACAAGGGGTCAAAGACTTGTGTTTGGGTACCCAAAGTTCTTGTTTCTAATGCCAAAGGACCCAAAACCATTTGGGTACCTAAAGTCAAGAACTAAACATGTTTTGTAGGTTTATGCATCCGGGGGCTCAAGTTGGATTATCGACAGCGGGTGCACAAACCACATGACAGGGGAGAAGAAGATGTTCTCCTCCTACGAGAAAAACCAGGATCCCCAACGAGCTATCACATTCGGGGATGGAAACCAAGTTTTGGTCAAGGGTTTGGGTAAAATTGCTATATCTCCTGACCATTCTATTTCCAATGTTTTTCTTGTAGATTCATTAGATTACAATTTGCTTTCTGTATCTCAATTATGCAAAATGGGCTACAACTGTTTATTCACTGATGTAGGTGTCACTGTCTTTAGAAGAAGTGATGATTCAATAGCATTTAAGGGAGTGTTAGAGGGTCAGCTATACTTAGTGAATTTTGATAGAGCTGAACTCGACACTCGCTTAATTGCTAAGACTAACATGGGCTGGCTCTGGCATCGCCGACTAGCACATGTTGGGATGAAGAATCTTCATAAGCTCCTAAAGGGAGAACACATTTTAGGATTAACCAATGTTCATTTTGAGAAAGACAGGGTTTGTAGCGCATGCCAAGCAGGAAAGCAAGTTGGTGCCCATCATCCACACAAGAACATCATGATGACCGACAGGCCACTGGAGCCCCTACACATGGATCTATTCGGCCCGATTGCTTACATAAGCATCGGCGGGAGTAAGTACTGTCTAGTTATTATGGATGATTATTCTCGCTTCACTTGGGTGTTCTTTTTGCAGGAAAAATCTCATACCCAAGAGACCTTAAAGGGATTTTTGAGACGGGCTCAAAACGAGTTCGGCTTAAGGATCAAGAAAATTAGAAGCGACAACGGGACGGAGTTCAAGAACTCACAAATTGAAGGCTTCCTTGAGGAGGAGGGCATCAAGCATGAGTTCTCTTCTCCCTACACCCCACAACAAAATGGTGTAGTGGAGAGGAAAAATAGAACTCTATTGGACATGGCAAGAACCATGCTTGATGAGTACAAGACTTCGGATCGGTTTTGGGCCGAGGCGGTCAACACCGCCTGCTACGCCATCAACCGGTTGTATTTACACCGAATCCTCAAGAAGACATCATATGAACTCCTAACTGGTAAAAAGCCCAATATTTCATATTTTAGAGTCTTTGGTAGCAAATGATTTATACTTGTTAAAAGAGGCAGAAAATCTAAATTTGCTCCTAAGACTGTAGAAGGCTTTTTACTAGGATATGATTCAAACACAAGGGCATATAGAGTCTTTAACAAGTCCTCTGGACAAGTTGAAGTTTCTTGTGACGTTGTGTTTGATGAGACTAACGGCTCTCAAGTAGAGCAAGTTGATCTTGATGAGATAGGTATTGAAGAGGCTCCGTGCATCGCGCTAAGGAACATGTCCATTGGGGATGTGTGTCCTAAGGAATCCGAAGAGCCTCCAAATGCACAATATCAACCATCCTCCTCCACGCAAGCATCCCCACCAACTCAAAATGAGGATGAAGCTCAAGTAGATGAAGTAGAAGATCAAGCAAATGAGCCACCTCAAGATGACGACAATGATCAAGGGGGAGATGCAAATGATCAAGACAAGGATGATGAAGAACAAAGACCGCCACACCCAAGAGTCCACCAAGCAATTCAACGAGATCACCCCGTCGACACCATCCTCGGCGACATTCATAAGGGGGTAACCACTAGATCTCGGGTTGCACATTTTTGTGAGCATTACTCTTTTGTTTCCTCTATTGAGCCACACAAGATAGAGGAAGCACTTCAAGATTCGGATTGGGTGGTGGCGATGCAAGAGGAGCTCAACAACTTCACTAGGAATGAGGTATGGCATTTGGTTCCACGTCCTAATCAAAATGTTGTAGGAACCAAATGGGTCTTTCGTAACAAGCAAGATGAGCATGGTGTGGTGACAAGGAACAAAGCCCGACTTGTGGCCAAGGGATACTCCCAAGTCAAAGGTTTGGATTTCGGTGAAACCTATGCACCCGTAGCTAGGCTTGAGTCAATTCGTATTTTATTGGCCTATGCTACTTACCATGGCTTTAAGCTGTATCAAATGGACGTGAAAAGTACCTTCCTCAATGGACCAATCAAGGAAGAAGTCTATGTTGAGCAACCTCCTGGCTTTGAAGATAGTGAGTACCCTAACCATGTCTATAAACTCTCTAAGGCGCTCTATGGGCTCAAGCAAGCCCCAAGAGCATGGTATGAATGCCTTAGGGACTTCCTTATCACTAAAGGATTCAAAGTTGGAAAAGCCGATCCTACTTTATTCACTAAAACTCTTGAAAATGACTTGTTTGTATGCCAAATTTATGTTGATGATATTATATTTGGGTCTACTAACGAGTCTACATGTGAAGAATTTAGTAGGATCATGACACAAAAATTCGAGATGTCTATGATGGGGGAGTTGAAGTATTTCTTAGGATTTCAAGTGAAGCAACTCCAAGAAGGCACCTTCCTAAGCCAAACGAAGTATACTATGGATATTCTAACCAAGTTTGGAATGAAGGATGCCAAACCCATCAAGACACCCATGGGAACCAATGGGCATCTCGACCTCGACGAAGGAGGTAAATCCGTCGATCAAAAGGTATACCGGTCGATGATAGGCTCTTTACTCTACTTATGTGCATCTCGACCGGACATTATGCTTTCCGTATGCATGTGTGCAAGATTCCAAGCCGACCCTAAGGAAGCTCACCTTACGGCCGTAAAACGAATCTTGAGATATTTAGTTTTCACTCCTAAGTTTGGGCTTTGGTACCCTCGGGGATCCACTTTTGATTTACTTGGTTATTCGGATGCCGATTGGGCGGGGTGTAAAATCAATAGAAAGAGCACATCGGGGACTTGCCAGTTCTTGGGACGATCCTTGGTGTCTTGGGCTTCAAAGAAGCAAAATTCCGTAGCTCTTTCTACCGCCGAAGCCGAGTACATTGCCGCAGGACATTGTTGCGTGCAACTACTTTGGATGAGGCAAACCCTTAGGGACTACGGTTACAAACTAACCAAAGTTCCTCTCCTATGTGATAATGAGAGTGCAATCCGCATGGCGGATAATCCCGTTGAGCATAGCCGCACTAAACACATAGCTATTCGGTATCACTTTTTAAGGGATCACCAACAAAAGGGAGATATCGAGATTTCATACATTACCACTAGAGATCAACTAGCCGATATCTTTACCAAGCCTCTTGATGAACAAACTTTTAACAAACTTAGGCATGAGCTAAATATTCTTGATTCTAGGAACTTCTTTTGTTGATTTGCACACATAGCTCATTTATATACTTTTGATCATGTCTCTTTCATATGCTATGACTAATGTGTTTTCAAGTCTATTTCAAACCAAGTCATAGGTATATTGAAAGGGAATTGGAGCCTTCGGCGAAGACAAAGGCTTCCACTTCGTAACTCATCCTTCGCCATCGCTCCGAGCAACTCTCCATCTTTGGGGGAGAGATCACTCTTCTACTTTGGTATATTCTTCACTCATTTATTTATGACCAAAGGGGAAGAAAGTACTTCTAAGGGCTCTAATGACTCCGTTTTTGGCGACTCATGCCAAAGGGGGAGAAAGTATTAGCCCAAAGCAAAAGGACCGCACCACCACCTAATTTTAAAAAGAGTTTTTAATTGGTATGATTCTCAATTGATAAATTTAAAATTGGTATCTTATTGTGTTCAAAAGAGGGAGAAAGTAGCATTTCAAAAATAACATATCAAAAACCCTCATGAACACTAAGAGGAGAATTTTATTTAGGGGGAGTTTTGTTTAGTCAAAGGAAAAGCATTTGAAACAGGGGGAGAAAATTTCAAATCCTGAAAATGCTTCGCAAAATCTTATTCATTTACCTTTGACTATTCGTAAAAGAACTTTGAAGAGGATTTACAAAAGAATTTGCAAAAACAAAACATGTGGTGCAAGCGTGGTCCAAAATGTTAAAAATGAAGAAACAATCCATGCATATCTTATAAGTATTTATATTGGCTCAATTCCAAGCAACCTTTGCACTTACATTATGCAAACTAGTTCAATTATGCACTTCTATATTTGCTTTGGTTTGTGTTGGCATCAATCACCAAAAAGGGGGAGATTGAAAGGGAATTAGGCTTACACCTAGTTCCTAAATAATTTTGGTGGTTGAATTGCCCAACACAAATAATTGGACTAACTAGTTTACTCTAGTGTATAAGTTATACAGGTGCCAAAGGTTCACACTTAGCTAATAAAAAGACCAAGAATTGGGTTCAACAAAGGAGCAAAGGGATAACCGAAGTGTGCCCTGGTCTGGCGCACCAGACTGTCCGGTGTGCCACCGGACAGTGTCCGGTGCACCAGGGGACTTCACGCTGAACTCCTCACCTTCGGGAAAATCCAGAGGCGCTCCGCTATAATTCACCGGACTGTCCGGTGTACACCGGACAGTGTCCGGTGCCCTAGGGAAGAGCGGCTCTGGAACTCGCCAGCTTCGGGAATTTGCTCCGCTATAATTCATCGGACATGTCCGGTGTACACCGGACTGTCCGGTGAGCCAGCGGAGCAACGGCTACTTCGCGCCAACGGTCACCTGCAGGGGCATTTAATGCACGCCAGAAGCGCGCAGAAGTCAGGCACACGCGAGACAGTGCACCGGACAATCTACATTACTTGTCCGGTGTACACCGGACAGCCAGGCGGGCCCAGAAGTCAGAAGCTCCAACGGTCGAATCCCAAAGGCCTGGTGACGTGGCTGGCGCACCGGACATATCCGGTGTGCACGACTATCCGGTGCACCATACGACAGTCAGCCACCACCAAACGGCTAGTGTGGTGGTTGGGGCTATAAATACCCCCAACCACCCCACATTCAAGTCATCCAAGTTTTCCCACTTCAACTACTTACAAGAGCTCTAGCATTCAATTCTAGACACACCCAAGTGATCAAATCCTCTCCAAACTCCACACAACGCCCTAGTGATTAGTGAGAGAGATTTGCTTGTGTTCTTTCGAGCTCTTGCGCTTGGATTGCTTTCTTCTTTCTTGATTCTTTCGTGCAATCAAACTCACTTGTAATTGAGGCAAGAGACACCAATCTTGTGGTGGTCCTTGTGGGAACTTTGTGTTCCAAGTGATTAAGAAGAAAAGCTCACTCGGTCCGAGGGACCGTTTGAGAGAGGGAAAGGGTTGAAAGAGACCCGGTCTTTGTGACCACCTCAACGGGGAGTAGGTTTGCGAGAACCGAACCTCGGTAAAACAAATCCACATATCTCACTCCTTATTCGCTTGCGATTTGTTTTGCACCCTCTCTCGCGGACTCAATTATATTTCTAACGCTAACCCGGCTTGTAGTTGTCATTGTTTTTGAGAATTTCAGTTTCGCCCTATTCACCCCCCTCTAGGCGACTTTCACATCCCAAATCTCCTTAGCGCTCTTTAACCCTTGCACCTTATTATACTCCTCTCGACATAGAGAGGCAAGGAGTATAGTAGTGGCTTGGGAGTTAAAATGTTGTATTTGGGCGACTTAGTCCGAATCGTAATCTTTGTCCCCTACGGTAGGTACCTGCACTCCAAACTCAACAATGTCCCATATGCTTGCGTGGAGTGAGGTTAGGTGATGCCTCATTTTATCACTCCACATACAATAATCCTCACCATCAAAATATGGTGGTTTGCCTAATGGAACGGAAAGTAGAGGAGCGCGTTAGAAATGCGAGGATAGCGTAGGGGGATCTTACTAAACTTCTTGCGCTCTTGGTGCTTAGAAGTAACGGACGCCGCGTCGGAGCCGGATGTTGTGGGGGATAGATATCCCCTGGGTCCACT
Source organism: Zea mays (assembly GCF_902167145.1). Taxonomy (NCBI): domain Eukaryota; kingdom Viridiplantae; phylum Streptophyta; class Magnoliopsida; order Poales; family Poaceae; genus Zea; species Zea mays. Next base: position 52,011,051 of record NC_050098.1, on the reverse strand, counting down.
AAAGAAGTAAAAGGCCTCACGAAAGGCCCGAGGGCCCAATAATTCGTAAGGTCATTCTTTCGTGGGCCTGGGGAAAGACAACCAACAAAGAAGAGAAGACGTGAGACCAGATTGGTGCAAGCCCGGACGACCCACATCGTCGAACGAGTAAAATCGCAACGGAGACCCGACTTTCCCGCGCTGAAGCCCCCATGCAATGAAGCCATGCGAGGATAAGTCGGCGAAGGTTATGTAGGGATAAACTCAGGAGATTCACTACCTTTCAGCTACTTGTTGTTATCATATCCACGTGTACTGCCCCACGGTCGAGTATATAAGGCCTAGGGGGCACCCCTTCAGAACGATCGACCCTGTTTAACATAGCCACCCACGTAAAACTCTCTGCGCCCTCTATCAGAGAACCCTCTTGTAACCACGCTCATATACTCACCAGGACGTAGGGTGTTACGCACTTCTAAGCGGCCCGAACCTGCAAATCTTGTCCATTGTCCCTCGTGCGATCGGCACGAACCATTTTGCTACAGTCGTTGACACCGTCCTACTCCTAAAAACACCTTGAGGGGCAACCCCGGGTGTGCGATCGGACCCAAAACACCGACAGCTGGCGCGCCAGGTAGGGGGTGTGTCGACGATCCAAGCTAGCTCAATGGCCGTCACCTTCCACAGCAAGATCGCCGTGCGTCCCGGATCTGTATTCTGCTTCGGGACAATTTCATCCGTAGCGGATGAAGAAGGAATTCTACACCGCCTCGCAGATCTGCCGGAACAGAAGTCTCCTCCAACAAACTCCGAAAATGCTGGAAAGACGCTACCTCCGGCTCTTCGGAAAAAGATCGTCTCCGGGGAGGCTGGAGCTAGAAGCTCGCTGACCCGGAAGACTCCGCTGTCCACTTCCCCGACGAAAGAATGGACACGGGTCGTGAGAAAGAAGGAGACCAGGGAGAGGCAAGTCGTTCTTCCCGTTCCTCCGGCCTCAAAGGAGAACGGAAAGAAAATCGCCGCGACAGCAGTACCGTTCTACCCCGATGTCCTCTTCATCGGGAGAGCAGAGTCGCCCGCCGTCTCTGACGATGAACCGACCGCGCCTGGAGAAGAACCACCTCAGCGAGAATCCCGCCGACGAAGAAACCGACGCAGGAACGTTCGGCGACATCACGCAGCTGGAGAACGGGATCCGGAGCAGCCTGTCTCACGAGACGAGGTCTCAGAGATAGGGGAAACTCCGGAAGAACGCGTCTTCAGGGAACGAAGGAACTCCCGACGACGTGATCGCCGGCGGACTCAGGAGCAAGCCGAGCAAGATGCAAGGCAACGACGCGAGAATCCGCTTTTCGGGCGCAACCTGAACCCCGACTTTGCCCGAGCTATGAACACGCCGAGCGAAGTCGGAGGCGTTCTAGCTCGGATAGCTGACGGTCTCCCTCGGACTCCCGACGCCGAAGGATACCGACGCCTGTTCACTCAGGCGGCCAACCATCTTCTACCGCTCGCTCACCCGCCGAACGATTTGCGACACGCCATCAACAGTCGCCGAGACGCGCGAAGCTCTATCAATGCTTTGCGCGAACGGCGGCATGAGAACGAAATTCGCCGTCGAGAGGAGTATGACCGAGATCATGGCTTCCCGACTCAAAGCCAGGCCACCCGAACTGAGTCGGCAACAGCTTCAACTGGTGGTACCACCCGGGGACGGTCGAGGAACCACCACCGCCACTCCCCTCCCCGGGACAGACGTCATCCCCGACGACAGGAGGACACATGCGGAGTATCCGCCCTTACTCCGCGCCTTAGGGCCATCCAATGGCCTCCCAACTTCAAGGTATCCAATGTCGACAAATATGAACCTAAGCAGGATCCAGGGGGTTGGTTAGCCGTCTACACCACCGCTGCTCGGGCTGCCGGAGCATCCGAAGACGTCATGACCGCGTATCTGCCCATCGTCCTTGGGCAAGATGCGCTGCAGTGGCTACGACATCTACCCCGACACTGCATCGACGACTGGGGAGACTTCAGTCGACGTTTCACCGCCAACTTCCAGTCTCTCTCCGACAAGCCAGTGCAACCATGGGACCTCAAATCCATCAAGCGCCGGGGGGATGAGACTCTCCGGTCATACCTTAAAAGGTTTCAGACCATGAGAAACCGCATCCCTGAGGTCACGGAGGCGGCCGTGATCGAGGACTTCTACAGAGGATCTAACGACTCGGCTTTCGTCCGAGCCATACTACAAAAGGCGCCGACTACCTCCGAGGAGCTGTTCCGGGAAGCCGACCTCTACATCACCGCCGACGAGCGGGCCCAGGATCTCATCGGAGGAGCAAAGCCTGCACCGGCAGCACCACGACGTGACGCAAACCAGCCATCCGACAAACGCTGGGAGAAGAGGCCTCGTGAAGAGGTACACGCTGCCGGACCACCCACCTCTCGCGCCCGAGGAGGGCCTCGAGGAGGCGAGCGCACGATGGACGACATCCTCGACGCCCAGTACCCGTACCATAAGGACATGCGCCACACTCTCCGCAACTGCCGGGATTTCAAGCACTCCGTCGGGCATGGCCGACCCTTCCAACCCCTACCACCTCCTCCGCCGAGGGGAGGACCAGGTGAACCACGACAGCCCCATCAGCCGGAGGAGGGAGGAGGAGGAGGAGCTTTCCCGCGCGTTGACAGGGAGGTCAACGTCATCTTCGGCGGACATGGGTCGCAGGAGAACAAAAGACAACAAAAGCTCAACGACCGCCAGATACTGGTGGCGACCACCGGCCCTCCCGCCCCATACCGGTGGTCGGAGCACCCAATCACTTTCACTCGGGAGGATCAATGGCTCAACTTTGACCATCCAGGCAAATACCCGCTCCTCGTCGATCCGGTGATCCGAGAGAGCCGGGTAAAGAAGGTGCTAGTGGACGGGGGGAGCAGCATCAACGTCACCTTCCCCCGTACGCTCCAAGGCTTGGGAGTTCACCTCAAAGAGCTCCACGAGTCAGACACTCCTTTCTTCGGCATCGTGCCGACGGAAGGGGAATACCCGCTGGGCCACATTTACATGCCGGTCACCTTCGAGACTCCGGATAACTACAGAACCGAGTTCCTGAGGTTCGAGGTGGCGAACTTCGACTGCGGGTACAACACCATCATCGGAAGGCCGGGGCTAGCCAAATTCATGGCCATCCCGCACTATACCTACATGATACTGAAGATGCCAGGACCGCAAGGAATCATAACTGTGCGCGCCGACTTCCAAGGCGCCGCAGAATGTTTCCGAGTGGCCATCCAAGCAGCCCTCACCACCAAGCCGTCGACGGTTCCTTCTACGCCGGCGAACTCTAAGCCTGAGGAAGACCTCGCCGTACCGGCAAACGAAGCTCAGGCCGCGACCTCTATGCGGCCGACTGAAGAAACCAAGCGAATCAACCTGGGGTTTGCTGATGAGCGCAAGACGGCCATCATCAGCTCCAGTTTGAATGACAAATAGGAAAGCGCGCTCGTCCAGTTCCTGCAAGATAACCGAGACGTATTCGCATGGCAACCTGCGGATATGCCGGGAGTCCCGAGGGAGTTGGCCGAGCACAAATTGAAAGTCTATCCTCAGGCGAGGCCGATCCGGCAAAAGCTGCGTCGTTTCACGCCAGACAAGAGAGAGGCCATTCGTGCCGAGTTAGCTCGCTTGGTCGCGGCTGGATTTATTAGAGAAGTATTACACCCCGAGTGGTTAGCCAACCCTGTTCTTGTACTCAAAAAGAATAAAGTGGATTGGCGCATGTGCGTCGACTATACTGATCTCAACAAACACTGTCCGAAGGATCCCTTCGGGCTCCCGAGGATAGATCAGGTGGTGGATTCCACCGCTGGGTGTTCTGTGCTATCTTTTTTAGATTGCTATTCCGGGTATCATCAGATTAGTTTGGCAAAAGAAGACGAGGAAAAAACGGCGTTCATCACCCCGTTTGGTGCTTTCTGTTATACCTCCATGCCGTTCGGCCTCAAAAACGCTGGAGCGACTTATCAGAGAGCCATTCAAACATGCTTAGCCGATCACTGGGGCAAGCGTGTGGAGGCTTACGTAGACGACGTGGTGATCAAAACGGAGAATCCGGAAAACTTCATCGAAGACTTACAGCTGGTTTTCAACAGCCTGAGAAGATATAGATGGAAGCTCAATCCTGAAAAATGTGTTTTCGGGGTACCAGCAGGAAAGTTGCTCGGATTTATTGTCAGCCACCGGGGAATCGAAGCTAATCCAGATAAGATTGAAGCTATCATGAAGATGGAAGCTCCTCGGTCGCAAAAGAAGGTTCAGCGACTCACTGGATGTATGGCAGCCCTGAGCAGATTTATATCCAGGCTGGGAGAAAAAGGTCTGCCATTTTACAAACTACTCAAGAAGGTGGATAAGTTTCAATGGACTTCAGAAGCACAAGAAGCTCTAGACGCTCTGAAGAAATTCTTGACAACACCACCAGTACTGAAACCACCCCGGCGAGCTACGCCGACTCAACCGGCTGAAGATTTGCTGCTATATATCTCTTGCACGACTCACGTAGTAAGCACTACGTTGGTAGTCGAACGAGTGGAAGAAGGGCATGCCTATCCGGTACAACATCCTGTTTATTTCATCAGTGAGGTTCTAGGCCCATCGAAGAAAAAGTATCCTCAAGTTCAGAAGCTATTATATGCAGTACTTCTAACTGCCCGCAAGCTGCGCCACTACTTTGACGATCACAAAGTCATAGTAGTTACTGGTTTTCCAATAGGGGACATTCTTCACAACAAGGAAGCCATTGGCCGAATAGCCAAGTGGGCTTGCGAGTTGGGATCCCATGATATCGAGTTCCGACCTCGCACTGCCATCAAGACTCAAGCACTGGTTGATTTCGTATCAGAGTGGACGGAACAGCAAGTACCAGACAATCCAGAAACGGCAGAAGTATGGCGAATGTATTTTGATGGCTCACTGAAGCTGCAGGGAGCAGGAGCAGGGATTCTCTTCACTGCACCTGGAGGCGAACACCTCAAGTACGCTCTTCAGTTGCTATTCCCGGCCTCTAACAATGCAGCCGAGTATGAAGCTCTGATACATGGATTGAACATCGCCATATCACTAGGCGTCAAGAGATTGATGGTATACGGAGATTCTCTGGTAGTCATCAGCTAGATAAACAAGGAATGGGATTGTTCAAATGATTCAATGGGAAAATACTGTGCTGCCGTACGAAAGCTGGAAGATAAATTTGAGGGTCTGGAATTTCATCATATAGAAAGAGATCGGAACACGGCGGCCGATGTACTGTCCAAACTCGGATCCGGTCGAACTCAGGCCCCACCCGGAGTCTTCGTGCAAGAAATTCTGCAGCCGAGTATCTCAATGGATCAAACAGAAGAGTGCAACATCATAGGTCAACCCGAGTCAGACTCTGATGACTGGAGAAGGCCGATCATTAAGTATATAAAGAATGAAGAAGAACCAGACGACAAGAACTCGACAGAGCGAATTGCCAGGCAGTCGGCTCACTATACACTCATTGGGGAGACATTATACAGAAGGGGTGCATCGGGCGTCCTCATGAAGTGCGTTCCCCTGTCCACTGGGAAGCAACTTCTGGAGGAGGTCCATGCTGGGCAATGTGGAATACATGCAACATCCAGAACACTAGTCGGGAAGGTTTTCAGGTCAGGATTCTATTGGCCAACGGCAAAGAACGATGCAGCCAAATTAGTTCAGAGATGCGAAGCTTGCCAATACCTGTCAAAGCAACAGCACATGCCAGCACAGCAGCTACAGACCATACCAGTAACTTGGCCTTTCGCATGCTGGGGATTGGATATGATTGGACCTTTCAAGAAAGCTCAAGGAGGATACACCCATGTATTGGTGGCAATTGACAAATTCACTAAATGGATAGAGTTGCAGCCCATTGCCTCTTTAACCTCCGCTAAAGCCGTGGAATTCATACAAAGCATAATATTCAGATTCGGGATACCAAACAGTATCATCACTGACTTGGGATCCAACTTCACCAGTTCAGAATTCTTTGACTTCTGCGAGCAAAAGAGCATTCAGATTAAGTACGCATCTGTAGCCCATCCGAGAGCCAACGGGCAGGTTGAGCGAGCCAACGGAATGATATTGGAGGCACTCAGGAAAAGGGTCTTTGATAAGAACGAAAAATTCGCAGGAAAATGGATAAGAGAATTGCCTTATGTTGTTTGGAGCTTGAGAACCCAACCTAGCCGAGCCCTGCATGGGAACACCCCTTTCTTCATGGTCTATGGGTCGGAGGCAGTGCTACCTACTGATCTCAAGTTCGGGGCGCCAAAGTTGATCTTCGACAGTATAGCAGAAGCTGAAGCCACCAGATTATAGGATATTGATGTACTCGAGGAGGAACGGCTAAATGCAGTGATCCAATCAGCACGGTACCAGCAGACTCTAAGACACTATCATGACAAGGCCGTGCGGCAACGATTCTGTTCAGTAGGAGATCTCGTCCTCCGCCGAATTCTAACGGGTGAAGGACGGCACAAGTTATCACCCTTATGGGAAGGACCCTTCATGGTAGCAGAAGTCACTCGGCCCGGATCGTATCGTCTCACTCAGATGGATGGCACAGAAGTTGGGAACTCCTGGAATATAGAACACCTCAGGAAGTTTTATCCCTAGCTGTATCTCAAAACTGCTGGGATAACGATGTAATCTGTAAAGTGGAAATATGTCATCAATAAAAAAGAGGTTTTCAAAGATACTCAGTTCATCTACGACTGACTTGCATTCTTACTTAACTCGGGGTGACCACTATGCCCCGCTAACGGAGCAATCGACTTAAGTCGGCGACGACTTAAGGCGGTGCAACATGCTCACGCTCACTTAACTCGGGGTGACCACTATGCCCTGCTAACGGAGCAATCGACTTAAGTCGGCGACGACTTAAGGCGGTGCAACATGCTCACGCTTACTTAACTCGGGGTGACCACTATGCCCTGCTAACGGAGCAATCGACTTAAGTCGGCGACGACTTAAGGCGGTGCAACATGCTCACGCTTACTTAACTCGGGGTGACCACTATGCCCTGCTAACGGAGCAATCGACTTAAGTCGGCGACGACTTAAGGCGGTGCAACATGCTCACGCTCACTTAACTCGGGGTGACCACTATGCCCTGCTAACGGAGCAGTCGACTTAAGTCGGCAACGACTTAAGCCGGCGCAGCATGCTCATGCCCATGCAATTAAGGGGATGACTTCTATATCCCGCAAACAAATCTCATAATCATCGTGCGTCGTTTTCATTACTGTAAATTTATGAACTAATGAATTCTGATACAATAAGAGAGTAATTATATCATTCGAATGCTGAGCTGATGTCCTCTAACAGATACTTGATTATGCTAACCGCGCGCTCAAAGCACGCAAAATGTTTTCTATTTGGCAATGTCTTTCTCAGGAGCGACCGACGAAGAAGGGCGACTTGAGGAATCAGGGGCAGCGATCACGTCAGCCCTTATGTCCTCAGGAACAACCACGCCGGGTCTCCTCATCAAGATTCGTCCTGCCCGAATAGCCTTGTCCATGGCTTTATCGCGCTGGGCTTTAAGAGTACCTGCAGTCTCTTCGGCAACCTTAGCAGCCAGCCGAGCGGTATCCAACTCCTGGGCAATGGTTGTCTTGGAAGTCCGGAGTTCTTTGATGGTGGCATCCTTCGCTGATAGCAATCGCCTAAGGCTGGTCATTTCGTCCATAGATTCTTGCAACCTACAACGCTGATTCTCCAGTTCCTCCATTGTGAAACGGTGGCTCCTCTCCAAGATGGTCAGCGAGTTGCTAGAATCACGATACAATCTGTCCAGATTGTCGCGAGAAGCAGCAAGGATACGTTTCTCTTCCTACAAACAAAAATCAACTCCTTCGGAATCCAAGCAAGTAATAAGAGCATAGCAAGGTGAGGCACGGTCTCGTAAGTTACCTTTTCAGAGTCAAGCCGAGCATGAAGAGAAGAACTCAGAGCGTTGGCGTCATCCAAAGCAGCGGAGACTTGAATCAGTTCAGTCTGGCTTTGAGAATACTTCTCCTCGAAGTCAGCGCACCGTTGAGCCATTTCAGCTTGATCTTGGGAATGTTTTTCTTCAAGAACTGCAATCTGCCGAGTCATTCCTATCAAGGGGTAATCAAACGAAATAAGGTCAGAAGGTAAAACAATCCACGAACAAAGGCAAAGAAGAAGAAGGAAAAGAGCACCAACCAGCATTTGTTGCCTCCAACTCGGACACACGACGTTGAAGCGACACTGGATTCCAGCACGCAAGAGACGAAGCCACTTCCGGGACAAAAGCACCCTGCAATCTCAGCTGGCTGGCCATCCCATTCACTAAAGCCTGATGAGAAGAACAGATGAGTATAATGGCAACAGTTCATGCAATGTAGGGATCAAGCTACAATACAGCACAAATACCTGGAGGTTGGAGAAGAACGAAGGTATTCCCAAATCAGGAGAGATCAGTGGATAATCAGGTGCAAGACCACCATCCGAAGCGGCTTGCAACGGATCAGTAGGAATCAGCTCAGTGCCTTCGACAGAGCCAAACGCCAGATCAGCGGGAACGCTGCCCTCTAAAGCAACTCCCTGATTCGGAATTTGGGCTACAACCATGCAGCCAGAGTGTGGAGGCGAACCCGCGTGAACGTCCATGGAAGTGCAGGAAGGAGACCCTGCTCGGGCACCCTCGGGGGCTGGGTAACAGTCGGCACTGCCCACTCGAGCCGGGTCATCTCCGGCAACACCCTCGGGGGCTGGGTGAGAGCACCTAGAGGGGGGGGGTGAATAGGTGATCCTGTAAAACTTCAAAACTTAAGCCACAAAAACTTGTTAAGAGTTAGCACAAGTATGGCCAAGTGGCTAGAGATGAGTCAAAACACAATAACCACAAGAAAGCAATCACAGAGTTGACACGGTGGTTATCCCGTGGTTCGGCCAAGTACAAAACTTGCCTACTCCACGTTGTGGCGTCCCAACGGACGAGAGTTGCACTCAACTCCTCTCAAGTGATCCAATGATCAACTTGAATACCACGGTGTTTTTCTTTCCTTTGATCTTTTCCTGTTTGCGAGGAATCTCCACAACTTGGAGTCTCTCGCCCTTACAATTGAGTTCACAAAGAAATACGGAGTAAGGTGGGAATGAGCAACGCACACAAGACTCGAAAATCAGAGCAACAACACGCACACAAGTCGCAACAAGAGCTCGCAACGCAACACAAAGAGTTCACAACTCCACAAGAGCTCTATATGCTATCACAATGAAACGAATGCGTGAGATTGATGTCTTGGTGCTTAGAAGAGTTGTAGGAATGCTTGGTATACTCCTCCATGCGCCTAGGGGTCCCTTTTATAGCCCCAAGGCAGCTAGGAGCCGTTGGGAACAAATCTGGAAAGCCATCTTTGCCTTCTGTCTCGTGGCGCACCGGACAGTCCGGTGCACACCGGACACTGTCCGGTGCCCGATTTGTTTCCTTAAATGGCGAAGCCGACCGTTGCCGACCGTTGCAGATCTGGCACACCGGACAGTCCGGTGCACACCGGACAGTCCGGTGCTTCCTTCCGACCGTTGGCTCGGCCACGTGTCGTGCGCCGATCGCGCGGCCGACCGTTGGCCCGGCCGACCGTTGGCTCACCGGACAGTCCGGTGCACACCGGACAGTTCGGTGAATTTTAGCCGAAGTCGCCGGAGAAAAACCCGAGAGCGGCCTCTTCGGCCGAGGCAGCTTGGCGCACCGGACACTGTCCGGTGCACCACCGGACACTGTCCGGTGCACCACCGGACAGTCCGGTGCCCCAGACCGAAGCAGCCCCTTGGCTTTACACAGCCAAGTCTTCTCTTCTCTTCTTCTATCTGTTTCTAACACTTAGACAAATACATTAGTACACAAAACCAATGTACTAAGGCTTAGAAACATACCTTAACTTGTGATTTACACTTTGTTCATCCTTGGGCATATTTTCACATTTAAGCACTTGTGTTTGCACTCAATCACCAAAATACTTAGAAATGGCCCAAAGGCACATTTCCCTTTCAATCTCCCCCTTTTTGGTGATTTATGCCAACACAATATAAAGCAACTAGAACAAGTGCAAAATCACTTCAAATAAAAACTCAAATTGGTTTTGATTCAATTTTGGCATATATGGATCATCCTTTGCCACCACTTGGTTTGTTTTTGCAAATCAAACTCAAATCTCTATCTCTAAGTCAAACACACATATTGAAGCATAAAGAGAGTCATTCCAAAAGAGATTGATCAAAGATTTCAAAAACTCCCCCTATTTCCCATAATCAATACTTCTCCCCACAAGAAGTCAACTTTTGACAAAAGAGACAATAAGAGACAATAAAAGCTTTTGACAAAACAAAAACTCTATCCTTCTATTTTCAAAATCTCTCAAGTGGTAGCTGATCCATTTATCGCTTTGGCCTTTATTTTCTCCCCCTTTGGCATCAAGCACCAAAACGGGATCGATCTTGGCCTCTTTAACCCCATTGCCTCACCAAAGTCTTCAATTAAGAGCAAATGGCAATAAGATTTCATGAGATGAACTTGGAATTAGTTACCCTCTCATCGGAGTGCAGTGGAAGTCTTTCATGGTCCAAGTTCACCTTTCCCTTTCAATTCACCTTCGAGACTAAATCAAGCAAACTCAAGCAAATGGTTAGTCTCAAAGGGTCAAGTTGTAACACATCTCCCCCTAAACATGTGCATCACTTTGCAACGGACTTGTGAGGTCCAGGGAGGGTTTGTACAACTTGAGCACCACAATAAGCAACAAAATGCAGAATGAACCTGATCAAATGCATAAACACATGTATGCTACAATTCAATCCAAGTTCCGCGAATCTAAGACATTTAGCTCACTACGCAGCCTGCAAAAGGTCTTCTCATCTAGAGGCTTGGTAAAGATATCGGCTAGCTGGTTCTCGGTGCTAACATGAAACACTTCGATATCTCCCTTTTGCTGGTGGTCTCTCAAAAAGTGATGCCGGATGTCTATGTGCTTTGTGCGGCTGTGCTCAACAGGATTTTCCGCCATGCGGATAGCACTCTCATTATCACATAGGAGTGGGACTTTGCTCAGATTGTAGCCAAAGTCCCGGAGGGTTTGCCTCATCCAAAGTAGTTGCGCGCAACACTGTCCTGCGGCAACATACTCGGCCTCAGCGGTGGATAGGGCAACGGATGTTTGTTTCTTAGAGTTCCATGACACCAGGGACCTTCCTAAGAATTGGCACGTCCCCGATGTACTCTTCCTATCGACCTTACATCCAGCATAGTCGGAGTCTGAGTATCCAACTAAGTCAAAGGTAGACCCCTTTGGATACCAGAGCCCGAAGCAAGGCGTAGCAACCAAATATCTAAGAATTCGCTTCACCGCCACTAAGTGACACTCCTTAGGATCGGATTGAAATCTAGCACACATGCATACGCTAAGCATAATATCCGGTCTACTAGCACATAAATAAAGTAAAGACCCTATCATTGACCGGTATGCTTTTTGATCGACAGACTTACCACCTTTGTTGAGGTCGGTGTGTCCGTCGGTTCCCATCGGAGTCTTTGCGGGCTTGGCATCCTTCATCCCAAACCTCTTTAGCAAGTCTTGCGTGTACTTCGTTTGGGAGATGAAGGTGCCGTCCTTGAGTTGCTTCACTTGGAACCCAAGGAAGTAGTTCAACTCGCCCATCATCGACATCTCGAATTTCTGCGTCATCACCCTGCTAAACTCTTCACAAGACTTTTGGTTAGTAGAACCAAATATTATGTCATCGACATAAATTTGGCACACAAACAAATCACCATCACACGTCTTTGTAAAAAGAGTTGGATCGGCTTTCCCAACCTTGAAAGCATTAGCAATTAAAAAATCTCTAAGGCATTCATACCATGCTCTTGGGGCTTGCTTAAGTCCATAGAGCGCCTTAGAGAGCTTACACACATGGTCGGGGTACCGTTCATCCTCGAAGCCAGGGGGTTGCTCCACGTACACCTCCTCCTTGATTGGCCCGTTGAGGAAAGCGCTCTTCACATCCATTTGGAACAACCTGAAAGAATGGTGAGCGGCATATGCTAGCAAGATTCGAATTGACTCTAGCCTAGCCACAGGAGCAAAAGTCTCCTCAAAGTCCAAACCTGCGACTTGGGCATAACCTTTTGCCACAAGTCGAGCCTTGTTCCTCGTCACCACCCCGTGCTCGTCCTGTTTGTTGCGGAACACCCACTTGGTTCCCACAACATTTTGCTTCGGGCGAGGCACCAGTGTCCAAACTTCATTGCGCTTGAAGTTGTTGAGCTCCTCTTGCATGGCCAACACCCAGTCCGGATCTAGCAAGGCCTCTTCTACCCTGAAAGGCTCAATAGAAGAGACAAAAGAGTAATGTTCACAAAAATTAACTAATCGAGACCGAGTAGTTACTCCCTTGCTAATGTCACCCAGAATTTGGTCGACGGGATGATCCCTTTGAATCATCGCTCGAACTTGGGTTGGAGGTGCCGGTTGCGCTTCTTCCTCCATCACTTGATTATCTTGTGCTCCCCCTTGATCAAGCGCCTCCACTTGAGGTACCTGTTCGTCATCTTTGGTTGGGGGATGCACCATAGTTGAGGAAGAAGGTTGATCTTGCTCCAGTTGTTCCTGTGGTCGCACATCACCAATCGCCATGGTGCGCATAGCGGCCGTTGGAACGTCTTCTTCATCTACATCATCAAGATCAACAACTTGCTCTCTTGGAGAGCCATTAGTCTCATCAAATACAACGTCGCTAGAGACTTCAACCAAACCTGATGATTTGTTGAAGACTCTATACGCCTTTGTATTTGAGTCATAACCTAACAAAAACCCTTCTACAGCTTTGGGAGCAAACTTAGAATTTCTACCTTTCTTCACTAGAATGTAGCACTTGCTCCCAAATACACGAAAGTAAGATACATTGGGTTTGTTACCGGTTAGAAGCTCATACGACGTCTTCTTGAGGAGGCGATGAAGGTAGACCCTGTTGATGGCGTGGCAAGCAGTGTTCACGGCTTCCGTCCAAAAGCACTCGGGGGTCTTGAACTCTCCTAGCATCGTCCTCGCCATGTCAATGAGCGTCCTGTTCTTCCTCTCTACCACACCATTTTGCTGTGGTGTGTAGGGAGCGGAGAACTCGTGCTTGATCCCTTCCTCTTCAAGGAACTCCTCCACTTGAAGGTTCTTGAACTCGGACCCGTTGTCGCTCCTTATCTTTTTCACTTTGAGCTCAAACTCATTTTGAGCTCTCCTGAGGAAGCGCTTGAGGGTCCCTTGGGTTTCAGACTTATCCTGCAAAAAGAACACCCAAGTGAAGCGGGAAAAATCATCAACAATAACTAAACCATACTTACTTCCCCCTATGCTTAGATAGGCGACGGGTCCGAAGAGGTCCATATGCAGCAGCTCCAGGGGTCTTGAAGTGGTCATCACATTCTTGCTGTGATGTGCTCCTCCCACCTGTTTCCCTGCTTGACAAGCTGCACAAGGTCTATCTTTTTCGAATTGAACGTTAGTCAAACCTATCACGTGTTCTCCCTTTAGAAGCTTGTGAAGGTTCTTCATCCCCACATGTGCTAAGCGGCGATGCCACAGCCAGCCCATGCTAGTCTTAGCTATTAAGCATGCATCTAGACCGGCCTCTTCTTTTGCAAAATCAACTAAATAAAGTTTGCCGTCTAATACACCCTTAAAAGCTAGTGAACCATCACTCCTTCTAAAGACAGACACATCTACGTTTGTAAATAGACAGTTATACCCCATATGACATAATTGACTAACAGATAGCAAATTATATCCAAGACTCTCTACTAAAAATACATTAGAGATAGAATGCTCATTAGAAATCGCAATTTTACCTAACCCTTTTACCTTGCCTTGATTCCCATCACCGAATACAATTGAATCTTGGGAATCCTTATTTTTGACGTAGGAGGTGAACATCTTCTTTTCCCCCGTCATATGGTTTGTGCATCCGCTGTCGATAATCCAGCTTGAACCCCCGGATGCATAAACCTGCAAGGCAAATTTAGGCTTGGGACTTAGGTACCCAACTCTTGTTGGGTCCTACAAGGTTAGTCACAATTTCCTTAGGGACCCAAATGCAAGTTTTATCACCTTTGCATTTTGCCCCTAACTTCCTAGCAATTACTTTTCTATCCTTTCTACAAATTGCAAATGAAGCATTCAAAGCACAATAGATTGTAGAAGGTTCATTTGCTATTTTCCTAGGAGCATGAATAACATTCCTTCTAGGCACATGATGAATAGCATTTCTTTTAGGAACAACATTTCTCCTAGTAACATTTCTATCATACACATAAGAGGAACTAGGAGCAAACATGGCATGAGAATCATAAACATATGAATCAAAAGCATCATAACTTCTATTTCTAGTTTGTCGTTTATCATGATACAAAAAGGCATGGTTCCTTTTAGCACTAGTAGCCATAGGGGCCTTCCCTTTCTCCTTGGCGGGAATGGGAGCCTTATGGCTTGTTAAGTTCTTAGCTTCTCTCTTGAAGCCAAGTCCATCCTTAATTGAGGGGTGTCTACCAATTGTGTAGGCATCCCTTGCAAATTTTAGCTTATCGAATTCATTCTTGCTAGTCTTAAGTTGAGCATTAAGACTAGCCAGTTCATCATTAAGCTTGGAAATTGAAACTAGGTGTTCACTACAAGCATTAATGTCAAAGTCTTTACACCTAGTACAAATTTCAACATGTTCTACACAAGAATTGGATTTGTTTGCTACTTCTAATTTAGCATTTAAATCATTGTTGACACCTTTCAAAGTAGAAATGGTTTCATGACAAGTAGATAGTTCAAAAGAAAGCATTTCATTTCTCTTAACTTCTAAAGCATAGGATTTTTGTGCCTCAACAAATTTATCATGCTCTTCATACAACAAATCCTCTTGCTTTTCTAAAAGTATATTCTTTTCATTCAAGGCATCAATTAATTCATTAATTTTGTCTATCTTAGATCTATCTAAGCCCTTGAACAAACATGAATAATCTACTTCATCCTCATCACTAGATTCGTCCTCACTTGAAGAAGCATGGGTAGAGTTGCGAGTACATACCTTCTTCTCCCTTGCCATAAGGCATGTGTGACGCTCGTTGGGGAATAGGGTTGATTTGTTGAAGGCGGTGGCGGCGAGTCCTTCATTGTCGGAGTCGGACGAGGAGCAATCCGAGTCCCACTCCTTGCCTAGATGCGCCTCGCCCTTTGCCTTCTTATAATGCTTCTTCTTTTCCCTCTTGTTTCCCTTTTCCTGGTCACTTTCATTATCAGGACAGTTAGCAATAAAATGACCAAGCTTACCGCATTTGAAGCATGATCGCTTCCCCTTGGTCTTAGTCTTGCTCGGCTGTCCATTGCGCCCCTTTAGCACCGTCTTGAAGCGCTTAATGATGAGAGCCATTTCTTCATCATTAAGCCCGGCCGCCTCAATTTGCGCCACCTTGCTTGGTAGTGCCTCCTTGCTCCTCGATGCCTTGAGAGCAATGGGTTGAGGCTCGTGGATTGGACCATTCAACGCGTCATCGACGTACCTTGCCTCCTTGATCATCATCCGCCCGCTTACAAATTTTCCAAGAATTTCTTCGGGCGACATTTTGGTGTACCTGGGATTTTCACGAATATTATTCACCAAATGAGGATCAAGAACAGTAAAGGACCTTAGCATTAGGCGGACGACGTCGTGGTCCGTCCATCGCGTGCTTCCATAGCTCCTTATCTTGTTGACAAGGGTCTTGAGCCAGTTGTATGTTTGAGTTGGCTCCTCGCCCCTTATCATCGCGAACCGTCCAAGCTCGCCCTCCACCAACTCCATTTTGGTGAGCAAGGTAGCGTCATTTCCCTCATGAGAGATTTTGAGGGTATCCCAGATTTGCTTGGCGTTATCCAAGCCACTCACTTTATTATATTCATCCCTGCACAATGAGGCTAGAAGAACAGTAGTAGCTTGTGCATTCTTATGGATTTGCTCATTAATGAATATAGGACTATCCGAACTATTAAAGTGCATTCCACTATCTGCAATCTCCCATATGCTGGGATGGAGAGAAAATAGGTGACTACGCATTTTGTGGCTCCAAAATCCGTAGTCCTCCCCATCAAAGTGTGGGGGCTTGCCGAGTGGAATAGAGAGCAAATGTGAATTTGAACTTTGCGGAATACGAGAGTAGTCAAAAGAAAAGTTAGAATTAACCGGTTTCCTTTGTTTGTCGTGGTCGTCGTCCTTTTGGGAAGAAGAGGACTCATCGCTGTCGTAGTAGACGATCTCCTTGATGCGTCTTGTCTTCTTCTTCTTCCCATCTCTTCGCTTGTGGCCCGAGCCCGAGTCATTAGACTTGTCATCCCTTGGCTCGTTGACGAAGGACTCCTTCTCCTTGTCGTTGATCACAATTCCCTTCCCCTTAGGATCCATCTCTTCGGGCGGTTAGTCCCTTTCTTGAAGAGAACGGCTCTGATACCAATTGAGAGCACCTAGAGGGGGGGGGGTGAATAGGTGATCCTGTAAAACTTCAAAACTTAAGCCACAAAAACTTGTTAAGAGTTAGCACAAGTATGGCCAAGTGGCTAGAGATGAGTCAAAACACAATAACCACAAGAAAGCAATCACAGAGTTGACACGGTGGTTATCCCGTGGTTCGGCCAAGTACAAAACTTGCCTACTCCACGTTGTGGCGTCCCAACGGACGAGAGTTGCACTCAACTCCTCTCAAGTGATCCAATGATCAACTTGAATACCACGGTGTTTTTCTTTCCTTTGATCTTTTCCTGTTTGCGAGGAATCTCCACAACTTGGAGTCTCTCGCCCTTACAATTGAGTTCACAAAGAAATACGGAGTAAGGTGGGAATGAGCAACGCACACAAGACTCGAAAATCAGAGCAACAACACGCACACAAGTCGCAACAAGAGCTCGCAACGCAACACAAAGAGTTCACAACTCCACAAGAGCTCTATATGCTATCACAATGAAACGAATGCGTGAGATTGATGTCTTGGTGCTTAGAAGAGTTGTAGGAATGCTTGGTATACTCCTCCATGCGCCTAGGGGTCCCTTTTATAGCCCCAAGGCAGCTAGGAGCCGTTGGGAACAAATCTGGAAAGCCATCTTTGCCTTCTGTCTCGTGGCGCACCGGACAGTCCGGTGCACACCGGACACTGTCCGGTGCCCGATTTGTTTCCTTAAATGGCGAAGCCGACCGTTGCCGACCGTTGCAGATCTGGCACACCGGACAGTCCGGTGCACACCGGACAGTCCGGTGCTTCCTTCCGACCGTTGGCTCGGCCACGTGTCGTGCGCCGATCGCGCGGCCGACCGTTGGCCCGGCCGACCGTTGGCTCACCGGACAGTCCGGTGCACACCGGACAGTCCGGTGAATTTTAGCCGAAGTCGCCGGAGAAAAACCCGAGAGCGGCCTCTTCGGCCGAGGCAGCTTGGCGCACCGGACACTGTCCGGTGCACCACCGGACACTGTCCGGTGCACCACCGGACAGTCCGGTGCCCCAGACCGAAGCAGCCCCTTGGCTTTACACAGCCAAGTCTTCTCTTCTCTTCTTCTATCTGTTTCTAACACTTAGACAAATACATTAGTACACAAAACCAATGTACTAAGGCTTAGAAACATACCTTAACTTGTGATTTACACTTTGTTCATCCTTGGGCATATTTTCACATTTAAGCACTTGTGTTTGCACTCAATCACCAAAATACTTAGAAATGGCCCAAAGGCACATTTCCCTTTCACTGGGCAGTGACTTACACTCTTCGCCCGAGCTAAGTCATTCCTGGCGACATCCTCGGGGGCTGGACATGTGTCAGCACCATTCTTGGGGCCTAGGCTTTCTGCAGTAACCACCTCTAAGGTTGACAAGCCTTCAGCCACTTCCATGGGACCAGGACAATCCAAGTCAGCATCCTGACCCTCGAGATCGCGCTCTAAGGTCGACGAGGCACGGGATGACCTCAACCCAGCATCAGGCACGGCAGCGCAGATCTCTGTTGCATCAACATCCACAGGCTCTGATAACAAATCCTCTGGGACCATATCCTCTAGAGTTTGATCAAAGTTGGCCAGGGACAGTTCTTGCAGACCAATAAGGGCAGACAAAGCAGGAGAAGGAACTCCACTACTTCCACCGCTGGCGATGAACTGCCGACTGTTTTTCCGAGTTAAAGGAGCTTCATCTTCTTCCACTTCACCCTCCACAGCGGCAACGCAAGCAGCACCCCCGTTGGGATCAGCAGCAGTCTGGGCACACCCATTGGGGTCAGCATCGGTAAGGCCAGTCGCAGGCACTTCTTCAGCAGCAGGAGCTAAGGTACTGGCGTCCTCATCAAAGCTGGATACTCGCCGCAGGCGTCTTCTCTTCTTCTTTTGTTCATCAGCAGAAGGATCGGGCTGACTGGTCCGGCTAGGGCGCCTCGGGCGAGTACTGACAGGTTTTGGGACATCCAAAGTTGTATCAACCTCTGGAAGGGGCACCACTGCCAACGTACCATCGGGAGCAGCATCGGATGAATCCTCAGCTAACAGATCAAGCATATCATTTATGTCGGCATCACTAGGGTTCAGAGGCACTTCAAAATAAACCTGTCGTTCATCATCAGGAATCTCCCCGAGCGAAGCAACCAAAGTACTGACTTCTTCAGCAGAGGGTCGCACTCTAAGGCCCAAATTGCTATCAGTCACAGGCGGATTTGACACAAAAAGGGTGAAAGCTTTGTAAGGAGGTAGGTTCCAGGCCGAGTATGCCACGGGAGCACCAACATTTGAAACTTTACCCCTGAGGATCATTTCAAGTCGGCTTACCAAGTCTGCGGAAGGAATCCTCCTATTGGTAACCCGAGTTGAGTCGGCCAGCCCTCGATACAGATATGCCGGATAGGCCCTATCTTTCAGTGGCTGAATGTTCTTAAAAACAAAATCAGTGACCACAGCTTCGGCAGTCAGACCTCTCTCTTTCAGTAATCCGACTTCAGTTAGCAACACATCTGCCTCGGCTACTTCCTGATCTGTGGGAGACTCAGTCCAACTCGGAGTGCGAACGTCTGGCTGTCTTCCTGACCGGGAGGGGAGAGAATTTCCATAGTTATCAACTATAAACCACTCCAGACGCCAACCTTTAATGCTGTCTTTGAGGGGTATTTCGAGATACTCGGTTTTCCGCCCACGACGCATCTCCAAACTGGCACCTCCGACCAACTGATGTTGCCCCCCGGCCATCCCAGGACGGCAGTGATACAGATACTTCCATAAACCAAAATGCGGCAGCACGCCGAGATAAGCTTCGCAAAGGTGAACGAAAATAGAGATTTGGAGAATGGAATTAGGGTTCAAATGAGTCAGGTTGATGTGATAAAAATCAAGGAGGCCACGGAAAAAAGGAGATATGGGAAGGCCGAGGCCGCGGAGAAGGAAAGGAGCGTAAACTACTGACTCGTGGGTATCTTCGGTTGGGACGGTAGTCCCGTGGCAAACCCGCCAAGAACAGAGTTCCCGCGGAGGAAGAACCCCGATGGAGACAAGACGGAGGAGCTCAGCTTCGGAAATAACAGACGTATGGTTACCTGCGAAGGGTAACTGACTGTTGGGGTCGATTGCGGGGATCACTGCAGCAGACGAGTTTGCGGTTTTCCTCTTGGGCGCCATCTTGCTTCTCGCTGGCAAACAGAGTAGGAGGCGAGTGGCGGAGAAGATTCAGATGCGGAAATGCAAGAACTAGGGCACGGAAAGCAGAGGCGGCTAAAAGTGCGACTCTTAAGGGATATTCTTGAGCCAGATACCCTTTCAAAAAGTGCCCAGTCATCACCCGGCGGTTATTTCCGAAATCCCAGCATGCCACGTGGATATCCGACAGTTATTTCCAAGAAAGCCGACGTGCCACTTCATCACTCGGTTATTATCCTCAAAGTAACTCGTGAAGCTGGCTATCACTCGGCGTGTCCTCTAACACGCCGACCACGTGTTCAATCGCTCGGCGTTGCCTCTAGAATGCCGACGCCGACCTCCAATCACTCGGCGTGTCCTCTAACACGCCGACCACGTGTTCAATCGCTCGGCATTACTTCTAAAATGCCGACGCCGACCTTCCATCACTCGGCGTTGCCTCTAAAACGCCGACCACGTGTTCAATCGCTCGGCATTACTTCTAAAATGCCGACGCCGACCTTCCATCACTCGGCGTTGCCTCTAAAACGCCGACCACGTGTTCAATCGCTCGGCATTACTTCTAAAATGCCGACGCCGACCTTCCATCACTCGGCGTTGTCTCTAAAACGCCGACCACGTGTTCAATCGCTCGGCGTTGCCTCTAAAATGCCGACGCCGACCTCCAATCACTCGGCGTGTCCTCTAAAACGCCGACCACGTGTTCAATCGCTCGGCATTACTTCTAAAATGCCGACGCCGACCTTCCATCACTCGGCGTTGCTTCTAAAATGCCGACCTCGTGTCCAAATCGCTCGGCATTACTTCTAAAATGCCGATGTCGACCTTTAAACACTCGGCGTTGCCTCTATAACGCCAGGCTCGTATTCTGTCGCTCGGCATTACTTCTAAAATGCCGATGCCGACCTTCTATCGTTCGGCATTGCCTCTAAAACGCCGGTCTTGTGTTCGATTGCGTGGTGTTACTTCTCAAACGCTGATGTCAACCTTCACATCGCTCGGCGTTGTTTCTACTATATCAAAAGAATCAGTTCAACATTCAGAAAAAGCAACAACGAGTCATCGAAAAGGGGGGTCAACGACAGTTCTTCATTAAAGGGAAGTTAATGAGTTTACAAACCAACTCTTTGCGAGTTGGTGCTTCCCTACTTCTACTCTACATTACTACTACTACTAAACTACACTAATTACTACTACATTATTCTAACTATACTAATATCTAAAGACCAGTGGCGTTTAGCCACTGGCCCTGCTGCCGCTGCCCTTGCCGCCGCCGCCTCCGGTGCTGCCCACGCTGCTGCCGCCCTTGGTGCCGCCCTTGCCGCCGCTGCCTCCGCCGCCGTTGCCGCCATCACCGTCGCCGTCGCCACCGTCGTCGTCGTCGCCGTCGTCGTCGTCGTCGTCGCCGTCGTCGTCGTCGTCATCCTCGCTCTCGCCTCCGTCCGAGTCCTCCTCGTCCGAGGAGAATTCAGACTCATTCGAGCCCTCGAGCCCGGAGCGCTCGACGGCCCGGATGTACGTCCAGACCTCCGCCGCAAGCCCCTGGGAGTCGTCTGAGTCATCAGACGACTCACGTAGGGGGATGGGAGCCGGAGACCCCTCGGACTCAGAGGAGAACTCCTCCTCTGAGTATTCCGAGTCACCAAACTCCTCCGATGGAGGAGTCGGCTCACGCTTGCGCTTGTTGTTCTTGCCCATGGTGGAAGCAAACAGAAGGGAGGAGAAGAAGGCAGTAAAGAGCAGCGAAGAGATGTGAAAAAACCAGAGAAGCAAAGGGGTTATTTATAGAAGGGAAAAGCAACCGCTCGCTTCCAACCGCGGTCGCTGAACAGTCGCAAGGCATTCAATAAGCACTCCCACCCATTTGAAGACACGTCAGACGGCGGACGCCGTTTCATGCAACACTACACCCATTGGGACTCCAGTCAACAGTGCAAAGGATATGATTACACTAGCCGTCCCATCGCATTACTACTCAGAAGCAGTCGGCTAAAACACTCAGCGTACCAAGCCGTCCCTTGCCCACACCCATTGGGGGGGGGACGCCTAGGAATTATCAGTATATTTTTCAAAATGGTCACATCCGTGCAGGACATGCAGTGAATACCTCAAGACAAAAATGAGATATCAGTAAGGATCAGAGGAAAGCCAAATATAGCCAGCAAAGTACAAGATACGGCCGACAGAAGCAACGTGAAGACTAGACGGAGAACGTCCGTCAAACGTCCAATCAATCGCAGAAGCAAATAAATTGCACCACCTAGCAAGATATGGATGGATTACAAACTCGGCTGCTAAAGACAAAATATATGCTGACCTCTGCAGCAAAGTGTTGATGACATAATGCTGACTTCCGAAGCATAATGCGAATAGCTTCATGCCAATTTTTTCAAGCAAAAGGAAGACCTTCGAATGGATTATCCTCAAAAAATCCATTTGAAAGTCGGGGGCTACACCCATTGGGTGCACCTCCGGTGCACCCCATGGAGTATCATTCTAAACCGATATAACGTCGACTTCTAAGGCGTAGAGCAAGATTGAAAAGACCAATCCTCAACCGAGATGCAGGAGCGCGAATGGAGATAACCTTTGGAAGAAGACCTTCGAGTAGATTATCTTCTAAAATCTACTCAAAGGTCGGGGGCTACACCCATTGGGTGCACCTCCGGTGCACCCAATAAAGTCCAGAATCTTACAATCCAAATTGCCGACCTCTAAGGCACAAGCTCAAAACTAAACTTCGGTCGAACGAGTGATCAGAGCAAGAGTAGGCAACAGGAAATTATTTTTCGGACCTTGGATCTTTGAGTAGATTACCTCTAAATCAACTCAAAGATCGGGGGCTTGTGGGGGATAGATATCCCCTGGGTCCACTAAAGAAGTAAAAGGCCTCACGAAAGGCCCGAGGGCCCAATAATTCGTAAGGTCATTCTTTCGTGGGCCTGGGGAAAGACAACCAACAAAGAAGAGAAGACGTGAGACCAGATTGGTGCAAGCCCGGACGACCCACATCGTCGAACGAGTAAAATCGCAACGGAGACCCGACTTTCCCGCGCTGAAGCCCCCATGCAATGAAGCCATGCGAGGATAAGTCGGCGAAGGTTACGTAGGGATAAACTCAGGAGATTCACTACCTTTCAGCTACTTGTTGTTATCATATCCACGTGTACTGCCCCACGGTCGAGTATATAAGGCCTAGGGGGCACCCCTTCAGAACGATCGACCCTGTTTAACATAGCCACCCACGTAAAACTCTCTGCGCCCTCTATCAGAGAACCCTCTTGTAACCACGCTCATATACTCACCAGGACGTAGGGTGTTACGCACTTCTAAGCGGCCCGAACCTGCAAATCTTGTCCATTGTCCCTCGTGCGATCGGCACGAACCATTTTGCTACAGTCGTTGACACCGTCCTACTCCTAAAAACACCTTGAGGGGCAACCCCGGGTGTGCGGTCGGACCCAAAACACCGACAGATGTGGAGGGCGATGAAGAGTCAGTCTCGTAGTAGACCACTTTCTTCATTTTCTTCTTCTTGTCGCCACTCCGATGCGACTTGACGCGGGAAGGTGATTCCTCCTTTCCTTTGGCACCGGACTCCCTTGATGGAGTCTTTCCGTGGCTTGTAGCCTTCTCGCCGGTTTCCATCTCTCTCTTGGCGGATCCTCTCGACATCACTTCGAGTGGTTAGACTCTAAATGAAGTACCGAGCTCTGATACCAATTGAAAATCGCCTAGAGGGGGGTGGATAGGTGGAATCTGAAAATTTAAAACTTTAAACAAACACTACAAGCCAGGGTTAGCGTTAGAAATGAATTCGAGTCTGAAAGAGAGGGAAAACAAATCAACCAAGAAATAAAGCAAATGAACACGGTGATTTGTTTTACCGAGGTTTAGTTCTAAAGAACCTAGTCCCCGTTGAGGTGGTCACAAAGACCGGGTCTCTTTCAACCCTTTCCCTCTCTCAAACGATCACTTAGACCAAGTGAGCTTTCTTTCTTGATTTCTCGGGTCACTTAGACCCCGCAAGGACCGCCACACGATTGGTGTCTCTTGCTTCGCTTACAAGGCTTTGAGAATAAGAATGAGAGAAAGAAGAAAGCCAACGAAGCAACAAGAGCAACAAAGAAACACAAGAACGATCCTCTCACAAGTCCTAAAGCACTAGAATTGAATTAGGGACTTTGATTGGATCGGTTGCTTTGATTTGTGTCTTGGAGTGTTGCACTTTGCTCTTGTATTGAATGAAGTGTGATGAATGCTTGGATGGTTGGAGTGAGGGTGGTTGAGGGGTATTTATAGCCCTCAACCACTAAACAACCGTTGGGGTGGGGCTGCTGTCGATGGGCGCACCGGACAGTCTGGTGCGCCACCGGACACTGTCCGATGTGCCAGCCATGTCACCCAATCGTTAGGGTTCGGGCGCTGTCGACTGTTGGAGGCTTTGTCTTCTAGTGGCACCGGACAGTCCGGTGCCGCACCGGACAGGTACTATTCACTATTCGGTGCGCCTTTGGTGTCTGCTCTGACTTCTGCGCGCACTGTTCTTTACTGTTCACAGAGTCAGCGACTTTTGCAGTCGACCGTTGCGCGAAGTAGTTGTTGCTCTGCTGGTGCACCGGACAGTCCGGTGGCACACCGGACAATCCGGTGAATTATAGTGGAGCACGCCCAGAGAAACCCAAGGGTGACAAGTTTGGAGTTGTACGGTCCTAGTGCACCGGGCACTGTCCGATGGCACACTCGGTTTCTTGCTCCTTTTGAATTCGAACCCTTTCTTCAATCTTTTATTGGTTTATGCTGAACCTTTATGCACCTATAGAATATATATTCTAGAGCAAACTAGTTAGTCCAGTTATTTGTGTTGGGTATTCAACCACCAAAATTATATATAGGAAAAGGTTAAACCCTATTTCCCTTTCAGCGACATCCACATCAGCCAACTCCGAGGCAAGGTTCTTGACTTTGCGAAAGTAATATGCCGCCGACAAATCACCTTTCTTGACGGTGGCAAGCTCGACGTGTAGCTGCTCTATGCGAGCACGGGTCAAGAAGGAAAATTTTGTCCGAAAAGAATCCTAGACTTCCTTTGACGTCTTGGCATTCAGGACGTCATGAAGCATCTCTTCAGTCATCGACGAGAGGAGCCCGCTCAGGAGATGTTGATCAGTATTGTACCATTGCTCATAGGCAGGACTGGAAACTAGCTCAGCGCTAGTCTGTGTGGACGCCGTAATTTGACATCTTGTTTTTGTTAAGTTTGATGGTGACAGCGTGGTGGAGGGTAACGGTGGTGGTGTACATGATGGGCGGCGCAGAAGTTGAGACGACAGTAGGGGAGAAGGAGGAGGATATAACAATGGACATGGATCGAGTGATTAAGCCCTTGGCTCTGATACCATGTTAATTGGCTTGGTTTGATGCCCTCTAGAAGTCACGGCCAGTGTTTATATATTGTTGATATATACGTTATAAAATAGAGATATATATGGATGAAATCGTAATCCACAACTAACCTACCGTGAATCACGATAGAAAGACGTAACTCACCTAATCTAGAAATAGACGTAACAAACTGTGTTTTCGTTTAATACGCTCCAGTTGACAGTGTCGAAGGCTTTTGGCAAAGTTCAGTTTTTAAGAACCAAAACTACAGCAATCCAAAGCATTCCCGTCGGCTACATTAATTCCCGTCGGCCTGCGCGTGGACCGACGGGAATTAATTAATCCCCGTTGGCCAAAATAAGGCCGACGAGGATTATTTAATTCCCGTCGGCCAGTCAACGTAGCCGACGGGGATTAACTAACTCCCGTCGGCCCGCGTACAGCCGACGGCGATTAACTAACTCCCGTCGGCCGCGCCGTCAGGCCGACGGGAGTTATTCGAAATAACCACCATCGTGCCCTTTCTTCTTCCTTTCTGTTTCTTTCACCGCTCTCTCTATGCCCGCACCCGCGCCGTCGTGCTGCCCGCCACCGCCCGCACGCCGCCGGCCGACGTCGCCGCCCCGCCGCCGTCCCGCCGCCCCGGCCGCGCCCCGCGCCCACGGCCGCCGCCGCCGCCCACGGTTGCCGGTCCCACGCCGCGCCCCGCGCCCACGGCCGTCGCGCCCACGACCGCTGCCGAACGCCGTCGCCCGCCCAACGCCGTCACCCACCGCCGTCCATGGTAGCCGCGGCTTCCCCACATCGACGTCGTCCACCGACGTCCGCGCAAAGCGAGCGAGGTATATTATATATATTGTAATGTTTTATTTTCGTCGGTTTTTTATGGCCGATGGGAGTTAACTGTTATGTGATTAAGTTTTGTTTAAATTTGTTAATTAACAGTGTTATTAGTCTTCATATTTTTAATTTTATGTTGCAAATATAAAATGTGTTGTTTAATGTTATTAGTTAATGAATTGGATGATATGTTATGTATATATATATATATATATATATATATATATATATATATATATATATATATATATATATATATATATATGTGTGACGTTTATGTTATGTATATATATAATGTTATGTATATATATAGATGTATGTGTGACGTTTATGTTATGTATATATATAGTTATGTTATGTATATATATAGTGATGTTATGTATATATATAGTTTAACTATTTATCTATAGATGTATGTGTGACGTTTATAAACATGAATGTCTCACACACGCAATTCTTACTCGTACACACAGCCGCAATATGGGTGATAGACGTGATTGGATGTATGAAGGTTTCAAGAAGGGTGGGTGTCACACAAGTGAATGGTTTGCCAAGACGCAGATGTTTCTGGACCATGTAGCTGCTTTGTCACAAATAGATAATATTAGGTGTCCATGCAATAAATGTCGAAATATGACGAGCCACACCAAGAGGCAGGTCACACTACACCTGTGCTCGCATGGTTTTATGCCAGGCTATAAGGTCTGGTATCTCCACGGGGAGTCACGCCTTGAACGAGCAGCTGAAGTAGAAGTTGATGACGGTGAAGATGATGTTGATAGGATGGACCAGATGCTTGAGGATCTGTAGCCTGAACTAGCACCAGATCATCATGATTCACCTACACCGGAGGTTCAGAAGTTCTTTGACCTACTTAAAGCGTCAGAAGAGCCTCTTCACGGGCACACTGACGTGACCGTACTCGAATTCGTGACCCGGCTGATGTCAATCAAGTCCAAGTTTGCATTCTCAATTAATTGTTACAAGGAGCTTGTGGATTTGATTAGCGAGGTTCTTCCTACGGGTCACAAGATGCCCAAAGACATGTACCAGTCCAAGAAATTGCTTGAAGGTCTTGGTATGGAGTATGAGAAGATTGATGTTTGCCAAGACAACTGTATGCTTTTTTGGAAGGAACATGGCAGAGAACAGAAATGCTTAAAATGTGGGAAGTCGAGGTACGTGGAGCTTGTAAATGAAGATGGGGAGAAGGTGGTGACAAAGGTTGCACATAAACAACTTCGGTACATGCCTCTCACTCCTAGAGTGAAACGTTTGTTTCTCTCGAGGAAGACCGCTATGCACATGAGGTGACATAAAGATTATACGGACAGACAAGATGGGTTAATGGTGCACCCGTCAGATGGTGATGCATGGAAGGCTCTTGACAAATTTGATCCAGATTTTGCCAGCGATGCAAGAAACGTTCGTATCGCCTTGGCAACTGATGGTTTCACGCCGTTCAATATGACCGCTGCGTCGTATTCATGTTGGCCTGTCATTGCCATACTGTACAACCTTCCACCTGCTCTTTGCATGAAATATGAGTTTATGTTCCTATGTCTTGTTATACCTGGGCCTGAGCATCCTGGCTTATGCCTCAATGTGATGCATCAACCACTGATTGAAGAGTTAAAGAAGCTATGGCAAGGTGTGGAAGCCTATGACTGATTCAAGAAGCAGAAATTCAATCTTCGTGTTGCATATCTGTTCTCGATTCATGATTTTATGGCGTATGGTATTTTCTCTGGATGGAGCATGCATGGTAGATTGACGTGTCCTTATTGTGCTAAAGATACAGATTGTTTTCGTCTTAGTGCTGGTGGCAAGATATGTTACTTTGATTGCCATAGATGTTTTCTACCCTTCAATCACCCTTCAGAAGGCAGAGAAAGGAATTTAGGAAGGGCACCATCGTCACGAAGGGACCGCCCAAGCGACGTAGTGGGATAGAAATTACAGAAGAGCATATGAAACTTGTCCTAGACGAAAGTGGGAAAAGGTATCAAGGTTTTGGTGAGGAGCATAACTGGACTCACATATGTGGCTTGCAGGAGCTTCCTTATGCTAAGTCATTGATTTTGATGCACAACATCGACGTCATGCATCAAGAGAGTAACTTTTGCCAAGCCCTCATAAATACATGCATGGATTTCCCTGATAAAACGAAAGACAATGACAAGGCACGCATGGACTTAGCAGTGATATGTGATCGTCCAACCCTAGTGCTTAGAGAAAACGGAGGCAAACCAAAAGCTGACTATTGTCTGAAATCTAAGCAATGGAAAGAAGTGATGAAGGATATTAAATTCCCCGATGGTTATGCCGCTGGTTTTAGAAGATCTGTGAACTTGAAGACAATGAAGATGAATGGACTGAAGAGCCATGACTTCCACATAATTATGGAGAGGCTCATGCCTGTAATGTTTTGTGGGTACATTTCAGAAGCTATGTGGAAAACGTTAGCTGAAGTTAGCTATTTCTATAGACAGTTGTGTGCTAAATAAATCAGAAGAGATGTGATGGAACAGCTGGAGAAAGAGGCACCAGTGCTTTTGTGCAAATTGGAAAAATATTTCCACCGGGTTTCTTCAATCCTATGCAACATCTCTTTATACATCTTCCATATGAGGATAAGGTCGGTGGTCCTGTTCAGTATAGGTGGATGTTTCATATAGAAAGAGCTTTAAAGAAGCTTAGAGCAATGGTGGGCAATAAGGCAAGAGTTGAAGGATGTATTGCGGAACAATTTAAACTTAAGGAGGTAGCACACTTCACAAGTTGTTACTTTGCAGAAGAACATAATGTATTTGCTCGAAAGAAAAGGTACCATGATGATGAACGAGAGATGCCTCCTTGTAGTGATCTTTTGATTTTTCAGACAAACGGCAAAGCCGTTGGTCCACCCAAGGCATATCACCTCAGTATGGAAGAACAGAAGTTTACTTTACTGTACATGTTCACGAATATGCCTGAGGTGGAGAAATATTTTGTGTAAGACTTATTTTCTTAAACTGTTCATATGTGAATTAGTTTATGTTATCAAATATCTCATGTCACACAATAATATTTGACAGCGAGTTTGATGAACAAAACATGAGGTGTCTCGGTAGGCCAACAGCGAGAGACATAGACAAATTGCGATGCGATGGTATGCATGGGCGACCTAGTTTCATTATGTGGCTTCGGGACCGTGTAAGTCTTAATTATGTGGCTCCGAGAGCTAATTTCAGTTAACTAATATTATAGAATTTGCTAATGCTTTGTGGCATAATTGACAGTTTGGGGAGGAAATGAATTTGAATGATGACTTACGTCAGTTATCTATTGGAAGCGTAACTGCCAAAAGCTATGGACGTTACGACGTCAATGGATATCGCTTTCGTTCAAGCATTTTCGAATCAAGTCATCCTATGGCCGCCACTCAAAATAGTGGAGTCGTTACTAGGGCAACTGACATGGAAGGACACGAAGCCTGCTATTACGGGAAAATCAAAAATATAATCGAGATTACAGTTGCTAGAAATAAGCCTTTAGCGCTAGTTTTCTTTGAGTGTAAATGGTATGACCCGAAGTATTATAGGACCGAATTTGGGATGACACAGATCCAACCGAAAAAATTGCTTCAAGGACACGACACGTATATCCTTGCCCATCAAGCAGACCAAGTTTATTTCTCGACATATCCATGCAAAAAGTTGTCTAAATGGAGGGTTGTGTACAATGTAAATCCCCGCGAATGCCTATACACTCCTGGTGAGGACGAATATCAAATTGGTCACCTTGAGCAGGTTGATGAGGTGTTTCAAGAAGAAGAGTTGCCAACTAGTTTTCATATTGATCCTGCACCGGCATTAGATTCACTAGTTGCAGACGTTAACGACTTAACTTTTCCCGAGAGACGGAGAAGACAACCTGTTAGGAGAAAAGTTACATGGCGACCTCTGCATAGAAGAGAACAAATAGATCCTGATTTTGATGATATTTAACAAGTAAAGTTGTTTTGTTATTTTATTTGTTTCTATTTTTAAGTATTATGTCATTTTTGATGCACTAATGAATAATTTCTTATTTTTTATGCAGGATGCCGCCAAAATCAAAGAAGTCAATGAAGGGGCTGTTCAAGGGCCTGGGCCTTTTTCAGGGCAGTTCTTCTAGCAGCAGCAGACGTCGAGAGCTGTTGAGCGCGGTACATGGAGATGAGGTAACATATCTTGTACAAATAAATTTGTTTACATATTTACAAATAAATTTTGAGTTATATGTACCAGGATGAGCAGCACACTGAGGAGCAGCACATTGAGGAGGAGGAGCACAATGAGGATGTGGAGCACAATGAGGAGGTGGAGCACAATGAGGAGGTGGAGCACGTGACATGGGACCAGGCCGCATAGCATCACCAGCCATGGGACCAGTGGGACCACCAGAGAGAGCAGCAATAGACGTGGGACCAGTGGGGCCAACAGGGCGAACCGGCTGACAACTCGATGGATGATGGCTCGGGAGGCTCTTCAGCGACACGCACACGTCGCTCAAGAAAAAGCCACTGAGTAAAGCCTCGTCACGCGATAGAGCGAGAGGCTGATAGGACTTTAATCATGCCACATGAAGATCGGTGAGTGTAATATACTAACTTATCTCATATAACTATTATATCTATTGTTAATGTTTTTGTGTAATGAAGGAATTGGGAGGACCTGTCCTTTGACGGCAAGGGACACCACACTCAGGTTAACCTTACGTTGGGTTCTCTTTGCCGCCTTCACTACCCTGGTATAGTGAAGGTGTCAAACGGTGATACCGAGGATGATGTGCTCGTCAGTACCTGGGACGAGTACAAGTTTAAAAAGGAACGAAACCACACCGACAGACAGGGACTTATGCGTAATGACTTTTGGGTATGAATTCTTTATTATTTTTGTTATGTTTCTTAATATTGTAAATCTATGACTTATACCATTGCATTTGTATTCTTTATGTTGTAGCTTCGATATCGGTTGCCTGGCGGAGAGGATTACATGGGGCACGCTGAACGTGTCTTCCAAAACAATGCAAAGAAGCTGGTGAAGGATGCCATATACTATGCGAGAATTTAGGCTACAAACCTGTATTTTCAAAAGCATCCGGAAGAAGCAGGCCCCTTGAATAAAAAGGAAGGCTCCTCAAAGATATATTTGACTGAGGATCAATATCGTGAGGTTAGTATTCAATTTGTTTTACCCTTTATATTGATTGTTGTGATTGATATAATATGTAACATTATGTGTGCAGGTGATGGTTCCATGGATGGCGCCCGTGCCTGATGCGTACTATGCTTGGTGTCGATATTGGGCTTCCGAAGGCTTCCAGAAAGCGTCAGCGCATCACAGACAATGTCGAGGAACCAATCCTAACCACAAGTTTGGCGGTGACGACATGATACGAAAAGCTAAAAGAATGGTAAGTTTGATCTAGCTATGTCGATCAGCAAATAATACGATTTCTTATGAATGTTTTTTGTTTATACAAGAAGCTACGAGTGGCCAAAAGCCTAGTGACATTGAGGTCTACCAGGAGGGCCACAAAGGACCAGACCCGAACAACCCTGACCAGCTCTGCAGCCAGACAGCCACAGATCGCTTGTGAGTTTTGGCTCAAAAGTTCAAACGTTCAAAGTATATAAATTCCTGCATTTGTAAGGTTGTGAATGATGTATAGGAGGCATATGGGGAGGAGATGGTTCGTCGCCATGGCCCTGACTTCGACTGGAGCCATGAACCGGTGGATCCCTCGGTGGTGTACGCAAGTGGTGGTGGCAAAGCGCATGGACGGTAAGCTCTAACTTATGAAATTATATGGTTGACACTAAATTGATTATATAGTAATCACATTTTTTGAATCACTTATAGATACACACTCTTCGACGGATTCATTGACTCGTCGTCGGTGAGATCTCAGAGGACGGGTTCATCTTCCCGTAGCTCATGCTCTCATCGACCGAACGAGCAGGAGTTGGAGATTATGAGGATGCGTGAAGAGATGAGACAACAACGCGAATTTATGTAGGCTTGCAATGCACATAACCAAGCGATGTATCAAGTGAGTACGCATAATCCGAACTCTAAATTATTATATTTCAATACAACATCTTCGGTAGTAACACATATGTGTTTAACAGTTAATGCAGCAAAAGGGCATGACAACAAATTTTCCACCGCCACCACAATGGAGCCAATTTGCAAACACACCAGTTCCACCACCACAGTTCACCACCCCTCCGACACATATACCTGCACCTGGAGATAGGGTACGTTTGATAACTCTCCATTAATTTATAAACTTGTATACTTTTTGATATTTGCATTTAACGTGATGATATTTGCTAACTTGCATAGGTTACGCCTGAAGCGGGTGGTAGTGGGTCTGATCCAGCAGTACAGACTGGATTTGTTGACTCGTTCTTCGCGTTCCCTCCTCCTGGTGGTGGTGGCGGCAGCGGTCAAAGCTCTAACCACCCAAGTGGTGGTTATCTCTAAACACTTGAACTTATATTTGAAATGTCGTACTCGTTGGTCGATGTTATGTTTCAATACTATGTCGTACTCGTTGGTGGATGTTATGTTTCAATACTATGTCATACATGTTGGTGGATGTTTTAATTATAAATGCAAGTGTTTATGTCTAAATGCATGTGTTTGTGGATGTCGTATCTCTAAATGCATGTGTTTGTAATGTGGATGTTATCTGTGATTTATGTTATGTGTGCAGAAATAGTGACATAATTTAGTGCTGTTTTTGTAGCAGTATAGGGTAATTCTCGTCGGCCCAGTTAATTCCCGTCGGCTATAGTCGAACCGACGGGAATTAACTAATAATGCTCGTCGACCCAGTTAATTCCCGTCGGCCACGTCGGATGTAACACCCCTGGTGTTACTATAACTAAAACTTGGGCATGACATCATAAGCATTGACATTGCATATGTGTGACACACCTAGAGTGCATTCACTAGGCAAAAATTTCAAACAAGTTGTATTGTTTTACTGTTTTTGCAAATGGAACCCTGGTTAATGGACTTAACCCTAAATAGTGGTTAAAGGGATAAAACTTAACCCAAGTTATGAAAACCTAAATACTTTAGGGTAAAAGTCATAAAATGACCCTAAGAATAAGCTTGAATCACTTTTATGCCCCTGAGATACCAAAAACCCTAATTGGAACCCTGGAAAACCCTAAAACCAAACCCTAGGGGCTTATATGCAAAATTAGTCCACTTTTGGACTAAAGTGCAAAAACCAAGCCAAATAAGTGTCTTAAGTCCTTTGGTTCACAAATATGTGAATTTACAAGCCAAACCCTAAGTTTTGGACTTAAATGCAAAATGGACCTCATTTGAGCTCTATACCGAGTCTGAAATTTAGTGTTAAAGGCTCCACTTTGGGGCTTTGTAACTTTCAAATTATAGGGTTTTTGCCCTAGGTCACCACATCAAGTTTGTAGCTCAATCATAGGAGAACAACTTTGTTTAAGGAAGTGAGCAAAGTTGTTAAGAGAATATGGGAGATAATTAAGCCTGAAGATTGGCTGTCAAGCTGATTCAGTCAGAAGTTCAGAAGTTCAGTGCAACAGAGCTAACTTTGGACTTGAATTAAACCTTGATCCAGTGCTTAAATAGGTTTAATCCCTATAGTTGATTTGTAGCAGGTAAGTAGGATTACAACTTTGATGCAGAGCTTGGGTTAAGTTACCATTCAAAATTGAGAGAGAAAGTGGCTCCAATGTGCTCTGTCAGGCGACTAAATCAGGTTTTCACCATGGTACAGTAGTTCCAAACTGAAGAAGATCGCAGGTTCACCCCCCCTGCTCGCCGCCGGTGTCCATCACCGTTGATCTCTGCTCGTCGTGATTCGTGCGTCGTGGTCATCGGTTATGCACAACTCGGTAAAGATCCTTACCGCCGGTGAGCTGGCCACCACTCCGACGACCCCCTCTCCTGTCTTCCTTTCTGCTTTGCGGCTGGCACGATAAGTTCGCCGTCGACCGCCGCTTCCCGACCGTGCGCCGCGTGGCCTAGCCGTTTTACCGCGTCGCCATGACTCCCTCTACCCGTCCCATCGTCGCCGGGGAGCTTGCCACGGCAATCGCCACGTATTCACCGCGCCAGGCTTCTTCCTCCCCTCCGGCCGCCGCGTTGCTCGTCCAAGATTTGCGGCCACCGATCACTCCGCCTATAAATTGAAGCCCCCACTAGCTGCGCAGCATCATCACCCACCTAGCCACCGTGAATCGCTAGCAATCGTGCACCAGTGCGCTTGAATTTCGGTTTTCCCCCAAATCAAATTTCCGCCACCCGAAATCAACCTCACCGCGGCCAGCCCTCCACAGGTCCGCTCATACCCTCCTTGTTCCTGTTCTAGCATCTGTGCATGTTAGTGATGCTTGCCGACCCATGTAAGTGAGCTAGGAACTCTCTGGTCGCCGGGAACACGGCGATCTTGCCGCTCTGCTCTTGGTCACCGTGGCCAGAGTTCGGGGGTTGGTTATTTGTGCAATTAAGTTAGGGAAAGTACTCTTTAGGTCACGAATCCGGTTTAATCCGAAGCTGAGCACCGGTCTCGATCTTCCCCGGCCAGTCTAACTCGCCGGAGTTGTGCCGCCCATGCGGAGCACCGTCGTGGACCCCGTCGCGCGAAAGAATAGAAGACCGAGGGTCTTTTTGCAAGTTGTCAGTGACTGAGAAACACAGTAAATAAACCTGCTTCAAATTAACCAAAACCCCATGGTCCCCTGTGCAAAGCCGCCAGGGCGCGGCCGCGCGCGGGCGCGCTTTCCCTCTGGACCTGGGCCGCCTGTGCTGGATTCGGCCCAGTACTGTTTAAATGTTTTTCTTTTTCTTTTATCCCCAGAGCCAAAACAATTATAGAAAAATGTAGAAAAATGCTAAAATTGTGAAACTAATTTTCCTAGGTTTGTTATTTTCCATAGTATTTAATAAAAATAAGTTGGTGATTTTTAGTGAAAGTAAGAAATTTTAGGGTATTTAAAGTAGTTAAAAGTCTTGGTTATAGATTTTTAGAAAATAATTGATAAGTCCTAAAATGCCCAAAATTTTTATATGAGTGTTATATAATATTTAGAAGCCTTGGGTAGAGTTTGAATTGATTTGGACCCTGTTTGATCACCAAACCCCAAAACACCCCCCCTGCCCTATGAACTCCTTTACCGACTCCGGAAACCCTAAGTTCCCGGAACTCCGTGAAGGCAAGTTGTATTCAAGACATAAATAATAAGTTTATGTTGTCTTTGCATCCTCATGAGCATCCCATGGCATCCATTCTTATACATATGTATGGTTATGATTAGAACGAGAAGAAGAGGTAGAAGTAACTGAAGAGCAAGTACAACCACCTTTGGACACTCAGGCCGGGAATAGTTTCTACTTCGACATTTGTGGATCCGAGCCTGAATCACCTGTAAACGAAGGCAAGCCCCGGTGCATTTGCCACCTCCCTTGCTATTTCAAAATCTTTCCCACTTGATTGCTGCATTAGGTGATAGGAGTTGCTTGATAACACCATTCCTGCATTACCTTCCTTGAAATTTGATTACCTTCCTTGATCACCTGTTTTACAAAAGCTTTTTGATGCTTAGCTTTGCTTTAGAAAAACAAAAGGTTTTGTTTTGACAAAATATGATGTGGCAAAAGAGGGTGGGATGTTTTTCGAAAATAAAACTTGATGATGGATCTATCAAAGGCCTTGATAGGTTCAACATCGGAAAGGATGTACCTCTGCCAGGTACCAACTTTGGGTTGAAATGATTAAGCTGAGACCGGGCGGGTGACTTGCACGAGAAGAGAGTCTCGGTGTAGTGTCTCCGTCTGAGTCGATTAAGGACCGTCTCGATGTAGGCTTGATGATCGAGGACCCTTTAACTGGTCACATGCCTCGTCATGGGTAAGCCTTGCCTCGGGCAGACTAAGGCCGGAATAAGATAACACGAAATGGGCGTGGAGCGGTGGCGAGAGTAGCGTGTACCCTCCGTGGCAAGAGGCTGGACGGTGGTGTAGCTGTGCTCTCGGTTTGCGTGAACCTGATCCGGTCTTAAGAACCCCGGTGGCGGGTTGACATATGCAAGGGTTAAGTGCTACATATGTCGTGTGATTGGAGATCCTCAGCTGAGTATAATCGATTCGGATCGCCGTACCTTCGCGGTTATGAAGACTTGGTCACTGCCCTACACGTAGCATTCCACTAAAGACAATGGGCTTTTGTAAAAAAATTGGCTAGTGCAGGACCAGTGATTGAACTAGGGTAGAAAGAACTCTAGTGCAGGTAATTTTACTTAACTTGACAAATTAAAACTGGATTTTTAAGGATCCACTTTAGTAAGCATTTCTGCAAAACAGAGTCTTTGAATATTGAAAAGCCTTACCTTGACTCCCATATAACCAGCATACCCTTGAGAGTCTTTTCTTTAGTCGGGTAAGACTTGTTGAGTATTCCATACTCAGGGTTTATCCCTTCGTTGTTTTTAGGTGCGGAAGTAGCAGACTTTTGCTGCTTCTGTGCCAAGGTGGTTCCAAAAGAAGAAAATCAAGACTGATGTGCGGGAGGACTCGGTCCTCCACCTAGGATCTTTTGCTTTTGTCTTCTCGGGAGGAGTTTGTGCCTCCCTGGTTTGTATTATATTACTTCTATGCACTCACTTTTAGTTTGGTCTGTAATAACATAACTCAAGCTTGCTTTTGAAATAAATGTAAGATTATGTAATTCGCTTCCGCATTTCTTTATCTCCGATGTTCTGTAATGTCTACAAGATGGGTGAGACGTTCCTGGTGAGGTAAGGAAAGATACCGAACTTGTCAAGTAGTTCAGGGGCACCTACAGGGTTGTCTGATGTCCATTGGACAAGGACAACTGTAGGTGGGCCTAATTACTTGGGAGGTTCCGTCACAGCTGGTATCGGAGCGTAGCCCTTCTTGGCAGATATTATGAGGCATCTTCAAAAGAGTTTTCAAAAGTCTTACCTAGAAATTCTTTTCTCTTCTTACCTAAGTATTCTGAAAGAGTCTATCTTAAAGACCAGATAGGAAGAGTGCAACATATAGAAGGTTGAATCAACTAAGGTTGATTCTGTAATTATACATGCATCATGCTAAGAATCATACTAATAACATTTTCCCCCTTAGAAAAGATGCCGCCACGTACCAGGCTAACGGCACGCAAGTCTACGGGACCAATTGGGGTGCCTCGGCATCAATTGGCTCCCCGACATGAAAGCAGCAGCAGTGGAAGTAACGACCCCATCGGAGACCTTGAAGCTCGTGTGAATCGACTTCAGGCAGCACTGCAACATAGGACTGATGCTTGGGTCGCTGACGGTGATAGAATCAACGAACTGAGAAGGGACATCCGACACTTGCAGGATCAACTCGCTGATCGAGACTTAGCACTTGACTGGGCCGTATAGTCTCGTTTGCTAATGTGTGCTAAGGAAGCAAGGGCTCAGGCCCGAATTAAAGAACTTAGCTCGACTGTCGATGACCTGCAGGTTTACTGCAATACTTTGCACGAGGAAGTCCATGTATTATACTCACAACTACACCCAAGTGAGCCTGCACCACCTGCTGAGGCGGAAGCTGGACCATCTCACGTTGCGGGACGTGCGCTGGGTGGGGAGTTAGACCTTTTTGAGCCTCCTCCTTCCTTGAGGTTGGTTGATGTCTGGACTCCCACACCTGACGATGAAGCCGCCAAGACTGATGGCAAGCAGGAATAAAGGTGTAATAGAAGTAGAGTAGTGTATGGTAGGGTATTGAAGGGTGTACTGTTGTATAATGGGTATTGTATCCTGTTAATAGGTTGAACTTTTGTATAATGGGTATTGTATCCTGTTATGTAATATCGAGTCTGTATCATTACTTTTTATAGTAATGTAAAATGGAAGGTTTTCTCTGGAACATTATGTTTACTTCAAATGTTTTTGCCACAGATGCCGACCAGGACTCGAGGACAGGATGCAGCAGGAACTTCTGGGGGACGGGATGCTACCCCAAACCCACCTCCAGTTCCTCCCACGTTAGCCGAGGCGATTGCCGCCTTGGTGAATGCCACCGCCGATAATACCCGCTTCCTTAGGGAAATGGCGGGTCAGCAGCAATTCTAGCAGCAGGCGGGAAGAGGTTATCCGCAGGGTCCCCGTGAGACCACTTATCTGGATTTCTCGGAAACTCGTCCACCTCTATTCGTCAAGGCAGAAGATCCCTTAGAAGCTGACGAGTGGATTCGGGTTATCGAGCAAAAGTTTGGTCTTCTCCGATGCTCAGAGACGCAGAAGCCGTTGTTTGCCGCACAACAACTCCGTGGTCCTGCCAGTACCTGGTGGGGAAATTTTATGGCTATTCA
Organism: Zea mays; assembly: GCF_902167145.1. Lineage (NCBI taxonomy): Eukaryota > Viridiplantae > Streptophyta > Magnoliopsida > Poales > Poaceae > Zea > Zea mays. The sequence continues at coordinate 51,972,708 of NC_050098.1, read as the reverse complement.
ACCTGATAACCATCAAGTCACCTGGAATGAGTTTAAAGCAGCCTTCCGTGAACACTACATCCCCGAAGGAGTGCTGCATATGAAACAAGAGGAGTTTATGAAGTTACAACAAGGTGGAGATACTATTACTCAATACCTCAACAAATTCAATCACTTGTCGCAGTATGCTATCGATCAGGTGAATACGGATTTGAAGAAGAAGAACTGTTTTATGCGGGGACTGAATGATCGGCTACAAAGGAAAATGGCCACATGCATAGACCTCACGTATGGAAAGGCTGTCAGCACAGCCTTATCTGTTGAAGCCAAATACACAACTTCTGGGAAGAATAAGGGATTTGGTGGTGAGCGGCCTAATCAGGGCTAGGCAAAGAAACCACGGTTTGTGATTCGACCCTCAAACCAGAATCGCCCTTTTTCTCGTCCACTTTCATTTCCCTTCAAACAGCCCATTATTATCCGCCCCAACACTGCCCCCACTACCCCAAAACAGCCGGGTGCCCCAGGCACTCGATTTCCTGCCTTGCCTAGTTCTTCAACTGGGTGCTTTAATTGCGGCAAGTCGGGACACTTCATCAAGGACTGCCCATATCCTAGGCAAAATCAAACTAATGCTTCGCAAGGATCTGGGAAATCAGTTCAGCCTAAAGGAAATGCTATGGGGAAGAATATGAAGAAAACGGGGCGTGTATATTACACTCAAGTGGCTACTACACCGGAAGGAGAGCCGGTGATGATGGGTATGTTTCCTGTGGCCAGTCACCCAGCAATTATTCTTTTTGATTCTGGTGCTTCACATACATTCATTAGCAAGAAGTTTGTGGAACAACATCATATTGCATACCATGAATCAAAGGAGGGATTTAAAATTCATTCACCTGGGGGACACATTTATACTAAAGAAGTGGCCTATGGAGTGCCAGTAACAATGGCCGGACGGAACTTTCCTGCTAATATGATTGTTCTGAAAGGCCAGGATATAGATGTAATCTTGGGTATGAATTGGTTAACCCAACACAAGGCAATCCTCAACACTGAACTCAGAACCGTCAGGTTGAGCTATAACCAAGAAGAGATTCTTTTGACTCTCCCCGCAACCAATCCGGCCAAAACTTCTGGTAGAGTCTATGAAGCCATTGTACCGGAGATCAAGAACATTCCGGTAGTACGTGAGTTTCCAGATGTATTTCCGGAAGATTTGCCTGGACTGCCCCCTGAAAGAGATGTAGAATTCGTAATTGAGCTAAAGCCCGATACGGCTCCCATCTCCCGAAGATCGTACCGCATGCCCCCTAATGAATTAGCGGAACTGAAGATTCAATTACAAGATCTACTGAATAAGGGATTCATCCGGCCAAGCTCGTCCCCTTGGGGTTGTCCCGCCATTTTTGTTAAGAAGAAGGATCAAACCTTGAGAATGTGCGTGGATTATCGACCCCTAAATGAGGTCACTATCAAGAATAAGTACCCCCTTCCCAGGATCGACATCTTATTTGATCAACTGACTGGGGCGAGGGTATTTTCCAAAATTGATCTCAGGTCGGGCTATCATCAAATCCGTATTCGGCCCGAGGATATACCGAAGACCGCGTTTACTACGCGGTATGGATTGTTTGAATACCTGGTAATGTCTTTCGGGCTCACAAATGCTCCTGCCCATTTCACTTATTTAATGAACTCGGTATTCATGCCCGAATTGGACAAATTCGTGGTAGTCTTCATTGATGATATCTTGATATATTCCAAGAATGAAGAAGACCATGCTCAGCATTTACGGATTGTATTGACGCGCCTAAGGGAACACCAGCTATATGCCAAGTTCAGCAAGTGCGCGTTCTGGCTGGAAGAAATTCAATTTTTGGGGCACGTATTATCAGCTAAAGGAATTGCGGTAGATCCTAGTAAGGTCAAAGATATTCTGGAGTGGAAACCCCCAACAACTGTTCACCAAGTCCGGAGTTTTCTTGGACTAGCTGGGTATTATCGCAGATTCATACCAGATTTTTCTAAGCTTGTGAAGCCAATCACAAGTTTGTTGAAGAATGACATCAAGTTCAATTGGTCTTCTAAGTGCCATGAAGCATTTGAGCAACTGAAGACACTATTGACCACTGCTCCAGTTTTGGCTCAACCGGACATCACTAAACCTTTTGATGTATATTGTGATGCATCTGGCAGTGGGCTCGGCTGTGTACTGATGCAAGAGGGCCGAGTAATTGCGTACGCTTCAAGGCAGTTGCGCCGGCATGAGGAGCATTATCCCACTCATGATCTGGAGCTAGCTGCTGTGGTTCATGCCCTAAAGATTTGGCGTCACTATCTGCTGGGAAATATCTGTCATATATATACAGATCATAAAAGTTTGAAGTACATCTTCACCCAGTCAGAGTTAAATATGAGGCAAAGACGATGGCTTGAGCTCATTAAAGACTATGAACTGGAGATCCATTATCACCCGGGCAAGGCCAATGTGGTGGCAGATGCATTGAGTCGTAAGACTTCCTGCCACTGTCTTATGGCGAAGGCCTTCGAGAACACTTTGTGTCAAGAAATGGAAAAGCTAAACCTGGGGATCATTCAACAAGGGACTCTAAATCAGTTAAGGCTTGAGTCAATCATTTTGCAAAGAATAATTGATGCTCAAAAGGATAATCTGGGTATGAAGCACATTCGAGAAAAGATAAAGGCTGGAGTAGCCAAGTGTTTCAAAGAAGACGATCAAGGTGTGATATGGTTTAAAAACCGCATAGTTGTGCCAAAGACCGAAGAGCTCCGCCAGCAAATTCTTGATGAAGCACATCTTAGTCGCTATTCTATTCATCCCGGAAGCACTAAGATGTATCAAGACTTAAAACAACATTACTGGTGGACTAAGATGAAGATTGAAATTGCACGCTATGTGGCTAAGTGTGACACCTGCAGACGTGTCAAGGCCATACACATGAAAACTGCTGGTCCATTACAATCTTTGCCAATCCCAACATGGAAATGGGAAGACATTAGTATGGACTTTGTTGTGGGATTGCCCAGAACCGCAAAAGGGTATGATTCTATATGGGTTATTATTGATCGACTCACAAAGATCGCCCATTTCCTCCCTGTCAAAGTTAAATATCCCGTCATTACCTATGCGGAGTTATACATTGCCTGTATTCTCAGTTTGCATGGTGTTCCAAAGACTATAGTGTCGGATCGTGGACCTCAATTCGTATCCAAGTTTTGGGAAGAACTTCATAAATCCCTGGGTACCAAATTACTCCACAGTTCGGCCTATCATCCTCAAACCAGTGGACAGACTGAGAGAGTGAACCAAATACTTGAAGATATGCTGCGGGCATGTGTCCTGGACTTTTCACCAAAATGGGATGAATGTTTACCCCTAGCGGAGTTTTCATACAATAACAGTTATCAAGAAAGTATCAAGATGGCACCTTTTGAAGCTTTATATGGACGTCGGTGTCGAACTCCGTTAAATTGGTCTGAACCTGGAGAAAGATACTTCTTTAGACCTGATATGGTGAAAAAGGTTGAAGAAAAGGTTCAGAGAATTATCCATAATATGAAGAAAGCTCAAGCACGGCAAAAGAGTTATGCAGACAAACGGCGAATGCCCTTATATTTCCTGGAAGGAGACTATGTCTACTTGAAGGTCTCACCAATGAAGGGCGTATCGCGTTTCGGAGTTAAAGGAAAACTTGCACCACGATATATTGGTCCTTTTCTTATTCTGGAAAGATATGGGCCAGTGGCGTATCGACTTCAGCTCCCCGAAACATTGTCTGCTGTGCACAATGTGTTCCACGTGTCACAACTGAAGAAGTGTCTTCGGGTTCCTGATCGAACCGTTGAAATAACTGATGTTGTCCTGGAACCAGATTTAACCTACTCGGAACATCCTATTCGAGTTCTGGATCAAAAGGACAGGGTCACCCGAAGAAAGACTCTCAAGTTCTACAAGATACAGTGGAACCAGCATTCGGAAGATGAGGCTACATGGGAAACCCAAGACTTTTTAAATAAGAATTTCCCAGGCTTCCTAGCCTCATGTAAATTGTAAAGTCTGTATAGCGGTTGTAATGAAGAAGTAACCCCCACATCACCCCTGCCTTGTACCAAAATTAAAGAAATAAAAATGTGATATGTTTCCTTTACCATTCCCTACCCTAGGATTTTTAATCTCGGGACGAGATTCTTTTATGGGGGGAAGGATGTAACACCCCTGGTGTTACTATAACTAAAACTTGGGCATGACATCATAAGCATTGACATTGCATATGTGTGACACACCTAGAGTGCATTCACTAGGCAAAAATTTCAAACAAGTTGTATTGTTTTACTGTTTTTGCAAATGGAACCCTGGTTAATGGACTTAACCCTAAATAGTGGTTAAAGGGATAAAACTTAACCCAAGTTATGAAAACCTAAATACTTTAGGGTAAAAGTCATAAAATGACCCTAAGAATAAGCTTGAATCACTTTTATGCCCCTGAGATACCAAAAACCCTAATTGGAACCCTGGAAAACCCTAAAACCAAACCCTAGGGGCTTATATGCAAAATTAGTCCACTTTTGGACTAAAGTGCAAAAACCAAGCCAAATAAGTGTCTTAAGTCCTTTGGTTCACAAATATGTGAATTTACAAGCCAAACCCTAAGTTTTGGACTTAAATGCAAAATGGACCTCATTTGAGCTCTATACCGAGTCTGAAATTTAGTGTTAAAGGCTCCACTTTGGGGCTTTGTAACTTTCAAATTATAGGGTTTTTGCCCTAGGTCACCACATCAAGTTTGTAGCTCAATCATAGGAGAACAACTTTGTTTAAGGAAGTGAGCAAAGTTGTTAAGAGAATATGGGAGATAATTAAGCCTGAAGATTGGCTGTCAGGCTGATTCAGTTAGAAGTTCAGAAGTTCAGTGCAACAGAGCTAACTTTGGACTTGAATTAAACCTTGATCCAGTGCTTAAATAGGTTTAATCCCTATAGTTGATTTGTAGCAGGTAAGTAGCATTACAACTTTGATGCAGAGCTTGGGTTAAGTTACCATTCAAAATTGAGAGAGAAAGTGGCTCCAATGTGCTTTGTCAGGCGACTGAATCAGGTTTTCACCATGGTACAGTAGTTCCAAACTGAAGAAGATCGCAGGTTCACCCCCCCTGCTCGCCGCCGGTGTCCATCACCGTTGATCTCTGCTCGTCGTGATTCGTGCGTCGTGGTCATTGGTTATGCACAACTCGGTAAAGATCCTTACCGCCGGTGAGCTGGCCACCACTCCGACGACCCCCTCTCCTGTCTTCCTTTCTGCTTTGCGGCTGGCACGATAAGTTCGCCGTCGACCGCCGCTTCCCGACCGTGCGCCGCGTGGCCTAGCCGTTTTACCGCGTCGCCATGACTCCCTCTACCCGTCCCATCGTCGCCGGGGAGCTTGCCACGGCAATCGCCACGTATTCACCGCGCCAGGCTTCTTCCTCCCCTCCGGCCGCCGCGTTGCTCGTCCAAGATTTGCGGCCACCGATCACTCCGCCTATAAATTGAAGCCCCCACTAGCTGCGCAGCATCATCACCCACCTAGCCACCGTGAATCGCTAGCAATCGTGCACCAGTGCGCTTGAATTTCGGTTTTCCCCCAAATCAAATTTCCGCCACCCGAAATCAACCTCACCGCGGCCAGCCCTCCACAGGTCCGCTCATACCCTCCTTGTTCCTGTTCTAGCATCTGTGCATGTTAGTGATGCTTGCCGACCCATGTAAGTGAGCTAGGAACTCTCTGGTCGCCGGGAACACGGCGATCTTGCCGCTCTGCTCTTGGTCACCGTGGCCAGAGTTCGGGGGTTGGTTATTTGTGCAATTAAGTTAGGGAAAGTACTCTTTAGGTCACGAATCCGGTTTAATCCGAAGCTGAGCATCGGTCTCGATCTTCCCCGGCAAGTCTAACTCGCCGGAGTTGTGCCGCCCATGCGGAGCACCGTCGTGGACCCCGTCGCGCGAAAGAATAGAAGACCGAGGGTCTTTTTGCAAGTTGTCAGTGACTGAGAAACACAGTAAATAAACCTGCTTCAAATTAACCAAAACCCCATGGTCCCCTGTGCAAAGCCGCCAGGGCGCGGCCGCGCGCGGGCGCGCTTTCCCTCTGGACCTGGGCCGCCTGTGCTGGATTCGGCCCAGTACTGTTTAAATGTTTTTCTTTTTCTTTTATCCCTAGAGCCAAAACAATTATAGAAAAATGTAGAAAAATGCTAAAATTGTGAAACTAATTTTCCTAGGTTTGTTATTTTCCATAGTATTTAATAAAAATAAGTTGGTGATTTTTAGTGAAAGTAAGAAATTTTAGGGTATTTAAAGTAGTTAAAAGTCTTGGTTATAGATTTTTAGAAAATAATTGATAAGTCCTAAAATGCCCAAAATTTTTATATGAGTGTTATATAATATTTAGAAGCCTTGGGTAGAGTTTGAATTGATTTGGACCCTGTTTGATCACCAAACCCCAAAACACCCCCCCTGCCCTATGAACTCCTTTACCGACTCCGGAAACCCTAAGTTCCCGGAACTCCGTGAAGGCAAGTTGTATTCAAGACATAAATAATAAGTTTATGTTGTCTTTGCATCCTCATGAGCATCCCATGGCATCCATTCTTATACATATGTATGGTTATGATTAGAACGAGAAGAAGAGGTAGAAGTAACTGAAGAGCAAGTACAACCACCTTTGGACACTCAGGCCGGGAATAGTTTCTACTTCGACATTTGTGGATCCGAGCCTGAATCACCTGTAAACGAAGGCAAGCCCCGGTGCATTTGCCACCTCCCTTGCTATTTCAAAATCTTTCCCACTTGATTGCTGCATTAGGTGATAGGAGTTGCTTGATAACACCATTCCTGCATTACCTTCCTTGAAATTTGATTACCTTCCTTGATCACCTGTTTTACAAAAGCTTTTTGATGCTTAGCTTTGCTTTAGAAAAACAAAAGGTTTTGTTTTTACAAAATATGATGTGGCAAAAGAGGGTGGGATGTTTTTCGAAAATAAAACTTGATGATGGATCTATCAAAGGCCTTGATAGGTTCAACATCGGAAAGGATGTACCTCTGCCAGGTACCAACTTTGGGTTGAAATGATTAAGCTGAGACCGGGCGGGTGACTTGCACGAGAAGAGAGTCTCGGTGTAGTGTCTCCGTCTGAGTCGATTAAGGACCGTCTCGATGTAGGCTTGATGATCGAGGACCCTTTAACTGGTCACATGCCTCGTCATGGGTAAGCCTTGCCTCGGGCAGACTAAGGCCGGAATAAGATAACACGAAATGGGCGTGGAGCGGTGGCGAGAGTAGCGTGTACCCTCCGTGGCAAGAGGCTGGACGGTGGTGTAGCTGTGCTCTCGGTTTGCGTGAACCTGATCCGGTCTTAAGAACCCCGGTGGCGGGTTGACATATGCAAGGGTTAAGTGCTACATATGTCGTGTGATTGGAGATCCTCAGCTGAGTATAATCGATTCGGATCGCCGTACCTTCGCGGTTATGAAGACTTGGTCACTGCCCTACACGTAGCATTCCACTAAAGACAATGGGCTTTTGTAAAAAAATTGGCTAGTGCAGGACCAGTGATTGAACTAGGGTAGAAAGAACTCTAGTGCAGGTAATTTTACTTAACTTGACAAATTAAAACTGGATTTTTAAGGATCCACTTTAGTAAGCATTTCTGCAAAATAGAGTCTTTGAATATTGAAAAGCCTTACCTTGACTCCCATATAACCAGCATACCCTTGAGAGTCTTTTCTTTAGTCGGGTAAGACTTGCTGAGTATTCCATACTCAGGGTTTATCCCTTCGTTGTTTTTAGGTGCGGAAGTAGCAGACTTTTGCTGCTTCTGTGCCAAGGTGGTTCCAAAAGAAGAAAATCAAGACTGATGTGCGGGAGGACTCGGTCCTCCACCTAGGATCTTTTGCTTTTGTCTTCTCGGGAGGAGTTTGTGCCTCCCTGGTTTGTATTATATTAGTTCTATGCACTCACTTTTAGTTTGGTCTGTAATAACATAACTCAAGCTTGCTTTTGAAATAAATGTAAGATTATGTAATTCGCTTCCGCATTTCTTTATCTCCGATGTTCTGTAATGTCTACAAGATGGGTGAGACGTTCCTGGTGAGGTAAGGAAAGATACCGAACTTGTCAAGTAGTTCAGGGGCACCTACAGGGTTGTCTGATGTCCATTGGACAAGGACAACTGTAGGTGGGCCTAATTACTTGGGAGGTTCTGTCACATCGGACTGACGGAAATTAATTCATAACTCTCGTCGGCCTGGGAAACCGACGGGAAATAATAAATAACGCCCGTCAGCCAGCAACACCGACGGGAGTTAGCCTTAACTCCCGTCGGCCACCTTCTAGCCGACGAGAATTAATTATTCCCGTCAACCGCCGACGGGGATAAACTTATCCCCGACAAGAGACGCCTGGGGGCCAGAAACCGACGGGAATAAGCCCTAAACCGACGGGAATTACTTATTCTCGTCTGTTTAGGCTTATTCTCGTCTGTTTAGGCTTATTCCCGTCGGTTTCTGGCCTAGGGGAATTAAGTGAATTCCTGTAGTGCAAAGTGGGCGTTTTTCTTTTGTGGCAGTACTGAACAAGCTTCAACGCGTAGGTGAAGTTCTTAGTTTCTCTAATATAATGAAAGGTTGACCACTCGTATGTTGTACACGAGTACACGACAATGACATTTGCCAATAGAATGTCAGTAACAAAGTTTTATTGCAGTTTGACAGATACGAGAGATACACAAAAAAAAAGATGAGTGTGTAGTAAAACGAATGAGAATCAAAAGAATGGATGAAACAAAAACAACAAAAATCTTATGGCTCATTTTGATTTACAATGTTTGATATGTGGTTGTGCGGACACGATCGACCTCTTTCTTCGATTTCCATTGTTGCAGGTACGGGAGCTGGCTTAGTATAGGCGGTGGTTGACGACGCTGCACTTGTTCCTGATCTCGCCCGTGCTTCCCGCTGGCATGGGCAGCTTGCTGAGCTTGAGCAGCGAGTCGGAGAAGTCCTCGTCCCACAGTGTGGCGTTCTCGGCGTACTCCACGACGTGGCCGAACGCCTCCTTGTTGGTGAGCAGCGTCCAGTCGGAGTGGAAGGTGACGATCTTGGCGAGGTTGTTGTGGTAGAAGGAGTTGTCCAGGAAGTCGGGGATCTTGCGCACCCGGCTGGTGAACCCCGGCATGTACCTCGCCACCACGCCGTAGTCCTCGTCGCGGACGTTGTTGGCCACGGGAGGGTTGGACCCCTGGGGGCACTTGTAGTTGAGCAGGTCGCGGTACGCCGGGTTGATCTGGCTGGGTGGCTCGGAGAGGCGGCCAGTGAAGGACGAGCAGTGGCCCTGGCCGATGGAGTGCGCCCCGGTGAGGATGACGAGCTCCTCCACGGTGAAGTTCTTCCTGGCGAAGTTGTCGATGAGCTGCTGCACGTCGTGGGTGGAGTCCGGGAGCTCCGCCTGGGCCTCCTCGGCCTTGGAGACGAAGCCGTCCAGGCGGCCTGCGGGGACGGCGAAGTGGACGTGGCCGTTGCTGAGGATGCTGGCGGCGTCGCGGGCGGCGTAGATGAGGATGTCGGAGCAGGAGACCACGCCGGGGCACCTCTTCTCGACAGCGGCCTTGATCTCCTCCAGTACGTCGAAGGCTGCGAGCCCGATGTTCACCGGCGCCTCCTTCTCCGGGTGAGGGTTGTCGTAGGAAGCGTCCAGAAGGACAGAACCGTCGCAACCCTGCATGATTATTGCATGCCCAGTTTAATTAATCTATTAAGATTTACTGGCTATATATGTAGATGGATGCGCATGGACGCATGGTGGTGCCCTTACCCTGACGAAGCAGTCATGGAAGATAAGGCGGACGAGAGCGGCGCCGGTGCGGCGGTTGGCCTTGATCGCCTTGATGACGTGCCACTTCACCACGTTCTCCACGCCCTTGCATTTCTTGCTGTAGTACCCGACCTCCAGCTCGCTGGCCTGCGCCGTCGGCACGGTGGCGAGAAGCACCGCCGCCTGAACAGCCACAAGCGCGCAGAGGACTGCCGCCGAGAGCTTCATTTTTTTGTTTTCTGAAGCCTGGTCGGGTGGCTAGCTGATGCTGATGAGCAAGAGACGGACGCTGGGCTCTGAGGCTAGGCGTGCAGGCTGCAGGGTTTTATATTCTTGGCTTCGGCTACCGGTTCAATAATCAATGATTGAGCTTGGCAAATGTAACGAGAGCACCACCAGAACGCGGAACGTGCCCGCCTTGCGACCTTGCTGAGTCATAATGTGAGTACATCCATAATGTTAGCTTCATAAATATAAAATAACAGTACAGTGTGCTGTGCATACCAAAAAGGTGTTTGCTGAGTGCTGACCTGGTTAAACGTGGTATTATAAGCTATAGTACAGCTAGTTTAGGCCGTGCCAGTCACAGCTAAAGAACTGATCTTCACAACTGATTTATGATTATCGATTTTTTCCCCAATCGGCACGGTATTGATATCTCTTCATTGCCGTTTTTTAATTTGAAAAGGTGGCAGCTCAAACGGTTCATTTACCCTCTGTTGGGGCCTCGCGTGGGATTCTAATCGCCTGTGATGCGGATTTTTTTTTGACATAAGCATTAAGCAACATTGCATATGCATCAACTTATTCAATATCTGTCAGAGTCATGTCGCGATTGGAGGACATAGAATGGGACCTCACGGGCGTGTACGGCCACCAAAATGAAAAATATGGATTTCTCTCTCTGAGTTGAGTAACATCCATAGTATGATGAGGCCTGAATGGGTTATTCTAGGTGATTTCAGCATGATAAGGAGAACGAGGGAGAAAAACAAAGAACGAGGGAGAAAAACAAAGGGTCGATCACTACCATAATTCGGCTCTTTGCCGAGTGCTCGGCCACTACCGGAAACGGGCGCTTTGCCGAGTGCCCAAAGCACTCGGCAAAGCCTTAAAAATACTCGGCAAAGGCTTTATCGAATGTGACACTCGGCAAAGAAGGCTCGGCACACAGTGCATCGGCAAAGCCTTCTTTGTTGAGTACTTTTTCTCGGGCACTCGGCAAAGAGGTTTGCCGAGTGCCAGGGAGCACTCGGCAAAGAAAAGCGGTCGTTACGGCGACGGGTGACGGAGACGGCTTCTTTGCCGAGGGTCAAGGATGACACTCGGCAAAGGAGTCGCCTTTGCCGAGTGTCTGTCCAGTAGCACTCGGTAAAGATTCAATCTTTGCCGAGTGCCACCTCGGACACTCGGCAAAGAGCCCGCCAGGGAGGGTCCCCATGTCAGGTTCTTTGCCGAGTGCTCTGTGTGGCACTCGACAAAGCGTGCCTCTTTGCCGAGTGCCAGCGACATAACACTCGGCAAAGTCCCTAAACCGGTGCTCAGGTCTTTGCTCTTTGCCGAGTGTTATGACTCTGACACTCGGCAAAGCACCTCTTTGTTAGATCCACTCTTGCCTTCACGTTATCCTTTGACTTATCAGGAATGTCCATAATTGTTGCCCACAGTGCCTCAGCAACATTCTTTTCAGTGTGCATCACGTCAATGTTGTGTGGAAGGAGCAGGTCGTCATAATAGGGGAGCCGAGCTAAGCCAGACTTATGTGTCCACATATGCTGCTCACCATATCCCACAAAACCACCTTCTGTATTGGCCACGAGCCCATCTATCTATTGACGAATTTCGGCACCAGTCATCGTTGCAGGTGGGCAGTCTGTCACTACGACACCTTTCGTAAAGTTCTTGATGTCTAGGCGGAATGGATGGTCAGCAGGGAGAAATTGTCGATGTTTATCGAATGACGAATATTTGCCACCCTTTTTCAACCAAATGAACCTGAGAGCTTCCTTGCAAACTAGGCATGGGAACTTACCGTGAACACACCAGGCGCAGAATAGCCCATACGCCAGTAAGTCATGCATGGAGTACTAGTACCAAACATGCATTCTGAAGTTTGTCTTCGTAGCTCGGTCATACGTCCATACCCCTTCCTCCCAGGCACGTACCAATTCATTGATCAAAGGCTCCATGTACACGCCCATTTTATTCCCCGGGTGTCCGGTAATTATCAACGACACGAATATATTCTGCCTTTGAAAGCACACACCAGGGGGGAGATTGATTGGGATAACAAACACGGGCCAACATGTGTACGGGGCAGCGCTCATTCCATAGGGATTGAACCCATCTGTGGCCAACGCAACACGTACATTACGAGCCTCTTCGGCTTTCTCACGGTGAATGGCATCAAAGTGTTTCCATGCTTCACCATCGGATGCGTGCACCATCTTGTCAGGATTGTATCGTTTTCCATTTTTGTGCCATGTCATCTGTTTCACGGATTCCTCTGTCATGTACAGACGTTGGATCCTCGGTATGAATAGAAGGTGCCGTAGGATTGTCAAGAGGATGTCGAGCTGACTCTTCTGTCGATCACCAGAGTCTACCTCCATGAACCTAGACGATGTACACTTGGGACAGTACTTTGCCTCCGCGTATTCTTTCCTAAATAGCACGCAGCCCTTCAGACAAGCATGAATCTGCTCATACGTCATCTTGAGTGCACGAAGGAGTTTTTGTGCCTCATACATGCTCTTTGGCAGAACGTGATCATCCGGAAGCAGGCTCCCAATAACCGTCAACAAGCCATCGAATGCGTCTCTACTCATGTTGTACTGCGACTTGAACGCCATTACACGCCCAATGGCATCCAGTTGAGAAACCTTTGTCTAGCCGTGAAGGGGCTTCTGTGCCGCGTCGAACATGTCGTAGAACGCCTTTGCAGTCGGCTCTGGCTCGTCATCCATACATCCTCCCGTGTACTGTGCCTCCTGATAGTCGTTCAACATATCCGCTACCCCCGCATCCGCGTCATAATCCTCGACATGTTGTCTCAGCACCTCCTCTCTCGTACGATGCGCTTCACCATGAAATATCCACCGAGTATAGCCCGTCGTAAATCCATTCTTCCAAATATGTTCTACCATGGTCTTCTTTGGTTTTCTTTTCCGGTTGGCACATTTGTTGCACGGGCATGGGACTAGACTCGCTCCTTTAGCAGCTTCGTCATATGCCGTTCCACGAAATCATCGGTCTTTCTAATCCATTCAGTGGTGACATCGTTCCTTCCTCTACGGGCCGTGTACATCCACTCACGGTCCTCCATCCTCTAACAGAAGCCTAGCAACAGAAAATTTCGGCAGCACCTCCCCTGCACAGGGAGGTTTCGAAATCCTGCAAATAAAACTATCAGCACGATGGCTGACATACACGCATAATTCAACGGCACGATGGCCGGCAATCACACACACACACACACACACACACACACACACACACACACACATATATATATATATATATATATATATATATTCAATCCATGAGACTATACTACGCATAATTTAACGGCATGATTTACATATTTCATTCACAAATTTTCAACGAGACTATAGCCTAACTTACATGATTTATATATCCTATCATTCACCAATTTACACGATTTATACATTCTATCATCTAATCAATAATAAATAAAAATTGACGCATAACAAGTTCATACCTCGCGTGGGGGCGACGATGGTACGCGTGGCGTGGCCGGGCGACGATGGCGGCACGCGAGGAGGCGGCCTCCCGCGGGGAGGTGGTGGCGCGCGGCGGGCGTGCCGTGCGCGGGGTGGGGCGCGGCAGGGAGGTGCTGGCGCGCGGCGTGGTGGCGCGCGGCGGGGTGGCGCGACGGCGGTGAGTGGCGCGCGGCGTTCAGTTAGTGAGAGTGAGAAGGACAAGAAAAGGGTCTCAGTATACGTTATGTTTTAAGCTTTGCCGAGTGCCAGATCGCGGGCATTCGGCAAAGATTTTTTTAATTTAAAAATAGTCTTTGCCGAGTGCCAGATCGCAGGCACTCGGCAAACATCTTTTTGCCGAGTGCCAGCGGACAGGCACTCGGCAAACACTACAAGAATTCTACTGATCCCCGTCGGCCAGGGTAATTCCCGTCGGCTTTCGCTCTGGCCGACGGGAATAGACTAATTGTCGTCGGCCACAAAATAGCCGACGAGCATTATATTTATTCCCGTCGGCCCTGTGTTCTGGCCGACGGGGATTAATCTTTTTAGAGCCCAGCCGCGGACGCGCGGGCTCATTCTTCTTCGTTCAATCAAACCGCCCCTGCCCTGCCGGAGCGCCGCCGCCCCTGCCCGCCCGCCGCCCTGCCCAACTGCCGCCCTGCCGGAGGCCGCCCCCGAGCCGCCCCGCCCGAGGCCGCCGTCGAGGGGCCCGACGCCCGCACGCCAAGCCGCCGTCGAAGCCGCCCCCTCCCCGCCCGAGGCCGTCGTCGAGGCCGCCCCCGGCCCGCGCCACGCCGCCGCCGCCTCGGCCCGCGCTGCGCCGCCGCCTAGCCACGCCGCCGCCCCTGCCCGACGCCCTGCGCGCCTAGCCGCGCCGCCGCCCCTGCCCGAGCTGCGCCGCCGCTGCCCCACGCGGCCACCGCCCCCGGCCGAGCGCGCGACGCCGCCCCGACCCGCGCCCCCGCCTCGAGCGTCCCCACACCGCCCCCGGCCCACCCGAGCTGCGTCGCCCCTAGCCCCCGTCGTCCGCTGTCCGCCCTCAACAAGTCGCCGCCGTCCACAAGCGTCGCCGTCCCCAGCCCACCGTCGTCCGCCGTCCGCCAGTGCCTCGACGCACCGGTCAACCACCGAAACCGAGGGCTCGCCATCCGGTCCGCGTTCAAGTTCGAGTCGTCGAGGTATAATCTTATTTCTAAATGTGAATTAATATGTGATTATTTTCGTCGGTTTTTTGTGGCCGACGGGAGTTATGCATTATACTTGCTAGTTTTAATATTATGTGTGGCTTGATGTTAGGTAAATATTAATTCTATTATTATAGTTGATTTAACAAATGATTTATGTTTTAATTTTCGTCAGTTTTTATGGCCGACGGGAGTTAGCTGTAATGCGATTATAATTTGTTTAATATTGTTATTTGTTAGTATGGTTTGACCTAATATTATTTGATGTATGATATTTGTTATTTATAACTTGATTTTGTAAATATGATATGATGTATTTGATGTTATTATTTAATGAAATTGATGTTATGCAAGCATTAATCAATTTGATAGATTTGATGTTATAGGTAATGAATTTGATGTTCTGCAATTATAATTTAATTTGATGGATTGGATGTTTGCAAATATTGTTAATTGATGAATATCATGTTAATTTGATGTTATTTATGTGTATATATAGTTATTTATGTATATATATAGTTTTATATACTACTTACCTATAGATGTATATATGTGTGACGTGTAGAAACATGATTGTCTCACACGCACTCTTTACTCGTACACACAGCCGCAATAATGGGTGATAGACGTGATTGGATGTATGAAGGTTTCAAGAAGGGTGGATGTCACACAAGTGAATGGTTTGCCAAGACGCAGATGTTTCTAGACCATGTAACTGCTTTGTCACAAATAGATAATATTAGGTGTCCATGCAATAAATGTAGAAATATGACGAGCCACACCAAGAGGCAGGTCACACTACACCTGTGTTCGCATGGTTTCGTGCCAGGCTATAAGGTCTGGTATCTCCATGGTGAAGATGTTGAACGAGCAGTAGAAGTAGAAGTTGATGACGGTGAAGATGATGTTGATAGGATGGACCAGATGCTTGAGGATCTGCAGCCTGAACTGGCACCAGATCATCATGATTCACCTACACCGGAGGTTCAGAAGTTCTTCGACCTTCTCAAAGCGTCAGAAGAGCCTCTTCACGGGCACACTGACGTGACCGTACTGGAATTCGTGACCCGGCTGATGTCAATCAAGTCCAAGTTTGCATTCTCAATTAATTGTTACAAGGAGCTTGTGGATTTGATTAGCGAGGTTCTTCCTATGGGTCACAAGATGCCCAAAGACATGTACCAGTCCAAGAAATTGCTTGAAGGTCTTGGTATGGAGTATGAGAAGATTGATGTTTGCCAAGACAATTGTATGCTTTTTTGGAAGGAACATGACAGAGAACAAAAATGCTTAAAATGTGGGAAGTCGAGGTACGTGGAGCTTGTAAATGAAGATGGGGAGAAGGTGGTAACAAAGGTTGCACATAAACAGCTTCGGTACATGCCTCTCACTCCTAGAGTGAAACGTTTGTTTCTCTCGAGGAAGACCGCTATGCACATGAGGTGGCATAAAGATTGTACGGACAGACAAGATGGGTTAATGGTGCACCCGTCAGATGGTGATGCATGGAAGGCTCTTGACAAATTTGATCCAGATTTTGCCAGCGATGCAAGAAACGTTCGTATCGGCTTGGCAACTGATGGTTTCACGCCGTTCAATATGACCGCTACGTCGTATTCATGTTGGCCTGTCATTTCCATACCGTACAACCTTCCACCTGCTCTTTGCATGAAATATGAGTTTATGTTCCTATGTCTTGTTATACCTGGGCCTGAGCATCCTGGCGTACGCCTCAATGTGATGCTTCAACCACTGATTGAAGAGTTAAAGAAGCTATGGCAAGGTGTGGAAGCCTATGACTGCTTCAAGAAGCAGAAATTCAATCTTCGTGTTGCATATCTGTTCTCGGTTCATGATTTTATGGCGTATGGTATTTTCTCTGGATGGAGCGTGCATGGTAGATTGACGTGTCCTTATTGTGCTAAAGATACAGATTGTTTTCGTCTTAGTGCTGGTGGCAAGATATGTTACTTTGATTGTCATAGATGTTTTCTACCCTTCAATCACCCCTTCAGAAGGCAGAGAAAGGAATTTAGGAAGGGCACCATCGTCCCGAAGGGACCGCCCAAGCGACGTAGTGGGATAGAAATTACAGAAGAGCATATGAAACTTGTCCTAGACGAGAGTGGGAAAAGGTATCAAGGTTTTGGTGAGGAGCATAACTGGACTCACATATGTGGCTTGTGGGAGCTTCCTTATGCTAAGTCATTGATTTTGATGCACAACATTGACGTCATGCATCAAGAGAGTAACTTTTGCCAAGCCCTCATAAATACATGCATGGATTTCCCTGATAAAACGAAAGACAATGACAAGGCACGCATGGACTTAGCAGTGATATGTGATCGTCCAACCCTGGTGCTTAGAGAAAACGGAGGCAAACCAAAAGCTGACTATTGTCTGAAATCTAAGCAACGGAAAGAAGTGATGAAGTGGATGAAGGATATTAAATTCCCCGATGGTTATGCCGCTGGTTTTAGAAGATCTGTGAACTTGAAGACAATGAAGATGAATGGACTGAAGAGCCATGACTTCCACATAATTATGGAGAGGCTCATGCCTGTAATGTTTCGTGGATACATTTCAGAAGCTGTGTGGAAAACGTTAGCTGAAGTTAGCTATTTCTACAGACAGTTGTGTGCTAAAGAAATCAGAAGAGATGTGATGGAACAGCTGGAGAAAGAGGCACCAGTGCTTTTGTGCAAATTGGAAAAAATATTTCCATCGGGTTTCTTCAATCCTATGCAGCATCTCTTTATACATCTTCCATATGAGGCTAAGGTCAGTGGTCCTGTTCAGTATAGGTGGATGTTTCATATAGAAAGAGCTTTAAAGAAGCTTAGAGCAATGGTGGGCAATAAGGCAAGAGTTGAAGGATGTATTGCAGAACAATTTAAACTTAAGGAGGTAGCACACTTCACAAGTTGTTACTTTGCAGAAGAACATAATGTATTTGCTCGAAAGAAAAGGTACCATGATGATGAACGAGAGATGCCTCCTTGTAGTGATCTTTCGATTTTTCAGACAAACGGCAAAGCCGTTGGTCCACCCAAGGCATATCACCTCAGTATGGAAGAACGGAAGTCTGCTTTACTGTACATGTTCACGAATATGCCTGAGGTGGAGAAATACTTTGTGTAAGACTTATTTTCTTAAACTGTTCATATGTGAATTAGTTTATGTTATCAAATATCTCATGTCACACAATAATATTTGACAGCGAGTTTGATGAACAAAACATGAGGTGTCTCGGTAGGCCAACAGCGAGAGACATAGACAAATTGCGACGCGATGGTATGCATGGACGACCTAATTTCATTATGTGGCTTCGGGACCGTGTAAGTCTTAATTATGTGGGTCCGAGAGCTAATTTCAGTTAACTAATATTACAGAATTTGCTAATGCTTTGTGGCATGATTGACAGTTTGGGGAGGAAATGAATTTGAATGATGACTTACGTCAGTTATCTATTGGAAGCGTAACTGCCAAAAGCTATGGACGTTACGACGTCAATGGATATCGCTTTCGTTCAAGCATTTTCGAATCAAGTCATCCTATGGCCGCCACTCAAAATAGTGGAGTCGTTACTAGGGCAACCGACATGGAAGGACACGAAGCCTGCTATTACGGGAAAATCAAAAATATAATCGAGATTACATTTGCTGGAAATAAGCCTTTAGCGCTAGTTTTCTTTGAGTGTAAATGGTATGACCCGAAGTATTATAGGACCGAATTTGGGATGACACAGATCCAACCTGAGAAATTGCTTCAAGGACACGACACGTATATCCTTGCCCATCAAGCAGACCAAGTTTATTTCTCGACATATCCATGCAAAAAGTTGTCTAAATGGAGGGTTGTGTACAATGTAAATCCCCGCGAACGCATATACACTCCTGGTGAGGACGAATATCAAATTGGTCACCTTGAGCAGGTTGATGAGGTGTTTCAAGAAGAGTTGCCAACTAATTTTCATATTGATCCTGCACCGGCATTAGATTCACTAGTTGTAGACGTTAACGACTTAACTTTTCCCGAGAGACGGAGAAGACAACCGGTTAGGAGAAAAGTTACATGGCGACCTCTGCATAGAAAAGAACAAATAGATCCTGATTTTGATGATATTTAACAAGTAAAGTTGTTTTGTTATTTCATTTGTTTATATTTTAAGTATTATGTCATTTTTGATGCACTAATGAATAATTTCTTATTTTTTATGCAGGATGCCGCCAAAATCAAAGAAGTCAGTGAAGGGCTTGTTCAAGGGCCTGGGCCTTTTTCAGGGCAGTTCTTCGAGCAGCAGCAGACGTCGAGAGCTGTTGAGCGCGGTACATGGAGATGAGGTAACATATCTTGTACAAATAAATTTGTTTACATATTTACAAATAAATCTTGAGTTGTATGTACCAGGATGAGCAGCACACTGAGGAGCGGCACATTGAGGAGGAGGAGCACAATGAGGCTGAGCAGCACAATGAGGAGGTGGAGCACAATGAGGAGGTGGACCACGTGACATGGGACCAGGCCGCACAGCATCACCAGCCATGGGACCAGTGGGACCACCAGAGAGAGCAGCAACAAGCGTGGGACCATTGGGGCCAACAGGGCGAACCGGCTGACAACCCGATGGATGATGGCTCGGGAGGCTCTTCAGCGACACGCACACGTCGCTCAAGAAAAAGCCACTCAGTAAAGCCTCGTCACGCGATAGAGCGAGAGGCTGATAGGACTTTAATCATGCCACATGGAGATCGGTGAGTGTAATATATTAACTTATCTAATATAACTATTATGTGTATTGTTAATGTTTTTGTGTACTGCAGGAATTGGGAGGACCTGTCCTTTGATGGCAAGGGACACCACACTCAGGTTAACCTTACGTTGGGTTCTCTTTGCCGCCTTCACTACCCTGGTATAGTGAAGGTGTCAAACGGTGATACCGAGGATGAGGTGCTCGTCAGTACCTGGGATGAGTACAAGTTTAAAAAGGAACGAAACCACACCGACAGACAGGGACTTGTGCGTAATGACTTTTGGGTATGAATTCTTTATTATTTTTGTTATGTTTCTTAATATTGTAAATCTATGACTTATACCATTGTATTTGTATTCTTTATGTTGTAGCTTCGATATCGGTTGCCTGACGGAGAGGATTACATGGGGCACGCTGAACGTGTCTTGCAAAACAATGCAAAGAAGCTGGTGAAGGATGCCATATACTATGTGAGAATTCAGGCTACAAACCTGTATTTTCAAAAGCATCCGGAAGAAGCGGGCCCCTTGAATAAAAAGGAAGGGTCCTCAAAGATATATTTGACTGAGGATCAATATCGTGAGGTTAGTATTCAATTTGTTTTACCCTTTATATTTATTGTTGTGATTGATATAATATGTAACATTGTGTGTGTGCAGGTGATGGTTCCATGGATGGCGCCCGTGCCTGATGCGTACTATGCTTGGTGTCGATATTGGGCTTCCGAAGGCTTCCAGAAAGCGTCAGCGCATCACAGACAATGTCGAGGAACCAATCCTAACCACAAGTTTGGCGGTGACGACATGATACGAAAAGCTAAAAGAATGGTAAGTTTGATCTTTCTTTGTCGATCAACAAATAATACGATTGCTTATGAATGTTTTTTGTTTATACAGGAAGCTACGAGTGGCCAAAAGCCTAGTGACATTGAGGTGTACCAGGAGGGCCACAAAGGACCAGACCCGAACAACCCTGACCAGCTCTGCAGCCAGACAGCCACGGATCGCTTGGTGAGTTTTGGCTCAAAAGTTCAAACGTTCAAAGTATATAAATTCCTGCATTTGTAAGGTTGTGAATGATGTATAGGCGGCATATGGGGAGGAGATGGTTCGTCGCCATGGCCCTGACTACGACTGGCGCCATGAACCGGTGGATCCCTCGGTGGTGTACGCAAGTGGTGGTGGCAAAGCGCATGGACGGTAAGCTCTAACTTATGAAATTATATGGTTGACACTAAATGGATTATGCAGTAATAACATTTTTTGAATCACTTATAGATACGCACTCTTCGACGGATTCATTGACTCGTCGTCGGTGAGATCTCAGAGGACGGGTTCATCTTCCCGTAGCTCATGCTCTCGTCGACCGAACGAGCAGGAGTTGGAGATTATGAGGATGCGTGAAGAGATGAGACAACAACGCGAATTTATGGAGGCTTGCAATGCTCATAATCAAGCGATGTATCAAGTAAGTACACATAATCCGAACTCTAAATTATTATATTTCAATACAACATCTTCAGTAGTAACACATATGTGTTTAACAGTTAATGCAGCAACAGGGCATCACATCAAATTTTCCACCGCCACCACAATGAAGCCAATTTGCAAACACACCAGTTCCACCACCACAGTTCACCACCCCTCCGACACATATACCTGCACATGGAGATAGGGTACGTTTGATAACTCTCCATTAATTTATACACTTGTATACTTTTTGATATTTGCATTTAACGTGTTGATATTTGCTAACTTGCATAGGTTACGCCTGAAGCGGGTGGAAGTGGGTCTGATCCAGCAGCAGGGACTGGATTTGTTGACTCGCTCTTCGCGTTCCCTCCTCCTGGTGGTGAAGGCGGCAGCGGTCAAAGCTCTAACCACCCAAGTGGTGGTTATCTCTAAACACTTAAACTCGTGCTCGTTATGTTTTTAACTCCTGGACGTTATGTTTGTGTAAACACTCTCGTATCTGAAATGTTTGTGATGTGTGAATTATATCAATGTGTTTGTGATGTGTGATGTCAATGATGTGTTTGTGATGTGTGATGTCAATGCGTTTGTGATTTATATGTTTATGTGATACGTTTTGTCATATGTTTGTGATATATATGTTTTGTGTATGTTATGTGTGAGAAATATCTAATTTGGTGTTGCTGTTGCAGAAATATAGGTTAACTCCCATCGGCCCAGTTAATTCCCGTCGGTTTGACCATAGCCGACGGGAATTGACTATTAACTCCCGTCGGCCCAGATAATTCCCGTCGGCTGACCTGGCCGACAGGAATTAATTAGTAATTCCCGTCGGCTGACCTGGCCGACGGGAATTAATTAGTAACTCCCGTCGGCCAGGTCAGCCGACGGGGATTAATTAGTAACGCCCGTCGGTTGTAGTGGCCGACAGGAATTAGCCCTTATTCCCGTCGGCTCGATATTGGCCGACGGGGATTACGTATTCCCGTCGGCGGCCGACGGGAATAACCGTATCCCCGACAAGGGACGCCTGGCGGCTGACAACCGACGGGAATAAGGGCTAAACCAACGGGAATTACTTATTCCCGTCGGTTTAGTGCTTATTCCCGTCGGTTCCTGGCCGATGGGAATTAACTGTTTTCCCGTAGTGAAAGTATACATTTATGATCTTTGCCGAGTGCTCCACGTTAGACACTCGGCAAACAAGGTCTTTGTCGAGTGTCAAATTTAGACACTCGGCAAAGAATATTTCTATTTTTTTCTTTTCCCTTACCAAACTTTTTGTGGTATGTTACTACACTATGTAGACCTACATGTACCATTTTGGGACAAATATAACAGTGTTTGCAATAGCTAGTATATTTAGTTCGTTTATTTGAATTTCTTCAGAAAATTCAGATTTGAACTGCAGGTCACTCGAAACTTGGAAAACCGTGCATAGAAAAATGATATCCATGCTACTTAGCACAAGTTATGACCGATTTCAGGAGCAGACCGGAAACTTCGAGCACCATGCTCACTCAACATGACCGTGAACTTGCCATCCAGGTGTTTAAAAATTGTATAAAACACAAAAAAGTCAGAAAATCATGAAACCTGTCCATGTGTCATGATATCATATGTAGAGGTTGTGATAAAAAATTGAGAATGTTTGGAGAAAGTTGTGAGGTAGTATGTGTAGAAACCTAAGAGAACTACACATGAAATCATGGAGTTTCAATGTGGATCTCTTAGGTATGTACACATAGTGCGTCACAGCTTACTCGAAACTTTTTCCAATTTTTATCACAGCATCTACATATGATATCATGACACGTGGACAGGTTTCATGATTTTTTGACTTTGTTTGTGTTTTATACAATTTTTAAACACCTGGATGGCAAGTTCACGGCCATGTTGAGTGAGCATGGTGCTCGAAGTTTCCGGTCCGCTCCTGAAATCGGTCGTAACTTGTGCTAAGTAGCATGGATATCATTTATCCATGCACGGTTTTCCAAGTTTCGAGTGACCTGCAGTTCAAATCTGAATTTTCCGAAGAAATTCAAATAAACGAACTAAATCTACTAGCTATTGCAAACACTGTTATATTTGTCCCAAAATGGTACATGTAGGTCTACATAGTGTAGTAACATACCACAAAAAGTTTGGTGGCCAAAATGTAAAAAACAAAAATATGGTTTGCCGAGTGTCTATAGAAGACACTCGGCAAAAAGTTCTTTGCCGAGTGCCAGCTACGTGGCACTCGGCAAAGAAGCCTCTTTGCCGAGTGCCAGCCCTCGGCTCTCGGCAAAGGCTGACGGCCGTCAGCTTTATGACGGTCGCTGATGGCCCTTTGCCGAGCACCTTCTTTGCCGAGTGTTTGACACTCGGCAAACAAGTCTTTGCCGAGTGTGGTCCTGTGCCGAGTGTCCTGCACTCGGTAAACTAGCTCGTTACCGAGAGCCGTACTTTGCCGAGTGCGGCTCTCGGCAAAGTCCTCTTTGCCGAGTGCCCGATAAAAAGCACTCGGCAAAGACACCGACACTCGGCAAAGGGCCGGATTCCGGTAGTGGGCACTTTGCCGAGTGTTTTTTGTCGGACACTCGACAAAGTCCTGCTCTCGGTAACGACCATGTTTACCGAGAGCTGACTCTCGGCACAGGGAAACACTCGGCAAAGACCGCTTTGCCGAGTGCCAACCACTCGACGAAGAGCGACGCTCGGCAAAGGGCCGTCAGCAGCTGTCTACAGTTGATGGCCGTTATCTTTGCCGAGTGTCGGGCGTCAGCACTCGGCAAAGCAGCTTCTTTGTCGAGTGCCAGCACTCGACAAAGTATATTTTTATTTTTTTCTTTTTCCACCCAAACTTTTTATGGTATGTTCCTACACTATATAGACTTACATGTTCCATTTTTGCAAAATTATAAAATTGTTTGCTATAACCATTAGATTTTGTTCGTTTAATTGTATTTCCTCGGGTAATTCAGATTTGAACTGCAAGTCACTCGAAAAATGTAAAAACGTGAATGCAAAATTGGTATCCATGTTATTTAACATAAGTTAAGACTGATTTAAGGAGCAGACCGGAATCTTCGAGCACCATGCTCACAAAACACGACCGTGAACTTGTCATCCAGTTGTTTAAAAATTGTATAAAACACAAACAAAGTCAGAAAATCATGAAACTTGTCCACATGTCATGATATCATATGTAGAGGTTGTGATAAAAAATTTAAGAATGTTCGAGAAAGTTATGACACACTATGTGTAGACACCTAGTCGGTCTACATTGAAACTCTATGATTTTATGTGTAGTGGTGGAAATATGTGGAGAAGGTCTAAGGCCGATTTCGTCCTAAGCATGGCCCAGAGGAAGGAAATACTTCAGTGGATCAAAATGTTGATATTCCTTGATGGGTATGCAGATAACCTAAGTGGGGGGGTGAACTTATCTACTCTGCGAGTCTTAGGGATGAAGAGTCATGACTTCCAAATATGGATTGAACAGATTCTTCCTGCGATGGTTCGAGGCTATGTCCCTGAGCATGTCTGGCTAGCGCTTATAGAGTTGAGCTATTTCTTCCGGCAGCTTTATGCGAAAGAGTTATCTCGGACTATGATTGCAGACTTGGAATAATTGATACACATGTTACTATGTAAGCTTGAGAAGATATTTCCACCCGGCTTCTTGAATCCAATGCATCATTTGATTCTTCGTCTCCTGTATGAGGCACGAGTGGGGGCCCGTGTAGGGACGTTGGTGTTATCCAATCGAGAGATGTCTAAAGACTATTCGAAAGAAATGTTGAAATAAATGCAAAATTGAGGCTTCCATTGCAGAGGCATACATTCTAGAGGAGGTGTCAATCTTCACAACAACTTACTATGGTGACAAACTACCGAGCGTGCATAATCCACCCCCTCGTTACAATGATGGCGACAATGAATCAAACTTCAGCATATTTCGAGGCCAACTTGGAAGCGCAAGTGGTTCGACCACCAAGACCCTAAGACATGAAGAGTGGTGCCATATCATGCTATATGTATTGACCAACCTTGAAGAGGTGACGCCATACATGGAACAATTTCTTCATGAATTCTGGCGTCGATCAAGGGACCCAACTCCACAGGAATATGGTACCCTTCTTAGAAAGGTTGTAGGAAATGGATTGCCCGATTTCATTTCCTGGTTCAAACATAAGGTACGTGCTTAGTTTGTCAAAGAGATCCATCTATAAACTCAACTGAGCGTCTTTTAACTTGCGAATACTTGCAGGGCCAAAGAGATTCATCTATGAGTACCGAGTTGAGACAAGTAGCCAACGACTTTGCTTATAGGGTCAAAAATATTCTGGGTATGACATCAATGGATACCGTTATCGCACAACAAGCTACGACCAAAGTCGACCCAATCGGAAAACAACGTGTTCTGGAGTTTTACATCCGGCCTTGACGAGGTCGATTATTTTGGACAAATCGAAGAAATATATGAACTCAATTTTCATGGTTCCAAACCTCTTACTCCAGTGATATTCAAATGTCATTGGTTTGACCCTCAAGTGACGGGACGGACACATTTTAATCTTGGGATAGTCGAAATTCGACAAGATTTCACCTTACTAGGAGACGATGTTATATCATGGCCCAACAGGCCACACAAATGTATTGTCTCCCATATGACGAAAGAACATCTTAAGGGATGGAATGTTGTGTATAAGGTTTCGCCACACGACAAATTACCTGTTCTGAACGATGGAGATTATAACTTAGACTCGGACACAAATGACAGAGAGTTCTTCCAAGAAGATGGGCTAGAAGGGCGATTTGAGATATACTTAACCGGAATGGAAGTAGACATTGAAATGGTTGTTGATGAGGAGGATGATGAGGTGCAAAATGAGAATTACTTAGAAATACTTGAAGGCAATGACATTAATGACGAACTTGCACCTTCAGATGATGTTGACTATGAAATGGTTGATAGTGATGATGAGACTTATGATCCGGCTAACCCCGACACATATGAAGATTATTTTTAATCGATGTAATGCTATATTTTTTTTATTTCGTACATGTTTCTAAATACATCTTTTTTATATGTGCTTATTTGCTTAATCTTTATTGCAGGTTGTTGGACAAAGATGTTGGATGGTGGGATGAGGACGAGGAGGGGGAGGAGGTGCACCCGCAGGACGACAGAGGAGACACAGCAGGACGACGACGTCCAACAGCAGGTGGAGTAGCAGGCCGCTGTCGATGCGGCGCAACAAAATGACGACGACGCTTAGCAGGACGCCTCAGGTTTTGGCGCCTCAGATTTGAGGAACGTCAACCTGCAAGGTCCAACGAGCCTCCCTTAGTGTCCCATACTTCGTGATAGGCGGCCACTGATTCGACTCGATGGGGAGAGGCACATAACTTTATATATCCTCGCTGCTTGTTCATATTATGTGTTCAAATTCATAATATAAACTAATACCTTTTATTTATCACTTGGGCAGGTCTTGGAAGGTTGTGGAGAATGCAGGGGGTCACGGCCGCAACCCCAATGGCATCCTCGACCTTCTGTGCAGGGAGCACTTCCCTGGACTGGTTGAATACGCAGGAGTGATGGGTCTAGCCTACACCTTCGACCACTACTCTGTCGCCCCCGATGTAGTAGACCGGGACGCCAGGGAATTCAACAACAAGACAGAGCGTGTGAAGCAAGAGCTGTGGGTAAGTCTTACTATATTGTAAAATATGTCTCATTCATTGCACATTCTTGAAATAAGTCTTTATATGCAGGATTTCTTCAGATGCAAGGCTGGATACGAGGCCAGGGCAGATGTGGTGGCCACCACGAGCTGTAAGAAGCTCGTCATGGACATGCACTACGAGGCGCGAATCCAAGCCATCGTCACCTACCATGGCTCCGTCCTTGGTGAGAAGGTGACCAAGTAGGACACCCGAACCATGTCGTTGACTAGGGACCAATACTTGCAGGTAAATACATCACTTTAATATTCGTGACAAAAAATTTCCTTAATTTTATCTTCTGATATGCAGTGTACTTGTTTTACTTTGTAGATGATTCCTTATTGGTGCGCCACACATCCTCAGTGCTGGGAGCAGATGGTGGATAGGTGGTGCTCTCCTGAGTGGGGCGAGGTGCACAATGCTAGTCGGGAACAGTGTCTGATGATGCAAGGTCCCTCCCACCACCAAGGTAGCCGTAGTCTAGCAAATATGTAGAAGCATGGGTACACCCTCTTTTTTATTTAGGTATATAACACTGGATTAGATATGATTTCTAACTATCTCATTTGTTTTTCTTGCAGCCGACGTCACATGGTGGCCAACCTTGCTCCATCTTCTCGGCTTATGCTATGGCCCACAAGGGCAAGACGATGTCCGACGTCACCTACAACCCGGATGACGGACCCGAGGCGTATAGCAACCCCGCTGTCTATATCCACCTCAGTGAGTACACTGCCATGGCTTAGGAGGTCCATGTGCCAGATTATGATCTGAGGACCGAGGACATCAACAGAGATGTCCTCATGAGGGTCGGAGGAGGCAAGAGGCACCTACGCTAATCACCAAGTGATTCTATTAAGCACTTGGGTGTATGAGCACTTGGAAATGTCTACTATATGCCTTGGTATGTTGCTTGGGATCCCACACCTTGGAATTGCCGGTTGGGGGTGTATTTATAGCCCCCAACACAAAACTAGCCATTGGAAAAAAGTTGTGCTCTCTGTGGCACACCGGACAGTCCGGTGGTGCACCGGACAGTGCATTGTTCCCTGTCCGGTGTGCCTAGCCATTGGTCTAACACCGCAGGTGACCGTTGGCGCGCAGGATTTTTACACTGGACACTTCGGACTTCACACCGGACAGTCTGGTGGTCTTCTCTCCACAGTGCATCCTAGAACTAGCCGTTGGGCTACTGTTCCTGGTGCACCAAACAGTTCGGTGTGTGGCACCGGACAGTCCGGTGCTCTAGACCAGACAGTCCGCATGCAACACTTGATTTCTTGGACTTCACTTGATCTTCATAATGTCTTCTTTTGAGGTGTTTCTTTTCTCAATGTCTTGGTCCAAGTAACTTTAGCATCATGTGAACTACAATCATAAACACTAGCAAACACATTAGTCCACATGTTATGTTGATCATCAAACACCAAAACCTATTTAGCCAGATGGCCCAGGGTCCATTTTCCTTACAGTACGCAAGAACTCAATGATTTGGAAGACACTATTTCTTGGAGATGGACAACAGATGGACAATACAGTACAAGGAGCGCCTACAAAATTCAATTAACAACGAACTACTGTAGGATTAAAATTTGTCCCATTTGGAAAGCGAAAACTGAACCAAAATGTCGCTTTTTCACATGGACCCTCTTACACAATAGAGTGCTAACTGCTGACAACCTACAGAAAAGGGGATGGCCATGCAATCGGGTTTGTTGTCTTTGCAACTCGTCACATGAGACGGTGGCTCACTTATGCAAGGATTGCCCCTTCACCGGTGATGTATGGGGCAAAATATTGACATGGGCTAATCTATCCTTCATGAGTGGTGCTTGTAATTTAGGATCTCTATACGATTGGTGGAGAATACTGAGAAGCCTCTGCAACAAAGAGTCAAGGAAAATTTTTGACGGCCTTTTGATTCAATTCTGGTGGCACATTTGGCTGGAAAGGAATCTGAGGGTGTTCTAGGGAAAGCACAGATATGCATAATAGGTTACGCTATCTGTGAAAGATCTTTTCGGATGGTGATTATTCTATTGACACGGGCGGTTGGCTCAGGGCGACCTATTTCTGGAGGCATCTATAGTTGGCCTCTTGGCTCGGCCTTGTGGTTTGCTGAAGTCTTTTTGTTTTCTCCCATATCTATGCGGTTGTTCTCTCTGTCATCTTATTTCCTGTAGACAGCTGATGGTCTACTTTTCCAGGTTTTTGTTTTTTCTAACCTTCTTGCTTTCTGGTCCTTGCCGGATATTGTACATATTTTTCCTCTTCTAATGTATTGTGGTGGCAAAGCTTTTGCCACTTAATTAAAAAAGGATCCTTAGTAACATGCAATGACATCGCATATTACTATAGCTCAAGCCATGGACTAATAGTGGTATATTATTATGGACTTAAGCCACAAATCAATAGTAATATTGGGGCTATCAATGTTAGCTAATGGCTTGAACCAGCAATGATAGTTCGTTGCCGGTTCATTACTTCATCTCATAGTGATGTATAGCGAATCATTATCGGTTGTTGGATTGCGCTAACAGTGATGATTATACTATACAAAACCTCACCCTCTCATTCCTCCTCCCTCCTATACCGAGCATACTCATCCAAGGAGGCGTCTTTACCCACCTCTTCATCTATTTTACAGTCATTTTCTTCCAAAATGCACATAGAAGCTTTTTGTTGGACACCAAAATGAGCGGACGGTCCGGCCCATGGGCCCGGACGGTCCGCGTGTCCCGAGATTAGATTAACTCGGATGTTTATCCTTATCTCGTGCGTGGTTATCCATCTAATCACGTGGGAGTTTGTTGGCTATCTCTTAGGAAAAGGTCCAGACCTCCTCCCCTATAAATATAAAGGGGTACGGCCGATTGAGAGACCACCGAACACATTCCAATCGAACCAATTACCTTATTTACTTTTCCTGCCCTAGGAGTAGATGTAGCATAGTTCTAGTTGTAGCCTTCCGCATATCCACCTCCACCCCTAGTCGACTCTACGTCGTCTAGATCCGTCTTAGGTGGCCTGCCGATCCCAAGACGACCCTAGGATCTCACCCCTCCCGAGGGGCAAGATCTAGTTGTCCATCCAAGACCTCTTCCTCGATTTGATCTCTTAATTCCTAGGCGACTCCACGTCATCTGGGGACGCCCCGGGTGACCTGTCGACCCGGAGCACCTTAAGATCTTTTTCCCCCAGGGGACGAGATCTAAATTCCAGCAAGGAGGAGGAAGTCGACCCTGTCGCCAGGTCGCGGACCGTCCGGCCCTAGGGCGCGGACCGTCCGGCCGTCAGGCAGGAAACCCTAGCCTCGTGCCAGGTCGCGGACCGTCCGTCCCTGTGCCGCGGACCGTCCGCGCCTGACCAGAGAGCACCGCCGCTGGTTCTTTTGAGTGATTGGCGCCTCCGAAAAGGTGTCAACATACTTTTTGGCGACTCCGCTGGGGACGAAGTTGTAGATCTACAAAATCAGGCTTACATGGCCGATTCTAAGGATCTCAATAGTGCTTCTCCAAACAACAACACAAGGCTGACTAATTTATCGACCGCTGAGCATAAAAGATTAAAAGATGACATGAAGAAAATAGATGAGGAGGCCCACCGACAAAAGGATCAGGTGCTCAAGGTGGCGGACAAGTGGTACCTCTCGCACTTCAAGGTAGACTGCCACCAGAAGACCGTCCAAGAGAGGGAGATAAACGCCGAGTATATGTTAGCCGTGCTGCAACAGCTCCCCACGATAGGTGATGCCAGGTCAGCCGATGATATTCCATCTATTAAAATTTCTTTTGATAATCGGATTAAAAGTATCACGGAGGATATAGAGAGGATGGCACATGCATTAGAAAAAACTCACATGCCTAATTTTTTATCACATAAATTAGACGATGAAACAATTGCGCCAAACACATCGGCGGCAAATGGGTTTCCCCAGCCATATTCTGGTATGCCGATGGACTCATATCCAGGACGACCGTCATCACCATCTTCGCTAAATGGTGAGTCAACCCTGAGCACAGCCGGACCGTCCGCACACACTCGCGGACCGTCCGGCCCTCCGTCAGACCGTCCGGCACCCTACGCCGGACAGTCCGGAGTTACACAGAGCCCACCACAAGGGTCACAGGTGTTGCCTGGCGTGACCGGACAGTCCGAGGATATTACCGGACCGTCCGATCCACCCGCAGACCGTTCGACTGTGCAGGTCGGACCGTCCGGAGCACCAGAAGTCACCTGTGATCCGCCTAGTGCGGAAGGCCGACATAAATATAATCGGCCACCCAAGCCCCAAGAACTAAAAAAGTCACATGTCCCTGAGCTTGTTTGGCCCACTAAGGCCAAACCTTCTGTTCGCTCTTACCCGCACTCGAAACAAAAGGAAAAGGTTAAGTTCACATTTAATATTACTAAATGTGATAAAATATTTGATGAGTTGCTTAAACATGGTAATATTAAATTGTCACATGTAATTCCTCCGGTTGAACAATTAAAAGGGCGTGTTTATTGCAAATGGCATGGCTCCTTTCTCCATAACACCAATGATTGTGCCGTCTTCCGTCGGCAAATACAATCGGCTATAAACGAAGGCCGGTTGAGGTTTCAAAAAGAGGTGAAAATTGACAGGCCACTTGTTCCTGTCACCACATTAGAGCCAATGAGCAAAAAGGCCATAATTCGGCCTTGTGTGGCCGATAAAAGTAAAAATAAAAAAAATCGTCATTGGTGATCCTCGCACACCAAATATGTCACGCAGAATGGTTACTCTGAAGGCTCCGGACAAAAGAAAGACCGGAGGCACCGGGGGGCAAGCACGATCGGACACCCGATCACGGTCGCCTGTCATGCGTACGCCGGACGATCCGGGTACTAAGGCCGAACAGTCCGAGACAGGCGCGGACAGTCCAGCTATGATGGCCGGACGGTCCGCAGATGGTCAGAAGCAGCAACCTCAGACCATCGGACCACAACGTTCCAACACAAGTGTTAGGAAACAAAACACTACTAAGACGTCTAGACGACTCAGTAGAGTCGGCCCTACTTTTGGTCAGTTGCTTGCCAAATATATGAAGAAGGCCGTTCCACACAACCGGCCAATAAAACAAACGAAGTCAAAAGGGCGACCTGTGCGAAAGCAAAAGCCGACTAAACGGACCCAAAGGGTAGCACAACCAAGATCGCCTTATCATCCTCCTCCAGGGATAGCATGGTGCGTCCCATTCTATCCATCGCCGATGTGTTGTCCTACTCATGTGTGGGGTGGTACGGCGATGAATTTGTATTACTGACCCAATCCGTTTGCTTATTTGGGCTGGGGGGCACCATAAGTTTTTGCCTATTGACAGGTTGATCAGATAGACATGGCTGGAGAGGATGCGATCTGAAACGGCCTCTGTGCATTAAAGTCCCATCAAGTATTTATATTATCTGATCGCAAGAGCCGATGACTTGCATCGAGCTGAGTCCTTACTTCGGGAAAAAAACCTCATGAGGTCAATTGTTTCTGAAGTTTTCGCTAATGCTTTTGGTTCGTCATGCTCCACCAAAAGGCAGGGGGGCATATGTTGGACACCAAAATGAGCGGACGGTCCGGCCCATGGGCCCGGAGGGTCCGCGTGTCCCGAGATTAGATTAACTCAGATGTTTATCCTTATCTCGTGCGTGGTTATCCATCTAATCACGTGGGAGTTTGTTGGCTATCTCTTAGGAAAAGGTCCAGACCTCCTCCCCTATAAATATAAAGGGGTACGGCCGATTGAGAGACCACCGAACACATTCCAATCGAACCAATTACCTTATTTACTTTTCCTGCCCTAGGAGTAGATGTAGCATAGTTCTAGTTGTAGCCTTCCGCATATCCACCTCCACCCCTAGTCGACTCTACGTCGTCTAGATCCATCTTAGGTGGCCTGCCGATCCCAAGACGACCCTAGGATCTCACCCCTCCCGAGGGGCAAGATCTAGTTGTCCATCCAAGACCTCTTCCTCGATTTGATCTCTTAATTCCTAGGCGACTCCACGTCATCTGGGGACGCCCCGGGTGACCTGTCGACCCGGAGCACCTTAAGATCTTTTTCCCCCAGGGGACGAGATCTAAATTCCAGCAAGGAGGAGGAAGTCGACCCTGTCGCCAGGTCGCGGACCGTCCGGCCCTAGGGCGCGGACCGTCCGGCCGTCAGGCAGGAAACCCTAGCCTCGTGCCAGGTCGCGGACCGTCCGGCCCTGTGCCGCGGACCGTCCGCGCCTGACCAGAGAGCACCGCCGCTGGTTCTTTTGAGTGATTGGCGCCTCCGAAAAGGTGTCAACACTTTTAGATTTTCATAAATGGGCATTATCTTCTTGCTTAATTTGATATTGGTAACTCTTTTAATTTTGTAGCTTTTAATCATTTTGATGGCTAATTTTTTTGATTATCATGATAGTTATTTCTCAATTTATAGAGAACACTTTTTATTATGATTTTTGAGGATGTCATTAAAATTATGGTGAATCCATCTTGTAAAAGGTTGGTGAGCATGAACCCATTTAATTTCTAGCAAATTAAATGGTGGTTTTTGATGATTGTTAGTTAGTATGTCATGCATGTGTTAGTTCTTATATGGAGCATAGTGTTTCAATAGAGCTACTAATTTTAACGTTTATGAACACATGCATGTCACACCTAACAATCCATTGTTTTGAGCTACAATATTATCATTCATAAAAGCTCTAATTTTTTTTATAATTAGTATCCCCAATTTTATTTGACATTAGGTAGAATACTTATTCTTCAAGAGAAAGCTGCTAATTTAAATTTTAATAAGTGTGTGCATTTGTAACACCCAAAAAAATTCTATATGAATAAAAGTATAGGGTTATTAAAATGTGATGTGTGTTCTTTTATTCAACATATAAGCCCACATGTTTAAGATTGCAACTTAATTAAATTAAGAATAAAGAAGTAAACTTACGCATCCATGCTTGACTCTTTGTTTGTTGCATCTAACATGAAGTGGTAACTCCAAACCAGATTGGAATTGAAATTCATTTGGAATTGTATTCAAACTTGAAAGGAAATAAAATAAAAACAAGAAAGATAAAAGAAAAACAGAAGAATCCTAGTGCTGATCCGTGTCCCCACTTTCGGCCAACTCGAACTTTTCACTAACCACGCGCGCTCGGCCCAACTAACCCCATAGCCAGGCCCGCCAAGTCACCATGCGGCGCCGACCGATGGGCAGCGCTTCCAATTAGGCCACGTTTGTCAGCCAAAACCAGCACCACGCGCCCTCACTGCCGCACGGGCCCGCACTATCAGGGTCTTTCTCCCCTTGCTGTATCGGTAAACAGAGTCCGTGATTCCTCGGTTGGCCGCAACAAACCCCGCCGTAAACGTCGCGTAACAACCTCCACGGGCCCCGCTACCAGCCTGCGCGCCCCTGGGGATGCCTCGGGGGGAAGAAGACAAACGCCTGGCCATTGATCTATGTGATGATGGTTGTGATTAGATCTAAGGGCAGCTACGCAAAAGTCGTTGATCTCAGGATTAAGGGCTTCGATTAGAAGAGGATTATGTTTCAGCAGTCTCAGATCGTGGCTATCGGATCCAAAATGGATGACCGAGGTTGATATTGCACTCCATCAAACATGAGCCATCAATTTGGGATCCAAGGGCCCATGATTTACACCGGATCATTGGTGTCGGGATCTAATCCTAGCAGGTAGCTATCGATCTAGCGGTCAGTAGTTCACAGTGTTGAGAACTATGTTACTACGGATTACCAGATTCGCTTTCCTTGCCTCCCGTCAGCAGATTAGGCACGCGAAGTCGTGGAAGACCCGTATCCCATCCCAGAAGCACTACAGAGGAAACACACGAGACACAATGTAGGGTTGGGCCTTTGGCCTCTTTCTCTTCCCTCTATTATGAGAGGGTGTACATGTTCCTTATATAGAGATGTGAGACCCCTCAGGGGCAAAGCAGGTATTTGCCTACATAACCCCAACTAGGGTTACTTAACACTCCCCCTTGGGCTAATACCGCGACCAACACATGCCTCGTTAAAACTCCGAAAACCCAGTAGGAAAAATGTGGAGAAAGAGTGCATGTTGATACAAATTGCATTTGCACTTTGTTGCCTCGTTAAAAACCTCATGTGAGAAACTTCAAGAAAACTCACCAAGGGAAAAAGAGTACAACAGCTGTCATCGGGACAGATTTTGATCCTTTGGGATCTAGATTCTATCGAATCTTCTACAAGGGCTAACTTTAGAAATGTGCTCCCCCTGATCCATGCAAAACCGTATCAATAAGGCAAAACATCTTCTTCTGGAAGTATATGCACATAAAGATTTAGCAAACGGATTGCATATCCTTATTTCAGGAACTTTACCTCTACTCACTTCTACGATATACGAGGTAAGTGCACGTATCAATATAAATAAGCCACTTTGACTGATGGTGTTCGATCGACTGGATCTATATATTTGATAGAAAGTTCCATAAAGATTCACATATTGATCATCAAGCTCACACCTTCAGGGCATAGAATATGACATTTATTGTCTCACGATTGTGATCAATATAAGCATTCGCTCCCCCTGACGATGACATCTGTCAAAGTCGTTATCTCTCATAACTCAAGCATATTCTTCAAGATATATGTCTCATTATTCATCTAGAATAACGAGAATGGATGAGGTTGGGGTGCTATCATTTTCTATCTTACACCACAATTTATACATAGTTGTGCAAAGATAATAACATGTCGTTCAATAGGACTTAGGGGATAATATAGTTGCAATAATACATATTCTAAATATGACACATCGCTCCAGGCGTTCATCCATTGCAAAATCTATGATGGTGTAACAAAAGTCCATCAAAGATCGTAATCCATCAGGGATTTTTCATCGATCAGATATATCGTTATAGTCTGTCATTCTGGCATAATAGGGATATTTTGCCAGTAACACCAAAACCTTATAGGTTTCTGCCATCGGGGCTTTAGAGGATAGCGTAATTCCACATCTTGTGGAAAATACCATGCGTAAAACTCGTGGAATGCACATGTGCTTATTTGGTGAACTTAAAATCCTTTGGTACCTCATCTTATACCTTTTCGGGTATGTATGAGTCTTTATCCCTTTATAGGGATTATCAAACTTTGGTGTTTAACACAGACTTTATTTCTTCTGGAAAGGTTCTATCAAGGAACTATAATCTCCTATAGGAGATATTCTCTCTACATAGGAGAGTGCTCATTCGTCAGGAATGTATTATTTGGTACGAGATTTATATGTTGCATATTTATAATTCAAAGATATGAGTCCTCCTAGGATCTCATGACGGATCTTCATAATCCTATTAACTGCATATTTTAATTTATGTCATATTGCTAGATATATTACATAGTGGAACAGTGTTTATTCAACACATATGTGGGATGGGTCTCTCACAAGACCACTTGAACCATCGCATTCACCACACATTATTTCAATAGTGCCCATAAATGTTCGAACTTCAAGCTCGTGACTTTCATTTTGCGATTATTGGTTCAGGCTCGATTGCATTTATCAATGACCCGATAAGAGAGCTTAAAGCACTCATGCCTAGGACTTTGTTTTGGATCCCTTTGCAATCTATAGAGGCAAGATAGGTGTTGACATATTTGTCTCCCACATTTAATAATGATCTTCGTCATTTCCCAAAAACAAAAGATTCATTGCTCTGTATTCCTAGCACAATGATATTGCGCGCATTGCTAGAAATTTCGTCATCAAGATGAACCTCTCAGTGAGGCAAATCACCATCAGGGTGAATTAATCGGAGGAGAGTTATCACAGACCACGTGAATCTGCAATCAGAACATATGCTTTGATTAAGACTGATGGATCATATTCGCAGGCATCCCCGCGGAATAGATCAAATGCCAATAAGTCAAATGTGGATATGATATTAATCCCAGGTATATCCACATCTACATCAGTTAGAAGCATTCGAACCAATATGGTTAATCCTCAATGATTTCTGGCAAACTCCTTATACACAGGAGTACACACTAAACTACAAGTTCAGTTTGGCTTTTGTGTGTTTTATAGAATATTGAGGCATTACACTAGATGGACATTCCTCCCCCTAATGCCAAGATATTCTAAAAGCATACATATAAAATCCCCAACCACAATCATCTAGTTGTGGCCAATGTATGCTATTGTGGTGATTTATTTGGGAAATCTTATGCACATTACAGATAGGGGTTTTATGCAGTGAGCTTTGGACTTAGATTAATGTAGTGGCATGAATACTACATATTTTTCCTTCAACATGAAGGGTTAGTCTCAACACTAGCGAGACACGCAACAACAAGTTGCTTCGTGGTTACAATTCTGCAAACTTATTGTTATTATTACCAAATGCACAGTCAATCATTAAGATTTAGACTAATATGCACAACACTATTTTATCCATAAGGATCCTTCAGGGGCTCATGCATATCATTCATCGTTTGGAGCCATTAGTTGACTTTAGATCAACAAGTAAAATGACCATCAGGGTCTAGCGCTCACAAGGACATTCACTGGTTGCATTGTGCTTTGAGGCACATAGGAAAAATGTGTGTTTATATTGGTAGTAAAGTTCACGGCATCAAGCCAATGCTACCAAGCAAAGACTTTTATATACAGAGATGTATAGTCCAGCTCGTTTTTTATCACTGCCCATGGTTTACCTAATTACTCATACCGCTCCGAAATTGGGTATCGATTAATGCAACATTTTTAGGTATAATAATTTTGAGATAGAACTTATAAAAATAGTTAATTATTTGTGATGTAAGATGCCAGTGGGGCAAACTATTCTCCTCGTATTATATACCAACTTGTTCTATAAAGCATTATTTTGATCTCTTCATTGTTCAGCAAAAAGA
Source organism: Zea mays (assembly GCF_902167145.1). NCBI lineage: Eukaryota > Viridiplantae > Streptophyta > Magnoliopsida > Poales > Poaceae > Zea > Zea mays. Next base: position 51,935,097 of record NC_050098.1, on the reverse strand, counting down.
GAAGCTTCGGAATAGAACAGACAAGGCTAAGAATTTGTTTTATCTGGGAAAACTCATCTGATTGTTAAGACTAAGCAAATGGTGATAATTGCTTAGCAAGAGCAAAAAAAACCAATATCCGTCTGAGACCAGTCTTCAACAACAGATAGTGCTGCTCTCATATGAAGGAGTCATCCGGTCTCCACAAGATCTTCATAGTTCTATCACAAATTACCATCACTACCACTCTGGTGGTCAAGATTTATGGCTCTTTCGACGCCAAGGATTAAGCACATATTAATGTCCAATTTGGCTTCAAGCTCTGTGGTGACGTGGGATTTTAAGGCTATTTTCTACTCTTCTTACTTCTAGTAGATCAGAGATAGATTATGGTAAACATGTCAAAGGATGGAATCAAATGTAGTTTTGCTACATAAACCTCAATTTTATTTCCATTCAGTACTAACCTTAACCATTTGGCTTAATGCATACCATACTAGTCAAAGGACTATCCCAAGTTAATTCAGCAACTAGGGATATTTACAATTCTGAGAGATGTATGCAACACAAGCATAAAGTGACCTAGATGGGACGAGCAAAGTGGTTCGACGGGAACACACAATGGTTTTCACACCGACATAGTGTAAATTTTCTCAGAATAACCTCTCGGTATACTCGCAACTTCGTGTTGCTAGCGGTTACATGTCCTTTTATTTCATAGTTTGCTTCATGTCAATCAGCGACAAAGAGAGCAATGTGCCAATATCTGGTTGAGCAATGTATAACTGAGATTTCTAGCCTTTATTCATTTGGTAAGGTATTTTGCTTACTAATAGAATCCCAATGTGTGATATCTCCTATGCCAAAAAGGCTTTCATGCATTATATATCTTCGCTTTACTTCGGGTAAAACTTTTATGCATGAGAAAAGAGAGCAGGGAATTAACTTATCTGTGTTCTATATTATTTCATTTACTTTCCTAGATTATTCAAGCACTATAGAGCTTGATATAGTTGTTATGGCCACTTGGCAATATAAATAAATATATGATGCCACACAACACAATCAAATAAAATATAGAGCTAAACAAAATTATTTATGAAGGTTGCGTTATGATGTAACTTCAGGGGCTTGAACAATCCACCATAATCCACGCGAGTACAAGCTCTAGTGTACCTGGCGTCAACGCGTGTACGACCATCAGGACTACGACAACACAACAAGCCTTCGTAATAAGCGCAACATGCACAATTATGGCTCGGTAATCGGGGTACACGATAAGTCCACGCAACGTGCGCAACAGACGCAATTGTGGCTCAATGATCATGGCAGATAGACAGTGCCTACAGGGCATGTGAAAAATACGCGACTCAGTGATGGCGGTTCGACTCAACGGGAGCTGTCCAAATAAACGAGAGTGCTACATAGCAATCACATGACGCAGCCAAGTTCGTACGACACAAATACTGCATCGTGTTGCCAGAGCACAGCCAATGCATAGCCGATGTCATAACTCAGTTGATTCATAATGGAGCCTGATCGACATGTCCGAGTACCCACTATACAATTTAATCGCTCGACGTGAGTTAAAAAACTCAACGCAACACAAATATTTAGAGCGATATGAAAATACATAGTATAACCTTCACAACCATTTTTAATAATTTTCTGCTAATATGTACTATAGAAATAAAAGCAGAAAATAAATACTAGATTTCATGCATGAATACATAAGGTGCAAAAGACATTTTCCCGTATGTAAGCATGCATTTTTTTACTAATTATTTACTACGAAAAAATAATTAATTAAGATATATACTGCAACAGAAAACATGGCTTATTCTATTTATTATTTACAATAGAAAATAAATAGAATTAATAATATTCAGCATACGTACAAATTAAAACCGTACCATAGTTTTATTAATTCAATAGAAATTCAATGAAAAACTATTTTGAATCGGTTTTCTTTTTCTTTCCACCGGACTCCTTCTCGGACGCATGATTTTGAAACGGTTTTCATCCAATCAAAATTCGCTTTTCCTAGCAGCCACTTTTGACCGGACACTTTTCTTTCTTAATCCTATTTACTCGGGAGCATGCATGAGAGAATTTTCCCCTTTATCCTCTCAAGTTTTAACCCGCGAGATTCACTTTTCTCGGTAGCACTTTGACCGAGCTCCTCCTTTATCCATGCGTGGGAGTAGGGGTCATGGGCACCAATGGTCGTGAGGGGCTCCTCGGCACGCGTGAGGCTGCCAACGCGCGATGTGCCTCCAGAGCGTTCGCGCGGGCACGACCTCTGACGCGTCACAGCTTTGGCCCGGACGTGGGCCTGACAAGGCTCCGGCGTTGGCACTTCTAGCGCGGCGTGTTGTAGTCCCGGCGCGATGCACGACTGCTGGCACGGCCACGACGGCCGTAGCGAGGGATCTGTGTGCCTTCATTGGCCGGCGGAGGTGGCTTTCGAGGGACAGTCAGTCGAGAAAATGCTCACTGGATTCTACCAGTGCGGACAGAGCTAGCGGCTTGAGATCGAGCTGGTCTTAGATGCGGCAGATCGATTTAGAAATTACATACCGCTCAATTGCATAGAGAACAGCACCACGACGACAATGGCAGTTCATCGCGCATGGATCACAGCTCGTGCACAACAACAGATTAAGAACAATAAACATACTGTTCCATTACGTAGAGGAAAAATCGAAGCCTGTCGCATAGGAAAGTTCGGCTAGGCCGGAAAACCTGCCGGCTTGATGTAGAGTTGATGCAGATCTGATCCGCAGCAACGTCGCGGTAGAGCGTGTTGATAACGTGTTGAGAACTACATTACTACGGATTACCAGATCCGCTTCCCTTGCCTCCCGTCAGCAGATTAGACGCGAGAAGTCGTGGAAGACCCGTATCCCATCCCAGAAGCACTACAGATGAAACACACGAGACACGATATAGGGTTGGGCCTTTGACCTCTTTCTCTTCCCTCTATTATGAGGGGGTATACATGTTCCTTATATAGAGATGTGAGACCCCTCTGGGGCAAAGCAGTTATTTGACCACATAACCCTAACTAGGGTTACTTAACATACAGTACCCTTTCGGCCACATCGGTTTTACTAAAGAGCCCCTTATTTTTATAGATATGAACCCGCCATCCAGTGATGTTAGTCATTACGAATTAGTTCATATGTTCACAATTTTAACCCTGACTCTGTCCAAAATAGGACCGCGGTCTTGAGTACTCGCTTCATTTGTAAACAGAATAGAGAAAATGTATTTTTAGGTATAAAAACAATTCTAAAACTTAGATAATTCATAACTTCTGCAATTTAATTCCGTTTTAATACGCTCAAGTTGTGTTAGACTCGTATTAATGTTGTCTACATTTTAGTGACTTTATTCTGTCGTGTAGTATGATGCCAAAATAGGTGCCTAATTTGTTTAGCCTGTGTTATTGCAATAATTTGTCTAAACACCTGAATCTTTCGAAAACCCTATCTTCTAACACATAATTCTGATTTTAGTGGTTCTCAAACCTGCGATCTCGTAGCAATACGTAGATCATTACTTATAGAACGGAGCGGCTTTCTCTAGTTGTTTTTCTTAGTGGGTAGTTTGCTATTGCTTTCGTAAAGTTTGTTGTACTTCTTCGTTTTCTTCTTTTCAGTAGTGGCTTCGTGATGGTTTGTAACTGTTGTATTGTATGTGGTCTCTTTTCTCCGTTAATTGAACTGTGGCAATTCTCTTGCCTCTCTTTCGAAAAAAAAAACAGGTAGGTAATTTAGAGAGATCGAGTTTCGGTTTGAAACTGCTGGAACGGGACGGCCAAATTCATCGCATCATCAGCGCTCCGCTCGAGTCCATACGTTCCAGGTTGGCCGACGATCATCCAAAGTAATTTATAAAGAAAGCTTGGCCCATCGGCACATCAGCTAATTTGGAATATTCTTTAAAACTATAGATTTGTGTTCTGAATTTAATCATCTTTATTGGCAAGCTTTTGAAAAGCCTAGGCGCGGGACTAGGTTTTTGTTTCCTGGTTGCTTGGCCGACATAAAGAAATATATCTCCCCGCTGTAAGAGGGTGATGACATATATTTGGCGCTGTCGTCTTTTATCGCTTCCTAATGAACCCTAGCTAGCTCATGAGGTTACCCTGATTAGCCGCCGCCGGTCCCTACGGCAATGTTCTATGGTTACACTATGTATATAAATATCAAACCCGGCCGGACCACAGGATGCTAGCTGCGATCATCGTAGATAGCAGCCGATGAGCAATGTTCTATGGTTACCTTTTTCTTGAAAAGAAGAGAACAAAAGGGCTGGCAGCAGAGCTCAAACTAATAAACAACACTTGAAATAATAATATGAGAATAAGGACGCAGTCATGCAGGGAAAAAGAAGATGCAAATTGGAAGCTGCAGAATATATAACTATTCAAGCTATATGCGTGGCCTCTGTGCCTGTGTGCCTGTGTGTGTGTGTGGCGAGAACTACTCGTCTCATTTGAGCTCAACAACTGAAGAGTGGCGGCCGTTAGAACGTCGGCTTCATCATGCACGGAAAGGAAAGGAAAGAAAAGAAGAAGCAAAAGTAATCGCCACAAGACTGTCGGCGAGCTGGCCATACTATACTGTGCTACTCCAAACCGACCGATCGGTATGTATGATCCCGTGCCTGCAGTTCAAAATCCCGGGTGACTTTTCCGTGTGTGTGTGTGTGTGTGACAGTGTTCATGATGAAAATAATAAAGTGGCAAGGGTGACCGTTTTCCAATTGGTTGAGCGAATAGGGTCGTGCACCAACCGTCGGCGTGTCTAATATAATGATTTTTAGTTAGTTCGTTCCGGCTACAGCGCTAGGAGAGATGAATGAGAAATGGACGACACACACGGTTCCATCGTGCCTGAGCTAGCTCAACAATTATGTATCAACGACGACAACAACCGTGTGGCACACTGGAACATATGGCTGTTCTTGTTCATGGAGCGAAGCGTCGTCATGATTCAATTAATTATTAGCTAGCTAGTTTCCTTGCATGTGCGCCACGGTGGTGTTCATCGCACATCGACTATGATCGTGCAAATCATACATACACACGAGTACACGTTGGAGCTAGTAGCTAGCTACCAAACTAAAACTAATAACACAGCTTTATGATACTATCATACTAATATTATGTAGGTTCAGATTAAACCAACAATATTTTTTTTTTGGCTTCAATTGATCGATAGCAAATGATACTACCATGCAAACACGACGTAGCAGGTATATATAGAGTTGCGCATGCATGCTGCTAGCTGTGGTATATACGATCTCTCTGCGTGCCAGGGGACTGCATGTGGGAGGAACTTTCATTGGAGTGGAGCATGTGCTGCAGAGGTAATATAAGCTCTCAAGCCTTTCTGTGTGTGGGTAGATAAGATCGTTGAACAATAATAAAAAGTCGCCAGTTTGTTTATTGAACAAGTAGCTAGGGGAATAAAGCAGATATGCCACTGGCGCAAGACAGCTAAGGATATATCAACTCCATCACCTCATGGTAGTTGGGCCATATAATCTATCTCTAGGTATATATACATATATGTAAATAAATCTCTCGTGAAGACTCGTGACCTGTCGTCGGCGCCATTTGTAAATTGTGTACTTCAAGCTGTACACAATACCGGAGTATATGGTTATCGATCGACCTCGAGGGAAAACGTTAATTTCTCTCTCTTTTTTTTGGATTGGAAGGGCGGAGAGGCACCCTAGTGGAACAATCATGATCTAATCCAAATTAATTAGATCTATCTAGACCAACCTAGAAACAAAACAACTAAATCTGGTTCTACCTGTATATTTACTCATTTCACTTAAGCAACCTACTAAACCATCTGCTCTACTTACTAAGCTATATGATTTACCTACGAATCTGCCCTAACTACATATCCTTAACTCGGATGATAAACACCAAAACCAAAGATCCCTATCTCATATTGAGACACCAAGCCCCAAGAAGAAAGAGATTAACCTCGACAAGAAATGACAAGAATCAACCAAATTTTCTAACGAATCAAGATTCACCACCTGGAATGGAGTCAGTCATTACCAAAATCTTTCTTTGAACCAATTGAAAACTAGAAACTAAAAACAAGACCTTATGCATCCCTTTTACTAATCTCGAGGATGATATTCACTTTAAGGGCATAGGATTTGTAACGTCCAAAATTCTATTTTGGAATTTATAAAAGTTTCTGCAAAAGATTTGAGTTAAAAGGTATTTTAAAGATAGATAAAGTATATTGCCTAAAGTAAATAATAACATGTAAAAGTTTGGTATTGCAAGATTCTATCCAAATTATGAAACTAGAGGATAGTTTGAAACCCAGAAGAATAAATAGTAGAAAAGATTATCTCCTTCATGAACTATATATTTAGAAACACACTTAATGATATATATAAATATATATAATAAATCATCTAATAATGGATGCTACCCATTAGAAGTTATTTTTCTCAAAAAGTTATTAGTTTGTGTGTATGAAATGTGCATCTAAAAGCATTTGCGTAGATAAATAGGATGATAAAGGATTATTTAAAAATATGATAAGCGTGTTGGGTCTTTATTTGATTGTGCATTCAAATTTTAAATTTGAAACCTGAATCAAATATGAATTTGAAACAAACTTGGAAAGGGAAAATAGAAAAGAAAAACTGAAAACAAAAGAAAAAGGAAAGGTAAAAGAACAAACCTGCACTGGGCCAAGTTCCAACCCGTTGGCCCAGTCCACTTCCTAGCCCCTTCACACGTGACTGCCATTGTTCCGTGATGCGTGGGCCCGACATGGCATCCGCTTCCCTTTTTCCCCTCATCGCATGATGCCACTTGCTCGTGGGGCCACATTGCCACCCTCTGCTCGCGCTCACGCGTACAGATGACATGTGGGACCTGATATTCAGAACCGTCTTCTCGGTCTCAACTTCGATGAATGACTATAGAGTTCTTAACAGAAGCACAATATTCAGGGGATTGTAAGAAACCCAATCCCGGTAGTTTCGTGCCCTCTGTGGCTATATAAAACCGCACCCCCTGCGCCGTTCACCATGTCACGGGGCTTTGCACCACCACAATGATATAGGGAGGCGGAGTGCGCCGCTGGGGGCCGCCTCCATGGAAGCCTCGCTTGCGAAACCATTTGGGTCAAAAGGACCGGCCATGATGGCTCACGGATTCCCTTGGGTGGTGTCCATGGCCTCATCGAGGGATTCAGATGAGTAATCCATCGATGATTGCTCGCCAGTGTTGGGTCACGACCGTGTGGCCACGGAGCACCGTGGCTAGGAAAATTTGTGCCACAAAACCTGGTAAGAACCCTCCTCACATGTTCATTGTTGGATGATCATCATTTGGCATCGTTTTGATTAGAGTTTGGCCGTCGGGTCGCGGTGCCGGTGGCCTATGCCGCCGTGGTCTGGGCACTGTTGCCCTGTTGTTCGGCAAAGTGGAGGAAGCAGCACCGTGGCACGTCAGATGTGTGGCCAACGGTATAGATTGGGGGGAGGTTAATACCTCGGGTGGACCATCGTGGACTGTTGATCCACAATCCAAGGGTGGAGTCTCGCACATCGGTATTTCAAATCGGGGACATTGAATCTGGATCGGGCGAATGGAGACGCATACCAGTTCAGTGAGTAAATTTTCTAATCCTAGCCGTGGATCTCAGATCCGATGACTCTAGTTGCATATCGGTTTAGGTTGTTTAGAGATTTAATTCGGGCCACAGATTTCTGATCGCACGGCCCAGGCTTCAAGATACCCCTTCGCCGCGAGATATTTTCATAATAGACCCTGGGGTTTTCAGTTATAGAACCCGCCATCCATTATTCGAATAAAATAAATAAAAATATCCAAGAATTTGCAGATTCACCCCTAGAACATGTTTTAAGGTATTAAAAACAGTAATAAAATAACTAGAAACTTCTTTGGTCCATAACTTTCTCATTTTAAGCTTGTTTTAATCCGTTCAAGTTGCGTTAGCTTCGCTTAAATATTTACTGCGTAGTGACAAACATTATCTTGTCATACCATATATTTTTATAATTAGATCTTTATTTAACCTATCTTTATTGTATTAATCTAGCTAATCAAAGTTATTTTGTCCATAAATATGATCAGACTAAAATTTGATCTCTAATCAAGTTATAACTTAGATTAAAGTTAAACTTGCTAGTTCTTTGTAATATGTTCTCACATGATTTATATTAATCAGAGTAACATAGTTTATTATTAAAACACCTAAAGCATTAGAAAACCATATCTTTTTAACCGCAACTCCGAATTTAGTGGTTCTCGAACCTACGATCTCGTAGTGGCGCGTAGAATATTCCTATGTAGGTTGTTCTCATGTTTGGTGTAATATTATTTTTATGTACTTCTTGTCTATTTGCATCTATTGCTACGAGTATAGCGAGGTCACGAGAAACCCGAATACCAACTTGGTTAAGTACCTGGCGTTTCACCAAAAAGGCAAGTTGTGCCCTTGATCACTCTTCTTTAGCTAATAATGTTCCTGTTAATCACTTTGGCATGCTCAGGTTAATTTGATGGTACCTAATAGGTTACCCTAGTTTTGTTTACCCCACACCTTGCAAACAATTGAACTATTGGGTAGGCTTGCTATTGTTCTACCTAGTTCTGGGATTAATGTTATAACTGAATTATGATCATGTTCCATTGTTACTGTTGGTTTAAATTATTGTTCATGATAAGATTATTGTGAAAATTGGAACATCGAGAACCACCTAGGAAAATAATGCTACCTCAAGGGTGGTATGGGATGCCATTGGCTGACTTATTAGAAAAGCTAGTGGAGGACTACCTTACCCGAAAGGGGTAAGGGCGGTAGAGAAGCTGTCGATATAGGGAGGTTCTCGGGTCGATCATGATGCAATGACATTTCGGACAAGGGGATTCCTGTATCGTCCTTCTCAGAAACCATAGCGGGTTTTCTGAAGCTAGTGAAACTTTATAAAGGCCTCGTAGTGCTACCCTGCCTCGCCTCCTCGGTAGAGGTGTATGGGATTCATGACCCCATGGCAGATGGGTATCACAGCTTGTGGGTAAAGATGTGCAACCTCTATAGAGTGTAAAACTGGTATATCAGTCGTGCTCATGGTTAAGAGCGGCTCGGACACTCACATGATTAACTTATGGAACTAAACTTAATCTGTCATTTGCATTGCATTATGGGATTTATTATCAATTGTGATCAATTATTTAATTGGGTTGGTATCTACTTATACTTAGTAACTGCTAATAAAAATTTGACCAACTTGTTAAAAGCAATGCTCAACCTTAACCATTCTTCTTGGTAAACCTTACACTTCACATGAGCTCCCATCGTAAGTGAGCTCATGCACATTATTGCCCACAACCTGTTGAGCGATGAACATATGTGAGCTCACCCTTGTTGTACTCACCCCTAGGTCAAGAGCAGGTACAACAAGATGTGGAGCATGAAGGATGCTGCGATGAGTTCGTGAGAGGTCTAGGCCATCGTCTCCCAGTCAACTTTGGTTACAGAGGATCGTTGTCTTCATATGGTGCAATTATTTAGTTATTTTGTATAGAACTCCTATTATATAGTAAAGATGTGACATTTGTTTCTATACCATGAGTCATCATATGTGTGAGACTTGATCCTAGCACACATTTGATTCGCGTTCGAGTTTGCCCTTAAATTCGAGCGTGACAGTGTAGCCTTCTTTGCTGAGTACTTTATGTCGGGCACTGGGCAAAGTCTTTGCCGAGTGCCAGCTGACACTAAGTAAAAAAGTCGTCATAACGGTGATAAGAGATGGTGACGAAGCCTTTAAAGAATGTCAGGCCAGCACGCCCTCGGTAAAGGGAGCTCTAATGGGCCCCAACGCAGTTTCTGTGCCAAGTGTTTAAAATGGCACACGACAAAGAAGGAGCCTTAGCTGGTGTAACGCCCTGAATTTGGGGGTAGAATTTTTTCTTCTTTTCTCTCACCAAATTTAGGCGTTACCCTTTCCTTTTCCCTTTCCCCCTCGCTAAACCTTGATCTTTTCCAAAGTTATAGCGGGTTTTGGCTTTAGATCTCGTGTAAAGCAAAACCCTAAAATGCTTTATTTTGTTTGCCGCACCATGCCGAGCTATGCATTTATTTTGTTTGGTTGAGATTGTGGAAATCACTCATCTAAAATTGAAGAAAAGGAAAACCTTTTCCTCTCTCCCCTCCCCTCCTTCCCCATTTCGGCGCAGCCGCGCCCCCCCTTGGCGCGCGGCCCAGCCGGCTGGCCCAGCCGCCCCCTCCCCTTCCCGCGTGGGCCCCGCGGCAGCCCAGCCGCCCCTCCCCCACCGTGGGCCGTCCTGGCGGCCCAAGCCGCGCCCCCCCCTCCCCCCTTTGGGCCCAGCCGGCCCAACCGCCCCCTCCCCTTTTCTTTTTCCAAAAATCCTCCCCGCGGGCCCCGCCCGTCATCCCCTCTCTCTCTCCCTCCCCCTAACCCTAACCGCCGCCGCCTCCCCTAACCCTAGCGCAGCCGCCGCCCTCCCCGGCGCCGCCGCCGCGCCGTCCTCCCCTCTGGTGAGGCTTCTCCCCCCTCCTCCCTCCTCTCCTCCCCTCCCTCCTCCTTTCCCTCCCGTCGGCGCCCTCCCCCGCACCATGGGCGCGCTCGACCGCCCCGGCGAGCTCGTCCGCCCCGGCCTCGACCTCGCCCGCCCGGTCGCTCGGCTCGGCCGCCCCGGCGCCCCCCGTCCCGTGCCGGCGTCCCCCGCCCCCGCACGAGCCCCGCTCCGCCCTGCGCCCGGCCGCGCCGCTCGTCCCCGACCCCGGCCGCGCCCGTCCAGCCCCTCCCCGTGCCGGTATCGCGCTCGGCCGCCCCCGGCTCGGCTGCCCCGCGCCGCCCCGCCTCGCCCCCGGCGAGCCCGCGCCCGGCCGCTCCGGCGAGCCCCCGCCCCGTCCCGCGCTCGGCCGCGCCCGGCCCGGCCGCCCTCGGCCACCCCGGCCGCTCCGGCGAGCCCTCGCCTCCGTCCCGCGCCCGACCGCGCCGCTCGGCCTCGCCCCGCGCCGTCCCGGCTCGGCCGCCCGCCTCCGTGTCTGGCTCGGCCGCCTCCCGACGAGCTCGGCCGTCCCGTGCCCGGCTCGACCGCCCCCGTCGCGCCCCGGCTCGGCCGCCCGCCCCCGCGCCCGGCCGTGTCCTCGCCCCGCCACGCCTTGCTCACGTCGTGTCGGCCCCTGCGTGGCCTCGAGCTCGGCCCAGTGTGCCTATGGCGCGCGGCTTTGAGCTCGGCTAGCGTACGGCCCCGACGTGCGCACGGCTAGTTCGCGGCGTGTGCGTGCGGCCTCGCGCGCGTGCTCGCGTAGTGCGCGTGCCTTGGCACGACCCGTCGTGCTCCGTCTACCCCCAGACGCCCCGTCTACCCCCCCCCCCCCCCTCGTGTCCTATGCGCGCTAATCCCGTTGTTCATATTAATAAGATAGGAGTCTCAATTTAGAAATTGGTTACGTTAGTTAATTTATATAGCTAATCGTCTACCTCATTTAACGTTAATCTACTAAAAGTGGTCACATTTTCATTAGTGCATGTAGCTAATTCTTTTGTTAGAACCAATTAGAACTAGAACACGTAACGTCTAGTTCTTCGCCTACCCGTAGTGCGTCTCGGGCTTAAGCTTTAACCCTCGCGAGACCTTTCCCCCACCTCTTTCTAACCAAGGTAAATTCATTATCGCATGTCATATTCTATGCATGTTTAATCTACTTGTTCTCTTGTATGGTGTACTGTTGGTTTCCTAATTTCAACGGATGGATGTATGTATGTTTGCACTCGCATAGAGGACGATCCGGTTGAAGAGCCTGAAGTATTCGCAGGAGAAGCCCCTGAGCAGCAGTCGGTTGGTGGAGGCAAGTGTCCTTTGACCTATCTCTGTCCTATTCATTCTTTAATTCACCTCCCGCTTTACACATGTATACCTAAGGATTGACTAGCTTTTGTTATCCATGTCCTTGTTTACCTATTTGGGTTGGATTATTATTGTTTAGCTTTATGCTATTGCTCAACTCTAATCAATAAACATGATGAGATTATCTATGATACGTTGTTTTCCCTTCTCTTATTATGAAGTTGTACTTGTTGCCTTTAAGGGGGCTCGAGCGGTTTCTCGAGTGCCTCTCCGTAAGGACCTGTTCTATGGATGACCGGCCGGGAAAACAGTGCAACCATGAGGGTGGAATGGGATGCCCTTAGCTGAATAATTAGAGGATCTGGGGTGTAGTTCGCTTAGCCGTTGTGCCGTCAATGGGGCTCGGTGTATGCGGCTCGCTCTGCCAAGTTTGGGTTCGCCCCTTGGGGAGGAGTGCGGTGCATTTAGGAAACCTAACGGGCGGCTACAACCCCGGGGAATCTTTGTAAAGGCTACGTAGTGATGCCCTGCTGGGTCACCTTGGTAGTGATCAATGGAGAGTCATGATCTCCAGGCAGAAAGGGAATCACGGCTTGTGGGTAAAGTGCACAACCTCTGCAGAGTGTTTGAAAACTGATATATCAGCCGTGCTTGCGGTTATGAGCGGCCAAGGGAGCTCCAGTGATTAGTGGTACTTGATCAGAGACACTTTGGTTTTCAGGTGGCAATGAGACTGATGGTTTTAGTTATGACTATGGTGCTGGTAAGTGGTATTCTTTCTGTTTGGAAAGGGTACATCGGGCTAATAACTTGGGTTAATGCTAAAACCTGGCTTTCTATTAGTAAATAATAATCTGACCAACTAAAAGCAACTGCTTGACTTATCCCCACATAAAGCTAGTCCACTACAGCCAAACAGGATACTTGCTGAGTATGTTGATGTGTACTCACCCTTGCTCTACACACCAAACCCCCCATCCCCAGGTTGTCAGCATTGCAACCACTGCTCAGGAGAAGATGAAGCCGTGGAAGGAGACTTCCAGGAGTTCCAAGACTACGACGAGTTCTAGGCGTGGGTTAGCGGCAACCCCCAGTCGGCTGCCTATGAAGGCCGCGGTTATCTACGTTTCTTTTCCGCACTTTGATTTATTGTAAGGACTATATGGATGTCTCAGACGTATGATGTAATCGACTATTATTTCCCTTTTTAATACTATTTTGAGCACTGTGTGATGATGTCCATGTTATGTAACTGCTGTGTACGTGAATAGCTGATCCTGGCACGTACATGGTTCGCATTCGGTTTGCCTACTAAAACCGGGTGTGACATAGGTGGTATCAAAGCCATGCTGACTGTAGGACCGCTAACCTAGAATAGAATGGTCGTTCTAAGGACTATAGACCTCTGTCCCTGCCTTGACTTTGATATCCCTTCAAAAGTTGGTCATACCGACCAAACCTATGTTCTACTATATATTATACCTTGCTGAAAATTATGTTTTATTCTAATCCTTCATTTATTTATGGTTCATTACTTGCTGGTCATATTAATTCTGTTCTCACTCTTTCACTTGCGGTGTCTTTTGTAGATGGCTCGACTTAGACACACTGCACGAAAGTCCGTCATCCCCTTCTTACCCTCCCGCCTTGCTGAGCGTCTGCTTCGTCGTCCCGTGGTCGGACAGTCCAGTCACTTGGAGAGACTGCACCACCGCCTGCATGAGGAGCAGGAACGTCGACGACAGGAGCAGGAGCAGCAGGGCTCTTCTTTCTCGCTCCAACAGGAGATAGAGTCTGTGAGGAGCTGCTCCCCTTTGCTTCCTCTGGAGGTGCCCCCTGCACCACCACTGGGCGCCCCAGCCTTTGGAGTAGCTGCTGGAGGAGACCCAGACGACGAAGGTGGCGACGACAGCTCGAGCCACGACACCGACTTCTCTGCTGACCATGAGCCGGAAGGATGGGTTGTTCGACCCATCACTCGCGACGCTGCTCGCGGGTGTCACTTCCACGATGCGCTCGACACCCTGCTACGTCGGGCACTTAACCGGCATACTTGGTCCATCGAGTATCGCTGTGTGGTCTACCAGCACAGTCGCGGGGTCTACCCGGACCGCTGGGAGGCGACCTGCTTGGTGCGCCGTCCGGAGAACAATCTCCAGGGTGTAGAGGCCTGCTCAGAGCACTATTCTATCTCTGAGCGGGACTCAGCTGAGGCAGCCATGCAAGATGCTGCACGGCGTGCGCTTTCGCACTACTGCTCGGTTCTCGGTGGGGTAGCTGACGGTCTTGACCTGAAGTATTACCCCCACCGTCCATCTGGCAGCACAGGAGGCGTGATTGTCTCACCTGTCGGTGAGGGCAATCCTAGGTTGAGCAGCACAGTCAACCTAGCCGCCGTGCTAAACGCGGAGCTGGACCATGCATTAGACGAGCTGAGTAGGGCTCGTGCTGAGATCGCCCTGCTGCGGGCTGAGCGCGCGGAACGTCGTCACCTGGATGATGGTTCCCCCGCTCCCGTCGGGACTCAGCACCCGTACCGCTCACCTCGGCGTGGACGCCAGCCTTATGGCAATCCCGACTGCAAGACCAAGATAAATCTAGAACCATAGATCGTTAGAGTTGGACCTTGTAATTAATACAAAATATATATACGTAGAAGCTTCAGTCTTAGCGTTAGTCTCGCTCTTAGTTAGTCTTAGTTAGACAGGGTAGTTTGCTATATCCTGTGCATTTATGCTTATTATGATGAACTATGTTTGGTTTGGATCTTTGTAATGACTGTCACCAGAATGTGGGTATCCCCTGCATTATGGTTTACCTGTTATATGTTAATGGAGCTAGTTATATAGTTGGGAAACCTTTTATTCCACTTTCCTCTTTATCTGAGAAGCTGTGTGGTCTGTGTTGGAGATCAGTGAAGATGCTCATCTGTTCAGTGATGTTGAAGAATTCTATACTCTTTTTTTATGCTGCAAGATTTGCCAGATCAGTTCTGATGTGTGGTTGCATTCTGCAGATGTCAGAGAACAGGCGCAGAGGAGGAAGGCGTGCTCAGCAGGAGCGAGCCGCTCAACAGGAAGAGGTACCCCAGCAACAGCACCTGCCGCCCCCGCCCCCGATGTCGATCGAGCAGATGTTTCTCATGCAGACTCAGGCAGTTCAAGCCATCGGTCAGACTCTGGTCGCCATTCAGCAGCAACAGCAGCAGGCCCCACCTCAGCCTCAGATGCCTCAGATGCCCAGAGACAAGCGTGCTGAATTCATGAGAGGTCATCCACCAACGTTTGCTCATTCTTCTGACCCTATGGATGCTGAAGACTGGCTGCGCACTGTGGAGCGGGAGTTGCACACCGCTCAGTGTGATGATAGGGCGAAAGTCTTGTATGGTCCCCGTCTGTTGAGAGGAGCAGCCCAATCATGGTGGGAGTCTTATCTCGCCACCCATGCCCACCCCGACACCATCACCTGGGAAGAGTTCAGAGGAAGCTTTCGTCAGTACCATGTTCTAGTAGGTCTGATGACAGTGAAGAAGGAGGAGTTCCTGGCCCTCAAGCAAGGGCCATTGTCTGTCAGTGAGTACCGGGACAGGTTTCTACAGTTGTCTCGCTATGCTCCTGAAGATGTCAACACCGACGCCAAGAGACAGTACCGTTTCCTGAGAGGCTTGGTTGACCCTCTGCAGTACCAACTGATGAACCACACCTTCCCGACATTCCAGCACCTGATTGACAGAGCAATCATGACGGAGAGGAAGCGTAAGGAGATGGAGGATCGTAAGCGTAAGATCAGTGGACCCTAGCCTGGAAGCAGCAATCGTCCTCGTTTCTCAGGCAATCAACCTCAGCAGTTCAGGCAGAACCAGCGTCCACCTCAGCAGCATCAGTAGTTCCAAAGGCAGTATCCTCAGCACCAGTACCAGAACCGTCAGAACAATCAGTCAGGAGGTCAGTTTCAGAGGCAGAATTAGCAGGCACCTCGTCTTCCTGCCCCAGCAAACCAGCAGAACAATCAGGCAGCACCAGCTCAGGTTGGAAACAGAGCATGTTTCCACTGTGGAGAGCAAGGCCATTGGGTGATGCAATGTCCGAAGAAGGCAGCCCAGCAGCAGTCAGGCCCCAATGCCCCAGCAAAGCAGAATGTGCCTCAGCCTAGAGCAGGCAATCCCTCTCAGCCACGTTACAATCATGGAAGACTGAACCACTTGGAGGCCGAAGCAGTTCAGGAGACCCCCGGCATGATAGTAGGTATGTTCCCAGTCGACTCCCATATTGCAGAAGTGTTGGAGCAACGCATTCTTTCATTACTGCATCATGGGTAGAAGCACATAATCTTCCAATCACTACCATGTCAACCCCCATTCAAATCGACTCAGCCGGTGGTAGAATTCGAGCCGATAGCATTTGTTTGAATATAAGTGTGGAAATAAGGGGGATAGTGTTTCCCGCTAACCTTATAGTAATGGGTACTCAGGGAATAGACGTCATCCTATGGATGAATTGGCTAGATAAGTATCAGGCAGTTATCAGTTGTGATAAGAGGACGATCAAGTTGGTGTCCCCACTAGGAGAGGAAGTGGTGACCGAGTTAATCCCGCCTGAGCCAAAGAAAGGAAGTTGTTATTAGATAGCTGTTGATAGCAGTGAAGCAGACCCAATTGAGAGTATCAAGGTTGTGTCCGAGTTCCCAGATGTGTTTCCAAAGGACTTACCGGGTATGCCACCAGAGCGGAAAGTTGAATTTGCCATAGAGCTTCTTCCTGGAACCGCCCCCATCTTTAAGAGAGCTTACCGAATATCCGGACCAGAGTTGGTTGAGCTTAAGGAACAGATTGATGAGCTGTCAAAGAAAGGTTACATCCGGCCAAGCACCTCGCCTTGGGCCGCCCCTGTCCTATTTGTGGAGAAGAAAGATGGCACCAAAAGGATGTGTATCGATTACCGAGCCTTGAATGAAGTCACGATCAAGAACAAGTATCCCTTGCCCAGAATAGAAGATCTGTTCGACCAGTTGAGAGGAGCCAGTGTGTTCTCCAAGATTGATTTGAGGTCAGGTTATCATCAGCTCAGGATCCGACCTTCGGACATTCCGAAGACGACATTCATTTCCAAGTATGGTTTGTATGAGTTCACAGTGATGTCTTTTGGTTTGACCAATGCACCAGCTTTTTTCATGAATCTGATGAATAGTGTATTCATGGATTATCTTGACAAGTTTGTGGTGGTATTCATCGATGACATTCTGGTTTATTCTCAAAGCGAAGAAGAGCATGCAGATCATTTGAGGATGGTATTGCAGAGATTGCGAGAGCACCAGTTGTATGCCAAGTTGAGCAAATGTGAATTCTGGATCAATGAAGTCCTGTTCTTGGGTCATATAATCAACAAAGAAGGATTGGTCGTGGATCCGAAGAAAGTGGCAGTCATTCTGAACTGGAAAGCGCCAACAGATGCTCGAGGAATCAAGAGTTTCATTGGAATGGCCGGATATTATCGGCGATTCATTGAAGGGTTCTCGAAGATTGCGAAACCAATGACAGCGTTGCTAGGCAACAAGGTTGAGTTCAAGTGGACCCAGAAATGCCAAGAGGCCTTTGAAGCGCTGAAAGAGAAGTTGACAACAGCGCCTGTCCTAGTCTTGCCTGATGTGCATAAGCCCTTCTTGGTGTATTGTGATGCTTGTTACAATGGTTTGGGATGCGTGTTGATGCAAGAGGGAAGAGTTGTGGCTTACTCGTCCTGACAGTTGAAGGTTCATGAGAAGAATTACCCAATCCATGACCTAGAGTTGGCAGCAGTGGTTCACGCACTAAAGACATGGAGGCACTATCTGTATGGACAGAAATGCGATGTTTACACAGACCACAAGAGTCTGAAGTACATATTCACTCAGTCAGAGTTGAATATGAGGCAGCGAAGATGGTTAGAGCTGATTAAAGACTATGAGTTGGAGATCCATTACCATCCAGGCAAAGCGAACGTAGTGGCAGATGCTTTGAGCAGGAAGAGTCAAGTCAACCTGATGGTTGCTCGTCCGATGCCTTATGAGTTGGCCAAGGAGTTTGACAGGTTGAGTCTCGGGTTTCTGAACAATTCGCGAGGAGTCACAGTTGAGTTGGAACCTACCTTGGAGCGGGAAATCAAAGAAGCACAGAAGAATGATGAGAAGATCAGTGAGATCCCGCGACTGATTCTGGAAGGCAAAGGCAAAGATTTTCGGGAAGATGCAGAGGGTGTGATATGGTTCAAAGACCGCTTGTGTGTTCCCAATGTCCAATCCATTCGGGAGTTGATTCTCAAGGAAGCTCATGAGACAGCCTATTCGATTCACCATGGCAGTGAGAAGATGTATCAGGATCTGAAGAAGAAATTCTGGTGGTACGGAATGAAGAGGGAAATCGCAGAGCATGTGGCTATGTGCGATAGTTATCGAAGAATTAAGGCAGAGCACCAGAGACCAGCTGGATTGTTGCAACCGTTGCAAATTCCTCAGTGGAAATGGGATGAAATCGGTATGGATTTCATAGTCGGATTGCCTCGCACTCGAGCCGGCTACGATTCCATTTGGGTAGTAGTGGACCGCTTGACCAAGTCAGCCCACTTCATACCAGTCAAGACCAACTACAGCAGTGCAGTATTGGCAGAGTTGTATATGTCTCGAATCGTTTGTCTTCATGGTGTGCCAAAGAAGATAGTGTCAGACAGAGAAACGCAGTTCACCTCTCATTTCTGGCAGCAGTTGCATGAAGCCTTGGGCACACATCTGAATTTCAGTTCAGCTTATCATCCGCAGACAGATGGCCAGACCGAAAGGACCAATCAAATTCTTGAAGATATATTGAGAGCCTGTGTGTTGCAAGATCAGTCCGGATGGGACAAGAGATTGCCTTATGCAGAGTTCTCCTATAACAACAGTTACCAGGCCAGTTTGAAGATGTCACCATTTCAGGCGCTCTATGGAAGAAGTTGTAGAACTCCGTTGCAATGGGATCAGCCTGGAGAAAAGCAGGTGTTCGAGCCAGACATTCTACTTGAAGCTGAAGAGAACATCAAGATGGTCTGAGAGAATCTGAATATAGCGCAATCGAGGCAGCGAAGCTATGCAGACACAAGAAGAAGAGAGCTGAGTTTCGAAGTCGGAGACTTCGTCTATCTGAAAGAGTCACCGATCAGAGGAGTCAGAAGGTTCGGGGTCAAAGGCAAGCTAGCACCCCGCTACATTGGTCTGTACCAAATTCTCTCAAGGCGTGGAGAAGTGGCCTATCAGCTCAGTCTGCCAGAGAATCTGTCCGCAGTGCATGATGTTTTTCATGTGTCTCAGTTGAAGAAGTGCTTGCGTGTGCTAGAAGAGCAGTTGCCAGTGGAAGGTCTCGAAGTCCAGGAGGACTTGACCTACGTTGAGAAGCCAGTGCAAATCCTTGAGGTTGCAGACAGAGTCACCCGAAGGAAGACCATCAGAATGTGCAAAGTCAGATGGAATCACCATTCAGAGGAAGAAGCAACCTGGGAGCGTGAAGATGATCTGATGGCCAAATACCCTGAGCTCTTTGCTAGCCAACCCTGAATCTCGAGGGCGAGATTCTTTTAAGGGGGATAGGTTTGTAACGCCCTGAATTTGGGGGTAGAATTTTTTCTTCCTTTCTCTCACCAAATTCAGGCATTACCCTTTCCTTTTCCCTTTTCCCCTCGCTAAACCTTGATCTTTTCCAAAGTTATAGCGGGTTTTGGCTTTAGATCTCGTGTAAAGCAAAACCCTAAAATGCTTTATTTTGTTTGCTGCACCATGCCGAGCTATGCATTTATTTTGTTTGGTTGAGATTGTGGAAATCACTCATCTAAAATTGAAGAAAAGGAAAACCTTTTCCTCTCTCCCGTCCCCCCTCCTTCCCCATTTCGGCCCAGCCGCGCCCCCCCTTGAAGCGCGGCCCAGCCGGCCGGCCCAGCCGCCCCCTCCCCTTCCCGCGTGGGCCCCGCGGCGGCCCAGCCGCCCCTCCCCCGCCATGGGCCGTCCTGGCGGCCCAAGCCGCGCCCCCCTCCCCCCTTTGGGCCCAGCCGGCCCAACCGCCCCCTCCCCTTTTCTTTTTCCAAAAATCCTCCCCGCGGGCCCCGCTCGTCATCCCCCCTCTCTCTCCCTCCCTGTAACCCTAACCGTCGCCGCCTCCCCTAACCCTAGCGCCGCCGCCGCCCCTCCCCGGCGCCGCCGCCGCGCCGTCCTCCCCTCCGGTGAGGCTTCCCCCCTCCTCCCTCCTCTCCTCACCTCCCTCCTCCTTTCCCTCCCGTCGGCGCCCTCCCCCTCGCCATGGGCGCGCTCGGCCGCCCCGGCGAGCTCGGCCCCGGCCCCGACCTCGCCCGCCCGGCCGCTAGGCTTGGCCGCCCGGGCGCCCCCCGTCCTGCGTCGGCGTCCCCCGCCCCCGCGTGAGCCCCGCTCCGCCCCGCGCCCGGCCGCCCTCGGCCGCCCCGGTTCCGGCCCCGGCCTCTCGCGCCCGGCAGCGCCGCGCCGCTCGTCCCCGCCCCCAGCTCGGCCGCGCCCGGCCGCGCCCGTCCAGCCCCTCCCCGCGCCGGTCCCGTGCTCGGCCGCCCCCGGCTCGGCTGCCCCGCGCCGCCCCGCCTCGCCCACGGCGAGCCCGCGCCCGGCCGCTCCGGTGAGCCCCCGCCCCGTCCCACGCTCGGCCGCGCCCGCTCGGCCGCCCCGTCCGCCCCGCCCCGGCCGCTCCAGCGAGGCCCCGCCTCCGTCCCGCGCCCGACCGCGCCGTCCCGGCTCGGCCGCTCGCCTCCGTGTCCGGCTCGGCCGCCTCCCGGCGAGCTCGGTCGTCCCGTGCCCGGCTCGACCGCCCCCGTCGCGCCCCGGCTCGGCCGCCCGCCCCCGGGCCCGGCCTCGCCCGGCCGTGTCCTCGCCCCGCCGCGCCTTGCTCATGTCTTGTCGGCCCCTGCGTGGCCTCGAGCTCGGTCCAGTGTGCCTATGGCGCGAGGCTTTGAGCTCGGCTAGCGTACGGCCCCGACGTGCGCACGGCTAGTTCGCGGCGTGTGCGTGCGGCCTCGCGCGCGTGCTCGCGTAGTGCGCGTGCCTTGGCACGACCCGTCATGCTCCGTCTACCCCCAGACGCCCCGTCTACCCCCCCCCCCCCGTGGCCTATGCGCGCTAATCCCGTTGTTCATATTAATAAGATAGGAGTCTCAATTTAGAAATTGGTTACGTTAGTTAATTTATATAGCTAATCGTCTACCTCATTTAACGTTAATCTACTAAAAGTGGTCACGTTTTCATTAGTGCATGTAGCTAATTCTTTTGTTAGAACCAATTGGAACTAGAACGCGTAACGTCTAGTTCTTCGCCTACCCGTAGTGCGTCTCGGGCTTAAGCTTTAACCCTCGCGAGACCTTTCCCCCGCCTCTTTCTAACCAAGGTAAATTCATTATCGCATGTCATATTCTATGCATGTTTAATCTACTTGTTCTCTTGTATGGTGTACTGTTGGTTTCCTAATTTCAACGGATGGATGTATGTATGTTTGCACTCGCATAGAGGACGATCCGGTTGAAGAGCCCGAAGTATTCGCAGGAGAAGCCCCTGAGCAGCAGTCGGTTGGTGGAGGCAAGTGTCCTTTGACCTATCTCTGTCCTATTCATTCTTTAATTCACCTCCCGCTTTACACATGTATACCTAAGGATTGACTAGCTTTTGTTATCCATGTCCTTGTTTACCTATTTGGGTTGGATTATTATTGTTTAGCTTTATGCTATTGCACAACTCTAATCAATGAACATGATGAGATTATCTATGATACGCTGTTTTCCCTTCTCTTATTATGATGTTGTACTTGTGGCCTTTAAGGGGGCTCGAGCGGTTTCTCGAGTGCCTCTCCGTAAGGAACTGTTCTATGGATGACCGTCCGGGAAAATAGTGCAACCATGAGGGTGGAATGGGATGCCCTTAGCTGAATAATTAGAGGATCCGGTGTGTAGTTTGCTTAGCCGTTGTGCCGTCAATGGGGCTCGGTGTATGCGGCTCGCTCTGCCAAGTTTGGGTTCGCCCCTTGGGGAGGAGTGCGGTGCATTTAGGAAACCTAACGGGTGGCTACAGCCCCAGGGATCTTTGTAAAGGCTACATAGTGATGCCCTGCTGGGTCACCTTGGTAGTGATCAATGGAGAGTCATGATCTGCGGGCAGAAAGGGAATCACGACTTGTGGGTAAAGTGCACAACCTCATAAATCAGAGACAACCTCATAAATCAGAGACACTTGTGGGTAAAACTGATATATCAGCCGTGCTCGCGGTTATGAGCGTCCAAGGGAGCTTCAGTGATTAGTGGTACTTGATCAGAGACACTTTGCTTTTCAGGTGGCAATGAGACTGATGGTTTTGGTTATGACTATGGTGCTGGTAAGTGGTATTCTTTTCGTTTGGAAAGGGTACATCGGGCTAATAACTTGGGTTAATGCTAAAACCTGGCTTTCTATTAGTAAATAATAATCTGACCAACTAAAAGCAACTGCTTGACTTATCCCCACATAAAGCTAGTCCACTACACCCAAACAGGATACTTGCTGAGTATGTTGATTTGTACTCACCCTTGCTCTACACACCAAACCCCCCCATCCCCAGGTTGTCAGCATTGCAACCACTGCTCAGGAGAAGATGAAGCCGTGGAAGGAGACTTCCAGGAGTTCCAAGACTATGACGAGTTCTAGGCGTGGGTTAGCGGCAACCCCCAGTCGGCTGCCTGTGAAGGCCGCAGTTATCTATGTTTCTTTTCCGCACTTTGATTTATTGTAAGGACTATATGGACGTCTCAGACATATGATGTAATCGACTATTATTTCCCTTTTTAATACTATTTTGAGCACTGTGTGATGATGTCCATGTTATGTAACTGTTGTGTACGTGAATAACTGATCCTGGCACATACATGGTTCGCATTCGGTTTGCCTTCTAAAACCGGGTGTGACAGCTGGTGCCTGCTGGTCTGGTACACGACAAAAGAAGGTCCAATGGCCCCCCACACCAGTCTCTTTGTCAAGTGTGCGAGCTTTCACTCAGCAAAGAAGGAGCCTTTGCCGAGTGCCAGGGTCATAACACTTTACCGGTTCTCATGTGTGCCTTCTTTGCCGAGTGCTATGGTCACTGCACTCGGCAAAGACACTCTTTACCTAGTGTAACACTTGGCAAAATGACCACAGACCTACCTTTTTATTTGTTTTTGATATTCCATCCAAACAAACAAAAGATATATATCATTGACATCACATTTACACCAAAGAATCATCACATGTATTGCCAACACTCATATCCCACAAAGAGCACAAAGCTCACAAGTTTTTCACAAACATCATTAAGTTTAGACCAAGTATTACTAACATCAACAAGTTTCACAAACGTAAGTATCATCTACACTCACAAACATAAGTATCACAAGTTTCACAAACATAAGTTTCAAATTACCACTAAGTTCATTAGAACATCGGTGAGTGCCCAGCTGAACTGGTTCGATGAAGGGTTGGGCGAACCATGAGGGTTATTTGATGTTGCTAATTCATTATGCATAAATAAGAGATTATATGTTCTCTCCTTGTTCTTCTAGCTGGGCCTGTAATATTTTACCCCAATGTTATGATAATGCAAAGAGAAGGTATCTAACTCAATGACTGACAAGGCACGGAAGCACTAACCTGGAGTTCTTGTATGCGATGCTGTGAGCTGTCTTCTCGAGGTCATATGGCTTGGTTCGCACTCATGCTCCTTGCTCACACCTAAGACAGAGTGGGAGTGGAGGATGAGTTGATTGCCCCGTCGATAATCTAGTACCGCCCACACCTCTTGCCTCCTTCGACCCTCATGAGATCATCTCCATCGATGTCCTTGATCCTCAGATCGTAATTTGGCCCATGGACCTCCTTTGCCATGGCGGTGTACTCACTGAGGCAGCTATGGACGGTGGGGTTGTTGTACGCATCGGGCATGTCCTCTTGGTTGTAGGTGACGTCGGACGTCGCCTTGCCCTTGTGGGCCATAGCATATGTTGAGAAGATGGAACAAGGTTATCCACCAAGTGACGCCGACTGTGAGAAAACCAATGAGATGGTTAGAAATCATGCATAATCGAAAGTTAGACAAAATAAAAGCAATTGTGTACTCATGCTTCTACGCATTTGATGAGGCTACGACTGCCTTGGTGGTGGGAGGCACCTTGCATCATCAAATGCCGGTCCCAGCAAGCATTATGCGCATCGTCCCACTCGTTGGAGCACCGTCTTTACACCATCTGATCTCGACACTCAGGATGTGTGGCGCACCAATAAGGAATCATCTACATGAAATCAAGTATACTACATATTAGAAGATAAAAATAAATATATTTAATATCAATATTAGTGTTATGTATTTACCTACAAGTACTGGTCCTGGGTCAACGACATGGTTCTACCGTCCTTTTTGCTCACCTTCTCTCCAAGAACAAAGGCATGAAAATTTATGATTGTCTGGATACGCACCTCATAGTGCATGTCCACAACGAGCTTCTTACAACATGTGGTAGCCACCACATCCGCCCTAGCCTCGTATCCAGCCTCACATCTGAAGAAATCTTGCATACAAATACGATGTATCCATACATTATTTCAAGAATGTGCAACGAATGCGATGTATTAGACAATATAGTGTGAGGAAGACTTACCCACATCTCTTGCTTCACCCATACCGCCTTGTTGTTGAATTCCCTGCCATCTCGATCTACTGTATTAGGGGCGGCAGCATAGTAGTCAAAGGAATAGGCCGGGGAAGAGTGTCCTATTGGGGGTCTCTTTCTCTGCCGAAGGTCCTCAAGACAGAGAAATTGTCTATAAACAACAAGACTGAATGTCGAAGCTACAACAAGCATGCGTAAAGCGCTGAAGGATGCAATTTCGGCTTAAGGTGGTTATGAAAGTCAAACATGATGTTGACCAAAGAAGAAAAGACTACTTAATCCCTGATGTTTTGTATTAGGATTATGTGTATATGTTAGGGTCATAAATGTACTTTTGCTTGGGCTGCGTCTCTTGCCTATAATAGATGAATAATACCCTTGTACTATGGAGGCGGGATTGGAATTGCACCCTCGCTTTTGCCTTCAAGCAAGACGAAGGTACCAATGTAATATACGTTGTGTATAACTTTGTCGATATGTGATGAATTTTTAATATTATTTAACATTTGATATGAAATGAATAATCATCATAATGTTACATCTGTAACTATATTTTTTGAATGACGAAGACTTGTTCTTCATGACCTTCGTTCGAAGTTCATTATGCCCAAAAGGAGATAATGCTTCGAAGGACGAAGGTCCTTAACGTTAACGGTTGTGTTGCCTTGTTTTATGATCCAGTAATCAAAAGCAAGAGACCAACATTGGCGCCCACCGCTTCGAATGGCGAAGGTCCTTAACATTTAGCGATTGTGTTGCCTTGTCTTATGATCCAGTAATCAAAAGCAAGGGACCAACATGTCCACCGTACTCTACAATCCCAGAAAAGTGTTCCCTGACCAAAATGCCAAGGATGCCATTGGGGTTGCATTTGTGACCACCTACATTCTCCACAACCATCCAAGACATGTCCATGTCATTAAGAAAAACTATTAGTTTTTATTTTGAATTTGAACATATAATATGTAGAAGTAGCAAGAACATCTAAAGTCACATACCTTTCCCCCTCGAGTCAAATCAGTGGGTGCCTGCCATGAAGTATTGGTCACTGAGGGAGACTCGTGGGACCTCGTAAGTAGACTCACTTCGAACCAAAGGGGCCAGAACCAAAGGTGTCCTGTTGCGCCTCCTCGTCGAACAAAGGTGCATAGTCATCATCCTGCTATGCCGCATCGATGGCGACCTACTGCGTCGCATCGTCCACATGCTGGTGCTTGTCCTCATCCTGCTAGGGCACCTGCACCTCCTCCTCCGTCCTACCGGTGCTCCTCCCCTCCTCGCCCTCATCCCACTACCCACCATCTTTGTTCAATCACCTACAATTAAGAATAAGCAAATAAGCACAAATAAAATGCATATTTAGAAACAAATGTGAAATAAATAAAATATAGTATTACATCGATTAAAAATAATCTTCATGATCGAGATTAGCTGGATCATAAGTCTCATCATCACTATCAACCATTTCATAGTCAACACCATCTAAAGGCGCAAGTTCGTCATTGTCATTGCCTAAATGTAATCCTTCAATCATTTCTAAGACATTCTCATTTCGCACCTCATCATTCTCCTCGTCAACAACCATTTCGATATCTACTTCCATACCGATCGCATCGGTTAAGTCTATCTCAAATCACCCTTCTAGCCCATCTTCTTGGAAGAACTCTCTGTCATATGTGTTTTGGTCTAAGTTATAATATTCATCATTTGGAACAGGTAATTTTCTATGCGATGATACCTTATACACAACATCCCAACCCTAAGTTGCTATTTCGTTTGGCACGCATATGAGAGATAATACACTTGTGTTGCTTGTTGGGCCACGATATAGACATTGTCTCCTGATAACATGGAATCCTATCAAATTTTGACTAGCCTAATACTAGAATGTGTCTGTCTCGTCACATCAAGGTCAAACCAAAGACATCTGAATATAACTGGAGTAAGAGGTTTGGAAACAAGAAAATTGAGTTCATATATTTCTTCAATTCTTCTATAATACTCGACCTCGTCATGGTCGGTCGTAAAAACTGTAGAACATGTGGTTTTTTGATTGGGTCGACTTTGGTCGTAGCTTGTTGTGTGAAAATGATATCCATTAACGTCATACACAAAAAATGTTCTGACCCTATAGGCAAAGCCATTGGCTACTTGTCTCAACTCAGCACTCATATTCAAATCTCTTTGGCCCTAGAAGTTCAAACACGCTAGATTATTATACTTTTCGCACGTAAGAGAAACTTCAAATCACAAACTAAGTACGAGCTAGATAGGACAGTACCTTCTGTTTGAACCAGGAAATGAAATCGGGCAATCCATTTCTCGCACCCTTTCTAAGAAGGTTTCCTGTGGAGTTGGATCCCTTGATCGATGCTATAATTCATCAAGAAATTGTTGCATGTATGGCATCACCTCGTTAATTTTGGTCAACAAATATAGCATGATATGGCGCCACTCTTCATGTCTCAGGGGTGGTCGAACCACTTGCGCTTCCGAGTTGCCCTCAAAAAATGCTGAGGTTCGATTCATTTTCGTCATCATTGTAATGAGGGGCTGGATTATGTACGCTCGGAAGTTTGTCACCATAGTAATTTGTTGTGAAGTTTTACACCTCCTCCAGTATGTATGCCTCTACAATGGAAGCCTCAATTTTGCATTTGTTTCTACATTTCTTTCAAATAGTCTTTAGTCATCTCTCGATTGGATAGCACCAATGTCCTAGCATGAGCCCCCCTTTGTGCCTCATACGAGAGATGAAGAATTAAATGTTGCATCGGATTGAAAAGGCTGGGTGGAAAGATCTTCTCCAACTTGCATAGTAACACGAGTGTCATTCTTTCCAAGTCTGCAATCATGGTCCGAGATAACTCCTTTGCACAAAGTTGGCGGAAGAAATAGCTAAACTCTGCAAGCACTAGCCAGACATGCTCAGTGACTTAGCCTTGAACCATCACTGGAAGAATTCGTTCAATCCATATGTGGTAGTCATAACTCTTCACCCCTAAGACCCGCATAGTAGATAAGTTCACCCCGCTACTCAGGTTAGATGCATACCCATCAGGGAACATTAACATCTTGATCCACTCTAGTACTTCCCTCCTCTGGTCCTTGCTCAGGACAAAATCAGCCTTAGGACTTCTCCACGTCTTTCCACTACAAGGCAGCTTCATCTCTTGTTTGGTCTATCACATAACGCTGCCAAATCCACTCTTACAATTACTTTATCCTTTGACTTATCAGGAATGTCCATGATTGTTGCCCAAAGTGCCTCGACGACATTCTTTTTAGTGTGCATCATGTGGCGGAACCACCCGAATTATTCTAGCTTAAGTGCCTAAGTCACGCCTCAGGGGCCGTAACACACTTAAATCGGAATAACCCGTCAGTCCCTCAGATCTAGTCTGATAGAGCCACTTAACCAGGATCAAATTCCACAATCTCACTCGAAGGTGAGTCACAGAAGAAATACAATAAAACAGGAAACCTCAAATTAAGTACTGAATTATTACATAGATCGGAGTTTTTGAGTAGCGAATAAGAGTTCACAAAATAAAGTGCAGCGGATAATCGATGCCGTCGGTAATGAGGGAATGGGCAAGGCCTAGCCCACTACTCCTCATGCTCCTCTCCTGCCGGAGCCACGTCCCACTCGACCGTCCAACCCGGTGGCAGGGTGGTAGGCCAAGTCACACCATCAACCAATTCCTGCATGGTACCTACAAAAATTGTGCCACAAGCAAGGCTGAGTATACTAATACTCAGCTAGACTTAACCGGTGTGAGGAGTCTACTCCTCTACTTCTAGACTATGCAGCTGTTTGGCTGAGGGGTTTGGTTTGCCAAAAGCACTAGCTGTTTCTAAAAGCAAATTTTAGCTTTTCAAATTCTATCATCATTAACTTAGCTAGGTTTGCTCCTTCTAAGCATACATGGTAACAATCAATTAGTTCAATCAACAAATTATCTCATATAGTCCACATTTCACTTCTTACTCGATGCAGTACAAGGAATCAAGCAGTCTCATTAGCTGCGAGAAGCAGACGATTCGAATCGAGTTTTAACCTTGCAAGGTAAACCTAAACACACGGCATGTCAGGGTACTCCGACCCCACACATGACAACCGTCCCCATCGATTCCCCGTTCGCGTCCAGGCCTCACCGCCTTGGCATACAATGCTCCACTGACCCCGGCTGCCGCCGTGTAGTGACCGCACTTGTACCCACCATAGCTAGCATGGGAGACCCAGTCTCAGGTCGCATGAGGGATAAAGTCCGCGCCCGGCTTCACTCAGGTACTAGGTTTACCGGTTACCATTTTTCCCGGCATGTGCTTAGTACGTTCAAAAGCTTGACTCAGGTATCCACACATTAATCCTTAATTCCTTTTCCCGTCTCATGGACAAGGCATCCTCCCTGGATCCAAATCCATAGACTAACATCTATCCCGTTATCAAGATGAATACAATCAATTCCTGACCTCGCGCGAGTGCTAGAAAATCACTCGACTTCTACCGAGATCCTGATTAGCAAGCAGCTACTCGACCTAGCATACTAGTATTCATCTCAAAAAGGAATCCTAAGTTCATGCAACTAGAGGTTTCAAGCAACTCCTACACTTAAGTGCACATTGCAATCCTACAAGCATTAAGTGTAGTAAAGTAGCATATAATAATACGGTTATGCATAAAACCGGGGCTTGCCTTCAATTGCTGGGGCTGCGGGGAGATCCTCAATAGCAGCCTCTGAAGCCTGCTCCTGGTCCTCCTCTTGGATAGGTCCTTGCTCGGGGGTGAGCACGTACTCTCCGTCGGCAAGATTACAATCTAATGAATGCAATGCGTAAGATATATGCATGATATGATATGTGCTTTTAGAAATTACAACTTTAAAGGTGTATGATCTTTTTGAGTTCCAACAAGTTAACTTCACTTATGTAAAACCCTTTTAGTGGTATACTTGGTAAGTTGGGTTAGACTTAGCTAAGGTAAGTGGTAGGTTTATTTTTGGGGTTCCACTGAATTCCTTTTAAGTCTTAGGGAGAATTGATAAGTTCTCAAGTTAGGTTTATTGGGATGAGGTTTATTCCTTCTTTCCTTTTCTTTTATTCTCTTAAGGGTTTTGGAGTGGGTTTGAACTACAAGTTGCTTTTATAAAATTCCAAAAATTCCTCAAAAATTACAGTGGCTTGTTACTGGTGGGTGGTGCTCTGTCTTAAAATTTGGGGATCAGAAGGTGAATAGTTTTCTCTGGACAAAATTATTAAACTTTAGGGCAGAAGGGGTGCTTTGAACTACAACTATTATTTAACAGTAGGTAATTCTCTAAAACTTATTTTTGCTGGCTTTTAGGGGTTACAACATGACTTGATACAAATTTCTAACCATTACTACCTTTTAATTATTTTTCTATGGTTTTCTCAAGTTTCTAACCAAATGGGTGCTTTCTACTACCACTATATTTGAAAATTATCAAACAACAGAGTTCTTATTTTTCATAGTTAGTATTTTGTGCAAGAGCAATCATTCTGAAGTTTGGGCTCTTTTTGCTTAAGGGAAGGGGTGGTTTGCATTATTTGAATTAAATGACCTTTCTCATAAGTTACTAGCAAAAGGTATGGGTTTACTTCTTTTTCATGGGTTTGCATTTTCCTCTGGTGGTTTGTCTCATCATGGACTTAGCAAATTTTTGGTTGCCCATTATCACATTAAAAGGGGTTGTTTATGATTTATTGGAAAATGCCTTATTATCACTCTGTATTTATTTTCCCTACTTAAAAAGTTGGGCTGGGGTGTTCTGTATTTTTGTAGTGGGGCTCTGGTGGTTGTAAGTTCACTGGATTTTTATTAATCATTTAGGTTATAGTTTTGTAATTCTAATAATTGATTTTCAGTCCATATAAGGCTAAACAAATCATCTTAATTTAAAACTGGTTCAAATTAATGGTCTCTGTATTTTTCCTAGGTTCTCTAGTGCATAAGTAAACTAGGAAAAATATTATTAATCACTGTTCATTAATTCCTAATGCCTTTCTGATTTTTTTTAAGTTTGGGACAAAATAGCTTTAAATGGATAACTACATCATATTTTTCAATGCTGGGGTTCCTACTATTTTTAAACGGTGTCTAAATAAGGTTTAAACATCTACAAATTTTCTTAAGCTCAGCACAAAAGAAAAACTAATTTTTCTTGTTTAAACAAGGTTTAGTAGGTTTCTGTTTTTAATTTTAAACTCTAAAATTTAGAACAGAAAGCATGGGGTTCACTTTTTTAAATGATAGGTCATAATATTCCAGAGCTAGTAAAATTGGTTTGACAACTTTTGGTTAATATTTCATCAAGTTATGGATTTTCTAAGTTCTCTGGTCATTTTAAAAAGAATAACAGAATTGATTAAATGGAAATCCACTTTGCACTGGGGTCCCTGGCGATTTTCTAAGTTCTCTTCGCGAATCAGTCCTTAGGTTACTATTCACATGAGTCACTGGCATTACAGAAAACCCCTCGGGTTCTACAAATCCTAACCCGAGGTCCTTCTTCTACCTTAAACAGTAGCCGCGGCGAAGAAAAGGGCGGAGGGGCTTACCGGCGGCGAGACTGTTTCGGTGAAGTGGTCGAGGATGAAGGGGAGGTCGCGGGGATCACAACGGTGTGCGGAACGCCGTCGGAGATGGCCGGAGTCGGTCGGTCCACGCGCGCAGGCGGGGATGCTCGTCGGCGGCGAGGAGACCGGCCTGGTCACGGCGAGATAGTTCAATCAAATGGGTCAGGGAGGTCCACGGGATGCCAGAGAAGTTATGAGCGAAGGGAATTGGGCGGAGACTCACTGGATAGCTCGGCCCACGCGCGGCGGCGGAAGACCGAAGTCCGGTGAGGTCGATCTCGGGCCTCCGGTGAAGTCCGGTCGGGTCCGAGGGCTTGGCGAGCTTCACGGGCTACTGGCGGAGCTAGCCGAAGCACTGGCCTGCCCAGAGGATGGCTGGAGGGGGCTGGCCACGGTGGCCGAAGCTCTGGCGGCAATGGCGGGCGGAAATGAGCTCGCCGGAGCTAAAGGAAAGTGGCTGGCCGGTGAGGGTGAGTGCGGGGCGAAGTGGGGCGCGCCTGGGAGGGCTTTATAGGCATGGCGCGGTGCACGGGCGGTCGTGGACCGGCGAGTGCACGCGGGCGTGCACTGGGAGGCCCGGTGCGCGAACGGGCGTGAACCAGGGGTGTCAGCCGCGGTCGAACACGTGTTCCCGTTGCCTCTGCCCCTGTTCAAGCGCCGATTGGGAGCAAATCTTCGCGAATTTGGGCAAGATCACTGCAAGGGATTTGTTCACCAGACCAAGCTTTGTCTTTTGTGTATGGACGACGTGCGGTTTTAGGCTAGGGACAGGGAGTTGTAGCGTCACCAAGGTGCCAGTGTCAGAATGCCTGGTCCCGAGGTTAAGCTGCGCCAAAACCGTGCCAAATGGATTTGGTTTGAGTTCAAACTTTCCCAGAATGTGTTCAAGGTAATTTGGCACGACTTTGATATTTGGATCTTCTGGCTTTGAGTTTTGAAAAACAGAGAACACAGATGATCTTTGGGAAGAGGTCTGAAAATTCAGGAATTCAGAAATCTGAATTCCCTAAGGATTCATTGATCAAGGGCTGATTTGGGAATTTATTTGAGTTATTTTGACTAAGCCTTCTCAATCTTTCTTGTTGCTTAATAAATATACTTTAACTTATATAATTGGCTCAACTCAAAATTTTAAACTTTTCATCCCCTTTTTCATATTTTCTTGAATTTTGTTCATGGGGCTTACTTAGGGTTTGAATTAGGGTTGCACATTCTTATCTTTCAAAAGTCTCAATTGTTTTGATCATGACACTTTTAAGTATATACATTTGGTGAATTCTTTCTTACTTAAGCTATTTTGATGCTCATGCTTACTTTGGTTCACATAAAATAATGGCTCTTAGGTTTGGCATTTGAGAGAAACCCTAGGTGACACTGGGGTGTCACACATCACGTCAATGTTGTGTGGAAAGAGAAGGTCATCATAATAGGGGAGCCGAGTCAAGCCCGACTTGTGGGTCCACATATGTTGCTCGCCATATACCACAAAACCACCTTTTGGATTGACCACGGGACCATCTATCTGTTGACAAACTTCCGCACCAGTCGCAAGTTCACTGTCATGTTTTGTGAATGTGGTGTTCTAAATTTCTAGTTTGTTCCTGAATTAGGCCGTAACTTGTGCTCAGTAACATGAATATCATTTTTGCATTTACTGTTTTTCATTTTTCGAGTGACTTGTAGTTTAAATCTGAATTATTTGAAGGAATTCAATTAAATGAACTAAATCTAATAGTTATAGCAAACACTTTGATAATTGTGCCAAAATTGAACATGTAGGTATAGAGACTGTTTGACCACAGTAGAAAAAGTTTGGGAAAAAAAAGAAAAAACAAATATATTTTGCCGAGTGTCAAGATAAGACACTCGACAAAGACAACTTTGTCGAGTGTCTCCTGCACTCGGTATAGTTAATTATCGCCAACTGTAGATGGTTGCTGACAACGCTTTGCCGAGTGCCACGTTGTGCCGAGAGCCAGACACTCGACAAACCCACCTTTGCCGAGTGTTTTTTTATGACGAGTGTTTTGCACTCGGTAATGGTTGTCTTTGTTGAGTATTTTTTTGTCTATTGTAGCACTCGGTAAAGTATTATTTACTAAGTGCCTGAAACTTTTATGCTCGACAAAGCTCTGCTTGGCAAAGATCGTTTTGCGAACACAAGGTTGACTTGTCCCTTGTGGTTCGGGTTGATGAAGAGTGATTGTCAACGGGTAGCACTCTGGGGTAGTCAGTGGACTGACCAGAGTGTGAGATTATGCTTGTGCAACCATGTCGGTCGACGTGTGGTGTATAGGTGTGGAGCACAGGAACGGTGGTCGATGGCTGAGGTGAAGGTCATGCAGGCTCGTGATGATGGACCGGGAGCGATGAAGGGCGAGTGCTGGGTCTTAACTGACGGATCAGAGCAGCCAGGTGACCAACCGCGGTGGCTGACACCTGGGACACACACTTGTGCGAGGATGTGGTGGAGTGGACCGTGTTGCCTGCGTGGTCGACGACTGGCGGACACGCGTCTGATCGTGGAGGATGTGCACGAGGTGCAGTGCTCACGACAGGTTTGGTGGTTTGTGCCTTAAAACTCGGTGGTGGCGGTTCCGGAGGAAACCGGTGGCGGCACGCGGTGTGATCGCGGAGGGTGCATCAAGGCGATGCAACTCCGTGTGAAGGACGTGGCCGTCGGATCGAAAACCTAGGAGTTGGTCCATTTTACCCCCGGTGGAGTGGATAGGCTCCATATAAATAGGAGTAGTTTAGGAAGTGAGAATAACCCTATATAAATAGAGGGGAGGACTGATTAGTTCAGCATCTCTTGGCTGCCATTTGTTTAGAGCACTCATTCTAGAGCTCCTAGTTTTCTCTCTAGGTAGACACTAGTTGAGCCGAGGGTTCCGCAGTGATTTTGTACTTCGACTGTGTTCTCACCAGTTGAGCCGAGGGTTCCGCAGTGATTTTGTACTTCGACTGTGTTCTTGATTTTCAAGTTTAATCAGAAGAAGGGTCGCCGGTCCGGCCCACAGGGCTCTTTGTCTTCAAATCTCAGTTTGTACCCTTGCTGAAATTTCTGAAGTTTTATAGTATTGGTTTCCCCCTTTTTCCGATCTTGTGTTGTGGGTGAAAAACCTTTGATTCCTTTGAGAGGATTTGGTTTGGGGATTGATTGGTGGTGAGTTGCACTCTTTGGAACACTACATACACTTAGTTGTTGCAGATTTTGGTCGCGATTTGAGAAAAAAATCAGTTTGAACTTATTCTAGAAAACCCCAATTTCTGGTTGTATTTTTAAATCAGCGGGTGATTCACAAGTCGGATTGAGCTCAAAATTTGGAGAGGTCTTGAAAACATATTTGCTTAGGTGTGTGTAAAATTTCATCTCAATCGGAGTTTGTTTGGTTCAGTTTTGAATTAAAAAACAGAATTTTGTACTGCTGAAAACGACTCTTGTTGACGATACTATATTGGACTGTTTTGGATTTTTTGGTGTCCGATTTGCGATCCGTTTGTTGTGTTGGTCTCATGTGAGTATTAGGAACGTTTTGTAATTATAAGATCACTCGTTCGCTGATGTATTAATGGTTTGAGCAGTTGCTTTATCTCAATTGAAGGGAAGTGTTCATTTTTTGGCCGCCCTACAGGTGTTTCCCACAGTGATGCAGACCGTGCCGACGACAGCATGGATACCAAAATCACATTGGGCTTTTGCGAAGACCGCGCGCGAGATCAGCAGTCCACGCATCACGGATGGACCAACGCCCAGCTAACAAACTGGGATGTGACAGGCCGCAGGCCCCTTGTCTCCCTGAAATTATTAGCAAAGCAAGTACACACGCGCTTACTGTCTCAGAGACAGCCGATACGGTTGTTGATGAACACGTTAGGTGCCTTTGGATGTGCATATGATAGTCGTTGGAGTGCCCACGGTAATCGAAAACAAACGGTACGTACGACCATACAAAGATACGGTTTTGCTGGCGTAGCGCTACTAAATCTAGGTATTCTTCTCGCGCATACCCACTAGGCCACTAGCATACATGTGCAAGTTTATTACGTTCAGGCCACTAATATTTAATTTCAAAATGAGTTACCCCACATTATTGTTACACTGTTGTATGCGGATCAGTGCATTGCATGTTTGCATGCACTACCGAGGAAAAAATTCTTTCAAAGACGAGGCAGCAGTATTGTCGTCCATTGAACTTCTATGCTTGAACGCTATATACTACCGGACACACACAGCTTGCCGAGTGCCTCAGCCACTCGGCAAAGTCTCAAAAAGTGTCAAGAAAAAATGTAAAACACACCATAAAAGTTTAGTGAAAAAAAGAAAAATACACTTTATCGAGTGTCAAGAAAGACACTCGGCAAATTATATGTTTGCCGAGTGTTTGTAAGGTGACACAGGACAAAGAAGTTATTTTGCCGAGTGTCAACGCTTGACGCTCGGCAAAGATATCGGTCGTCAACTATGGATGGTTGTTGATGGCCCTTTGCCGAGCGTCGCGTTTCGCCGAGAGCTTGACACTCGGTAAAGCCTCCTTTGCCGAGTATCTGTCTATACCGAGTGTCTTGCCCTCGGTAAAGGAA
This sequence comes from Zea mays, assembly GCF_902167145.1. Taxonomy (NCBI): domain Eukaryota; kingdom Viridiplantae; phylum Streptophyta; class Magnoliopsida; order Poales; family Poaceae; genus Zea; species Zea mays. Next base: position 51,899,349 of record NC_050098.1, on the reverse strand, counting down.
GTCTTTACCGAGAGTCTTATTTCTCCGAGAGTGGCCCTCGGTAAAGCACCGAGCACTCGACAAAGAGTCGGATTCCGGTAGTGATAGATGTTCAAACGGGCCACCTGGCATGGATATGGTCCTAATCAGCTTAAGCCTGGTCTGAATATATAGTGTCGGGCCAGGCACGACCCGTTAATGCTCTGGGCCGGGTCATGCTGGCCCACGTGCCTAGTGACCTACCCAGACACGACACGACCAGTGCCAGAACGTGTCGGGCCGGCCTGACGGCACGGTGGGCCTAAACGAACCGGGCCACCCACTGGCCCAAACTGACAAAAAAACAGAAATACATACATTTAGCGGAATTATTAGATCATAAGCTTATACCATATTACAAGCTATTACATCATATAAGACATAAGAACATATAAGATACAAGATTACAAGTTATTACACCAGATTACAAGCTATTATACCATATCACAAGCACATAGTTATAACAGATCACAGGCTCACAGACACAGTTACAACAGATCACACAGGCCCATATAAGAAATGATTATTAGGAGTTGTTAGTGTGATGGCCGCCTCATTAAAAACTTCGTAGGTAAAAACTCACACCTCGTGAGAAAACTCTAAGAAGGAAAAAAGAGTGCAGCTCAGCTCCTATGTTTATAAGTTCATTATAGTTCATTACAGTGCACAGATCATTAGTTTAGTACAATTCATAAGACATAAGACAAGTAGGTTGCAAGACTAAGCATTTTCATCATCCCTAGCTGATTGTGATGCTGGGTCATCAAGCCACAGGTTGTTGTGCTCATCTTCAACTTTTTGTGTCTCTTCCTCCACACTGTGTTGCAGTTGAGCATTAGCAAGTTCCTAATCTTTGATGCAGGACAATATCTCCACCATATAAGGAGCTAGACGGCGTCAACGCTCTTTGAAAGGGAAATAGGGTTAACCTTTTCCCACAATTAATTTTGGTGGTTGAATGCCCAACACAAATAATGGACTAACTAGTTTGCTCTAGAATATATGTTCTACATGTGCATAAAGGTTCAACACAAACTAATAAAAGATTGAAGTTAGGGATCAAATTCAAAGGAGCAAAGAAACCGAGTGTGCTCTGGTCTGGCACACCGGACTATCCGGTGTGCCACCGGACAATGTCCGGTGCACCAGGACCGTACAGAGTCCAACTAGCCACTCTCGGGTTTCTTTAGGCGCACTCCGCTATAATTCACCGGACTGTCCGGTGTGACAGCGGAGCAACGGCTACTTCGCGCAACGGTCGACTACAAAAGCGCGGTGATCAGATGAATAGTGAGGAACAGTGTGCGCAGAGTCAGAGTCGCGGGTCAGAGGCGCACCGGACACTGAACAGTGCATGTCCGGTGCGACACCGGACTGTCCGGTGCCACTAGAGGACAAAGCCTCCAACGATCAAAAGTTCGAGAACCCTAACGGTTGGGTGACGTGGCTGGCGCACCGGACTGTCTGGTGCGCCCATCGACAACAGCCTGCCCCAATGGTTGTTTGGTGGTTGAGGGCTATAAACACCCCCAACCACCACCACCCCAAGCATCCAAGATTTCTGAGTATCACATTCAATACAAGAGCTCTAGCATTCACTCCTACACACAATTCAAAAGATCAAAGCCTCTCCAAGTCCCAAATTCAACCCAAGCACTTAGTGACTTCTGAGAGAGATTTTGTATTCTTTTGAGCTCTTACCTCTTGGATTGCCTTGTTCCTTTCTCATTTCTTTTCTCAAGAGATTTGTAATCGAAGCAAGAGACACCTAAGTGTGTGGTGGTCCTTGCGGGGTCTAAGTGACCCGGGAGATTAAGGAAAAGGCTCACTCGATCTAAGTACACCGTTTGAGAGAGGGAAAGGGTTGAAAGAGACCCGGTCTTTGTAACCACCTCAACGGGGACTAGGTTCTTTAGAACCGAACCTCGGTAAAACAAATCATCGTGTTCATCCGCTTTATTTCTTGGTTGATTTGTTTTCCCCCTCTCTCCCGGACTTTATTTAAGTACTAACGCTAACCCCGACTTGTAGCTTGTGTTTTAAGTTGTAAATTTCAGATTCCGCCTATTCAGCCCCTCTAGGCGACTTTCACTCTTCAATCACCCTGCCGACAAGACTAAAGGTAGACTTTGAAGAAATAGTAGATGCTAGCACTGTCAAGACATCTTTAGTATGTAGTGAAAGAATAGTGTCGGTGTTTTGAACCTCGCTTTGACAAGTAAATTTATTGTGCGGGTTCTAGGCTTCGGAGGGTGTGCACGGTGGACGCAAGATTATTCTGGTTCGGGCAGAACGTCCCTACGTTTAGTCATAAGCGACTTGCGCTACCGACACCATTGATGATCAAAACTTATAGTAGGGGTTACAAGCGGGCAAGAGAGGGAGGAGAGGCTCCCATGTATCTTTATTAGGGTGGAAGTGGATCTTAGAAGCTACATAGTGAAGTCCTAGCTAAGTCTTGGCTTGGTGGCAGGGCTCTGCCCTCCTGGTCCTCGTTGATGCTCCTCCTGTTCGTCGGTTTGTCTAGGCTTCGTCCTTCTGGGTGTGTATCCGCAAGAAATAAACTATGCACAACATCGTCTCTGTGTTTTGTTCGTTCGCCCTATCCCTGCTTGGGGGCCAACCCCTCCCTTTTATAGGTCGGGACGGGTTGACCAATGGTGGATTCTTTAGAAAGGAGCCATAAGGCAAGGGTAAACCCAGCGTTCTACCCGGGGTAAAGCCACACGTACTCGTGGGCCCTAGGGTCGCCTAGTTGTCATGTATTTACTATGGTGGATGGTGCAGTGCTGCGGAGGCCCCAAGCACCATCATTAAGGCTATGCTGACCCTAGCCTTCATAGCTTGGGGCTCGACGTGGCTCGTCGCATTGTGCCCTACCAGTGGTCTGCGCACTCAAGCCTAGTCTGATAGATCATGAGTGCACCATAGGCTGAGGGGCACGCGAACCAATGGGCATGAGTGCCCAGGCTCAGTGCCACGGGGTTCGACCGAGGCGGGCTCTTTTAGGGTTAGCGTATCCACCTCTTCCAGCTGACCAATGGACCCTAGCAACTAGGGGCTTATCCTTAGCACGCTCTCTGACCGGCGGGTCCTAAGGACCAGGGATCATTTCCCCGACAGTAGCCCCTGAGCCATCGAGGGGAGAGTATCTCCCTTCTGGGGATGATGAAGGGTCGGACAGTGTCTTGTCCTCTTTTGTCGCTTGTCGCTGTCAAGTAAGAATCGTGAGGCCCGCTACTGGCTTTTAGGAACCAGTCGGGCACTATAAGTAGGGGATTGCTCCATGCTTACCCCCAATTGATCCCATTCGTTGCTCCTGCGTTTTCCAAAAGCGTTACTTAGTCGGGAGGGTTTCGTTACCTCCTACCCTTTGGGGTCCTGTCGGCTGGCCATTGATGACAGTAAGCATCCCACTTCGAAGTGCTCTCACCAAGGTCGGACCAAGATCCACCTATCGCAGGAAAGGTGGGTAGTGTCTATTTACCTAATTTTTACCCCTCCGTTATCCCGGTGACTAGCCTTCCTCGCAGGGCGGTGGGCTCGAGCATCCGAGGAGAAAATCATATCGCTTTTGTCTTCTAGCTCTCTGGATGGGGAATCGAGGGGCAATCCTTATGATGGAGAGCCTGCATCATCAGTAGTGTCGACCAACGCTATCGGTGCTCCGACCATTGTTGGTCACCACATGGTGGCTGTAAGGTTGGCTGGCGCTGGCCCCCAACCTGGTCATGTTATCTTATGCAAGAGGGTCATCGCTTCTTCCTCCCCATGCCCCTCATGTGTTGTCTTGCAGGGTCAGATCCTTGACCCTTCCGTTGTTACCGATGGTCGAGCTACGGGCCGACTGGAGGCATCTCGGTCGGCCATGCAGACAACCGATGCTCATATTGCAGGTCTCCAAGCGTGATTAGCCATTGTGGAGGCTTGTGCGGCGAGTACGCCACTCACCGTGCTTCTCATCCCTCCCTATCTCTCGGGGATGCTAAGGCTCCCATTTTTCATTTCTGAGCAGGGCAAAAGGTCGAGTTTGTGGAGTTGTGCCTAGAGGTCATCTTAGTGACCCGGCGCATCCAGCCATGTGGGGCGACTCGCCTGCAGTGCTTACTCGACATTCCGAGCCGCGTTCGGAACGTTGTGGACCTCAACATTTACCATGGGGCCACCCTGACCGATGCCTAGCTTTGCACTAGGGTGGAACTTCATGCTTCAACGATGTGTCCTTAAGGCGCCTCATCCGTGGTCTTTGATGTTGTGCTTTTCATTTTGTCTTTGCTAGAGGCCCCTCGGGATGGGTGTTCACAAGTTTTTAGGCCCCTTGGTTCCACTGGTGACCTTTACCGTATCCTTCGAGGCATAGGTGTTCGTAGTCATGACCAGCTTCCCTAGAAGGTCCCTCCGTTCATGTTGCCCACCACATAGGTCCTCTTCTAGCGAAGACGGGGGCGAATACACCCCGCTCAATACTTTCCCCAAGGTTCGATCACAGAGGTCTCTGGTTACGTTGTCTTGAGGCCCCCTTCCCATTGAGGGTGCCTCGAAGAAGCGTGAGTACTGTGGTGTCGTGTTTCGCCTAAGACTCTTCTGATGAGAAATAAGAAAAAGTCGAAGTACGTGGTTACAGAAGAGAAAAAGTAACATAGTTGGTTTCGCGATGGGAGTTCCCGCATGTTACTCTGCGGAGTCTGTTGTTCGTTCGTCCCGTGTCGTTTGGCTCCTGGTATGTTTCCCTCCGTGAAAATCATCAACAAGAAACGAGAAGAAGGAAAGAAAAAGGAGGAAATAGGGAGAGAGGAAACTAGGGTTCGACCGAGGCCCTCCCCCGCTCATCGTGTTCGTCGTAAAGAGCGTTTTCAAAAACACATTTTATTTATAATAGTTCGAGGGTTTTACAACGATGACATGAATCCACTCTAGTCGGGCATCTACTATGGGCTCTTTCGCTATAAGCGTTACATTCGGTTATCCTTTCGAGCCTACCATGTGCGGCGCCCCACCCTGGCGAGATTGTCGATAGGGCCACGGCAGCCGGGCAGCCTTTGACCTCCTCGCCGCTGGGGGGTTATTCATCGTCGCTCCTAGATGGACATAGATCCGAGTCCGAGTCCATGCAGAGTGCATCGATGATGAGGTCCCCACCACCACCGTCCATCCCCATGAAATCCAGGTCATCTGATGCAGGGAGGTAGCCACAGGACACAAGGGCGGCGATTACCGCTTAGGCATCACGTAGTGGAGGCGGAAAGGCATCGAAGCCGCTGCTAGAGCCGCCGTGTTAGGACGACGTTTCTCTGTCATATGTCGCAGAGAGCTCTGCATAGGATGCAAAGAAAACTGATAGATCGTCATATGAGGGGTTTGGCCCCATATGAATCGCGATCTATCGCCTTATCTCGTCAGCCTCGGAACGCGAGCCGGTCTCACTAGTAAAAAGAAGCTCTATAGTGACGGTTGTAAACATATTTTCACTGATGTTTTTACAACCGTCGATATTAGGGGCCAGTAAAAATCATCATTTATAAGGTGGGTAACTGAAGACCGCTAGTGAAAATCGATTTCTACTGGCGGTTGAGTTAAGAAAACCACCAGTGGAAATTGATTTTCACAGGCGGTTGGCGGTCGACGTAATAAATCCGCTAGTGAAAATTATTTTCAGAAACATTAAACGGGTTTTAAAAACAGCAAAAAATTATTTAAATATTCACGTGCTACGTGGTTATTAGGAATCAAACTACCGACCTCACCCTCGTGCATCCCTCCGCTACCACTCCGCCTATGACATACTTTATGCCTAGTTTTTAGTTTTTTTGTCCACATATTACAACCAACTGAGTGTAAATTGCTTGTTTGAGACCGTAAATGAATTTAAATAAAAAAGTTGTCAGCTGCAAAGTTGAATATCTTTTGAAGTTATACAACTTTCATTTTGACACTTTTTTCATCCGAGGTAGTTTACAAAATTTGATTTTTAAATTTGACATACTTAGATTCAATTTTTGAAAACCGAAATGAGTTCAAATAAAAAAGTTGTCAACTACAAAGTTTCATAACTTTTTGAGATCTACAACTTTTATTTTGGTGGTTTTGTCATACAAGATCGTTTAAAAAACTCGAAAAATTAAGGATAAAAATGATTTCTAGTGGCAGTTCCTTAAGAAAACCGCCACTAGAAATCATGGAGTTTTACAGGTGGTTTTCTTAAGGAATCGCCTATAGAAATACAATTTCTAGTGGCGATTTTCTTAAGGAATTGCCACTGGAAATAGCATAGACGGTGGATATCTGAATCCGTCTGTAAAAATATATCGCTCCGCAGGCTTTGAGCCTTTTTGTACTAGTGTCTGGGCCCCTCATGCCGCCCACATGAGGCGAGGCTGTGGGCACTAGGGCTCTCAGGAGGAGTGGGCCAGGCGGGCATTGCCCTGACCATGTTTCCCTCCTGGCTGACGGCAAAATCGAGACTCCCGAAGCGGATGGACACATCGAGGAAGCATTTGTTGCGGGGACCATCGCCGACCCTTGCTGTCATGGCGAGATTCCTTGGTAGAGGGGGGTCGAGCTTTCAGGGCCCTAATCACTTCTCATTCGTCGTTGAAGGGGAAGTCAAGGCTCCCAAAATGGATCGCCATCCTAGGAAGTCGATTGGTGCGTTGAAGGGGAAGTCAAGGCTCCCAAAATGGATCGCCATCCTGGGAAGTCGATTGGTGTCGCGGTTAGCCATCCAGAGCTTGGAGAACTTCATCACGGAACGTAGAAGCCCCCTTCTTGGTGCTCTAACTGTTGATGTTTCGAACCTCGCTTCGACAAGTAAATTTATTGTGCATGTTTCGTTCTCCAAAGGGTGTGCGCGGTGGGAGCAAGATTTATATAGGTTTGGGTAGAACGTCCCTACTTCCAGTCATCGGCGGCTTGCGCTACCGGCACCATTGATGATCAAAACTCATAGTAGGGGTTACAAGCACGCAAGAGAGGGAGGAGAGGCTCCCAAGTCTCTTTATTGGGGTGGAAGTAGAGCTTAGAAGCCACATAGTGGAGTCCTAGATAAGTCTTGGCTTTGCGGTGGGGCTTCGATCTCCTAGTCCTCGTCGGTGCTCCTCCTCCTGTTCATTGGTTAGTTAGTTCATCTGGGGTTCGTCCTTCTAGGTGCATATCCATAAGAACTCAACTTTGTTCAATGTCGTCTCTATGTTTCGTTTATCTGTCATCCTTTCCTGGGGGCCAACCCCTCCCTTTTAAAGGCCTGGAGTGGGGTCGGCCAATGGTGGCTTCCTTAGAAAGGAGCCGTAAGGCAAGGTAAAACCATCATTCTACCTGAGGTAAAACCATCATTTGCTCGGTTGTCCTGTATTTACTGTGGTGGATGGCGCGGGGCTGTGGGGGCCTAGGCGCCATCATTTAGGCTATGCCGACCCCTGGCCTTCGTAGCTTGGGGCTCTGCGCGACTCGTCGCTTTGTGCCCTGCCAGTGGTCTCGAAAGGGAAATGAGCCCTTGGGCCATTTCTAGTATATTTTGGTGATTAAGTGTCCAACACATATTAAGTGGGTTATTATGTGCCAAATGATGAATGAAGTGCAAATCAACAAGAAGGTATGTTTCTAAGACTTAGTACATTGATTTGGGTACTAATGTATTGTATCTAAGTGATAGAAACATAGGAAAAAGAATTGGAAAAGAGTTGACTGTGTACAGCCAACTGCTGCTCGGTCTGGGTGCACCGGATAGTGTCCGGTGCGCCAGGCCAGCTCCAGCGAACTGTCCACTCTCGGGAAAACTTCGGCGGCATACGGCTATAATTCACCGGACTATCCGGTGGTGCACCGGACTGTCCGGTGAGCCAACGGCCGCCAGCGCAACGGTCGGCCGCCAAATCTGCGGGCGACGCGTGGCCCGCTCCAACGGTAGGCAGGGGGCACCGGACTGTCCGGTGTGCACCGGGCAGTGTCCGGTGCGCCAACCAGCCCGAAGATCCAACGGTCGGCTGCGCCAGGAATGGAAGGAGATCCGCACCGGACATGCTACAGTGTCTATCCGGTGGTGCACCAGACTGTTCGGTGCGCCACCCGACAGAAGGCAAGAATTGCCTTCCTTGTTGGGTTCCAACGGCCCCTAGCTGCCTTGGGGCTATAAAAGGGACCCCTAGGCGCATGGAGGAGTACCCCAAGCATTCCTTGATCATTCCTAAGCACCAAGACTCCATTCTCGCGCATTCGATTCTTTGAGATAGTGACTTGAGCCCCATTTGAGTATAGAACTCCTCGAGTTGTGTTGTGAGCTCAAGTTGTGGCTTTGTGTGCGTGATTGTGCTCTTGTTTTGAGTCTTGTGTGTGTTGCTCTCCCCTCCCTTACTTCTGTGCTTCTTTGTGATCATCAATTGTAAGGGCGAGATGCTCCAAGTTGTGGAGATTCCTCACGACCGGGAGAAAGCATAAGAAAGGAAAACTCATGGTATTCAAGTTGATCATTGGATCACTTGAAAGGGGTTGAGTGCAACCCTTATCTATTGGGACGCCACAACATGGAGTAGGCAAGTGTTATACTTGGCCGAACCACGGGATAAACCACCGTGTCTCTTGTGATTGCTTTTCTGTGATATCTTGTGTTAGCAAGAGCTCGCTTCTTAGCCATACTAACACTTAACCAAGTTTTGTGGCTATAAGTATTTGATTTTTACAGGATCACCTATTCACCCCCCCCCTCTAGGTGCTCTCAATTGGTATCAGAGTCGTTCTCTTCACAAAAGGGACTAATCGCCCTAAGGGATGGATCCTAAGGGAAAGGGGATGGTGGTCAACGACAAGGAGAAGGAGTCCTTCCTCAACGAGCCAAGGGACGACAAGCCCACTGACTCTGGCTCAAGTCATAAGAAGAAGGACAGGAAGAAGAAAAGGCGCATCAAGAAGATAGTCTACTACGACAGCGACGAATCCTCTTCTTCCCCAAGAGATGATGACTACGACGAGAAAAAGAAACCGGTTAACTCAAACTTTTCATTTGATTATTCTCGTATTCCATATAATTCCAATGCCCATTTGCTCTCTATTCCTCTTGGTAAACCTCCACACTTTGATGGAGAGGACTACGCTTTTTGGAGTCACAAAATGCGTAGTCACCTTTTCTCTCTTCATCCTAGTATTTGGGAGGTAGTTGAGAACGGAATGCATTTTGATAGTACTGACAACCCCGTTTTCATTAATGAGCAAATCCATAAAAATGCACAAGCTACCACTGTTTTGCTAGCATCCTTGTGTAGGGACGAGTACAATAAGGTGAGCGGCTTGGACAATGCCAAGCAAATCTGGGACACCCTCAAGATTTCTCATGAGGGGAACGACGCCACCATGATCACCAAGATGGAGTTGGTGGAAGGCAAGCTGGGAAGGTTCGCAATGATCAGGGGAGAAGAGTCAACACAAACGTACAACAGGCTCAAGACCCTGGTCAACAAGATCAGGAGCTATGGAAGCACGAGATGGACGGACCACGACGTCGTCCGACTTATGCTCAGGTCCTTCACTGTTATTGATCCTCATCTTGTGAATCTCATCCGTGAAAATCCTAGGTACACAAAGATGACTCCCGAGGAGATTCTTGGGAAATTTGTGAGCAGACGGATGATGGTCAAAGAAGCGCAATACGTTGATGATGCTCTCAATGGCCCTCTACCCGTCTATGAGCCTCAACCGGTTGCTCTCAAAGCAATAAGCAGCAGGGAGGCGCTACCTAGCAAGGTGGCACAAGTTGAGGCGGCCGGGCTAAACGAGGATGAGATGGCCCTAATCATAAAGCGCTTCAAGACCGCATTGAAAGGACGCAAGGAGTAGCCAAACAAGAACAAGACAAAGGGAAAGCGCTCCTACTTCAAGTGTGGTAAGACTGGTCACTTTATTGCTAACTGTCCTGATAATGATAGTGACCAGGGACAAGAAAAGAGCGGGAAGAGGGAGAAAAAGAAGTTCTACAAGAAGGCAAAGGGTGAGGCGCACCTTGGCAAAGAATGGGATTCGGACTGCTCTACTTCCGACTCTGACGACGAAGGACTCGCTGCCTCAGCCTTCAACAAATCGACACTCTTCCCCAACGAGCGCCACACTTGCCTCATGGCAAAGGAGAAAAAGGTAAGCGCTCGAGATACCCCAAGTATACTACTTCAAGTGATGATGACTCTAGTGATGATGAAGTAGATTATACCAATTTATTTAAAGGTTTAGATAGAGCAAAGGTAGATAAAATTAATGAATTAATTGATGCCTTAAATGAAAAATATAGACTTTTAGAGAAGCAAGAAGACATATTGTATGAAGAGCATGACAAATTTGTTAGTGTACAAAGATCTCTTGCTTTAGAAACTAAAAAAAATGAAATTCTATCTTCTGAAATATCTGCGTGCCATGAGTCTATTTCTAGCTTAAAGAGTGTTAATGATGAATTAAATGCTAAGCTAGAAGTAGCTAATAAATCTAGTTCATGTGTAGAACATGTTGTAATTTGCAATAGATGCAAGAATTTTAATGTTGATGCTTGTGATGAAAATTTAGTTTACATTTCTAAATTAAATGATGAAGTAGCAAGTCTTAATGCTCAACTTAAGACTTGCAAAAGTGACTTTGATAAATTAAAATTTGCTAGGGATGCCTATACTATTGGTAGACATCCCTCAATTAAGGATGGGCTTGGCTTTCGCAAGGAAGCCAAGAACTTAACAAGCCATAGGACTCCCATTACCAACAAGGAGAAAGGGAAGGCCCCTATGGCTAGTAGCACTCAAAGGAATCATGCTTTCATATATAATGATAGAAAATTTTCTAGAAGTTCCCATTATAATAGGAGTTATAATGCTTTTGATTCACATGCTATGATTGCTTCAAGTTCTTCTTTTGTGCATGGTAGAAACATGCCTAGGAAAAATATTGTTCATCATGTGCTTAGGAAAGTATGTAATGAACCCTCTACAATTTACCATGCTTGCAATACTTCTTTTGCAATTTGTTGTAAGAATAAGAAAGTGGTTGCTAGGAAGTTGGGGGCCAAGTGCAAGGGAGACAAGACTTGCATTTGGGTCCCAAAGACTATTGTGACTAACCTTGTAGGACCCAATAAGAGTTGTTTACCTAAAACCCAAGCGTAAATTGTCTTGCAGGTTTATGCATCCGGGGGCTCAAGCTGGATTATCGACAGCGGATGCACAAACCACATGACGGGGGAGAAGAAGATGTTCACCTCCTACGTCAAGAGCAAAGATTCCCAAGATTCAATCATCTTTGGAGATGGGAACCAAGGCAAGGTCAAAGGCTTAGGCAAGATAGCTATCTCAAATGAGCACTCTATCTCTAATGTATTTTTAGTAGAGTCACTAGGCTATAATCTCCTGACGGTTAGTCAATTGTGCCACATGGGCTACAATTTTTTGTTTACAAATATTGATGTTTCTGTCTTTAGAAGGAGTGATGGTTCATTAGCTTTTAAGGGTGTACTAGAAGGCAAACTCTATTTAGTTGATTTTTCGAAGGAGGAGGCCGATCTAGATGCATGCTTAATTGCTAAGACTAGCATGGGCTGGCTGTGGCATCACTGTCTAGCACATGTTGGGATGAAGAACCTTCATAAACTTCTAAAGGGAGAACATGTGTTAGGACTAACCAATGTATGCTTTGAAAAAGATAGACCTTGTGCAGCTTGTCAGGCAGGAAAACAGGTGGGAAGCACTCATCACAACAAGAATGTGATGACTACATCAAGACCACTGGAGTTACTACATATGGACCTCTTCGGACCCGTCGCCTACCTTAGCATCGGGGGAAGTAAGTATGGTCTTGTTATTGTTGATGATTTTTCCCGCTTCACTTGGGTATTCTTTTTGCAGGATAAATCAGAAACCCAAGGGACCCTCAGGCGCTTTCTAAGGCGAGCTCAAAACGAATTTGAGCTCAAGGTGAAAAATATTAGAAGCGACAACGGGTCCGAGTTCAAGAATCTTCAAGTGGAGGAATACCTTGAGGAGGAAGGGATCGAGCATGGGTTCTCCGCTCCCTACACACCACAGCAAAACGGTGTGGTAGAGAGGAAGAACAGGACGCTTATTGACATGGCGAGGACGATGCTTGGAGAGTTCAAGACGCCCGAGCGGTTTTGGTCGGAAGCTGTGAACACAACTTGCCATGCCATAAACCGACTCTATCTCCATCGCCTCCTCAAGAAGACCTCGTATGAACTACTGACTGGTAACAAACCCAATGTTTCATACTTTCGTGTATTTGGGAGTAAATGTTACATTCTAGTGAAGAAAGGTAGAAATTCTAAATTTGCTCCCAAAGCTGTAGAAGGGTTTTTACTAGGTTATGTGTCACACCCGGGTTTCGGGGCACCAAGACCCGGGCGCGAACATAATCACCAGGTGTGCTGGGACCAAGTCTCACACATATGATGAATCATGGCACAGGATCGAATGTCACATCTTTACTATATAATAGGAGTTCTATACAAAATAAACAATTACATTATAAGGAGACAACGGTCCAGCAACCCAAAGTTGACTGGGAGACGACGGCCTAGATCTCTCTCACGAACTCATCGCAGCATCCTCCATGCGCCTCATCCTGCGGTACCTGTTCTTGACCTGTGGGGGGTGTGAGACAGCAAGAGTGAGCTCACATACGTTCATCGCTCAACAAGTTGTGGGGAATAATGTGTATGAACTCGCCAAAGGTGGGAGCTCACGTGAAGTGTAAGGCTTACCAAAGAGGATGGTTGAAGCTGAGCATTGCTTTTAAAGTTGGTCAAAATTTTATTAGCAATTACTAAGTATAAGTAAATACCAACCCAATTAAATAGTAGAACAAAAGTAACAACAACATCACCTGCGATGCAATGCATATGACAAATTGAATTTAGTTCCATAAATTACTCATGTGAGGGTCCGAGCCGCTCATGACCGTGAGCACGGCTAGTATACCAGTTTTACACTCTGCAGGGGTTGCGCATCTTTACCCACAAGTCATGTTACCCATCTGCCAAGGGATCGCGACTTCCCATACACCTCTACCGAGGAGGCGAGGCAAGGTAACACTACGAGGCCTTTACAAAGTTCCACTAGCTTCAGAAAACCCGCTACAGTTTATAGGAAGCTCCAATGCAGGAATCCCTTGCATGACCGCCATCGTGGCAAAATCATCCCGAGGGCCTCCCTACACTGACCACTCCCCTACTGCCCTTGCCCCTTTCGGGTAAGGTAGTCCTCCACTAGCTTTCCTAATTAATCAGCCAAGGGCATCCCATTATACCCTTGTGGTAGCACTGTTTTCCCGGGTGGTCGCTCCATGTTCCAATTAACATAATGATCTTATCATGAACAGTAAATAACAACTGATAATAAAAGTATAATCATGAATAAAATGTATCTTCATACCCAAAACCACATAAAGCACTAGCAAGTACTACCCAAAAAGTTCAGTGGTAAACAAGGTATAAAGATAATCAAACTAGGGTAACCTATTGGGTCCCATCAAAATTAACCTATGCAGATCATTATGATTAATTAGAACATGAGTGGGTAAAAAGAAGTGATCAAGGGCACAACTTGCCTGGGACTTGAGATTCCAGGTACCAACTTGCTCTTCTGATAACACGTATCCTCACTGCTAAATGTAGCAATACATACAAACAGTGTATAGGCAAAATTAACATCACACCAAATGTAAGAACTGAATAATAATGATCTACGCCTTGCTACGAGATCGTGGGATCGAGAACTACTAAGACTGGAGTCATGGTCATCAAGTTATGAGGTGATTAAATGAGTAACACTAGGTTCTATGTTTATTTTATAATTCCAGATAAAAGACAACCTAAAGTAGTAATTAATTCAACTTTAATCTAAATTATAAATTGATCATATATCATATTCTAGTAGTCTATAGTGGTAAGTAGATTAACAAGACTAACCAACATAAGTTAAATAAAGATTTAATTATAGAAGAATAAGACATGGTATAGTAAATGTTGTTATTACATAGTAAATTTTTCATACGAGACTAACGCAACTTGAACGGATCAAATCGGAGTTAAAACGGAGGAGTTATGAATTTCCTAAGGTTTTATGTATTTCATATAAGATTAATGAGGAAATAAATTTTAAAGTGGCTTTCATGTCAAATCAGTGGCACTAATTGATAAACAATAATATTATAAAATTATAGGAACCGAAATGGGTCAATTTGGACCTAATATGGATTTTCTAGGAATTTAATATGTTTCTGCAATTAATTTATACTGAAAACTATTTTCTAAATGAATTTTCTGGTTTTAATGGGTGTCTGGACTGCGCGCCAAATAAACAGAAACACAGGGGCAAAAACATAAGTAATCCACAGACTCAGCCAAACCCTAGAGTGGACGACAGGTTAATTATAGGGTTCTACGGGGTCTCTATTGAAAGATAGCCCTGGAGAAGGGATATGCCACCTCTGGGCCACGAGATCACAAAGCAACGGCCCAGATTTGTTCTATGAATCGGCCGTAAGATCGTAGATCGACGATCCTACGATTCAAACTCGTCTTCTACCTCAGACTGTGGCCTGTTATCGCCCAGCCCACGCCCGTGGCGGCGAGTTCGCCGGTGCTCGGAGTGACGAACTTATTGACGTGCCGTGGACAGGGATAGCCAGACGAGGAGCGAGATGGTGATTCAGAGAACTAGATTCAAGAGTTGCGAGAAGCTACTGGCCGATCTATGACTAATAGCAGAGAGAAGATTTATTTCATCTACTATGGCGCCATTGCTTAATGTGGACAACACGACACGAGGTGGTACCACAAGTATCGGTTCCCATACTGTCGGCGTTTCGAGACAGGGGGGTCCCTAAGCCGACGAGTGAGTGTGCTGCGTGCCCCAGCCCAGATGGGTCGAGCGCGTGGGCGAGCGCGAAGGGGGGAGAGGCGAGGTAGCCGGAGTCGAGCGTGAGAGAGGTGGAAGTCCCGCGGCCTTCGTGTTCGTCCCGCGCCCAGGTCAGGTGCGCTTGCAGTAGGGGGGTTACAAGCGTCCACGCGGGTGAGGGAAGCGAGCGGCCCCAAGAGAGCGCCTGTCCCGTCCTCGGTCCCGCGCGGCCAACCTTCTCTAAGAAGGCCCTGGTCCTTCCTTTTATAGTCGTAAGGAGAGGATCCAGGTGTACAACGGGGGGTAGCAGAGTGCTACGTGTCTAGCGGAGAGAGAGAGAGCTAGTGCCCTGGGTACATGCCAATGTGGCAGCCGGAGAGGTCTTGGCACCTTGCTGGCGTGATATCGTGGCTGTCGGAGGAGCGACGGAGCCTGGCGGAGGGACAGCTGTTGGAGCGGTCGAGTCCTTGCTGACGTCGCTCTGCTGCCGTAAGAGAGCTAAGAGCCGCCGTCGTCATAGAGCTTGGGGGGCGCCATCATTGCCCATCCGGCGGAGCTGGCCAGATGGGACGCCGGTCTTGTCCTTCGTGTCCCAAGTCGGCTCGGGGTAGGTTGGTGATGGCGCTTCCTGTTGACGTGGCGGACCTGTGCCCTAGGCAGGGCGACGTGGGGGCTCCTCCGAAGTCGAGGTCGAGTCTGCCTTCCATTGCCGAGGCCGAGCCCGAGCCCCCGGGTCGGGCGAGGCGGAGATCGTTTGGCCGAGGCCAGGGCGGAGTCCGAGCCCTGGGGTCGGGCGAGGCGGAGATCGTTTGGCCGAGGCCAGGGCGGAGTCCGAGCCCTGGGGTCGGGCGAGGCGGAGATCGTTTGGCCGAGGCCAGGGCGGAGTCCGAGCCCTGGGGTCGGGCGAGGCGGAGATTCGCCGTCTTCCGGGTCTTAGCCCGAGTCCGAGCCCTGGGGTCGGGCGGAGCGGAGTTCGCCGTCTTCCGGGTCTTAGCCCGAGTCCGAGCCCTGGGGTCGGGCGGAGCGGAGTTCGCCGTCTTCCGGGTCTTAGCCCGAGTCCGAGCCCTGGGGTCGGGCGGAGCGGAGTTCGCCGTCTTCCGGGTCTTAGCCCGAGTCCGAGCCCTGGGGTCGGGCGGAGCGGAGTTCACCGTCTTCCGGGTCTTAGCCCGAGTCCGAGCCCTGGGGTCGGGCGGAGCGGAGTTTCCCATGGCGCCTTTGGCAGGGCCCGACTGCCTGTCAGACTCACTCTGTCGAGTGGCACTTCAGTCGGAGTGGCGCAGGCGGCGCTGTCCTTCTGTCAGACTGGTCAGTGGAGCGGTGGTGTGACGGCGGTCACTTCGGCTCTGCCGGGGGGGGCGCGCGTCAGGATAAAGGTGTTAGGCCACCTTTGCGTTAAATGCTCCTGCAACTTGGTCAGTCGGTGTGGCGATTTAGTCAGGGTTGCTTCTGAGCGAAGCCAAGGTCTCGGGCGAGCCGGTGATGTGTCTGCCGTAAAAAAGGGGGGCCTCGGGCGAGACGGAAGTCTCTCGAGGTCGGCTGCCCTTGGCCGAGGCTAGGCTCGGGTGAAGCGTGATCGAGTCACTTGTGTGGACCGATCCCTGACTTAATCGTACCCATCAGGCCTTTGCAGCTTTATGCTGATGGGGTTTACCAGCTGAGAATTAGGCGTCTTGAGGGTACCCCTAATTATGGTCCCCGACAGTAGCCCCCGAGCCTCGAAGGGAGTGTTAGCACTCGCTTGGAGGCTTTCGTCGCACTTTTTTGCAAGGGGACCAGCCTTTCTCGGTTGCATTTCGTTCCGGTGGGTGCGCGCGAGCGCACCCGCCGGGTATAGCCCCCGAGGCCTCGGAGGAGTGGTTACACTCCTTCGAGGTCTTAATACCTTGCGTAATGCTTCGGCTGGTCTGGTCGTTCCCTCATGCGAACTGGCCGTAGCCCGGGTGCACGGTCGGGGCCCAAGCTCTCGGGCTGGTATGTTGACGCTGTCAACGGTTCGGCCGGAGCCGGTTTTTGCGAGAGCAGCCCCCGAGCCTCTGCACAGGGCGAGAGGACGATCAGGGACAGACTCGGCTTTTTACATACGCCCCTACGTCGCCTTTCCGCAAGGAGGAGGGGGGGAGTGCGCCATGTTACCCTCGATGGGCACCGAACATGGTGTCTCCAGTGAGCTGCAAGCGGGTAATCCGAGTGGACGTCCGTGCCCCGTTCGTTGGGGGTCGGCTAGGGGCCCAGAGGCACGCCCAAAAGTACCTGCGGGTGATTTGCCGGACCCGGTCCCCTGGCGACAGGGTCCGAGGGCTCGATGCCTCCCTCCGATGGGATTCCGTTACAAGATCGTTCCCGCTGGTCTCGGAAATGTCCTAGGGTACCTCGGGAGCGCAGCCCGAGCCTCGGTTATGTATCGAACGTACCCCTGGTCATCCCTCGCTCGGTGTCTGAGGCGACTGTGAACCCTTCGGGGGCCAGCCTTCGAACCCCTGATCAGTAATGGGCGCGGAGCCCGAGTAGCCTGAGGCGGCCATGGAACCCTTCGGGGGGCTGGCCTTCGAACCCCTGACCAGTAGTGGTTGTCGGGCCCACGCGATCTGAGGCGACTGTTGAACCCTTCGGAGGGCCAGTCTTCGAACCCCTGATCAATAGGGGGGGGGCTCGGAGCCCGGTTCCTTCGCGGAGAAAGGTCCTTTTTGGGGTATCCCCCTTTCCCGGTCCCTGTTGCAAGAGATAGAGAAAGAGGAAAAAGGAAAAGGATATGAAATCGAACGACGTGGCGTACCTCTTTTTGACGCGGTTATTACGGTGAAGGCGAAGCGTCGCGCGCTCCTCCCGCCAGAGGCGCCGCGTGTCCCGCCGCGGAGTTAATGCGACGGGGCGTGTAGTTGGCGGGGCGGCCGTTGCGCGTGCGCGATCCGTTCGAGGAACGGGTCACGGGTGCACCGTCTTCACGCCGTGAGAGGAGGCTCTCTTGTTGTCCCAGGATGAGACGTGAGCCTGGCTGACGACGTGACTGCTGCGCCCGCCCGCCTTCCACCGCCATTACTGCCGGCCCACTTTCGGTCGCTTTGACCGACGCGCCAGGCTGGCGCCGCTGGGTCGCCTCGAGTCGTGGCATAGGCTCCGCAACCGGAGAGGCGCGACGGTGGCACGAGTGGCGGTGCGGTTGCTTGCATGCAGCAACTGGCGCGCCGATTGCTTGACGCGTGGGTCTGGGCTTCCAAGCTGGCGTGTCAGAAGTCGGAGAAGCGCATCCACCTGGCGCGGTTGCATGCCGCCTGCATGGCTGCCCGCCCCTTCCGCCCGTTGGTCTGGGCAAAAGTGGGGGTCGCTTGTAACCGCTGGGCGGTCGTGCGCACCACGCGCGGCGGTTTGGCTTCTTCTGCCCTGAGCCGGTTTGCATGACATGCGGGACCCAGCCCCCGAGTCGCAGGGGGGGCCTTGGAGCGTGTTGTAGAAGACTTAGCCCGCGGCGTCTGGGGGCGCACGTAGGGAGAGTTGCCTTTAAAAGGAGGGAGACTCCTTTCAGAAGGCAACCATGTCTTCTTCCTCCCTTATGCGTCGTGTCTTTCCATCTTCCAAGCCCCCGGATGGGGGGTATCCGCCGCCTTTCCGCCTCCTTGTTGGAGGAACGCAACTCCATGGGAGTTGGTACCTCTCAGCCATCGTTCGGCTTCAAGGATTTTCATCACGCAGCCTGGCCACACCCCGCCACCGGCGGTCACCCAAGATGGTGACCTCCAGTTCGACGGTGGGGAAAGCGGACCAGGTCGCGGCCTCTACTCCTCCCTCGGCCTCAAGGATTTTCGTCATCCAGGCCAAGATGGAAGATGAGGCGAGTCGGGGGGCTGCCCCCGTGTGGGTCGGCTGCCTTTTTCTTCCCCCCGCGCCTGGGGGAGGATGGCGCCCTCGAGTCCCACGGAGACTTCCTCCAGCCATGCCGGGATAGGTAGGGCGCTAGTGGCCCTGGGTCTCCGTCTCCCTGCCTGAATGGCTGGTTCTCGTCCTCAGCGGGGGAGAGCCCTCCTGTCGTGACACCTGCCCCGAAGCTGCTGCCCAAGCCGCTTCGCTGCCGAGGGCGGGGGTGGTTGTCGTCGTGGTTGGAACGGGCGGCAGCGAGCCGCTCATCGTTCTTCTGTTACTCCGCAGGCCTTCCCCCTCGGAGTGGGGTTGTTCGTTCCTGCGGAGGGGAACCGGAGTTCCGTTTGTAATGGCATCTCGAATGCCAGTGTTTTTTGTTCATTGTGGCTGTCGGGGCCTGAACATGTATGTAATTTCGGCACGGAGCCGTGTTTTTTCCTCATTTTCGAGCACCAAGTCTCGCCTGTTGATTATCTGGACCGCTTTGCCAAGCATGAGTCGCCCCGTGTCAAGGTGACGAGTGAGGTATCCGTATCCCGGAGGCGTAGGAATCCCTCGGCCCGTTCGACCTTGTTGTCTGGGGCTCCCCTAGCTTAGTTAAAGAGACCCCTCGGCCGCCCTTCGATGAGCCGAGGTCAGGGGTAGCGATATCAGTATGAACAGAGGCGGAGTTGGCTCGAGAATGGGAACCTGGTTGGCCGGAGCCTAGCCGTGTCGTCCGTCAGCAGAGCCGACGCCAAAGTCGATCAGCCGAGGCCTCGGGTCGGGCTGGCGCCCTTGGAAGCCGGCTGGCCGAGGCCCCAGGGGTAATCGGCCGAGCCGCCTGCTCGGGCCGGATTCCCGGAGGAGTCCCTGGACCGCGTCGCCGTCCGAGGCTGGGTTGGACTTTGCTGAAGAAGCCGTCGATGCCGAGGGTGCTACGGCTCCCTTCAGCGTGAAGACTCGAGCCTGCAGAATCAGATCGTCTTGTAGCGTGTGCCTTCTGCGGCCGCCGAGGCCAGAAAACACACCCTCGCCGTGCTTGCGAAGCTGCGTCTTTTTTCCTCTTGTTTCGAGCATCTGGACTTCCTGTCGGTAATAGGGATGTTTGTGCGAGCGAGAGTTGCTTCTCGCGGAAGGGACGAGTGAGGTATCCGTATCCCAGAGGCGTGGGAATCCCTCGGCTCAGTCGGCCTTGCCGCTTACGCGTACTTTCACCCGTCCATGAGGCCCTGTCCCCGACTTAGTCGAGAAAGCTTGAAGGACTGCTTCGGCAGGAGAGCTTCCGAACGTGAAGACTTGTTCGGCCCACGGAGTCGCTTTATCCGAGCGCGAGTTACTTATCGCAGAAGGTGATGAGTGAGGTATCCGTATCCCGGAGGCGTAGGAGTCCCTCGGCTCGGTCAGCCTTGGCTGCTTACGTGTACTCCGTCGTTTCCAGGATCCGCTTTCCGAAGTAGTCAAGAGGCACGAAAGAAATCCTGCTAAAAAGAGATCCTTTTTCGAGGAAAAATTCGACGCAGAGGGGGTCTCCCCCCTTTTAGCCCCCGAGGGAGGGTCGGGCTTTGCCGAGGCTAGGCCGACCCTTCCTTGACGACTAAACTTTGCGCAGGTGCGAGGTATATGGACAACTTGGAAACATCTTAAGGGTAGAAGCGACGTAGCTGTTTGATGTTCCAAGCGTTGCCGTAGATCTCGCCTTGATTGTTGGCCAGCTTGTACGTTCCGGGCTTCAGAACTTTGGCGATGACGAATGGCCCTTCCCAGGGGGGCGTGAGCTTGTGCCTCCCTCGGGCGTCTTGCCGCAGCCGAAGCACCAGATCGCCCACCTGGAGGTCTCGGGATTGGACCCCTCGGGCGTGGTAGCATCGTAGGGACTGCTGGTACCGCGCCGAGTGTAGTAAGGCCCTGTCCCGAGCCTCCTCCAGCTGGTCCAGCGATTCTTCTCGGCTAGCTTGGTTGCTTTGATCGGTGTAGGCCCTCGTCCTCGGGGAGCCGTATTCCAGGTCAGTGGGCAAGATAGCTTCAGCCCCGTAGAACAGGAAAAACGGCGTGAAACCCGTGGCACGACTCGGCGTCGTCCTTAGGCTCCAGACCACCGAGGGGAGTTCCTTCATCCACCGCTTGCCGAACTTGTTGAGGTCGTTGTAGATCCGAGGCTTGAACCCTTGTAGAATCATGCCGTTGGCACGCTCTACTTGCCCATTCGACATGGGATGAGCCACGACGGCCCAGTCCACCCTGATATGGTGATCTTCGCAAAAATCCAAGAATTTTTTGCCGGTGAACTGGGTACCGTTGTCGGTGATGATGGAGTTCGGGACCCTGAAGCGATGGATGATGTTGGTGAAGAACGCCACCGCCTGCTCGGACCTGATGCTGCTCAGAGGTCGGACCTCGATCCACTTGGAGAATTTGTCGATGGCGACCAGCAGGTGCGTGTAGCCCCCGGGCGCCTTCTGCAAGGGACCGACGAGGTCCAGACCCCATACAGCGAAGGGCCAGGTGATGGGTATTGTCTGCAGAGCCTGAGCGGGCAGGTGGGTCTGCTTCGCATAGAATTGGCACCCTTCGCAGGTGCGGACAATTCTAGTGGCGTCAGCCACCGCCGTTGGCCAGTAGAAGCCTTGTCGGAAAGCATTCCCGACAAGGGCTCGGGGTGCTGCGTGATGGCCGCAAGCCCCCGAGTGTATTTCTTGCAGCAGTTCCCGACCTTCGGCGATGGAGATGCATCACTGGAGGATGCCCGAGGGGCTGCGATGGTAGAGCTCCTCTTCATCGCCCAGCAAGACGAACGACTTGGCTTGTCGCGCTACCCGCCGAGCCTCGACTTGGTCGGGGGGTAGCTCTCCTCGGCGAAGATACTGCATGTACGGGGCCTGCCAATCTCGATCTGGCGTGGCCCCGCTCTGCTCTTCCTCGACGTCCAGTGCCTCGCCCTCGGGGGCCGAGGGTACCTCGGGCTGTGCCGAGGGTGCCTCGGGCTGAGCCGAGGGTACCTCGGGCTCGGGCGCGTCGTCGATCTTGACAGAGGGTTGATGCAGATCCCGGGAGAAGACGTCCGGGAGGACCGTCGTTCGCCCCGAGGCTATTTTAGCCAGCTCGTCTGCGGTCTCGTTGTAGCGCCGAGCGATGTGGTTGAGCTCGAGCCCGAAGAACTTGTCTTCCAGGCGCCGAACCTCGTCGCAGTAGGCCTCCATCTTCGGGTCGCGGCAGTGGGAGTTCTTCATAACTTGGTCGATGACGAGCTGCGAATCACCGCGGGCGTCGAGGCGTCTGACCCCTAGCTCGATGGCGATCCGCAACCCGTTGACCAGAGCTTCGTACTCGGCCACATTGTTGGACGCTGGGAAATGGAGGCGCAGCACGTAGCGCAAGTGCTTCCCGAGGGGCGAGATGAAGAGCAGGCCCGCGCTGGCTCCTGTCTTCATCAGCGACCCGTCGAAAAACATGGTCCAGAGCTCCGGTTGGATCGGAGCCGTCGGCAACTGGGTGTCGACCCATTCGGCCACGAAGTCCGCCAACACCTGGGACTTGATGGCCTTCCGAGGGGCGAACGAGATCGTTTCGCCCATGATTTTCACAGCCCACTTTGCGATCCTGCCCGAGGCTTCTCGGCACTGGATGATCTCCCCCAGGGGGAAGGATGACACCACAGTTACCGGGTGAGACTCGAAGTAGTGTCGCAGCTTCCGCCTTGTCAGGATCACAGCATACAGCAGCTTTTGAACTTGTGGGTAGCGGATCTTGGTCTCGGACAGCACTTCGCTGACGAAGTAGACCGGCCTCTGAACGGGCAATGCATGCCCTTCCTCTTGCCTCTCGACCACGATCGCGGCGCTAACCACCTGAGTGGTCGCGGCGACTGTTGGGCCTGTGCTTCGTCGCCGAAGGTCTTCTAGGAAGAAGCGACTTTCGGCTAAAGCTGTTTGTGTAAGATGGCCGAAGGTCCCTTTTCATGAAGCTTCGGTATTGCAAACCGACTTAAAGATAGAATGACCTTTTAGTCCATAACGGTCTGAGTCAATGTTGTAAACTTTCATAAGGGGCATACTTGTAATCCCTCACAGGCTGCGCCCTGTGCCTATAAATAGTGAATAGTATTCCTTTACTGTTCACGGATTCCTGTATCCGCAATCGTATCATTCGGAAACCAATCTTTGTCAAGGCAAAGGTATAACTGTATTCAGTAATACTAAATAAATGCAATATGGTTCGTTTATGATTTGTTTACCTTTAATACTTTATACTTTATGTTATTTTATACAATCCATTAAAATACAATTACGAAGATTTAATCTTCGTAATTATACTGTAATCAACCTTCGTCCGAGGTCCATTAAACCCCAAGGGAATAATGCTTCATTGGACGAAGGACATTAACATTTAATATTTTATGTTGCCTTGTTCTTGATTCATAGCATTTGAGAACAAGTCCCCAACATTGGCGCCCACCTCCGGTGAACTCACTTCCACTTTTTGAGCTGATGGCTTCGTTCAACGACCAAGCTGGAGCTGCTTCGGACCCAAAGCTGGTGCTCCCGATCACAGGTGGCTCGTCCTCAGAGCCAGCTAACAAGAAACAAAAGAAGGAAGCACAGAGAAGGGTACAGCATGTTGGGGTGCAAGGACCCTTCATCAAGTCAAGATGGTCTCACATTCCTATTACCTTCTCCCAAGAGGACCTTCAGCTCAAAGATTACCCACACAACGATGCCATGGTTATCTCTTGTGTTATCAAAGGATTTCTAGTCCACAATGTTTTGGTTGATACAGGCAGTGCAGCTGACATCATATTTGCTAAGGCCTTCAGACAAATGCAAGAGCCAGAAGATAAGATTCATGATGCTACACATCCTCTCTGTGGCTTCGGAGGAAGACAGATTGTAGCACTGGGCAAGATCACCATGTCAGTGACCTTCGGGTTCATCAACAACACTAGAACTGAGCAAGTTGTGTTTGACATTGTTGACATGGAATACCCTTACAATGCAATTATTGGTCGTGGTACCCTCAATGCCTTCGAAGCAATCCTTCATCCTGCCTATCTTTGCATGAAGATACCTTCGGATCAAGGACCCATTGCTATCCATGGAAGTCAGGAAGCTGCAAGAAGGGCCGAAGGCAATTGGACTGACTCAAAAGCAATCCATAACATAGATGGAGCTGAAGCTTGTGAACAGTACAAATTCAGAAGGGAGAAAGCAGCTTCAGCAGATCAGCCGAAGCCTATGCTCTTATGTGAGGACATAGCAGAGCAGAAGGTGCTGTTAGGCTCTCAATTATCCGAAGAACAGGAGAAAACCTTGATAAGGTTTTTGTTCAATAACAAGGATGTTTTTGCATGGTCAGCCAATGATCTCTGCGGAGTTAATAGAGATGTTATTGAGCACTCGCTCAATGTCGATCCATCCTTCAGACCCAGAAAGCAAAGGCTTCGGAAAATGTCAGATGATAAGGCCGAAGGTGCTCGCAACGAAGTCAAAAGACTCCTCAGTGCAGGAGTTATCAGAGAAGTGAAGTACCCAGAATGGCTAGCTAACACTGTTATGGTAAAAAAGGCCAATGGCAAGTGGCGAATGTGCATCGATTTTACAGATCTTAACAAGGCTTGCCCGAAGGACGAATTCCCACTACCAAGGATAGACTCTTTAGTTGATGCAGCAGCTTCTTCAGAGCTCATGAGTCTGTTAGACTGCTATTCAGGCTATCACCAAATTTGGATGAAGAAGGAAGATGAGCCGAAGACTAGCTTCATAACTCCAAGTGGTACATATTGCTATCTTCGGATGCCTGAGGGCCTCAAAAATGCTGGAGGAAGTTTTAGCCGAATGACTGCAAAGGTTCTCCAATCTCAAATAGGCAGAAATGTGCTAACTTATGTTGATGACATCATTGTAAAAAGCACGAAGCAGGAGAATCATATTACTGATCTGCAGGAGACCTTCGCCAGTTTCAGACAAGCTGGTTTGAAGTTAAATCCAGAAAAATGCGTCTTCGGAGTGAAGGAGGGGAAATTTCTTGGATGCTTGGTTTCAACAAAGGGAATTGAAGCTAATCCAAGTAAAATTGAAGCTATACTTCGGATGGAGCCACCAACTACAAAGAAGGGGGCTCAAAGATTGACAGGAAGATTGGCATCTCTCAATAGATTCATATCCAGATCAGCAGAGAGAAACTTACCATTCTTCGAAGTGCTGAAGTCAGCCGAAGTCTTTCAATGGGGACCAATCCAGCAGAAGGCTTTCGAAGAACTGAAACAGTATTTGATAGATCTAACAACATTGACTCCACCAATGCCAGGGGCTCCTTTATTATTATATGTGGCAGCTTCGCACTCAGCGGTAAGTGCAGCGCTTGTCCAGGAGAAGCTTGATGGTCAAGTCAAGAGGCAGGCCCCAATATATTTTGTTTCCGAGGTTCTTAGTTTATCAAAGAAAAATTATACAGAGTTGGAGAAGGTACTGTATGCTGTCTTAATGGCCTCCAGGAAGCTTCGGCACTATTTCCAAGCTTACAACATAATTGTTCCTTCTTCACAACCTCTGAAGGATATTATGAGGAACCGAGAAGCTACTGGAAGGATTGGAAAATGGGCTGCAGAGCTCAATGAATTTTGTATTGAATATGTTCATAGATCTTCGATTCAGTCCCAGGCGTTGGCAGACTTTATTGCTGATTGGACGCCAGGGGCTCAGGAGGAGGAAACGAATAAAGACAACGAAGCCTGGACAGTGTTTTGTGATGGATCTTGGGGAACCTTCGGAGCAGGAGCGGCTGCTGTGTTGGTTTCACCTTCCAAAGTCAAAACTTGTTATGCGGCAAAGCTTGATTTTAGTTGCACAAATAACATTGCTGAGTACGAAGCATTGATTCTAGGTCTTCGGAAGTTAAAAGCAATGGGAATCAGAAGGGCCATACTTAAAACTGATTCCCAGGTTGTTTCGGGTCATATTGACAAGAGTTGCAAGGCTAAGGATCCAAAGCTTGAAAAATATCTGGATATGGTTCGAAGAGTTGAAGCTTCCTTCGAAGGGTTTTCTGTCAAAAATATCCCTCGAGGACAAAATGAGCATGCTGATCTGCTAGCTAAGTCAGCAGCACAGGGGCTGCCATTACCTTCGGATGTGTTCTTCGAAACAATAAAAGCACCTTCGGTGGAACTTCTTGAAAGAGCAGTCCTTAATATATCTCCTGTTTTTAGCGAAGATTGGAGAACCGAGATCATCTCTTACCTTCAGGGTAAATTCTTTTCAGATGACGAAGCTTATAACAAGAGGATAGAGGCAAGAGCTCGTCCATATGTCATAATAGAAGGGGAATTGTACAAGCGTGGAGTTTGTGCTCCGTTACTCAAATGTCTATCCAGAGCCGAAGGTATAGAGTTAATGAAAGAAATACATGCAGGCCTGTGTGGATCTCACATCGGATCTAGGCCGTTACTTGGAAAAATTTTCCGCCAAGGATTTTATTGGCCGAAGGCAGCTTCGGATGCAGCAGAATTGGTTCAAAAGTGCGAAGGTTGTCAGAAATGTGCAAAAGATCAAAAACAACCTTCGTCCTTAACACAGCTCATACAACCCATTTGGCCATTGCAAAGGTGGGGCCTTGACTTGTTAGGTCCGTTACCACCGGCTCAAGGGAACCTGAGATATGTTGTAGTAGCTGTGGAATATTTTTCTAAATGGATTGAGGCGAAGCCTTTAGCCACAATAACTTCGGCCACCGTCCAAAAGTTTTTCTGGCAGAATATTGTTTGTCGTTTCGGGGTGCCAAGGCTATCACTGTGGATAATGGGACACAGTTTGACTCCGAAGCTTTCAGGGATTTCTGCGACCAAACTGGTACGAAGATCCATTTTGCATCAGTTAGGCACCCGGAGTCAAATGGACTCGTTGAAAGAGCCAACGGCATTATAATGACAGGAATAATGAAGTTAATCTTCAATCAACCCAGGGGAAAATGGCCAGATCAGTTAACCAAAGTGGTGTGGAGCCACAATACAACAATATCAAGGTCTACAGGCTTTACTCCATTCAAGTTATTATTCGGTGACGAAGCAATAACTCCGGAAGAAGCTAAAACCGGATCAATAAGGGTAATAGCTTCGGCAGAATCAGGTTCCGAAGCTGCTTATTCTGTGGAAAAAGATGCTTTAGAAGGGATCAGGCTGCAAGCCGTGGAGAACATTAATAAATATCAAGCCGAAACAATTAAATGGCGAGATAGAAAGGTTCGGTTAAAGAATATTGAGCCAGGACACTTGGTGCTTCGGAGAGTGGCCAACCCAGAAACAGTGGGCAAGTTGCAGTTAAAATGGGATGGACCTTTCTTAGTAGCATCTTCGTCAAGACCCGGTTCATACAGATTGAAGGATATGGACGGCAATGACATTCCTAGGTCTTGGAATGCGGATGAGCTCCGGCGATATTACGTATAACTCGATGTAATTTTTCATATTTTTTATTTTTTCTTTCATGGCACCCTTTTCCTTTCCAAAGGGGGAGAAAGGTTTTTAATGGGGCCAGCATATGTAATTTCCTTTTTTAGTTCTATAAGAGCAAAATCCCCCAAGGAATGTAAATGTAAAAGCTGAGAACGCACCATCGAGTGCCAAAAAGTAAAGGCGAAGAAGCTCCAAAGTCGTTCCTAAGGGAATGCAGAGCTTACAGCGAAAAGTCAACGCTGATTCCGCCAAAAGTAAAGGCGAAGAAGCTCCAAAGTCGTTCCTAAGGGAATGCAGAGCTTACAGCGAAAAGTCAACGCTGATTCCGCCAAAAGTAAAGGCGAAGAAGCTCCAAAGTCGTTCCTAAGGGAATGCAGAGCTGAGGTGTGATTGTTTTTAAGGAAATAATGGCTATGAATATGGCTTCAGATACGTGTTTGGCCATTCATTTGCACATCACATTACATCATAGCATTTGCATTCATAAACATTCATCTAGGCATATGTAGCATAATCATCTTCATGGCATAAATGGTTGTTTCGGCAAAAAGAGAAAAAAGAAAGGGAAAAAAAGAGCTTCGTGCACAAAAAAGAAAGGAAAATGTTGTTTTCAATGCTTCGTTGCGTACGAAAAGAAGGGAAGGTGTTTTTTCGCCTTCGGCTCAAAAGAAAATTTCGTCCACACCAAAGCATTTCTCATACATCAATGGAAGGATAAGGATATATAACAAGGTATGAACGGAATTCATTAAAGACAAGTTTTAGTTACATTTACAAAAGTTATCTCAAAAAGTTTCTCAAGTACTGTACAGTCTACTAACTAAATCTCCAAGGAGCTTCGGCTTCGGCGTCATTTTTGATCATCAGCTTCGGCTTCGTCATCCTACATGAATAAGGTCGTTGTAAGTCAAAATCAAGTTTACAGGAAAAGGTAAGCACAAGGTATGGTTTCTTACTAGATCAAGGTGGCTACGAGCTTCGTTCCCAGCCTTCTCTCGCCCACCTTTTGTCCATATCATTTTTACAAATCGATTCGAGATACTTCGGGCGAGATCAGGGATGTCATCCAGGTTTGATGGTGATAAAGTGAAATTTGGCCTATTGACAATCCTCCCATGATCACAGCCAGCCTTCAGGAAAGCCGCAGCAGTGCCTCGAGAAGCCACCCAGGCACAGAAGTCACCATGCCCAGCTATGACTTCGTCGAGCTCGTCGATCTCCCCCTCAATATGTTCGAAGGTTTTCGGTAGATCTTCAGCTGAGGGAGTGAATTTTTCACTGCTGGCTCCAACTGAGTAAAAAATCTTTCTTAATCGTTGAATGCAGTTGTTGCTAAATTCCAAGCATTTTTCTTGAAGACTTGTCAGTAGTTTTCTCAAATCTGAATTTTGTTGAGCTTCGGCTTCAAGTTTTGCATTAAGCTCTAGCTTTTCTCGTTCGAATTGTTCAGACTGGCGGAGAAGCTTCGTGTTCAGTTCTGTTATTTTTGCTTCAGCTTCCGCCAATGAACCTTCGGCTGCCTGGAGCTCAAAGTTCTTTTTCTCAATAACATCCGATTGCTCCTTTATTCTGCTTTCCAAATTTTCAATTATAACTTCGTGCTTCTTATCTTCAAAATCTTGCTGCATTTGCAAGGCTTTGCTCAATAGCATACTCTGCACGAAAATAACCTTCGTCAGACATGTTTTTATTCTTAGAAACAATAGAGTTAAGGGACAAGTATCACCTTGAAGTTGGAATAAAATAAACTACCAACGACATGTTGTCGTTGGTAGCGGCTGATGTCTGTTTCCAGCTTCGGGAAGCCGATACTCTTTGACAGAGTACCGATAATTTTGGCCCCAGTTTGATCTCCAATGCAATCTAATTTTTCGTCGTCAACGCCTCCGAAGAGGAGTGCCCCAGGTTTGTATCCACAGGATTTGGCATACTCTCTAAGTTCTTCTATTTCAGCTTTTGATAGTTGTTCTCCAACTAAATTCTGGAACATGAAGGCTTCGTTTTCTAAAGCTTCGTCAGCAGTTTCTTTTCCTTTTCCCGAAGCTGCGGTTACGGCCTCTTCGGCGGCGGCAGTAGCTTCTTCTGCAGCCATGTCTAGCAGTATTTGGTCAATGTGTTCAATTGTGCTCTCCAAGTTCAAATCTTCAGCTGAGGCAGCTTCGGCAGCTGCGGCCTCCGAAGGTGCAATTTCAATATCTCTCTTCTCTGCAGCCGCTGGTGTTTTCTGGACCGAAGCTCTTGGCGGCGTCTTGTCAATTACTTCTGTCACAGTGATAATTCTTTGTTTCTTTGCCTTGATTGTTTTCTTCGATCTTTCGGGCTCCTTGTCCTTCTGAAAAAACTTTGTCAGTTGAGGGTCCAGTGGACCTAGCTTCGCAGGCAAGGTTTCAGTCATTACCTTCAGAATTTCCTCAACGACAGCAGCAGAAGGTGATGCGGGGGTTTCTTCTGCTTCGGATATTTGGTGCTTCGGAGAAGAAGTTTTCCTCTTCTTCGGAATTTTCTTCTTTAATGGTTCTTTTTCTTCACTTATGGCCTCAGTTATCCTTTTTCTTTTTTGGCCCCCAGCACCTTTGTTCAGATTTTCATAATCAGGATAATCGAAGCCTAAGGCGTCCAACACTCGATTTAGCCTTCGCTTCGGACGGGTGCCGAAGGCAGCGGTCATCAATTGATCTTCTTTTTTGGAATAATTGCCAAGTATTTCAATGCACATCGCTTCAATCGTTTCCAGCCACTCTTGGCAAGGTGTTTTAAAGTATTTCTTAAACTTGAAGTAGTAAGGTAAACGTACAAGTTCACCTTCTTTCTTTTCCCCTTGTAGCTTCGGCATTTCCCATTCTTTTAAACTGGGAAAAACTTTGAAAGCTAAAAACTCTTGAACCAGGTCCCTTGTGCTGATATGCTCTGCAATAATTCTGAATTCACTCATTGCTTGTTGTGTCGGACCTTCGGGTGTCATGTTGCAGCGAGGTCGGGTTTCTCCGAAGATTAATTCAAGTGGACTTTGTACAAGCTTTTCCTTGTCGTCATCAACCTTAACATAGAACCACTCAGATTTCCAGCCTGCTGCCCATTTGCTTCGGTAGCTAATTACAGGAAACTTCGTAGTTTTCCGATAGGCGAAGTTATAACAACCGAAATTGTCGTGCAATCCATCCTTCCTAGCCTTCGTTTGATAATGCAACTCGTGCACCCGGTAAAAGCTGTCTGCAAATGGTTCCACTGCTTGGCTTCGGAGTGCCCAGATATAAACAATAAGTCTAACAATAGCGTTGGGGGTCAGCTGGTGAAAATAAATACCGAATCTCTTCAGTACCTCTGCAATAATCCCATGTAGTGGGAACCTTAATCCAGCTTTTAGAAAGCTTTTGAAAATAACAATTTCATCTTTCTCTGGCTTTGGGGTAGTCTCTTCTCCCCCGAAGCGCAATAGCTTCTTCTGATTTTCAGTAAAAAAGCCCGATTTTACCATCTTGGACAAATCAGCTTTCGAAACAGTAGATTTCCCGAAGTCCAAGTGGCTGGGCTTGCTTGGCATGGCAATGCGATAATCATCTTCAGAATCAGTTTCCTCCATATCTTCTTCTTCTGTTTCAGCGATTGTTTGTTCTGCTTGTTCTGCATCATCATGAGGGACCTTCTCCAAAATCACCAACCCGGATCGTTGCATAGCTTCGGAGATGGGAACAGTCTCCGAAGCTTCAGTCTCGTCCCCCTCACGTTCAACCCTGGCGGTAGAGCGCACGCTGGCCATTTAATTATGAACTTGTGAACTTTAACACTTTCTTTCTCCGAAGCAGTTTTCAAACAGGAGTTCGTTCGATTCCGACAGACAAGCTTCTGCGACGGTTAAAAATTTTGGCAGCAAAACAGTGCAAATAGCAATGAATGCTGTGGTAACTTCACACCTACTCGTCTGTTTATATAGTGTTGCAGGTAAGAAGGCGAAGCGCCAGGATTTTTACACCAGGCGGACACCCGCTCGCACTCGCTGCGTGGTGGACCGCAGAGACCGAATAGTAACTCTGCAAGGTGGGGCCGCTACACGCTGGGAAATTGAATCGTTTCTCGGCAACGAGCTCAGGGAAGGTGTTTTTTGGACCTTCGGCGCTCCGAAGCTTAAGAGGCTTTTTTCACGGATCAAGCTCGTTACGAAAAACGATCTAGCACCGCGAAAGGGGCTACTGTTGGGCCTGTGCTTCGTCGCCGAAGGTCTTCTAGGAAGAAGCGACTTTCGGCTAAAGCTGTTTGTGTAAGATGGCCGAAGGTCCCTTTTCATGAAGCTTCGGTATTGCAAACCGACTTAAAGATAGAATGACCTTTTAGTCCATAACGGTCTGAGTCAATGTTGTAAACTTTCATAAGGGGCATACTTGTAATCCCTCACAGGCTGCGCCCTGTGCCTATAAATAGTGAATAGTATTCCTTTACTGTTCACGGATTCCTGTATCCGCAATCGTATCATTCGGAAACCAATCTTTGTCAAGGCAAAGGTATAACTGTATTCAGTAATACTAAATAAATGCAATATGGTTCGTTTATGATTTGTTTACCTTTAATACTTTATACTTTATGTTATTTTATACAATCCATTAAAATACAATTACGAAGATTTAATCTTCGTAATTATACTGTAATCAACCTTCGTCCGAGGTCCATTAAACCCCAAGGGAATAATGCTTCATTGGACGAAGGACATTAACATTTAATATTTTATGTTGCCTTGTTCTTGATTCATAGCATTTGAGAACAAGTCCCCAACAGCGACGTAGACCAAGAGGGCTTCTCCATCCGCCGGGGGCACCAAGACAGGCGCCTTTGTAAGGAGCGCCTTCAGGTTGCCGAGGGCTTCCTCAGCCTCAGGGGTCCAAGCGAAACACTCGGCCTTCCTTAAGAGGCGGTACAGAGGCAGACCTCTTTCGCCGAGGCGCGAGATGAAGCGGCTCAGGGCCGCGAGGCACCCCATGACCCTCTGTACACCTTTTAAGTCCTTGATGGATCCCATGCTGGTGATGGCCGCGATCTTCTCCGGGTTGGCTTCGATGCCTCGCTCGGAGGCGATGAACCCTAGGAGCATGCCTCGGGGCACCCCGAAGACACACTTCTCAGGATTGAGCTTGACTCCTTTCGCCTTGAGACATCGGAATGTCACTTCAAGGTTGGAGAGGAGGTCGGAAGCCTTCCTTGTCTTGACTACGATGTCATCGACGTAGGCCTCGACTGTGCGACCGATGTGTTCGCCGAACACATGGTTCATGCACCGCTGGTACGTCGCGCCCGCATTCCTCAAACCGAACGGCATGGTGACGTAGCAGTACATGCCGAACGGCGTGATGAAGGAAGTCGCAAGCTGGTCGGACTCCTTCATCCGGATCTGGTGATACCCTGAGTAGGCATCGAGGAAGGACAGGGTTTCGCACCCAGCGGTGGAATCCACGATTTGATCGATGCGAGGCAGAGGGTAGGGAACCTTCGGACATGCTTTGTTGAGACCAGTGTAGTCTACACACATCCGCCATTTCCCCCCTTTCTTCCTCACAAGCACAGGGTTGGCAAGCCATTCGGGATGGAATACCTCTTTGATGAACCCTGCTGCCATTAGCTTGTGGATCTCTTCGCCAATCACTCTGCGCTTCTCCTCGTCGAATCGGCGCAGAGGCTGCCTGACGGGTCGGGCTCCGGCCCGAATATCCAGCGAGTGCTCGGCGACATCCCTCGGTATGCCGGGCATGTCCGAGGGACTCCACGCAAAGACGTCGGCGTTTGCGCAGAGAAAGTCGACGAGCACTGCTTCCTATTTGGGGTCGAGCCCGGAACCGATCCGGATCTGCTTGGTGGTGTCGCCACTGGGGTCAAGAGGGACGGCCTTAACCGTCTCCGCTGGCTCGAAGTTGCCGGCATGGCGCTTCACGTCTGGCACCTCCTTGGAGAGGTTCTCCAGGTCGGCGATGAGGGCCTCGGACTCGGCGAGGGCCTCGGCGTACTCCACGCACTCCACGTCGCATTCGAACGCGTGTTTGTACGTGGGGCCGACGGTGATGACCCCGTTGGGGCCCGGCATCTTGAGCTTCAGGTAGGTGTAGTTGGGGACGGCCATGAACTTCGCGTAGCATGGCCTCCCTAGTACGGCGTGGTAGGTTCCTCGGAACCCGACCACCTCGAACGTCAGGGTCTCCCTTCGGAAGTTGGAGGGCGTCCCGAAGCAGACGGGGAGGTCGAGTCGCCCGAGGGGCTGGACGCGCTTCCGCGGGATGATCCCGTGGAAGGGCGCAGCGCCTGCTCGGACGGAGGATAGATCGACGCGCAGGAGCTTGAGGGTCTCGGCGTAGATGATGTTGAGGCAGCTGCCCCCATCCATCAGGACCTTGGTGAGCCTGACATTGCCGACAACGGGGTCGACGACGAGCG
Source organism: Zea mays (assembly GCF_902167145.1). Lineage (NCBI taxonomy): Eukaryota > Viridiplantae > Streptophyta > Magnoliopsida > Poales > Poaceae > Zea > Zea mays. The sequence continues at coordinate 51,865,773 of NC_050098.1, read as the reverse complement.
GGTATTTCCCCAGGCTCGGCACATGGTCAGGGTGGTCGGCCTGGTCGAAGGTGATGGGCTTGTCGGACCAGTCTAGGTAGACTGGCGCCGCCACCTTCACCGAGCAGACCTCCCGGCGCTCTTGCTTGCGATGCCGAGCCGAGGCATTCGCCGCATGCCCTCCATAGATCATGAAGCAGTCGCGGACCTCGGGGAACTCTCCTGCTTGGTGATCTTCGTTCTTGTCGTCGTCGCGGGTCCTGCCACCCTCGGCGGGTGGCCCGGCCCTGTGGAAGTGACGCCGAAGCATAACGCACTCCTCGAGGGTGTGCTTGACGGGCCCCTGATGGTAAGGGCACGGCTCCTTGAGCATCTTGTCGAAGAGGTTTGCACCTCCGGGGGCTTCCGAGGGTTCTTGTACTCGGCGGCGGCGACAAGGTCCGCGTCAGCAGCGTCGCGTTTCGATTGCGACTTCTTCTTGCCTTTCTTCTTGGCGCCGCGCGGAGCAGACGCCTCGGGAGCCTCTTCCGATGGGCGGCCCTGGGGCTGCTTGTCCTTTCGGAAGATAGCCTCGACCGCCTCCTGGCCAGAGGCGAACTTGGTGGCGATGTCCATCAGCTCGCTCGCCCTGGTGGGGGTCTTGCGACCCAGCTTGCTCACCAGGTCGCGGCAAGTGGTGCCGGCGAGGAACGCGCTGATGACATCCGAGTCGGTGATGTTGGGCAGCTCGGTGCGCTGCTTCGAGAATCGTCGGATGTAGTCCCGGAGCGACTCCCCCGGCTGTTGCCGGCAGCTTCGAAGGTCCCAGGAATTCCCGGGGCGCACGTATGTGCCCTGGAAATTGCCAGCGAAAGCCTGGACCAAGTCGTCCCAGTTGGAGATCTGCCCCGGAGGCAGGTGCTCCAACCAGGCGCGGGCAGTGTCGGAGAGGAACAGGGGGAGGTTACGGATGATGAGGTTGTCATCGTCCGTCCCACCCAGTTGGCAGGCAAGGCGGTAGTCCGCGAGCCACAGTTCCGGTCTCGTTTCCCCCGAGTACTTCGTGATAGTAGTCGGGGGTCGGAACCGGGTCGGGAATGGCGCCCGTCGGATGGCCCGACTGAAGGCCTGCGGACCGGGTGGTTCGGGCGAGGGACTCCGATCCTCCCCGCTGTCGTAGCGCCCCCCACGCCTGGGGTGGTAGCCTCGGCGCACCCTTTCGTCGAGGTGAGCCCGACGGTCGCGTCGATGGTGCTCGTTGCCGAGGTGGCCCGGGGCCGCAGGCGCGGTGTTGCGCGTGCGCCCGGTGTAGACCGAGGCTTCCCGCATGAATCGGGAAGTCGCGGCGTGAGGTTCCGAGGGGTATCCTTGCCTTCGGGAGGCAGTGCTCTCGGCCCGTCGGGCCGCAGCGCCTTCCAGGAGATTCTTGAGCTCTCCCTAGATTCGCCGACCCTCGGTGGTTGATGGCTCCGGCATCGCGCGGAGGAGCATCGCTGCGGCTGCCAGGTTCTGACCAACCCCGCTGGATGCGGGCGGCGGCCTGACCCTGACATCGTTGGCGACGCGGTGCTGGAGACCTTGGGGCAGGTGACGTATTTCTCCGGCCAAGGGTTGGCCCGCCCATGCCTGTCCGACGTCCCGACGGATCGGCTCAAGCGCTCCTGTTCCCTCGTTGAGCCTGACCTGCGCCTCGCGGACTTGCTCGAGTTGTGGGTCGTAACCCCCCGCCGGAGCGGGGACCACAGCTAGCTCCCGTGGGGTGTCGGCGCGAGGCACCGGCCTAGGAAGATCACCGTCCTCCGGCATGCCGAGATGGTTGCCTTCGGAGGGATCCCCCAGCTCGATGTGGAAACATTCGCGGCTTGGGCCGCAGCTCTCGTCGCCAAGGCTGCGGCTTCCGTCGGAACAGTCGGAGAGGCAGTAGTCACATGCGGTCATGAAGTCCCGCACGGCACTGGGGTTGCCAAGTCCGGAGAAATCCTAACAGATGCTGGGATCGTCATCTTCCTCGGACCCAGAGGGCCCGTAGGTCGAGACGTCCGTCAGCCGGTCCCAAGGCGACCGCATACGAAACCCCAGTGGGGTTGCACTCGCCTCAATGAGAGCGCCCGCCAAAACGAGATCGTTTGGCGGGTTGAGGCCGAGTCGAAATGACGCAAGATGGGAGTTAGTTGGTACCTTTTGGTCGACGAGGAGCGACGTAGTCACATCGGGGACTGGTTGCACCGTCATCTCAGGTACGAGGGCGACATCCTGCAGGCTTTCCGCGAGCGCGCTGGCGTCGTCTTCTTGTTCGGGGTCGGCGTGTCGCGGGGGGACGGCGCTTGCCTCCGTCTTGAACGCGAGGTCGACGTCCGGCGTGCCTTCCGTCGGGGCGTCGGGGGCGTCGATTCGCTCGACGGCCAACGAAGCGCGGCCTCCCGCCTGGCCTTGATGGCCCCGCCTCCTCCTCCGTTGGCGGGGGAGAGAACGGAGCGAGCTCGAATGTTGCTCTTCCACCACGCGGGGAAGATGTCGTCGATTCCGCCGCCGGCGGGCGGGCTGTCGGCCGCCATTGTCGTCGTCGCGCGGCGGTGGAAGAAGTATCATGTCGTAGCTGCCGTCGAAGGACATGAACTCAAGAGTCCCGAAGCGAAGCACCGCCCCGGGCCGGAGAGGTTGCTGGAGACTGCCCATCTGGAGCTTGACGGGGAGCTGTTCGTCAGCACGCAGCAGGCCCCTACCTGGCGCGCCAACTGTCGGCGTTTCGAGACAGGGGGGTCCCTAAGCCGACGAGTGAGTGTGCTGCGTGCCCCAGCCCAGATGGGTCGAGCGCGTGGGCGAGCGCGAAGGGGGGAGAGGCGAGGTAGCCGGAGTCGAGCGTGAGAGAGGTGGAAGTCCCGCGGCCTTCGTGTTCGTCCCGCGCCCAGGTCAGGTGCGCTTGCAGTAGGGGGGTTACAAGCGTCCACACGGGTGAGGGAAGCGAGCGGCCCCAAGAGAGCGCCTGTCCCGTCCTCGGTCCCGCGCGGCCAACCTTCTCTAAGAAGGCCCTGGTCCTTCCTTTTATAGTCGTAAGGAGAGGATCCAGGTGTACAACGGGGGGTAGCAGAGTGCTACGTGTCTAGCGGAGAGAGAGAGAGCTAGTGCCCTGGGTACATGCCAATGTGGCAGCCGGAGAGGTCTTGGCACCTTGCTGGCGTGATATCGTGGCTGTCGGAGGAGCGACGGAGCCTGGCGGAGGGACAGCTGTTGGAGCGGTCGAGTCCTTGCTGACGTCGCTCTGCTGCCGTAAGAGAGCTAAGAGCCGCCGTCGTCACAGAGCTTGGGGGGCGCCATCATTGCCCATCCGGCGGAGCTGGCCAGATGGGACGCCGGTCTTGTCCTTCGTGTCCCAAGTCGGCTCGGGGTAGGTTGGTGATGGCGCTTCCTGTTGACGTGGCGGACCTGTGCCCTAGGCAGGGCGACGTGGGGGCTCCTCCGAAGTCGAGGTCGAGTCTGCCTTCCGTTGCCGAGGCCGAGCCCGAGCCCCCGGGTCGGGCGAGGCGGAGATCGTTTGGCCGAGGCCAGGGCGGAGTCCGAGCCCTGGGGTCGGGCGAGGCGGAGATCGTTTGGCCGAGGCCAGGGCGGAGTCCGAGCCCTAGGGTCGGGCGAGGCGGAGATCGTTTGGCCGAGGCCAGGGCGGAGTCCGAGCCCTGGGGTCGGGCGAGGCGGAGATTCGCCGTCTTCCGGGTCTTAGCCCGAGTCTGAGCCCTGGGGTCGGGCGGAGCGGAGTTCGCCGTCTTCCGGGTCTTAGCCCGAGTCCAAGCCCTGGGGTCGGGCGGAGCGGAGTTCGCCGTCTTCCGGGTCTTAGCCCGAGTCCGAGCCCTGGGGTCGGGCGGAGCGGAGTTCGCCGTCTTCCGGGTCTTAGCCCGAGTCCGAGCCCTGGGGTCGGGCGGAGCGGAGTTTCCCATGGCGCCTTTGGAAGGGCCCGACTGCCTGTCAGACTCACTCTGTCAAGTGGCACTGCAGTCGGAGTGGCGCAGGCGGCGCTGTCCTTCTGTCAGACTGGTCAGTGGAGTGGTGGAGTGACGGCGGTCACTTCGGCTCTGCCGGGGGGGGGCGCGTCAGGATAAAGGTGTCAGGCCACCTTCGCGTTAAATGCTCCTGCAACTTGGTCAGTCGGTGTGGCGATTTAGTCAGGGTTGCTTCTGAGCGAAGCCAAGGTCTCGGGCGAGCCGGTGATGTGTCCGCCGTAAAAAGGGGGGCCTCGGGCGAGACGGAAGTCTCTCGAGGTCGGCTGCCCTTGGCCGAGGCTAGGCTCGGGTGAAGCGTGATCGAGTCACTCGTGTGGACCGATCCCTGACTTAATCGTACCCATCAGGCCTTTGCAGCTTTATGCTGATGGGGGTTACCAGCTGAGAATTAGGCGTCTTGAGGGTACCCCTAATTATGGTCCCCGACAGTAGCCCCCGAGCCTCGAAGGGAGTGTTAGCACTCGCTTGGAGGCTTTCGTCGCACTTTTTTGCAAGGGGACCAGCCTTTCTCGGTTGCATTTCGTTCCGGTGGGTGCGCGCGAGCGCACCCGCCGGGTGTAGCCCCCGAGGCCTCGGAAGAGTGGTTACACTCCTTCGAGGTCTTAATACCTTGCGTAATGCTTCGGCTGGTCTGGTCGTTCCCTTATGCGAACTGGCCGTAGCCCGGGTGCACGGTCGGGGCCCAAGCTCTCGGGCTGGTATGTTGACGCTGTCAACGGTTCGGCCGGAGCCGGTTTTTGCGAGAGCAGCCCCCGAGCCTCTGCACAGGGCGAGAGGACGATCAGGGACAGACTCGGCTTTTTACATACGCCCCTACGTCGCCTTTCCGCAAGGAGGAGGGGGGAGTGCGCCATGTTACCCTCGATGGGCACCGAACATGGTGTCTCCGGTGAGCTGCAAGCGGGTAATCCGAGTGGACGTCCGTGCCCCGTTCGTTGGGGGTCGGCTAGGGGCCCAGAGGCACGCCCAAAAGTACCTGCGGGTGATTTGCCGGACCCGGTCCCCTGGCGACGGGGTCCGAGGGCTCGATGCCTCCCTCCGATGGGATTCCGTTACACGATCGTTCCCGCTGGTCTCGGAAATGTCCTAGGGTACCTCGGGAGCGCAGCCCGAGCCTCGGTTATGTATCGAACGTACCCCTGGTCATCCCTCGCTCGGTGTCTGAGGCGACTGTGAACCCTTCGGGGGCCAGCCTTCGAACCCCTGATCAGTAATGGGCGCGGAGCCCGAGTAGCCTGAGGCGGCCATGGAACCCTTCGGGGGGCTGGCCTTCGAACCCCTGACCAGTAGTGGGTGTCGGGCCCACGCGATCTGAGGCGACTGTTGAACCCTTCGGAGGGCCAGTCTTCGAACCCCTGATCAGTAGGGGGGGGCTCGGAGCCCGGTTCCTTCACGGAGAAGGGTCCTTTTCGGGGTATCCCCCTTTCCCGGTCCCTGTTGCAAGAGATAGAGAAAGAGGAAAAAGGAAAAGGATACGAAATTGAACGACGTGGCGTACCTCTTTTTGACGCGGTTATTACGGCGAAGGCGAAGCGTCGCGCGCTTCTCCCGCCAGAGGCGCCGCGTGTCCCGCCGCGGAGTTAATGCGACGGGGCGTGTAGTTGGCGGGGCGGCCGTTGCGCGTGCGCGATCCGTTCGAGGAACGGGTCACGGGTGCACCGTCTTCACGCCGTGAGAGGAGGCTCTCTTGTTGTCCTAGGATGAGACGTGAGCCTGGCTGACGACGTGACTGCTGCGCCCGCCCGCCTGCCACCGCCATTACTGCCGGCCCACTTTCGGTCGCTTTGACCGACGCGCCAGGCTGGCGCCGCTGGGTCGCCTCGAGTCGCGGCATAGGCTCCGCAACCGGAGAGGCGCGACGGTGGCACGAGTGGCGGTGCGGTTGCTTGCATGCAGCAACTGGCACGCCGATTGCTTGACGCGTGGGTCTGGGCTTCCAAGCTGGCGTGTCAGAAGTCGGAGAAGCGCATCCACCTGGCGCGGTTGCATGCCGCCTGCATGGCTGCCCGCCCCTTCCGCCCGTTGGTCTGGGCAAAAGTGGGGGTCGCTTGTAACCGCTGGGCGGTCGTGCGCACCACGCGCGGCGGTTTGGCTTCTTCTGCCCTGAGCCGGTTTGCATGACATGCGGGACCCAGCCCCCGAGTTGCAGGGGGGGCCTTGGAGCGTGTTGTAGAAGACTTAGCCCGCGGCGTCTGGGGGCGCACGTAGGGAGAGTTGCCTTTAAAAGGAGGGAGACTCCTTTCAGAAGGCAACCATGTCTTCTTCCTCCCTTATGCGTCGTGTCTTTCCATCTTCCAAGCCCCCGGATGGGGGGTATCCGCCGCCTTTCCGCCTCCTTGTTGGAGGAACGCAACTCCATGGGAGTTGGTACCTCTCAGCCATCGTTCGGCTTCAAGGATTTTCATCACGCAGAGCCGACGCCAAAGTCGATCAGCCGAGGCCTCGGGTCGGGCTGGCGCCCTTGGAAGCCGGCTGGCCGAGGCCCCAGGGGTAATCGGCCGAGCCGCCTGCTCGGGCCGGATTCCCGGAGGAGTCCCTGGACCGCGTCGCCGTCCGAGGCTGGGTTGGACTTTGCTGAAGACGCCGTCGATGCCGAGGGTGCTACGGCTCCCTTCAGCGTGAAGACCCGAGCCTGCAGGATCAGATCGTCTTGTAGCGTGTGCCTTCTGCGGTCGCCGAGGCCAGAAAACACACCCTCGCCGTGCTTGCGAAGCTGCGTCTTTTTTCCTCTTGTTTCGAGCATCTGGACTTCCTGTCGGTAATAGGGATGTTTGTGCGAGCGAGAGTTGCTTCTCGCGGAAGGGACGAGTGAGGTATCCGTATCCCAGAGGCGTGGGAATCCCTCGGCTCAGTCGGCCTTGCCGCTTACGCGTACTTTCACCCGTCCATGAGGCCCTGTCCCCGACTTAGTCGAGAAAGCTTGAAGGACTGCTTCGGCAGGAGAGCTTCCGAACGTGAAGACTTGTTCGGCCCTCGGAGTCGCTTTATCCGAGCGCGAGTTACTTATCGCAGAAGGTGATGAGTGAGGTATCCGTATCCCGGAGGCGTAGGAGTCCCTCGGCTCGGTCAGCCTTGGCTGCTTACGTGTACTCCGTCGTTTCCAGGATCCGCTTTCCGAAGTAGTCAAGAGGCACGAAAGAAATCCTGCTAAAAAGATATCCTTTTTCGAGGAAAAATTCGAGGGAGGGGGTCTCCCCCCTTTTAGCCCCCGAGGGAGGGTCGGGCTTTGCCGAGGCTAGGCCGACCCTTCCTTGACGACTAAACTTTGCGCAGGTGCGAGGTATATGGACAACTTGGAAACATCTTAAGGGTAGAAGCGACGTAGCTGTTTGATGTTCCAAGCGTTGCCGTAGATCTCGCCTTGATTGTTGGCCAGCTTGTACGTTCCGAGCTTCAGAACTTTGGCGATGATGAATGGCCCTTCCCAGGGGGGCGTGAGCTTGTGCCTCCCTCGGGCGTGTAACGCCCCGAATTTTTGCAGTTGAATTTTTTCTTTTCTTTACTCGCCAAAATTCGGGCGTTACCTTTTCTTTTTCTTTTCCCCTCGCTAAACCTTGACCTTTTCCAAAGTTTTAGCGGGATTCGGTTTGGAATTCCCGTGTAATGAAAAACCCTAAATACTTTATGTTGTTTGATGCACCATGCCGAACCTTGCATTTCTTTTGATTGCTTTGAAAGTGCAAATGCATTCATGTAGAAAGATCGGATTTCGAAAATGAGGAGAAGATCTTTTCTTTCTTTTTCTCTCTCTTTCTCTCTCCTCTTTTTCTCTCTCTCCCGCGCCGTGGGCCGACCCCGGCCGGCCCAGCCGCCCCTTGCGCCCCCTTTTGGGCCCAAAAAGGCCCAACCGCCCCCCCCCCCCCCCCCACCTCCCCTTTTTCCCCAATTCTCTCTCCCTCCCTCTCATTTTCTCTCATTTTCTCTCCCCCACCCTAAGCCGCCGCCGCCCCTACCCCTGCCCTAGCGCCGGCCGCCGCCCTCGCCGTCGGCCGCCCCTCGCCGGTGAGCCCCCCCCTCCTCCCTCTCTCCCTCCTCCCTCCCTCTCCCCTCTCCCCTCCTCTCTCCTCGGCAGCCCGCGCCCGGCCGCGCCGTGGCCGCTGGCCGCCCTGGCCGCGCCCCCAGCCGGCCGCTGCCGCGCCGCCCTGGCCCCAGCCGGCCACGGCCGCCCCTGGCCGCGCGCCCCAGCCCCCGCCTGGCCGCCCAGCCGGCCGCTGGCCAGCCTTGGCCGCGCCCCAGCCCGCCCGGCCGCGCCCAGCCGCGCGCCCCTGGCCGCGTCCCCTTGCGCAGGGCCGGCTCAGCCGCCCTGGCCGCCCAGCTCAGCCGCCCAGCCTAGGGCCGGTTCAACCGCCCCCCCCTGTTTTTTTTATTTTTTTTATTTTTTTTATTTACTTTCTGTGATCATAGTTATTTTATTTTAGGTAGGCTAATCATTGTTAATGTTATGGAAATGAGAAGTTTAATTTAGAATTTCGTTGCGCTAGTTGATTCATTTAGTTAATTGTTTATCCCGTGCAATGTTAATCAACTTAAAATGATTAGGTTCCCACTAGTGCATATAACAGAATTCTTTTGTTAGGAACCTATTGAAACTAGAGTGCATAATTTAACTAATCATTAGTGCATAAACTTTAACCCCCTGCGAGACCCTTTCCCCGTTTCTTTCTAAACATAATGAATGCGATATGGAATGTCATACTTGATGCATATTCGCTTTACTTGTTCCCTTGTATGGTGTACTGTTCTTTTGTATTAAATATGTGGATGTATGTATGTTTGCGCTCGCATAGAGAACGATCCGGTCGAAGAGCCCGAGGAATTCGCAGGAGAAGCCCCTGAGCAGCAGTCGGTTGGTGGAGGCAAGTGTCCTTTGACCTATCTCTGTCCTAATCATTCTTTAATTCACCTCCCGCATCACACATTTATACCTAAGGATTGACTAGCTTTTTGTTATCCATGTCCTTGTTTACCTATTTGGGTCGGATTATTACTGCTTAGTTTGATGCTATTGCTCAACTTTAATCAATGAACATGATGTGGTTATCTATGATACGCTGTTTTCCCATTCTTATTGATGATTATACTTGTGGCATTTAAGGGGACTCGAGCGGTTTCTCGAGTGCCTCTCCGTAAGGACCTGTTCAATGGATGACCGCCCGGGAAAACAGTGCAACCATGAGGGTGGAATGGGGTGCCCTTAGCTGAATAATTAGAGGAACCGGGGTGTAGTTCGCTTAGCCGTCGTGCCGTCAATGGGGCTCGGTGTATGCGGCTCGCTCTGCCAAGGTTGATTTGTCCCTTGGGGAGGAGTGCGGTACATTTAGGAAACCTAACGGGTGGCTACAGCCCCGGGGAATCTTTGTAAAGGCTTCATAGTGAATCCCTGGCCATTCACCTCGGGAGTGAATAAGGGTCTTGCAAGCCCGGGCCAGAGAGGGAATCACGGCTTGTGGGTAAAGTGCACAACCTCTGCAGAGTGTTATGAAACTGATATATCAGTCGTGCTCGCGGTTATGAGCGGCCAAGGGAGCTCCAGAGATTAGTGATACTTGATCAGAGATACTTTGGTACAGGTGGCGATGAGATTGATGGTTCTGATTACGATTATGGTATTGGTAAGTGGTATTCTTTCCGTTTGGAAAGGATACATTGGGCTAATAACTTGGGTTAATGTTAAAACCTGGCTTTCTACTAGTAAGTAATAACCTGACCAACTAAAAGCAACTGCTTGACTTATCCCCACATAAAGCTAGTCCACTACAGCCAAACAGGATACTTGATGAGTATGTTGATGTGTACTCACCCTTGCTCTACACACCAAACCCCCCCCCCAGGTTGTCAGCATTGCAACCACTGCTCAGGCGAAGATGAAGCTGTGGAAGGAGACTTCCAGGAGTTCCAAGACTACGACGAGTTCTAGGTGTGGGTTAGCGGCAACCCCCCAGTCGGCTGCCTGTGAAGGCCGCGTTATCTACGTTTCTTTTCCGCACTTTGATTTATTGTAAGAACTATATGGACGTCTTAGACGTATGATGTAATCGACTATTTCCCTTATTAATACTATTTTGAGCACTGTGTGATGATGTCCATATTATGTAACTGCTGTGTACGTGAATAACTGATCCTGGCACGTACATGGTTCGCATTCGGTTTGCCTTCTAAAACCGGGTGTGACAGGGCGTCTTGCCGCAGCCGAAGCACCAGATCGCCCACCTGGAGGTCTTGGGACCGGACCCCTCGGGCGTGGTAGCGTCGCAGGGACTGCTGGTACCGCGCCGAGTGTAGTAAGGCCCTGTCCCGAGCCTCCTCCAGCTGGTCCAGCGATTCTTCTCGGCTAGCTTGGTTGCTTTGATCGGTGTAGGCCCTCGTCCTCGGGGAGCCGTATTCCAGGTCAGTGGGCAAGATAGCTTCAGCCCCGTAGACCAGGAAAAACGGCGTGAAACCCGTGGCACGACTCGGCGTCGTCCTTAGGCTCCAGACCACCGAGGGGAGTTCCTTCATCCACCGCTTGCCGAACTTGTTGAGGTCGTTGTAGATCCGAGGCTTGAGCCCTTGTAGAATCATGCCGTTGGCACGCTCTACTTGCCCATTCGACATGGGATGAGCCACGGCGGCCCAGTCCACCCTGATATGGTGATCTTCGCAAAAATCCAAGAATTTTTTGCCGGTGAACTGGGTACCGTTGTCGGTGATGATGGAGTTCGGGACCCCGAAGCGATGGATGATGTTGGTGAAGAACGCCACCGCCTGCTCGGACCTGATGCTGCTCAGAGGTCGGACCTCGATCCACTTGGAGAATTTGTCGATGGCGACCAGCAGGTGTGTGTAGCCCCCGGGCGCCTTCTGCAAGGGACCGACGAGGTCTAGACCCCATACAGCGAAGGGCCAGGTGATGGGTATTGTCTGCAGAGCCTGAGCGGGCAGGTGGGTCTGCTTCGCATAGAATTGGCACCCTTCGCAGGTGCGGACAATTCTAGTGGCGTCAGCCACCGCCGTTGGCCAGTAGAAGCCTTGTCGGAAAGCATTCCCGACAAGGGCTCGGGGTGCTGTGTGATGGCCGCAAGCCCCCGAGTGTATTTCTTGCAGCAGTTCCCGACCTTCGGCGATGGAGATGCATCGCTGGAGGATGCCCGAGGGGCTGCGATGGTAGAGCTCCTCTTCATCGCCCAGCAAGACGAACGACTTGGCGCGTCGCGCTACCCGCCGAGCCTCGACTTGGTCGGGGGGTAGCTCTCCTCGGCGAAGATACTGCATGTACGGGGCCTGCCAATCTCGATCTGGCGTGGCCCCGCTCTGCTCTTCCTCGACGTCCAGTGCCTCGCCCTCGGGGGCCGAGGGTACCTCGGGCTGTGCCGAGGGTGCCTCGGGCTGAGCCGAGGGTGCCTCGGGCTGAGCCGAGGGTACCTCGGGCTCGGGCACGTCGTCGATCTTGACAGAGGGTTGATGCAGATCCCGGGAGAAGACGTCCGGGGGAACCGTCGTTCGCCCCGAGGCTATTTTAGCCAGCTCGTCTGCGGTCTCGTTGTAGCGCCGAGCGATGTGGTTGAGCTCGAGCCCGAAGAACTTGTCTTCCAGGCGCCGAACCTCGTCGCAGTAGGCCTCCATCTTCGGGTCGCGGCAGTGGGAGTTCTTCATAACTTGGTCGATGACGAGCTGCGAATCACCGCGGGCGTCGAGGCGTCTGACCCCTAGCTCGATGGCGATCCGCAACCCGTTGACCAGAGCTTCGTACTCGGCCACATTGTTGGACGCCGGGAAATGGAGGCGCAGCACGTAGCGCAAGTGCTTCCCGAGGGGCGAGATGAAGAGCAGGCCCGCGCCGGCTCCTGTCTTCATCAGCGACCCGTCGAAAAACATGGTCCAGAGCTCCGGTTGGATCGGAGCCGTCGGCAACTGGGTGTCGACCCATTCGGCCACGAAGTCCGCCAACACCTGGGACTTGATGGCCTTCCGAGGGGCGAACGAGATCGTTTCGCCCATGATTTCCACCGCCCACTTTGCGATCCTGCCCGAGGCTTCTCGGCACTGGATGATCTCCCCCAGGGGGAAGGATGACACCACAGTTACCGGGTGAGACTCGAAGTAGTGTCGCAGCTTCCGCCTTGTCAGGATCACAGCATACAGCAGCTTTTGAACTTGTGGGAAGCGGATCTTGGTCTCGGACAGCACTTCGCTGACGAAGTAGACCGGCCTCTGAACGGGCAATGCATGCCCTTCCTCTTGCCTCTCGACCACGATCGCGGCGCTAACCACCTGAGTGGTCGCGGCGACGTAGACCAAGAGGGCTTCTCCATCCGCCGGGGGCACCAAGACAGGCGCCTTTGTAAGGAGCGCCTTCAGGTTGCCGAGGGCTTCCTCAGCCTCAGGGGTCCAAGCGAAACACTCGGCCTTCCTTAAGAGGCGGTACAGAGGCAGACCTCTTTCGCCGAGGCGCGAGATGAAGCGGCTCAGGGCCGCGAGGCACCCCATGACCCTCTGTACACCTTTTAAGTCCTTGATGGGTCCCATGCTGGTGATGGCCGCGATCTTCTCCGGGTTGGCTTCGATGCCTCGCTCGGAGACGATGAACCCTAGGAGCATGCCTCGGGGCACCCCGAAGACACACTTCTCAGGATTGAGCTTGACTCCTTTCTGATAGTCGCCTAGAGGGGGGGTGAATAGGGCGAAACTGAAATTCACAAATATAAACACAACTACAAGCCGGGGTTAGCGTTAGTAATAAGGAACGAGTCCGCAAGAGAGGGCGCAAAACAAATCCCAAGCGAATAAGTAAGTGAGACACAGAGATTTGTTTTACCGAGGTTCGGTTCTTGCAAACCTACTCCCCGTTGAGGAGGCCACAAAGGCCGGGTCTCTTTCAACCCTTCCCTCTCTCAAACGATCCACGGATCGAGTGAGCTTCTCTTCTCAAATCAAAGCCAGGAACAAAACTTCCCCGCAAGGGCCACCACACAATTGGTGCCTCTCGCCTTGATTACAATGGAGTTTTGATCTCAAGAGTAAGTGAGAAAGAAAAGAAGCAATCCAAGCGCAAGAGCTCAAATGAACACGGCAAATCACTCTCTCTAGTCACTAGGGCTTTGTGATGAATTGGAGAGGATTTGATCTCTTTGTATGTGTCTAGAATTGAATGCCTAGCTCTTGTAAGTGGTTGGGAAGTGGAAAACTTGGATGCAATGAATGGTGGGGTGGTTGGGGTATTTATAGCCCCAACCACCAAACTTGACCGTTGGCTGGAGGCGTCTGCTCGATGGCGCACCGGACAGTCCGGTGCACACCGGACAGTCCGGTGCCCCTGCCACGTCATCACTGCCGTTGGATTCTAGCCGTTGGAGCTTCTGACTTGTGGGCCCGCCTGGGTGTCCGGTGCACACCGGACATGTACTGTTTGATGTCCGGTGCACCGGTATGGGTGTGCCTGACGTCTGCGCGCGCTACGCGCGCATTAAATGCACCGCAGGGAGCCGTTGGCGCCGCAGGGAGCCGTTGCTCCGCTGGCACACCGGACAGTCCGGTGCACACCGGACAGTCCGGTGAATTTTAGCGGAGCGGCTGCCGCGCGAACCCGAGGCCGACCTTCCTTGGCGCACCGGACACTGTCCGGTGTACACCGGACAGTCCGGTGAATTATAGCCGAGTCGCCTTGGAAATTCCCGAAGGTGGCGAGTTTGAGTCTGAGTCCCCTGGTGCACCGGACAAGTACTATTCACTGTCCGGTGGCACACCGGACAGTCCGGTGCGCCAGACCAGGGGTGCCTTCGGTTGCCCCTTTGCTCTTTTATTGAATCCAAAACTTGGTCTTTTTATTGGCTGAGTGTGAACCTTTTACACCTGTATACTATACACTTGGGCAAACAAGTTAGTCCAAAGATTTGTGTTGGGCAATTCAACCACCAAAATTATTTAGGAACTAGGTGTAAGCCTAATTCCCTTTCAATCTCCCCCTTTTTGGTGATTGATGCCAACACAAACCAAAGCAAATATAGAAGTGCATAATTGAGCTAGTTTGCATAATGTAAGTGTAAAGGTTGCTTGGAATTGAGCCAATATAACTACCTATAAGATATGCATGGAATGTTTCTTTCTTTATTTAGCATTTTTGGACCACGCTTGCACCACATGTTTTGTTTTTGCAAACTCTTTTGGAAATCCTTTTCAAAGTTCTTTTTGCAAATAGTCAAAGGTGAATGAATAAGATTTTGCAAAGCATTTTCAAGATTTTGAAGTTTTCTCCCCCTGTTTCAAATGCTTTTCCTTTGACTAAACAAAACTCCCCTTAAAAGAGATCCACCTCTTAGTGTTCAAGAGGGTTTTGATATACCATTTTTGAAATACTACTTTCTCCCCCTTTTGAACACAATAGGATACCAAATGATAAATACTTTTGGAAAGCACTAAGTTTTTGAATTTGGTGGTGGTGCGGTCCTTTTGCTTTGGGCTCCTTTCTCCCCCTTTTTGGCATGAATCGCCAAAAACGGAATCATAAGAGCCCTCGAATAACTATCCTCCCCTTTGGTCATAAGTAAATGAGTTAAGATTATACCAAAGACGAAGTCCTTTTCCTTGATGCTTATTTCTCCCCAAGGAATAGAGAGTTGCTTGGAGTGATGGCGAAGTACGAGTTACGGAGTGGAAGCCTTTGTCTTCGCCGAAGACTCCAATTCCCTTTCAATATACATATGGCTTGGTTTGAAATGGACTTGAAAACACATTAGTCATAGCATATAAAAGAGATATGATCAAAGGTATTCAAATGAGCTATGTGTGCAAGCTAGCAAAAGAAGTTGCGAGAATCAAGAATATTGAGCTCATGCCTAAGTTTGGTAAAAGTTTGTTCATCAAGAGGCTTGGTAAAGATATCGGCTAATTGATCTTTAGTGTTAATGTAAGACATCTCGATATCTCCCTTTTGTTGGTGATCCCTAAGAAAATGATACCGAATGGCTATGTGCTTAGTGCGGCTATGCTCGACGGGATTGTCGGCCATTTTGATTGCACTCTCATTATCACATAGCAAAGGGACTTTGGTTAATTTGTAACCGTAGTCCCGCAGGGTCTGCCTCATCCAAAGCAATTGCGCGCAACAATGACCTGCGGCAATGTACTCGGCTTCGGCGGTGGAAAGAGCGACCGAATTTTGCTTCTTTGAAGCCCAAGACACCAAGGATCTTCCCAAGAACTGGCAAGTCCCCGATGTGCTCTTCCTATTGATTTTGCACCCCGCCCAATCGGCATCCGAATAACCAATCAAATCAAAAGTGGATCCCCGAGGGTACCAAAGCCCAAACTTAGGTGTATAAGCCAAATATCTCAAGATTCGTTTTACGGTCGTAAGGTGGGATTCCTTAGGGTCGGATTGGAATCTTGCACACATGCAAACGGAAAGCATAATGTCCGGTCGAGATGCACATAAATAGAGCAATGAACCAATCATCGACCGGTATACCTTTTGATCCACGGACTTACCTTCCGTGTCGAGGTCGAGATGCCCATTTGTTCCCATGGGTGTTTTGATGGGCTTGGCATCCTTCATTCCAAACTTGCTTAGGATGTCTTGAGTGTACTTCGTTTGGCTGATGAAGGTGCCCTCTTGGAGTTGCTTTACTTGAAATCCTAGAAAATACTTCAACTCCCCCATCATAGACATCTCGAATTTCTGTGTCATGATCCTACTAAACTCTTCACATGTAGACTCGTTAGTAGACCCAAATATAATATCATCAACATAAATTTGGCATACAAACAAGTCATTTTCAAGAGTTTTAGTAAAGAGTGTAGGATCGGCCTTGCCGACTTTGAAGCCACTAGCAATAAGGAAGTCTCTAAGGCATTCATACCATGCTCTTGGGGCTTGCTTGAGCCCATAAAGCGCCTTAGAGAGCCTATAAACATGGTTAGGATACTCACTGTCTTCAAAGCCGGGAGGTTGCTCAACATAGACCTCTTCCTTGATCGGTCCGTTGAGGAAGGCACTTTTCACGTCCATTTGATAGAGCTTAAAGCCATGGTAAGTAGCATAGGCCAATAATATGCGAATTGACTCAAGCCTAGCTACGGGTGCATAGGTTTCACCGAAATCCAAACCTTCGACTTGTGAATACCCTTTGGCCATGAGTCGAGCTTTGTTCCTTGTCACCACACCATGCTCATCTTGCTTGTTGCGGAAGACCCATTTGGTTCCTACAACATTTTGGTTAGGACGTGGAACCAAGTGCCATACCTTATTCCGCGTGAAGTTGTTGAGCTCCTCTTGCATCGCCACCACCCAATCCGAATCTTGGAGAGCTTCCTCTACCCTGTGAGGCTCAATAGAGGAAACAAAAGAGTAATGTTCACAAAAATGAGCAACCCGAGATCGAGTAGTTACCCCCTTATGAATGTCGCCGAGGATGGTGTCGACGGGGTGATCTCGTTGTATTGCTTGGTGGACTCTTGGGTGTGGCGGCCTTGGTTCTTCCTCATCCTCCTTTTCTTGATTATTTTCATCTCCCCCTTGATTATTTCCATTATCTTGTGGTGGCTCATCTTCTTGATTTTGCTCTTCATCAACTTGAGCCTCATCCTCATTTTGAGTTGGTGGAGATGCTTGCATGGAGGAGGATGGTTGATCTTGTGCATGTGGAGGCTCTTCGGATTCCTTAGGACACACATCCCCAATGGACATGTTCCTTAGCGCTATGCATGGGGCCTGTTCTTCACCTATTTCATCAAGATCAACTTGCTCTACTTGAGAGCCATTAGTTTCATCAAACACAACGTCACATGAGACTTCAACTAGTCCAGTGGACTTGTTAAAGACTCTATATGCCCTTGTGTTTGAGTCATATCCTAGTAAAAAGCCTTCTACAGTTTTAGGTGCAAATTTGGATTTTCTACCTCTTTTAACAAGAATAAAGCATTTGCTACCAAAAACTCTAAAATATGAAATGTTAGGCTTTTTACCGGTGAGGAGTTCATATGATGTCTTCTTGAGGATTCGGTGTAGATACAATCGGTTGATGGCGTAGCAGGCGGTGTTGACCGCCTCGGCCCAAAACCGATCCGAAGTTTTGTACTCATCAAGCATGGTTCTTGCCATGTCCAATAGAGTTCGATTCTTCCTCTCCACTACACCATTTTGTTGTGGCGTGTAGGGAGAAGAGAACTCATGCTTGATGCCCTCCTCCTCAAGGAAGCCTTCAATTTGAGAGTTCTTGAACTCCGTTCCATTGTCGCTTCTTATTTTCTTGATCCTTAAGCCAAACTCATTTTGAGCCCGTCTTAAGAATCCTTTTAAGATGTCTTGGGTTTGAGATTTTTCCTGTAAAAAGAATACCCAAGTGAAGCGAGAATAATCATCCACTATTACAAGACAATACTTACTCCCGCCGATGCTTATGTAAGCAATCGGGCCAAATAGATCCATGTGGAGTAGCTCAAGCGGCCTGTCGGTCGTCATGATGTTCTTGTGTGGATGATGAACTCCAACTTGCTTCCCTGCCTGGCATGCGCTACAAATCCTGTCTTTCTCAAAATGAACATTTGTTAATCCTAAAATGTGTTCTCCCTTTAGAAGCTTATGAAGATTCTTCATCCCAACATGGGCTAGTCGGCGGTGCCAGAGCCAACCCATGTTAGTCTTAGCAATTAAGCATGTGTCAAGTTCAGCTCTATCAAAATCTACTAAGTATAGCTGACCCTCTAACACACCCTTAAATGCTATTGAATCATCACTTCTTCTAAAGACAGTGACACCTACATCAGTAAAAAGACAGTTGTAGCCCATTTGACATAATTGGGAAACAGAAAGCAAGTTGTAATCTAAAGAATCAACAAGAAAAACATTGGAAATAGAATGGTCAGGAGATATAGCAATTTTACCAAGTCCTTTGACCAAACCTTGATTTCCATCCCCGAATGTGATAGCTCGTTGGGGATCTTGGTTTTTCTCATATGAGGAGAACATCCTTTTCTCCCCGGTCATGTGGTTTGTGCACCCGCTGTCGAGTATCCAACTTGAGCCCCCGGATGCATAAACCTACAAAACAATTTTAGTTCTTGACTTTAGGTACCCAAACGGTTTTGGGTCCTTTGGCATTAGAAACAAGAACTTTGGGTACCCAAACACAAGTCTTGGAGCCCTTGTGTTTGCCCCCAACAAATTTGGCAACTACCTTGCCGGATTTGCTAGTAAGCACATAAGATGCATCAAAAGTTTTAAATGAAATGGCATGATCATTTGATGCATTAGGAATTTTCTTCTTAGGCAACTTAGCATGGGTTGGTTGCCTAGAACTAGATGTCTCACCCTTATACATAAAGGCATGATTAGGACCAGAGTGAGACTTCCTAGAATGAATCTTCCTAATTTTGCTCTCAGGATAGCCGGCAGGGTATAAAATGTAACCCTCGTTATCCTGAGGCATGGGAGCTTTGCCCTTAACAAAGTTGGACAATCTCTTAGGAGGGGCACTAATTTTGACATTGTCTCCCCTTTGGAAGCCAATGCCATCCTTAATGCCCGGGCGTCTCCCATTATAAAGCATGCTACGAGCAAATTTAAATTTCTCATTTTCTAAGTTATGCTCGGCAATTTTAGCATCTAGTTTTGCTATATGATCATTTTGTTGTTTAATTAAAGTCATATGATCATGAATAGCATTAATATCAACATCTCTACATCTAGTACAAATGGTGACATGCTCAATGGTAGATGTAGATGGTTTGCAAGAATTAAGTTCCACAATCTTAGCACGAAGTATATCATTCTTATCTCTAAGATCGGCAATTGTAACTTTGCAAACATCAAAATCTTTAGCCTTAGCAATCAAATTTTCATTCTCTAACCTAAGGCTAGCAAGAGAAATGTTCAATTCTTCAATCCTAGCAAGCAAATCATCATTATTATCTCTATGAGTGGGAATTGAAACATTACAAACATGAGAATCAACCTTAGCATTTAAAATAGCATTTTCATTCCTAAGGTTGTCAATCATCTCACGGCACGTGCTTAGCTCACTAGATAATTTTTCACACTTTTCTACTTCTAGAGCATAAGCCTTTTTAACCTTAACATGTTTTTTGTTTTCTTTAATTAGACAATCCTCTTGGGAATCCAAAAGGTCATCCTTTTCATGAATAGCACTAACCAATTCATTTAATTTTTCCTTTTGAGCTATGTTAAGGTTGGCAAAAAGGGAACGCAAATTGTCTTCCTCATCACTAGCATTGTCATCACTAGAGGATTCATATTTAGTGGAGGAGTTAGATTTAACCTTTTTCTTTTTGCCGTCCTTTGCCATGAGGCACTTGTGGCCGACGTTGGGGAAGAGAAGTCCCTTGGTGACGGCGATGTTGGCGGCGTCCTCGTCGTTGGAGGAGTCGCTTGAGCTCTCGTCGGAGTCCCACTCGCGACAAACATGGGCATCGCCGCCCTTCTTCTTGTAATACCTCTTCTTTTCCTTTCGTCTCCCCTTCTTGTCGTCACCTCGGTCACTGTCACTAGATATAGGACATTTAGCAATAAAATGACCGGGCTTACCACACTTGTAGCAAACCTTCTTGGAGCGGGACTTGTAGTCTTTCCCCCTCCTTTGTTTGAGGATTTGGCGGAAGCTCTTGATGACAAGCGCCATTTCCTCATTGTCGAGCTTGGAGGCGTCGATTGGTTGTCGACTTGGTGTAGCCTCCTCCTTCTTCTCCTCCGTTGCCTTGAATGCAACGGGTTGGGCTTCGGATGAGTCGCCAAGCTCGTTGATTTTCCTCGATCCTTCTATCATGCACTCAAAACTTACAAAATGCCCGATAACTTCCTCGGGGGTCATTTTTGTATATCTAGGATTACCACGAATCAATTGAACTTGAGTGGGATTAAGAAAAATGAGAGATCTTAAAATAACATTTACCACTTCGTGATCGTCCCACTTCTTGCTCCCGAGGTTGCGCACTTGGTTCACCAAAGTTTTGAGCCGGTTATACATGTGTTGTGGCTCCTCTCCTTTGTGAAGCCGGAACCGACCGAGCTCCCCCTCGATCGTCTCCCGCTTGGTGATCTTGGTGAGCTCGTCTCCCTCGTGCGCGGTTTTGAGTACATCCCAAATCTCCTTGGCGCTCTTCAACCCTTGTACTTTGTTATACTCCTCTTTACTTAGAGAGGCGAGGAGTATTGTTGTTGCTTGAGAGTTGAAGTGCTCGATTTGGGCCACCTCATCCTCATCATAGTCCTCATCCCCTACGGATGGTACCTGCGCGCCAAACTCAACAACATCCCATATGCTTTTGTGGAGCGAGGTTAGATGAAATCGCATTAAATCGCTCCACCTAGCGTAATCTTCACCATCAAAAGTTGGTGGTTTGCCTAATGGGACGGAAAGTAAAGGTGTATGTTTGGAAATGCGAGGGTAGCGTAGGGGGATCTTACTATACTTCTTGCGCTCTTGGCGCTTAGAAGTGACGGAGGGCGCATCGGAGTCGGAGGTCGATGTTGATGAAGTGTCGGTCTCGTAGTAGACCACCTTCCTCATCCTCTTGTGTTTGTCGCCTTTCCGATGCGGCTTGTGGGAAGAAGATTTTTCCTTCTTCTCTTTGTGGTGAGAAGAAGATTTCTTCTCCTTCCCTTTGTTGGAGGAGCTCTTCTTCTTTTCCCTCCTTTTGGTGCGGGACTCTTCCGATGAAGTGCTCCCGTGGCTTGTAGTGGGCTTTTCGCCGGTCTCCATCTCCTTCTTGGCGTGATCTCCCGACATCACTTCGAGCGGTTAGGCTCTAATGAAGCACCGGGCTCTGATACCAATTGATAGTCGCCTAGAGGGGGGGTGAATAGGGCGAAACTGAAATTCACAAATATAAACACAACTACAAGCCGGGGTTAGCGTTAGTAATAAGGAACGAGTCCGCAAGAGAGGGCGCAAAACAAATCCCAAGCGAATAAGTAAGTGAGACACGGAGATTTGTTTTACCGAGGTTCGGTTCTTGCAAACCTACTCCCCGTTGAGGAGGCCACAAAGGCCGGGTCTCTTTCAACCCTTCCCTCTCTCAAACGATCCACGGATCGAGTGAGCTTCTCTTCTCAAATCAAAGCCGGGAACAAAACTTCCCCGCAAGGGCCACCACACAATTGGTGCCTCTCGCCTTGATTACAATGGAGTTTTGATCTCAAGAGTAAGTGAGAAAGAAAAGAAGCAATCCAAGCGCAAGAGCTCAAATGAACACGGCAAATCACTCTCTCTAGTCACTAGGGCTTTGTGATGAATTGGAGAGGATTTGATCTCTTTGTATGTGTCTAGAATTGAATGCCTAGCTCTTGTAAGTGGTTGGGAAGTGGAAAACTTGGATGCAATGAATGGTGGGGTGGTTGGGGTATTTATAGCCCCAACCACCAAACTTGACCGTTGGCTGGAGGCGTCTGCTCGATGGCGCACCGGACA
This sequence comes from Zea mays, assembly GCF_902167145.1. Classification (NCBI taxonomy): domain Eukaryota; kingdom Viridiplantae; phylum Streptophyta; class Magnoliopsida; order Poales; family Poaceae; genus Zea; species Zea mays. The sequence goes on along the minus strand of NC_050098.1, from coordinate 51,844,424 downwards.
GTCCGGTGCCCCTGCCACGTCATCACTGCCGTTGGATTCTAGCCGTTGGAGCTTCTGACTTGTGGGCCCGCCTGGGTGTCCGGTGCACACCGGACATGTACTGTTTGATGTCCGGTGCACCGGTATGGGTGTGCCTGACGTCTGCGCGCGCTGCGCGCGCATTAAATGCACCGCAGGGAGCCGTTGGCGCCGCAGGGAGCCGTTGCTCCGCTGGCACACCGGACAGTCCGGTGAATTTTAGCGGAGCGGCTGCCGCGCGAACCCGAGGCCGACCTTCCTTGGCGCACCGGACACTGTCCGGTGTACACCGGACAGTCCGGTGAATTATAGCCGAGTCGCCTTGGAAATTCCCGAAGGTGGCGAGTTTGAGTCTGAGTCCCCTGGTGCACCGGACAGGTACTATTCACTGTCCGGTGGCACACCGGACAGTCCGGTGCGCCAGACCAGGGGTGCCTTCGGTTGCCCCTTTGCTCTTTTATTGAATCCAAAACTTGGTCTTTTTATTGGCTGAGTGTGAACCTTTTACACCTGTATACTATACACTTGGGCAAACAAGTTAGTCCAAAGATTTGTGTTGGGCAATTCAACCACCAAAATTATTTAGGAACTAGGTGTAAGCCTAATTCCCTTTCACTTTCGCCTTGAGACATCGGAATGTCACTTCAAGGTCGGAGAGGAGGTCGGAAGCCTTCCTTGTCTTGACTACGATGTCATCGACGTAGGCCTCGACTGTGCAACCGATGTGTTCGCCGAACACATGGTTCATGCACCGCTGGTACGTCGCGCCCGCATTCCTCAAACCGAACGGCATGGTGATGTAGCAGTACATGCCGAACGGCGTGATGAAGGAAGTCGCAAGCTGGTCGGACTCCTTCATCCGGATCTGGTGATACCCTGAGTAGGCATCGAGGAAGGACAGGGTTTCGCACCCAGCGGTGGAATCCACGATTTGATCGATGCGAGGCAGAGGGTAGGGAACCTTCGGACATGCTTTGTTGAGACCAGTGTAGTCTACACACATCCGCCATTTCCCCCCTTTCTTCCTCACAAGCACAGGGTTGGCAAGCCATTCGGGATGGAATACCTCTTTGATGAACCCTGCTGCCATTAGCTTGTGGATCTCTTCGCCAATCACTCTGCGCTTCTCCTCGTCGAATCGGCGCAGAGGCTGCCTGACGGGTCGGGCTCCGGCCCGAATATCCAGCGAGTGCTCGGCGACATCCCTCGGTATGCCGGGCATGTCCGAGGGACTCCACGCAAAGACATCGGCGTTTGCGCAGAGAAAGTCGACGAGCACTGCTTCCTATTTGGGGTCGAGCCCGAAACCGATCCGGATCTGCTTGGTGGTGTCGCCACTGGGGTCAAGAGGGACGGCCTTAACCGTCTCCGCTGGCTCGAAGTTGCCGGCATGGCGCTTCACGTCTGGCACCTCCTTGGAGAGGTTCTCCAGGTCGGCGATGAGGGCCTCGGACTCGGCGAGGGCCTCGGCGTACTCCACGCACTCCACGTCGCATTCGAACGCGTGTTTGTACGTGGGGCCGACGGTGATGACCCCGTTGGGGCCCGGCATCTTGAGCTTCAGGTAGGTGTAGTTGGGGACGGCCATGAACTTCGCGTAGCATGGCCTCCCTAGTACGGCGTGGTAGGTTCCTCGGAACCCGACCACCTCGAACGTCAGGGTCTCCCTTCGGAAGTTGGAGGGCGTCCCGAAGCAGACGGGGAGGTTGAGTCGCCCGAGGGGCTGGACGCGCTTCCCCGGGATGATCCCGTGGAAGGGCGCAGCGCCTGCTCGGACGGAGGATAGATCGACGCGCAGGAGCTTGAGGGTCTCGGCGTAGATGATGTTGAGGCAGCTGCCCCCATCCATCAGGACCTTGGTGAGCCTGACATTGCCGACAACAGGGTCGACGACGAGCGGGTATTTCCCCGGGCTCGGCACATGGTCGGGGTGGTCGGCCTGGTCGAAGGTGATGGGCTTGTCGGACCAGTCTAGGTAGACTGGCGCCGCCACCTTCACCGAGCAGACCTCCCGGCGCTCTTGCTTGCGATGCCGAGCCGAGGCATTCGCCGCATGCCCTCCATAGATCATGAAGCAGTTGCGGACCTCGGGGAACTCTCCTGCTTGGTGATCTTCGTTCTTGTCGTCGTCGCGGGTCCTGCCACCCTCGGCGGGTGGCCCGGCCCTGTGGAAGTGACGCCGAAGCATAACGCACTCCTCGAGGGTGTGCTTGACGGGCCCCTGATGGTAAGGGCACGGCTCCTTGAGCATCTTGTCGAAGAGGTTTGCACCTCCGGGGGGCTTCCGAGGGTTCTTGTACTCAGCGGCGGCGACAAGGTCCGCGTCAGCAGCGTCGCGTTTCGATTGCGACTTCTTCTTGCCTTTCTTCTTGGCGCCGCGCGGAGCAGACGCCTCGGGAGCCTCTTCCGATGGGCGGCCCTGGGGCTGCTTGTCCTTTCGGAAGATAGCCTCGACCGCCTCCTGGCCAGAGGCGAACTTGGTGGCGATGTCCATCAGCTCGCTCGCCCTGGTGGGGGTCTTGCGACCCAGCTTGCTCACCAGGTCGCGGCAAGTGGTGCCGGCGAGGAACGCGCTGATGACATCCGAGTCGGTGATGTTGGGCAGCTCGGTGCGCTGCTTCGAGAATCGCCGGATGTAGTCCCGGAGCGACTCCCCCGGCTGTTGCCGGCAGCTTCGAAGGTCCCAGGAATTCCCGGGGCGCACGTATGTGCCCTGGAAATTGCCAGCGAAAGCCTGGACCAAGTCGTCCCAGTTGGAGATCTGCCCCGGAGGCAGGTGCTCCAACCAGGCGCGGGCAGTGTCGGAGAGGAACAGTGGGAGGTTACGGATGATGAGGTTGTCGTCGTCCATCCCACCCAGTTGGCAGGCAAGGCGGTAGTCCGCGAGCCACAGTTCCGGTCTTGTTTCCCCCGAGTACTTCGTGATAGTAGTCGGGGGTTGGAACCGGGTCGGGAATGGCGCCCGTCGGATGGCCCGACTGAAGGCCTGCAGACCGGGTGGTTCGGGCGAGGGACTCCGATCCTCCCCGCTGTCGTAGCGCCCCCCACGCCTGGGGTGCTATCCTCGGTGCACCCTTTCGTCGAGGTGAGCCCGACGGTCGCGTCGATGGTGCTCGTTGCCGAGGTGGCCCGGGGCTGCAGGCGCGGTGTTGAGCGTGCGCCCGGTGTAGACCGAGGCTTCCCGCATGAATCGGGAAGTCGCGGCGTGAGGTTCCGAGGGGTATCCTTGCCTTCGGGAGGCAGTGCTCTCGGCCCGTCGGGCCGCAGCGCCTTCCAGGAGATTCTTGAGTTCTCCCTGGATTCGCCGACCCTCGGTGGTTGATGGCTCCGGCATCGCGCGGAGGAGCATCGCTGCGGCTGCCAGGTTCTGACCAACCCCGCTGGATGCGGGCGGCGGCCTGACCCTGACATCGTTGGCGACGCGGTGCTGGAGACCTTGGGGCAGGTGACGTATTTCTCCGGCCAAGGGTTGGCCCGCCCATGCCTGTCCGACGTCCCGACGGATCGGCTCAAGCGCTCCTGTTCCCTCGTTGAGCCTGACCTGCGCCTCGCGGACTTGCTCGAGTTGTGGGTCATAACCCCCCGCCGGAGCGGGGACCACAGCTAGCTCCCGTGGGGTGTCGGCGCGAGGCACCGGCCTAGGAAGATCACCGTCCTCCGGCATGCCGAGATGGTTGCCTTCGGAGGGATCCCCCAGCTCGATGTGGAAACATTCGCGGCTTGGGCCGCAGCTCTCGTCGCCAAGGCTGCGGCTTCCGTCGGAACAGTCGGAGAGGCAGTAGTCACATGCGGTCATGAAGTCCCGCACGGCATTGGGGTTGCCAAGTCCGGAGAAATCCCAACAGATGCTGGGATCGTCATCTTCCTCGGACCCAGAGGGCCCGTAGGTCGAGACGTCCGTCAGCCGGTCCCAAGGCGACCGCATACGAAACCCCAGTGGGGTTGCACTCGCCTCAATGAGAGCACCCGCCAAAACGAGATCGTTTGGCGGGTTGAGGCCGAGTCGAAATGACGCAAGATGGGAGTTAGTTGGTACCTTTTGGTCGACGAGGAGCGACGTAGTCACATCGGGGACTGGTTGCACCGTCATCTCAGGTACGAGGGCGACATCCTGCAGGCTTTCCGCGAGCGCGCTGGCGTCGTCTTCTTGTTCGGGGTCGGCGTGTCGCGGGGGGACGGCGCTTGCCTCCGTCTTGAACGCGAGGTCGACGTCCGGCGTGCCTTCCGTCGGGGCGTCGGGGGCGTCGATTCGCTCGACGGCCAACGAAGCGCGGCCTCCCGCCTGGCCTTGACGGCCCCGCCTCCTCCTCCGTTGGCGGGGGAGAGAACGGAGCGAGCTCGAATGTTGCTCTTCCACCACGCGGGGAAGATGTCGTCGATTCCGCCGCCGGCGGGCGGGCTGTCGGCCGCCATTGTCGTCGTCGCGCGGCGGTGGAAGAAGTATCATGTCATAGCTGCCGTCGAAGGACATGAACTCAAGAGTCCCGAAGCGAAGCACCGCCCCGGGCCGGAGAGGTTGCTGGAGACTGCCCATCTGGAGCTTGACGGGGAGCTGTTCGTCAGCACGCAGCAGGCCCCTACCTGGCGCGCCAACTGTCGGCGTTTCGAGACAGGGGGGTCCCTAAGCCGACGAGTGAGTGTGCTGCGTGCCCCAGCCCAGATGGGTCGAGCGCGTGGGCGAGCGCGAAGGGGGGAGAGGCGAGGTGGCCGGAGTCGAGCGTGAGAGAGGTGGAAGTCCCGCAGCCTTCGTGTTCGTCCCGCGCCCAGGTCAGGTGCGCTTGCAGTAGGGGGGTTACAAGCGTCCACGCGGGTGAGGGAAGCGAGCGGCCCCAAGAGAGCGCCTGTCCCGTCCTCGGTCCCGCGCGGCCAACCTTCTCTAAGAAGGCCCTGGTCCTTCCTTTTATAGTCGTAAGGAGAGGATCCAGGTGTACAACGGGGGGTAGCAGAGTGCTACGTGTCTAGCGGAGAGAGAGAGAGCTAGTGCCCTGGGTACATGCCAATGTGGCAGCCGGAGAGGTCTTGGCACCTTGCTGGCGTGATGTCGTGGCTGTCGGAGGAGCGACGAAGCCTGGCGGAGGGACAGCTGTTGGAGCGGTCGAGTCCTTGCTGACGTCGCTCTGCTGCCGTAAGAGAGCTAAGAGCCGCCGTCGTCACAGAGCTTGGGGGGCGCCATCATTGCCCATCCGGCGGAGCTGGCCAGATGGGACGCCGGTCTTGTCCTTCGTGTCCCAAGTCGGCTCGGGGTAGGTTGGTGATGGTGCTTCCTGTTGACGTGGCGGACCTGTGCCCTAGGCAGGGCGACGTGGGGGCTCCTCCGAAGTCGAGGTCGAGTCTGCCTTCCGTTGCCGAGGCCGAGCCCGAGCCCCCGGGTCGGGCGAGGCGGAGATCGTTTGGCCGAGGCTAGGGCGGAGTCCGAGCCCTGGGGTCGGGCGAGGCGGAGATTCGCCGTCTTCCGGGTCTTAGCCCGAGTCCGAGCCCTGGGGTCGGGCAGAGCGGAGTTCGCCGTCTTCCGGGTCTTAGCCCGAGTCCGAGCCCTGGGGTCGGGCGGAGCGGAGTTCGCCGTCTTCCGGGTCTTAGCCCGAGTCCGAGCCCTAGGGTCGGGCGGAGCGGAGTTCGCCGTCTTCCGGGTCTTAGCCCGAGTCCGAGCCCTGGGGTCGGGCGGAGCGGAGTTCGCCGTCTTCCGGGTCTTAGCCCGAGTCCGAGCCCTGGGGTCGGGCGGAGCGGAGTTCGCCGTCTTCCGGGTCTTAGCCCGAGTCCGAGCCCTGGGGTCGGGCGGAGCGGAGTTCGCCGTCTTCCGGGTCTTAGCCCGAGTCCGAGCCCTGGGGTCGGGCGGAGCGGAGTTTCCCATGGCGCCTTTGGCAGGGCCCGACTGCCTGTCAGACTCACTCTGTCAAGTGGCACTGCAGTCGGAGTGGCGCAGGCGGCGCTGTCCTTCTGTCAGACTGGTCAGTGGAGCGGTGGAGTGACGGCGGTCACTTCGGCTCTGTCGGGGGGGCGCGCGTCAGGATAAAGGTGTCAGGCCACCTTCGCGTTAAATGCTCCTGCAACTTGGTCAGTCGGTGTGGCGATTTAGTCAGGGTTGCTTCTGAGCGAAGCCAAGGTCTCGGGCGAGCCGGTGATGTGTCCGCCGTAAAAAGGGGGGCCTCGGGCGAGACGGAAGTCTCTCGAGGTCGGCTGCCCTTGGCCGAGGCTAGGCTCGGGTGAAGCGTGATCGAGTCACTCGTGTAGACCGATCCCTGACTTAATCGTACCCATCAGGCCTTTGCAGCTTTATGCTGATGGGGGTTACCAGCTGAGAATTAGGCGTCTTGAGGGTACCCCTAATTATGGTCCCCGACAGCGATTGGAGATGTGCAACCACAGGAACAACAAAATCAACCTTCTTCCTCAACCATGGTGCATCCCCCAACTCAAGATGATGAACAGGTTCCTCAAGAAGAGGTGTGTGACCAAGGGGGAGCACAAGAAGAACAAGTTATGGAGGAAGAAGCACCACTGGTCCCTCTAACTCAAGTCCGAGCGACGATTCAAAGGAATCATCCCGTCGACCAGATTTTGGGTGATATAAGCAAGGGAGTAACCACTCGCTCTAGATTAGCTAATTTTTGTGAGCATTACTCGTTTGTCTCTTCTATTAAGCCTTTCAGGGTAGAAGAGGCCTTGCTAGATCCGGACTGGGTGTTGGCCATGCAGGAAGAGCTCAACAACTTCAAGAGGAATAAAGTTTGGAGCCTGGTGCCACGTCCCAAGCAAAATGTTGTGGGAACCAAGTGGGTGTTCCGCAACAAGCAAGACGAGCACGTGGTGGTGACAAGGAACAAGGCTCGACTTGTGGCAAAAGGTTATGCCCAAGTCGCAGGTTTGGATTTCGAGGAAACTTTTGCTCATGTGGCTAGGCTAGAGTCCATTAGAATATTATTAGCCTATGCCGCTCACCACTCTTTCAGGTTGTTCCAAATGGATGTGAAGAGCGCTTTCCTCAACGGGCCAATCAAGGAGGAGGTGTACGTGGAGCAACCCCCTGGATTTGAGGATGAACGGTATCCCGACCATGTGTGTAAGCTCTCTAAGGCGCTCTATGGACTTAAGCAAGCCCCAAGAGCATGGTATGAATGCCTTAGAGATTTCCTACTTGCTAATGCTTTCAAGGTTGGGAAAGCTGATCCAACTCTTTTCACTAAGACTTGTGATGGTGACCTATTTGTGTGCCAAATTTATGTCGATGACATAATATTTGGTTGTACTAATCAAGGGTCTTGTGAGGAGTTTAGCAGGGTGATGACTCAGAAATTTGAGATGTCAATGATGGGCGAGTTGAACTACTTCCTCGGGTTCCAAGTGAAGCAACTCAAGGATGGCACCTTCATCTCACAAATGAAGTACACGCAAGACCTTCTCAAGCGGTTCGGGATGAAGGACGCCAAGCCCGCGAAGACACCAATGGGCACCGACGGACATGTTGACCTCAACAAAGGAGGTATGTCCGTTGATCAAAAGGCATACCGGTCTATGATAGGATCCTTGCTTTATTTATGTGCTAGTAGACCGGATATTATGCTTAGCGTATGCATGTGTGCTAGATTTCAATCCGATCCAAGGGAATGTCACCTTGTGGCCATTAAGCGAATTCTTAGATATTTAGTTGCTACGCCTTGCTTCGGGATCTGGTATCCAAAGGGGTCTACCTTTGACTTAATTGGATACTCACACTCCAATTATGCTGGATGCAAGGTTGATAGGAAGAGTACATCAGGGACGTGCCAATTCCTAGGAAGGTCCATGGTGTCTTGGAGTTCTAAGAAACAAACTTCCGTTGCCCTATCCACCGCTGAGGCCGAGTACGTTGCCGCAGGCCAGTGTTGCTGAAAGGGAAATGTGCCCTTGGGCTATTTCTAAGTATTTTGGTGATTGAGTGCCAACACAAGTGCTTAAATGTGAATCTATACCCATGGACGGACAAAGTGCAAATCAAGAGTAAAGGTATGTTTCTAAGCCTTAGTACATTGTTTTGAAGACTAATGTATTGTGTCTAAGTGCTTAAAACAGGAGAAATCGAGTCAGAGAAAAGTTGGCTGTGTACAGCCAAAAAGGCTGTTCGGTCTGGAGCACCGGACTGTCCGGTGGTGCACCGGACAGTGTCCGGTGCGCCAGGCTGGCTCGAGCGAAGTGGCCGCTCTCGGGAATTCACCGGCGACGTACGGCTAAAATTCACCGGACTGTCCGGTGTGCACCGGACTGTCCGGTGAGCCAACGGTCGGCCGGGCCAACGGTCGGCCGCGCAATCTGCGCGAGACACGTGGTTGAGCCAACGGCTAGAAGATGGCACCGGACTGTCCGGTGTGCACCGGACATGTCCGGTGCGCCAACGGCTCCAAGTCTGCCAACGGTCGGCTTCGCTATTTAAGGAAGGAAATCAGGCACCGGACAGTGTCCGGTGTGCACCGGACTGTCCGGTGCCCCCGATGACAGAAGGCAAGAATGGCTTTCCAGATTTGTGCTCAACGGCTCCTAGCTGCCTTGGGGCTATAAAAGGGACCCCTAGGCGCATGGAGGAGCACACCAAGCATCCTTTGAGCATTGTTGATCACTCACACTACATTCTTGCGCACGTGTTCGACATTCTAGTGATTTGAGCTCCGTTCTAGTGTGCTAGTCTCTTGAGCTCAAGTCTGGGTTTTGTGTGTGCGTATTCGCTGTGATCTTTGTGTCGTGTGTGAGTTGCTAATCCCTCCCTTGCTCCGTGATTCTTTGTGAACATCTTTTGTAAGGGCGAGAGGCTCCAAGCTGTGGAGATTCCTCGCAAGTGGGATTAAGAAAAGCAAAGCAACACCGTGGTATTCAAGTTTGTCTTTGGACCGCTTGAGAGGGGTTGATTGCAACCCTCGTCCGTTGGGACGCCACAACGTGGAGTAGGCAAGCGTTGGTCTTGGCCGAACCACGGGATAACCACCGTGCCATCTCTGTGATTGATATCTCTTGGTTATTGTGTTGTGTTGAGATCCTTCTCTAGCCACTTGGCAAATTACTGTGCTAACAATTAATCAAGTTTTGTGGCTTAAGATTTTTTGAAGTGTTACAGGATCACCTATTCACCCCCCCCCCTCTAGGTGCTCTCAATTGGTATCGGAGCCGTTCTCTTCAAGAAAGGGACTAACCGCCCGAAGAGATGGATCCTAAGGGCAAGGGGATGGTGATCAACGACAAGGAGAAGGAGACCTTCGTCAACGAGCCCAATGATGACAAACCCACCGACTCAGGCTCGGGCCACAAAAGAAAAGACGGGAGGAAGAAGAAGACAAGGCGCATCAAGGAAATTGTCTACTACGACAGCGACGAATCTTCCTCCTCCCAAAAGGACGACGACGACCACGATAGACGAAAGACAGTTAACTCAAACTTTTCTTTCGATTATTCACGCATCCCGCATAGTTCAAATGCTCAATTGCTCCCCATTCCACTTGGCAAGCCCCCTCACTTTGATGGAGAGGACTACGGATTTTGGAGCCACAAAATGCGTACTCACCTGTTTTCTCTCCATCCAAGCATTTGGGAGATTGTGGAAAGTGGAATGAAATTTGATAGCTTGGATAGCCCTGTGTTTATTAATGAACAGATTCATAAAAATGCACAAGCTACTACTGTGTTGCTAGCCTCTTTGTGCAGGGACGAGTATCACAAGGTGAGCGGCTTGGACAATGCCAAGCAGATCTGGGACACCCTCAAGATCTCTCATGAGGGAAACGACGTCACCTTGCTCACCAAAATGGAGTTGGTGGAAGGCGAGCTTGGACGGTTCGCGATGATAAGGGGCGAGGAGCCAACACAAACATACAACCGGCTCAAGACCCTTATCAACAAAATAAGGAGCTACGGGAGCACGCGATGGACGGACCACGACGTCGTCCGCCTAATGCTAAGGTCATTTACCGTTCTTGATCCTGATTTGGTGAACAATATTCGTGAAAATCCCAGGTACACCAAGATGTCGCCCGAAGAAGTTCTTGGGAAATTCGTTAGCGGGCGAATGATGATCAAGGAGGCGAGGTACGTGGACGACGCCTTGAATGGTCCGATCAACGAGCCGCAACCCCTTGCTCTCAAGGCAACACGAAGCAAGGAGGCGCTACCTAGCAAGGTGGCACAGATTGAGGCGGTCGGACTTAATGATGAAGAGATGGCTCTCATCATCAAAAGATTCAAGACGGTGCTTAAAGGTCGCAAGGGACAGCCAAGCAAGACCAAAGCCAAGGGGAAGCGCTCATGCTTCAAATGCGGTAAGCTTAGTCATTTTATTGCTAACTGTCCCGACAATGATAGTGATCAGGATCAAGGGAACAAGAGGGAGAAAAAGAAGAACTATAAGAAGGCAAAGGGCGAGGCTCATCTTGGCAAGGAGTGGGATTCGGACTGCTCCTCGTCCGACTCCGACAATGAGGGACTCGCCGCCACTGCCTTCAACAAGTCATCCCTCTTCCCCAACGAGCGTCACACTTGCCTCATGGCAAGGGAGAAGAAAGTAAGCACTCCTAATACTAGTACTTATGCTTCTTCAAGTGAGGATGAGTCTAGTAATGATGATGAGATAGATTACTCATGCTTATTCAAGGGATTAGATAGAACTAAGGTAGACAAAATTAATGAATTGATTGATGCCTTGAATGATAGGAATATACTGTTAGAAAAGCAAGAGGATTTGTTGTATGAAGAACATGATAAATTTGTAGAAGCTCAGAAATCTCTTGCTCTAGAAATTAAGAGGAATGAAATGCTCTCTAGTGAATTATCTTCTTGTCATGAAACTATTGCTAGGTTAAAAAGTTTTAATGATGATTTAAATGCTAAACTAGAAGTAGCTAGTAAATCTAATTCTTGTGTAGAAATGGTTGAAACTTGTAATAGGTGTAAAGATTTTGACATTGAAGCTTGTAGTGATCATTTAGTTTCAATTTCTAAATTAAATGAGGAATTAGCTAGTCTTAATGCCCAACTTAAGACTAGCAAGAATGAATTTGACAAGCTAAAATTTGCAAGGGATGCCTACACGATTGGTAGACACCCCTCAATTAAGGATAGACTTGGCTACAAGAGGGAAGCCAAGAACTTGACAAGCCATAAGGCCCCCATCTCCGCCAAGGAGAAAGGAAAGGCCCCTATGGCTAGTAGTGTGCAAAAGAACCATGCTTTTATGTACCATGATAGGAGACAATCTAGAAATGCTTATAGGAGTTGTAATGCATATAATGCCTTTGATTCTCATGCCATGTTTGCTTCTAGTTCTTCTTATGTGCATGATAGAAATGTTGGTAGGAGAAATGCTGTTCATAATTTGCCTAGGAGAAATGTTGTTAATGTTCCTAGGAAAGTAAATGAACCTTCTACAATATATCATGCTTTAAATGCTTCTTTTGCTATTTGTAGAAAGGATAGGAAGATAGTTGCTAGAAAATTAGGGGCAAGATGCAAGGGAGACAAAACTTGCATTTGGGTCCCTAAGGATATTTGTGCTAACCTTGCAGGACCCAACATGAGTTGGGTACCTAAGACCCAAGCCTAAATTTGCCTTGCAGGTTTATGCATCCGGGGGTTCAAGCTGGATTATTGACAGCAGATGCACAAACCATATGACGGGGGAGAAGAAGATGTTCACCTCCTACGTCAAAAACAAAGATTCCCAAGATTCAATAATATTCGGTGATGGGAATCAAGGCAAGGTAAAAGGGTTAGGTAAAATTGCAATCTCAAATGAGCACTCTATCTCTAATGTGTTTTTAGTAGAGTCTCTTGGATATAATTTGCTATCTGTTAGTCAATTATGCAATATGGGATATAAATGTTTGTTTACAAATGTAGATGTGTCTGTCTTTAGAAGATGTGATGGTTCACTAGCTTTTAAGGGTGTACTAGACGGCAAGCTTTACCTAGTTGATTTTGCAAAAGAAGAGGCTAGTCTAGATGCATGCTTAATGGCTAAGACTTGCATGGGCTGGCTGTGGCATCGCCGCTTAGCACATGTGGGGATGAAGAACCTCCACAAGCTTCTAAAGGGAGAACATGTGATAGGTCTAACCAATGTTCATTTCGAAAAAGATAGACCTTGTGTAGCTTGTCAAGCAGGGAAACAAGTGGGAGGCCCTCATCACACCAAAAATGTGATGACAACATCAAGACTCCTGGAGCTGCTACATATGGACCTCTTCGGACCCGTCGCCTATCTGAGCATAGGAGGAAGTAAGTATGGTCTAGTTATTGTTGATGACTTTTCCCGCTTCACTTGGGTGTTCTTTTTGCAGGATAAGTCTGAAACCCAAGGGACCCTCAAGCGCTTCCTAAGGAGAGCTCAAAATGAGTTTGAGCTCAAGGTGAAGAAGATAAGGAGCGACAACGGGTCCGAATTCAAGAACCTTCAAGTGGAAGAGTTTCTTGAGGAGGAGGGGATCAAGCACGAGTTCTCCGCTCCCTACACACCTCAGCAAAATGGTGTGGTAGAGAGGAAGAACAGGACGCTCATAGATATGGCAAGGACTATGCTTGGAGAATTCAAGACCCCCGAGTGCTTTTGGTCGGAAGCCGTGAACACGGCTTGCCACGCCATCAACAGGGTCTACCTTCACCGCCTCCTCAAGAAGACGTCGTATGAGCTGCTAACCGGTAACAAACCTAATGTATCGTATTTTTGTGTTTTTGGGAGTAAATGCTACATTCTAGTGAAGAAGGGTAGGAATTCCAAATTTGCTCCCAAAGCCATAGAAGGGTTTTTATTAGGTTATGATTCAAATACAAAGGCGTATAGGGTCTTCAACAAATCATCGGGTTTGGTTGAAGTCTCTAGCGACGTTGTATTTGATGAGACTAATGGCTCTCCAAGAGAGCAAGTTGTTGATCTTGATGATGTAGATGAAGAAGACGTTCCAACGGCCGCGATACGAACCATGGCGATTGGAGAAGTGCGGCCACAGGAACAAGATGAACGAGATCAACCTTCTTCCTCAACAACGGTGCATCCCCCAACTCAAGATGACGAACAGGTACCTCAAGTGGAGGCGCTTGATCAAGGGGGAGCACAAGATGATCAAGTGATGGAGGAAGAGCGCAACTGGCACCTCCAACTCAAGTTCGAGCGATGATTCAAAGGGATCATCCCGTCGACCAAATTCTGGGTGATATTAGCAAGGGAGTAACTACTCGATCTCGATTAGTTAATTTTTGTGAGCATTACTCTTTTGTCTCTTCTATTGAGCCTTTCAGGGTAGAAGAGGCCTTGCTAGATCCAGACTGGGTGTTGGCCATGCAGGAGGAGCTCAACAACTTCAAAAGGAATGAAGTTTGGACACTGGTGCCCCATCCTAAGCAAAATGTTGTGGGAACCAAGTGGGTGTTTTGCAACAAACAAGACGAGCACGGAGTGGTGACGAGGAACAAGGCTCGACTTGTGGCAAAAGGTTATGCCCAAGTCACAGGTTTGGACTTTGAGGAGACGTTTGCTCCTGTGGCTAGACTAGAATCAATTCGTATCTTGCTAGCATATGCCGCTCACCATTCTTTCAGGTTGTACCAAATGGATGTGAAGAGCGCTTTCCTCAATGGGCCAATCAAGGAGGAGGTGTACGTGGAGCAACCCCCTGGCTTCGAGGATGAACGGTACCCCGACCACGTGTGTAAGCTCTCTAAGGCGCTCTATGGACTTAAGCAAGCCCCAAGAGCATGGTATGAATGCCTTAGAGACTTCTTAATTGCTAATGCTTTCAAGGTTGGGAAAGCCGATCCAACTCTTTTTACTAAGACTTGCGACGGTGATCTTTTTGTGTGCCAAATTTATGTCGATGACATAATATTTGGTTCTACTAACCAAAAGTCTTGTGAAGAGTTTAGTAGGGTTATGATGCAGAAATTCGAGATGTCGATGATGGGCGAGTTGAACTACTTCCTTGGGTTTCATGTGAAGCAACTCAAGGACGGCACCTTCATCTCCCAAACAAAGTACACGCAAGACTTGCTGAAGCGGTTTGGGATGAAGGACGCCAAGCCCGCAAAGACTCCGATGGGGACCGACGGACACACCGACCTCAACAAAGGAGGTAAGTCCGTTGATCAAAAAGCATACCGGTCAATGATAGGGTCTTTACTTTATTTATGTGCTAGTAGACCGGATATTATGCTTAGCGTATGCATGTGTGCTAGATTTCAATCTGATCCTAAGGAGTGTCACTTAGTGGCGGTGAAGCGAATTCTTAGATATTTGGTTGCTACGCCTTGCTTCGGGCTCTGGTATCCAAAGGGGTCTACCTTTGACTTGGTTGGATACTCAGACTCCGACTATGCTGGATGTAAGGTCGATAGGAAGAGTACATCGGGGACGTGCCAATTCTTAGGAAGGTCCCTGGTGTCGTGGAACTCTAAGAAACAAACTTCCGTTGCCCTATCCACCGCTGAGGCCGAGTATGTTGCCGCAGGACAGTGTTGCGCGCAACTACTTTGGATGAGGCAAACCCTCCAGGACTTTGGCTACAATCTGAGCAAAGTCCCACTCCTATGTGACAATGAGAGTGCTATCCGCATGGCGGAAAATCCTGTTGAACACAGCCGCACAAAGCACATTGACATCCGCCATCACTTTTTGAGAGACCACCAGCAAAAGGGAGATATCGAAGTGTTTCATGTTAGCACCGAGAACCAGCTAGCCGATATCTTTACCAAGCCTCTAGATGAGAAGACCTTTTGCAGGCTGCGTAGTGAGCTAAATGTCTTAGATTCGCGGAACTTGGATTGAATTGTAGCATACATGTGTTTATGCCTTTGATCATGTTCATTCTGCATTTTGTTGCTTATTGTGGTGCTCAAGTTGTACAAACATTCCCTGGACCTCACAAGTCCTTGTGTAAGTGATGCATATATTTAGGGGGAGTTGTGTTACAACTTGACCCTTTGAGACTAACCATATGCTTGAGTTTGCTTGATTTAGTCTCGAAGGAGAATTGAAAGGAAAAAGGTGGACTTGGACCATGAAAGACTTCCACTACATTCCGATGAGAGGGTAACTTATTCCAAGTTCATCTCATGAACTCTTATTGCCATTTGCTCTTAATTGAAGATTTTGGTGAGGCAATGGGGTTATCGGGCCAAGATTGATCCCGTTTTGGTGCTTGATGCCAAAGGGGGAGAAAATAAAGGCCAAAGCAATAAATGGATCAGCTACCACTTGAGCAATTTTGAAAATAGTTTTGTTTTGTCAAAACTCTTGCATTGTCTCTTTTGTCAAAAGTTGACCTCTTGTGGGGAGAAGTGTTGATTATGGGAAATAGGGGGAGTTTTTGAAATCTTTGATCAATCTCTTTTGGAATGACTCTCTTTATGCTTCAACATGTGTGTTTGACTTAGAGATAGAGATTTGAGTTTGATTTGCAAAAACAAACCAAGTGGTGGCAAAGGATGATCCATATATGCCAAAATTGAATCAAAATAAATTTGAGTTTTATTTGAAGTGATATTGCACTTGTTCTAGTTGCTTTATGTTGTGTTGGCTTAAATCACCAAAAAGGGGGACATTGAAAGGGAAATGTGCCCTTGGGCTATTTCTAAGTATTTTGGTGATTGAGTGCCAACACAAGTGCTTAAATGTGAATCTATACCCATGGACGGACAAAGTGCAAATCAAGAGTAAAGGTATGTTTCTAAGCCTTAGTACATTGTTTTGAAGACTAATGTATTGTGTCTAAGTGCTTGAAACAGGAGAAATCGAGTCAGAGAAAAGTTGGTTGTGTACAACCAAAAAGGCTGTTCGGTCTGGAGCACCGGACAGTGTCCGGTGGTGCACCGGACAGTGTCCGGTGCGCCAGGCTGGCTCGAGCGAAGTGGCCGCTCTCGGGAATTCACCGGCGACGTACGGCTAAAATTCACCGGACTGTCCGGTGTGCACCGGACTGTCCGGTGAGCCAACGGTCGGCCGCGCAATCTGCGCGAGACACGTGGTTGAGCCAACGGCTAGAAGATGGCACCGGACTGTCCGGTGTGCACCGGACATGTCCGGTGCGCCAACGGCTCCAAGTCTGCCAACGGTCGGCTTCGCTATTTAAGGAAGGAAATCAGGCACCAGACAGTGTCCGGTGTGCACCGGACTGTCCGGTGCCCTCGATGACAGAAGGCAAGAATGGCTTTCCAGATTTGTGCTCAACGGCTCCTAGCTGCCTTGGGGCTATAAAAGGGACCCCTAGGCGCATGGAGGAGCACACCAAGCATCCTTTGAGCATTGTTGATCACTCACACTACATTCTTGTGCACGTGTTCGACATTCTAGTGATTTGAGCTCCGTTCTAGTGTGCTAGTCTCTTGAGCTCAAGTCTGGGTTTTGTGTGTGCGTATTCGCTATGATCTTTGTGTCGTGTGTGAGTTCCTAATCCCTCCCTTGCTCCGTGATTCTTTGTGAACATCTTTTGTAAGGGCGAGAGGCTCCAAGCTGTGGAGATTCCTCGCAAGTGGGATTAAGAAAAGCAAAGCAACACCGTGGTATTCAAGTTGGTCTTTGGACCGCTTGAGAGGGGTTGATTGCAACCCTCGTCCGTTGGGACGCCACAACGTGGAGTAGGCAAGCGTTGGTCTTGGCCGAACCACGGGATAACCACCGTGCCATCTCTGTGATTGATATCTCTTGGTTATTGTGTTGTGTTGAGATCCTTCTCTAGCCACTTGGCAAATTACTGTGCTAACAATTAATCAAGTTTTGTGGCTTAAGATTTTTTGAAGTGTTACAGGATCACCTATTCACCCCCCCCCCCTCTAGGTGCTCTCAGTTGTGCTCAACTATTTTGGATGAGGCAAACCCTCCGGGACTTTGGCTACAATCTGAGCAAAGTCCCACTCATATGTGATAATGAGAGTGCAATCCGCATGGCGGATAATCCTATTGAACACAGCCGCACTAAGCACATAGACATCTGGCATCACTTTTTGAGAGACCACCAGCAAAAGGGAGATATCGAAGTGTTTTATGTTAGCACCGAGAACCAGCTAGCCGATATCTTTACCAAGCCTTTAGATGAGAAAACTTTTTGCAGGCTGCATAGTGAGATAAATGTCTTAGATTCGCGTAACTTGGATTGATTTATAGCATACATGTGTTTTATGTTTTTGATCAAGTTACTTTATGCATTTATGAGATTTATATGGTGCTCAAGTTGTGCAAGGGATCCCCGGACCTCACAAGTCCATGTGTGAATAATGCACATATTTAGGGGGAGAAGTGCTATAACTTGACCCCTTGAGACTAACCATGTGTTTGAGTTTACTTGATTTAGTCTCAAGAGTGAATGGAAAGGGAAAGGTGAACTTGAACCATGCAAGACTTCCACTGCACTCCGATGAGAGGGTAATTAACTCCAAGTTCATATCTATGCTCTTATTGCCTTTTTGCTCTTAATTGACAATTTTGGTGAGGCAATGGGGTTAAAGGGCCAATAATGATCCTGTTTTGGTGCTTAATGCCAAAGGGGGAGAAATTAAGGTCAAAGCAAATGGATCAGCTACCACTTGAGAATTTTGAAAATAGTAGAGTTAGAACTTTTGATTTGTCAAAATACTCTTATTTGTCAAAATTTGGTCTCTTGTGGGGAGAATGTTTGATTATGGGAAAAAGGGGGAGTTTTTGGCTCTTAATCATTTTTACTCTCGGATTAACTCTCCTTGTGCCCAAACAAATGTGTTTGACTTAGAGATAGGAAAATGAATTTGATTTGCAAAAACAAACCAAGTGGTGGCAAAGAACGATCCAAATATGTCAAATCTTGTCAAAGACTATTTTTGTTCTCAATTGCATTGATGTTGCACTTCTATTTGTTGCTTTTTGATGTGTTGGCATAAATCACCAAAAAGGGGGAGATTGAAAGGGAAATGAGCCCTTGGGCCATTTCTAGTATATTTTGGTGAGTAAGTGTCCAACACATATTAAGTGGGTTATTATGTGCCAAATGATGAATGAAGTGCAAATCAACAAGAAGGTATGTTTCTAAGACTTAGTACATTGATTGGGGTACTAATGTATTGTATCTAAGTGATAGAAATAGAGGAAAAAGAATTGGAAAAGAGTTGACTGTGTACAGCCAACTGCTGCTCGGTCTAGGTGCACCGAACAGTGTCCGGTGCGCCAGGCCAGCTCTGGCGATCTGGCCACTCTTGGGAAAACTTCGGCGGCGTACGGCTATAATTCACCGGACTGTCCGGTGGTGCACCGGACTGTCCGATGGTGCATCGGACTGTCCGGTGAGCCAACAGACGCCAGCGCAACGGTCGGCCGCCAAATCCGCGGGCGACGCGTGGCCCGCTCCAACGGTCGGTAGGGGGCACCGGACTATCCGGTGTGCACCAGACAGTGTCCGGTGCGCCAACCAGCTCGAAGATCCAACGGTCAGCTGCGCCAGGAATGGAAGGAGATCCGCACCGGACATGCTACAGTGGTTGTCCGGTGGTGCACCGGACTATCCGGTGCGCCACCCGCCAGAAGGAAAGAATTGCCTTCCTTGTTGGGTTCCAACGGTTCCTAGCTGCCTTGTGGCTATAAAAGGGACCCCTAGGCGCATGGAGGAGTACCCCAAGCATTCCTTGATCATTCCTAAGCACCAAGACTCCATTCTCGCGCATTCGATTCTTTGAAATAGTGACTTGAGCCCCATTTGAGTAGAGAACTCCTCAAGTTGTGTTGTGAGCTCAAGTTGTGGCTTTGTGTGCGTGATTGTGCTCTTGTTTTGAGTCTTGTGTGTGTTGCTCTCCCCTCCCTTACTTATGTGCTTCTTTGTGATCATCAATTGTAAGGGCGAGAGGCTCCAAGTTGTGGAGATTCCTTGCGAACGGGAGAAAGGAAAACTCGTGGTATTCAAGTTGATCATTGGATCACTTGAAAGGGGTTGAGTGCAACCCTCGTCCATTGGGACGCCACAACGTGGAGTTGGCAAGTGTTATACTTGGCCGAACCACGGGATAAACCACTATGTCTCTTGTGATTGCTTTTCTGTGATATCTTGTGTTAGCAAGAGCTCGCTTCTTAGCCATACTAACACTTAACCAAGTTTTGTGGCTATAAGTATTTGATTTTTACAGGATCACCTATTCACCCCCCCCCCTCTAGGTGCTCTTAGGTCTACGCACTCAGGCCTAGTTTGTTAGGTCATGAGTGTGTTGCAGGTTGAGGGGCGTGCGTACCATTAATGCGCCACAACCCGGGGAGCTCGTAGGTCATGAGTGCTATGTGGCCTGAGGGGCACATATGTCATGAGTGGGAAGCGGACCAGCACCCACGTTGTGGCTCAGTGCCAGGCGTTGTTAATGCGATCGGGTATTTACAACGGGTCAGTCTGGGGCCAGGCGCGGGATCCACTCGAGTGGTTTTCCTCTGACACACCCGACCCTAGGCTCGGTGCCACGGGGTTTGACCGGGGGTGGGCTCTTTTAGGGTTGACGTATCCACCTCTTCTAGCTAACCAATGTGCCCCAGCGACCAGGGGCACTTCCTTAGCGCACTCTCCAATAGGCGTGTCCTAAGGATCGAGGATCATTTCCCCGACACGAGTCTTCCACTATATCAATAAGGGTTACATCAAAGCCACGGTTGTTTACAACTCCTGACAGCACTCCGACAGAGTAACACTACTTGCTTAAGATCACACTCACTCGTAGCAGCACTTCCACTCTCTCTTTTGGTTTAAGCCAACACCTGATCTAGAGAGAAATACACAAGAGAGGGGGTAGAGAATAGTTGCACAATGTTTCTAGACTTGCTAGCTGCCTTGGTGTCTTCCTTGGGGTCGTGGGGGTTCCCTTATATAGCCCCAAGCCCTTTGTAGTCGTTGCAAAACAAATGGGAAAGTTGATCTGCGCAGGGGGCACCAGACCGGTCTGGTGCGCCACTCGACCGAGTCATGTAGCCCCGTGCTCGAGATATGACTGGGTGCCTTCCTCTTCGGGTGGTCATCGGATCGGTCTGGTGCACCCTCGAACCGGGCACCACATCAACTAGCCGTTTGACGGTTGGCGCGCTCGCAAAGTACCAATCTCTTGCGATCTCCTATTCTCCGATCGTTCAAGAAACCCAAGAAATTCAAGATCAAAACCTCCCCTCAAAGTAGTAGTTTAATGGAGAGAAGTCATGAAGAAGAATGTGCTTTCAGGTTTTTATAGGTGTTGATTAACAGAGACAGCCAATTTCAAAAATTGCCTATGTTAATAGATATTAACAAAGGCGGTTGTCTCAACAAACCTGACTTTGTTAATGTTAATTGATTAAAAGAGGCGGACATCATAAGGCAACCACCTCTGTTAATCTATATTAGCATAGGTGGTTGTCTTAACATGCCCGCCTCTGTTAATTATTTAAAAGAGGCGGACGACTTAAGGCAACCGCCTCGGTCAATATAGATCAACACATGCGGTCGCCTTATGTTGCTCGCCTCCGTTAACTTTTAACCGAGGCAGGCGCAAAGTCAGTGACCCAGCGAGCGTTTAACAGATATGGCCTATAGACACGCCCGCCTCCGAAAATATTTTGCCACCATCTTGCAAAATGTTTTATGTGGTAGTGTATTTTTTCTTGTGCTTGTCCCCTTGCCAAAAAGCGATAACGAAAGAAATCCAACTTTTTTAGAACGCCTCTAGGCATACTAAAGAAAGACATTATATACATTGGGAGACTGGTGACCACTGCATTGATCAGTGTCAAACGACCCCCTATGGACAAGTGATGTTGGGAAAGGGTGTACCCTCAATTGCAAAACTTTCTTAGTGCCATGAATCCATAAAAAATTTGAGAAGATTGGCACTTCGAGGCCATATAGCAAGTAACTATTCTTAGGTTGTTCCAACGGAAGACTCTATATGCTCCTATATCCTAAATTTCGAGAAGATTCACTCCCCTATAGAATCTAACGGTGTCATCTAAAGGCTCCTCTAAATATAAAGGACATTGCTTCATTCTTTATATAGAAAGACTCTCTTCTCATCTATCCATTTTTATACTTTAAACAATAGATTAAACAAAACTAGAATATACATGCATTTGAGGGTTGACAAATATGTACGTACAAAAATCTAGAGCAAAATACATCCCTAATATGAGTCTTTAATGTATAGAGGATGATATATATACATGACGTGTTGGAGAGGAATGAATATAGAGGAGAGATTTAAAAAAAGAAATATGTGAAAGAAATATAGAGGAGGGATAGAGAGAATATCACTAGAGACAACTTAATTTTTATAGACATATAAATACATAGGCAATCAATTATTTGTCTTGTATTACCATTGAAAATATATTCTTAACTACTACTCCCTCCATTCCAAACTATAGTTCTTTCTTGTCCACTTTTTTCCGTCCACGTTCATTCAAATGATAATGAATATAGATATATATGCAAACTAGATTCATATGTTATTTAATGAATATATGATTAGTCTAAAACGAATTATATTTTGTGACAGATTGAGTAGATAATATAGGTTAATGTTATTGGAGTATTAACTATTGTTCTATTTTAGAGCTTATTTTAGAGGAGTATTATATATAACTATAATTCGTTAGGGTCTATTTTAGAGCTTGGAATAGGGTCTTGGATTTTGCCGACACAGCCTGAAGATTAATAACGCAGTCCCTATGTTTACGATTAAGACCACTAGCTCGCTCATGGGCCTCCAGCCATATAGGCCGATCGCCACCCGACTGATCTCCGCGGACGGCCCTGGCCGACGCCCTCACGACCTGCAACTCCTGGCCTGGTGAAAGCTTCCTCCGCGCAGGCCACCTCCTGGCCGAGCGGGCCTCCAGGCCGCTCAGCCCAAAGCGCCAGCACCTTGCGCCCAGAAGAAGCAAGTGGCAGCAGCATGCACATGCACGTACTCCACGACTTCGCATTCCAAAGCCGATATTTTAGGCCTGTCACACACCACACATCTACTCGAATTCACGCTCCCTACTTTAGAAATTTAAAACTAACCAACAGACAGCGTGTATCTTACTGTTTACAAATAAATAATAATTATATTTAAATAAATATCTCAATACCTATTTATATGATATATATAACAACAGTAAAACATAGATATCTGACTAGTTGATATATAATATACTCGGTGAAGCCTTTGCCGAGTGTCACACTCGGCAAAGAACGCTCGGCGAACTGTACATCGGCAACAGCCTCTTTGCCGAGTACTTTTTGTCAGGCACTCGGCAAAGACTTTGCCGAGTGCCATTTGGCACTCGGCAAAGAAAAGTCACCGTCACGGCGCCAAGTGACGGTGACGGATCCTTTACCGAGTGCGTTCTGTGGCACTCGGCAAAGAGGCCAATTTTGCCGAGTGTAAGGCCCTCGGCAAAGACTGGTCCAGTGGGCCCCACCGCCAGTCCCTGTGCCGAGAGCTCTAGTGGACACTCGGCAAAGGAAGCTTCTTTGCCGAGTGCCGATTGCACTGGCACTCGGCAAAGAACCCTCCAGTGGGCCCCTTTGCCAGTATCTTTGCCGAGTGCCTTGGCATCAGCACTCGGCAAAGATGTCTTTGCCGGTTCCCAGGTTACCTTCTTTGCCGAGTGTCATGGTCAGCACTCGGCAAAGATGGCTTTACCGGTTCCCAGGTTACCTTCTTTGCCGAGTGCCATGGTCATGGCACTCGGCAAAGCGACCCTTTGCCGAGTGTTACACTCGGCAAAGTGACCAGAATGTCCCTTTTCTATTTGCTTTTGTTGTTCCATCCAAACAAACAAAAGATATATATCATTCACAGCACATTATATATCAATCACATCACAGAATGAACACATTTATCATCAACACCATATATATCACAAAGTCTCACCAAAGTCTCACAAATATAAGTAAGGATCATCACAAAACAGATATAAGTCTGCATCATCACTAACATCACCAAGTATCTCACAAGATAAAGTCTAACTACTCATAAAGGTAAGTCTGGATCATCACAAAACAGATCATCAACGAGGTGGGCATCTGGACTGGTTCGGCGAAGGGCTGGACGAAGCATGAGGGTTGTTCGACGCCGCCGATTGACCCTGCACAGAGAAGAGACTGTATGTGTGAGAACATATGAACAAAATATCATGCAGTACTAAAATTTTGATACTCACAGGAGTAGTGAACTCTGTAGGGTCAGCTGCAGGGAACAACGGAAGTGGTGGAGCATGACCCTGTGCGGCGCCAAGGCTCTGCATGTACGCGAACATCTCCGCCATCCTCTTCTCCAGCTCCTCACGTTGCCTCCTCTCATCATCTAGCTGAGTCTGTAATATTTCGCTCTAATGTTACGATAATGCAAGGAGAAGATATATA
This sequence comes from Zea mays, assembly GCF_902167145.1. Classification (NCBI taxonomy): domain Eukaryota; kingdom Viridiplantae; phylum Streptophyta; class Magnoliopsida; order Poales; family Poaceae; genus Zea; species Zea mays. The sequence goes on along the minus strand of NC_050098.1, from coordinate 51,821,088 downwards.
AAAATCAATAAACGATGAATAGATAAGGTATAACCTGGAGTTGCTGGATACGATGCTGTAAGGTGTCCTGCCGAGGTCGTATGGCTGGGCTCGCGCTCGTGCTCCTTGCTCGCACCTGAGAGAGAGTGGGAGTGGAGGACGAGTCGATTGCCCCGTCGGCAATCCAGTACCGCCCATGCCTCTTGCCTCCTCCGACCCTCATGAGGACATCTCCGTCGATGTCCTCGGTCCTCGGATCGTAATCTGGCCCATGGACCTCCTTGGCCATGGCGGTGTACTCACTGAGTCGGCTGTGGATGGCGGGGTTGGTGTACGCCTCGGGCCCGTCATCCGGGTTGTAGGTGACGTCGGACGTCGCCTTCCCCTTGTGGGCCATGGCATATGCCGAGAACGTGGAGCAAGGCGCGCCACCATGTGCCGCCGACTGCGAGAAAACCAACGATATGGTTAGAAATCATGTCTAATCGAAAGTTATATACCTAAATAAAAAAGAGCGCGTACCCATGCTTCCGCGTATTTGCCCAGGCTGCGGCTGCCTTGATGGTGGGAGGGACCTTGCATCAGCAAACGCCGTTCCCGGCTAGCGTTGTGCGCCTCGTCCCACTCAGCCGAGCACCACCTCTGCACCATCTTCTCCCAGCACTCAGGATGTGCGGCGCACCAATGAGGAATCATCTAAAAAAATATAAGTACACCGCATATCAGAAGATAAACATAAGCATATTTAGTACCAATAATAAAGTTTTGTATTTACCTGCAAATACTGGTCCGGAGTCAACGACATGGTTCGGGCGTCCTTCTTGTTCACCTTCTCCCCAAGGACGGAGCCGTGGTAAGTGACGATGGCCTGGATGCGTGCCTCGTAGTGCATGTCCACGACGAGCTTCTTACAGCACGTAGTAGACACCACATCCGCCCTGGCCTCGTATCCAGCATCGCATCTGAAGAAATCCTACATACAAAGACGATGTATCCATACATTATTTCAAGAATATGCAACAAATGCGACTTATTAAACAATATAGTGCGAGGAAGACTTACCCACAGCTCTTGCTTCACCCGCTCCGCCTTGTTGTTGAATTGTCTGCCGTCCCGATCTACTGCATCGGGGGCGACGGCGTAGTGGTCGAAGGTGTATGCTGGGCTCGTCACTCCGGCGTACTCGACAATCCAGGGAAGTGTTCCCTGCATAGAAGGCCGAGGATGCCATTTGGGTTGCGGCCGTGACCCCCTGCAGTCTCCAAAATCATCCAAGACCTGTCCAAGTGATTAAGATGAAGTATTAGTTTCTATTATTAATTTGAACATATAATATGAAAAAGCAGCAAGAACATCTAAAGTTACCTACCTCTCTCCATCGGGTCGTATCAGCGGACGTCTGTCACGAAGTATGGGTCGCTTAGGGAGACTCGCTGGACCTCGCAGGTAGATACTCCTCGAACCTGAGGAGCCAGAACCTGAGACGTCCTGCTGAGCGGCGTCGTCGTCGTCGTCGTCATGCTGCGCCGCATCGTCGTCGTCCTGCTGTGCCGCATCGACAGCGGCTTGCTGCTCCACCTGCTGCTGTACGGCGTCGTCCTGCTGTGCCTCCTCCTCCGTCCTACGGGTGCTCCTCCTCCCCCTCCCCCTCCCCCTCCTCGTCCTCGTCCCACCGCCCACCATCTTTGTCCAACAACCTGCAATTAAGAGTAAACAATTAAGCACAGATATAAAAATATGTATTTAGAAACATATGCAAAATAAATGAAATATAGCATTACATCGATTAAAAATAATCTTCATATGTGTCCGGGTTAGCCGGATCATAAGTGTCATCATCACTATCAACCATTTCATAGTCAACACCATCTGAAGGCGCAATTTTGTCATTGGCATTGCCTTCAAGTATTTCTAAATCATTCTCATTTTGCACCTCATCATCCTCGTCATCAACAACCATTTCAATATCTACTTCCATTCCGATCGCTTCGGTTAAGTCTATCTCAAATCGCCCTTCGAGCCCATCTTCTTGGAAGAACTCATCGTCATATGTGTCCGGGTCTAAGTTATAATCTTCATCGTTTGGAACAGGTAATTTAGCGTGCGGTGATACCTTATACACAACATCCCAACCCTTAAGATGTTGTTTCGTTTGGCACGCATATGGAAGATAATACACTTGTGTGGCCTGTTGGGCCACAATATAGACATCGTCTCCTGGTAAGGTGGAATCCTGTCGAATTTCGACTAGCCCAAGATTAGAATGTGTCCGTCTCGTAACTTCAGGGTCAAACCAATGACATTTGAATATCACTGGAGTAAGAGGTTTGGAACCATAAAAATTGAGTTCATATATTTCTTCAATTCTTCCATAATACTCGACCTCGTCAAGCCCGGGCGTAAAGACTCCAGAACACGTGGTTTTTCGATTGGGCCGACTTTGGTCGTAGTTTGTTGTGCGAAAACGGTATCCATTGACGTCATACCCAGAAAATTTCCTGATCCTATAGGCAAAGCCATTGGCTACTTGTCTCAACTCGGCACTCATAGACGGCTCTCTTTGGCCCTACAAGTTCAAACACGCTAGATTGTTATATTATTCGCATGTAAGAGCAACTTCAAATGACAAACTAAGCACATACCTTACGTTTAAACCAGGAAATGAAATCGGGCAATCCATTTCCCGCACCCTTTCGAAGAAGGGTATCATATTCCTGTGGAGTTGGGTCCCTTGATGGACGCCAGAATTCATGAAGAAATTGCTCCATGTATGGCGTCACCTCTTCAAGGTTGGTCAATACATATAGCATGATATGGCGCCACTCTTCATGTCTCAGGGTCTTGGTGGTCGAACCACTTGCGCTTCCGAGTTGCCCTCGAAAAATGCTGAGGTTCGATTCATTGTCGCCATCATTGTAACGAGGGGGTGGATTATGCACGCTAGGCAGTTTGTCACCATAGTAAGTTGTTGTGAAGTTTGACACCTCCTCCAGTATGTATGCCTCTGCAATGGAAGCCTCGATTTTGCATTTATTTCTACATTTCTTTCGGATAGTCTTTAGACATCTCTCAATTGGATAGCACCAACGTCCCTGCACGGGCCCCCCCCCATTCGTGCCTCATACGGGAGATGAATAATCAAATGCTGCATCGGATTGAAGAAGCTGGGTGGAAAGATCTTCTCCAGCTTACACAGTAACACGGGTGCCATCCTTTCCAAGTCTGTAATCATGGTCCGAGCTAACTCTTTTGCACAAAGCTGGCGGAAGAAATAGCTCAACTCTGCAAGCGCTAGCCAGACATGCTCAGGGACATAGCCTCGAACCATCGTCGGAAGAATTCGTTCAATCCATATGTGGAAGTCATGACTCTTCATCCCTAAGACTCACAGAGTAGATAAGTTCACCCCCCTACTAAGGTTAGCTGCATACCCATCAGGGAACATTAACATCTTGATCCACTCTAGTACTTCCTTCCTCTGGGCCCTGCTCAGGACGAAATCGGCCTTAGGCCTTCTCCATGTCTTACCACCACTAGGCGGCTTCATCTCTTGGTTTGGTCTATCACATAACTCTGCCAGATCCACTCTTGCCTTTACGTTATCCTTTGACTTATCAGGAATCTCCATAATTGTTGCCCAAAGTGCCTCGGCGACATTCTTTTTAGTGTGCATCACGTCAATGTTGTGTGGAAGGAGCAGGTCATCATAATAGGGGAGCCGAGTCAAGCCCGACTTATGTGTCCACATATGTTGCTCACCATATCCCACAAAACCACCTTCTGGGTTGGCCACGAGACCATCTATTTGTTCGCGAACTTCGGCACCAGTCATCATTGCAGGTGGGCGGTCTGTCACCACGACACCTTTCGTAAAGTTCTTGATGTCTAGTCGGAATGCATGGTCAGGAGGGAGAAATTGTCGATGTTTATCGAATGACGAATATTTGCCACCCTTCTTCAACCAAATGAACCTAAGAGCTTCCTTGCAAACTGGGCATGGGAACTTACCGTGAACACACCAGGCGCAAAATAGCCCATACGCCGGAAAGTCATGCATGGAGTACTGGTACCAAACATGCATTTTGAAGTTTGTCTTCGTAGCTCGGTCGTACGTCCATACCCCTTCCTCCCAAGCACGGACCAATTCATCAATCAAAGGCTCCATGTACACGCCCATTTTATTCCCCGGGTGTCCAGGAATTATCAACGACACGAATATGTTCTGTCTTTGAAAGCATACGTCGGGGGGGAGATTGATGGGGATAACGAACACGGGCCAACATGTGTATGGGGCAGCGGTCATTCCATAGGGATTGAACCCATCTATGGCCAGCGCAACACGAACATGTCGAGCCTCTTTGGCTTTCTCATGGTGAATGGCATCAAAGTGGGTCCATGCTTCACCATCGGATGCGTGAACCATCTTGTCAGGTTTGTATCGTTTGCCTTTTTTGTGCCATGTCATCTGTTTCGCGGATTCCTCTGTCATGTATAGACGCTGGATCCTCGGTATGAACGGAAGGTGGCGTAGGATTGTCACGGGGATGTCGAGCTGCCTCTTCTGTCCATCACCAGAGTCTACCTCCATGAACCTAGACGATTTACACTTCGGACAGTACTTTGCCTCAGTGTGTTCTTTCCTAAATAGGACACAGCCCTTCGGACAAGCATGTATCTGCTCATACGTCATCTTGAGTGCACGAAGGAGTTTCTGTGCCTCGTACATGCTCTTTGGCAGAACGTGATCCTCCGGAAGCAGGCTGCCAATAACTGTCAACAAACCATCGAAGGCGTCTCGACTCATGCTATACTGCGACTTGAACTCCATTATACGCCCAATGGCATCCAGTTGAGAAACCTTTGTCTTGCCGTGAAGGGGTTTCTGTGCCGCGTCAAACATGTCGTAGAATGCCTTTGCGGTCGCCTCTGGCTCGTCCTCCGTACGTCCTTCAGCGAACTGTGCCTCGTGATAGTCGTTCAACATGTCCGCTACCCCGGTATCAGCATCGTAATCCTCGACGCGTTGTCTCACCACCTCCTCTCTCGTGCGATGCGCTTCACCATGGAAGATCCACCGAGTATAGTCCGGCGTAAATCCATTCTTCCAAATATGTTCTACCATGGCCTTCTTTGGTTTTCTTTTCCGGTTGTCACATTTGCTGCACGGACAAGGGACTAGGCTAGCTCCTTTAGCAGCTTCGCCATATGCCCGTTCCACGAAAGCATCGGTCTTCCTAATCCATTCTGGGGTGACATCATTACGTCGAACGCGGCCCGTGTACATCCACTCACGGTCCTCCATCCTCTAACATATATAACCGAGTATAGTTTAATATAGACATGTAATGCATGTACACTACGTTCCTACCTTCTAATAGGTGATGATAGGTCCTAATCCCACCCGCGGTTGCGTAGATGGAGTTAGTTTCCATGCTCTACTCCAATCCGAGATAGAATTTCGGCAGCACCTCCCCGCTGTTCTCCGAATACACGTCCTAGCAGGGAGAGTGTACTGTCCGGAGAACAACAGGGAGGTGACGCCGAAACTCTATCTCGGACCGGAGTAGAGCATGAAACTAACACCATCTACGCAACCGCAAGCTGTCCAAAAAACGTGGACAATTCGAAACTGATACATTTGTAGATATGCAAAGATCTGCATATCTACACCGTATCTCTTTCGAACGGGAGACGCCTAACAGGGTTACGTGATCTACGACCATGATGCGGATGTAGAGGTTATACCTAGGGTGGCGGTGGAGTCAGCCTAGTGGGGCTGTGGCGCGTCGGTGCAGTGGCGACGCGAGGCAGACCCACAGCGGCTAGGAAGACCTCTGCAAAAAAAATAAACAAGTCTGTCAACAAAAAAATTCGGCAGCACCTCCCCTGCACGGGGAGGTTTCCAAAACCTGCAAATAAAAGTAACAGCACGATGGCTGACATTCACACGTATACCAGGAGCACATAAAAGCTTTGATAATACCATTGAAGGCGACAAAGCATTTATAGGCATATGTTTTGAGCACATAAAAGCTTTGATAATACAAGAACATATATACTAACGAAGATAATTCAGTATCAATCGTTGGGTGAAGCTTCACCTAGGGTTTCTAGAATCCATCACATAAATCATTTTTATCATTTTTACCGTGGAGGCGCGGCGTCGTCGAGGCCGAGGGCGGGCGTGGGACGCAAAGGCGCGGATTCCGAGGTCGAGGGCAGCCGTGGGGGCGCGGCGGCGTGGGGAGGCGTGCGCGGCGGCGGGCGCGGCGGCGTGCGGCGGCGCGGCGGCGTGCGCGGGCGCGGTGGCCGACGATGCCGGCGGCGTGGGGGCAGGGCTGCGGCGGCCGGCGGCGTGGAGAGGCAGGGGCTGCGGCGGCCGGCGGCGTGGGGGCAGGGGCGCGGCGTGGAGACGGCAACGGAGTGAGAGAGAGAGTGAGAAGAAGAAGTTACCAGGTGCTATTTACACGTTCTTTGCCGAGTGTCCGCGATCTGGCACTCGGCAAAGATTTTTTAAAAATATTAAAATATTCTTTGCCGAGTGCCAGATCGCTGGGCAGGCACTCGGCAAAGAACATTTTGCCGAGTGCCAGCTGGATGACACTCGGCAAAGAATCTTTTACAATCCTTTGCCGAGTGCTGTACAGCTAGCACTCAGCAAACATAGTCTTTGCCGAGTGTCCTATGTAGACACTCGGCAAATCATATTTTTATTTTTTATATTTTCCCTACCAAACTTTTTGTGGTATGTTCCTACACTATGTAGACCAACATGTACCATTTTGGGACAATTATAACAGTGTTTTCTATACCTAGTACATTTAGTTTGTTTATTTGAATTTCTTCGGAAAATTCAGATTTGAACTGCAGGTTACTCGAAACTTGGAAAACCGTGCATGCAAAAATGATATCCATGCTACTTAGCACAAGTTACGACCGATTTCAGGAGCGGACCGGAAACTTCGAGCATCATGCTCACTCAACATGACCGTAAACTTGCCATCCAGGTGTTTAAAAATTGTATAAAACATAAACAAAGTCAGAAAATCATGAAACCTGTCCACGTGTCATGATATCATATGTAGAGGCTGTGATAAAAAATTTAGAATGTTTGGAGAAAGTTGTGAGACATTATGTGTAGAAACCTAAGAGAACCACACATGAAATCATAGAGTTTCAATGTGGATCTCTTAGGTTTGTACACATAGTGCGTTACAGCTTTCTCGAAACTTTTTCAATTTTTTATCACAGCCTCTACATATGATATCATGACACGTGGACAGGTTTCATGATTTTCTGACTTTGTTTATGTTTTATACAATTTTTAAACACCTGGATGGCAAGTTTACGGTCATGTTGAGTGAGCATGGTGCTCGAAGTTTTCGGTCCGCTCTTGAAATCGGTCGTAACTTGTGCTAAGTAGCATGGATATCATTTTTGCATGCACGGTTTTCCAAGTTTCGAGTAACCTGCAGTTCAAATCTGAATTTTCCGAAGAAATTCAAATAAACAAACTAAATGTACTAGGTATAGAAAACACTGTTATAATTGTCCCAAAATGGTACATGTTGGTCTACATAGTGTAGGAACATACCACAAAAAGTTTGGTAGGGAAAATATAAAAAATAAAAATATGATTTGCCGAGTGTCTACATAGGACACTCGGCAAAGACTATGTTTGCCGAGTGCCAGATATTTGACACTCGGCAAAGACTGACGGCCGTCAGTTGTAGACGGCCGCTAACGGCCCTTTGCCGAGAGCCGTATTTGCCGAGTGCTTGACGCTCGGCAAAGAAGTCTTTGCCGAGTGCTTGGATGGGCCGAGTGTACTACACTCGGTAAACCAGCTCTTTACCGAGCGCAGAACTTTGCCGAGGGCGGTACTCGGCAAAGTCTGCTTTGCCGAGTGCCCGATAAAAAGCACTCGGCAAAGGCGCGGATTCCGGTAGTGATAGCTATTAATTAACTAGCCTAATTCCTAAAGATATATAGGCAGTTAACTATTTGTATTGTATTACCATTTAAAACAGCGGCGGATTCACACCCGGGCTGTTCGTGGCAGCTGCCAACCTACCCGTCTCGTACTCTCGTTTCACCATCTGCGCCTCAAGCACCTAAAGTGTGTTTAGATGTAGGTCCGAGTGCGCCACACCAAATATTGGTCTTGCCAAGATAATTCGACCAGTGTTTGGTTAGAGGCCAAATTTTAGCTTTGCCCATAAAATTTTCGACATGACAAGACAAACCTAGGGCAATTCTTTGTTGAATCCAAGACGGACAAATCGGTCGCCAAAATTTGGCATAGTCACATTACACTTTGGCTACAAACCAAACACCCAAACTACAGCCCTACCTCACTACGCCAGGCAGCAACAGCAACAGCGTGCCACAGGCAGCGGCTAGCAGGGCTAGCAACTACTAGCAAGCAGCAGCCTCTGCTCAATAGCCTACAGTGCACTAGCTAGTAGGCGCAGCCAAGGACTGGTGGACAATAGCCAGTAGACCACAACGCACAAGCCAACAACGCCGTTGTAGGCTTGTGGCCAGCAACTCCATATAAATGTAAGGTGTATTTTTTAGATTTTGATTACTTTTGTTTGACTAGTTATTTGCTAGGTTTCTTAATAAAATTAATGCTTATGTTTATAAAGATATAATGGATATGTTTCTCATCAAGAAGAAGATGATTCTAACACAAGTTCTAAAAAAAGTCTTGTCTCAGTAGCGGTAGCCCCCCCCCCCCCCTAAATCGTTTCTGGATCCGTCACTGATTGAAAATGTATTCTTAACTATTAGATGATATAGGTTACTGCTATAGGATTACTTCCCTTGTCCCATATTAAAAATTGTTTTAGGTAACTAATAGATCTATACAATATTTGATGTATGTGTTTTATATATATGTATAGATTCGTTATCATACATATGAATATAGACATAAAAATTCAGAGTTAAAATGAGTACTATTTTAGAACCGAGAAAGTATCTAATATACTTAAAGCACCAGTTTCAATGGTCGTCATGCGTCATCTTTTTACAAAAAGTCCCTACATTTCTTCCAAATCAACTCAGCATAAAATATTAAAAAGAGGTGCAGGAGGTGGAGTTCGAACCCACACCCTGATGGAAGAAGCATGGGAGACACTGGGCAAAACTGTCTAACCAGTAGAACATCATGCTCAAGTGTTTATAATATTGAATATAAATTGTATATATGTATATATGATTTTTTGTAAAATAAAAAATAATCATGTCTGGCCGGGCCAGCACTATGGGTCGAGGCTACGGCCCAAGCACCGCACGACACTCGTGTCGGGTTGGCCCAGACACTATATCTCTACTATACTTAAAGCACCAGTTTCAACGGTCGTCCTGCGTCATTTTTTTACAAAAAAAAGTCTTACATTTCTTCTAAATCAACTCAGCGTAAAATGTTAAAAAGCGGTGCAGAAGATGGACACCAGCTCCGACACCGACTCGCGCAGTGGCTATTGCACGTCCACAAGGACGTTTCACATCATGCGCGCACCATCGTTTTCACCGTCGTCGGACGTCTCGTTCATCTTCCCGACCTTCACCCTGTTTTTCCTCCCCAACCTGCTACCCCCGCCCACGGTCGCAGCCGTGAGCCGACCGATGCTCGTCGACGCGGGTACGGCGCGAGTCGGTCATGCTCTTGGCCTTTCTCTGTGTGTGCCGTCGAGGAGGACATGGTGGCGCCTGCCACGCTTAGGTTATCTTATCGATGAGGAGTTCAGGGCCCGTAGCGTGGCAACAGTCGGCATATGCTACAGAGTTGGTGGTGGTAGTGTGTCGCTTCGGCGGGTCCAGGGCTGGAAGACACTCGCATTCTCTCGCCCTTCTCGGATGGACGCCAGGTGTGGGTGCCTCTCGGTTTGGAGCTGCTCTGGCTGGGCTTCTTTCTCCGTTTATGTGCTCTCTCTCTATATATCTAACGGTATACTATCTATGTCGCCTCCTGATGTCCAAGTCTTCGTCATGTCCTTCTCCGGCAACGAACAGGTATATCCGCCTCTTCCTTTCCCCTCCTGCTCTACGAAACCTTGGAAGCGGGGAGGCGAGGGATGTGGGTCTCTGATTTGCTACCTATGATACTCATGCATTCATAAAAAATATTATGCGAAGTGCGGAGACAGTAATAAAAAATCTTGAGATCTTTTTTGTGGATAATTTACGTGGATATTGTTGTGATCCGTCGCTACGCACGGGTAACCGACTAGTATTATTTATATAACTATCGTTCTATTTCTCTTTAGGGCCTACTTTAGAGCTTGGAATAGGGCCATGGATTTTACCGACACAGCCAGATGATTAATAACCTAGTAACTATGTTTTCAGTTAAGACCACACGAACAATAGCTGGCCTAGCTTGTATGTTTTTCCAACCTTGTGGTTAGGACTGATGGTTCCCTATTCCCTTCATCAGCAGTGCAGATACATGAGTATGACTGTAGGAGATTTAACCAAATTCAATAATAACATGTAGCAAGGAGAGCTGTCGACTCAATTACAGGAGCAGTTTTTCTGCTTGGCCAAACGGGTTTGTCGGCCGTGTTAATCTTTGTATGGTAGCTCTCGGCGTAAGCACATCGAGATGGATCATCTGTTGTTCCTGTGTGTTACTATGCATGCATTATCGCATTGATAGAGAGTCTATGGTACAAGGCCTACCTGGACGACATTAAAATTTGGCGCAATTGCAAGTGCAGTGCAACCATTCTAGCGTGGTCCTTCAATCTGAGACGCCCTATGGAATTTACAGCAAATCCTGCCTCTCTGATCAAACCGCCTGCTGCATGATTCTCCGCCATCTTCTTGCGATTACGTCCTGGCTGTCGATCGCCCTTCGTGCATGCCACCTGAGACTGTCCATAGCGGTGTCCTCTAAATTTTTCCCCCTAAATATTACTAGGTCCATGCCCGTACGTTGCAACGGGAGTAAAAAATAGATACAGATCGACAAACATCACTAATCACTTGAAAACATTCTCCTTGCATCTCTAGAGTACATTAAAGTGCCTGATTACAAAGTATGAATAATTCCAATAAAGACAAGCTTACATAGTTTAGGCAGACACATCAGGTAGAACTTTAATATGCAAAATCTGTATGGTTGTCAAGGTAGAACATTTGTATTATATTATTCACAATAGATTGTGCTTAGGGAGTTCATACATCTTATGGGGGGAGAGTAGTAGGGATTCTGTGTTCCAAGGTGACAAACACAGGGAGAGCTGCTCTACAATCTGAAAAAAGAACAAGAACAAGGACAAGTATTTTTCCTTTATTTTTATCCCACCTCCTAAATTGTCTGTATTGCCTTCCCATTTGTTGGTTCGTTTCTTCTCAGCGTGGTCAAGGATGAAATAGTACATGTGCAACAGGGGTGTTCTAGCAAACCAAAAAGGCCACCCCTGATTCCTCCACCATCAAAGAGTAAATATTAATAAGATTCTGTTTCTGTTCATAAGCACAGCAGAAACAACAAGTCCCTTGTCACACACACACAACATGCTTTCATATTTAGTACACTGAAAGGTAGCCAAGGACCCCCCTCTAAAAAAGAAAGACATCCAAAGGAACTCAAGGAACCTGATTAATAGTCTGTTAACTTATGTAACCTGAATGTTCGTTAGCTTTTCCATGGCATTACTAATTACCCCCACGAAAACAAGAAAATTCTCAGCGATTTCTCCACAGACAAAGGCAATGTATCTTTCTAAAGAAAAAAGGAAACAAAATCGTACGTGGACGCTACGAAAAGGCAACCAATCTTCTTATCGTACATATTGAACATTTCGATTCCAAGCTATCACATCAAGCATGAACAGAAGTAATCCCTAAGCAGTCAGCACGAAACGATTATAGGCAGGCCGAAGGCTCACATGATTAGAATCTGAGTAAGGGATAAACCAACATAAATCTCACCGTAAATACGGCCATAAATACGGAGAGTGACTTGGTGAAGAAACACGTATTGGAAGAAAATTCCCGTACAAACACTGAAGGAGCAAACACATAAACCCACAGCTTTTTTTAATGAGGTATGAAATCAAACAGGGCTCCAAAAGGAAGAATCTTTTCGCAGCAACAGCGACCAGAATCCCAGCAGGAACCATGATCCACCAGCACGCATTTGACAGCGCAAAAGCAGGGGGAAGAAAAAGCGTATCGGATTCCGCTTTCCCGTCCTCTCCCTTTTCCTCAGAAATGGCCGACAATGACCATCCTGCTCCCCCGCGAGAACCCGTCGACCATGAAAGATCCCCGTCCCTCGTCAGGGAATGAATCCGAGAACTGAGACTGTTGCTGCTCACCTCAGATGCGGCCACGGCGGTGGCGGCGAAGACGGAGGAGTGGAGAACCGGGATGCTGCGGCCGAAGAGCTTAATGGCGGCGTCCTATGCACAGTCCTGGTCCAGGCCTTCGGGCGCGGCCATGGCGCGCCGATCTCGGCCCCGCGGTCACCGGGAACAGGCGGCGCCTTGTGCGGAGGGCATGCGACGTTCCCGAGGGCGTGGTGCCGAGGAATGGAAGGGGGAGAGAAGAGCGACAGGAAGACGACGGTGATGATTGCGTGGGTGCTCGAGCGGAAAGGCGACCTGCTGGTTTGGCCTGGACTCTGGAGCGAGGTTGTGCCCGGGCGAGGAGAATTCGGTGGCCTTTTTGCCCCCTTTTCTGATGGCTGCAGGAGAAGGAAGCGCGACCGGGGCAGTCAGTGAGAATGTGATAGCGGGAAGCATGAATCTGCGCGCGATTTGTGGGCGCGGACAGAGCTGCCATGGATGGCGGCGGTGATGATTGCGTGAGTGCTCGAGCGGAAAGGCGACTGCCATGAATCTGCGCGCGATTTGTGGGCGCGGACAGAGCTGCCATGGATGGCGGTGGATTGCAGAGAGGAGCACGGAGCGGGGCAGACTGCAGAGGTGTGGGCGCCAAGAATCGTGGCGGACTGCAGAGAGGAGAGCAGGGCGCGGCTGCCATGAATCTGCGCGCGATTTGTGGGCGCGGATAGAGCTGCCATGGATGGCGGTGGATTGCAGAGAGGAGCGCGGAGATGGCGGTGATTCTTGGCGCAGATGGCGGGCGAGAGAGACATCAGAGAGGAGAGCGGAGTCGGACCTTCAAGAACCACACGGACCTTCCCTCGATGTGTTGATTCTCCTTCCATAATGGCGGGCGAGAGATCGGATGCTCGAGATAGGACAGCGGGGGCGGGGGCGAGGGCGAGACAGTGAGAGGAGAGCGGGCGACGGCAGAACCGTGCACCAAAAAAATGTGGACGTCTACACTAACGTCTTATATAATAGTAGAGATTATACAGCCACGTTAGTAAAATTCCCTCTCCTATATTTACTCATCCCACAACCGTCCCCCTATAAATTCCCATATATATCATTCTACACATTAAATATATATTTTCACATAACTAACATAACCAACTTCATTTTTTATTTTCTTTTTCCTTTTCACACGTCTGACATGTTGCCATGTTGTAAAATATTTTTTAAAAAATAATTTTTTATTATTTACATATTATGCAGAATATACAAACAAAACAATTTAGTTAAATTTTAATTTGGAATTCCATAAAACACATCATAATTGTCTTTCACTGCAAGCAGACACCGAACATTCGTACGCAGGAAGCCACGGTTGGCTTGCAGTGAAAGACACGAGCTTCCCCCAGAAGCCACATTCATCTCGCCTATATATATGCATACTTCCTCTTCCCAAATGTGCCCACATCTCACACACCTCGAGCTAGTTATCCATTGTTCGGTATGTCTCATTTCCATAGGGACGGTGATTTCGATTCCAGTAATAGTGACGACAACACACTTAATGCTTGTCAGTCTTCTTACCCTCAACATTGAGGCTATACACCTTCTCCGAAGACGTTTCGGTATACCTCGCCGCATCATTCACTGGGATCATTTTGCTGGAGAAAACCTCATCCACCATCACTACTTTGGCCCCAACCCAGTGTATCCACCCCACGTGTATCGTAGAAGGTACGAAGTTCAAACTTTTCTGCATATGTTATCTCGTTACCATTGTCTTCATAATTTACCTATTACATTTTATAGATTCCGCATGAGTAGGTCGTTGTTCATCCGCATTATGTAAGGAGTGCAATAGCAGGATAGTTACTTACGCAACGGGTCGACGCAACAGGCCTGCCAGGACTCGGGCCCCTTCAAAAAGTATGTGCGGTAATACTGATACTTGCTTATGGGTTACCTACTGATGCCGTAGACAAGTACATTCAAATTGGGGGGTGTACCACTAGGGAATGCCTTAATCATTTTTGTCGCGCAATCATTGCATATTTTAGTGGGTGGTATCTACGAACTCCTAATGAAGCTGACATTGCACGCATCATGCACAATAGCGAGTCCAGGGGCTTTCCTGGAATGTTGGGTTCCATAGATTGCATGCATTGGGAGTGGAGGAACTATCCTACCGCGTGGCGTGGACAGTTTTGTGGCAGAAATGGAAGACCTACGATGATACTCGAAGCGGTAGCAACAAACGATCTATGGATTTGGCATGCATTTTTTGGCATGCCTGGGACAAATAATGATGTTAACATGCTTCACCGATCACCAGTTTTTGACCCCATGACAAGCGGTCGAATGCCACCCGTCAATTACACAATCAACGGTCATGCTTACAACTTCGGTTATTACCTAGCTGATGGTATTTACCCCAACTGGCCAACTTTTTTCAAAGCAATTAGACACCCATATGAGGAAAAGAAAGTATATTTCACACAAATGCAGGAGAGTTGCAGAAAGGATATTGAGCACGCATTTGGAGTTCTTCAAGCACGGTGGGTGGTGCTGCGTGGTCCTACGTACGGTTGGGATCGTAATCGTTTAACCGAGATAATAACAGCATGCATCATAATGCACAACATGATTGTCGAAGACGAAGGTGAGTTTCCAGCAAACACAGATTTCGGAGACAACACTTCAGGCATTGAACCATCTCATCTAATTCAAGAAGGACGATCCGAATGGGTGATCAATCACTTCGATCTTCATCGCCAAGAAAGGTCTTCGACAGTACAAAATGATCTTGTGGAGCATTTGTGGGCTCGGCGTGGAAGCATGTGAGCGTATGTTTACTTAAGTACGTAGTTGCATCTTAAATTGAATAAGTTCAATGTCCTAAGTGGCTTCTTGGTTTTAGTCGTGTTATGCTTCTACATTTCAATAAGTGTTAGTTGTACAAGTTAGTAGCCGATGTCATTTGTTCATGGACTACGTGATGCAAATGTATTCTGTCACATTACACATGTACAACCTTTTTTACAAGCAAACCACAACATACGAATTCAACAAATAATAATGATATGTCTTTGCACATACGACTCAAATATTATTAAGTACTCACGTTACAACCTTGAATAGTACCGACATGTCTTGCAAGACATATGCATACAACAACTTTATAATGTTTGACAAAACAAATAACACAATGAACTTATATAATTGTTCACAAACCGGATACGGAAACACTAGTACGACATGTCAAACAATAGTACATTTAGCGAAAAATAAATATGAACTGCTGCAAGTGTTTTTTGTGCTCCTTCATCATAGTCCAAACTTCAGGATCCACCTCTTCTTCACGAGTACACTCCAGCATCTGCAGCTGTTCTTTGGCCGATCTGAGTTCTTCAAATCTCAATTCCCTTTCACAAATGCTTAACTTTTTTGCTTCCAAGTCCAACATCTTATTCTCTAGTTCCCTGTCTTGTTCATTGAACTTATCTTTCTTCTCACCCTTTTCTATGCAGCACTGAATTTGTTTTTCAGTTAAATCTTGGAGACGGCTTAAGTATTCCGTCGACGATGATGACACAACTTTCTTTCTCTCTGATTTACAAGAATCACGACCAAGAGGCCGTTTTCCTGTCAAACCAGCAGACCCACTATCAGATTCTTCTACAGCAATTGTAGGACCACCGAAGATCCAATTGCTTTTCCATGTAATCCTCGGAAAGAAGATCCTTGACAAATGCTCTCCCATTTGGGTTCCCCTTCAGTTTATGCCAGCAATAAATAAAATGGAATGGTTTGTTCTCCTCATGTGCAAACAAAGTACCCGCCTTGGAAGTCTGTAAAAGTAAGGAAGCAATAAGAATATGCTGACCACTTTGCAAAGATGGAGGTAAGTACAAATAGTTCATAAATTCTCTACGTCAGTGCTAACCTTGTCATCGTCAGTCAAGCCACTTTGTTTCTCTCGGAGAACTCTTGCGTAGCACCCCGAGAACTTACTAACATCTGCTCGAATCTTGTCCCATCTGCTGCTAAGTGCTCGATTCATTCTACAAGGGTACTCGCCCCTTTGGTCATTGTACTTTTTTTTCTATTCGTTCCCAAAGTCCCTCCTTCCTTTGTCTAGTGCTCACAATAGGATCACTGCTAATTTGCAACCATGTTGTGCAAAGTAGAAGGTCTTCAGCAGCAGTAAAGTTTTGTTCCTTTATTTTCTTTGGTTTGCTAACAGGTGCAAGAGTCTTTACATGATTATTGATGTCCTGAACACTATGTTCAGCATCGGACTCCAAGTTCACAGGTAAGGACGGTACTGTATTTGAACTCTGCAATGGTGTACTAGTATTTGAACCTGGAAACGAATCTGCAAACGGATTTGGATGAACTGAACCTAGAGGATTCCTAACAAAGTTCATGTAATGGTTCCAATATACAACAGATTGTGAGGCTAGAAGCATGGTTGATTCAGAACTTGTATTTCCTGTCTGAATGGGAGCCCACATTGTTGTTGGACCATGTGATGGATTAGGAAAACTAATGTTGCCCATCATGCTGCAATCTATAGGATGCTAGTGAATGAAGCCCGTAGGCCATAACGGTGGTCGACTGGGAAATTCCTGACCAGTTGAATTGTGTGACATCGCCTGAGAATTTGTGGCATTGTTTGCTGGATCCATTCTATGATTTGTGCACATGGGAGAAATGAAGTGAAATGGTGTAAACTGAATGCAATGCACATTATAATGAACAAGCATATGTCGGATATAAAGGTAAACATGAGAACAGACGAAGCACTTATTTAAGCACAATAATGATGAAAGGTTGTCATTAACTGTTTGACTAGCAACAACTTCATGATAACAGAGTCATCATACTACAACTTACTAGACAAATCCTTACATCGAAATTGCTTATGGGAACTACATACCACTAAGACTGAAATAGAGATGACAACTGAAATGTCGTTTCAGAGCACACAACCTAATAGTTGTTGCCTGCAGACGAGTACTTATAAGTTCAAAAGGATGTCTTCTCTCTTAAGCTGGAATATATGGCTAATAAATATTCCAGTAACTATTGCATGTAGACCTATCAGAATCGCTGAAGTACCACTCATCACTGACTTGGGGGCAGTACAACTCGTCTTCATCAAAAGATCGATCAGTAACTGTTGGAGGGGTCGACGGAGTTGTAGGTTCAAGACTTATGTCATCCCCTGGTACTTAGCAATTTCTGGAAATGCTTGCACTTTTGCCTCTAATGCATCTTGCTGTAGCAATTCTAGTCCTTCTTTGATGGCAAATAAGGTTCTAGCTACGATCTCTTCATCATGCATGTGGTCTAAAGCATGATCTACTAAACCACCCAGTGATTTGGTGGCATCCTCGGCACAGTCAACAAGGACTTTGAGCAAAGCCTTCATGTTTTCTTCTGTCGAGGATGCCATGATGAAATGTGCTGCAAACAATTAATATATGAAGTAACAAGTGCATACCCTTAGAAAGCATATAGGCACATTGTAGCACCCTGAATTTGAGGGTATAAAATTTCTTTTCTAATATCCACCAAATTCAGGTGTTACTCTCTCAGTTCTTCGCTTTCCTTTCTCTTTTCCCTAACAATGGAGAATTATTTTGTTTTATATTAGCGTAAACCTAGTGGAATGAGCCCTAGAGGCACTTTGGTTGTTGCATTCATGCCGTTGCATGGTGTTTCTAAGTGCAAAATGTGTTTGAAACATGTTAACATATCTTATAGAAGCGCTCGGTAAATTTTCATATTTTCGGAATATTTTTCTATTTTCTGGAAACCAAAATCTATTTATTTGAGGAACTTAAAAATGTTTTTAGAAATTCTAATTATGTTTTTTGAGTTCATTAGGTGCCAAAACATTTATAGGAATTTTTCTGGAATTTTTGAAAGTATCTATAATATTTTGAGCACAAAATATGGATTTCTAGGCTTTTTCGAATTTTAAAAATGGTAAAATCCGAATTTTAACCGAATTTTTATCTCGTCCGAACCCTAGGTATATATACATGTCCGGCTTCATCTCGTCGAGCCCGTTCCAGAACACGAAACGTTTTCTCCAAATCCAATCCCTAGCTCCCGGTATTGCTCGCCGAAGTTCGGGGCGGTTCCAACTCCGGCGACAACTCCGGTGAGCAATTACTCCTAATCCGTTCATCGTCTGCGGAATCCGAGGGTACCGCTGCGTTCGTCTCGTTGAGGGCTTCGTCGCAGCGCATTCGGTTCATCGATTGGATCTCCGAATCTCCGGCAATCGACGGATTTCCTCTCGGCTCCGGCGAGGGTCTTCTTCCCCGGTGAGAACCTCCATTGTTGTACCTAGGGTTTCTTTGTTTCTTTGTTTTTCCGTCCGTGCAGAGCCTCTCCCACTCTCCCCTCACCTTCCCCGGCGGCGGCGCCCCTCCCCCTCCATTTCCCCTCCCCGGCGGCGCCCCTTTCCCCGTCCCCGACGGTGGCGGCGGTGGCCGACGGCGGTGCTCGCGCTCCCGCGCCCCACGCCCGCGCGCACCCCTCCCCGGCTGCGGTGGTCGCGCCCCTCGCGCCCCGTGCGGCCGCGCCCACCCCCGGCCGGCCCAACCCCGACCTCCCCTGCGCAGCCCCCTCCTCTTCCCCTCCTCTCTCTTCCATGGATGGGAGGAAGAAGATGAGAGGAAGAAGACGATGACAGTCTCGTAAATTTAGTCCGCGCGAATTACAGTATGGTTTAAAATATTCATAACTTTTGAGTTTTAAACCCGATTCGATCCATTAAAGTTGCGTTAGATTCGTATTAAAATTATCTTAATTTAGATATATTTATCTAATTTTTGCATATTTTATTTAATTTAGTTAAACGTTTGTTTAACTAGTGGCTACTAGAACGATGTTTCAATTTAAAAACCTAATTTAGGAATTCGATTTGCGCATTTATAATTAGTCACCAATATGATTAACCTTAACTGAAATGTTATTTATTAATAATTATTTAGTTTAATCACGTTGTTTATTTATTAGTTTCGCATATCGGTCCGCGCGTGTCGCTCGCGCACGTCGTCGCGTGTCGTTCGCGAGTGTCGCGCGTGTTGTTCGCACACGTTGTCGTGTGTCGTTCGCGTGTCGCGCGCCTTGCCGCGTGCCGTTCGCGCGTATCACGCGTTGTCCGCGCGCTAAGTCGTTTGTGTCCGCGCGTTGCACACATCGTGTTTGCATGTCGTGCGTCGTTAATTCGTCTCGCTTAGAATCGCTCATATTCATTAAGTTACTTGCTTAACTGTCAAATATTTAAATAGTAAGTTAGTAAAAACTAAGTAGTAGTATTAATTTACATTTGATTAATATCCATTAATATAGAAATGTCGGATTAAATGTTCTAATTAGTACTTGTTTAACGTAAACGCGCTAACCCCTCGACCGTAGCTTCGACTATCGTGGTTCTTTTCCTCGTGTAACCGTAGAGGCGCTCTCTATTTTATATTGCTCGCTTTTATAACATTTTATCTTGTATGGTGTAATGTTCTTATGCACATGTATATGTTTGTTTGCTTATATCTGTTCGTCTTCGCTTCGCGTTGCGATTAGATCGTGATTCGTTTCTGAGCTTCGAGGAATCGACGATCAAGCATGGCGACCAAGTGATCGAACTCTTCGAGTTCTATGAGATCGAAGACCCTAAGCATCTGTTTGGTGAAGGCAAGTGTCCTCTGACCTATTATGTCCCATTTACTTTATAATTCATCAACCCGCATACCATGATCAACCTAAGGATTGACTAGCTTTGTATTTACCTTGTCCTTGATTACCTTTTGGGTTACTATGGTTAGCTTCATGCTATTGCTTTACTTTAATCAATGAACATGATGTGAACACTTATGATACGATGTTGTCTCTATGATTATGATGTTGGACTGGTGATACTTTAGGGGGCTTGAGCGGTTTCTCGAGTGCCTCTCCGTAAGGACCTGTTCGTTGGATGACTGCCCGGGAAAACAGTGCAACCATGAGGGTGGAATGGGATGCCCTTAGCTGAATAATTAGAGGAACTGGGGTGTAGTTCGCTTCGCCGTCGTGCCGTTAATGGGGCTCGGTGTATGCGGCTCGCTCTGCCAAGGTTGGTTCGCCCCTTGGGGAGGAGTGCGGTGCATTTAGGAAACCTAACGGGCGGCTACAGCCTCAGGGAATCTTTGTAAAGGCTTCGTAGTGAATCCCTGACCATTCACCTTGGGAGTGAATAAGGGTCTTGCAAGCCCGGGCTAGAGAGGGAATCACGACTTGTGGGTAAAGTGCGCAACCTCTGCAGAGTGTTATGAAACTGATATATCAGCCGTGCTCGCAGTTATGAGCGGCCAAGGGAGCTCCATTGATTAGAGATACTTGATTAGAGATACTTGATTAGAGATACTTGATTAGAGATACTTGATTAGAGATACTTGATCAGAGATGGATGGTTTAAAGGTGCTGATGAGGATGATGGTTGTGATTATGATTATGGTAATGGTAAGTGGTACTCTTTCCGTTTGGAAAGGGTACTTTTGGGTTAACAACTTGGGTTAATATTAAAACCTGGCTTTCTACTAGTAAATAATAACCTGACCAACTAAAAGCAAATGATTGACCTTAACCCCACATAAAGCTAGTCCACTACAGCCAAACGGGACATTTGCTGAGTACGTTGATGTGTACTCACCCTTGCTTTCACAAAACACCAGGTTGCCTTTGGTGCAATCTATGCTCAGGTAAAGAAGAAGGAGAACGGTGTCGAGGCGGATCTCCAGGAGTTCCAGGACGTCGACGAGTTCGAGGATTAGGCTAGCGACCTCCCCCAGTCAGCTGCATGTGGTGGGTTGTTTATGTTGGCTACGTTTCGATTCTGTGTACTTTGATTTATATTATGTAAATGACTCTAGTCTGTAATATTATTACTTACTCTTTATTGTAATTCAAAGCATTGTGCTATGATGAGTCATTTATGTAATCACTGTGTACGTGAATTTCTGATCCTGGCACGTACATGGTTTGCATTCGGTTTACCTTCAAAACCGGGTGTGACATAAGTGGTATCAAAGCCGTGCTGACTGTAGGACCGCTGACCTAGAGTAGCATTGGCCGTTTTAAGGACTTATTGATTATTACTTCACCCCATCCTTGATTCTGCTTCAAAATATTAGTCAGCTTGACTAATTCTATGTTGTGCTCCTATATGCCCCCTTGCCAAAAGTATTTTATTCTAGTATGGTCTATACTTCTCTCAATCTAATAGATCTGATCTCACTCTTATGATTGCGACATCTTTGTAGATGCCCCCTGACCATAGCCTTTAGTCTTTTGGGACTCTTTCCTCATCCATTATTAAATTGCTACTATTTGACCATCTCTATTCCATTTTGTTATTGACGTGCTTGTATCCTTGCGTTTTTAATACCCTTATCCCATAATCTAAAGTACTTACCCTTGTACCTCTATTGCTCATTTAAACAGTTCAGTTTAGGTGTCCATGACCTTCTTGTCTTCTGGGATCATTTCTTATTCGGTTGTAAGTCGCTATCTTTCGACAATTTCTATGCCCTTGGTCTTGGTATGCTCGTACCATTGGAATCTTGCCTACTCTTATTTTTATATGTGCTTACCTTTATATCCCAATATATGTTTAAGACATTTCAGTTAACGTGCCCTTGACCACCCTTGTTTCTTAATGATCCATGAGCGGTCATTCTACTTTGCATATCCTTGGTGATCCCGTTGTCTCCTTGTAACTCCACTCGGTAATGAATCTTTACTTCAACCCTTCCGTTGGAACCTTGCCTATCTGACCCTTGATTGTTTTCTCCACTTTGTCGTTTTGCGAGTCTTGCCTTAACTATATCCTTTGTTATGCTTTTAATTATTATCATATGCACCCTTGACACCTCTATATCCTACATTGATGTTTGTCTCATACCTGCCCTTTAAAATCGCCCCTCTTTCGTCTCATACCTTCTTTCTCTTGGCCGTATCCTCTTCTTTGGCTCGCGAGTTTGTAACCTCATCCTTTGTTGTGCTTTTGTTTCTTATTGCCTTTACCCTTCTCATCTCTCAATCTTACCTTGGTGATTACGCTATGTTCGTTATCTAAAACCTCCAATCTCCCACCTTAGTTCAAGCATGGTCTTTTACTTATCTCACCCGTGGTTATATCCTATACTTTACCTCTTGCAAGACTTATCTTATTTCTATTCTTGATTGTACCTAGATTCCTGGTTCTTTTTATGCACATTTACCTCTTCCTTTATATCCTTGCCTATTATCACCTTTGACCCTTGACCTCTCTCCATATTTACCATGATGTTTACCTATTTCTTAGCCTCACTTATTCCATTTCAATATGAGAGTGTTATTTTCCCTATCCTGCTCTTGTTCGTTTCCTTTCCCTTTGTCACTTTGCAAGTCTTGTCTTACCTTAACTTCATCCTTTGTTGAGCTTTTGTTTGATATCATCCTTACCTTTGTAATCTGCAGATCTTGCCTTGATACTTATCTTAGGTCTGCTTGTTGAAATCCCCTCTTTTCTATCTCAATTCGAGATATATGTTTTACTTATATATCTCACCCTTGACTATATCCTCTTCTTTACCGCGTGTAGGCCTAGACTTAACTCCATTCGTTATTGTATTTGTACCACTTGCTCTTCTATGCCTTTATCTTTTCTCTTACACCCTTGTCCGTTATTGCCTTTGGCCCTTGCGATATTTATGTCTTCTACCTAAATGCTTACCTTAAACTTATCCTTTAAATCCTCCCCTTTCTTTCAACCCAGTTTGAGAGTTGCGAGTTACCTACCTCTCCCTTGATTTCTCTTCACTTCTTTTCGCCTTACAAGTGTTGTCTTAATTCCATCTTTTGATGTGTTTTGATTTTCTATCACCATCACCTTGTCATCCATCGATCTTGCCTTGATACTCATCTTTATTCATACTCAAAAAAAATCTCCGCTCTTCCACCTCAAATTGAGAGTGGCAGTTTACCTATCTGGCCCTTGGGCGTACCCTCTTTTTTTCACTTGCACGTCCTGTCTTAACTCCACCCTCTGTTGTATTTATATCCTTGGTTCTTATACCCATTTACCTCCTCTTCTACATCCTTGTCCATTATTACCTTTAAACCCTCGTGATACCTATGCCCTTGCCCACATGCTTATCTTGAACCTACCCTTTAAAGCCTGCTCTTTTTCATCGCTATTTAAGGATAATGCCTCACCTACTTCACCATTGATTGCTTCCCCTTCTTTGATGCCTCACAAGTTTTGTCTAAAATACATCCTTGGTTGTGTTTGTCTGTTATCACCTTAACCCTTGTCATCCCTTGATCTTTACCATGATGCTTAACTTGCACCTGCATTCTAAAGCCTCCTCTCCCATTTCATTTCAAGAGTGATGTCTTACTTATCCCGCTCTTGTTCGTTCCCTTTTTCCTCTGTCGCGTTGCAAGTCTTGTCCTAACTCTATCTTTTGGTGTGTTTTTGCCTTTCACCTCCCTTACCTTTGTAATCTCTAGGTCTTTCCATGATGTTATCGTATGCCTACCTTTTGAAATATCATCTTTTCCATCTCGATTTGAGAATGGTGTTTTACCTATCCTGACCTTGGTTGCATTCTCTCCCTTGTCGGCTACAATCATTGCTTTAGCTCCATCCTTTATTATGTTCATGCCCCTACCCTCCATGTGTTATTATTCCCCTTGCCTTTTGTTGACCTTAGAGGAAAGACCACCATTTAATTAAAAGGAACGTATAGCAACGAGATGTTTGTTGATGTGTGCTCATGATGTTTGTCCTTCTACTATGGCTGAGTTGCTTCTTTGGAATGAGTGTTGATGTGTTGTGGCCCTTGGACCGCAATGGAATTTGTTTACTAGGTGAGTGCCATAGAGTTAAGTAGTTGGGTTCTCTCCCTGCTCTCTCTAATCCGTCTATACTTACCTTTTCTCGTTATTCTTTCCTCTTGCACCTATCCTTTTGGCAACCTCCAAGTCCTCCAAATCAGTCAAGATCAGAGTCGGCAAGATCTTCATCAAGTGTGTATCAATGCTCTTGTTAAGGGGGTTAGCCGCTAACCCCAATAAAGACAATGCAATCAACATCAACCAACAAGATCAGAGTGGCGCAGCGAAAGCGTGTGTGGGTCCTAACCCACAGGTCCAGGAGATTCTCAAGAATTGCATCAATCGGTCTCAAGCATCTGATGGTCAAAGCAACCAATCCACAAGTCAAGCCGGCGGAGTCAAAGTTGAGTTAGTATAAGCTATGAAAAAAACCAATAAACCAATCTCATTTTCTTGCTAGCCTCTTCTTGAATCTCGAGGACGAGATTCTGTTAAGGGGGTTAGATTTGTAACACCCTGAATTTGGGGGTATAAAATTTCTTTTCTAATATCCACCAAATTCAGGTGTTACTCTCTCAGTTCTTCGCTTTCTTTTCTCTTTTCCCTAAAAATGGAGAATTATTTTGTTTTATATTAGCGTAAACCTAGTGGAATGAGCCCTAGAGGCACTTTGGTTGTTGCATTCATGCCGTTGCATGGTGTTTCTAAGTGCAAAATGTGTTTGAAACATGTTAACATATCTTATAGAAGCGCTCGGTAAATTTTCATATTTTTCGGAATATTTTTCTATTTTCTGGAAACCAAAATCTATTTATTTGAGGAACTTAAAAATGTTTTTCGAAATTCTAATTATGTTTTTTGAGTTCATTAGGTGCCAAAACATTTATAGGAATTTTTCTGGAATTTTTGAAAGTATCTATAATATTTTGAGCACAAAATATGGATTTCTAGGCTTTTCGAATTTTAAAAATGGTAAAATCCGAATTTTAACCGAATTTTTATCTCGTCCGAACCCTAGGTATATATACATGTCCGGCTTCATCTCGTCGAGCCCGTTCCAGAACACGAAACGTTTTCTCCAAATCCAATCACTAGCTCCCGGTATTGCTCGCCGAAGTTCGGGGCGGTTCCAATTCTGGCGACAACTCCGGCGAGCAATTACTCCCAATCCGTGCATCGTCTGCGGAATCCGAGGGTACCGCTGCGTTCGTCTCGTTGAGGGCTTCGTCGCAGCGCGTTCGGTTCAACCATGTTCGTTGGATGACCGCCCGGGAAAACTGTGCAACCATGAGGGTGGAATGGGATGCCCTTAGCTGAATAATTAGAGGAACTGGGGTGTAGTTCGCTTCGCCGTCGTGCCGTTAATGGGGCTCGGTGTATGCGGCTCGCTCTGCCAAGGTTGGTTCGCCCCTTGGGGAGGAGTGCGGTGCATTTAGGAAACCTAACGGGCGGCTACAGCCTCAGGGAATCTTTGTAAAGGCTTCGTAGTGAATCCCTGGCCATTCACCTTGGGAGTGAATAAGGGTCTTGCAAGCCCGGGCTAGGGAGAGAATCACGACTTGTGGGTAAAGTGCGCAACCTCTGCAGAGTGTTATGAAACTGATATATCAGCCGTGCTCGCGGTTATGAGCGGCCAAGGGAGCTCCATTGATTAGAGATACTTGATTAGAGATACTTGATTAGAGATACTTGATCAGAGATGGTTGGTTTAAAGGTGGTGATGAGGATGATGGTTGTGATTATGATTATGGTAATGGTAAGTGGTACTCTTTCCGTTTGGAAAGGGTACTTTTGGGTTAACAACTTGGGTTAATATTAAAACCTGGCTTTCTACTAGTAAATAATAACCTGACCAACTAAAAGCAACTGCTTGACCTTAACCCCACATAAAGCTAGTCCACTACAGCCAAACGGGACATTTGCTGAGTACGTTGATGTGTACTCACCCTTGCTTTCACAAAACACCAGGTTGCCTTTGGTGCAATCTATGCTCAGGTAAAGAAGAAGGAGAACGGTGTCGAGGCGGATCTCCAGGAGTTCCAGGACGTCGACGAGTTCGAGGATTAGGCTAGCGACCTCCCCCAGTCAGCTGCCTGTGGTGGGTTGTTTACGTTGGCTACGTTTCGATTCTGTGTACTTTGATTTATATTATGTAAATGCCTCTAGTCTGTAATATTATTATTTACTCTTTATTGTAATTCGAAGCATTGTGCTATGATGAGTCATTTATGTAATCACTGTGTATGTGAATTTCTGATCCTGGCACGTACATGGTTTGCATTCGGTTTACCTTCAAAACCGGGTGTGACACACATGGAATGAAGAAGTACACTAATTGAAGAACAAAATTCTAGGCAGGGACATATAATGTTAATGAAAGCATGACTCATAATGATGGGAGGAACATAAAATGTTCATGGAAGCATGACTCATGAAAGAGCAAACACAGAAAACTCTCACATACTGATGATGTATATGTTAACAGGCTAATATTGCTGAAGAATAACATCAGAACTTGTAGTTCTCATGATGTACTGATTAACTATATGAAAGAGCAAACATATATTGTATCATTACTTGGTAACATAGGATCAGAACACCTGAATAAGGAAAGCACTTAAAGTTCGAAAAAACATTAACAACTCCTGATTTTTACATAACATGAGGTACACAAATTTATGAAGTAATCAAGAGTTCATATGTACTACATAAATGATTTTATGAACTATAGAATGACCATGAATTAGGCAGGGTTCAGGTGTGAGGTATTCAGGTTAACCCAGGATCAAGCGTGCACATGTATGTTTACGAAGGAAATTTTAGGTTGTTGAAAGAGCACACATATATTGAACCATTATTGGGTACCATAGGATCAGAACACGTGAATAAGGAAAGAGGTTAATGTTCCAAAAAACATTAACAACTCCTGCTTCAAACAGAACATGAGGCACACAAAAATGTGGACTAATCAAGACGTCATATGTACTAAACAAATGAAGTTATGAACTATAGAATGAGCAGATCCATGTACACTTGTGCCCAGGATGAAAGGTTGTTGAAGTGTGTTAACAAAACCCTACCCGGTAGAGCAGATCCATGTACACTTGTGCTGCTGCTAGTATTCGAATCCGCTCCTTTACATGACTTCGGTGAACTACGGAACTAAGCACATACAATTCCAAAAAATAAAGGAAGACTGATGAACCTGGGAGCAGATTGAAGATCACGGTCGTGCCTGAAGAATGGAAGATCTGGGCTGCAACAAGACGAATCGAAGCGAGCAAGTCCGGATCTGAGGATGTCGTCCACGCTCGGAGTGGAAAAGAACGAATGCGGCGACGAAGAGCCTCTGCGGAGTCGGATTTGTGGGCGCTTCGTCTTCCGACGCGAACGGGATTGAGTGCTCACGAACTCGACGTGCTCCACTTGGTCCTGCTCGCCGCCGATCTCCACCGGCTCAGAATCGGCCTTCCGCCGGCAATCCGCCGCCGTGTCGCCCGATTTCGCCCCACTTCGACAGACGCGTCAAGAGGGAGCGAAGTGGACCGGGAACTTTCCTCGGTGTGGCCGGCTTCCGTGATAAGCAGGAGCGGGAGAGTGAATAGTGCACCCCTCTATCTGGCATGAGAGAGAAGGGGAGCGCGTCGGAGAGGAGCCCGTAGGGCGCGCCGTTGTGGGGGAAGGGGAACGCTGTTTCTCCTAAACGGTGAATAGTGTCGGGAGAGGGGAGGGAAAGAGAAGAGCGTTGCAGACAGTCTAAGAATCCCTGGGCCCAGGTGGCCTGCAAAGTCAAACGCACGCACCATGCGTCGCGTCATGTTCGGAGCTTCCTCTAAGCATTTGTTTCAGGGCAGCTTCGACTCTGGGAATCAGATCCAAAGCATCAGATTTACTTTGGAAAAGCTTTAACTTATGAATTTTTAATTGCTTCAGATTTTATAGAGTTGAAATGCTTGGCTAAATAAGTAGGATGTGTAACTTATTTTTGAAGATCTATAACACCTGCAGCTGACACCGCATATCAAGCTGATGTAGGCATGTAGCACACGAATATCGATCAAGCTGCAGTTCGTCCAGCACGATCTGCGCAGTCATCACTCGCCAAATCCCATTGCGTCTGCACCATTTGCTAGTTGCTACCTGCTACATCTCCAGATCTTGCATCCTCTTGTCTAGAGTGTTGCAGGTCTCGCCTGCTCTGCCTCTCGATCTCTGCATATCTAGCGAGCAACGCAAGCGCAGCGCCAGAAAAATTAAACTAACACTCCCAGCCTCCCAGGCTAGGCTGGCCGCTCAGCATGCCACGCAGCGCCGACGTGACGCTGCTGTTCTTGGTAGCCGTCCACGCGCTTCTCGTCACTCATGCCGCTCTGCAGGAAGGTTTCTACACGAGCAACACCGACTGCACGGTGGACGTGGAGGCCACCGTGGCGAGCGTCGTCCAGCAGTTCATCTCCGCGGACCGTGGCGTCGGCGCAGGCCTCATCCGTCCGCCTCCACTTCCACGACTGCTTCGTCAAGGTAACACCACGTGTCTTCGAATCTAGAATGAAGATGAGACGCGATGAAATCGACATGCATGATGATCCTGCACCTGCTGCACGTGCCAGGGTTGCGACGGTTCGGTTCTCATCGACGCGAGCCCAGCCAACCCGGACCCGGAGAAGGCGTCGCCGTCGAACGGCGGCCTCCGCGGGCTGGAGGCGATCCAGGAGGCCAAGCGGCAGCTCGAGAGCGCGTGCCCAGGGACCGTGTCCTGCGCCGACATCCTCGCCTTCGCCGCCCGCGACGCGTCCGGTCCAACGTCCTGAGCTCCGGGGCGATCGACTACGGCGTGCCCTCCGGCCGCCGTGACGGGCTCACCTCAGCCGCGTCCGACGACAGCCGGAGCCTGCCCCCGCCGTTCGCCAGGCTCGACCGCCTCACGGAGCTCTTCGCCGCCAAGGGGTTCACGCAGGACGAGCTGGTCACGCTCTCCGGCGCGCACTCCGTCGGCCGCGCTCACTGCGCGTCCTTCTCGCACCGGATACACATACACCCCACCGTAAGCGAGACCATGGACGCGCAGTACGGCGCCGGACTGCAGCAGCGGTGTCCCACGGACGCCGGGGACGCGGTGGACCAGGACCAGGCCACGCCGGCCGACCTCGACAATCAGTACTACAGGAACCTGCTCGCCGGGAAGGTGCTCTTCCGCTCGGACTGGGCGCTCATCAGCGACAACACGACGAGCCAGATGGTGCCGGACAACGCGGGGAACCAGGCGCAGTGGGCAGCCAAGTTTGTCGACGCCATGCGCAAGATGGGCGCCTTGGACGTCGTCACCGACTCACCGGCGACCTGCAGGGCGAAGTAAGGAGCTTCTGCAACGTCACCAACAGAGGCTAACGGAACCGCCGGAGGGGCGTCATCACCGGCGAACCGGCAGTGTGAAAAATTGCGTCGTCATGATTCATGAACGTACATAAGGGTAACACAATTTAAGTACGTACGTACTGCATTGTTTGTAATATGTTAGATACACACACTCCAGTATTCACACGGAAGTGTGTTGGTGACGTACAGTCAAGCTATACTACAAAGATCGACATTATACATAATTTACACTCAAAAAATTCAAGATAATATTTTTATTGTATCAATTACGCTATATTAATCACGAAAAGGATGAGGTGATTTTGCTAGCTGCCTCTGCTTCACGCAGTTGACTCTGAGAGTGACCAAGACTGCCACTGAAGTTTCGGTCCAGTTTCCTGTTATCGGAATGGACCGATAACAGTTTTCCACCGTTTTTTTAATTCATCCAAATTTGAAAAAAGTTACAATTTTTTAAATATATGTGATTAAAACTACAGGTTCTCGTGGTATATTCTATATTATTTTATTTTAAAAAAAATTAATCAACATTTTTGGTTAAAAACAGTAAAACCTAGTAAAAACAACGAGAAAATCGGTAAAAACAGCTGTTTCTGGCCGAAAAAAAAAATCCAAGAAACTGTTTTATTTGAATTTGAAAGTATAAACCGGTCAAAAAAATTCAAAACTCAGCAAAAACCTGTTTCTCAGTC
Organism: Zea mays; assembly: GCF_902167145.1. Lineage (NCBI taxonomy): Eukaryota > Viridiplantae > Streptophyta > Magnoliopsida > Poales > Poaceae > Zea > Zea mays. Next base: position 51,790,865 of record NC_050098.1, on the reverse strand, counting down.
AAGAAGACCTGTTTATCGCTATTATTGGTGATTTACTGAGGGTATGCGTCGGTTATTTACCGGTTCTCAAAAGTTTTTGTATTTAAAATCTAAACCATCTAGTTTTGACGGAAACTGTCGGTTTACCGACGGTATACCGTTCTTGGTGGCTACCGATTATTGGATTTTCAAACGGTTTCGTAAACTTTGGTTCCAGCCAAATGGCACCCTTCACTTGGGCAAAGAAATTCATGAAATCCGATGTTTGGGAGGTCTTTGGCAAGAACATGACAACCATTAGCATTAAGATTCTTGACCAGTGCCCCCTACAAGATCTTACCCGCGTCAATGAAGAGCCCAGTTCCGTCACCCTCCTCCCTCAGGGATTGTTTGTTTTCAGCTTAATCTATGTGGATTGAATGAGATTGTGTGGGTTTAAATCTGTTGGGGGCCTTCATCTTTCGAAGGTCATCAAAAACACGACTAACCTATTTTTCAGTATAGTATACTGTCACAGGAAGTTTCGGCTTTAAGATGAAGGTGTGCATTGTATGAAAAGCGTGATCTAGAAGAAGGATGGATCAACTCTGAAGCTGTGGCTCAGCACAAGGACGATGGTGGAAGATGAAACCGACCTAAAAGGAAAAAAACTGCTTAGTCCTCGACAGCTTACCTTTTGGCTAACAGTAAATGTCAGGGACATGAATGTAATTTTGCCTAGGCTACGTCCTGTGCTTATAAATAGATGAACAGTAAAACCGTACTGTTCACGCTGACTTGTAATCACTCACACGTCACTCCTGCTTTTTCACCTTCTGTCGAACCGAAGGTACAAGTGTAATTCAAATATTGTTGATGTTTGTTTATATTTATTTAATGAGAATATGGATAGTCTAATGATTTGAAATGATCATTCATATTCCCTCTGTGTTTCATATGCCTTTGTTTACATCCTTGCCTATTGAAATAACGAAGTTTTGTCCTTCATGACCTTCGTCTGAAGATCATTATATCGTAAGGGAGATAATGCTTCTGTTCGAACCAGAAATAAGCCGGCGGACTGTCCGGCCCTGAGGTCGGACGGTCCGCGGTCCGGACGGTCCGCGTCTGTGGGCCGGACGGTCCGCGCGTGCGTAGAACAGATTAGGTTTCCGAGTTTTGTGCTACGGTTGTTAGCTATATTCGCGGGATTAGCTCGGAATCAGTTGTGTAAAGGGTCCAGCCCCCCTCCTCTATAAATAGAGAGGTCTACGGCCGATTTGTAATCATCAACAATCGAATCAATACAACTTTTATTCGCATTTTATCCTAGGAGTAGTTCTAGTCTAGTTTAGGTTTAGCCTCTCAATCCCCAAATTCTTCGCCTCTCTTCGACTCTACGCCGATTGGAGGAGTCTAGGTCGGCCGGCCCGAGCCTAGACAACCCCTAGGATCTCTCCTCCCCGACGGGGTCCCTCCCGGGAGCGAGATCCAGGCCGCCGCCGGCGATTTCCGCCGCCCCTGCACACGCGCGGACCGTCCGACCCTAGGGCACGGACCGTCCGACCGTCAGGCAGGGAGCCCGAGCTCCTGCACCAGGTCGCGGACCGTCCGGCCCTGCGCCGCGGACCGTCCGCGCCTGACCAGAGAGCACCGCCGCCTCGCGCCAGGTCGCGGACCGTCCGGCCCCAGGCCGCGGACCGTCCGCGCCTGACCAGAGAGCACCGCCGCTGGTTCTCTTGAGTAATTGGCGCCTCCGAAAAGGCGTCAACATACTTTTTGGCGACTCCGCTGGGGACGACATATCTAAGCTTATCAAATCGGCCCTCAATGGCCGGTTCAAGGGATAGCTCTGATATTTCTCCAAGCAACATCATAGAGCCGACTTGGGAAACCTTGTCGGCTGACGAGCAGCTCCAGTTCGAGGAGCACAAGGAGCGGATGATCCAGGAGGCGAAAGCAAAGTTCTTGGCCAACTTCAAAGTGGACAGGAACAACAAGGTCGTCCGACATCGGGCGACGGATCCGGCTTCGCTCCAACCCACGCCAGATATCCCCAATGTAAGTAATACCAACGATCTGCAATCTCTTAGAAATTATGTAGAAGATCAGCGTGAACAAATGCAGAACATCATAGGGGGTATGCAAAGCGATCTTAAGAGACTAGTACGTGCATTTGATAAATCTAGTACCGCAAATTTTCCTTCGCACGAGGTTGAGTTAGGAGATAATGCGTGTAACACATCGGCTACAGGTTGTCACGACCAGTCACAACCCCTTTATGGGATGCCGATGAACACATACCCTAAGCAACCGCAAATCGGCAGCAAACCAGCCGATCTGCACATGCCCGGACCGTCCGCACGTGAGCGCGGACCGTCCGGCCCAGCAACAGTCGGGCCTATTTTTAATGAGTTACCTAGATATGCGCCCGAGCCACCACACACGGCACAGAACCCAAACTACCCAGTCGGACGGTCCGCATACAACGACGGACGGTCCGCATATAACCACGGACGGTCCGGGTACGTATCCGGACAGTCCGCACATGAGTCTTTTGAGGAGGATTATTACATGAATCCTCGCCCGTCCCAGCAACACTTCCCATCACACTATGCGATGCACCAGCCCATTAATTCAGGATCCAAAGCCCAGGAAAGCTTTCCGGCCCCACCTAGAAGGCCGGAAAGAAACGATCAAACCTATGACCCATATAGGGCGAATGAAAACACACCACATAACTCAAACCAATGGGGGGGAGAAGACAACATGCTAATGTCCAGCCAAACCCACCTATGTTTGACCAGAGAGCCGGTGGTCTCGCACCGGCTGCCATTGATATAGTAAGGGAAGAAATAGCCGGGGCGTTCCGAGATAAGCTCGGAGTAAGCATGGTCCCTAGGGGGCAATCATATCGGAAACCTTATGACAGCCGATTTGATCACCAACCATACCCACAGGGAACCAGGATACCCGAATTCGCAAAATTTTCGGGTGATCAAGGGAAAAACACACGTGAACATGTAGGCCAGTTCTTAGCACAATTGAGAGAATTGGCCGACACAGAGGCATTTCGCGTACGTTTATTTTCATTATCGCTAACAGGAACCGCGTTTGCATGGTATGCCACTTTACCTTCTAATTCCATTTCATCATGGGGGGATCTAGAACAAAAATTTCATGATCATTTTTTCTCTGGTGATTATGAATTGGATTTGGTAGATTTAGTGTCATTGCGACAGACAAAAGACGAATCGGTTAATGATTACATCCGGAGATTCCGCGATACAAGAAACCGATGCTTTCAAATTCATTTAGCAGAAAAACAGCTAGTAGGATTAGCCTTTAATGGTCTACGATATTATTTAAAAGAGAGATTAGAAGGCATCCAACTTTTTACACTAGCATAGTTACACCAGAGGGCTTTGGCTTGCGAAAGCCGGAGCAAAGAAACTGCTAAAACAATGCGTCACAACGTACATATAGTAGAATGCGACCAAAGTAGCTCAGATGACGAATCAGCATAAGTATATGCTGCTGAAATGGTTTGGCCAAAACAGGCCAAATCTTCGGCTTGTTCCTCCTTGCAGCCGGTTCAAAAGAAACGGCAAGAGGAGGTTAAGTTTACGTTTAATGTTGGTAAGTGTGATAAAATATTTGATGAATTACTCAAAAATGGCAATATTAAAATAAATCACACTGTTCCATCCACCGACGAGCTAAAACGTCGTGCGTACTGCAAGTGGCATAACTCATTTTCTCATGCCACTAATGATTGTAATGTATTCCGACGACAGATTCAATCGGCCATTAATGAGGGACGATTGAAATTTCAGGAAATGCAGGTGGATACAGAGCCCTTTCCAATGAACGTAATCGACTTTGAGGGCAAGAAAGTCCTGGTTCGGCCAAACACGGCCGATAAAAGCAAAGGCAAAGAGGCAATCATCGGCAATTCTAAAAAGGCCGATGAGGATCATAAAGTTTCTTGCAGAAAAGTGGTAGCCGAGAAGACTCCCGATGGAGGGGAGACCCTAAAGGTGACCATCACAGCCTCCAGTACTGGGGGGCAAGCGCAGACAGGGAGACAGATGCAGGAACCCGTGCTGCGTATCCCGGACGGTCCGACACGTAGGCGCGGACGGTCCGGGACCCCACCGGATGGTCCGGAGAGCTCCGGCGGACGGTCCGGCCGTACTCAGGACTTACGACGGCCACGTACTTTGAAACCACGACGACCAGAGATAGGTACGTGGAAAACAAATACAATCAAGGCAGCTGGTCGGTTGGTTAAAGCCGGCCCAACTTTTGATCAATTACTATCTAAATACGTTAAAAAGAAGGCCGGCCCCAGTGACCGGCCAGCAAAGCGACCCCGCTCACCCATGCATGAGCAGCGCTAGGTCAGGCCGATTGGACCACCCCACCAATCAGAAGAAATGAAAGGTCATACTATACAAGTGAGACCTAACATACCTGCATGGACACCTCCACCTCCATATCCACCTATGCCATATCCGTACACATATTTACCTCCGCCATATGTCCCAAATCAAATGTGGGGCATGCCACCATATCCATTTGGGATGCCGCAGTACCCCGCCTGGGGGGCACCCCAAACATCTGTTTTCAACAGGTTGACGCCACCAGTACAAGACCGATTGAGCACTGCTCAATCCGGTCACCAGGCACAAACCCAATAGGATTGCCGGACTACTCGGCCTTCAAGGCCGACCAATCCGGCAGGGGGGCATATGCCTGCAGCAACTCAAAAAACAACAAAAGGGGACATCATCAAAATAGGCACCGCAGATGTTGTCATACAGGGAGACAATAAAGGGGCGATGATTTTCGGCGAATCGGCCAACGCAACCGAAAAGGATACGGCTACCATCAAAACAGCCGATCCAAAATACTCCATGCCTCGATGGTGCCCAGCGGGATTGACACGATCCCAAAAGAGAAAATTACAGCGCCTAAGAGCAAAGGAGAGCCAGGAGAAGGAGGCGGAAAAGACATTTAATGACACACATCCATTATACCCGCCACCACAAAAGAAATGGAGACCGAAGGCCGTTGAGAAAAAACAAACGGCCACAGAAATAGAAAGTCAATCTGCACCAAGCGCGGACCGTCCGACCCCTACGCGCGGACCGTCCGCCGTTCACCAGGAAGTCTCTGGACAACCTGCACCAGGCGCGGACCGTCTGACCACTGCACGCGGACCGTCCGCCGTTCACCAGGAAGTCTCTGGACAACCTGCACCAGGCGCGGACCGTCCGGCCACCGCACGCGGACCGTCCGCCGTTCACCAGGAAGCCTCCAACGACATGACAACATCAATGGAAGAGGACGACCTGCTGGGAGAAGACCTGGTCGACTACGAGGCTTCTCCAGAACACCCAGGTATGGATGTAAATATTATTACATTTTCTGCCGATTGTACTATTATCGGCAACGATGAACCTGTTGTTGCCCAGTTTGATTTTGGTCCTAAAGAAGCCGCCTTTACTAAACCAAAAGAATCGGTAAATCATTTAAAGCCGCTCTTCGTGCGCGGCCACATTGATGGGATACCGATTGCTAAGATGTTGGTAGATGGAGGGGCGGCTGTAAATCTAATGCCTTATTCATTATACAGAAAATTAGGTAAACAAGATGACGAACTTGTCAAGACCAACATGACCCTCAGCGGTGTTGGAACTGATAGTTCGATCAAAGCCAGGGGAGTCACGTCCGTTGAATTAACCATCGGGACTAAGACCCTTGCTGCTGCATTCTTCGTCGCTGATGTAGAAGGAAATTACAGTTTAATCCTAGGCAGAGATTGGATTCACGCCAATCAATGTATACCTTCTACATTACATCAAATGCTGATACAATGGGTAGGCGATGACATAGAACAAGTACATGCTGATGTATCGGCCTGCATCGCTGTGGCCGATGCCCCTGTACTCTGGACCTATGAGACTGCTACATGTCTCATAGGAGTAGACTTTTCTGATTATCAATTCATAAGTATAGATAAGAAAGGTTTCATTCCTGTAATGCTAGAGCCGATGGAGAATCGGCTAAATCCTAAATAAAGTTAAATGATGAATACACACAAAGTTCATGAGTCTTTGGTCACGGATAGTTCGGCCGCCAAGGCCGGATGGTCTGGTCTTTCACAAAAGAGTTCGGACTTTAAGACCGAACATCCACCACAGCGAAAAGACAGTATTACGAATGATCCGGTCCCCGAGACCGGAAAGTCCGCCATCACACAAAGATCATCTGATTCCTCTGTGGGGGACATGATAGAGGAATTCAGAGATCTTGATAAACTAGGACAGGGGTTTACATCGGCCGATCCTTTGGAGGAGATTGACATAGGAGATGGTAAAACTCCAAGGCCGACTTTTGTAAACAAGACCCTGGAGACCGATTCTAGAAATGAGATGATCGGTCTATTGAAGGAATATTCAGATTGTTTTGCTTGGAATTACACTGAAATGCCTGGACTAAGCCGAGAAATTGTCGAACATCGGCTGCCTATTAAGCCTGGTTTCAGACCTTTCAAGCAGAAAGCTAGAACATTTCGTCCAGATCTTCTCCCACGAATCAAGGACGAAATCCACCGGCTGCTAGAAGCTAATTTTATTAGACCTTGCAGATACGCAGAGTGGGTCTCCAATATTGTGCCGGTGGAGAAGAAGGAGTCAGGTAAGCTTAGAGTATGCATTGATTTTCGTAATTTAAATAAAGCAACTCCTAAAGATGAATATCCCATGCCCATAGCCGACACATTAATCAATAATGCATCAGGAAATAGAATTATTAGCTTCCTTGATGGTAATGCCGGATATAATCAGATTTTCATGGCCGAAGAAGATGCGTCTAAAACGGCCTTTATATGTCCAGGCTTCATTGGTTTATTTGAATGGGTTGTCATGACATTCGGTCTTAAAAATGCTGGTGCTACTTATCAGAGGGCTATGAATCTGATCTTCCATGAGTTGTTAGGAAACACTGTGGAAGTCTACATTGATGATATTGTAGTCAAATCGGCTGAGTTTAGTTCTCATATAGCTGATTTGCGCAAAGCCTTTGATAAAATGCGTCGGTATGGTTTAAAAATGAACCCACGTAAATGTGCTTTTGGAGTGTCGGCTGGGAAGTTTTTAGGATTTGTCATCCATGAACATGGTATAGAAATAGACCCTGACCGAATCAAGTCTATTCGGAATGTGGGGCCTCCGACGTGTAAGGTCGAAGTGCAGAGGTTTCTCGGCAAGGTGAATTATTTACGAAGGTTTATTTCTAACTTAGCCAGGAAGATTGATGCCTTCACCCCTATCCTTCGGCTTAAGAATGATGCTGAATTCACTTGGGGGGTAGAGCAGCAGGAAGAATTTGATCTCATTAAAAAATACTTGTCTTCGGCTCCCGTGTTAAAAGCACCACAAGTAGGAGCACCATTCAGATTATACATTGTAGCTGAAGACAAGGTAATTGGGGCTGTTCTGACACAAGAAACTGAGGGGAAGGAGCATGTGGTGACATATCTAAGCCGAAGGTTGGTGGATGCTGAAACAAGGTACACTTTTATTGAAAAGTTATGCTTATGCTTGTTTTATGCATGCACCAAATGTAGATGTTATTTACTGTCTAGTCATTGCACTGTTTCTGGTCAAGCCGATGTAATCAAGTACATGTTGCATAACCCAATTATGAGTGGTAGAATTGGTAAGTGGGCTTATGCACTCATAGAATATGACTTGGCTTATGAACCATTGAAATCTATGAAAGGCCAAGTCGTAGCGGATTTTATTGTAGAACATCGGGTTAATGATATTCATGAACTAGACATATCATACCTCACTATTACTCCTTGGACTTTATATTTTGATGGATCGGTTTGCAATGAAGGGCAAGGAATTGGCATTGTGCTTGTTTCACCAAGTAATGTCTCCTTTGACTTCTCTAGCCGATTGAAAACGTATTGCACTAATAATCAAGCTGAATATGAGGCCCTCCTATTCGGTTTAGAACTGTTAAATGGTATGGGAGTAAAACATGTGAAGGTATTTGGTGATTCTCAGCTGGTTGTCCAACAAGTGTTAGAAGAATATCAATGTCTTGATGGTACTCTAAATAGTTATCTTGAGAAATGTTGGAGCATAATCCATTCTTTTGACGAATTCAGTATTCGGCATATCTCTAGAGTTGAGAATCATAGAGCTAACAACTTGGCACAAGATGCATCGGGTTATCGGATAAAGAGAGGGAAATTTCACAAAACTGAAAATCTGATAACCAGTGCAGAGCCAAATTCCTAGGTCGCGGACCGTCCGCGTGTTGACGCCGGACCGTCCGAGGTTACCAGAAAGGTTCTCTTAATCGATTCGGCTGACAATGAAGCTGATACAAGTGATTGGAGGACACCTATACTTAATTATTTGCAAAATCCCAATATCAGGACAGATAAGAACATTCGGCGAACAGCTTTCAAGTATGTTTTGATGAGTGATGAACTTTACCGCCGAACGGTTAATGATGTCCTGCTTAAGTGCTTGGGCCCAGATGATGCTATATTAGCCATGGCCGAAGTACATGAAGGAATTTGTGGTACCCATCAATCAGCTCCAAAGATGAAGTGGTTGTTGCGAAGGTCTGGTTTTTATTGGCCTAGTATGACAGCTGATTGTTTCAAGTACTACAAGGGGTGCCAAGTGTGTCAAAAATTCGGCGACCTACAGTTGGTCCCTGCAGCCGAATTACATCCTATCATCAAGCCTTGGCCATTCAGAGGATGGGGATTAGACTTTATTGGAGAAATTCATCCTTCATCATCAAAGGGGCATCGGTTTGTGTTAGTTGCCACTGACTATTTCACCAAATGGACTGAAGCCGTTGCTCTAAAGAACATGACGCACAAGGAGGTAATTGAGTTCATAACTGAGCATATTATTCATAGATTCGGCATTCCCCATACCTTGACTACAGATCAAGGTACTTCTTTTATGTCAAAGGAGGTACGTGAATTTGCTGAATTATACAGAATTAAGCTGCTTAATTCGTCTCCATATTATGCTCAGGCCAATGGACAGGCCGAGTCTAAGTAATAGGACATTGATTAATTTGATAAAGAAGAAGGTATCTGATAATCCTAAACATTGGCATAAGATTTTGTCTGAAGCTTTATGGGCTCATAGAATATCTAAACATAGTGCTACTAAAGTATCTCCTTTTGAGCTTGTCTATGGGCAGGAAGCAGTGTTACCTGTGGAAATAAGTTTGAATGCTGTCAGGTTTGCCAGACAAAATGATCTAACTGCTACTGATTATTATAATTCAATGATGGATAATATTGATGAGGTGACCGACAAGAGGATGATAGCTTTGGGAGCAATAGAAAAGGACAAGATCATGGTAGCCAGGGCCTACAACAAGAAGGTCAAAGCAAAATCATTCCAAGTAGGAGACTTGGTGTGGAAGACCATTCTACCTCTAAGGAATAAAGACCGAAAGTCTGGGAAATGGTCGCCAAGCTGGGAGGGTCCTTATAAAGTGAAGCAGGTGATGTCTGGTAACGCTTATTTACTACAAACATTACAAGGCAAGGATTTACCTAAGGCGTTGAATGGGCGTTTCCTCAAACAGTACCATCCTAGTATGTGGCAAGATGCCTAAGAAAACCGATGTGATCACATCGAGTTAGTTGCTTTTGGTTCGCCCAGCTCCACCAAAAGGCAGGGGGGCATATGTTCGAACCAAAAATGAGCCGGCGGACTGTCCGGCCCTGAGGCCGGACGGTCCGCGGTCCAGACGGTCCGCGCCTGTGGGCCGGACGGTCCGCGCGTGCGCAGAACAGATTAGGGTTCCGAGTTTTGTGCTACGGTTGTTAGCTATATTCGCGGGATTAGCTCGGAATCAGTTGTGTAAAGGGTCCAGCCCCCCTCCTCTATAAATAGAGAGGTCTACGGCCGATTTGTAATCATCAACAATCGAATCAATACAACTTTTATTCGCATTTTATCCTAGGAGTAGTTCTAGTCTAGTTTAGGTTTAGCCTCTAAATCCCCAAATTCTTCGCCTCTCTTCGACTCTACGCCGATTGGAGGAGTCTAGGTCGGCCGGCCCGAGCCTAGACAACCCCTAGGATCTCTCCTCCCCGACGGGGTCCCTCCCGGGAGCGAGATCCAGGCCGCCGCCGGCGATTTCCGCCGCCCCTGCACACGCGCGGACCGTCCGGCCCTAGGGCGCGGACCGTCCGGCCGTCAGGCAGGGAGCCCGAGCTCCTGCACCAGGTCGCGGACCGTCCGGCCCTGCGCCGCGGACCGTCCGCGCCTGACCAGAGAGCACCGCCGCCTCGCGCCAGGTCGCGGACCGTCCGGCCCCAGGCCGCGGACCGTCCGCGCCTGACCAGAGAGCACCGCCGCTGGTTCTCTTGAGTAATTGGCGCCTCCGAAAAGGCGTCAATAGCTTCGAAGGACAAAGGTCTTTAACTATTAACACTTGTGTTGCCTTGTTCTTGATTTATAGCATTTGAGAACAAGTAACCAACATTGGCGCCCACCTCCGGTGAACTCATTCGACCACCTTCGGCAAGCTTTGACCTTCGTCATGCCGCCAAAGAAGACAGCAGGGCCAGAGGCTGCACTGTAGCCACTGGACATTAATTAGGAGACGTTACGCGAAGCTAGGAGCCAGAAGAGGAAGGCTACCAGGCCAACACCTCAGGAGGAGGAGTTGGATCAAGAAATCAAGGATCTCGAAGCTATTCATCTACAGGTTCAAAAGAACAAAGAGAAAATGCTTTGGCTCGCTGATCTCCAGAGGAAAATTGATGAAGCCGCTAAGAAAATGCGTCATCTCATCCAAGATGACCAAGACCGAAGGCCCCAACACAAAGAGCTTCGTCAAGACAATTCATACAGTGATGATGAATGTTATGATGATTTTCATCATGGCAATTTTGCTTTTGATGATGCTTCTCCTTTGGCAGCAGAGTTGTAGGCTACCCCATGGCCCCCATCAAACAAGCCACCTCAACTTCCTATGTATGATGGACACTCAGACCCGAAGCAGTTCCTAATGAGCTACGAGGCAACCATATCTTCATATGGGGGCAATACTGCAGTCATGGCGAAAACCTTTGTCATGGCAGTCAAAAGTGTTGCACAAACTTGGTACTCTTCTCTCCTGCCAGGGACAATCACATCATGGCAGAAGCTCAAGGATATGCTAATCACTAGCTTCCAAGGCTTTCAGACGAAGCCAATCATGGCTCAGGCTTTGTTTCATTGCACGCAAGACTATGAGGAGTATCTTCAGGCGTATGTCCGAAAGTTCCTACGTCTGAGAGAACAAGCGCCTACAGTGCCCAATGAAATTGTCATTCAGGCCATGATCAAGGGGCTCCGGCCAGGACCTACAACTCAGTATTTTGCCAGGAAGCACCCGCAAACCCTGGAGAAGCTTCTTTAGAAGATGGACGAATATATCCGGGTTGATAACAATTTCCGCCAAAGAAGGGAGGAAGCTTATAGGTTTTCTGAGATGGCCAGGGGCTTCGGAGGAAGACTTCATCCCAGACACGTCAGGCCAATTCATAATGCCAATCCAAGTGATGATAGAGGAGGTCAACCCCAAAGGCAACAGCACAGCTCCTAGTCATCAGGGCCACAACAAAACTCCTTCAGGCCACCAACCCCAAGAGGCAGAGGGGGCAGAAGCTTCGAAGGAAGATACGGAGATCAGCCCAGAAGAATATATTGCTTATTCTGCGGTGAAGACAAGGGCCACACCAAAAGAACATGCCAAGTCACAATTCAGAAGCAAAAGGAGATTGCCGAAGCTGAGGCACGACAGAATCAGCCAAAGCAGGTCTTACATACTGCCTCATGCTACTCTCCCTATGTCCCAGAGTATGTAGGTAATCAACAGCCTGTGGCCTCTGTCGCTTCGGCGAGTCTCTCTCAAGCTTCCTGGGCTCAACTCCCACCACCACCACCACTACCACCTACTTTGACCCGAAGCCAGCAGCCAGAAGGGCACCAGCACGCTCAACAACAGCGCGACTTTTGGGAGGAGTCCGAAGCTCGCACAGTTAACAGCACTGTGCCTGAATCCAAGCACATCTATTAAAGCATATCCTACTCTTGGTGTATCTTTATCTTTTCTGCCATTTTATTTTTTGTATGAAAAACAAGTCACGAAGGACTGAATTCTAATTTCATGCAATAATTGTGCTCGTATCAATGAGTAAAGTGCGTCCTCCTAACAGACTTTCGAAGCAACAAAAGTCGTTCCTAAATGAGCGCAGCGTAAAGTTCCGAAGCTACAAAGGTCGTTCCTAAGGGAGTGCAGCATAAGTTCCGAAGCTACCAAAGTCGTTCCTAAGGGAGCACAGAGTAGGTTCCGAAGCTCAGAAGTCGTTCCTAAGGGAATGCAGAGCCAAAATACCACCGAAATAAAAGGTGAAGAAGCTCCAAAGTCGTTCTTAAGGGGATCCAGAGCTTGAATACCATCGAAATAGAAGGTGAAGAAGCTCCAAAGTCGTTCCTAAGGGGATGCATAGCTTAAATACCACCGAAATATAAGGTGAAGAAGCTCCAAAGTCGTTCCTAAGGGGATGCAGAGCTTAAAGACTCTAAAGACGTTCCTAAGTGGATGCAGAGTCTTGAGTGTTTCAGTGTGGGCGTGTGTGTGTTCGGCATAAACATCATATTGCATCATATCATAGCACCATTCCTCATAACATTACATCATACATCATATCGCATCAACAACAAAGATTGGGTACAAAGCAAGTCTTCGGCGATAACTTGTTGAATGAAAATATGCTGAGGCACGAAGAAAACCTTCGGCAAAATACAATTTTATCAGAAAAGATCTGTTGACAATAGCATCACAACAGGTTTTCCATAAAAAGGGTTTCTTTCTTTATGAAGCATGAAAAGAAGTCAAGGTGTTTTTTGCCGAAGGATCAAAAACGATATGTGAGTAAATTTCATGCATCGAAAAGAAATTTATTACATTAATTTACATGTCTGTTAATTGTCTCATACATAAATGTTACATTGTATCATTACAACAAGAGCCTGATCTTCTTTAAGAATTTTCTCGGCGGCCTCATTCAGAGATCTATCGACAACTTCGTCGACGATGGAATTGGCAACACTCATCACATCCAGCGCCTCTTTCATAACGGGATCGACCTAGGGGTCGTATGGCTTGAGTAGCGGTGAGAGTTCAGCTGTAGTAAACAAACTGTTAGTCCAAAGCCAGAAAATAAACACTGAAGCTAAAATTCAATAACAATACATATATGCCTTGCGCACTCGGTAGCTTCTTCGGCTCGCTTAGCTTCTTCTCGAGCATTGTGGGTTTCTTTTCATTTTTCTTTATGATTTCGTTGGCCAATTCACGGCCACCGTTCACCGAGACATCGGAATAAAATTTTCCGCCCACCAAAGTAGCTTTGGCCGAGGGGTCCTTCGTTTCGTCTGTGGAGAAGGCGGCTTCAGTCTGGGCTGTAGCTTTAACATGGTCACAACCAGCCTTCTCCAGAATTGCTGCAACCCCTCCCGCGCCGGCAAAGGCACAAATGTCCCCGCGATCGCTGAGGATCTCTTCAAAGGCTTCGGCTTCTTCGCTTATCCAATCAATAACTCCCTCGGGGTCACCTCGAATGAAATTCTCTTCAGAAGAATATGCACCCACCTTGGCAAAGCTGGTTTTCAATTTTCTTACGCAATCCAAGGATTTCTCAAAGCATCTCTCCTTGGATTCACGAAGCTCCTCAACATTCTTCTCCAGCCTAGCATTTGACCACTCGCTTATCTCTTGCTTTACTTTTGCAACTTCAATATTTTCATTAGACTCGACAAGTTTTTTCTGAAGGCCTTCAACTTCGGCTTTATGAGCTTCAGATTGAGCATTAAATTTTGCCTCATCTTTTTTCACTCTATCCACCAATGAAAGCAGAATTTTATCTTTTTCTAAGGCTTCATTTCTTAGCTTGATAACCTCTGATCGAAGGTTGCCGAGGGCTATCTGGCAGCTTTCATCTTCAGCATTCTTCTGCGCCCTCAAAGCGTTGCTAAGAATTAAGCCTGCAAAAAGAAGGATAAAGGATCAGCATGAGAATAAAAGACAAGACAATTTATTTTTAAGTCCATAACTTCCGTACCTTCAGGCTGTTATACGCAAGGCTGTCTGCGAGGTCATCCTTCGACATGGCAGAGAGGCCAACTTCAAGCTTCGGAAATCCCATATTTTTGGCCATCTCCCGGCAAATAGATATTTCCTTGTTGTCTGGGAGACAGTAGAGGAAATCATATTCGTCTGTGCCATTGTACACCAAGGCCCCCTTCGGGTATTTCAGTTCCCGGGCGTAGTGTTGGGCTTCCGTGATTTCTTCTTCAGATAACCTTTTTCCTGAAGCATGTCGAATAATAAAGTCAAGATCTTCGGACGGTGCTTCGGGAATAGGAGATTTAGCTTTTTCGGGCGCGTCTTTCTTCTCTAGAGCTATGCCAGCATCTGGAGATTCTTATTCAGTTCCTTGCCTAGTTCCAGCAGACTCTGTCTCAGCGGGCACTGAGGGCCTAGCTTCGGTTTCAGCGCGACCTGTAGCAGCTTCGGCAATTTTCTTTGCAGGGGTAGGAGTTAATGCCCTTGTCGTCTCTATGACAGCGTCCAACACGCTTGCCATTCTCCTCCTCTTGGGAGTTATTGCAGGAGTTTTTGCCACCTTCGGCAATTCTGGCTCTGGTGGTCCTGTCGTTACCTCTCGGTCTAGCTTCTCGGATGCCTTTCCTTTAGCTTCAACAGTTTGTTTCGGCACTTCGGCCAATCCGGTTGCAGAAACCTTTGGCACTACAACCGATTTTTCGGCACTTCGGCCGGCAGGAGCAGCTTGTTCTGCCTCGGCGGTGGAAGATGTCCCTTCACCAAGCTTCGGCACTTTGGCCGTTTCAATGTATCTTGGCCGGTGGGTCAAGACCTTGATCTTTTTGCCCTTCGGCACAATAGAGATGGCCGAGGCGGCAGTTTTCCTTTTCTTCTCCTGCTTTCGCGAGGGGTAAGTGTAGTCTAGGTACACGAAGCCGATAACATCAAAAACTCTGTTCAACCTTTTCTTACCTAGCCCTCCGAAGGCTAAGGTCATGGCATCATCTTCGGCTCTCATGTACGCTCCAAGTAACTCATCGCTAGTTGCCTCAACACATGTCAGCCAGTCGTCATTTGGTTCGTCGAACTAGTCTCTATACCTGAAGGTGTATTTCAAGTAAACCAAACCACCTTGACTGGACCCGGCAGCGGTCTCCTTCGGCATCTCCCAGTCATTCACAAGTGGCCATACCCTGTAGGCTATGTGCTCTTGAACCAGGTCTCTTGTGCCAATGAAGGCACAAACATTGTTGAAAGCCTTTTGGCATGCTTCGGTATCATTCCCAAGCGCAGTAGCCGGCCTTCTGAGGCCAAAGCGAGACCAGATGGGGCGTTGCATAATACCCTTTATGTCTTCCCTTTCAATCAAATTATTCTTAACATAAAACCATTCCTCCATCCAGGCCCCGGGCCACCTTTTTTGAAATGTTGGAACTGGGTAGCTTACATCAGAACGAAGAATGAAGCCATAACAACCGAAGTTGTTATGATATTGCTCTTTGCCAGTGGCCTTCGTCTCGTACAGTAGTTCGTGCATGTTACAGAAGCACTTTGCGCTTGGTTCCAGCCCTTGGCTTCTCACAGCCCAGACAAAAATACCCATTCTGATTATAGCTTCGGGGGTAATTTGATGAAGAAAGATCTCAAATGTCCTCAAAACTTCAACCAAAAATTTGCTCAATGGGAACCGAAGACCTACCTTCATGAAGCTTCTGTAAACAACAACTTCATCTTCCTCGGGTGCAGGGGCTGCACTGTCTCCCCCAACTCTCACAATAGACATGTCACGAAAGTATCTTCCCTTCATGGCATCAATCTGACTCTGTTTGATGGATGACTTTCCAAAGATGGTATGACTTGGCCGCCAGGGCCGATCTTCGGCATCTTCATTCCTGCTTTCCACATCGAAGTCATTGCTATCATCAGAATCCTCAGACAACCCAGCTAATATTTCATTTGTAATTTTTTGTGTTTGTTTTTTCCATTGCTTCGTAAAACCCAGCTAGGGCAGGGTCCACAATCTTCTTCTCCTTAGACATCTTCTCTTCAGACATATAACGAGAACTTGGGCAAATGACGAAGCTCACAAATCAAGCAAGATCTGACAGCAAGAAATTTCAAGCTTGAAGCAATAGCACAAGCAATTGAAAAGCACAACAAATGCTATCGCTGCAGGTTTCTATTTATATGCCTAGCGCATTGCAACTTGGCGGGCCCCATTTGTCGTTGACTTTCGCTATTCTAGCGAAGGGAAGGTGTTTTTTCGGACCTTCGGCTAAAGGCCTTCGTTCACGTCGCAGTCTGAATTTGTTAGACGCAAAAACAAATTAATACTGTGAGGGGCTACTGTTGGAGGCCTTCATCTTCCAAAGGTCCTCAAAAACACGACTAACATATTTTCCAGTATAGTATACTGTCACAGGAAGCTTCGGCTTTAAGATGAAAGTGTGCATGGTATGAAAAGCGTGATCTAAAAGAAGGATGGATCAACTCTAAAGTTGTGGCTGGAGAAGCTTCAGCTCAGCACAAGGACGATGGTGGAAGATGAAACCGGCCTAAAAGGGAAAAGACTGCTTAGTCCTCGATAGCTTACCTTTTGGCTAACAGTAAATGTCAGGGACATGGTTGTAATTTTAACCAGGCTGCATCCTGAGCCTATAAATAAATGAACAGTAACACCATACTGTTCACGCTGACTTGTAATCACTCACACGTCACTCCTGCTTTTTCACCTTCTGTCGAACCGAAGGTACAAGTGTAATTCAAATATCGTTGATGTTTGTTTATATTTATTTAATGAGAATATGGATAGTCTAATGATTTGAAGGCTAGAGGCATCGTTGCGGGATGAATACGATGAGGTCCCAAGTGGGCGACCTTCATGTCGCCATGGAGATGAGAAGGGAGGGGCGGCGTTACAGGTGGCTACAGGGGGAGGAAGAGTGAGGGTTTGGTGCGACGGTAGTGGCGGATGCGTGTGGACGAAGAGGGCAAGATAAGGGGCGGTGACAAGGGACGTAGAGGATTGGGTGGGCGACTTCGTCATTGTGAGGGACTTACACGTATCGGAATATATACATGTCCACACGCCTGGAAAAGCTTGTTGTGAGAAAAACATAGTGTGTTCTAATAAACTATCATATAGCATGTGCTACGCTACGATCCTAGAGGGAGGGGTCGTCGACCACAACATGAGTGAGGGGGAAGGGATGGAGAGGATGTGGGGAGATAGGGAGGCTGGGGTAGGGAGTTGGAATGGGAAACCCTAACCTTAACTAGGGTTGGGAGTTCATATATATAAGTTGAGTAATTGGGCTAAGCTCATTACATTGTGGGTATGCAAGTAATTACACAGGGACTAGCCCCAAAACCCTAACAGTAGTCTAACACCCCTGCAGTCTCAACTCTATCCTATACAGATGTTGAGACTAGACTGAAAGTCGGTAAAGACACTCGACGATAGCCCCTTGGTGAAGATGTCGGCAAATTGCAGCTTGGTGAGGATGCTGGGAACTCGAACGTCACCGGCGGCGACCCACTCATGGACAAAGTGCAGGTCGATCTCCATGTGCTTCGTGTGTTGATGCTGCATGAGATTGGTGGAGAGGTAGACCATGCTGACGTTGTCGCAATAGACGAGGGTGGCACGCTGGAGGGGGCTGTGGAGCTCCTAGAGAAGTTGGCGCATCCAGGAGGCCTCTGCCATGCTGTTGGCCATAGCGAGCTACTCGGCCTCTGCGCTGGATCAAGAGACGACGAGTTGTCGCTTGGTGGCTGTGGGGGACAGATATCCCCCGGGTCCACTAGAAGGATAAAAGACCTCACGAAAGGCCCAAGGGCCCCATAATTCGTAAGGTCATCCCCTCGTGGGCCTGGGAGGAACGACCAGTGGAACGGATTAACGCAAGGCCGGTCAGCGCAAGCCCAGACGGCCCAACAAATTCGAGCAATAATCACAACAGTGACTCGACCTTCCCGCGCAGGAGCCCCGTACAACGGAACCAAGCGAGGATGGGTCGGCTGAATTATAGGAGGATAGACTCAGATGGTTCACTATTTCTTAGGCACGCGTTGTTATCATATCTGCATGTAATGCCCCACGGTCGAGTATATAAGGCCTAGGGGCACCCTGAGAGCACCTAGAGGGGGGGTGAATAGGTGATCCTGTAAAACTTGAACTTAATGCCACAAAAACTTGGTTAAGCGTTAGCACAAATAATGCCAAGTGGCTAGAGAGGAGTCTCAACAAAACACAATAACCACAAGAGATCAATCACAGAGATGGCACAGTGGTTTATCCCGTGGTTCGGCCAAGACCAACGTTTGCCTACTCCACGTTGTGGCGTCCCAACGGACGAGGGTTGCAATCAACCCCTCTCAAGCGGTCCAAAGACCCAGCTGAATACCACGGTGTTTTGCTTTGCTTTTCTTAATCCCGTTCGCGAGGAATCTCCACAACTTGGAGTCTCTCGCCCTTACACTTAGATGATCACAAAGAAGCACGGAGTAAGGGAGGGATAAGCAACACACTCAAGACGAGAAATCACAGCAACACCACGCACACAAGTCGCAACAAGAGCTCACAACACAACTCAATGAGTTCACAACTCAACTAGAGCTCTAATTGCTATCGCAAAGAATCAAAGGCCCGGAATCGATGTCTTAGTGCTTAGGAATGCTTAGAGGATGCTTGGTGTGCTCCTCCATGTGCCTAGGGGTCCCTTTTATAGCCCCAAGGCAGCTAGGAGCCGTTGAGAGCATTCCAGGAAGGCAAATCTTGCCTTCAGTCGCCTGGCGCACCGGACAGTCCGGTGCGGATTTCTTTCCTTCTGAGGCGTAGTCGACCGTTGGCGCACCGGACACTGTCCGGTGCACACCGGACAGTCCGGTGCCCCCACCCGACCGTTGGCTCGACCACGTGTCTTGCGCAGATCGCGCAGCCGACCGTTGGCCCGGCCGACCATTGGCTCACCGGACAGTCCGGTGCACACCGGACAGTCCGGTGAATTATAGCCGTACGCCGTTAATTCATTCCCGAGAGCGGCAAGTTCGCCCGAGCCAGCCTGGCGCACCGGACACTGTCTGGTGTGATGGAACCTCCCAAGTAATTAGGCCCACCTACAGTTGTCCTTGTCCAACAGACATCAGACACCCTGTAGATGTTCCTAAGTCACTTGACAAGTTCGGTATCTTTCCTTACCTCACCAGGAACGTTTCACCCGTCTTGCAGACATTACAGAACATCGGAGATATAGAAGTGCGGAAGCAATTACATAAACTTACATTTATTTAGAAAGTAAGATCAAGTTACTTATTACAGACCAGAGCTATAAACGAGTGCTGAGTACACATATCAAGGGAGGCAAAAACTCCTCCCAAGTAATTATCAAAGTAAAAAGATCCTATGTGGAGGACCAAGTCCTCCCGTATCTTCATTCTTGTTTTTCTTCATTAGATACCACCTTGGAGCAAAAGCAACAAAACTTTGTCGCTTCCTCACCTAAAAACAACAAAGGGATAAACCCTGAGTATGGAATTACTCAGCAAGTCTTACCCGACTAAGGAAAGACTCTCAAGGGTATGCTGGATAAATAGGAGTCAAGGAGAGGCTTTAGCAAAAATCAACTTATACTTTTGCAGAAGCAGCTTACTAAAGTGAGTCCTTACTTTCAATCTTTTAACGCCATATTAAGTATTAATAGACTCTATTTGCATCTAGTCTAATTTCAACATCTCATCCATACAACATCATTTTTATCCATAGTGTTCACATCCTGACTTTAGGTTGCAGGGCAGTGACCAAGTCTTCATAACCGCGAAGGTACGGCGATCCGAATCGATTATACTCAGCTGAGGATCTCCAATCACACGACATATGTAGCACTCAACCCTTGCATATGTCAACCCGCCACCGGGGTTCTTAAGACCGGATCAGGTTCACGCAAACCGAGAGCACAGATACACCACCGTCCAGCCTCTTGCCATGGAGGGTACACGCTACTCTCGCCACCGCTCCACGCCCATTTCGTGTTATCTTATTCCGGCCTTAGTCTGCCCGAGGCAAGGCTTACCCATGACGAGGCATGTGACCAGTTAAAGGGTCCTCGATCATCAAGCCTACATACGCGTTAATCCTTAATCAACCTGGGTAGAACATCACCTGTTCCTAACCCAAGTCTCGATTTACATACTTCCATCCTTAGGATTGTTTTTGTTCCCAAGGATGAAAAGAGCATCACAGGGAGCTTTGCAGTAAGATCCCACCATTGCTCCAAATGAAAATATCCTTGCAGGTAGAAGCCATCCTTTCTCGAGTTAAATTAAGGACAACCTCTAACCACAAGATCTAAGCAAGGCTAAGCATTTTTGTAAATCATATTTTGATACTTCACAGAAGTATCTATAAAGGTATGGATATCAAGGAAAGCAATGCATCAAAGGGTTTCAAGCAATTCCTATGAACCTAATGCACATTTCACTAGACTTAAGTGTGCGAAAAGTATTTAAAAACACAAGGAAAGGGGTTGCATGCACCGGGGCTTGCCTTTGTTAGTAGGTGAGTCAGGCTCGGACTCACAGATGTCGAAGTAGAGGCAAGTCTCTGCCTGAGATTCCAAAGGTGGTGATGTCTTCTCTTGAGTCACTTCACTCTCTTCTTCGTTTTCTAAATATAACCATATAGGTATATATATAAGAATGAATGCCATGTCATGCTCATGAGAGTGCATAGATAATAAAGGTTTATTAACTAGGTCTTGAATACAACTTTCATTCACGGAACTCCGAGAACTTAGGGTTTCCGGAGTCGGTAAAGGAATTCAAAGGGCAGGGGTAGGGGTTTTGGGTTCTAGTTATCAAACAATGTTCAAATCAAACCAAACTCTACCCATGGCTTCTAATAAATGTGAAAAGCTCACATAAAAAGTTTGGGCAATTTTGGGATTATTATCTATTTTCTAAAAATCCAGAACCAGTAGTTTAGGCTATTTTAAATACTCTAGAATTCTCTATTTGTTCTAAAAATCATGAATTTATTTTTATTAAATACTACAGGAAATTAGGGTTCTAAGAAAATTGGTCTCATATTTTTAGGATTTTTCTACAATTTATGATAGATTTCTAAAGCCCGCTAGAAATAGAAAAAGAAAAACAATGAACAGACGCGGGCCGAAATCAACCCAAGTCGGCCCAACTATAGCAGAAATGCGCCCGCGCGTGCATGACCAAGGCGACTTTGCGCAGATGACCCTGGCGCCTTGAATAAACACAGAAGAAACCCTCGCACTATTTCGGGGAGTCACTGACATTATCAGAAAGGCCCCTGCGTTCTTATTCTTTTACACGCCGACACCCTCGACGGCGGACGGCGTCGTGTGGAGCTCCGACGAGCACGCGCATTGGACAAATTGCTCAAAGACTGGCGCCCATCTTTGGCCGAACCCAAATTCAAGATCTAGTGAGCGTTTTCCCTCCACTAATTCCAGGAATGGCTATTCAGTTTGCGCTGGCCACGGTGACCGCGGGTATCGGGGAAGAACACGAGCGTTCATGGCAACCCAGGGTGGTCTAGCTCAATTAGGTGGGTCATAGAGCTTGAAGAGGGTCTAAGGACTCCAGAACAAGCAACTGGGACACTGGGACTAACCTGAGTTGGGCTGGCCACAGGGAGGTGTTCATCGCGGCGGCGGAAACCGAATTGGGGGGAATCCAAAATTCGAGCTCTCAGGTGAACGATTGAGGACGATATCTGGTGGCTGGGTGCGTGATGACCTTGCAGAGCTCACGGTGGCTTCAATTTATAGGGGGCGATAGCGGTGGCCGGGAATTTGGGTTAAGCGCGGTGGCGGCCGGAGGGAACATGGACACAGGAGCAAGGGATGGGTGGCTTTCACCGTGGCGCTTCCTCCGGTGATCACCGGACATGCACCCAGTGAGTCACAACGACGAGGACCACCGCATAAACACGTGGCACGTAACGGCGACAGCACGACGGCGGTGAGACTTATCTGGTCGACCGACGGCCGGGGGGGGGGGGGGGGAAACGGCAAGCGTAGCCACAACTCGAGCGCAAGTGGATCGGACGCCGAGATTCTTACTGAGCCGTGCTTATCCGATGGCCATGGCGCACGAATCACGGCGAGCGGGGATCAACGGCGATGGTCTACCGGCGACAAGCAGGGGGCGGAATTGGGATCTTTTTCAGTTGAACATTTACTGTACCATGGTGATCTCCTATTAGATGAACTGACAGAGCATTTTGAAGCTTAGTTTTCTCTCAATTTTGAATGGCAACTTAACCCAAAATCTGCATCAAAGTTGTAAAGCAACATACCCTCTACAATATTGCCATATGATGCTGACACAAAAACTCATTGGATCATACTTGAATCTAGGCTTGAAGTTGATGTCAGTTCATTATTAGTCTGAAAATTCAGACCAAACCAGTCTGACATCCTGACTTTAGGCTTAAATATCTCTGGATTTTCCTTAACAAGTGAGCTTACAACCTTAAGAAAAGTTGTTTTCCATTAATTGGTCTACAATCTTGCTGTGGTCACTTTGGGCAAAATCCCTATATTTTAAAAGATACAGGGCTCCAAAGTTGAGCCAATTCTCTGATTTTCAGACTTAGAATAGAACTCAAATGAGGTCCATTTTGCATTTAAGTCCAAAACTTAGGGTTTGGCTTTCAAGTCCACATATTTGTGAACCAAATGACTTTAAATACTTATTTAGCTTGGTTTTTGCACTTTAACCCAAAAGTGGGCTAATTTTGCACATAAGCCCCTAGGGTTTGGTTTCAAGGTTTTCCAGGGTTCCAATTAGGGTTTCTGGTATCCCAGGGGTATAAAAGTGATTCAAGTTTATTCTTGGGGTCATTTTATGACTTTTATCCTAAAGCTTTTAGGTTTTCTCAACTTGGGTTAAGTTTTACCCTTTTAACCTCTATTTAGGGTTAAGTCCTTTAACCAGGGTTCTATTTGCAAAAACATTAAAACAATACAACTTGTTTGAAATTTTTACCTAGTGAATGCACTCTAGGTGTATCAAACATATGCAATGCCAATGCTTATGATGCCATGCTCAAGTTTTAGTTATAGTAACACCAGGGGTGTTACATCCTTCCCCCCATAAAAGAATCTCGTCCCGAGATTAAGATCCTAGGGTAGATAATGGTAAAGGAAACACATCACATTTTTATTTCATAAGTTTTGGTGCAAGGCAGGGGTGATGTGGGGGTTACTTCTTTATTACAACAACTATACAGGCTTTACAATTTACATGAGGCTAGGAAGCCTGGGAAATTCTTATTCAAGAAGTCTTGAGTTTCCCAAGTAGCTTCATCTTCAGAATGCTGATTCCACAGTATCTTGTAGAACTGGAGAGTCTTTCTTCGGGTAACCCTGTCCTTTTGATCCAGAACTCGAATAGGATGTTCCGAGTATGTTAAATCTGGTTTCAGGACAACATCAGTCACTTCAACGGTTCGATCGGGAATCCGAAGACACTTCTTCAATTGTGACATGTGGAACACATTATGCACAGCAGACAATGTTTCGGGTAGTTGAAGTCGGTACGCCACTGGTCCACATTGCTCAAGTACCAGGAATGGACCAATGTACCAGGGTGCAAACTTCCCTTTAACCCCGAAACGCGATACACCTTTCATTGGTGAAACTTTTAAGTAGACATAATCGCCTACTAGAAAGCATAAGGGTTGTCGTCGTCGGTCTGCATAACTCTTTTGTCGAGTCTGAGCTTTCTTCATATTATGAATAATTCTCTGAACCTTTTCTCCGACCTCTTTCACCCTATCAGGCCTAAAGAAGTATCTTTCTCCAGGTTCAGACCAATTTAGCGGAGTTCGACATCGTCGCCCATACAGAGCTTCAAAGGGTGCCATCTTGATACTTTCTTGATAGCTATTATTGTATGAAAATTCTGCTAAGGGCAAACATTTATCCCATTTCTGTGAGAAGTCCAGAACACATGCCCGCAGCATATCTTCCAGTATTTGATTGACTCTTTCAGTCTGTCCACTGGTTTGAGGATGATAGGCCGAACTGTGGAGCAGTTTAGTACCCAGGGATTTATGAAGTTCTTCCCAGAATTTGGATACGAATTGCGATCCACGATCCGGCACTATGGTTTTCGGAACACCGTGCAGACTAAGAATACGAGCAATGTACAATTGGGCATAGACAGTAACTGGGTAATCGGTCTTGACTGGCAGAAAATGAGAAATTTTCGTAAGCCGATCAACAATAACCCAGATAGAGTCATACCCTTTTGTAGTCCTGGGTAATCCCATGATAAAGTCCATACAATATCTTCCCATTTCCGCGTGTGCAACTTGCTTTTTCTGATGACACTGTACTATCTGAGTCTGTTGGGTGGCAATTATGCAACTTTACCCAAATAGAATCAGATGCACCATCTTGGGTAAAACACACAAGAAGAGGTTTACCAACAAGTGGTTACAGTAAGTTCATAGCACACGAGACGAGTGTGAATGTCGAATAACATCACGGTCAACTCGTGTTAGCCAGGGAATCCAAATTCACGAAAGGTGATATTGATTCAAGAAAAATCACCAGTGGAGGGATCTAAAAATGCGGACTTTGCAACTAGTCCATTTTATCGGGCACTAGACATGGCTCGACCCAATCACTTATGCTGGAAAAGCATACATGAGGCAATCGAGGCACGACTAGAGCGATGGTTAGGTGGTTATTGACCGACTTAATCTCGATTCTTGAAAATTCTTCCTTAAGAGGGGTTGTACAAAAGTGAGCTTAGACAACTCGATAAAACGATCTCTAAACTCAACCTTCGTTCACCAGGCAGTTGCACGTTAGTGAAACCAACTTGTTGAACTACTTTTGACATTGAGCAAGTCCTCTTAGTACCATCGGTAAGCCAAGGGTTGAGAGTTCACATTTGCAAGCCAAAGGTCATGCATTTGGATAGAAATCCATTTGGTCAGGTTGTTCATCCGTTTCTTCAAGCGAGATGAATTATCCACTTGGTTAGGGAATACATAGATTAATTAGGAAAGCGAATGAACAAACTCCTGCATTTCAGCAGCAGGGAAAACCAGTCTTCATTTTGGGAGCTAATCAGTTGTTATTCAACACTAAAAAGATCCAAGGCTTCACCTTTACACAAAGAATGCAAAGGGAACTTGTGTAAGTAGTCACTACCAAGATCAAAAGAAATAAGACCACACATGAAAGTGGTATGGCCTTTTGATCCAATGGAAATGACAGATGTTGCTTGATCTCTTTACAAACAACAAGAAGCTGTTTTAAGGAAGGAGTCCACAGAAGATCACACATCAGTGTAGTTTCACAATGGATCATGACAAGAGACTTCGATACCAACATGCGCCAAGCAGCAGAATCCTATGTGTACATTCACAGGAGGCTCTCAGTTTCGCCGCGGTACCATAAGTTCTTAACCATGACACCATTACAAAACTGGCACCAATAATGGATCCACGTGATAAGAACGATTTGCGTAGAGATAACATATTGATATAATCTCATAATGGATTATGACTACTAACTGTGATACAAGCGTGCATCGAGCAGCACAACCTTGTGTGTATACCCACAAGAGGCCCTCGGTTTTGGCGCAGCATCATCAATTTTAGTCATAACGCCAATACCAGACATAACCAATAAGGAATCTCACACAACACAAATAGACTGATCAAGGATGACAAGGTACAAAAGAGATTCCACCTGTAAGTACGATCACAAGTAGAGATCCAAATAGATCATGGCCCAAGGAAGTGAACAAGGCATGGCCATAACCTAAACTTGATGAAAGAAGTATGATGGGAGACTGTTAATTCAGCCCAAGCATATTTCTATGCCCATCATAGGGATCACCAGGTCAAAGATTAAGTTGGTAGGCCTTCGATAGATAACATGTCTTTCCTAGGTTAGGTTAATAAGGCAACATGGTGATCCACATGGAATATCCAAAGGAATAGCCATCTTAACTCTTGAATTTTGAGAAACTACTATAGATATTAAAAGTTGCTTCATAAACCGGCAGTCGTTTCTTACACCATAGTCATATAAAAGCTCACATGTTACATGATCCAGGTAAAACAGGAAAACTCTTTCCAACAAAGTTTAACCTGTTTTTATTACCAAGCTGGTCTATCTACACCTACCTTATTACATTGATCTACTACATCTTCTCTAGCTACACCATCTGCTAGATGTTTGTTGCCATTCTTCCAAGGAACCCTTAGTCCGCCGGTGCAGGAGTAGGATAAAAGGCAACATTGAGCCTATGCACTGCTTGCTGCAGATGGTTGACAAGCCGTTGTGCTACTTGAAACTCCATGGGATGAGCACGATTCAATTCTTTGATCGCTTGATCCTGATGGCTTATGAAGCTCATGGTTTCCTTAAGGTCTTCTCTAACAGCAACAACATACAGACAAATTTCTTCTTGTTGCTTACTCAAAATTTTTAATTTAGAATGAGCATTAGTTAGCTGATGCTCAAGCTCCTTAATGCGATTCTGATCAGCTTGGTGTTGCATCTGAAGTTCTGTCACCTGATGCTCTAGTCCAATAACATGTTCCGCTTGAACCTTTGTTTCCTCAAGTCGTTCTTGTGCTTGAGTACAAGCACTGTTCTTGGCCTTTTCCATCATCTTAAATGCTGCATAGCTCCCAGTGTACAACTGCTGCCACTTTTGACGACTGTGCCCCCGAGTAAGTTGCAATTCTAGCACGGCCATCAAAACTCGAGCAGATGCCGATTCAACAGAATCCTGCCCAATAGGAATGCTTTCCATTAATCGGGCCTGGTGATGATACACCAACGGGTCACTTAAGGCAACTGCAGGGAACAACCTCATAGATGTGGCTTGTATTTCTTCCCTTTTCTGGTAACAAATGGTTGTTAGTACCTCTAAGGCAGCTACCTGAGCACCCTCCCAAGGAGTCATTCCTTCGGCATGGAACATCCAATACGGCCAAGATGGTTTTCTAGCACGTTCTGGAATACGCACTACTACCTCATACCATGGTTGTCCTCTAAGAACAGTGCGTGACCACTGGTACTTGGGTGCTTCGGTATATCCGACCTCTTGAAGTAGTCGCCACAGGACCACTGGAACACCAAAATCTCGTAGAAACTCTCCAACTCCTGTAGGAGCTTCTTGTTGATTCATCTATAGAGAAGGGCAACAGATACACTCTATTCACTAAGGATGTATGAACAAGGTAGATGAATCATGTACTAAACTAGCTACGCAGGGGGTTTAACTTAAAGTTTGTATGACATGATGCATGTGTAATTACAGAATCAACCTTAGTTGATTCATACCTTCTATACATTGCACTCTTCCTATCTGGTCTTTAAGATAGACTCTTCAGAATACTCAGGTAAGAAGAGAAAAGAGTTTTTAGGTAAGACTTTTAAAAACCCTTTTGAAGATGCCTCATAATATCTGCAAAGAAGGGCTACGCTCCGATACCAGCTGTGACGGAACCTCCCAAGTAATTAGGCCCACCTACAGTTGTCCTTGTCCAACAGACATCAGACACCCTGTAGATGTTCCTAAGTCACTTGACAAGTTCGGTATCTTTCCTTACCTCACCAGGAACGTTTCACCCGTCTTGCAGACATTACAGAACATCGGAGATATAGAAGTGCGGAAGCAATTACATAAACTTACATTTATTTAGAAAGTAAGATCAAGTTACTTATTACAGACCAGAGATATAAACGAGTGCTGAGTACACATATCAAGGGAGGCAAAAACTCCTCCCAAGTAATTATCAAACAAAAAGATCCTATGTGGAGGACCAAGTCCTCCCGTATCTTCATTCTTGTTTTTCTTCATTAGATACCACCTTGGAGCAAAAGCAACAAAACTTTGTCGCTTCCTCACCTAAAAACAACAAAGGGATAAACCCTGAGTATGGAATTACTCAGCAAGTCTTACCCGACTAAGGAAAGACTCTCAAGGGTATGCTGGATAAATAGGAGTCAAGGAGAGGCTTTAGCAAAAATCAACTTATACTTTTGCAGAAGCAGCTTACTAAAGTGAGTCCTTACTTTCAATCTTTTAACGCCATATTAAGTATTAATAGACTCTATTTGCATCTAGTCTAATTTCAACATCTCATCCATACAACATCATTTTTATCCATAGTGTTCACATCCTGACTTTAGGTTGCAGGGCAGTGACCAAGTCTTCATAACCGCGAAGGTACGGCGATCCGAATCGATTATACTCAGCTGAGGATCTCCAATCACACGACATATGTAGCACTCAACCCTTGCATATGTCAACCCGCCACCGGGGTTCTTAAGACCGGATCAGGTTCACGCAAACCGAGAGCACAGATACACCACCGTCCAGCCTCTTGCCACGGAGGGTACACGCTACTCTCGCCGCCGCTCCATGCCCATTTCGTGTTATCTTATTCCGGCCTTAGTCTGCCCGAGGCAAGGCTTACCCATGACGAGGCATGTGACCAGTTAAAGGGTCCTCGATCATCAAGCCTACATACGCGTTAATCCTTAATCAACCTGGGTAGAACATCACCTGTTCCTAACCCAAGTCTCGATTTACATACTTCCATCCTTAGGATTGTTTTTGTTCCCAAGGATGAAAAGAGCATCACAGGGAGCTTTGCAGTAAGATCCCACCATTGCTCCAAATGAAAATATCCTTGCAGGTAGAAGCCATCCTTTCTCGAGTTAAATTAAGGACAACCTCTAACCACAAGATCTAAGCAAGGCTAAGCATTTTTGTAAATCATATTTTGATACTTCACAGAAGTATCTATAAAGGTATGGATATCAAGGAAAGCAATGCATCAAAGGGTTTCAAGCAATTCCTATGAACCTAATGCACATTTCACTAGACTTAAGTGTGCGAAAAGTATTTAAAAACACAAGGAAAGGGGTTGCATGCACCGGGGCTTGCCTTTGTTAGTAGGTGAGTCAGGCTCGGACTCACAGATGTCGAAGTAGAGCCAAGTCTCTGCCTGAGATTCCAAAGGTGGTGATGTCTTCTCTTGAGTCACTTCACTCTCTTCTTCGTTTTCTAAATATAACCATATAGGTATATATATAAGAATGAATGCCATGTCATGCTCATGAGAGTGCATAGATAATAAAGGTTTATTAACTAGGTCTTGAATACAACTTTCCTTCACGGAACTCCGAGAACTTAGGGTTTCCGGAGTCGGTAAAGGAATTCAAAGGGCAGGGGTAGGGGTTTTGGGTTCTAGTTATCAAACAATGTTCAAATCAAACCAAACTCTACCCATGGCTTCTAAATAATGTGAAAAGCTCACATAAAAGTTTGGGCAATTTTGGGATTATTATCTATTTTCTAAAAATCCAGAACCAGTAGTTTAGGCTATTTTAAATACTCTAGAATTCTCTATTTGATCTAAAAATCATGAATTTATTTTTATTAAATACTACAGGAAATTAGGGTTCTAAGAAAATTGGTCTCATATTTTTAGGATTTTTCTACAATTTATGATAGATTTCTAAAGCCCGCTAGAAATAGAAAAAGAAAAACAATGAACAGACGCGGGCCGAAATCAACCCAAGTCGGCCCAACTATAGCAGAAATGCGCCCGCGCGCGCATGACCAAGGCGACTTTGCGCAGATGACCCTGGTGCCTTGAATAAACACAGAAGAAACCCTCACACTATTTCGGGGAGTCACTGACATTATCAGAAAGGCCCCTGCGTTCTTATTCTTTTACACGCCGACACCCTCGACGGCGGACGGCGTCGTGCGGAGCTCCGACGAGCACGCGCATTGGACAAATTGCTCAAAGACTGGCGCCCATCTTTGGCCGAACCCAAATTCAAGATCTAGTGAGCGTTTTCCCTCCACTAATTCCAGGAATGGCTATTCAGTTTGCGCTGGCCAAGGTGACCGCGGGTATCGGGGAAGAACACGAGCGTTCACGGCAACCCAGGGTGGTCTAGCTCAATTAGGTGGGTCATAGAGCTTGAAGAGGGTCTAAGGACTCCAGAACAAGCAACTGGGACACTGGGACTAACCTGAGTTGGGCTGGCCACGGGGAGGTGTTCATCGCGGCGGCGGAAACCGAATTGGGGGGAATCCAAAATTCGAGCTCTCAGGTGAACGATTGAGGACGATATCTGGTGGCTGGGTGCGTGATGACCTTGCAGAGCTCACGGTGGCTTCAATTTATAGGGGGCGATAGCGGTGGCCGGGAATTTGGGTTAAGCGCGATGGCGGCCGGAGGGAACATGGACACAGGAGCAAGGGATGGGTGGCTTTCACCGTGGCGCTTCCTCCAGTGATCACCGGACATGCACCCAGTGAGTCACAACGACGAGGACCACCGCATAAACACGTGGCACGTAACGGCGACAGCACGACGGCGGTGAGACTTATCTGGTCGACCGACGGCCGGGGGGAAACGGCAAGCGTAGCCACAACTCGAGCGCAAGTGGATCGGACGCCGAGATTCTTACTGAGCCGTGCTTATCCGATGGCCATGGCGCACGAATCACGGCGAGCGGGGATCAACGGCGATGGTCTACCGGCGACAAGCAGGGGGCGGAATTGGGATCTTTTTCAGTTGAACATTTACTGTACCATGGTGATCTCCTATTAGATGAACTGACAGAGCATTTTGAAGCTTAGTTTTCTCTCAATTTTGAATGGCAACTTAACCCAAAATCTGCATCAAAGTTGTAAAGCAACATACCCTCTACAATATTGCCATATGATGCTGACACAAAAACTCATTGGATCATACTTGAATCTAGGCTTGAAGTTGATGTCAGTTCATTATTAGTCTGAAAATTCAGACCAAACCAGTCTGACAGCCTGACTTTAGGCTTAAATATCTCTGGATTTTCCTTAACAAGTGAGCTTACAACCTTAAGAAAAGTTGTTTTCCATTAATTGGTCTACAATCTTGCTGTGGTCACTTTGGGCAAAATCCCTATATTTTAAAAGATACAGGGCTCCAAAGTTGAGCCAATTCTCTGATTTTCAGACTTAGAATAGAACTCAAATGAGGTCCATTTTGCATTTAAGTCCAAAACTTAGGGTTTGGCTTTCAAGTCCACATATTTGTGAACCAAATGACTTTAAATACTTATTTAGCTTGGTTTTTGCACTTTAACCCAAAAGTGGGCTAATTTTGCACATAAGCCCCTAGGGTTTGGTTTCAAGGTTTTCCAGGGTTCCAATTAGGGTTTCTGGTATCCCAGGGGTATAAAAGTGATTCAAGTTTATTCTTGGGGTCATTTTATGACTTTTATCCTAAAGCTTTTAGGTTTTCTCAACTTGGGTTAAGTTTTACCCTTTTAACCTCTATTTAGGGTTAAGTCCTTTAACCAGGGTTCTATTTGCAAAAACATTAAAACAATACAACTTGTTTGAAATTTTTACCTAGTGAATGCACTCTAGGTGTATCAAACATATGCAATGCCAATGCTTATGATGCCATGCTCAAGTTTTAGTTATAGTAACACCAGGGGTGTTACAGTCTGGTGCACCACCGGACAGTCCGGTGCACCCAGACTGCGCTGACCTTGGCAGACCTTAGCCATCTCTGCTCCAATTCAATCTTTCCTATTTCCAGCACTTAGACACAATACATTAGTCCATAAAACAATGTACTAAGTCTGAGAAACATACCTTTTGACATGATTTGCACTTTGTCCACCACTTTGCATAGATTAACACAAAAGTACTTGCGTTGGCACTCAATCACCAAAATACTTAGAAATGGCCCAAGGGCACATTTCCCTTTCAATCTCCCCCTTTTTGGTGATTTATGCCAACACAACATAAAGCAACTAGAACAAGTGCAATATCAATGCAAATGAGAACTCAAAATTGTTTTGATTCATATTTGGCATATATGGATCACTCTTTGCCACCACTTGGTTTGTTTTTGCAAATCAAACTCAAATTTCTATCTCTAAGTCAAACACACTTGTTAAGACATGAAGAGAGTCGTTCCAAGAGAAATTGATTCAAGATTTCAAAAACTCCCCCTTTTTCCCATAATCAACACTTCTCCCCACAAGAAGCCAACTTTTGACAAAAAGAGCCAATAAGAGTATTTTGACAAAACAAAAGCTCTATCCTATCATCTTCAAAATTCTCAAGTGGTAGCTGATCCATTTATTGCTTTGGCCTTTATTTTCTCCCCCTTTGGCATCAAGCACCAAAACGGGATCAATCTTGGCCCTGTAACCCTATTGCCTCACCAAAATCTTCAACTAAGAGTAAAAGGCAATAAGATCATAAAGATGAACTTGGAAAAGTTACTCTTTCATCGGAATGCAGTGGAAGTCTTGCATGGTCCAAGTCCACCTTTTCCCTTTCAATCCTCCTTCGAGACTCCTTTGTTGAGGTCGGTGTGTCCGTCGGTTCCCATCGGAGTCTTTGCGGGCTTGGCGTCCTTCATCCCAAACCGCTTGATCAAGTCTTGCGTGTACTTGGTTTGAGAGATGAAGGTTCCTTCCTTGAGTTGCCTCACTTGGAACCCAAGGAAGTAGCTTAACTCGCCCATCATCGACATCTCGAATTTCTGAGTCATCACCCTGCTAAACTCTTCACAAGACTTTTGGTTAGTAGAACCAAATATTATGTCATCGACATAGATGTGGCACACAAAAAGATCACCATCACAAGTCTTAGTAAAAAGAGTTGGATCGGCTTTCCCAACCTTGAAAGCATTAGCAATTAAAAAGCCTCTAAGGCATTCATACCATGCTCTTGGGGCTTGCTTAAGTCCATAGAGCGCCTTAGAGAGCTTACACACGTGGTTGGGGTACCGTTCATCCTCGAAGCCAGGGGGTTGCTCCACATACACCTCCTCCTTGATTGGCCCGTTGAGGAAAGCGCTCTTCACATCCATTTGGAACAACCTGAAAGAATGGTGAGCGGCATATGCTAGCAAAATGCGAATGGACTCTAGCCTAGCCACAGGAGCAAAAGTCTCCTCAAAGTCCAAACCTGCGACTTGGGCATAACCTTTTGCCACAAGTCGTGCCTTGTTCCTTGTCACCACCCCGTGCTCGTCTTGTTTGTTGCGGAACACCCACTTGGTTCCCACAACATTTTGCTTAGGACGAGGCACCAGTGTCCAAACTTCATTTCTTTTGAAGTTGTTGAGCTCCTCTTGCATGGCCAACACCCAGTCCGGATCTAGCAAGGCCTCTTCTACCCTGAAAGGCTCAATAGAAGAGACAAAAGAGTAATGCTCACAAAAATTAACTAATCGAGATCGAGTAGTTACTCCCTTGCTAATGTCACCCAGAATTTGATCGACGGGATGATCTGTTTGAATCATCGCTCGAACTTGGGTTGGAGGTGCCGGTTGCGCTTCTTCCTCCATCACATGATCATCTTGTGCTCCCCATTGATCACACTCCTCCTCTTGATGAACTTGTTCATCGTCATGAGTTGGGGGATGCACCATTGTTGAGGAAGAGGGTTGATCTTGTTCCTGTGGCCGCACATCTCCAATCGCCATGGTGCGTATTGCGACTGTTGGAACTTCTTCTTCATCTATATCATCAAAATCAACAACTTGCTCTCTTGGAGAGCCATTAGTCTCATCAAATACAACGTCGCTAGAGACTTCAACCAAACCCGATGATTTGTTGAAGACTCTATACGCCTTTGTATTTGAGTCATAACCTAACAAAAACCCTTCTACGGATTTGGGAGCAAATTTGGAATTCCTACCCTTCTTCACTAGAATATAGCATTTACTCCCAAAAACTCAAAAATACGAAACATTGGGTTTGTTACCGGTTAGTAGCTCATACGACGTCTTCTTGAGGAGGCGATGAAGGTAGACCCTGTTGATGGCGTGGCAAGCCGTGTTCACGGCTTCCGACCAAAAGCGCTTGGGGGTCTTGAACTCTCCAAGCATCGTCCTCGCCATATCGATAAGCGTCCTGTTCTTCCTCTCTACTACACCATTTTGCTGTGGTGTGTAGGGAGCGGAGAACTCGTGCTTGATCCCTTCCTCCTCAAGGTACTCCTCCACTTGAAGGTTCTTGAACTCGGACCCATTGTCGCTTCTTATCTTCTTCACCTTGAGCTCAAACTCATTTTGAGCTCTCCTTAGGAAGCGCTTGAGGGTACCTTGGGTTTCAGACCTATCCTGCAAAAAGAACACCCAAGTGAAGCGGGAAAAGTCATCAACAATAACTAAACCATACTTACTTCCTCCTATGCTTAGATAGGCGACGGGTCCGAAGAGGTCCATATGTAGCAGCTCCAGGGGTCTTGATGTGGTCATCACATTCTTGCTGTGATGCGCTCCTCCCACTTGTTTACCTGCTTGACAAGCTGCACAAGGTCTATCTTTTTCGAATTGCACATTAGTTAAACCTATCACGTGTTCTCCCTTTAGAAGCTTGTGAAGGTTCTTCATCCCTACATGTCCTAAGCGGCGATGCCACAGCCAACCCATGCTAGTCTTAGCAATTAAACATGCATCTAGACCGGCCTCCTCTTTTGCAAAATCAACTAAGTAGAATTTGTCGTCTAATACACCCTTAAAAGCTAGTGAACCATCACTTCTTCTAAAGACAGACACATCTACATTTGTGAATAGACAATTATATCCCATATTGCATAATTGACTAACAGATAACAAATTATATCCAAGAGACTCAACTAAAAACACATTAGATATAAAGTGCTCATTCGATATTGCAATTTTGTCTAATCCTTTCACCTTGCCTTGATTCCCATCACCGAATATGATTGAATCTTGGGGATCCTTGTTCTTGACGTAGGAGGTAAACATCTTCTTCTCCCCCGTCATGTGGTTTGTGCATCCGCTGTCGATAATCCAGCTTGAACCTCCGGATGCATAAACCTGCAAGGCAAATTTAGGCTTGGGTCTTAGGTACCCAACTCTTGTTGGGTCCTACAAGGTTAGTCACAATTGTCTTAGGGACCCAAATGCAAGTTTTGTCTCCCTTGCATTTTGCCCCTAATTTTCTAGCAATCACCTTTCTATCCTTTCTATAAATTGCAAATGAAGCATTTAAAACATGATATATTGTAGAAGGTTTATTAACTTTCCTAGGAACATTGACAACATTTCTCCTAGGCATATGATGAACAACATTTCTTCTAAACACATTTCTACCATGCATATAGGAAGAACAAGAAGCAAACATGGCATGAGAGTCAAAAGCATCATAAGCATTATAACCCCTATAAGACTGTCTTCTATCATTGTACATAAAAGCATGGTTCTTTTTAGTACTACTAGCCATAGGGGCCTTCCCTTTCTCCTTGGCGGAGATGGGAGCCTTATAGCTTGTCAAGTTCTTGGCTTCCCTCTTGAAGCCAAGCCCATCCTTAATTGAGGGGTGTCTACCAACCGTGTAGGCATCCCTAGCAAATTTTAGTTTATCGAATTCACTCTTGCTAGTCTTAAGTTGGGCATTAAGACTAGCCACCTCGTCATTTAATTTAGAAATGCAAGCTAGGTGTTCACTACAAGCATCAATGTTAATATCTTTACACCTAGTGCAAGTTACAACATTTTCTACACAAGAGTTAGATTTACTAGCGATCTCTAACTTAGCATTCAAATCATCATTAACACTTCTTAAATTAGAGATGGATTCATGATAAGTAGATAATTCACAAGAGAGCATTTCATTCCTTTTAATTTCTAGAGCAAGAGAATTTTGTGCACTAACAAATTTATCATGCTCCTCATATAAAAGATCCTCTTGTTTTTCTAGTAATCTATTCTTGTCATTCAAAGCATCGACCAACTCATTAATCTTATCAATTTTAGATCTATCTAATCCCTTGAATAAGCATGAGTAATCTATCTCATCATCATCACTAGACTCATCCTCACTTGAAGAAGCATAAGTACTAGTATCATGAGTGTTTACCTTCTTCTCCCTTGCCATGAGACAAGTGTGATGCTCGTTGGGGAAGAGGGATGACTTGTTGAAGGTGGTGGCGGCGAGTCCTTCGTTGTCGGAGTCGGACGTGGAGCAATCCGAATCCCACTCCTTTCCAATATGTGCCTCGCCCTTTGCCTTCTTGTAATTCTTCTTCTTTTCCCATTTTCCACTCTTCTTTTCCTGGTCACTATCATTATCGGGACAATTAGCGATAAAGTGACCAATCTTACCACATTTGAAGCATGAGCGCTTCCCCTTCGTCTTGGTCTTGTTGGGATGCTCCTTGCGACCCCTTAGCGCCGTCTTGAAGCGCTTGATGATGAGGGCCATTTCTTCATCATTAAGCCCGGCCGCCTCAATTTGCGCCACCTTGCTCGGTAGCGCCTCCTTGCTTCTCGTTGCTTTGAGAGCGATAGTTTGAGGCTCTTGGATTGGGTCATTCAATGCATCATCCACGTATCTAGCCTCCTTGATCATCATCCGCCCGCTTACGAACTTTCCAAGTATCTCCTCGGGCGTCATCTTGGTGTACCTAGGATTCTCACGAATATTGTTCACAAGATGAGGATCAAGAACAGTAATGGACCTTAGCATTAGGCGGACGACGTCGTGGTCCGTCCATCGCGTGCTTCCATAGCTCCTTATCTTGTTGACAAGGGTCTTGAGCCGGTTGTATGTTTGAGTTGGCTCTTCCCCCTTATCATAGCGAATCTCCCAAGTTCGCCCTCCACCAACTCCATCTTGGTGAGCATGGTGACGTCGTTGCCCTCATGTGAGATCTTGAGGGTGTCCCAGATCTGCTTGGCATTGTCCAAGCCACTCACCTTATGGTACTCATTCCTGCACAATGAGGCTAGCAACACAGTAGTAGCTTGTGCGTTTTTATGAATTTGTTCATTGATAAACAAAGGGCTATTCGAGCTATCAAATTTCATTCCACTTTCTACTATCTCCCATATGCTAGGATGAAGAGAGAACAAGTGACTACGCATTTTGTGACTCCAAAATCCGTAGTCCTCTCCATCAAAATGAGGAGGTTTACCAAGTGGAATGGATAATAAATGAGCATTTGTACTTTGAGGAATACGAGAGTAATCAAAAGAAAAGTTTGAATTGACCGTTTTCTTTTTCTCGTAGTTGTCATCGTCCTTTTGGGAAGAGGAAGATTCGTCGCTGTCGTAGTAGACTATCTCCTTGATGCGCCTTGTCTTCTTCTTCTTCCCGTCTCTTTTTTTGTGGCTTGAGCCCGAGTCTGTAGGCTTGTCATCTTTTGACTCATTGAAGATAGACTCCTTCTCGTTGTTGACCACCATCCCCTTTCCTTTAGGATCCATCTCTTCGGGCGATTAGTCCCTTCTTGAAGAGAACGGCTCTGATACCAATTGAGAGCACCTAGAGGGGGGGTGAATAGGTGATCCTGTAAAACTTGAACTTAATGCCACAAAAACTTGGTTAAGCGTTAGCACAAATAATGCCAAGTGGCTAGAGAGGAGTCTCAACAAAACACAATAACCACAAGAGATCAATCACAGAGATGGCACAGTGGTTTATCCCGTGGTTCGGCCAAGACCAACGCTTGCCTACTCCACGTTGTGGCGTCCCAACGGACGAGGGTTGCAATCAACCCCTCTCAAGCGGTCCAAAGACCCACTTGAATACCACGGTGTTTTGCTTTGCTTTTCTTAATCCCGTTCGCGAGGAATCTCCACAACTTGGAGTCTCCCGCCCTTACACTTAGATGATCACAAAGAAGCACGGAGTAAGGGAGGGATAAGCAACACACTCAAGACGAGAAATCACAGCAACACCACGCACACAAGTCGCAACAAGAGCTCACAACACAACTCAATGAGTTCACAACTCAACTAGAGCTCTAATTGCTATAGCAAAGAATCAAAGGCGCGGAATCGATGTCTTAGTGCTTAGAAATGCTTAGAGGATGCTTGGTGTGCTCCTCCATGCGCCTAGGGGTCCCTTTTATAGCCCCAAGGCAGCTAGGAGCCGTTGAGAGCATTCCAAGAAGGCAAATCTTGCCTTCAGTCGCCTGGCGCACCGGACAGTCCGGTGCACACCGGACACTGTCCGGTGCAGATTTCTTTCCTTCTGAGGTGTAGTCGATCGTTGGCGCCTGGGAGCCGTTGGCGCACCGGACACTGTCCGGTGCACACCGGACAGTCCGGTGCCCCCACCCGACCGTTGGCTTGGCCACGTGGCTTGCGCAGATCGCGCAGCCGACCGTTGGCTCACCGGACAGTCCGGTGCACACCGGACAGTCCGGTGAATTATAGCCATACGCCGTTAATTCATTCCCGAGAGTGGCAAGTTCGCCCGAGCCAGCCTGGCGCACCGGACACTGTCCGGTGCACCACCGGACAGTCCGGTGCACCCATACTACGCTGACCTTGGTAGAACTTAGCCATCTCTGCTCCAATTCAATCTTTCCTGTTTCCAGCACTTAGACACAATACATTAGTCCATAAAACAATGTACTAAGTCCGAGAAACATACCTTTTGACATGATTTGCACTTTGTCCACCACTTTACATAGATTAACACAAAAGTACTTGCGTTGGCACTCAATCACCAAAATACTTAGAAATGGCCCAAGGGCACATTTCCCTTTCACACCCCTTCAGAACAATCACTCATTACTTAGCCATTCACCCCGCTCTCTATGTTTTCCAGCACTAGAGAACTCCCTTGTAACCCATCACATAAAAGCACTCTCGCCAGGACGTAGGGTGTTACACATCTCAAAGTGGCCCGAACCTGTACATCATTGTCCACTATTTCTCGTGCGCCCAGCATGAACCATCGAGCTACAGTCGGTAACACCGTCCTACTCCTAAAAGCACCTTGAGTGGTAACCCTGGGTGCGCTGTCGGACCCAAAACACCGACAGTGGCCTAGGAGACGATGTTGGCGCCCAGGAAAACGACATAGCCATATGTGGACTGGTGCTTGTCGGGATAGCCAGCCTAGTCAACGTCGATGTAGACCACGTGCTTCGACATCGGCGAGGGTCAGAGTAGAAGGTTGTAGTCGATGGAGCCTCGGAGGTAGAGTAGGATCCGCTTGAGAGTGGTGAGATGTGGCTCCCGCAGGGCGTGCATGTGGAGGCACACCTACTAGACGGCGTAGGCGATGTCAGGCCTGGAGAAGGTCAGGTACTGGGGGGCACCAGTGAGACTCTGGTAGGATGTTGTGTCGGTGACCGGGGCCCATCGTCCTTAGTGAGCTTCGCATAAGTGTCGACATGCATGGAGCAAGGCTTGCAGTCAGACTTGTTAGCCCGCTCCAGGATGTTGAGAGCATACTAGCGCTGGTGGAGGAAGAGACCTTGAGGTCGGCGTTCAGTGATGATGCCAAGGAAGTGGTGAAGAGGCCCCAGGTCGTTCATCGCGAACTCCCACTATTGTGCTATAGAAGGTCGGCGATAGATGTCATGAGCACGATGACGTAGAGCAGGAGCTAGATAGTGTCGTTGCCGCGTCGGTAGATGAACATGAACATGTCTGACTTGGCCCCAACAAAGTCGAGGGAGGCCAAGTAGGAGGTGAAGCGACTGTACTAGCCCGCGACACTTGCTTTAGGCCATATAGGGAGTGGTTTTATCGGTAGACCAAGTCTGGACGAGCTGAGTCGACGAAGCCATTGGGCTGGCTACAGTAGACTGTCTCTGTCATAGTGTCGTGTAAAAAGACATTCTTGACATTGAGCTAATGGACTACCCAGTCCCAGGAGAGGGCAAGGGAGAGAAAAGCCTGAACGGTGGCGAACTTCATGATGGGGCTGAAGGTCTCGTCATAGTTCACTCTGAGGCGCTGGGTGAAGCCCCGAAGAACCCAATGGGCCTTATAGCAGTCGATGGAGCCATCTGAGGTTAGCTTGTGGTGGAAAATACACTTGTCGGTGACCACAATGGTGCCTGGTGGATGCGACACTAGGTCCTAGGTGTGGATGGCTAGCAGGGCCACAAACTCCTCCATAGCGCGACACCAGTGGGGATCGACGTGGGCGACGCAAATGTAGGAGGGGACCGGGGAGGCGTCTGGAGGGGCGTCGGCTGTCAGTATCAACCGGTCGATGGGGCGGAGAACACCGGCTGCGGAAACAAGTCAACTCGGGTGGACGTGTCTAGGGTCACGATGAATGGCGACCGGGTGGTACACTGGAGGCTTGGTGCGGGGAACGGATAGGCGGGTCAACGGGAGCCGAGGGAGCAACCTATTCGTGACAGTGGTAGACGAGGGAAGGATCGATGAAGCGAGCCGCAGTTGTCAATGGGGGCCGCGCATGGCGCAGGCGAGGTCGACGGGGTTGCACGTGGCGTGGGGAAAGGAGCGGGCGGAAGCATTGGGGCCATGCGTGGCACAGGTAGGGGCATAAGTCGCGCCGTTTGAGCCGCGCGTGGCGCGGGTAAAGGTGCAAGTAGAGGCATCGAGGTCGGGTGGGGTGCGATTGAGAACGACCGGGGTGGAGGAGGAACAGGATCAAACCCAAGGAGAGAGTCAAGATCTGTAGGTTGGGAGGAGTCAACAAGGGGAAAACGTCTTTGTCAAAAACGACATGACGAGAGATGAGGATGGAGTGAAAGAGGAGTTCAAGACAGTGATTCCCCTTGTAGTCAGGATAGTAACCGAGGAAAAGACAGTGAGTGGAGCGGGTAGATAGCTTGTGGAGAGCAGTGTCGAAAGTGTTAGGATAGCATGCACAGTCGAAGACACAAAGATGGTCGTAGGAGGGGGCTATGCCATGAGGGCAAAGTGGGGAGTGGGGTGGCTCACTGCCTTTGAGGGGAGGTGATTGAGGAGATGGGTAGCGGTGTTCAGGGCCTCTGCCCAGTAGCTGGCATGGAGAGACGCCTGAAAGAGGAGGCAACAAATCTTGTTGGTGGTGGTGCGGATGATGCATTTGGCCTAGCCATTCTAGGGGGAGGTGTAAGAGCATGAGAGATGCAATTGCATGTCGTGGGAGAGGAAGAAGGAGCGAGAGTCAGAGTTGTCAAACTCACAACCATTATCACACTAGAGGGCACGAACCAGGCAACGGAGTTGGGTGGATACCTAGGCAAAGAAGTGGGTGAGGGTGGCGAACGTGTAGGACTTCAACTGAAGTGGGAAAGTCCAAAGAAAATGAGAAAAATCATCCAGAATGACCGAGTTGTATTTGTAACTAGAAAGAATGAGGATAGGGGAGGTCTAGAGATCATAGTGAACAAGATCAATGGCCTGAGTAGCTGACAGACATGATAGAGGTGCCGAGAGGAACCTCGACTACAAGAAATATCGGGGCGACTAGAGAGCTAGGACATCAAGTCAGGTCCGGGGTGACCGAGGAGACGATGCCAAATGATGGAGGTGATGGTGGCAGTAAGAGCATGGGGGAGGATATACCGGTGGGGGAAGTGGAGGGCAAGTGAATAGAGTAGAGGGGGCTGAAGCTATCACAATGCAAGCGAGCACAGCACGAGTGGGAAGGTGACGTATGGTGAGCCCCTAGTGATCAAACTTCATAGAACAGTGTTTTTCACTAGTGAAGTAACAAACCGAGAGAAGGAGATGAGTCAGACTGGGAGCAACAAAGACGTCGTTAAGGTAGAATGGTCCCAGAAGAACTAATGCACCTACTGAGGTGACCGAGAGCATGGAACCATTGCCCACAACAACAGAGGGAAGATGTGAGGGGTGTGGTGTATGGGAGTAGATTAACGAGCTAGTGGTAGGAGTAGTGTGGAAGGAGGCTCTAGAGTCGACCACCCAATCAGTGGGAGAGGGAGAGGGTGGTGAAGCCACGGGGTGTGCGGAAAGAGCTAGGGGAGGTGCTCCGACAAAGTCACTAGTAGGGGAGGGAGACAACAAGGTCTCGATCGCTAGGGAGGCAATCATAGCTCTGGGGAAGACAAGCGGTCTAGGCATGTGGCGACCAGCATGTGTGTGAAGCTCAACATAGTCACGAAGGACAGGGCTCATGGCGCGATCAAAGGCCACGAAGATGCCCCAGACAAGCTAGTCGTCGTGGAGGAGGATGTGCATAGCAATCCCGGGTGTTTGGGAGGCGATGACGGTGTCTGCGCTATGTGCCACGCCTGTGGGGCAAGCAGACTGACGCCTGCAAGAAGGCCCGTGGCCGCCGCGACAACAATTCACGCGCCCACAGCCAAGGATAGTAGAGCGGTGCCGAGGAGGAAGCTCATGCACGGGTCATCCATGGAAGAAGATGAGTGATGCTGGAGGACCCTCGAACGTGGCCAACGAGGGATCACATCTAGGGCAAGGAGCTTAGCAGGGTGGGGTCCTACATAGGGGGAAAGTTGATGGCGCGGCACTATAGAACAGGCTGGCGGCCAAAGTCACAAGGATTCGAGGCGTGGTGACCAACAGAGCGAGCAGGAGATCGGAGCCATAGGGGAGCCTGTGGTATGACACGACCAGGAGAAGAGTGGCTCCGATGGGGATAGGGTCGGCGGTGGTCCAGCGGTGGGTTGGACGTCTGGCGGTGCTGCTAGGGCTAGGGTGGGTGGGCCGCGACAGGGACAACGTGGTCCGGCGTTGGGTTGGAGGTCCGACGGCCCTGAGGAACTGACGGCGATAGGGAGGAGATCCATGTGGGCAAGGGAAAGAGGGAGAAGAGGAGGTAAACACCTAGGGAGTAAGACTGAAGAGGTGGGCGACGCCTAGGGAGGAAGACCAAATAGGATGGCGGCGCCTAGAAAGATAGACCGGAGAGGAGGGTGGCACCTAGGGAAGCCGGTGGCTATGGGGTGGGAGAGGGAAGAAGGAACAGGCTCTGGTACCAAGTTGGAATGGGTAACCCTAACCCTAACTAGGGTTGAGAGCGCATATATATAAGCTGAGTAATTTCGCCAAACCCATTACATTAAGGGTATGCAAGTAATTACATAGGGACTAGCCCCGAAACCATAACAGTAGTCTAACAGCGGAGAGGGATGAGTAGAGAGGGCCAAACGGGCCGCCCGGCCCGGCCTGGCGGGGCCTGGTGAATCCCGGCACGTTTTGGGCCCGGCACTCCAGGCACGGTAAAAAACCGGGCCGGACCATCTAAGCCCACGGGCTCGTTTCTTTGTCCGAGCTCGGCCCGCAGCGGGCCTAAACGGGCCAGGCCGGCCCGGTAAGCATGGAAAAGTGGGCTGAAAAACGGGTGAAGGTGGCCGGTAAGCACGGTTTAGTGAAAAAAGCGGGCTTAACGAGCTTAGAGGTAAACAGACCATGACGGGCTAGCCCACCGTACTTAGTTTCTTGTCCGAGCCTAGCCTGCTTATTCGTGCCGGGCCGGCCCGGGCTCGAATCGGGCCCAAATAGTGGGCTTCGTGCCGGGCTCGCGGGCCTCGTTCTTATTGGCCATCTATAGAGATGAGTGATGATTTAAATAATATTGTTTATTGGATTTGAGTAAGCGAGAGATGGTTAACTGAACAGTTGGTTTTGATGGTATGTTATATAGTGGTATAGATATAGAAGAGATGGTGAGAACAATTTAACAATAAATTTTCATACAAGAACTATAAAAATATCAATTGACAGGATGTACAATAACTTTTCAAATGATACTGAGAAGCAAAGGGAGGAAGGGAGGAGTACACATGGCAACTCCAATATTTTTCAAATTTTGATCAGCATAAAATTTCTGAATTTATGACATCAACCTTGCGTTCAGTTCCATCGCCACCTCAACTCTCTCTATCAGGTTTGCTCATTTGAACTGAATAATGGCTTCCAACCAGTTTGGACATCTGAATCAGGAGCGGGTTGTTAGCAACCCTCACCACAAGAGAAGCAAAGAAGGAACTAGATAGAGAGTTAGAGCACATAATGGGGATGGAACGAAGAGATAGACGGAGGAGCAAGACAAACAAGTTCTATGTGTTTCAATAATTCTTTTCGATCCCTCATCTGTTGTTCTCCTTAACCTTTATATTCCACCAAGCAGTCCACCAAGGCCCATTCCGATAACCCTCATTAAAGGCCCATTCCAATAATCCAAATCCTCACATTCTCCCCTCCTTAAAATTCGACTTACCCCCAAGTCGATACGGAATCTGAACATATCTAGGATCCTGATGCCGACAAACAAGTTGGCTCCTGTCTTAACAACTTGCCTGATGACTGCAGGCGTCTCATCCTTTAGAAAATGCAGCAAACAAGGAATCATATCCCGAAAATACCTCATGTGTTTAGTAAGGACAACAACAAGCATGTGTCCACTGTACATAAAGTCATTGCAGCCGCCACTAGTTTTCTTCCGAAGATGGTACCAGGAAGGCCCTTCTCCAGGAGTCGGTCTCATAGTGAACATGTATCTGGTGGCTATACCAAGGCCAGGTGTTTGGATGCCGTTGAACAGAACTGAGAACCCCAGCAAGCTAAATAACATCAGATAATGGTGGATATTGATAACAAGAGCTTTCAGTAGATCAACCACGCTCTGAGGGAGCTTTTCGGTCACTGATAGAAGTAGCCATTGCGGTGTACAGTGAGAGATGGTCAGACATGGAGAAGGAGAAGGATGTCTTGACAATGCATTTTATAGAAACTCAAAGCAATGCTTCCAACAGATCACACAGAAGTGGCAATGGGTGAATATGCTCTTTTTGATGGTCACCGAGCAGTAAAACACCAATGACAGAGATTCCAACAAGTGCCTCGAAATGGTAATACCAAAGAAGGATGGCCAAGGCATTGGTGTGACTTGAACACCATCTCTACCCTCTTTGTCTAATGCCTCCTCCAGAATTTTGTTCTTCCCTAGCCAGTCAATCAGATTATTGTAGGAGAGTGCATCGAGAGCACACCTCTTATCGACCATCTTTCCAAACACCACAATCGCATCTAGAAACCATTCAACATGGTAGTATGCATCAACCATCACGTTAGAACTTCCAAG
The DNA here is from genome assembly GCF_902167145.1 of Zea mays. Taxonomy (NCBI): domain Eukaryota; kingdom Viridiplantae; phylum Streptophyta; class Magnoliopsida; order Poales; family Poaceae; genus Zea; species Zea mays. The sequence continues at coordinate 51,745,887 of NC_050098.1, read as the reverse complement.
GTTCATAGCAGTCGACCTGGGTGGGTCATGCTTTCTGCACATTCTATCAAATAGCCATAGTGCACTCCCCACTGAAGACCAGTTGTTGTAGATGTTGTAGGTGTATGATGCTTCAAACTGCATAGGTGGCGCTGGTTGCATGATGAGCATGAACTCAACACTTTCAGCCTTGACTGATCTCATCTCCTTGTTCTCTAGGGCAACGAGCATGCAACAGAGACAGTCGAAGATGTTCTTGAGCATCTCTTGCACATAGTCGCCCCATGGCGTGGAGAGCGTGACGAGATGCTGCACGTGCGCCGCGTGCCACTGCAGCGGGCTGCACGCTAGCAGCTGTAGTGCGAAGATGTCGTCCAGGCTGTGCGCCACCAGGATCGTGGGCCTCTCGCAGTTGGCCGCGCACACAGACGCCACCAGCAGCCTGAGGCGCTGCAGGTACGCGCTGCCCATCTGTGAAGGTTGCCCCCTTGGCAGGTAGCGAAGGGTGGAGGTGGACCCAAAGTCGGATACCCTGGTCTTGACGCGGGGTGCATTGTGGTAGTCATCGGTGTTGGTGTCGTAGTAGAGCGTCATCCGCTCAACGAGGTACCTGGTGAGCAGCATGACCAACACGGAGGGGTCGAACCAGAGATGATAGGCCTTCATACCTTCGAGTTTACCATCAGTGGATGAGGAGAGGAGCACCGATTTCTTCTCAGGAAAACTAGGTTGTAGAGTCGTTGCCGCTTGTTCCATCGTCTCCTCCCAGAGCGCGCCAACGGAGATGTCAGTGAAGTTGAGGTCGTCGGCCAGGTAAATCGTCGAACATGTGGCTTGTGTTGACCCGATAGCCACCACCTGAGCCAGTAGCCTACGACCTACTACACCCACAACATCGGTGCGGAGTGCGGCCGCCGCTGCCGGTGCGTGGCCAACGCAACCGATGGCTCCGTCGAGTGGCGCGTCGATTTAGGTGACACCGGACTCCGGGTCATCATCGAGGGAGTCGTCGTAGCCAACGAGTGGGGTTCGTAGAGCACGCACTTGACGGTGACGAGGATGCTGGCGGCGCCGTAGGCGTTTGGGTGGCCAGATCCGTTGCGGCGAGTGTACTGGGACCATGGCGACTCTAGAGATGGGAGGGACGCACGGATCTGCGCCATAGAGGTTTGAAGATGCTCGATGGAGGAGTCCACTCGGGGCCGCCAGACATTGAAGACATCGAAAACCTGGATGACGGCTTCCATCTCATCGAACGTGTTCACCACCAGACCGTCGGCTCTCGCGCTCTCGGCCATTCGGTCGAGCACCTTGAATGCTCTTGAGCCCAAGGACATCACCCCCGCAACGTCGTCGCGGTACAGCTCATCGACGACGGGAAGAGGAGGCGCTGAACTCATCGCGGCGCGGTACTGCTTGTCCGTGACCTTGGCTTGTAGCTGCGGCACCGCGAGGGAGGGCGGCAACAGGTTCCCCACGTCGAGTAGGGAAGGGGACGACGAGGGTTGGTCGAGCCTCGCGGGACCCCCGCGTTCGCGGCTGCTTCCATCGCGGCCATGGCCTCCTCGGCAGAGGAATCCTGGGCGACCACGAGGTTGAGGACGAAGATATGGTCATGGCTGTGACGCGCGTATGAGTTGAGGAGGTCCGGGTGGATGTTGTTGGGCAGTGCGTCTAGCGCCGCGCAGTACTGCTCGCCGTCGTTGAAGAAGCCGCCCAGTTGTCGGCGATGATGGGCTCCTCATAGTGCTGCTCGAAGGAGTCGTTGCCACTGTCGAAGTGGTCGCCCCAGTTGTCGGCAACGACGTCGGCTCCGACAGCCGCGGACTGGGTCAGAACAGGGACATGCCTGGATGTCTCCCGCGCGGCGTCCCGCTTGGCCCACCGTGCGTCGAATTTGTCGAAGAACTCGCTAATGGCGTCGACGATGAGCTTCGTGTCGAGCGACATGGCGATGCGGTGAAGTTGAGGAAAATAGATCGAGGTAGAAAACTCAAAGGATCGAATGAATTTGATACCAATTGTTAGCAACCCTCATCACAAGAGCAGCAAAGAAGGAACTAGATTGAGAGTTAGAGCACAGAATGGGGATGGAACGAAGAGATAGACGGAGGAGCAAGACAAATAAGTTTTATGTGTTTCAATAATTCTTTTCGATCTCTCATCTGTTGTTCTCCTTAACTTTATATTCCACCAAGCAGTCCACCAAGGCCCATTCCGATAACCCTGCATCATTAAAGGCCCATTCCAATAATCCAGATCCTCACACGGGTGTTCGGAGAGACATCTGAAGCGAGTTCGGGGAGACATGTCGTGGGGCGTGCGCATACACGGGCATCATTGCGCTGCGATCAGATTGAAGGAAAACGTCTCCCGTGGCACGAACAAAAGCCGTGGCGGTGGCGATCAATATAAAGGCTCCAGCGGCCTATTATTCATCATCAGCAAGCTATTCAGAATTTCAGATCCCCCTCTTCCTCCTCATCAGCCTCCTTCGTCGTAGTCAGCGACAACACGTCTTCCTGCAGCGAGCGGCGTTCAATACGGGCGTGGACATGGCGGAGAAGAGCTCGCTTCGCCGGTTGAAGCGCCTCCTCCCGGCGTTCGCCGCCATCGACGCCGCAATCGAGGCCGCCACCGGCTTCTCCCGAGACAATATCCGGCAAGAGAGGGGCAAGCTCGTGGAGATGCTCTGTGATATCATCACGGACAACGACAGCGTCGAGCTAGCGGAGGGGCTCTGCCAGCTGCTCGACGAGGCGATGGTTTTCGCGCTCAAGAGGCTGAGGGTGGTGGAGGCGACCCCGACCGTGCTGGCAACCACCGACGCCATCAAGGCCGTCGCCGGTCTGCGGAGTCACGAGTCCGGGAGGGTGCGCGGCCTCGCGTGCAGCATCATCGGCGGGTGGACGACATCGATTAATTGTGACATCTCCACGGGCAGAGCGATCTTAGTCAAACTGTCGAAGATGCAGCAAGCGCACAAGGCGTTACGCGTTCCCGGCCGTCGCCACTGATATGGTCGTCACAGGGTTTAGGAATTACGGCTGTGTACGTAATGATGCTTGTGAATCTGCGAGGATTATCTTTTCCAGGTTTCATTCAACAACCACTGTGACTATACTCGTTGTGCTTTCTCTGTTCTGATGATGTCTACAAGAAGCAATAGGCCGTGTTCAGTTTCTGCTTGAGTAAAAATACTAAAAACTCCTAGTATTATTCTAGCTAGAACATGCATCATGTTCTGTGTTCTGATCAAATCCTTCACGCACACTATTTGAAGTCATCACTCAATCAATATATAAGAAGGATTCATGATTTCCAAATATTTATGAGTCATGTAAAATAGATATAAAGAAGTTCTAGTGGGTTACTGAAGAGATGCAGAGTGATGGGGCATGCAATTCTGAAAAAAAAACTTTGGAAATGAGGTAGCAAGTGGGTGTCACCATCTACAGCACTTATCTGACATATCTAACCATTAGCAACGACTAATATGCAATCAGATACTACGTACAAGCGTGTAAGCAGACTTTTTAGCCCGTTAGATCTGTATCCAACGGTAAAATACAATTGTGGTTTGTTAGGGGTTCTTTTATAAAGCTATATCAAGTGGTGGTGGAAGAATTTAAGTGCTAAATATGACACACCATTGGATCTACCTTTTTTGATTCACCCTGCTTTGAAATCTCTATATCAATTTAAAGTGTTTAAGTAAATTATGAAATATTATAAAATCTTACTAAAATATTATTCTATGTTACCATAATATGTCCTATGATATGAAATATCACAAATTAAATCATATGTATTAGAAGCTAGATATCTGTATCTATTCATAAAAATCAAAATTAAAGAAAATATGATGAAACTAGGCTAGCGTTCACTGTGAGGCATGAGCTATATTGTGATCAGTAGTGGTTGTTAACGAGGTGTCGCTGGAGCTTGGGCCAAACTGGCAATGTGGAGTAGAGAGTGCCCACCTGGTAACCAAGGCAACCCTATAGTTACACCAGGGGCATATTAATGAATGGTGGTGGACAGATCTGCTTTCTTTGCCACACGCTCGCTTCTCGACCTCCCATCAGACCTATAAGGTGCGTTTGGTTGTGAGACACCTAGGGATAGCCAGGACAGGGACGTTCCCTGGCGCCGCCTCTCATCCCTCTAATTTCGAGGGACAACTATGGACAATACTGTGACATCTTGTCCCAACGTGTGACCCTGAACCAAACAATCTTATCTGAGGATCATCCCATTTCATCATGTCCCATTATTGCAACCAAATGCATCCATAGTTACAATAGGGACATAGTGAATGGAGGACGGGGTTCAGGACAAGCTCGCTAGCCATCGTCTACCAACCCATCGTGGAGGAGAGCAAGCTGGAATCCAGGAGGTTGGAATAGCGGAGATCAAGGTTGGCTACTAGCTATGCACGGTTGTGGATGTGCAGAGATGGAGAGGAGAGGCATTTGCCAATGCATGGGTGCGCTCATGGTCTCATAGAGATGGAGATGAGGCACACCCACTGAGGGCTTGTTCGGTTAGTGGTGAATTGAGGGGGATTGGAGGGGATTAAATCCCCTTCTATACAAATTTAAATAGAAGGGGATTTAATCCCCTCCAATCCCCCTCAAACCCCTTCAAACCGAACAAGCCCTGATGGGATCTTTTCCGGTAGACTGGGTCACGATTTGGAGGTGGGCATCCAGAAGGAGGCAGAGTTCTAGCTTCTCACATGCATCATTGAAGAGGCATTGGATGCTCGAGTAGGAGCAAGGATTGGAGGCCATAGTGGGGCCCAACAGGTTGTCTTGGCCGTGTTAGTGTTAGATGACCAACAGTCCTACTATAAGGTTACCCACCATAGGATTTGAGGGCTTTGGCTTATGCAAACTCGATGGTGAACATAAAGACAATGAACTATACTAGTTCTGTTGAATATCATAATATCCTTTAACTAATTAGGTGTGTGGCCTTGTATTAGATTTCAAATTATAATGCATGTTACAAGAAGAATATCTATGCCTCTCTTTTTATAGTTCAAATGGCAGATATCCATGTTAAGTCCTAGTTGACTAAGACATAAGGGTTATAATCCTATTACAAAATAGACTTTTCTTTAGTCCGACTAGATCAATAGCATTTTGCCTTTAAGAGCACACCACCTTATTTCGTGTCTTTGGGCAACTTCATAGGCTAGCCCATCGCAAGGTAGTTAGCCCTATGAGAAACCCTTAGGATCTACGTTCATAAAGCCAAGGATTTCTTCATGGTTGAACTTTGAAGACTTCTTGAATCTTCAAGTCATTGCCGAGTAGAATCAAGCAACATTCGAGTACTCTTCTTGAGAGAAGTAATGTAATAATCTTTGAGTCATCCTTTAATGGTGTGCAGTTTGTTGCAAAATGGATCCATTAGGTGTAGTTCCGAGCCTCTTACTATTTAGCATAAAGAGCTTGAGGGTCAAATCTTCCAATCTTGAGAGAATTATCTATAGGTTTTTTGAAGCACCATATGAGAGTATGTATCTTGTAGCCCCAAGCCTAAAAATAAGTAACCCCTCAAGAGACAAACCAATTAACCACTAAGACAATGAAAAAGATTTAGTCCACATGTGGTGATTTTGTTGCTTTTTGCAGTTATGCATGTAAAGTATCCTTACCTTCTCCTAGATAAAAGCAAAAGTGTGTCAGTCTATGTCAGTCTAAATAGAGTGGATGACTTTTAGGGTTTAGTTAAGTTTTGATACAATAAATATAATGGCATGGTTCTTCATATGTTCAATGTTGTTTTCCTCTTATGTAAGCATCATGCTACAAATACCTCCTAGCAAGCTTAATGCATGCACCAGTGGTAGCTGCAATTCATAGTTGACTTATAGCTTCGTATTTTCAATCTTCAATACGATAATCTCTGAGAGGTTCAAGCCCTTGGACTTAGTTGTAGCAATTGAAATCTAGTCTTGCAATTAGAATTATTTTGATAGGATTCAGTCCAAATCCAAGTAGTTGTCACCTACACCTAGAAGAATTCTTGTCATGCCTTGATATGGAGTTTCTGTCTTGTACACTTGTTCTCCCTGGCTACTCCGATCTGTATACAGGGCTAACCCATGGTTTAAAGTAAAACAGTTATCATCGGAACAAGAATATATCTTAGTAGGCCATCAGAGGTGGCATCTGATCCAGGAGCCCCTATTAGTTACTATATTTCTATGCCAATTAACAATCTTGTTCATTCTCTTGCTCTTAGGATACTAAAGATGAAGCACTTTTCTGCTTAGACCAGCCTATTCAATAGACCATGATGCACTATCGTTGATGTAAGTGTTGATGTTGTGGTGACACCTAAAAGTATTTGTAGCTTGTGATGGTTGACTAGGTGGAGTACTTCCTTGGGAGGCACAACTAAGCCGAGTATTTTTGATATGCATGTCGACTAGGCCAAGTACTTCTCTAGTAATTATAAAATTTAGCTCGACTGACTAACAAAAAGTATTGTAACCATAAAAGAAATAAATATGTGAATCTTCACCTAGATCAACTCTGTCATGTTGATCACTATTTAGTTTATGGTCATTTAACATAAGACCTCTCATCTTAACATGATGTAATAAATCTAACCATTAGCACTCTTAGCTGTAAATAGTTGAGTCTATTGGCATTTGTAAGGGTAAAAAATTCATTCATTCTACCATGAAATCAACTAGATCTTGAGACTTGATGGTCTTGCATGGAGCCAAGTCAATACGAAGAGCCCATAATTCTATTACTGACCTTGATTAGCCGAGATAATCACGCCCACGGGTACTGTAGCATATATATAGGCATATAGGCCTTATGGGCCTTATGGGCCTTAACACCCCCTGTCAAACTCAAGGCGGAAGTGGAGGATTTGAAGCATTGAGTTTGATTAGATGAAACTGATGTTGTACCCTAGTTTGTGCTTTTGTGAAGAAATCTGCAAGCTGTAATTCTGAGGGCACATATTGAAGATCAATGGTCTTCTGATGACAATGAGATCTAGTGAATGAGACATCAACACCAATGTGTTTTGTGAGTTCACGCTTCACTGGATCATGACAAATTTGTATAGCTCCAGTGTTGTCACAGCGAAGAAGTGTAGGCGAGTCACAAGAAACGCCTAGATCAGCCAAGAGCCAACGAATCCAGATAATCTCAGCAGTAGTAGTAGACAGGGCTCAAAGTTCTGCTTCAGTACTAGATCTAGATACAACAGCTTGCTTCTTGGATTTCCAAGCAATAGGGGATGATCCAAGAAGAATACAGTAACCAGTGATGGAGCGACGATCTGTAGGATCACTGGCCCAGGTAGCATCAGAGTAAGCGTGAAGCTGAAGTGGGGAATTTGAGTCATAAAATAAACATTGTGTTTTTGTCCCCCGTAAATATCTAAGCACACGAAGTAAGTGCCCATAATGAACTGATGTAGGAGCAGAGACAAACTGACTCAAGATCTGAACCGCATGAGCAATATCTGGCCTGGTGACAGTAAGATAAACTAAGCTGCCAACAAGATGTCTATATCGAGATGGATCCTCCAAAGGTGTCCCATCAGTCGGACGAAGAGATAAGTGTAGATCCATAGGCGTGGCAACAGTGCGAGTATCACTAAGACCAGAACGATCAAGAAGATCTTGTATGTACTTGGCCTGAGAAAGATAAATACCATTTTGAGTCTGCAAAACCTCAATGCCCAAGAAATAACTGAGTGCCCCCAAGTCAGACATTTGAAATTCCTTACTCAGAGACGCCTTCACATGAGCTATATGGTCTGGATCATCGCCTGTAATCAACATGTCATCAACATATAGTAATAACAATGTGCGTCCTCGTGAAGAAACATGAATGAACAATGCAGGATCATGATCACTAGAATAGAAACCACAAGCCTTGATGACAGAAACAAATCTCTCAAACCAAGCACGAGGAGCTTGTTTGAGACCATACAAGGCTCGACGGAGACGACATACATGCCCTGATGGAACCTCTATCCCAGGAGGTGGATGCATATAGACTTCCTCATGTAAATCACCATGAAGAAAAGCATTTTTGACATCCATCTGAGAGATAGTCCAAGAAGATGAGGCTGCAACAGCAAGTAAAGCTCGGACAGTAGTCAGATGGGCCACAGGTGCAAAAGTCTCATCATAGTCAATACCCTGTGTCTGTTGAAAACCTCTGGCCACAAGACGAGCTTTATATCGCTCAATAGACCCATCAGATTTGGTTTTAACCTTGAATACCCATTTGCACGTGATAGGTACAACACCAGCAGGTAACGGAACAACATCCCATGTACATGTGCGATGAAGGGCATTTAATTCATCAGTCATAGCAAGCTGCCACTCAGGTATACCAGACGCCTCTTTATAAGATGATGGTTCAGCAATGACTGCACCAGCACGGGAAAACCCATAACGTTCTGGAGCTGCAATAGTGCCACAGTCACGAAGATGATACCCCTGATTAAAAACAACATGAGAGTCATCATTGTTAGTACAAGTATCAGCAACAGGATCGTCATCAGGACTGGCCGTGGGAGTAGAGCGAGGACGACGAATGTAAGTCTGAGTGACAGGTGGTTTGGAAGAGTAAGACGGATATGATGTGGAAGTGGAAGGTGGTGTGATGGGAATAAGGACATCTGGGGTAGAAACAGTAGGTGGTGATACTGATGAAGTTTCAGAAATGGGAGGAAGGCTCATGAAGTAGGTAGACTCTGTGGAATAAAAAGAAGAATGAGTGGAAGAGTTGTAAAAGAAGGGACGATTTCCATTGAAGCTCACATCTCGAGAAATACGCATGCGACGAGAAGATGAATCATAACATCGATAGCCTTTATGTTCAGGGCTGTATCCAAGAAAAACACACTCAACAGATTGAGCAGTCAATTTAGTACGTTCACGAGGTGATAATAGTACATAACACGTACATCCAAAAACTCGAAGGTGGTCATATCGTGGAGGAGTTCCGAAAAGAACTTCACCAGGTGTTTTGCCAGAGAGTTTGGATGACGGTTGTCTATTGATGAGGTAAACCGCAGTAGAAACTGCTTCACCCCAAAAATGTGACGGGACAAAAGAAGATATCAACAAAGTGCGAGTAGTTTCTATAATGTGACGATGTTTGCGTTCAGCCACACCGTTCTGTGCATGAGCACCAGGGCAAGAAAGCTGAGCAAGAGTACCCTCTGAAGTCAAAAACTGGCGGAAATTATCAGATAAATATTCACCACCAGAATCAGAATGAAAGGTTTTAATGTGAGTGGAAAATTGAGTGTGAATCATACGAGCAAAGGTTTTATAAATAGAAATCAGCTCAGAGCGGCGTTTCATGAAATAAATCCAAGTGTAGCGAGAATGATCATCAATAAAAATAACATAGTATTTATATCCACCTTTTGACACAAAAGGTGCAGGACCCCAAATATCAGAGTGAACCAAATCAAAGGGTTGAACAGAATGAGAATGACTAGTAAAATATGGAAGTTGTATTTGTTTTCCAAGATGACAACCCTTACAATGAAAATCAGACTCAACTGAAGTATGACCTAAGCAACCTGACTTTATTAGAGTAGACAATCTAGATCCACACAAATGACCTAGACGATGATGCCACTGGGCAAAAGACGCAACAGAAGCAAGGGTAGCTGAAAGCACATGCGCTGGAGATGTAGCCAACGAAGGAAGCCGCAAAGAGTCCAAGATGTAGAGGCGAGGAGCAGCTCTACGGCGACGGCCAGTCCCAATCACTTCCCCTGTGCGAAGGTCCTGTACAAAACAAGATGAGTCATCAAATCCGACAAAGCAATTATGATCCGTAATTTGGCCTACTGAAAGAAGGTCCATAGATAGCTCAGGAACAAAGAAAATATTAGGTACTGTAAAGTGTGGATCTGAAAGAGAACCCTTATGAGTAATGTGGCATACAGTACCATCAGCTGTCTGCACTGAAGCACCATCTGTGACAGGTGTAGTAGAAGCCAACTTTGACTGATCAGATGTGACATGAAAGGAAGCTCCTGAATCAAGTACCCAGGCCGACTCTGAAGTACAAGCGGACGAAGTGGCAACAACAGCAACTGAGCCTCTATTAGATGGTCCTGGACCACGACCACGAGCAGCACGTCGTGCACGGAAATCAGTCAACTTATCAGGGAACTTGACAAAGCAAAGCTCAGATCGATGATTGGTCTTGCCACAATGATCACAAGGCTTAAAAATATTCTTAGGTTTCTGGGCAGCAGCCAACACACTGTGAGGATTACCACCAGTAGAAGACAGAGAATTAAGACGAGTCTCTTTAGCAAGTAAAGCAGACAACGCCTTAGCCATTGTGAGAGTGTCAGAACCCTGAAGTAAACGAGCACGAAGAGAATCAAACTCGGCCCGAACGCCCATAACAAATCTGTAAGTGAAGAACTTCTCAATAAACTTATGAGTCGGACACAGATCAGCGGTACAAGCAGGCACCATTGATGTCAAGGCACTCATCAGGCGATCAAAGGCTGAGTAGTACTCATCAATACTCATATCATTTTGCTCAATAACATGTGTCTGCTGCATGAGAGTGTGTAATAGAGCACCACTGTCCTGAACAAAACGCTCCTTCAAATGAGACCAGATGGCTTTAGCAGTTTTGAATTTAGACAAGCTCATAATCATCGACGGTTTGACGCTGTTCACCATAGCAGCCATTACTTTACCATCATTAAGCTGCCATGTTTTGATATCAGCAGCATTGCGACGATCATCAGCAAGAACAGGTGCCGCATCAGTCAAATGGAAGAGTAATCCATGTCCTCGGAGGGCAGTCTCAACACAGAAAGCCCACTCCAGATAATTTTGACCATCAAGAGTGATATTGACCACAATAGCATTTGTCGCCATATTGAATTGAAGGAAAAATCAGGGAGAACAGGAGACCTGAGACCAAACAAACCAGGGCAGACCGACTTGGACGAGTTGACGGAGGTCCTGGGCGCGGAAGCCGAGTTGAACAACGGCTGGCGGCTGGCGGGAGCAGCGATGTTGCAGATCCGCGGCCCTGTCCGCAACAGCGGCGGACGGTACAGATTTTCTACAGAGGACGGTGAGGTCTCTGCCCCTGGCAGAGAACGGCGCCCTGCCCCTTGCAGAGAACGACGGGAGAACGGCGCCCTGCCCCAGGCGGCTGAGAGCGCGCGGATCTCTGCCCCTGGCGGCGACCGTTGAAGGAGGGAGATCCGCCCCTGGCGGACGGCGAATCGTTGAAGGAGACGGCGGCCTGCCCCAGGCGGCTGAGGGCGCGCAGCTCCTGGCGCGGATCTCTGCCCCTGGCGGCGGCCGTTGAAGGAGGGAGATCCGCCCCTGGCGGACGGCGGATCGTTGAAGGAGGCGGCGGCCGAGAGGCTCTGGCGGCGGACGGCGCGGCAGAGATCCCGCAGGCGTAGGCCAAGATCCGGCAGAGGACGATGGCGGCCGAGATCCGGCGGACGCCGCAGGCGCAGGCCGGCGAGATTCCCTGGCGGCGGGAAAACCGCGCGACGGTGGCAGAGGAGGGAAGGGATGGCCGCGACGGCAGGCCGGAGAGCTGGCCGCGATGGCAGCACAACGACGGCGCGACGGCGCCAAAATTTTGGATCAGGGTCGGGTTTAGACGTAAACCCTAACCCTAACCTCCTCTGATACCATGTTACTGACCTTGATTAGCCGAGATAATCACCCCCACGGGTACTGTAGCATATATATAGGCATATAGGCCTTATGGGCCTTAACAAATTCGACTGCCCACTTGGCAATGCTTCCTATGGCATTATGGTTTTGTATGATGTCATGGAGTGGGTAGTCAGTTCACCAATATCTCATGTGCATAGAATTAATGGTGGAGCTTGCATGATATGTTCAATAGGGAATAGTGTAGTTTTTAGACTTGTGGGTACTAGAGTTTAGAATCTAATACGACATTGTTGATGAAGTAAAATAGCCTCTATACCTTGTATGTGTGCCCTTATTCTTCTCTTTCTAACATAATTGTGATGTTGATAAGTTGGTTGTTGATGCAATATAGACCAACATGCATTGTTTTCACTTAGTGGAGTGATGATTGGAGGGCTTATAAAGAATGAATTTAACCTCTTGAACTCATCAAGTGTCTTGGTAGTCCACTCAAATTTCCCTATTTTCTTGAGTATCTTGAAAAAGGGTAAGCCTTTTTCATCACCTTGATCTAAATATGTTGAGAGCGACCATGCGACCTACAAGGTTTTGAATGTCTATAATGGATTATAGTGACCCAATCTGAGTAATTATCTCGATCTACTTTAGACTTTCCTTGATTCCTAAATGTCTTATGAAAGAGTTGGGTAGATTCCTAATGGTACCCTAAAGGTGCATGTTGGGGGCCTGCTTCGTCGCCGAAGGTCCTCTAAGCAGAAACACCTTCGAAAGATCGGCATATAAGCAAACACAGCGTAAAGGTACATGCCGAAGCTACGATCCAGGGAGCTTTGGCACAGAGACATGTCTTGAGACGAAGGATTGCACCGACTTAAAGAGGAAAAGACCGATCAGTCCATGATAATTTGTGTCATGATTGTAACTAGTCATCAAGGACATAAATATAATTTTGACCGGGCTACATCCCGTGCCTATAAATAGGTGAACAGTACCCCCGTACTGTTCACGCTGGCTTGTATTCACTTGTGCGTCACGCTTGGATTTCTGCCTTCTGTCAAGACGAAGGTACAGATGTAATTCAATATAGTTCATGTTCATTCATGATAATATAATAAAGATGTATTAATGTTGTTATATGATTATTCATGTTATTTCTCATGTTTTATATGCTTCTACTTCCATTAATATACACTGCGATGATGAAGGTACGTCCTTCATAACCTTCGTCTGAAGATCATTATATATATCCTAAGGGAGATAATGCTTCGAAGGACGAAGGACTTTAACCATTAACGTTTTTGTGTTGCCTTGTTCTTAACTCATAGCATTTGAGAACAAGTCCCCCACATTGGCGCCCACCTCCGGTGAACTCACTTCCACTATTGAGTTGATGGCTTCGTTCAACAACCAAGTCGTAGCACCTTCGGCTACGAAGCTGGTGCTCCCAATCACGGGCGGTTCAAGTTCAGAGCCAGCCAACAAGAAGCAGAAGAAGGAAGCACAGAGAAGAGTTCAGCACATTGGGGTGCTAGGACCCTTCATCAAGTCCAAGTGGTCTCACATTCCAATCACCTTCTCCTAGGAGGACCTTCAGCTCAAAGATTACCCTCACAATGATGCTATGGTCATATCTTATGTCATCAAGGGATTTCTGGTCCATAATGTTCTGGTTGACACAGGCAGTGCAGCGGACATCATATTTGCTAAGGCCTTCAGACAGATACAAGAGCCAGAGGACAAGATTCATGATGCTACACACCCTCTCTGTGGCTTCGGAGGAAGGCAGATTGTCGCACTTGGTAAAATTACAATGTCAGTTACCTTCGGCTACGTCCACAACACAAGGACTAAACAGGTTGTCTTTGACATTATTGACATGGAGTACCCCTATAATGCCATCATTGGTCGAGGGACACTTAATGCCTTCGAAGCAATACTTCATCCAGCATATTTATGCATGAAGATACCTTCGGAACAAGGGCCCATTGTTGTCCATGGGAGTCAAGAAGCTGCCAGAAGGGCTGAAGGGAACTGGACAGATTCAAAGGCAATCCATAACATAGATGGAGCTGAAGCCTGTCAGTAGTATAAATACAAAAGAGAGAAGGTTGCTTCGGCGGATCAGCTAAAGCCTATGCTTCTATGTGAAGATATAGCAGAACAAAGGGTATTGCTGGGGTCTCAGTTATCTGATGAGCAAGAGAAGACTTAGCTAAGATTTTTATTCAACAACAAAGATGTCTTTGCTTGGTCAGCCAGTGATCTCTATGGTGTCAACAGAGATGTTATTGAACATTCACTCAATGTGGATCCATCTTTCAGGCCAAGAAAACAAAGGCTTCAGATGATGTCTGAAGACAAAGCTGAAGGTGCTCGGAACGAAGTGAAGAGACTTCTTAGTGCTGGTGTCATCAGAGAGGTGAAATACCCAGAATGGCTAGCCAACACTGTTATGGTGAAGAAGGCCAATGGTAAATGGAGAATGTGCATTGATTTCACAGATCTCAATAAGGCCTGTCCAAAGGACGAGTTCCCATTACCAAGAATAGACTCTCTTGTAGATGCAGTAGCTTCTTCAGAGCTCATGATTCTACTAGATTGTTACTCAGGCTATCAGCAAATTTGGATGAAGAAGGAAGACGAGCCGAAGACTAGCTTCATAACTCCGAGTGGCACCTATTGCTATCTTCGGATGCCTGAGGGGCTCAAGAATGCTGAAGGAAGCTTCAGCAGAATAACAACCAAGGTCATTCATTCTCAAATGGGCAGGAATGTACTGACCTATGTTGATGATATCATAGTGAAAAGCACAAAGCAAGAAAATCACATTGCTGATTTGCAAGAGACATTTGCCAATTTCAGGCAAGCTCGCTTGAAATTAAATCTAGAAAAGTGTGTTTTTGGAGTGAAGAAGGGCAAGTTCCTTGGTTGTTTGGTATCAACAAATGGAATTGAAGCCAACCCGAGCAAGATTGAAGCTATCCTTCGGATGGAGCCACCAAATTCAAAAAAGGGGGCTCAACGATAGGCAGGAAGGCTTGCGTCATTGAATAGGTTCATATCAAGATCAGCAGAGAGGAATCTACCATTCTTTGAAATTCTAAAGTCAACCGAAGTTTTTCAGTGGGGTCCGGCTCAGCAAAAGGCTTTTGAAGAATTAAAGCAATACTTGATAGATCTGACAACTCTAACTCCACCTTCGCCAGGGGCTCCATTACTCCTGTATGTAGCAGCTTCTCACTCTATAGTTAGTGCGGCGCTTGTACAGGAGAAGCAAGATGGCCAAATCAAGAAGCAGGCCCTAGTATACTTCGTCTCCGAAGTTCTAAGTTTATCAAAGAAAAATTATACAGAATTGGAGAAGGTGTTGTATGCTGTGTTAATGGCCTCCAGGAAGCTTCAGCATTATTTTCAAGCATATCACATAATTGTTCCTTCATCACAGCCTCTGAAGGACATAATGAGGAACAAAGAAGCTACTAGAAGGATTGGAAAATGGGCTGCGGAGCTTAACTAATTCAGTATTGACTATTGTCGGCGTTTCGACCCCGGGGGGTCCCTGGACCGACGAGTAAATTGTCGCTACGTGTCCCAGCCCAAATGGGTCGGCGCGAGATGGAACACAAGGGGGAAAAAGGGAATCGCGGCTCGTGTTATCCTGCGCCCAGGGTGGATGCGCTTGCAGTAGGGGGTTACTAGCGTTCGCGAGGGAGAGAGAGAGCCTGTTCGTCAGCCCGTCCTCCCGCGTGTCCACCTTCTCATACGAGGGCCCTGGACCTTCCTTTTATAGATGTAAGGAGAGGGTCCAGGTGTATAATGGGGGGGTGTAGCGATATGCTAACGTGTCTAGCAGAGAGGAGCCAGAGCCCTATGTACATGCCGTCGTGGCTGTCGGAGAGGTGCTAGTGCCCTGTGCATGTGATGTCATGGTCGTCGGAGGAGCGCTTGAGCCCTGTAGAAGCACAGCTATCGGGGCTATCGGGACCTTGCTGACATCTCCTTGCTTCCGTAGGGGGTTGAGAACCGCCGTCGTCATGGGAGCATGCGGGGTGCCATCATTACTTGTTTACCGGGGCGAGCCAGATGAGACGCCGGTCTTGTCCCCCATAGCCTGAGCTAGCTAGGGGTAGGGTAATGATGTACCCCCTGTAACGTGGTCGGTCCGAGCCCAAGGTCGGGCGAGGCGGTGACTCCTCCGAGGTCGAGGTTGAGGCCGAGCCCTGGGGTCGGGCGAGGCGGAGACCGTCTTCCGAGGTCGAGGTTGAGTCCGAGCCCTGGGGTCGGGCGAGGCAGAGGCCGTCTTCCGAGGTCGAGGCGGGGGCCGAGCCCTGGGGTCGGGCGAGGCGGAGACCGTCTTCCGAGGTCGAGGTTGAGTTCGAGCCCTAGGGTCGGGCGAGGCGGAGGCCGTCTTCCGAGGTCGAGGCGGGGGCCGAGCCCCGGGGTCGGGTGAGGCGAAGTTTCCTATGGCGCCTGAGGCTGGACTCGGCTGCTGTCAGCCTCACCCTGGTGGGTGGCACAATAGTCGGAGCAGGGCAGGCGACGCTGTTTTCCTGTCAGGTCAGTCAGTGGAGGGGCGAAGTGACTACGGTCACTTCGGCCCTGTCGACTGAGGAACGTGCGTCAGGATAAGGTGTTAGGCGATCCTTGCATTGAATGCTCCTGCGATGTGGTCGGTTGGCGAGGCGATCTGGCCAAGGTTGCTTCACTGCGAAGCCAGCCCGAGCTGGGCCTCGGGCGAGTCGAAGGTGCGCCCATTACTTAAGGAGGCCCTCGGGCGAGGCGTGAATCCGCCTGTGTCTACTATTCCTGCCCGAGGCTGGGCTCGGGCGAGGCGAGATCGTGTCTCTTGAGCGGACGGAGCCTTGACCTGAATTGCGCCCATCAGGCTTTTGCAGCTTGTGCTGATGGTGATTACCAGCCGAGTTTAGGAGTCTTGGGGGTACCCCTAATTATGGTCCCCGACAGTAGCCCCCGAGCCTCAAAGGGAGTGTTGGTACTCGCTTGGAGGCTTTGTCGCATTTTTTGCAAGGGGACCGGCCTTTCCTGGTTACATTTTGTTCCGGTGGGTGCGCGCGAGCGCACCCGCCGGGTGTAGCCCCCGAGGCCTCAGAGGAGTGGTTTGACTCCTTCGAGGTCTTATTGCCTTTCGTGACGCCTCGGCCGGTCTGGTTGTTCCCTCATGCGATCTGATCGTAGCCCGGGTGCATGGTCAGGTTCCGAGTTCTCGGGCTGGTATGTTGACACTGTCAACGGTTTGGCCGGAGCCGGGTTTGCGAGAGCAGCCCCTGAGCCTCTGCACAGAGCGAGAGGACGGTGAAGGACTGACTCGGCTTTTATCATACGCCCCTTCGTCGCCTTTCCGCAAGGAGGAGGGGGGAAAGCGCCATGTTGCCCTCGGAGGGCGCCGAACATGGTGTCTCCAGTGAGTTGCTAACGGGTGATCCGAGTGGACGCCCATGCCCCGTTCGATAAGGGTCGGCTAGTGGCCCAGAGGCGCGCTCCAAAAGTACCTGCAGGTGATTTGCCGGACCCGGCCCCGTTTGATAGGGTCCGAGGGCTCGATGCCTCCCTCTGATGGGATTTCGTTACAGAATCGCTCATGCTGGTCTCGGAAATGTCCTAGGGTACCTCGGGAGCGTAGCCTAAGCCTCGGCCATGTATCGGACGTACCCAGAGTCATCCCTCGCTCTGCGTGTTCTGGGGCGGCTGTCGAACCCTTCGGGGGGCCAGCCTTCGAACCCCTGATCAGTAGTGGGCGTGGAGCCCGAGTGCTCTGAGGCGGCTGTCGAACCCTTCTGAGGGGCCAGCCTTCGAACCCCTGATCAGTAGGAGGGCGCAGAGCCCGAGTGCTATGAGGCGGCTGTCGAACCCTTCCGAGGGGCTAGCCTTCAAACCCCTGATCAGTAGGAGGGCTCGGGGCCCGCTTCCTTCGCAGAGAAGGATCCCTTTCGGAGTATCCCCTTTCCCGGTCCTTGTAGTAAGAGAGAGAAAGGGGAAGAGGAAAAGGATACGAAATTTAAACAATGTGGCACACCTTTTTTGACGTGGTCATCATGGCGGAGGTGAAGCGTCACCCGCTTCACCTGCCAAAGGTGTCGCCTGCCCTGCCGCGGAGTTAATGCGACGAGACGGGTGGTTCGTGGGGCAGCCGTTGCGTGAGCCGTTCGAGGGACGGAACACGGGCGTGTCGTCTTCACGCCGTGGGAGAGGGCTCCCCTACTGCTCCAGGAGGGGACGTGAGCCTGCAGACGATTTGACTGCTGCTTCCGCTCGCCCGCTGCCACCATTACTGCCGGCCCACTTTTGGCCATTCCGACCATCGCGCCTTCTCCCGCGGCTAACTGACCTATGACCGATGTGCTTGGTTGGCACTGTTGGGCCATGCGTAGGGTTGCCTCGAGTCGCGGCACCGGTTCCGCAGTCGAGAAGGCGCGGTACTGGCGCAAGTGGCGGTGCAGTTTTTCGCACGTAGTAACCGGCGTGCCGGTTACATGACGTGTGGGCCTGGGCCTCCATGCTGGATGCGTCGAAGTCGAAAGGGTGCGTCCCCGTGGTGCAGTTGCATGCCACCTGCATGGCGGTCCGCCCTTTCACCCGCTGGTTTGGGCAAAGATGGAGGGGTGCTTGTAACCGCTGGGCGGTTACACGCTCCACGCGCGGCGGTTTGGCTTCTTCCATCCCGGGCCAGCTTGCAAGACGTGTGGGACCCAGCCCCCGTGTCGTAGGGGGAGGACCCTGGAGCGCGTTGGTGAAGACTTAGTCCGCGACGCCTGAGGACGCGAGCGGGGAGAGTCGCCTTTAAAAAGGGATCGATCCCCTGGGTGGTAGCCACGCCTTCGCACTCCCTTTATGCATTGCGCCCTTCCACCTTCCGAGCCCCCGGATGGGGAGCGCCCGCGTTGCTTTCGTCTTGCGGCTGTTGGAGGAGCGCAACTTCGCGGAGGTTGGCACATTTCAGCCATTGCTCGGCTTCAAGGATTTTCATCAGGCAGCCCGGCTGCATCCCCTCACCAATGGTCACGCAGGAGGGTGACCACCGGTTCGATGGTGGGGAGAAGCGAGCCGGGCTGCGGCCTTTGCCCCGCCCTCAGCTTCAAGGATCTTCATCATCCTTGCTGTGGCGGGGGGCGAGCTGAGCCGGAGCTCTACCTCCCGTATGGGCCGGCGGGCCACCTCTTCCTTCAGCATTCAGGGGAGAAAGCGCTCACCGGCCTAGCGGAGGGGGCGGACTTCGGCAATGCGGGGCCGATCGGCCGCAAGCGTCGTCAGCTCCAGCATGCCTGGTTCGCTGGCTCAGCTGGCTCTGGCGCAGCTTTCGGTGCCACCTCCCACCGCTGGGCGGAGTGTGGCTATCTGCCCGCCGTATGGGCGGCTGTTGCGCCGCGCGCACCGAGGGACCGCCCAAGACA
Source organism: Zea mays (assembly GCF_902167145.1). Classification (NCBI taxonomy): domain Eukaryota; kingdom Viridiplantae; phylum Streptophyta; class Magnoliopsida; order Poales; family Poaceae; genus Zea; species Zea mays. The sequence goes on along the minus strand of NC_050098.1, from coordinate 51,726,813 downwards.
TCGCACGCTGCTAGGGCGGCGTTCATGTTCTTGGGTTGTCCTGCCCTCGCTCCGGCACGACGCCTCCGCGCGGAGGTCGGTGCTCGCCGGCCGGGAGGAATTGAGTGGGGATCTACCGGTGGGCAGGTGGCTGCCGTCGTCGGTGCTGAGGTGGTGGCCGCCGGAGAAGGCTTCTCCGCCGACGAGACCGTCAGCGCCACCCACGGACCGACCTCCGGCTCTTTGGCTTTGATAGCTTGTCCTCGCCCCTCGATTGGGGACGCGGGCGAGGGCCTTGTCGCAGCAGTGTCTGCCCTAAGGTCATCGCTGCTGCTGTTTAGCCGCCCGGAGTGGAGGTCGTTGTCGCTGCTGACAGAGCGGGCGGCGGCGAGCCACCTAGAATTTGTCATCCCGCAGGCCCTCCGATGTGGGGGTTTGTTCGTACCTGCGGGAGTGGAACCAGAGTTCCATTTGTAATGGCACCTTGAGTGCCGGTGTCTGTTCATTGTGGCTGTCGGGGCCTAAACATCTAGGTATTTGAGTGCAATACCGTGTTTCTTCCTCATTTCGATCACCAGGACTCACCTGTCGGCTAGCTGAACCGCTTAACCAAGTGTGAGTTGCCCTGTGCGGAAGGTGACGAGTGAGGTATCTGTATCCTGGAGGCGTAGGAGTCCCTCGGCTCGGTCGGCCTTGTCACCCAAGGCTTCTCTTTCTCAGTTAAAGAAACCCTCGGCCGCTCTACGATGAGCCGGAGCCAGTGGCAGCGGTGTCAGCGTGGACAGAGGCGGAGTCGGCTTGAGAAGAAGCTTCATCGGCCCAGGAGCAGGTGACTTCCCAGGCCTAGGAGGCGTAGCAGCGGCGGCTGGAACCTAGCTAGGTCGTCTACTGGCGGGACCAACCCTGGAGTCGGGCTGCCGAGGCCATGAGCCAGGCTGATGTCCTCGGGGGACAGCTGGCTGAGGCTACGGAGCGGCCGGTCAAGCCGTCTGCTTAGGCCGGGTTCCTGGAGGAGACCCTGGCGGCGATGGCCCAGGCGCGGTGCTGACATCTTCCTTCGAGGTGGAGATCCTCCGCCCGTGTCACCGTCCGAGGCTGGGTCAGATTCCGCCGAAGGTGGAGTCGACGCCGAGGGTGCTGCTACTCCCCCTGTTGATGTCTGAACCTATAGGAACAGTTTGTCTGTAGTGTGCGTATGTTTTTTGTGGTCGCCGAGGCCCAAACATATCATTGTCGTGTTATAAAGCTGCGTCTCTTTTCCTCCTGTTTCGAGTATCAGGACTTGTTTGTCGGTAGCAGAATCGTTTATCCGAGCGAGAGTTACTTATCGCGGAAGGTGATGAGTGAGGTATCCGTATCCCAGAGGCGTAGGAGTCCCTCGGCTCGGTCGGCCTCGCCGCTTACGTGTACTCTTGCTCGTCCGCAGGATTCTATTATCGATATAGTCGAGAAGGCACAAAAAATCATTTTGGCAGAAAAGTTTTCGAGCGTTAAGACTTGTTCGGTCAGCAGAATCGCTTATCCGAGCGTGAGTTACTGCTTATGGCAGAAGGTGATGAGTGAGGTATCCGTATCCCGGAGGCGTAGGAGTCCCTCGGCTCGGTCGGCCTTGCCGCTTACGTGTACTCCATCGTTTTCAGGATCCCACTATCGAAGTAGTCGAAAAGCGCGAAAGATGTTCTGGTAGAAAGACTTTTTCCGAGGAAAATTTTGACGCAGAGGGGGTTCGCCCCTTCTAGCCCCCGAGGGAGGGTCGAGCTTTGCCGAGGCAAGGCTGACCCTTCCTTGAAGGTTAGACTCTATTTGTGTATGTAAAGAGAATGAGGTATATGAACGACTTGAAAACATCTTAAGGGTAAAAGCGACGTAGCTGTCGGATGTTCCAAGCGTTGCTATAGACCTCGCCTTGACTATTGGCCAGCTTGTATGTTCCGGACTTCAAAATCTTGGCAACGATGAACGACCCTTCCTAGGGAGGAGTGAGCTTGTGGCGCCCTTGGGCATCTTGTCGTAGCCAAAGCACCAAGTCGCCCACCTGGAGGTCTCGGGACCGAACCCCTCGGGCGTGGTAGCGTCGCAGAGACTGCTGATACCGTGCAGAGTGTAGTAAGGCCATGTCCCGAGCCTCTTCCAGTTGGTCCAGTGAGTCCTCTCGGCTGGTTTGGTTGCTTTGGTCGTCGTACGCCCTTGTCCTCGGGGAACCGTATTCTAAGTCTGTGGGCAAGATAGCCTCGACCCCATAGACTAGAAAAAACGGCGTGAAGCCCGTGGCTCGGCTTGGCATCATCCTCAGACTCTAGACCACCGAGGGGAGTTCCTTCATCCATCGCCGGCCGAACTTGTTGAGGTCGTTATAGATCCTCGGCTTAAGTCCCTGCAGAATCATGCCGTTGGCACGCTCTACCTGCCCATTCGTCATGGGGTGAGCTACGGCGGCCCAGTCCACCCGGATGTGGTGGTTCTCGCAGAAGTCTAGGAACTTCTTGCCAGTGAACTGGGTGCCATTGTCGGTGATGATGGAGTTCGGGACCCCGAAGCGATGGATGATGTTGGTGAAGAACGCCACCACCTGCTCGGACCTGATGTTGTTTAGGGGTCGGACCTCGATCCACTTGGAGAATTTGTCGATGGCGACCAGCAGGTGCGTGAAGCCCCCGAGTGCCTTCTGCAAGGGACCGACGAGTTCTAGACCCCACACAGCAAACGACCAGGTGATGGGTATTGTTTGCAGGGCCTGAGCGGGCAGGTGTGTCTGTCTTGCGTAGAATTGACACCCTTGGCAGGTGCGTACAATCCTAGTGGCATCGGCCACCGCGGTTGGCCAGTAGAAACCTTGTCGGAAGGCATTTCCAACGAGGGCTCGAGGTGCTGCGTGATGACTGCAAGCCCCCGATTGTATTTCTTGCAATAGCTCCTGACCGTCAGCGATGGATATGCATCATTGGAGGATGCCTGAGGGGCTGCGGTGGTAGAGCTCCTTCTCGTAACCCAGCAAGACGAACGACTTGGCGCGCCGCGCCAGTCGCCGAGCTTTGGCTGTGTCGAGGGGTAGCTCTCCTCGGTGGAGATATTGCAGGTATGGGGTCTACCAGTTTCGATTAGGCGTGACCCCATTCCGCTCTTCCTCGACGTGCAGTGCCTCACCCTCGGGGCCGAGGGTGCCTCGGGCTGGGCCGAGGCCTCCCCGGGCTCGGGCGTGTCGTCAGTCTTGACGGAGGGTTGATGTAGGTCTCGGGAGAAGACGTCCGGGGGAACCGTTGTCCGTCCCGAGGCTATCTTAGCCAGCTCGTCCGCGGTCTCGTTGTATCATCGAGTGACGTGGTTGAGCTCGAGCCCGTAGAACTTGTCTTCCAAGCGCCGAACCTCGTCGCAGTAGGCTTCCATCTTCGGGTCGCGGCAGTGGGAGTTCTTCATGACTTGGTCGATGACAAGCTGCGAGTCGCCACGAGCATCGAGGCGCCGAACCCCTAGCTCGATGGCGATGCGCAACCCATTAACCAGAGCCTCGTACTTGGCCACGTTGTTTGATGCCGGGAAATGGAGGCGCACCACATAGCGGAGGTGCTTCCCGAGGGGTGAGATGAAGAGCAGGCTTGCACCCGCTCCTGTTTTCATCAGCGACCCGTCGAAATACATGGTCCAGAGTTCCGGTTGGATCGGAGCTGTTGGAAGCTGGGTGTCGACCCATTCAGCCACAAAGTCCGCTAAGACTTGGGACCTGATGGCCTTCCGAGGAGCGAACGAGATTGTCTCGCCCATGATCTCCACCGCCCACTTTGCGATCCTACCCGAGGCCTCTCGGCACTGGATGATCTCCCCTAGGGGGAAGGATGACACCACAGTCACCGGATGGGCCTCGAAGTAGTGTCGCAACTTTCGCCGCGTCAGAATTACCGCGTACAGTAGCTTCTGAATTTGCAGGTAGCGGATCTTGGTCTCGGACAGTACTTCACTGATGAAGTAGACCGGCATCTGGACGAGCAATGCATGCCCTTCTTCTCATCTCTCGACCACGATCGCGGCGCTGACCACCTGAGTGGTTGCGGCTACATAGACCAAGAGGGCTTCTCCGGCAGCAGGGGGCACCAGGATGGGTGCGCTTGTCAGGAGTGCCTTTAAGTTCCCGAGGGCTTCCTCGGCCTTGGGGGTCCAAGTGAAGTGCTCGGTCTTCGTTAAGAGGTGGTACAGGGGTAGGCCTCTTTCACTGAGGCGCGAGATGAAGCGGCTCAGAGCCGCAAGGCATCCCATGACCCTCTGTACTCCTTTCAAGTCCTTGATAGGCCCCATGTTGGTGATGGCCGCGATTTTCTCCGGGTTGGCCTCGATGCCCCGCTCAGAGACGATGAACCCTAGGAGCATGCCTCGAGGGACTCCGAAGACATACTTCTCGGGATTGAGTTTCACGCCCTTCGCTCTCAGACACTTGAATGTCGTTTCAAGGTCAGAGAGGAGGTCAGAGGCTTTCCTCGTCTTGACTACGATGTCATCGACGTAAGCCTCGACCGTTCAGCCAATGTGCTCTCCAAACACGTGGTTCATGCACCTTTGGTATGTCGCGCCTGCATTCCTCAAACCAAATGGCATAGTAATATAGCAGTACATGCCAAAGGGTGTGATGAAAGAGGTCGCGAGCTGGTCAGACTCTTCCATCCTAATTTGGTGATACCTTGAGTAGGCATCGAGGAACGACAGAGTTTCGCACCCAGCAGTGGAATCCACGATTTGATCGATGCGAGGCAGAGGGTAGGGAACCTTCGGACATGCTTTGTTTAGACTAGTGTAGTCTATACACATCCTCCATTTCCCACCTTTCTCTTTCACAAGCACAGGGTTGGCTAGCCATTCGAGATGGAATACCTCTTTGATGAACCCTACAGCCATCAGCTTGTGGATCTCCTCACCTATGGCTCTGCGCTTTTCTTCATCGAATCGGCACAGAGGCTGCTTCACGGGTCGGCCTCCAGCTTGGATATCCAGCGAGTGCTCGGCGACATCCCTCGGTACGCCAGGCATGTCCGAGGGACTCCACGCAAAAACCTCGGCGTTCGCGCGGAGAAAGTCGATGAGCACTGCTTCCTATTTGGGGTCGAGCTCGGAGCCGATCCGGACTTGCTTGGAGGCGTCGTTGCTAGGGTCGAGAGGGACGGACTTAACCGCCTCTGCTGGCTCGAAGTTGCCAGCGTGGCGCTTCGCATCTGGCACCTCCTTGGAGAGGCTCTCCAGGTCGGCGATGAGGGCCTCGGATTCGGCAAGGGCCTCAGCGTACTCCACGCACTCCACGTCGCATTCGTACGCGTGTCGGTACGTGGATCCGACGGTGATGACCCCATTGGGGCCCGACATCTTGAGCTTGAGGTAGGTGTAGTTGGGGACGGCCATGAACTTGGCGTAGCATGGTCTCCCCAGCACTGCATGGTAGGTTCCTCGGAACCCGACCACCTCGAACGTGAGGGTTTCCTTTCGGAAGTTGGAGGGAGTCCCGAAGCAGACGAGTAGATCGAGTTGCCCAAGGGGCTGGACGCGCTTCCCGGGGATGATCCTGTGAAAGGGTGCCGCACCGGCCCGGATCGTGGACAGATCGATCTGCAAGAGCCCGAGGATCTCGGCGTAGATGATGTTGAGGCTGCTGCCTCCGTCCATGAGGACCTTGGTGAGCCTGACGTTGCCGATGACGGGATCGACAACAAGCGGGTACTTTCCTGGGCTCGACACGCGGTCGGGGTGGTCGCCTTGGTCGAAGGTGATGGGCTTGTCGGCCCAGTCTAGGTAGACTGGCGCCGCCACCTTCACCGAGCAGACCTCCCGGCGCTCCTGCTTGCGGTGCCGAGCCGAGGCGTTCACCACCTGCCCACCGTAGATAATGAAGCAGTCATGGACCTCGGGGAACTCCTCCGCCTTGTGGCCCTCCTTCTTGTCGTTGTCGTGGCCTTTGCCACCTTCCGCCGGGGGCCCGACCTTGTGGAAGTAGCGCCGAAGCATGACACATTCCTCAAGGGTGTGCTTGACGGGACCCTGATGATAGGGGCACGACTGCTTGAGCATCTTGTCGAATAGGTTGGCCCCTCCGGGAGGCTTCCGAGGGTTCCTGTGCTCGGCGACAGCGACAAGATCTGCATCGGTGGAGTCGTGTTTCGCTTGCGACTTCTTCTTGCCCTTCTTCTTTGTGCCACGCTGAGCGAACGCCTCGGGGACGTCTTCCTGCTGGTGTCCCTGAGGCTGCTTGTCCTTCCAGAAGATGGCCTCGACCTCCTCCTGACCAGAAGCGAACTTGGTGGCGATGTCCATCAGCTCGTTCGCCCTGGTGGGAGTATTGCGACCCAGCTTGCTCACCAGGTCGCGGCAAGTGGTGCCGGCGAGGAACGCGCCGATGACATCTGAGTCGGTGATGTTGGGTAGCTCGGTGCGCTGCTTCGAAAATCGCCGGATGTAGTCCCGTAGGGATTCTCCCGGCTGCTGGCGACAGCTTCGGAGATCCCAGGAGTTCCCGGGGCGCACGTATGTGCCCTGGAAGTTTCCGGCGAAGGCTTTGACCACGTCGTCCCAGTTGGAGATCTGCGCAGGAGGCAGATGCTCCAGCTAGGCTCGGGCGGCGTCGGAGAGGAACAGGGGGAGGTTGCGGATGATGAGGTTGTCATCGTCCGTTCCACCCAGCTGGCAGGCGAGCCGGTAGTCCGCGAGCCACAGTTCTGGCCTTGTTTCCCCTGAGTACTTGGTGATGGTAGTCGGGGCTTGGAACCGGGTCGGGAACGGCGCCCGTCGTATGGCCCCGCTGAAAGCTTGCGGACCGGGTAATTCGGGCGAGGGGCTCCGATCCTCCCTGCTGTCGTAGCGTTCCCCACGCCTGGGGTGGTAGCCTCGGCGCACCTTCTCGTCGAGGTGGGCTCGACGGTCGCGGCGGTGGTGCTCGTTGCCGAGGCGACCCGGGGCTGCAGGCGTCGCGTCCCACATGCGCCCGGTGTGGACAGAGGCTTCCCGCACGAATCGGGAAGTCGCGGCGCGATGCTCCGAGGGGTACCCTTGCCTTCGGGAGGCAGAGCTTTCGGCCCGTCAGACCGCGGCATCCTCCAGGAGATTCCTGAGTTCTCCCTGGATACGCCGCCCCTCGGTGGTGGATGGCTCCGGCATCGCTCGGAGTAGTATTGCTGCTGCAGCCAGGTTCTGGCCGACCCCACTGGAAGCCAGGGGCAGCCTTGCCCTGGCATCGTCAGCGACGCGGTGCTGGACGTCCCGGACATGATGACGCGCTTCTCCGGCTAGTGCTCTGCCTGCCCACTCCTGCCCGATGTTCTGTCGGAGCTGCACAAGTTGTCCTGCCTCCTCGTCGAGCTTGGCCTGCATCTCACGGATTTGCTGGAGCTGTGTGTCCTGACCCCCCGCAGGGACTAGGACCACAGCTAGCTCCCGAAGGATGTCAATTCAAGGCGCAGGCCTAGGGGGATCGTCGTCCTCCGGCATACCAAGGTGGTTGCCTTCTTCGAGACCCCCTAGATCAACGTGGAAACATTCGCGACTTGGGCCACAGTCTTCGTCGTCAAGGATGTGGCCACCACCGGAGTAATCGGAGAGGCAGTAGTCACATGCGGTCATGAAGTCTCGCATGGCACTGGGGTTACCGAGCCCGAAGAAATCCCAACCAGAGCCGGGCCCGTCATCTTCCTTGGAACCCGGGGGCCCGTAGGTCGAGACGGCCGTCAGTCGGTCCCAGGTTGACCACATATGGTACCCCGGAAGGTTAGGATATGCCTTTATGAAAGCGTCCACCGAAGCGGGGTCGCTTGGTGGGTCGAAGCTGAATCTAAAAGGCACAGGGTGGAAAACGGACGGTACCTCTTGATCGACGGATGGTGACGAAGTCGCGTCGGGGACGAACTACACCGTTATCTCTGGTACGAGGCTAACGCCCAGCAAATCCTTCGCGAGCGTGCTGGCGTCATCTGTCCGCTTGGGGCTGGCATGTTGCGGGGAAACGACACTCGTCTTCGTCTCAGACGCGAGGTCAACGCCCGACGTGTCCCCCGCTGGGGCGCCGGCGTCGTCGACTCGCTCGACAGCCAACGAGGTACCGCCTCCTGCTTGGCTATGGTTGCCCCACCTCCTTCTCTTGCGGCGAGGAAGGCGACGGGACAAACCCGGATGTTGTTCTTCCGCCATGGGGGGAAGACGTCGCCGAGTCCGTCGCCGCCGGGCGGGCCGATGGCCGTCGTTGTCATTGTCGCGCGGTGGAGGAAGGAGTACCATGTCGTAGCTGCCGTCGAGGGACATCAACTCGAGACTCCCGAAACGGAGCAGCATCCCGGGTTGAAGAGGTTGCTGGAGACTACCCATCTGGAGCTTGACGGGAAGCTGTTTGTCAACACGCAGCAGGCCCCTACCTGGCGCGCCAACTGTCGGTGTTTCGACCCCGGGGGGTCCCTAGACCGACGAGTAAATTGTCGTTGCGTGTCCCAGCCCAGATGGGTCGGCGCGAGATGGAACACAAGGGGGAAAAAAGGGAACCGTGGTTCGTGTTATCCTGCGCCTAGGGCGGATGCACTTGCAGTAGGGGGTTACAAGCGTTCGCGAGGGAGAGAGAGCCTGTTCATCAGCCCGTCCTCCCGCGCGAACACCTTCTCGTAAGAGGGCCCTGGACCTTCCTTTTATAGATGTAAGGAGAGGGTCCAGGTGTACAATGGGGGGTGTAGCGATATGCTAACTTGTCCAGCAGAGAGGAGCCAGAGCCCTATGTACATGCCGTCGTGGCTGTCGGAGAGGTGCTAGTGCCCTGTGCATGTGATGTCGTGGCCGTCGGAGGAGCGCTTGAGCCCTGTAGAAGCATAGCTGTCGGGGCTGTCGGGACCTTGCTGATGTCTCCTTGCTTCCGTAGGGGGCTGAGAACCGCTGTCGTCATGGGAGCATGCGGGGTGCCATCATTACTTGTTTACCGGGGCGAGCCAGATGGGACGCCGGTCTTGTCCCCCGTAGCCTGAGCTAGCTAGGGGTAGGGTAATGATGTACCCCCCTGTAACGTGGTCGGTCCGAGCCCAAGGTTGGGTGAGGCGGTGACTCCTCCGAGGTCGAGGTTGAGGCTGAGCCCTGGGGTCGGGCGAGGCGGAGACCGTCTTCCGAGGTCGAGGTTGAGTCCGAGCCTTGGGGTCGGGCGAGGCGGAGGCCGTCTTCCGAGGTCGAGGCAGGGGCCGAGCCCTGGGGTCGGGCGAGGCGGAGACCGTCTTCCGAGGTCGAGGTTGAGTCCGAGCCCTAGGGTCGGGCGAGGCGGAGACCGTCTTCCGAGGTTGAGGTTGAGTCTGAGCCCTGAGGTCGGGTGAGGCGGAGGCCGTCTTCCGAGGTCGAGGCGGGGGCCGAGCCCCGGGGTCGGGCAAGGCGGAGTTTCCTATGGCGCCTGAGGCTGGACTCGGCTGCTGTCGGCCTCACCCTGGCGGGTGGCACAGCAGTCGGAGCAGGGCAGGCGACGCTGTTTTCCTGTCAGGTCAGTCAGTGGAGGGGCGAAGTGACTGCGGTCACTTCGGCCCTGCCGACTGAGGAACGTGCGTCAGGATAAGGTGTCAGGCGATCCTTGCGTTGAATGCTCCTGCGATGTGGTCGGTTGGCGAGGCGATCTGGCCAAGGTTGCTTCACTGCGAAGCCAGCCCGAGCTGGGCCTCAGGGCGAGTCGAAGGTGCGCCCGTTACTTGAGGAGGCCCTCGGGCGAGGCGTGAATCCGCCTGGGTCTACTGTTCCTGCCCGAGGCTGGGCTCGGGCGAGGCGAGATCGTGTCCCTTGAGCGGACGGAGCCTTGACCTGAATTGCGCCCATCAGGCTTTTGCAGCTTGTGCTGATGGTGATTACCAGCCGAGTTTAGGAGTCTTGGGGGTACCCCTAATTATGGTCCCCGACAACTATGTACATAGATCCTCAATTCAGTCCCAGGCGTTAGCAGACTTCATTGCTGATTGGACGCCAGGGGCTCAGGAAGAAGAAACAAATAAATATGCCAAAGCTTGGACAGTGTTCTGCGATGGTTCTTGGGGAACCTTCGGCGCAGGAGCGGCTGCTATCCTAGTTGCGCCTTCTAAAGTCAGAACATGTTATGCAGCAAAACTTGACTTCAGTTGTACAAATAATATTGCTGAATACGAAGCACTTCTGTTGGGGCTTCAGAAGTTAAAGGCAATGGGAATAAGAAGGGCCATCCTTAAAACTGACTCTCAAGTCATTTCTGGTCATGTATACAAAAGTAGTAAGGCGAGAGATCCGAAGCTTGAAAAATATCTGGATACAGTTCGAAGGCTGGAGGCTTCTTTCGAAGGTTTTTCCGTCAAGATTATTCCAAGAGGAGAAAATGAGCATGCAGATCTGTTAGTCAAATCAGCGGCACAGGGGCTCCCTCTACCTTCGGAAGTATTTTTTGAGACAATAAAAGCACCTTCGGTTGAACTTATGGAGAGAGGAGTGCTTACAATTTCCCATGTACATAGTGAAGATTGGAGGACTGAAATTATATCTTTCCTCCAAGGTAATTGTCTTTCGGATGACGAAGCTTATAATAAGAGAATGGAAGCAAGGAAAAGACCGTATGTGATAATAGAAGGGGAATTATACAAACATGGAGTCTGTTCTCCACTCCTCAAGTGTTTATCCAGAACCAAAGGTATAGAATTAATGAAGGAGATACACGCATGTCTGTGTGAATCTCATATTGGATCTAAGCCCTTGCTGGGAAAAGTGTTTAGACAAGGATTTTATTGGCCAAAGGCAGCTTCGGATGCAGCAGAGTTAGTTCAAAAGTGCGAGAATTGTCAAAAATGTGCAAGAGATCAGAAACTACCTTCGTCTCCCACGCAGCTGATACAGCCTACTTGGCCATTACAAAGATGGGGCCTGGATTTGTTAGGTCCACTTCCACCAGCACAAGGTAATTTGAAGTATGTTGTGGTGGCAGTAGAATATTTTTCTAAGTGGATTGAAGCAAAGCCCTTGGCTACAATAACTTCGGCCACAGTCCAAAAATTCTTCTAGCAGAATATTGTTTGTCGTTTTGGTGTGCCGAAGGCAATAACGTCCGTGGACAATGGAACATAGTTTGATGCCGAAACATTCAAAGAGTTCAGTGACCAGATTGGTACGAAGATCCATTTTGCATCAGTTAGGCATCCAGAGTCAAACGGGCTGGTAGAAAGAGCAAATGACATTATAATGACAGGAATAAAGAAGCTAATCTTCAATTAGCCTAGAGGAAAGTGGCCAGATGAGTTGTTTAAAGTGGTGCGGAGCCACAATACAACCATGTCAAGATCAACAAGATTTACACCTTTCAAACTATTATTTGGTGACAAAGCTATAACTCCAGAAGAAGCTAAAGCAGGATCAATAAGAACAGTAGCTTCGGCAGAAGACGAAGCTAATTATCACGTAGCAAAAGATACTATAGAGGGGACCAGACTTCAGGCTGTAGAGAACATCAATAAATATCAAGCCAAAACAATAAAATGGCGTGACAGAAAAGTTTGATTGAAAAATATCAAGCCAGGGCATTTGGTGCTTCGGAGAGTAGCCAATCAAGACACAGTAGGCAAATTGCAGCTAAAGTGGGAAGTACCTTTTCTGGTGGTATCTTCGTCAAGGCTCGGTTCTTACAGATTGAAGGATATGGACGACAACGACATACCCATATCTTACAGATTGAAGGATCTTTTTTCATTTTTTCTATGGTACCCTTTTCCTTTCAAGAGGGGAGAAAGGTTTTTAATGGGGCCATAGCTGTAATTTTTCATTCTTATTTAGCCCCATGAGGGCCAAATCCCCCAAAAGATGTAATGTGTAAATCTGAGCACACACCATCGAGTGCAAAAAGAAAAATAGGGAGAAGCTCAAAAGACGTCCCCAAGGGGATGCAGAGCATGACGAAGCTACAAAAGGTCATTTCTAAGGAAGCGCAACATAAGTTTTCTGCTCAAAAGTCGTTTCTAAGGGAATGCAGAGCCAAATACCGCCGAAATATAAGGCGAAGAAGTTCAAAAGTCGTTCCTAAGGGGATGCAGAACTTATACCGCCGAAATAGAAGGCGAAGAAGTTCAAAAGACGTTCCTAAGGGGATGCAGAACTTATACCACCGAAATAGAAGGTGAAGAAGCTCAAAAGACGTTCCTAAGAGGATGCAGAGCTTAAGACTCAAAAGACGTTCCTAAGGGGATGCAAAGTCTGGGTGTGGCTTCGTATGCGTGTGTTTGGACATTCATTTGCACATTACATTACATCATTCATTACATTCATACGCATTCATGTAGACATTCGTAGGATCATCATCATCATAACATAAAGTACAAACAGATACTTTGGCTTTGATGACAATGCTTCGATGAGCATAAAGAAGCAAAGATACACTTCGTTGTGTACGAAAAGAAGGGAAGGTGTTTTTCGCCTTCGGCTCAAAGATACAAGTTTCGTTCACATCAAAGCAATTCACACACGGATGGAAAGGTAAAAATATATTACAAGGTATGCACAAATTTACAAAGTAATGTTTGATTCCTAAATTACAATATATTTTACAAAGATAATTCAAATGTGATGAGGACATCACTTCTATACATACAATGAATGGACCGATAACACGATCGCATGCACGATAGCTAAATCTCCAGGTACGTTCTACTCTAGTCAATTGTGTTTCAGAGCTTACGCTTGGGGCCATGGATGTTTTGATGATTAGAAACTTTGGAGAGGACCAGTAAGGACTTGGGAAAGGCCTAGGTGTTGAGGAGGAGCAGCAAGGGCACCACAACAGGAAGGAGATCGACTCCATCTCGGGTTCCAGGACCAATCTGCACTAAAATGGACGCCCAAGATGCATCCGAACTCCGATTGTGACGGACTTGATATGGTTGGAAAGATAAGGAGATTATCTAACCAACCCAACTAGTTATACCCTAAAATTCGTCTGGAGTCAACGGGAATCGTCGAAACAATTCAGAGTTCAGATTCTGTTTTGGTGCTACGATACCCTCTGTTGGGCCGTTGGCCCGTGTATCGCGTCGGAGCCCATTAGGGGCGAGTCCAAGGGTCACGCACGCCCTAATACTCTATTTATTCAGTAGCCACCGTCACATTAGGGTTGGGTTTTGCTTAAGTTTAGATCTATCAAGAACAACCGTCGTAGATCGGTTTGTGAGACCCCAACTTGTGAGCTTAATCTTTCATCCGCAATATTCTAGATTGTGTTCTTTCTTGTTCTTGCCCGTGTCTTCGATTCTCAGGCAGGAATTAGCCCTAGTGGCGAGGTTAATCGCGCAGTGGACGGTTGATAACCAGAGGAGAAGTGGTGCTGCGATTGCGGGGTTCTAGTCGTGTTGATTGGAAGCCGGATCGTTTGTGTGACATCTCCACCAAATCGATAGTTATCTTCACCTGACAGAAGATCAGGCACCCCCGTTCCTATCAAGTGGTATTCAAAGACTCAGGTATTACCGTCAGGCTTACCCTAGTTTAGTTTAGGTTTTTCATCCTATAACTCCAGATAATTGCCATACAAAAAAATCCGCTGTCCTATAACCCTGTTTAGCATTGCAATTTCGTTTCAAATTGCTTTGTTGAATTTGTGTCCGTGTTCGAGTCTTGTTGCTGGTTTAGGTTGTGTCGTAATCGTAGTTCAACTTCTCCATCGCTGTTATTTGATTCCGCCGCTAGCCCATCCACCTTACCCAGATTACAAGTCGAGACACCACATTACTCGATTTGCCCTCGCTAGCCGCCTTGTGTGAATTTTCGCCACGCTAGCCCTAGATTAGGTTGCAAGCCGCATTGCATTGCAACCCCTCCTTGTTTCATCATTTGGCGCTTACCTATTGCTTATACCAGGGAGGTTTGTGCCCTGTGCTCTATAACCGCCGCTACAGTTCCTACCAATTTGTGCCCTTGAAAACCATAACTTGAGGTACCTTCCATAAAACGGGCATAACTTTTCGCTCGGTGCTCCGTTTGAGCTCAAATTTTTACAGCAGATTTCTGACTCCATTCTAGGGTGACCTAAACTTGCCTACGGCCTGTTTGGTTCAGTCAAAAAATTCAAAAAAAAATCGGGAAAATAATTAAAAAAATTGTTTAAGTGTTTTCAGGAATTTTAGAGATCCTTTGTGATTTTCTCTAGGCCACAATACAACTCTGTTTCAAGTAAAATTTTGTGTGCTTCCATCAATTGTGATTTTGGATCAGTGATAAAAAAATCAGAATATTTCGAGCTCTTTGCTGGTACTCCTTTGGAAACACACCTTTGATTTCTATTAGTGCTAAAAAATCTGCGCTATTTACAGAACTGCTATTCTGCTAGTTTGTTACTTTTATCTTGTTGTGCTTCGATAGGACACGTCTTAGCCAGAAATTGTGACTTGTGCTTTGGACACTTATTGAACTTCGCTAATCTGCACTCTATTTTTGCTAATCCTTGATATTAATTTTTGGCCTCCCAAGCTCCACATACTTTCTTCTGATCAATACAGCTGTGACCTTGCAATCGTGGTTTCACTACCTCTTGGTAAGTATCATGAACCAGCCTCTGATTGTACCATCCTTTGCTTGTATTTTGACAGACACTTGTAAGAGCTTGGTAAGATACATTAGAGCGTGTTCCTATGTTCCACCTGAGAGGAGCGTGTTGTGAGATTATTAGGGATAACCTTCACCGTTTGTTTCCTGTTTTTTTGTGTTTCGATGGCAGGCGACGACGAAGAAGCAAGGATCCCTACAGACTTCGATGAATGTGTTAGCCGCTAAGATCTTGAGGCAAACAACAAGCTCCTAAAGGAGCAAATGGAGGAGACGGTCCACAAGTCAGTGCATGATGCCTTCATTAACATGGGCCTTGGCAGGACTTACGAGAGGCTGGATCGACGATTGTCCCAGATCGTCGACAGACTTGCTGTGTTGGAGACGCAACAACAAGCACCGCCACCACCACCTCCTCGTCCACGTCTTCCCGATGATGCGGTGATTGATGAAGAAGGTAATTATGATGAAGTGGCCACCAGAAATTTGCGCCTCCGTCGTCGTTTTCATCAAAACACAGAAGGTATGCCACACCGCCAGCAAGGTAATAACAATCGTGCTCCTGACGACCCTTATGCTAAGATTAAATTTTCTATACCATCTTTTTCGGGTCATTATGATGCTGAGGGATATCTTGATTGGGAGATGACGATAGAACAGAAATTTGCTGCCCACCTTGTACCTGAACGACATCAAGTTAGACAAGCCACTAGTGAATTTAAAGATTTCGCTATTGTCTGGTGGACTGGTCTAGTTGGGGATGGTAGAGCACCTACGACTTGGGAAGATCTTAAGGTAGCTATGCGTGATAGATTTGTTCCACCATCTTATCATAGAGAATTGTGTAAGAAATTGATGCGTTTAGAGCAAGGGGATAAATCTGTTCAAGATTATTATGCTGAGCTTCAGAAGGGATTGCAGCGTTGTGGGATAGTAGAGGGACATGAGGACACTCTTTGCCATTTTTATTCAGGTTTGCGGCGTGACATTCAACACATTGTGGATTACAAAGAATTTAACATTGTCAACAAGTTGTTCCAGTTTGCTATGCTTGTAGAGAAGGAATTGCAGGGACGCCAACATCGACCTAGGGCTACTTTTGGTGCCTCCTCTACATCACAGACGCACACACCTGCCTCGAGTCATACACCTTCCTCGACACCTGCTGCACATGTTGGTAAACTTCCTTTGCAGGTACCCGCCATGAAACAGAATTCACCAACACCTGCAGCACCTTCCAGTGGTCGTTCTTCGGGTATTGTTTGCCACTGCTGTCATGGGATTGGTCACGTGAAGAAGGATTGCCCGAGTCAGCGAACATACATTGCTACGGATGATGGATACATTAGTGCTTCCGACGGTGAGGGTGACGATGATGACTCCAGTGATTTTGCTGCTAATGATGATGCCATACTTGGTGCTGATGCTACGGTGAACCTTCGAAGCATCATGGTGCAGCGTGTTCTTAGTTCTCAGCCTGAACCATCAGAGAAGCAACAACACCATAATTTGTTCCAGACTTTCTTCTCCATCGAGAATCGGCGTGCACATGTTATTATTGATGGTGGAAGCTGCAATAATTTGGTGAGTTCAGATTTGGTCAAGAACCTTGGTTTGACCACACGTCCACGGCCACATCCATACCACATTCAGTGGATCAATGATTCAGGCAAGGTTAAGGTAACACACATGGTACGAGTGCATTTCTCCATTGGTATGTATTCTGATTATGCGGATTGCGATGTAGTACCTATGAAAGCTTGTTCTCTTTTGTTGGGTAGACCTTGGGAATATGATACTGATGCATGTCACCATGGTAGGAGTAATACATACACTTTTAGGCATAAAGATAAAAACATTACCTTGCTACCTTTGACTCTTACTGAAATTGTACAAGCTGATAAAGATAGAGCTGCAAGTATCCATAAAGAACCAACTAATGAGACAGAAATTCAGCAACAAATTAAATTGAAAGCTCCTGTCATGCTTGCTACTCAATCTGATCTTCTTGAAACTCATGCTACTGATGCTTGTTGCTATGCCTTGGTTTGCAAAGATGCTTTCTTTTCTATTGATGATATTGCTAGCACTTTGCCTGCATCTGTGACTAACCTTTTGAAGCAGTTCCGAGATGTTTTTCCCTCTGAGTTACCTCCAGGACTTCCTCCCATTCGTGGGATTGAGCACCAGATTGATTTGATTCCTAGAGCGAGCTTGCCCAACCATGCTGCTGGACCATTTAATATTTCAGATTTAAAGCCATATTTGGGAAAAAAGATGAGCTTGAGTCGAGGACGACTCCACTTCAAGAGGGGGAGGATGATGAGGACATGGATGTGTTTCCCTCTGAGATACCCCCTGGATTACCACCTGAGTTGCCTCCAGATTTTCGGGTTAGTTCCACCTTTAACATTTCAGATTTGAAACCATATATGGGTGACGAAGATGAGATCGAGTCGAGGACGACTCCAATTCAAGAGGAGGAGGATGATGAGGACATCACTTCTATACATACAATGAATGTACAGATAACACGATCGCGTGCACGACAGCTAAATCTCCAGGTACGTTCTATCCTAGTCAATTGTGTTTCAGAGCTTACGCTTGGGGCCATGGATGTTTTGATGATTAGGAACTTTGGAGAGGACCAGCAAGGACTTGGGAAAGGCCTAGGTGTTGAGGAGGAGCAGCAAGGGCGCCACAACAGGAAGGAGATCGACTCCATCTCGGGTTCCATGACCAGTCTGCACTAAAACGGACGCCCAAGATGCATCCGGACTCCGATTGCGACAGAATTGATATGGTTGGAAAGGTAAGGAGATTATCTAACCAACCCAACTAGTTCTACCCTAAAATTCGTCCGGAGTCAATGGGAATCGTCGAAACAAGTCAGAGTTTAGATTCTGTTTTGGTGCTGCGACACCGTCTGTTGGGCCATTGGCCCGTGTATCGCGTCGGAGCCTATTAGGGGCGTGTTGGGGACTTGTTCTCAAATGCTATGAATTAAGAACAAGGCAACATAAAATGTTAAATGTTAACGTCCTTCGTCCGTGAAACATTATTCCCTTGAGAATAATGAACCTCGGACGAAGGTTAATAAGAATACAATTACGAAGATTAAATCTTTGTAACTAAACTTTGGTGAGTTGCATAAGACAAAATAAAATAAAGGGTATAATTAAGGGAATAAATCACAAACGAATCATGTTATATCATTGAATACATTTATACCTCTGCCTTGACAAAGTCTGGTTCCCAAAAGATGCGATTGCAAAAATCAGAAAGCGTGAACAGTAATGGAATACTGTTCACTATTTATAGGCACAGGACGCAGCCTGTGAGGAATTACAAGTATGCCCCTTATAAAAGCTTACAACATTGACTCAGACCTTTATGGACTAAAAGGTCATTCTATGTTTAAGTCGGTTTGTAATGACGAAGCTTCACGAAGAGGACCCTTCGGTTATCTTATGCTAACAGCTTCAGCCGAGGACCACTTCTTTCTATAAGACCTTCGGCGACGAAGCATAGACCCAACAGTAGCCCCTTTCGCGATGCTAGATCGTTTTTCGTAACGAGCTTGATCCGTGAAAAAAGTCTCTTAAGCTTCGGAGCGCCGAAGGTCTGAAAAAACACCTTCCCTGAGCTCGTTGTCGAGAAACGATTCCATCTTCCAGCGTATAGCGGCCCCACCTTGCAGAGTTACTGTTCGGTCTCTGCGGTCCACCACACAGCGAGTGCGAGCGGGTGTCCGCCTGGTGTAAAAATTCTGGCGCTTCGCCTTCTTACCTGCAGCACTATATAAACAGACGAGTAGGTGTGAAGTTACCACAGCATTCATTGCTATTGGCACTGTTTCGCTGCCAAAATTTTTAGCCAGCGCCGAAGCTTGACTCTAGGAACCGAACGAAGCTCCAGCTTGAAGCCTGCTTCGTCCAGAAAAACTTCGGAAGAAAGATATTTTTAAATTCCACAATTTCAGAATTAAATGGCCAGATTGCGTTCGACTGCTAGGGTTGAGCGTGAGGGAGGCGAAATTGAAGCTTCGGAGACTGTCCCTATCTCCGAAGCAATGCGACGTTCCGGGCTGGTAACTACAGAAGAAAACCCTATTGCTGAAACAGAACAAACAACTGCCGTAGTGGAAGAAGAAAACACTGAAGAAACTGATCCTGAAGATGATTCTCATATTGCCGCGCCAAGCAAGCCCAGCCATTTGGACTTTGGCAAGTCAACTGTTTCCAAGACTGACTTCCCCAAGATGGTGAAGTCGGGTTATTTTACTGAAAATGAGAAGAAGTTACTTCGCTTTGGGGGGGAAGAAACTACCCCGAAGCCAGAAAAGGATGAAATAGTCATTTTCAAGAGTTTCTTAAAGGCTGGATTAAGATTTCCTTTAAATAGGATAATTTCTGGTGTACTAGATCAATTTGGTATCTACTTTCACCAGCTGACTCCCAATGCAATTGTCAGGCTTAGCGTATACATCTGGGCTCTCCGAAGCCAGGCGATGGAACCATTTGCCGATAGCTTTTGTCGAGTTCATGAACTACATTACCAAACGAAAGCCAGAAAAGACGGATTGCATGAAAATTTTGGTTGCTATAACTTTGCTTATCGGAAAACCACGAAGCTTCCCGTGATTAGCTACCGAAGCAAATGGCCGGCAGGCTGGAAATCAGAGTGGTTTTACATCAAGGTTGACGAAGATAAAGAGAAGCTGGTTCAGAGCCCTCTTGAACTAACTTTCGGAGAAACAAGACCTCGATGCAAAATGACATTAGATGGTCCAACTTGGGCCGCGCTGAGCGAATTCAAGATTATTGCAGAACATATTGGAACTAGGGATTTAGTGCAAGAATTCCTATCCTTCAGGGTTTTTCCTACCTCAAAAGAATGGGAAATGCCGAAGCTACAGGGGGAGAAGAAAAAAGGGGAACTTGTACGGTTGCCCTACTATTACAAGTTCAAGAAATACTTTAAAAAACCTTGCCAAGAGTGGTTGGAAACAATTGAATTTATGTGTAATGAAATACTTGGCAACTATTCCAAAAAAGAAGATCAATTGATGACCGCAGCCTTCGGCACCCGTCCGAAGCGAAGACTAAACCGAGTGCTGGACGCCCTGGGCTTCGAATACCCTGATTACGAAAATCTGAACAAAGGCGCCGAAGGCCAAAAAAGGAAAAGGACAACTGAAGCCTCAAATGAAGATGAAAAAGAACTACCAAAGAAGAAATTTCCGAAGAAGAAGAAAGCATCCTCTCCGAAGCGTAATATATCCGACGAAGAAGAAACCCCCGCATCACCCTCTGCCGCTGTCGTTAAGGAAATTCTGAAGGTAATGACTGAATCCTTACCTGCGAAGCTAAGTCCACTGGGGCCCCATCTGACAAAGTTTTTTCAGAAGAACAAGGAGCCCGAAAAATCGATGAAAGAAATCAAAGCAAAGAGACAAAGAATTATCACTGTGACAGAGGTAATTGACAAGACCCCGCCAAGGGCTTCAGCCCAGAAAACACCAGCGACTGCAGAGGGGACAGATATTGAAATTGCACCTTCGGAGGCCGCAGCTGCCGAAGCTGCCTTAGCTGAAGATTTGAACCTGGAGAGCACAATTGAACACATTGATCAAATACTGCTAGACATAGTTGCAGAAGAAGCTACCACCGCCGCCGAAGAGGCCGTGACCGCAGCGTCGGGGAAAGGAAAAGAAACTGCTGATGAAACTTCAGAAAACGAAGCCTTCATGTTCCAGAATTTAGTTGGAGGACAACTATCAAAAGCTGAAATAGAAGAGCTTAGAGAGTATGCCAAATCCTGTGGATACAAACCTGGGGCACTCCTCTTCGGAGGCGTTGATGATGAAAGATTAAATTGTATTCGAGATCAAACAGGGGCCAAAGTTATCAGTACTCTATCCAAAAGTATCGGCTTCCCGAAGCTAGAAACAGACATCAGCCGCTACCGACGACAACATGTCGTTGGTAGTTTATTTTATTCCAACTTCAAGGTGAACTACTTGTCCCTTAACTTTTATTGTTTCTAATAGTAAAAACATGTCTGACGAAGGTTGTTTTCGTGCAGAGTATGCTGTTGAGCAAAGCCTTGCAAATGCAACAAGATTTTGAAGATAAGAAGCACGAAGTTATAATTGAAAATTTGGAAAGCAGAATAAAGGAACAATCAGATGCTTTCGAGAAAAAGAACTTTGAGCTCCAGGCAACCGAAGGTTTATTGGCGGAAGCTGAAGCAAAAATAACAGAACTGAACACGAAGCTTCTCCGCCAGTCTGAGCAGTTCGAACGAGAAAAACAAGATCTTAATGCAAAACTTGAAGCCGAAGCTCAACAAAATTCAGTTTTGAGAAAACTACTGACAAGTCTTCAAGAAAAATGCTTGGAATTTAGCAACAATTGCATTCAACGATTAAGAAAGATTTTTACTCAGTTGGAGCCAGCAGTGAAAAATTCACCCCCTCAGCTGAAGATCTACCGAAAACCTTCGAACATATTGAGGGGGAGATTGACGAGCTCGACGAAGTCATAGCTGGGCATGGTGACTTCTGTGCCTGGGTGGCTTCTCGAGGGACTGCTGCAGCCTTCCTGAAGGCTGGCTGTGATCATGGAAAGATTGTCAATAGGCCAAATTTCACTTTATCACCATCAATCCTGGATGACATCCCTGATCTCGCCCGAAGTATCTCGAATCGATTTGTAAAAATGATATGGACAAAAGGTGGGCGAGAGAAGGCTGGAGACGAAGCTCGTAGCCACCTTGATCCAGTAAGAAACCATACCTTGTGCTTACCTTTTCCTGTAAACTTGATTTTGACTTACAACGACCTTATTCATGTAGGATGACGAAGCCGAAGCTGATGATCAAAAATGACGCCGAAGCCGAAGCTCCTTGGAGATTTAGATAGTAGACTGTAGACAGTACTTGAGAAACTTTTGAGATAACTTTTGTAAATGTAACTAAAATTTGTCTTTAATGAATTCTGTTCATACCTTGTTATATATCCTTATCCTTCCATCGATGTATGAGAAATGCTTTGATGTGGACGAAATTTTCTTTTGAGCCGAAGGCGAAAAAACACCTTCCCTTCTTTTCGTACGCAGCGAAGCATAGAAAACAACATTTTCCTTTCTTTTTTGTGCACGAAGCTCTTTTTTCCCTTTCTTTTTTCTCTTTTTGCCGAAGCAACCATTTATGCCATGAAGATGATTATCCTACATATGCCTAGATGAATGTTTATGAATGCAAATGCTATGATGTAATGTGATGTGCAAATGAATGGCCAAACACGTATCCGAAGCCATATTCATAGCCATTATTTTCTTAAAAACAATCACACCTCAGCTCTGCATTCCCTTAGGAACGACTTTGGAGCTTCTTCGCCTTTACTTTTGGCGGAATCAGCGTTGACTTTTCGCTGTAAGCTCTGCATTCCCTTAGGAACGACTTTGGAGCTTCTTCGCCTTTACTTTTGGCGGAATCAGCGTTGACTTTTCACTGTAAGCTCTGCATTCCCTTAGGAACGACTTTGGAGCTTCTTCGCCTTTACTTTTTGGCACTCGATGGTGCGTTCTCAGCTTTTACATTTACATTCCTTGGGGGATTTTGCTCTTATAGAACTAAAAAAGGAAATTACATATGCTGGCCCCATTAAAAACCTTTCTCCCCCTTTGGAAAGGAAAAGGGTGCCATGAAAGAAAAAATAAAAAATATGAAAAATTACATCGAGTTATACATAATATCGCCGAAGCTCATCCGCATTCCAAGACCTAGGAATGTCATTGCCGTCCATATCCTTCAATCTGTATGAACCGGGTCTTGACGAAGATGCTACTAAGAAAGGTCCATCCCATTTCAACTGCAACTTGCCCACTGTTTCTGGGTTGGCCACTCTCCGAAGCACCAAGTGCCCTGGCTCAATATTTTTTAGCCGAACCTTTCTATCCCGCCATTTGACTGTTTCGGCTTGATATTTATTGATATTCTCCACGGCTTGCAGTCTGATCCCTTCTAAAGCATCTTTTTCTATAGAATAAGTAGCTTCGGAATCTAATTCTGCCGAAGCTAATATCCTTATTGATCCGGTTTTAGCTTCCTCCGGAGTTATTGCTTCGTCACCGAATAACAACTTAAATGGAGTAAAACCTGTAGACCTTGATGTTGTTGTGTTGTGGCCCCACACCACTTTGGTTAACTGATCTGGCCATTTTCCCCTGGGTTGGTTGAAGATTAACTTCATTATTCCTGTCATTATAATGCTGTTGGCTCTTTCAACGAGTCCATTTGACTCCGGGTGCCTAACTGATGCAAAATGGATCTTCGTACCAATTTGGTCACAGAAATCCCTGAAAGCTTCGGAGTCAAACTGTGTCCCATTATCCACAGTGATAGCCTTTGGCACCCCGAAACGACAAACAATATTCTGCCAGAAAAACTTTTGGACGGTGGCCGAAGTTATTGTGGCTAAAGGCTTCGCCTCAATCCATTTAGAAAAATATTCCACAGCTACTACAACATATCTCAGGTTCCCTTGGGCCGGTGGTAACGGACCTAACAAGTCAAGGCCCCACCTTTGCAATGGCCAAGTGGGTTGTATGAGCTGTGTTAAGGACGAAGGTTGTTTTTGATCTTTTGCACATTTCTGACAACCTTCGCACTTTTGAACCAATTCTGCTGCATCCGAAGCTGCCTTCGGCCAATAAAATCCTTGGCGGAAAATTTTTCCAAGTAACGGCCTAGATCCGATGTGAGATCCACACAGGCCTGCATGTATTTCTTTCATTAACTCTATACCTTCGGCTCTGGATAAACATTTGAGTAGCGGAGCACAAACTCCATGCTTGTACAACTCCCCTTCTATTATGACATATGGACGAGCTCTTGCCTCTATCCTCTTGTTATAAGCTTCGTCATCTGAAAGGAATTTACCCTGAAGGTAAGAGATGATCTCGGTTCTCCAATCTTCGCTAAAAACAGGAGATATATTAAGGACTGCTCTTTCAAGAAGTTCCACCGAAGGTGCTTTTATTGTTTCGAAGAACACATCCGAAGGTAAAGGCAGCCCCTGCGCTGCTGACTTAGCTAGCAAATCAGCATGCTCATTTTGTCCTCGAGGGATATTTTTGACAGAAAACCCTTCGAAGGAAGCTTCAACTCTTCGAACCATATCCAGATATTTTTCAAGCTTCGGATCCTTAGCCTTGCAATTCTTGTCAATATGACCCGAAACAACCTGGGAATCAGTTTTAAGTATGGCCCTTCTGATTCCCATTGCTTTTAACTTCCGAAGACCTAGAATCAATGCTTCGTACTCAGCAATGTTATTTGTGCAACTAAAATCAAGCTTTGCCGCATAACAAGTTTTGACTTTGGAAGGTGAAACCAACACAGCAGCCGCTCCTGCTCCGAAGGTTCCCCAAGATCCATCACAAAACACTGTCCAGGCTTCGTTGTCTTTATTCGTTTCCTCCTCCTGAGCCCCTGGCGTCTAGTCAGCAATGAAGTCTGCCAACGCCTGGGACTGAATCGAAGATCTATGAACATATTCAATACAAAATTCATTGAGCTCTGCAGCCCATTTTCCAATCCTTCCAGTAGCTTCTCGGTTCCTCATAATATCCTTCAGAGGTTGTGAAGAAGGAACAATTATGTTGTAAGCTTGGAAATAGTGCCGAAGCTTCCTGGAGGCCATCAAGACAGCATACAGTACCTTCTCCAACTCTGTATAATTTTTCTTTGATAAACTAAGAACCTCGGAAACAAAATATATTGGGGCCTGCCTCTTGACTTGACCATCAAGCTTCTCCTGGACAAGCGCTGCACTTACCGCTGAGTGCGAAGCTGCCACATATAATAATAAAGGAGCCCCTGGCATTGGTGGAGTCAATGTTGTTAGATCTATCAAATACTGTTTCAGTTCTTCGAAAGCCTTCTGCTGGATTGATCCCCATTGAAAGACTTCGGCTGACTTCAGCACTTCGAAGAATGGTAAGTTTCTCTCTGCTGATCTGGATATGAAACTATTGAGAGATGCCAATCTTCCTGTCAATCTTTGAGCCCCCTTCTTTGTAGTTGGTGGCTCCATCCGAAGTATAGCTTCAATTTTACTTGGATTAGCTTCAATTCCCTTTGTTGAAACCAAGCATCCAAGAAATTTCCCCTTCTTCACTCCGAAGACGCATTTTTCTGGATTTAATTTTAAGCCAGCTTGCCTGAAACTGGCGAAGGTCTCCTGCAGATCAGCAATATGATTCTCCTGCTTCGTGCTTTTTACAATGATGTCATCAACATAAGTTAGCACATTTCTGCCTATTTGAGATTGGAGAACCTTCGCAGTCATTCGGCTGAAACTTCCTCCAGCGTTTTTGAGCCCCTCAGGCATCCGAAGATAGCAATATGTGCCACTTGGAGTTATGAAGCTAGTCTTCGGCTCATCTTCCTTCTTCATCCAAATTTGGTGATAGACTGAATAACAGTCTAACAGACTCATGAGCTCTGAAGAAGCTGCTGCATCAACTAAAGAGTCTATCCTTGGTAGTGGGAATTCATCCTTCGGACAAGCCTTGTTAAGATCTGTAAAATCGATGCACATTCGCCACTTGCCATTGGCCTTTTTTACCATAACAGTGTTAGCTAGCCATTCTGGGTACTTCACTTCTCTGATAACTCCTGCACTGAGGAGTCTTTTGACTTCGTTGCGAGCACCTTCGGCCTTATCATCTGACATTTTCCGAAGCCTTTGCTTTCTGGGTCTGAAGGATGGATCGACATTGAGCGAGTGCTCAATAACATCTCTATTAACTCCGCATAGATCATTGGCTGACCATGCAAAAACATCTTTGTTATTGAACAAAAACCTTATCAAGGTTTTCTCCTGCTCTTCGGATAATTGAGAGCCTAACAGCACCTTCTGCTCTGCTATGTCCTCACATAAGAGCATAGGCTTCGGCTGATCTGCTGAAGCTGTTTCTCCCTTCTGAATTTGTACTATTCACAAGCTTCAGCTCCATCTATGTTATGGATTGCTTTTGAGTCAGTCCAATTGCCTTCGGCCCTTCTTGCAGCTTCCTGACTTCCATGGATAGCAATGGGTCCCTGATCTGAAGGTATCTTCATGCAAAGATAGGCAGGATGAAGGATTGCTTCGAAGGCATTGAGGGTACCACGACCAATAATTGCATTGTAAGGGTATTCCATGTCAACAATGTCAAACACAACTTGCTCAGTTCTAGTGTTGTTGATGAACCCGAAGGTCACTGACATGGTGATCTTGCCCAGTGCTACAATCTGTCTTCCTCCGAAGCCACAGAGAGGATGTGTAGCATCATGAATCTTATCTTCTGGCTCTTGCATTTGTCTGAAGGCCTTAGCAAATATGATGTCAGCTGCACTGCCTGTGTCAACCAAGACATTGTGGACCAGAAATCCTTTGATAACACAAGAGATAACCATGGCATCGTTGTGTGGGTAATCTTTGAGCTGAAGGTCCTCTTGGGAGAAGGTAATAGGAATGTGAGACCATCTTGACTTGATGAAGGGTCCTTTCACCCCAACATGCTGTACCCTTCTCTGTGCTTCCTTCTTTTGTTTCTTGTTAGCTGGCTCTGAGGACGAGCCACCTGTGATCGGGAGCACCAGCTTCGGGTCCGAAGCAGCTCCAGCTTGGTCGTTGAACGAAGCCATCAGCTCAAAAAGTGGAAGTGAGTTCACCGGAGGTGGGCGCCAATGTTGGGGACTTGTTCTCAAATGCTATGAATTAAGAACAAGGCAACATAAAATGTTAAATGTTAACGTCCTTCGTCCGTGAAACATTATTCCCTTGAGAATAATGAACCTCGGACGAAGGTTAATAAGAATACAATTACGAAGATTAAATCTTTGTAACTAAACTTTGGTGAGTTGCATAAGACAAAATAAAATAAAGGGTATAATTAAGGGAATAAATCACAAACGAATCATGTTATATCATTGAATACATTTATACCTCTGCCTTGACAAAGTCTGGTTCCCAAAAGATGCGATTGCAAAAATCAGAAAGCGTGAACAGTAATGGAATACTGTTCACTATTTATAGGCACAGGACGCAGCCTGTGAGGAATTACAAGTATGCCCCTTATAAAAGCTTACAACATTGACTCAGACCTTTATGGACTAAAAGGTCATTCTATGTTTAAGTCGGTTTGTAATGACGAAGCTTCACGACGAGGACCCTTCGGTTATCTTATGCTAACAGCTTCAGCCGAGGACCACTTCTTTCTATAAGACCTTCGGCGACGAAGCATAGACCCAACAGGGCGAGTCCAAGGGTCACGCACGCCCTAATACTCTATTTATTCAGCAGCCACTGTCACATTAGGGTTGGGTTTTGCTTAAGTTTAGATCTGTCAAGAACAGCCGCCGTAGATCGGTCTGTGAGACCCCAACTTGTGAGCTTAATCTTTCATCCGCAATATTCTAGATTGTGTTCTTTCTTGTTCTTGCTTGTGTCTTCGATTCTCAGGCAGGAATTAGCCCTCGTGGCGAGGTCAATCGCATAGTGCACGGTTGATAACCAGAGGAGAAGTGGTGCTGCGATTGCGGGGTTCTAGTCGTGTTGATTGGAAGCCGGATCGTCTGTGTGACATCTCCACCAAATCGATAGTTATCTTCACCTGACGGAAGATCGGGCACCCCCGTTCCTATCAAAATGTCTCTAAAGCTTTGTGCAGCAGCTTCATCAATCTTCGTTGAGCTTCGGATTATTGACCTTCGGCATCGTCATCCTGTACACAACAAAGCAATATAAGGTAAAAAGTAATTTCAAGAGAAGGTAAGCAACAGGTACAAGTTTTATACCAGCTTAAGATGACTTCGTGCCTCGTCACCAGCTAAGTTCCGCCCACCCTTCGTCCAAATTTGTGTTATAAATCTATTCCCAATACTTCGGGCTAGGTTGGGGATATCAGCAAGGTCCACTGGAGATAGACTGAAGTTCGATCTGTTTACTATCTTTTCGTGCGTGCAACCAGCCTTCATAAAAGCTATACAACTGTGCCGCGAGAAGCCGGCAGGGCACAGAAGTCGCCGTGCCCAGCTATTACTTCGTCAAGCGCCTCAACTTTGCTTTCAATATGCTCGAAGGTGCTTGAAAAGTCTTCAACGGAAGGTTCAAATTTTTCAGAGCTGGCTCCCACTGAGTTAAAGACCTGTATTAGCCGTTGCACGCAGCGGTTGCCGAAGTTCAAGCATATATTCTGAAGCTCTTTTAAGGATTTTTTGCAGATTTGAACTTTTTTCAACTTCGGCTTCAAGCTTTGCATCAAAACTCTTCCTTTCTTGTTCTAAGCTTTCTGATTTGCAGAGAGGAGTTCATCGTTTAATCTAGCAATTTCGATTTGGGCTTCTGCCAATGAACCCTTCATTGTCTGAAGAAGGAAGTCCTTTTTCTCCAGAGAAGCTTCGTGATCTTTGATTTTCTTTTCTAGGCCCTCGACTATAATCTCATTCTTTTTATCCTCAAGATCTTGCTGCATCCTTAGTGCTTTGCTTAGTAGCATACTCTGTACAAAATAGTCTTCATCAAATTTTTTTGCTTCATCACAAAAATTAAAAAGATGAGGAAAAAAGTTTTACCTTAAAGTTGGAATAGAATAAGCTGCGAACGATATGCTGTCGTCGGTAACTGCTAATGTCAGCTTCAAGCTTTGGAAAACCAACATTCTTTGATAGAGTGCTGATAATCTTTGCCCCAGTGCGGTCTCGAATGCACCCTAAGGCTTCTTCATTGATTCCACCAAAGAGCATGGCTCCTGGTTGGTAGCCACAGGATATAGCATACTCCTGCAGCTCCTCCTTCTCGGTCTTGGATAATTCTTGACCAACTAGATTCTGAAAGATGAAGCCTTTTCTTCCGAAGTATCTTCGGCAATTTCTTTCCCTTTCTCAGGCACTGCGACCAGGACTTCTTCTGTAGCCGCAGTAGTCTCCTCTGCGGCTATATCTAAGAGCACTTTATCAATAGCAGATAACGTACTCTCCAGATTGGTAGCTTCGGCGACCGCAGCTTCAGCAGAAGTAACTGCTTCGGCAGCTGGTGTCATCTTTGATGCTGAGGGCGGCGGTGGCGTTTCCTCAATGGCTTGCATAACAGTAATATTTCTTCGCTTTTTAGGCCCAACCACCTTTTTCGTTGCCAAAGGCTCGTCCTTATTCGATAAAAGCTTCGTCAGATGCGGTCTCAGAGGACTTAGCAGCTTGATAGGTAAGGATTCAGTCATTACCTTTAAAATTTCATTTACTTCGGCAGCAGAAGGCGTTGAAGGAGTCTCCTCTTCCATCTCAGCCACCTTCGGCTCCGAAGTTGCAACTTTTCTCTTCTTCGAAGTCGTCGCCTTTGGCTCGGGACTGGATTATCTCTTCTTTAGAGTTTTTTCGTCCTCTTTCACCATCCTAGCAGCCTGCCTGCTCAGAACACTGACAAACCTTTTTCTCTTTGTCCCTTCGACACCCTTGCTGAGTCGCTTATAATTAGGGTATTCAAAATTTAAAGCGTCCATTACCCGATTCAACCTTCGTTTTGGTCGGGTGCCGAAGGCTACAGTCATTAATTGATCTTATTTTTTGGTATAATTGCCCAAAATTTCATTGCACATAGTCTCAATCATCTCCAGCCATTCTTGGCAAGGCTCTTTGAACTGTTTCTCAAACTTAAAGCGATAGGGCAATCGAACAAGTTCATTCTTCTTCTTTGTTCCCTTTAGCTTCAACATGCTCCAGTCACTTAATGTTGGAGATATCCTGTTGGCCAGGTATTCTTGCACTAGATCCCTGGTGCTGATTTGTTCAGCCACCACTCTAAATTCTGCTACGGCCAGCTGACATGCTGACCCTGGCTTCATGTTGCATAAGGGTCTGGTCATCCCGAAGCTTAAAGCCAGCAGGCTCATCACCATCGTCATCAGTTTCCCTCTTTTCTTCTCATCGACCTTAATATAAAACCACTCACTCTTCCAGCCAGTTGGCCACTTGGTGCGATAGCTGAGGACCAGATCCTTTGTATCCTTGCGATGCGCGAAGTTATAACAACCAAAATTTTCATGTAGCCCATCTTCTCTAGCCTTCGTTTGGTAATGCAGCTCATGCACTCGGCAGAAAGCTTCAGCATTTGAGTCCATCCCTTGGCTTCGAAGGGCCCAGATGAAGATGCTGAGCCTAACGATAGCGTTAGGGGTCAGCTGATGAAGATAAATTTCAAAATTATCCAAAACTTCTCCTATCATCTCGTTCAGAGGAAACCGTACTCCTGCTCTGAAAAAGCTTTTGAAAACCACTACTTCATCATCCTTCGGCGTTGGAGTGGTTTCTTCTCCGGCAAAACGAATAAGCTTCTCCGAAGTAGCCCAGCTTCAGCATCATGGGCACGTCGGCTTCAGACACAGTAGATTTTTCAAAATCAAGGTGGCTGGGTTATGATGGGATCAAAATGCTATAATCCTCCTCTTCTTCATCAGCATTTTCTTCCTCAATATCAGCTTGTTCAGCTTCAGCAGCAGGTGCACCTTCGTCAATGGCTCCCTCCGTTACAACTAAGCCCGATTGTCTCATGACTTTGGAAATCGGAGCTGTCTCGGTGGCCTCAGTCTCCTCTCCTTCACGAGTCACCCTCACAGTCGAGCGTACTCTGGCCATCCGATGAATCTTTTGCGATTTTTACGAAGCTAATGTTTTTTACAGTTTTGACGAAGCTCTCTCTTTTGACGAAGCTAATTCAAAATGATGGTTCGCTCGAGAATGCAGTGAAAAAGCTTCGACTATGGTTAAATTTTTCAACAGCACAACAGTGCAATGGCAATGAATGCTGTGGTAACTACACACCTACCCGTCTGTTTATATAGTGCTGCAGGTGGGAAGGTGAATCGCCAAGTTGCCCGCACCCGCTGAATGGTGGACCACTCGGCGCCTAGGAAGTAAATCGCCGGATCGTTCGTACCCGCTGCGTGGTGGGCCACCTCGCGCTCGAAATATTTTAATCGTTTCTCGGCAATAAGCTCAGGAAAGGTGTTTTTCGGACCTTCGGCATTCTGAAGCCTTGGGATTTTTCACGGATCAAGCTCGTTACGAAAAACAATCTAGCACTGCGAAGGGGCTACTATTGGGGGCCTGCTTCGTCGCCGAAGGTCCTCTAAGCAGAAACACCTTCGAAAGATCGGCATATAAGCAAACACAGCGCGAAGGTACACGCCAAAGCTACGATCCAGGAAGCTTCGGCACAAAGACATGTCTTGAGACGAAGGACTGCACCGACTTAAAGAGGAAAAGACCGATCAGTCCATGATAATTTGTGTCATGATTGTAACTAGTCATCAAGGACATAAATGTAATTTTGACCAGGCTGCGTCCCATGCCTATAAATAGGTGAATAGTACCCCCGTATTGTTCACGCTGGCTTGTATTCACTTGTGCGTCACGCTTGGATTTCTGCCTTATGTCAAGACGAAGGTACAAATGTAATTCAATATAGTTCATGTTCATTCATGATAATATAATAAAGATATATTAATGTTGTTATATGATTATTCATGTTATTTCTCATGTTTTATATGCTTCTACTTCCATTAATATACACTGCGATGATGAAGGTACGTCCTTCATAACCTTCGTCTGAAGATCATTATATCCTAAGGGAGATAATGCTTCGAAGGACGAAGGACATTAACCATTAACCTTTTTGTGTTGCCTTGTTCTTAACTCATAGCATTTGAGAACATGTCCCCAATAGTGCACTTAGTCAGGTTCGACTTTCAGTGAATTATCCATAGATTTGAAAAAGTCTTTACTAGGCCCTCGATTAGAGTCTTAGGACTACATGTTCTGTAACCGCAATATCAATGTAGGTTTCCATGTTGGTGCCAATATAAGAACTCATGTAGTCTTGAATAGTTCACTAGTAGGTGGCACCAACATTCTTCAAATCAAAAGACATGGTGTTGTAGCAGTATGCACTGAAGGGTGTAATGTAAGAAGTCTTTGGCTAGTATTCTTCCTTGAGGGTGATTTGGTGGTAGCCTAAGTAAAAATAAAGTAAGGAGAGTAAGGCGTAGCCGATTGTATCATCCATAATTTGGTCAATAATGTGAGGTAGCCTAAATGGGTCTTTCAAACAGTGTTTGTTGAGTTAGTGTTATCAACACAAATTCACCACTGATTAGAGTCCTTCTTCACTAACACATGTTGCTTGGAGTTTTGATATATCTTTCTTGATGGCCTCTTTTCTGTCTAGAGTGGATTAATGTAGTCTCTACTTGATTCAGTTTTGAACTAATTTTTTATTCCAATTTGTGCTCAACCAACTCCATCAAAACTCTAGGCATAACCATTGTCTTCCACATGAAGATGTCTTTGGTTTCCCTAATGAAATTAGTGACACAACTTTCTATGCTTGATTGAATTCAGCACTAATAGTTGCAATTCTGGAATCGTCGCCCATCAACAAGTCAATATTTTTAGTGAAGTTTCCTTATGATCTTTCAAGGCTCTTGACTTCTCATCAAGTATTTCCATGTCATCTTGATGTAACTATTGGGATAGCTCAACTACTTTCTATGCCTAGCTTTGAAATTGGCCCTTAGCCACAAATTGTATGGCCTTGGTGTTGTAGTCGTAGGAGCCCTTCATGTCACCTTTAAGTGAGAGTACGCCATAGAGACCTGACATATTTAATAGCATGTATAAGTAGTAGGGGATCACCTTGAATTTGGTAATAGCTAGTCATTTGATGATGGCTATTGGTGGCTCATAGCCTAATAGATTTTACTCCACAAGCGCACGAAGCTCATTGTACCTTTCACCTGGCAGTGTTCCATGATATCGTATTATCCATGAGGAAGCATCGAGAAAGAAAACTAATTCATCATCCATCTAACTACTACTAACTCTTTATATCCAACTAAAAGCAAGGATAGAACAACCAAACCATGTGATACAACACCAGGTACCACTGGTGGTGAAATCAACCGGTAGCAAGAAGGACAACGAGATGATGGCTACCTTATTGATTAGCACTTTCTAAACTAAGTTGAGTCAGATAGACTAATGTAGATTAAAGCATTGTTCTAAAGAGGTAAAGCTTTATTTAGTGGTCTATACGTACTTCGACCATAGAGCTGTAAGAGCCACCTCTAGGCATCAGAGTGTTGATAACCCAAACAAGAAAGACATACTTTATATGGAATCAACTATAGCAGCTACACAACAACCCAAGCTACAAGGGTGGAATACATAAGGTACACTCCTGCTGTCACCAAGAGGACTTACCTAAAGCTAGGTGTGCCCCAAATACACACCAAAGCACCAAAATCCGCATGGGGTTGCATGTATCGCAAAGTAAATAAACTAGCACTACAAGAAACTGATAAATGTTCGTGGGTTTTTGTTAAGAACGTGGGTACTGACGTTCTTACATCAGTTAAGTTCATGGGTTTTTTAAGAACGTGGGTACCCATGTTCTTAAATTAAGTTCGTGGGCCCTAGCCAAAATCGTCAAACTTAGCCTATTAGGAATGTGGGTACCCACGTTCTTAAATTAAGTTCATGAGCCAACTCGAAACCGTCGAACTTAAGCCAAAATACCTAAATCCCATCCTGCGCTGCGAGTCTCTTTTCACCAGCTTTCTTTTCCGCCCGCGCGCAGCACCGCGCTGCCCACCGCGCCCGCCTCCAGCCCGCCACCAGCAGCACCCGCGCTGCCCACCCGCGCCGCCCACCGCGCCTGCCGCCACCTCCTGTACTTTGCCTGGTACGCTTCGTGCCGCCACCGCAACCTCCTCCTCCCCGTCACAGGTGAGCGAATCGAGGGCTCCTCCCGTACTTCTTTAGTGTTGCTGTTTCTTGTTGCTGCCGAGGATGTTTAGAGGACTGGACACTGGAGGCTGGGTGATAGGTTGCAGTCATGCAGTGGGGTTCGCTGGTTCTATTAAGTGTTGGATCCGTAGTAGGAGTAAGGTTTGCCAAAGTTGCTGAGACTTCCTTGGTGACCTATGGATGCTTTGATCCTGTGCTTATTTCAAGGTGGCTAGTAGTATTGCACTAGATCCCCTCTCCTTGTAAATTTTCGATATAATAAGCTTCTGGTAATGGACGTATCATCTCTGCACGTGAACACTGCAGAGATTCTTGTGATTAGAATTTAGAAAAGAACTTTTGGATCTAGTCGTTTAATGACCACAAAAATTTATTGGTCCTGATTTGGAACTTCCAAAACTATGGCCTTATTGTTCTTATTGTTTTTGTAGTTCCATCTGGCTATAATTTTCTCAGTCAATGTTCATTAGTTTTTCCACATCTCTTATAGGCTCGCTTTGCTGGAGATGATGCTCCTCGTGCTTTTTCCCAAGTATAGTTGGTCGTCCACGCCACACTGGTGTCATGGTTGGGGGATTCTTTTGTTGGTGATGAGGCCCAAAAATCGCCGTCGGCTATGTTCGTCGGTAAACCCACGTTCTTACTGTAAGTTCGTCGGCTTATTACATTAAGTTGGACAGTTTGTCACCCATGTTCTTTAACTAGTTTCCTGTAGTGTAGCCTAATCATGGATGTTTACTATTACTTTGATGGACGAGTTAGATCAACAAGCAAAACTTATACAACTTAATCATATAAGCATGCATAAGGTCCCCACAAGCATGACAAACCGAACTAGGAATTACCTCGCAAAGCAACTCTAAATAAGGTCTAAAAGACATTCAATCACCACGATGATGCATTATTGCAAGAAAAGGATGTAAATACTCACATGAAGTAAAGAAAGAATATATTAAATAATTCAAGTCATACATGAAAGTAAAGATACAAGATAAATAACAAACTCCTGCTAACAACTCCAGAATGATAGAGCCCCAACACTAACTAAAACATTAATTTTAAAAGGAAGCACCACCTAAGGGCAGCCTCCAAGTGAGAGAGAGAAAGAGAGTTACATGGTGAATGGTATATTTTGGATTGTGGGGAGTGGCCATCTATTTATAGGACTAGGTAGGTTGATAAAATGGTTAAGTCGGTTGGCCAACTAACCACGTGGCATGTCGGGCAGCCAAGTTTGAGACTGGGTGGCCCTCCCATAAGGTCGGTAGATGCTTTGATGCACATCTTCCTTCTCCAACTCCTAGAATGTCTTCTAGAGGTCGGTTTTCATTGGTGCACATGTTGAACATGTCTAGGCAACCGACATTGTTGCTAGGTGGCCATAATGGGCTAGCCGACCTTGTAGGGTGGTCAGCTGACCTCTCATTCAACCTTTGTCACTTTCTTGGTCCATACAATGGCCTTTCGACATTGGATTCAACTTGGGCTTGTTCCCACAAGTTTATATGGGAACTTGGTGGCTCCCTTTGGTGAACAAAATGAAGGATGGGTAATTTTGGGAGAGCACATGGCCTCTTGGCTACTTCTCTCGGCTCATAGGCATGCCAATCTTGCAGTGGCCATAACTTTTACATCTAGACTCCAAATTAAGTGAACCAAAACTCCATTTTTTATCTTAGATGAGCTTTTCACAATGTATGGTCCTTTAGGGAATTTGCGATACTTTGTATTAATGATCTTTCTAGTCTCAATCTCAACTCTGTTGTATTTGAAATTCCTCCTACTCCATTTGATGTATACTTTGTTTAAATTTTAGATTCTCCCTGCAAAACACTTAAAACCACAAAACTCGTGGAATTTATTAGGTCAATCTACATAATGCATAGAATTTGGTTTATACCCCATTTATTCATAGAGTCATTAGTGGTCGATAACAACCGCCAACACGTTCCCAAGATTGAACATTTGCTCTTCCTCGAACAATGCTAAGACTTAGGCTCAACAGATCAGAGTTGCATCAATGTTAATATCCTACAAGTATCGAGTGTACAATCTAACACTCTACCTTTATGATTTAACAAACCCGCAAAAGTGTATCCCGACCCTTTATCTACAAGTATCGAGCGAGCCGTGCTAGGTTTTTGAGCCAACGAGCGAGCCGAGCCACTCTGGCTCACGAGCTACACAAAATTAATCAATCTACACAATAATGATGGATATTTGATAATTTTATAGATATCTGACTCGTTTCTTAGTCTTTAATGATGGATATATGACAATTATAATTTAGATTACTTGTAATGTCATGTTATGGTTATTTATATCACATTTATAGACTATTAATTCACTATAATACAATATTAGATTTCAAGGTGCAGCTCGCGAGCCGAGCCGGCTCGCGAGTCGGTATCGAGCCGAGCCTTCTTTTACAGTTCTTTGGGTAGGCAAGCTGAGCTCGGCTCGGCTCGGCTCGTTTCCAGCCCTAAATGGTACCCTCGAGTCACTCAAGAGGTTTTAGATTCTTCACCAGGTCGTAGCCATACTTTTCCCTACAACTAAAGCTCTAAGTGGAGCAAAAGGTAGGAATAAAGTTGGTTTAGCTATGTCATGTGTGTTGTTGAGTAAAAAATTGGTCCTAGTGAAGTTTGTGATGCCTTTTGTCTTGATCAAAGGAAATAAATTGTGGTCATGGACAAACATGGTATTTTGGATGAGACTCCTTAGTGTGATGAATCCCCTTTCTTGTATCTTCGAAATATGGAGCTATCTTCTCTCTCTTTTCTTTCTTTATTTTCTCCCCCTTTTTGAGAGAGAGCTCCATGTTTCCTTTTTGCAAGGGATTTTGAAGAAATAAAGTATGACTGGAGTATTTATTTTGAAAGATCATATTCGTGGATAGTGGTGGATCCAGGAATGGATCAAAGGGGGACTATTAAGCAAGTAAATCATAACAATGGTAGCTTGGCAACAACCAACTGGTACCTTGCAGTGGTCAACCTGGTTGATTAGCCACTGCCGCCTGTCGGGCTAGAGCCTGGGTGCAGGCACAACGCCTATTGGCCATGGCCATGCCATGGAGGAGATGGAGAGCAGCCTCTAGACAGAATGTGACTAGCCAACGACTAACGGGGAGCACATGCTCTAGACGTTGGGTGGCTAGGGTCTGGACATAAACATGGATGAGGCTGGTGTCGTGGTGCGCGTGTGTCGATTGAGGACATTTAATCTTTTTTCATCTTTATGGATGACACTAAATTACCTGTCACTAAGTGCGAAGTCACTAACATGTCATTTATGTGCCATCCACCCGACAAATATGGCTAAAGATTAAATTGTCCCATCGAATATAGACGTGACTAGTGCGTGGTAGGTTACGGAGTAGGATATTTGGGCTGGTCTGAAGACCTGCTTCTACAACTTCTATCACACGGCCAGACATGGCTGCAACCCTTGCAGCCCCTCTTTTGAATATGTCGATGTTTGTGGATGGGTATTTCAATGATGGATTTGGTAGTAGATTGTCTGGTAAAGGTTAATGATTGAATCCAGAATAGACTTAAGAATAGCCAAACAATGTGAGAACTTTGATCAAGACTGAAGTGTCACTACTTCAGAAGGGCAAAAAATTTGACAAAACTCAACACAATGATAAGCAACATATGTAGAGGTCTGACATGTAAGAATTTGACAATGGATAACTATTTCAAAGCACTAAGAAACTTCCTCATTTGTAAGTTTTCAAAAAGAAAACTTCGAGAATTCACCTTACTAGGATCAGTATAGGTTAGACTCAAACTTTGATCATATCACACTCTCAAAACTACTTAGTCTTGGTTTAAAAGCACTTGCTCCCACAAGGTTAAAAATTAAAGGCAGGACCACTACTTATGCCAATATGTTTAAAATTTTAGGAGAGTGTCAAGTTCCATACAAAACACTTATAAGAAATTAACGGAGCAATTATTCATCATTTCCATTAAGCAAGGGTGTGTACGGTGTACCTAAACGTCATCCCTATAAGCGTTATCGAAGACTAGGCCAACAAATCCTCGAGATTAAGAAGTCACCACATATGTCTTTTTGTCGACAGAAATGCCATCTACCACTAAAAGCATAATGCCATTAAATTCTAGAATATTTGTTCTAAGGTGTTACTACTAGTTTACTACTAAGACTCTTGTAACCACTAGACTCCACGCCCTTTGGCATTTATATTATATTCCCTCAGTTCTTGTTTTAGTTAAAAAAATGAACTAGTAAACGACAAATATTTGAGAGTAGAAGTAGTATAACCTACATATGATTTGACTCTTCGAATCTATATTTGGAGGCATAAATGTCTGTACTAATTACCATGAATCTCGTCAAACTTGAGCAAGTTTGACTAACATAAATTTTATAGTTGCATTCTTAGTATAGAGTGAGTATATGAAATACATTTTATCAATATAATTTTTATACTTAACATACATATAGTTTGACTCGGCAATCGAATTCATAATGAGCCACGTTGAAAAGCTAGCGGCGTAAACTTTTGTCACTGGAGGAAGAGGAACCTTCCACGAGAAAGCAAATCAACTCTTGCTCGGTGGTCTTTCAATCTTTCGATTAATTTGGATCCCTTTTCGAGAACATCAAGTATAAATTTGTACTACTACGAAATCTAGGTAATCACGTCGGAGCACGTTGACGAATGGACTGGAACATCGTGCGGGCATGCCTCGCCATTGGACACGCGTAAGATAGAACATCTATCAGGTATTCAGGTGCAGAAACAAAAGTCGGTGGGCGGAGTCACAGACAACGGACAAAAAGTCTAGAGGCACGGCACGCATTGCTGACGACGTCGGTGTAAAAAGAGTGAGGCCGCAGCCACAGACTTTGGAATCCAGGCCAAAACAAGAACATTGAGCAATTGGCAGTTGAGTTGTACCTGTCAAGTCAACTCCCTTTTACTGGCATCGTCCTTCTAGCCGTTGGTGCTTGTCGCCAAGGGCGATCTTCGGAGTCTTCACCACCACTGTCCACATCATAACTGTCGCTGTCACCAGTATCCTCAGACAAACCTTCTAGAATCTCCTTGGTGATTTTCTCTGTGTTGGTCTTCGACATCGCTATAAGAAACCCCAAGTTTTTCTCTTCGTCGAGACTCAGCTTCACCTCAGCAGCAGCCTTCTTATCTTCAGACATCTTCGGAAACACTAAAAAACTGTTTTAAAAGCCGAAGCTTCAAAACTAAAAGCTCAGCAAATCTTAGTGCACAAGAGCTAAAAATTG
This sequence comes from Zea mays, assembly GCF_902167145.1. Lineage (NCBI taxonomy): Eukaryota > Viridiplantae > Streptophyta > Magnoliopsida > Poales > Poaceae > Zea > Zea mays. The sequence continues at coordinate 51,688,188 of NC_050098.1, read as the reverse complement.
AGTGAGCGGGAGCAGATGGCAAGAGAGCGTGCCAAATAAGTTTGCGGTATGACCGTATTTATACGCCCAGTGCGTTGAAAATTGAAAGACCCCGCTTGTCAGTAAATGTTGCTATTCTAGCAAAGGGAAGGTGTTTTTTCGGACCTTCGGCGTAAAGCCTTCGTCCATGTCGCAATCTAAATTTATTATTTTAAAACAAATTAATATTGCGAGGGGCTACTGTTGGGGGCCTTCGGCTTACGAAGGTCCTCAAAAACAGGATTTAACAGTATTTCTGGAGTTTAATGTGTGAACAGGTATCTTCGGACTCAAGTCGGTACCACAGCAGACCAGAATAATACGAAGGCTGATACAGCGCCGAAGGTGTGAGCAGGAAAGCTTCGGCGTAGTAGCAACAGAATGAAACCGACTTAAAGATGAAAAGGCTATCCAGACCTCGATGGATTACTATAGAATTAGTATCAAATGTATAGGGCATAAATGTAATTTTGCATAGGCTGTGTCCTGTGCCTATAAATAGGTAAACAGTACCCCCCGTACTGTTCACGCTGATTTGGCACTCATATTTGCGTCACGCTTGTACTTTCATCTCCCTTAAGTTGAAGGTACATTTGTAATTCGACGTTATTTCTGTTTATAAATAGTAATAATATATAATTGTCTATGTTATTCTTTACATTCTTTATAATTCATCCTTCGTCACTATAAAGTGTATTTATGAAGGTATGCCCTTCATAACCTTCGTCCGAAAACCATTATATCCTGAGGGGAATAATGCTTCGAAGGACGAAGGGCTTTATCGATTAACATTTTCTATGTTGCCTTGTTCTTAACTCATAGCATTTGAGAACAAGTCCCCAACAGTGTCCAATGCTGAAGGCAAAGCCAACGCAAATAGTGTTCCTCGTCGTGGCCCCCTATATACGCCATTATCTGTTGTAATGTAATTCACTGTTGTAATGTACTAGTACAACAGTAAAGATAAGAATGCTGCTCGAGATAATATAATTTATGGTACCTTGATTGTCTCTACCAATGTTGTTTTTTCTCATATACAATGTTCCTTCGACTTGGATAACTTTTCCTCTCAGATATAAAACTGGTTGCTACTCCACTTATCATGATTTTTTTGGTCTCTGTGGATTCACTAACCAAGATCCTGAACCCTTTCTCTGGCACTCTAATTATTCTCAGCACCCTTTGCCACTTCGGACGACTGCATCAGAATCTTTGCACCTCCTAGGAGTTAAAATTGGTAATTTTGTGGAGCAGAGAGCTATCTTCTTCATGTGATGAGAGTTGTCTAGGCTGGTACTGGACACAGACGCTCGTCTCCAATTCCTTACCAGGCAAATTGTCTCCAGTTCTTGAAGGTTCTTCATTAACACGTGCAATTCCTGAAGGTTCTACGCATTAACAGTTAGTTTAGAAACTTAAATCTCTTTCGAAATTAGAGGGGATTATAGAAGAAATAAACTAATTTCCTTCTCAATCTCCTCCAATTCCGGAGAGGATTTGAGGTCTCAAACTAGCCTTAACAGGCGATACTGCATATTGTTATTTGTGTGATCCCAACTCAGGTTCTCCTTTAACAGGTGCAATTTCCGAAGGTTCTACATTAACAGGCGATACATGATATTGTTATTCGTGTGATCCCAACTCACGGCAAATCTCGATGTGGACACGAGACAACTCCACATCAATGCTTCTCGTATTCACCTCTATTCACATCTATTGAGTGGATGGAATGAGACTTAAATTAATTCACACCTCAAACCACATCAATACATGTGGATTAAGTGAATACGAGAGCATCCAATAAGGCCTTAGGGCATGTACAACCTAGACACTGCTGCACGGTACTTCAAGTATAAGACACAACTAAAACACAACATAATACAGTGGTCGTGTCTAAAACATGTGTCTTACCCTATTCATTGTACCAATCAAAGTATTTAATAAATTAAAGTGACCAATCAGCTAGTCTCCTGTCTCGAACATAGAGCTAACACACTATGTCTTCATCAAGATACATGTCTTGAGTTTTTTCCATTCACCCTCCTAGACACACTCTAAGACACAACTTAAGACACCCATTGTACATGCCCTTAGGGGTTTAGAGAAAAAAACATTGTCAATATTCACATCTAAAAGTTATCAAGTGTAATAAGATAGCTATGACTCTCTCTCTCTATGTATGTATAGAGAGAGGAATATTATTCATCAATGTAGGAAACGATCACTCATCCTGAAAATGACTTAACAATCATTAAGTTGTTCCTGATTTTTGTAAGTCATTTCAGAGGTGGATGATCATATAGGGTGATGGACTAGAGGTCCATCAATTGGATCAACCAATGACTGGTCCGGCGCGTGTGATTAGCCCACGCGCCCCCAACAACCCTCCATGTGTTGATCCCCACACGCTCCACTGAACGAATGAAAATTGTAACAATAATGGAATAATGGGTGGAACAGAATGACTTAAAATGTAATAGAATGACTAAAATTGTAATAAAATTGTAACGGGATGACGGAATAGAAGACTATAATGGAATGACTGAAACTATAATAGATGACTGAAACTATAATAGAATGACTAAAGTTGTAACAGAATGACTGAAAGAGTGAATGGTTGAGACTGTAATAAAATGACTAAAACTGTAATGAAAAATGTAATGAAATGACTGAAAATGTAACGGAATGACTGAAACTTTAATGGAATGACCAAAACCGTAACAGAATGATTGAAACTATAACATAATGGGTGAAACTACAGCAGAATTGCTAAAAGACTGAATGACTAAGACTTTAAAGGAATTACTGAAACTGTATCGATAACAAAATACGGAAACTATAACAAAAGTTAGAATGGAATAATTGAAATTGTAATGGAATGACTGAAACTGTAACGAAATGACCGAAACTGTAATGGAGTGGTTGAATGAGTGAATGACTGAGACTATAATAAAATGACTGAAACTATAACGGTAATGAAATGACTAAATGTAATAAAATTACTGAAACTTAACAGAATGACTGAAACTGTAAAAGTATGGCTAAATGAGTGAATAAATGAGCCTGAATGGAAGGATTGAAACTGTAACGGTAACACAATGAGTGAAAATGCAATAGAAACTATGACACAAAAATGTTATGGAATGGCTGAATTTGTAACGAAATGACTAAAACTATAACAGAATGGTCGAATCAATGAATGATTGAGATCGTAATGGAACAACTGAACCTGTAATGGAAATAAAATGACTTAAATTGTAGTGAAATGACTGAAACTGTAGTGGAATGACTAAAACCGTGATGTAATAACTGAAATTGTAACGAAATGACTGAAAATGCTAATGGAATGACATAAACTGTAACCGAATAAATAACATTTGTAAATACCATTGCCCAAATAGAAATGCTCGCATGAACCAAAAAAGCAACTTAACCGGATCTCTTTCGCATGTGATCTAGTGGGCTCGTTCCATTGGTGTGTGGGCTAGCTGGTTAATTAGTTTGGTTGGACCGTAGGTTCAGGTGATGCACCTATTGGTTTATCATCTTAGGTGACAAATAGTGTCTATATATACATATAAATATATATAGAGAGAGGAATGCTATTCGTTAACCTAGGTGGTTATCACCCATCCTAGAATGACTTAACATCTTTAAGTTGTTCGTGTTTTTTTATGTTTTAATTAAGTCATTTCAGGGTGGGTGATCACCTAGGAGGATGAATAGAGTTGCCTTATATATGTAGGAAGTATGGTGTTATCTCGTATTGAGAGTCTGAACATGTCTAAATCTTTGAGTCTTATATCCATTAACTTTAGTTCTCGTTCTCTTGACCTACCCTATAAATTCACTGCCGAATAATTCTCTAAACTTGATGTGCTAGGTAGGGGAAGTAACCCTAATCAATAGAGATCTGTTGTCTATCATTGGTTTCGTACGAGGGGAGGAAGTTTTTTTATACCCTTATTTGTCGCTGACTTGCTCAGGAATCTCAGACTTTTCCTAAACTTTTTGGCGACCCTGGCGTCCCCGTTCAAGCTTTATAAAATCTAATCTACACGATAGTGAATCCTGGTTAGTCTGTTCTCATGGCACCAACTTGGACTCCACCTCATCACCAACTCGAACTTAGACTCATGTTTAACTCAGACTCTGACTCTAACTCTAACTTGGACTCTAAGGATTTAGAGATTGTTTCATATTCATGGCGGACTACGGATACCACAATTTATGAGTACATGCCCACCAAGATTATGGCCAAGGCCTAATCAATGATAGTCTCAAGCCCAACTAAGTTGACCTTTTAGTTTATCAATGGCTTGACAGTACTTTATTGGGAAGGTTATAACTCCCTCAATCAGACTGCATTTGAGGTCCATGAGAACTTGATGGAAAGAGTATTTGATAAGCTTTCAAATAGATCTAGTCTTAATGTAATATCATATCGACAAGGTCTTCAATTCATCCCTACAATCTCTTATCGTTTCTGTCAAGTGCTGAGACAATATCACGGGCTAGTCATACACCCTTGGGATCTAGGGCCAAGTTGGAGCATGCCAAAAATAGATGAAGAGCGTGAAAAGGAAGTTATTGGACGTCCTCCTCCCTGATGACCAACTTTGGAAGCTATCAATTACGTTCAAGGCAAGTTAGAATTCCAATCCTTGTCAAGTTGAAGTCCTTCCTTGAATTTAGGACAAACCTGTAGTAAAACAGATGCACATGAATCATATGGACTCTATTAATATTTTTGATAATCCACATTTAGATGGAAAGCTTATTTAATTACTTAACCAATGGCTTTAGTTTAGGGTCCAAATTCCTTATAAATCAATGGGAATCGTCAAAACAATGCGGAATCCAGATCCTGTCTAGGTACTATGTTACCATATTTGGGTTATTTGGATCTTGTAATATGTTAGGAATCTTATATACATGAATAGGAGTCCTTGCATGCTCCCTTATACTATTTATTCAGTCGTCGCCACCTAGGTTAGAGTTTGGGTTTTGCTTAGATTATTATGTACTCATATAGTTTCGTTGTTGATCGGTTTGTAAAGCCCCAACTCGAAGATACATCTATGATGATTGTGTTCTTCTTTGTTATTTCTTGTGTTACTTGTTTGCATTTGCAAGAACCATCCTTCTTGGTGAGGCTAATTCGTGTTTACACGGGTTAGTAACCAATAGAGTAGTGATGTAGTGATTGTGGGAGTTCCTTGTGTTGTTTGGAATCTTCGAATCATCAAAGTCGTGATCTCCGCCCAAATGACTCATCGGAATATCGAGTCTCCCATACCTTATCAAATATGGTCATTCTCCCGACCATGTCATGACAATGTTGACGTGGCGGCCAGAAGACGGATGAACCAAGAAGAGCTACTATATTATGTGGGGAGTAAATGTCATGACTTATGACATATAGAATAACACTGCTATTATCTCTTTGCAATGGGTTCAAGTTATAACTCAATACACAAGCAACCTCCGAGTTACACTTGGTTGATCACTAAAGTGGTGCTTCTAGGATTATGCTAAAGTGCCTACAAGTAAAAAACACCGAGTACCCTACAAAAGGCTAATTCTTCTACTATAAATTTCTATAGCATGTGTTAGGAGAAAATAAATAGGCAATGCTAAGGTATAAAAGGCAAGGCAACCTAGTGCATCAATGTTAAGACACTAACTAGTACTCACATAGGCTAGAGGCCATAGATGAACAACACTAGTTGAGTACCTAGAATTGCTAAGTAACATGATGTCATGACACAACCAAGTACTCACGTAGTCCTAGTACCACATTGGGTATACAAATGGCATGTACTCATATAATCAATACTCACAAGATAGGACTTGAAGATGCCAACCGAGTACAAGCACACATTGGAACTCAGACATTTATGCTTCACAGAAGTTATTGTCTCATGATGTTTCAAGACAAAGGCTATGGCTAAAATATATTGGTCTCAAGACAAGAACCTTTAGTCAACAAGAAACTAGTTAGCTCAAGGCATGGATTATTATTGTTTAGCTTTATGCTATTGCTCAACACTAACCAATGAACATGATGAGATTTATCAATGATACGCTGCTTCCCTCCTTAATTATGATGTTATTCTTGTGGCATTTAAGGGGACTCGAGCGGTTTCTCGAGTGCCTCTCTGTAATGACCTGTTCGTTGGATGACCGCCCGGGAAAACAGTGCAACCATGAGGGTGGAGTGGAACGCCCTTAGCTGAATAATTAGAGGAACCGGGGTGTAGTTCGCTTAGCCGTCGTGCCGTTAATAGGGCTTGGTGTATGCGGCTCGCTCTGCCAAGTTTGGTTCGCCCCTTGGGGAGGAGTGCGGTGCATTTAGGAAACCTAACGGGCGGCTACAGCCCCGGGGAATCTTTGTAAAGGCTACATAGTGATACCCTGCTGGGTCACCTTAGTAGTGATCAATGGAGAGTCATGATCTCCGGGCAGAAAGGGAATCACGGCTTGTGGGTAAAGTGCGCAACCTCTGCAGAGTGTTTGAAAACTGATATATCAGCCGTGCTCGCGGTTATGAGAGGCCAAGGGAGCAATGAGAATGATGGTTTTGGTATTGACTCTAGTAATGGTAAGTGGTATTCTTTCCGTTTGGAAAGGGTACGTTTGGGTTAATAACATGGGTTAATTCTAAAACCTGGCTTTCTCTACTAGTAATCTTAATCTGACCAACTAAAAGCAACTGCTTGACTTACCCCCACATAAAGCTAGTCCACTACAGCCAAACAGGACACTTGCTGAGTATGTTGATGTGTACTCACCCTTGCTCTACACACCAAACCCTCCCCATCCCCAGGTTGTCTGTATTGCAACCACTGCTTAGGAGAAGATGAAGCCGTGGAAGGAGACTTCCAGGAGTTCCAAGATTACGATGAGTTCTAGGCGTGGGTTAGCGGCAACCCCTAGTCGGCTGCCTGTGAAGGCCGCGTGTATCTACATTTATTTTCCACACTTTGATTATTGTAAAGACTATGTGGATGTCTCAGACATATGATATAATCGGCTATTATTACCCTTTATATTATTATTTGAGCACTGTGTGATGATGTCCAGTTATGTAACTACTGTGTACGTGAATTGCTGATCCTGACACGTACATGGTTCGCATTCGGTTTGCCTTCTAAAACCGGGTGTGAAATAGGTGGTATCAAAGCTCGTGCTGACTGTAGGACCACTAACCTAGAGTAGAATGGTCGTTCTAAGGATTATAGACCCCTATTATCACCTTGACTTTGGTAACCCTTCAAAATTTGGTCATATCGACCAAACCTATGTTCTACCATAAATTATACCTTGCAAAATTTGTTTCATTCTAATTCCTAATTTTTCATGGTTTACTTGCTGGTCATATTAGTTATGTTCTCACTCTTATGCTTACGATGTCTTTTGTAGATGGCTCGCCTTAGACACATTGCACGGAAGTCTGTCATCCCCTTCTTACCCTCTCATCTCGTGGAGCGTCCGCTTCGCCGTCTAGTGACTGGTCAGTCTAGCCACTTGGAGAGGCTGCACCACCGCCTGCACGAGGAGCAGGAGCGTCGACGACAGGAGCAAGAGCAGCGGGGCTCCTCTTTCTCGCTCCAACAGGAGATAGAGTCTGTGAGGAGCTGCTCCCCTGTGCTCCCCCTGGAGGCGCCCCCTGCACCACCACTGAGCGCTCCAGCCCCTAGAGTAGCTGTTGGAGGAGACCCAGACGATGGAGGCGGCGACGACAGCTCAAGCTTTAGCACTGACCTTTCCGCCGACCATGAGCCGGACGGATGGGTTGCTCGACCCCACACTCGCGACGCTGCTCGCTGGTGTCACTTCCACGATGCGCTCGACACCCTGCTACGTCGGGCACTCGATCGGCGTACTTGGTCTATCGAGTATCGCTGTGTGGTCTTCCAGCATAGTCGCGGGGTCTACCCGGACCGCTGGGAGGCGACCTGCTTGGTGCGCCGTCCGGAGAACAGTCTCCGGGGTGCGGAGATCTGCTCAGAGCACTATTCCATCTCTGAGCGGGACTCAGCAGAGGCGGCCATGCAAGATGCCGCATGGCGTGCGCTTTCGCACTACTGCTCAGTGCTCGGCGGGGTAGCCGATGGTCTCAACCTGAAGTACTACCCCCACCGTCCATCTGGCAGCACAGGAGGCGTGATTGTCTCACCTGTTGGCGAGGACAATCCTAGGTTGAGTAGCACAGTCAACCTAGCCGACGTGCTAAACACGGAGCTGGACCATGCATTAGACGAGCTGAGTAGGGCTCGTGCTGAGATCACCCAGCTGCGGGCTGAGCGCGCGGAGCGTCGTCACCTGGAGGATGGCTCCCCTGCTCCCGTCGGGACTCAGCACCCGTACCGCTCACCTCGGCATGGACACCAGTCTTATGGCAACCCCGACTATAGGACCAAGATAAATTTAGAACCATAGATCGTCAGAGTCGGATCTTGTAATTAATACGAAAATATATACATAGAAGCTATAGTCTTAGCGTTAGTCCTGCTTTTAGTTAGTCTTAGTTAGACAGGGTAGTTTGCTTTTCCTGTGCATTTATGTTTGTCATGATGAACTATGTTGGATTTGGATCTTTGTAACGACTATCACCAGAGTGTGGGTATCCCCTGCATTTTGGTTTACCTGTTATATGTTAATGAAGTTAGTTATCTAGTTGGGAAGCCTTTCATTCCACTTTCCTCTTTATCTGAGAAGCTGAGTTGGTCTATGTTGGAGATCAGTGAAGATGTTCATCTGTTCAGTATTGTGGAGAATTCTATACTCTTTCCTTATGCTGCAAGATTTGCAAGATCAGTTCTGATGTGTGATTGCATTCTGCAGATGTCAGAAAACAGGCGCAGAGGAGGAATGCGTGCTCAGCAGGAGCAGGCAGCACCGCAGGATGAGGCACCCTAGCAACAGCAGCTGCCACCCCCGCCCCCGATGTCCATCGAGCAGATGTTCATGATGCAGACTCAGGCAATTCAAGCCATCGGTCAGACTCTGTCCGCCATTCAGCAGCAGCAGTAGCAGCAGCCACCACCTCAGCCTCAGATGCCTCAGATGCCCAGGGACAAGCGTGCTGAATTCATGAGAGGTCATCCCCCGGTGTTTGCTCACTCTTCTGACCCCATGGATGCTGAAGACTGGTTGCACACAATGGAGAGAGAGTTGCATACCGCTCAGTGTGATGACAGGGAGAAAGTTCTGTATGGTCCCCGTCTGTTGAGAGGAGTAGCTCAGTCTTGGTGGGAGTCTTATCTCGCCACGCATGCCAACCCCGACACCATCACCTAGGGAGAATTCAGAGATAACTTCCGTCAGTACCAAGTTCCTGCAGGTCTAATGACAGTGAAGAAGGAGGAGTTCCTGGCACTCAAGCAAGGGTCAATGTCTGTTAGTGAGTACCGAGATAGGTTTCTGCAGCTGTCTCGCTATGCTCCTGAAGATGTCAACACCGACACCAAGAGACAGTATCGTTTCCTAAGAGGCTTGGTCGACCCTCTGCAGTATCAGCTAATGAATCATACCTTCCCCACATTCCAGCACCTGATTGACAGAGAGGAAGCACAGAGAAATGGAGGATCACAAGCGTAAGATCAGTGGACCTCAGCCTGGAAGTAGCAATCGCCCTCGTTTCTCGAGCAATCCACCTCAGCAGTTCAGCCAGAACCAGCACCCACCTCAGCAGCAGCAGTTTCAAAGGCAGTATCCTCAGCACCAGCAGCAGAATCGCCAGAACAATCAGTCAGGAGGAGGTCAGTTCCAGAGGCAGAATCAGCAGGCACCTCGTCTTCCCGCCCCAGCAACCAACCAGAGTAGTCAGGCAGCACCAGTTCAGGGTGGAAACAGAGCATGTTTCCATTGTGGAGAGCAAGGCCATTAGGTGATGCAATGTCCGAAGAAGGCAGCCCAGTAGCAGTCAGGCCCCAATGCCCCAGCAAAGCAGAATGTGTCTCAGCCTGGAGCAGGCAACCGCTCTCAGCCACGCTACAATCATGGGAGACTAAAACACTTGGAGGCTGAAGCAGTTCAGGAGACCCCCGACATGATAGTAGGTATATTTCCAGTCGACTTCCATATTGCAGAAGTGTTATTTGATACTGGAGCAACGCATTCATTCATTACTGCATCATAGGTAGAAGCACATAATCTTCCAATAACTACCATGTCAACCCCCATTCAAATTGACTCAGCCGGTGGTAGAATTCGAGCCGATAGCATTTGCTTGAATGTAAGTGTGGAAGTAAGGGGGATAGCGTTTCCCGCTAATCTCATAGTAATGGGTACTCAGGGAATAGATGTCATCCTAGGGATGAATTGGCTAGATAAGTATCAGGGAGTTATCAGTTGTGATAAGAGGACAATCAGGTTGATGTCCCCACTAGGAGAGGAAGTGTTGACCGAGTTAGTCCTGCCTGAGCCAAAGAAAGGAAGTTGTTATCAGATGACTGTTGATAGCAGTGAAGCTGATCCACTTGAGATTATCAAGGTTGTGTCCGAGTTCCCAGATGTGTTTCCAAAGGACTTACCAGGTATGCCACCTGAGCGAAAAGTTGAGTTTGCCATAGAGCTTCTTCCTGGAACCGCCCCCATTTTTAAGAGAGCTTACAAAGTATCTGGACCAGAGTTGGTTGAACTCAAGAAGCAGATTGATGAGCTGTTAGAGAAAGGTTACATCCAGCCAAGCACCTCGCCTTGGGCCGCCCCTGTCCTATTTGTGGAGAAGAAAGATGGCACCAAAAGGATGTGCATTGATTATCGAGCTCTGAATGAGGTTACAATCAAGAACAAGTACCCCTTGCCTAGAATAGAAGATCTGTTCGACCAATTGAGAGGAGCCAGCGTGTTCTCCAAGATAGATCTGAGGTCAGGTTATCACCAGCTTAAGATTCGACCTTCGGACATTCCAAAGACGACATTCATTACCAAGTATGGGTTGTATGAGTTCACTGTGATGTCTTTCGGTCTAACAAATGCACCAGCCTTCTTCATGAATCTGATGAACAGTGTATTCATGGATTATCTTGACAAGTTTGTGGTGGTATTTATTGATGATATTCTCATATAATCTCAAAGCGAAGAAAAGCATGCAGATTATTTGGGGATGGTATTGCAAAGATTGCGAGAGCACCAGCTTTATGCAAAGTTGAGCAAGTGTGAGTTCTGGATTGATGAAGTCAAGTTCTTGGGTCACATAATCAACAAAGAAGGATTGACTATGGATCCGAAGAAAGTGGCAGACATTCTGAACTGGAAAGTGCCAACAGATGCCCGAGGAATCAAGAGCTTCATTGGAATGGCCGAATATTATCGGTGATTCGTTGAAGGGTTTTCGAAGATTGCGAAACCAATGACAGCTTTGCTAGGCAACAAGGTTGAGTTCAAGTGGACCCAGAATTGCCAAGAAACTTTTGAAGCGCTGAAAGAGAAGTTGACTACAGCGCCTGTCGTATTCTTGCCTGATGTGCACAAGCCCTTCTTAGTGTATTGCGATGCTTGTTACACTGGTTTGGGATGCGTGTTGATGCAAGAGGGAAGAGTTGTGGCTTACTCATCCCGACAGCTGAAGGTTCATAAGAAGAATTACCCAATCCATGACCTAGAGTTGGCAGTAGTGGTTCACGCACTGAAGACATGGAGGCACTATCTGTATGGGCAGAAATATGATGTTTACACAAACCACAAGAGTCTGAAGTACATATTCACTCAGTCAGAGTTGAATATGAGGCAACGAAGATGGTTAGAGTTGATCAAGGACTATGAATTGGAGATTCATTACCACCCAGGCAAAGCGAACATAGTGGCATATGCTTTGAGCAGGAAAAGTCAGGTCAATCTGATGGTCGCTCATCCGATGCCTTATGAGTTGGCCAAAGTGTTCGACAGGTTGAGCCTCGGATTTCTGAACAATATGCGAGGAGTAATAGTTGAGTTAGAACCCACCCTGGAGCGGGAAACCAAAGAAGCACAGAAGAATGATGAGAAGATCAGTGAAATCCGGCGACTGATTTTAGACGGCAGAGGCAAAGATTTTCGGGAAGATGTAGAAGGTGTGATATGGTTCAAAGACCGCTTGTGTGTTCCCAATGTCCAGTCTATTCATGAGTTGATTCTCAAGGAAGATCATGAGACAGCTTACTCGATACACCCTGGAAGTGAGAAGATGTATCAGGATCTGAAGAATAAATTTTGGTGATACGAAATGAAGAGGGAAATCGTAGAGCATGTAGCTATGTGTGATAGTTGTCGGTGGATCAAGGCAGAGCATCAGAGGCCAGCTGGATTGTTGCAACCTGTTGGGGACTTGTTCTCAAATGCTTTGAATCAAGAACAAGGCAACATAAAATGTTAAATATTAATGCCCTTCGTCCGCTGAAGCATTATCTCCCCAAGGGTTTAATGAACTTCGGACGAAGACCATGAACAAAATATCACGAAGGTCATACCTTCGTGATCAGACTTATAAAACAATGTGGAATAAAATATAAAACATGGAGTATTAGAGAGAGATATGCCATAGATGGATAACATTATTCACATATTTTATTATATGAATTTAAATATCAAAACATAATGTTTAGGCATATTTATACCTTAGCCTTGGCGGGAAACAATAATTCCAGAGCAATGCGTTTGCAATTACCGGATAGCGTGAACAGTAAAGGAATATTGTTCACTATTTATAGGCACAGGACACAGCCTGTAAGGAATTACAATCATACCCCTTATAAAAGTTTACAACAATGACTCAGACCCTCATGGGCTAAAAGGTCATTCTATCTTTAAGTCGGTTCGATCCTTCATCTTCGGATACGCTATAACACCGAAGCTTCATGAGTGGTAGCTTCGGCATCACGTATAAGCAGTTTTTGCCGAAGCTGTTTTTTCCTGCAGGACCTTCGGCGACAAAGCATGGTCCCAACAGTAGCCCCTTTGCGGTGCTAGATCGTTTTTCGTAACAAGCTTGATCCGTGAAAAAGTCTCTTAGGCTTCGGGAAGCCGAAGGTCCGAAAAACACCTTCCCTGAGCTCGTTGCCGAGAAACGATATAGTTTCCGAGCGCGGAGCGGTCCCACCATGCAGGTTCATTTTCTTGGTTTTTGCGGCCCACCGTTCAGTGGGTGCGAGCGATTGTTTGCCTAGTGTAAACATCTTGACGATTCACCTTCTTACCTGCAGCTCTATATAAACAGACAAGTAGGTGTGAAGTTACCACAACATTCATTGCTATTGCACTGTTTTGCTGCCAAAAATTTAACCATAGCCGAAGCTTGACTTTTGCATTCAAACGAAGCTCCAGTTTGGATTCTGCTTCGTCACAAGAAGAGCTTTGGAAAAAAGGTTATTAATTTCCAAGGAATTTTCAAGAAAATTTAAAATCAAATGGCCAGAGTACGCTCCACTGCTAGGGTTGAGCGTGATGGAGATGAGACCGAAGCCGCTGAAACTGTTCCGATTTCTAAAGCAATGAGGCGCTCTGGGCTGGTTTCATCAGAGGACACACCTGCTGCCAAAGCAACACAAGCTGATGTTGAAGAAGTTGGTTCCGAAGATGAGTACAGCTGCGGGATGCCAAGTAAACCTAGTCATTTGGACTTTGGAAAGTCTACCATCTCTGAAGCTGATCTTCCAAAAATGGTGAAGCTGGGCTACTTTAGTGAAGCAAAAAAGGAGCTGGTTCGTTTTGGCGGAGAGGAAACTATTCCGAAGCCGGAAAAGAATGAGGTTGTAGTGTTCAAAAGCTTCTTTAAAGCAGGATTAAGATTTCCTTTGAATGGGATGATTGCTAATGTTTTGAAGAAGTTTGGGGTTTACCTTCATCAGCTGACCCCTAATGCTATCGTTAGATTAAGCGTTTATATTTGGGCCCTTCGTAGCCAGGGAGTGGAACCGTTCGGTGAGGGTTTCTGCCGAGTTCATGAATTACATTACCAGACTAAAGCCAGAGGAGATGGTCTACATGAGAATTTTGGTTGCTACAACTTTGCTTATCGCAAGACTACGAAGTTTCCAGTGATAAGCTACCGAAGCAAATGGCCGGCCGGATGGAAGTCTGAATGGTTTTATGTTAAAGTTGACAAAGATGAAGATAAATTGGTCCAGAGTCCACTAGAGCTAACCTTCGGAGAGACGAGGCCCCGATGCAACATGATAAGGGGGAGCCCAAGCCAGATTGCTTTGGCTGAATTTTGAGTGATTTCAGATCATATTGGCACTAGAGACTTGGTGCAGGAATTTCTGGCTTTTAAAGTGTTCCCAACAATGAGGGAGTGGGAGATGCCGAAGCTGGAGGGAGAAAAGAAAAAGGGAGAACTTGTTCGATTGCCTTATTACTACAAGTTTAAGAAACACTTTAAAAAACCCTGCCAGGAATGGTTGGACTCAATCGAGATTATGTGCAACGATATCCTCGGAAATTATTCTAAGAAAGAAGATCAGTTGATGACTGCAGCCTTTGGCACTCGTCCGAAGCGAAGATTGAATCGTGTGCTAGATGCCTTGAATTTTGATTACCCTGATTATGAGCAACTGGGCGGAGATGCCGAAGGCCCGAAGAGAAAGAGGATTGTCAGCGCGCTGGACAAAGAAAGCACCAAACTGGCTAAAAAGGAAAAAGAAATTTCTGAAAAACTGAGCCCTGAGCCGAAGGTAGCTGCTCCAAGGAAAAGAAAAGATGCATCTCCAAAACCTGCATCTCCAAAGCCAAAGACATCGGCCCGAGAGGAGGAAGCTCCTGCAACACCTTCTGCTGCCGAAGTGGAAGAGATTCTGAAGGTAATGATTGAACCTTTGCCTGTCAAGCTAAGTTCGCTGGCGCCAAAACTGACGAAGTTTTTTCAGAAGGACAAAGAAGCTTCGGCAGCAGAAAGTCCCGCAAGGCCGAAAAAACGAAGAATTATCCAAGTGGCAGATGTCATTCATCAGACACCGCCACCGATATCGGCGTCAAAAATTGTCATTGCCAAAACCACCGGAGCCGAAACCACTGGAGCCGAAGCCACCAGAGCCGAAGCCACCGGAGCCGAAGCTACCGGAGCAGCCACTGAAGCCGAAGCCACCGAAGCCGAAACCGGGACCACCGAAGATCCTAACCTGGAAACCACGCTTGATGATATTGACAATATACTTCTGAGAATGGCTGAAGAAGAAGCTGCTGTGGTTGCAGTGAACACGACAACTGAAAAAGGAAAAGAGCAGATTGAAGACATTTTGGAAGAAGGAAATTTTAATTTTCAAGATATACTTGGACAAGAGTTAACAGACGCTGAAAAAGAAGAGCTAAAGAAATATGCTATATCCTGTGGATACAAACCAGGGTCTCTACTATTTGGTGGGGTCAATGAAGGGAAGCTAAGATGCCTTCGGAATCGAACCGAGGCCAAGATTGTTAGGACCTTCTCCAAAAGCGTTGGCCTGCTGAAGATAGAAGCGGACCTCTGCAGGTACCAGCTACAGCATATCGCCGGTAGCTTGCTCTATGCTAATTTCAAGGTAAAAAACTCTCAATTTTTTATTATTAATTTTTTTTAGATTAAGTTGTTTTCTGACGAAGGTTGTTTTGGCAGAGTATACTTCTAAGTAAAGTGCTGAGAATGCAACAAGATCTTGAAGATGAGAAAAACGAAGCTACCATCAAAGATCTAGAAAACAAAGTCAGAAATTACGAAGCTGCTCTGAAGGAAAAAGACTCTGTCATTCAAGACCTTGAAATCAAAGTTAAAGATCACGAAGCTGCCTTGGAAAAGAAAGACTTCGTCATTCATTCTATGGAAGGTTCACTGGCTGAAGCCCAAGTCGAAAATAACAAATTAAACAATGAATTACTTATAAAATCAGAAAAGTCTGAGCAGGAAAAAAAGAATCTCGAAACAAATCTCAAGACCGAAATCGAGAAGAATTCAAATTTGCAAAACTCATTGAAGGATCTTCAGGAGAAATGCTTAGATTTCGGGAGTCGATGTGTGCAGCGGCTGAAGGATGTGTTTCACTCAATTGGAGCCAGCTCTGATAAGTTTACACCTTCAGCTGAAAATCTGCCAAGCACCTTGGAATACATTGAGGGCGAAGTTGATGCACTTGACGAAGTTATTGCTGGGCATGCTGATTTCTGCGCCCTGCTAGCTTCTCGAGGCACAGCTACCGCTTTCCTGAAGGCTGGCTGCATGCACGGAAAAATTGTAAATAGGCCAAACTTCAGCTTGTCACCGGCAGATTTGGTTGACATCCCAAGCCTAGCCCGAAGCATAGGAAATAGATTTATGACCCAGATTTGGATAAACGGCGGGCGAAAAATGGCTGGTGACGAAGCTCGAAGCCACCTTAAGCCGGTGAGAAACTTATACATGTTACTTTTACCTTCTCCTTGAATTCTGCACCTTTCTTATTCTGTTTTAATATGTACAGGTTGACGAAGCTGAAGAATGACGGGCTGAAGCTTAACAGTTGCTTGTAATATATCTTTTCTGCAAAAATTCTGGAGAAATCTTTGTAATATAATTGTAGAAAAACTTATGTAAATTTGTACATACCTTGTAATATATCTTTTCCCCTTTATCCGTGTACGATCTGCTTTGCTGTGGACGAAATTTCACTTTTGAGCCGAAGGCGAAAAACACCTTCCCTTCTTTTCGTACACAACGAAGCGTGAAAATTTCCTCTTTCTCCGAAGTTTTTTCCTCATAGCCGAAGCATCTGCCTTTTCTGTATGGTACGATGATAATGATCCCATATATGTCTAAATGAATGTTTATGAATGCAAATGTCATGATGTAATGTATCGTGCAAATGAATATCCGAATGTATATTCTAAACCATAATCATAGCCTTCATTCCCTTGGGAATGACTCAAAGCTTTTTGCCGTTTATTTTTCGGCTTCACCGTTTACTTTTCGGTGTGTCAGCGCTGACTTTTCGCTGTAAGCCTCCCTTAGGAGCTTCTTCGCCTTTTACTTTCGGCGGAATGAGCGTTTATTTTTCGCTGTAAGCCTCCCTTAGGAGCTTCTTCGCCTTTTACTTTC
Organism: Zea mays; assembly: GCF_902167145.1. NCBI lineage: Eukaryota > Viridiplantae > Streptophyta > Magnoliopsida > Poales > Poaceae > Zea > Zea mays. The sequence continues at coordinate 51,671,141 of NC_050098.1, read as the reverse complement.
GGCAGAATCAACGTTTATTTTTCGTTGTAAGCTCTGCATTCCCTTAGGAACGACTTTTGAGCTTCTCCCTGTTTTCTTTTCTTTTTTCCTTTGCACTCGATGGTGCGTTCTCAACTTTTACATTTACATCTTTGGGGGATATCGTTCTTATAGAATTGAAATAAGGAAAAGAAAAATTACATGTTGTGGCACCATTAAAAACCTTTCTCCCCCTTTGGAAAGGAAAAGGGTGCCACAAGAAAGAATAGAAAAAATTACATCAAGCTAAACATAATATCGTCGAAGCTCGTCCGCGTTCCATGATCTAGGAATGTCGTTGCCGTCCATATCCTTCAATCTGTAGGAACCGGGTCTTGACGAAGATACTACCAAAAAAGGTCCTTCCCACTTTAGCTGTAATTTGCCTACTGTCTCTGGGTTGGCTACTCTTCGAAGCACCAAATGTCCTGGTTCAATGTTCTTTAGCCTAACCTTTCTATCACGCCATTTTAATGTTTTAGCTTGGTATTTGTTGATGTTTTCCACAGCTTGAAGCTTGATCCCCTCTATAGCATCTTTTTCCACAGAGTAATCAGCTTCAGCTTCGTCTTCTGCCGAAGCTACTATTCTTATTGATCCTGCTTTGGCTTCTTCCGGAGTTATTGCTTCGTCACCAAACAATAGTTTGAATGGTGTAAAGCATGTTGATCTTGATATTGTTGTGTTGTGGCTCCACACCACTTTGATTAATTCGTCTGGCCACTTTCCCCTGGGCTGATTGAAGATTAACTTCATTATTCCTGTCATTATGATGCCATTAGCTCTTTCAACAAGTCCATTTTACTCCGGATGTCGAACTGATGCGAAATGGATCTTCGTGCCAATTTGATCACAAAATTCTCTGAAAGCTTCAGAATCAAACTGCGTCCCACTATCCACAGTAATAGCCTTCGGCACTCCGAAGCGACAAACAATATTTTGCCAGAAAAACTTTTGAATAGTGGCCAAAGTTATTGTGGCTAAAGGCTTTGCCTCAATCCATTTAGAAAAATATTCCACTGCCACTACAACATATCTTAAGTTCTCTTGTGCTGGTGGTAACGGACCTAACAAATCAAGGCCCCACCTTTGCAACGGCCAAGTGGGTTGTATTAACTGAGTTAGAGACAAAGGTTGTTTTTGATCTCTTGCACATTTCTGACAACTTTCGCACTTTTGGACTAATTCCGCTGCATCCGAAGCTGCCTTTGGCCAATAAAATCCTTGACGAAAAACTTTTCCAAGCAAAGGCCTAGATCCAATGTGAGATCCACACAGGCCTGCGTGTATTTCCTTCATCAATTATATACCTTCGGCTCTAGATAAACACTTGAGTAACGGAGAACAGACCCCACGCTTGTATAATTCCCCTTCTATTATAACATATGGTCGAGCTCTTGCCTCTATCCTCCTGTTATAAGCTTCGTCATCTGAAAGAAAGTTACCCTGAAGGAAAGAGATGATCTCAGTTCTCCAGTCTTCACTATAGACAGGGGATATGTTGAGGACTGCTCTTTCAAGAAGCTCAACCGAAGGTGCTTTTATTGTTTCGAAAAATACTTCCGAAGGTAAGGGCAGCCCCTGTGCTGCTGACTTGGCTAATAAATCAGCATATTCATTTTCTCCACGAGGAATATTTTTAACGGAAAACCCTTCAAAGGAAGCCTCAATCCTTCGGACCGTGTCTAAATATTTTTCAAGCTTCGGATATCTTGCTTTATAACTTTTGTCAATATGACCAGGAATAACCTGGGAATCAGTTTTAAGAACCGCCCTTCTGATTCCCATCGCCTTTAACTTCCGAAGACCCAAGAGCAAAGCTTCGTACTCAGCAATGTTATTTGTGCAACTGAAATCAAGTCTTGTTGCATAACAAGTTTTAACTTTGGAAGGTGCGACCAACACAACAGCTGCTCCTGCTCTGAAGGTTCCCCAAGATCCATCGCAAAATATTGTCCAAACTTCGGCATCTTTACTCGTTTCTTCTTCCTGAGCCCCTGGCGTCCAGTCAGCAATGAAGTCTGCCAACGCTTGGGACTGAATCGAAGATCTATGCACATAATCAATACAAAATTCATTGAGTTCCGCAGCCCATTTTCCAACCCTTCCAGTAGCTTCTCTATTTCTCATAATATCTTTCAACGGTTGTGAAGAAGGAACAGCTATATTGTATGCTTGAAAATAGTGCCGAAGCTTCCTGGAGGCCATCAAAACAGCATACAGCACCTTCTCCAATTCTGTATAATTTTTCTTTGATAAACTAAGAACTTTGGATACAAAGTATATTGGGGCTTGCTTTTTGACTTGGCCTTCAAGCTTCTCCTGGACAAGTGTTGCACTTACCGCTGAGTGCGAAGCTGCCACATATAACAACAAAGGAGCCCCTGGCGTTGGTGGAGTTAGTGTTGTTAGGTCTATCAAATATTGCTTCAGCTCTTCGAAGGCTCTCTGCTGGACTGGTCCCCATTGAAAAACTTCGGCTGACTTCAGCACTTCAAAAAATGGTAAATTTCTCTCTGCTGATCTAGATATAAATCTGTTGAGAGATGCCAGTCTTCCTGTCAATCTTTGAGCCCCCTTCTTTGTACTTGGTGGTTCCATTCGAAGGATAGCTTCAATTTTATTTGGATTAGCCTCAATCCCTTTTGTTGAAACTAGGCAGCCAAGAAATTTCCCTTTCTTCACTCCGAAGACACATTTTTCTGGATTCAACTTTAAACCGGCCTGTCTAAAATTAGCGAAGGTCTCCTGCAGATCAGCAATGTGATTATCTTGCTTCGTGCTTTTTACAATGATATCATCAACATAAGTTAGCACATTTCTGCCTATCTGAGAATGAAGAACCTTCGCTGTCATTCTGCTGAAGCTTCCTCCAGCATTCTTGAGCCCATTAGGCATCCGAAGGTAACAATATGTTCCACTAGGGGTTATGAAGCTGGTTTTTGGCTCATCCTCCTTCTTCATCCAAATTTGATGATAGCCTGAATAACAATCCAGCAGACTCATAAGCTCTGATGAAGCTGCTGCATGAACTAGGGAATCTATCCTTGGCAATGGAAACTCGTCCTTCGGACAGGCCTTGTTGAGATCAGTAAAATCAATACACATCCTCCATTTACCATTGGTCTTCTTTACCATAACAGTATTAGCCAGCCATTCTGGGTATTTTACCTCTCTGATAACTCTGGCACTGAGGAGTCTTTTCACTTCATTCCGAGCACCTTCGGCCTTGTCATCAGACATCTTCCGAAGGCTCTGCTTTCTAGGTCTGAAGGATGGATCAACATTGAGCGAGTGTTCAATAACATCTCTGTTGACTCCGCAAAGATCATTAGCTGACCATGCAAAAACATCTTTGTTGTTGAACAGAAACCTTATCAAGGTTTTCTCCTGTTCTTCGGACAGTTGGGATCCCAATAGCACCTTCTGCTCTGCTATGTCCTCGCATAAGAGCATGGGTTTCGGCTGATCGGCCGAAGCAGCTTTCTCCCTTCTGAACTTGTATTGCTCACAAGCTTAAGCTCCATCTATGTTATGGATTGCTTTTGAGTCTGTCCAGTTTCCTTCGGCCCTTTTGGCAGCTTCCTGACTTCCATGAATAGCAATGGGTCCTTGGTCCGAAGGTATCTTCATGCAAAGATATGCTGGATGAAGAATTGCTTTGAAGGCATTGAGAGTACCACAACCAATGATTGCATTGTAAGGATATTCCATGTCAACAATATCGAACACAACTTGTTCAGTCCTTGTGTTGTTGATAAATCCGAAGGTTACTAGCATTGTGATTTTTCCGAGTGCTACAATCTGCCTTCCTCCGAAGCCACAAAGGGGATGTGTGGCATCATGGATCTTGTCTTCGGGCTCTTGCATCTGTCTGAAGGCCTTAGCAAATATGATATCAGCTGCACTGCCTGTATCAACCAAAACATTATGGACCAGAAATCCTTTGATCACACAAGAGATAACCATAGCATCATTGTGTGGGTAATCTTTGAGCTGAAGATCCTCTTGAGAAAAGGTAATTGGGATGTGAGACCATCTTGATTTGATGAAGGGTCCTTGTACCCCTACGTGTTGTACTCTTCTCTGTGCCTCCTTCTTCTGTTTCTTGTTGGCCGGCTCTGAGCATGAACCGCCTGTTATCGGGAGAATCAGCTTCGGAGCCGAAGCAGCTCCAACTTGATTCTTGATCGAAGCCATCAGCTCAAAAAAGTGGAAGTGAGTTCACCGGAGGTGGGCGCCAATGTTGGGGACTTGTTCTCAAATGCTTTGAATCAAGAACAAGGCAACATAAAATGTTAAATATTAATGCCCTTCGTCCGCTGAAGCATTATCTCCCCAAGGGTTTAATGAACTTCGGACGAAGACCATGAACAAAATATCACGAAGGTCATACCTTTGTGATCAGACTTATAAAACAATGTGGAATAAAATATAAAACATGGAGTATTAGAGAGAGATATGCCATAGATGGATAACATTATTCACATATTTTATTATATGAATTTAAATATCAAAACATAATGTTTAGGCATATTTATACCTTAGCCTTGGCGGGAAACAATAATTCCAGAGCAATGTGTTTGCAATTACCGGATAGCGTGAACAGTAAAGGAATACTGTTCACTATTTATAGGCACAGGACACAACCTGTAAGGAATTACAATCATACCCCTTATAAAAGTTTACAACAATGACTCAGACCCTCATGGGCTAAAAGGTCATTCTATCTTTAAGTCGGTTCGATCCTTCATCTTCGGATACGCTATAACACCGAAGCTTCATGAGTGGTAGCTTCGACATCACGTATAAGCAGTTTTTGCCGAAGCTGTTTTTTCCTGCAGGACCTTCGGCGACGAAGCATGGTCCCAACACAACCGTTGCAAATTCCTCAGTGGAAATGGGATGAAATCAGTATGGATTTCATAGTCAGATTGCCTCGCACTCGAGCCGGCTACGACTCCATTTGGGTAGTAGTGGACCGCTTAACCAAGTCAGCCCACTTCATACCTGTCAAGACCAACTACAGCAGTGCAGTATTGGCAGAATTGTACATGTCTCGGATCGTTTGTCTTCATGGTGTGCCGAAGAAGATAGTGTCAGACAGAGGAACACAGTTCACCTCTCATTTCTGGCAGCAGTTGCATGAAGCCTTGGGCACACATCTGAATTTTAGTTCAGCTTATCATCCACAGACAGATGGTCAGACCGAAAGAACTAATCAAATCCTCGAAGACATGTTGAGAGCTTGTGCGTTGCTAGATCAGTCCGGGTGGGACAAGAGGTTGCCTTATGCAGAGTTCTCCTATAACAACAGTTACCAGGCCAGCTTGAAGATGTCACCATTTCAGGCGCTTTATGGGAGGAGTTGTAGAACTCTACTGCAATGGGATTAGCCTAGAGAAGAACAAGTGTTTGGGCCAGACATTTTGCTTGAAGCTGAAGAGAACATCAAGATGGTCCGGTTGAATCTGAAGATAGCGCAATCAAGGCAGCGAAGTTATGCAGACACAAGAAGGAGAGAGCTAAGTTTCGAAGTCGGTGACTTCGTCTATTTGAAGGTTTCGCCTATCAGAGGAGTCAGAAGATTTGGAGTCAAAGGCAAGCTAGCGCCCCGCTATGTTGGTCTGTATCAGATTCTCGCAAGGCGTGGAGAAGTGGCCTATCAGCTCAGTTTGCCAGAAGGCTTGTCCACAGTGCATGATGTCTTTCATGTGTCTCAGTTGAAGAAGTGTCCACGTGTGCCAGAAGAGCAGTTGCCAGTGGAAGGTCTGGAGGTCCAGGAGGACTTGACCTACATAGAGAAGCCAACGCAGATTCTTGAGACTGCAGACAGAGTCACCCGGAGGAAGACTATCAGAATGTGCAAAGTCAGATGGAGTCACCACTCTGAGGAAGAAGCAACCTGGGAGCGTGAAGATGATCTGATGGCCAAGTACCCTGAACTCTTTGTTGGCCAACCTTGAATCTCGAGGGCGAGATTCTTTTAAGGGGGATAGGTTTGTAACGCCCTGAATTTGGGGGGTGGAATTTTTTCTTCTTTTTACTCACCAAATTCAGGCGTTACTCTCTTTCCTTTTCTCATTTCGCCCCTTCTTCCCAATTTCAAAGCAATATAGTGACGGGTGTCCGTGTCATGTGTAAACAAAACCTAAATGTCATGGGTGTTGCATCATGCTGAAGCATATTTTTTTGTCTGATGTCGTGGTTAGTCGCATGTTCGTATCGTCCCGTTTCGGATTTCGATTCGTGATCGGATTCCGATTGGTGTCTGTACGTGTCGTGGGTTTTGACCCACGGTGTGATCCAGCCCGGCCCAGCCCGTCCCAGTCCGACCCGCGTGCCCCAGGCGCCCCTGCCCCCATGCGCGTGCCCCCCTCCCCATGGTCTCTTTCTCTCATTTGATTTCTCCCGCGCAGTAACTTCCCTCTCCCTCTCTCACCTCTCTCTCTCTCTCCCCGTGGTGCCCTAGGGTTTGGAGACAGTGATCGCTGGAGTTTGGATCCCCGAGGTGAGCTTCCCCTTCCCTCTCCCTCTCCCTCTCTCTCTCCCTCCACCTCCCTTTCTTCCTCCCTGCGTGGACCTGCCCGCGCGCTCTCCCCTGCCCACGCCGCGTGCCCTCCCCTCCCCGGTGAGCACCTCCCCGGCCACGCCCCGGCCCCGCGCCCCGCGCCCTCACGCGCCCCTGCCCTGCCTGAGCCTGTGCCCCGGCAGCCTCGCGCCCCGCGCGCCTACACGGTTCGCGTGCCCTCGGCACGCGTAGCGTGCGACCGTAGTCGCGCTGCGTTCAACTCTTGTCTTAATCCATTTTAATTTCAGTTTAGTCGATGTGCTGCGTCGCGCGCTTCGTCGCGTGATGGTTCATTCTAAATTCGTCTTTATTAATGTGTTGTGTCGCGCGCTTCATCGCGCGACGATTTATTTTAAATTTATATTTATTAAGGTGCTGCGTCGCGCGCTTCGTCACGTGACGATTCGTTTTAAATTCAGTTCTGTTGACGTAATGCTATTGTGCGTTTCATCGCGCGACGCTTAACGTTTATCTATAATTAATGCAAGAATCTCGTTGCGTGCTCTGTCGCGCGGCGAGTCGTTTATTTCTTAATTCCATTTAAATGCTGCGTCGCGCGTCTCGCCGTCCGACCACTCCCTTTAATTTACCTTTATCTGATTATAATGATTAAATGTGGAATATGACCTTACTTTATGCTAAACGCAGTGGCCAAATTAATACCCTTCTGTTAAAAGAGTGGTTTAATTTATAATTATGTAACGTGATCGCTTTTCGACCGTAGACTCGACCATAGACTCGACCGTCATTTCCTCTTTCTCACTTAACCGTAATTGCGAGCCCCGCATTGAACGTCTGTTTGATTATTGTATTCCATTGAATGGTGTACTGTTCTTTTGTATTAAATGTGTGGAATGTATGTTTGAACTCGTATAGATAACGGTTAGTTGGTGGAGTCCGAAGGAGTTGCAGGTGAAGACCCTGAGCAGCAGTCGGTTGGTGAAGGCAAGTGTCCCTTGACCCACTTATGTCCAACACATTCTATAATTCACTTCCCGCATTTACACAGTTATACCTAAGAATTGACTAGCTTTTGTTATCCATGTCCTTGCTTACCTATTTGGGTTGGATTATTATTGTTTAGCTTTATGCTATTGCTCAACACTAATCAATGAACATGATGAGATTTATCAATGATACGTTGTTTCCCTCCTTTATTATGATGTTATTCTTGTGGCATTTAAGGGGGCTCGAGCGGTTTCTCGAGTGCCTCTCCGTAAGGACCTGTTCGTTGGATGACCGCCCGAGAAAACAGTGCAACCATGAGGGTGGAGTGGGACGCCCTTAGCTGAATAATTAGAGGAACCGGGGTGTAGTTCGCTTAGCCATCGTGACGTTAATGGGGCTTGGTGTATGCGGCTCGCTCTGCCAAGTTTGGTTCACCCCTTGGGGAGGAGTGCGGTGCATTTAGGAAACCTAACGGGCGGCTACAGCCCTGGGGAATCTTTGTAAAGGCTACATAGTGATACCCTGCTGGGTCACCTTGGTAGTGATCAATGGAGAGTCATGATCTCCGGGCAGAAAGGGAATCACGGCTTGTGGGTAAAGTGCGCAACCTCTACAGAATGTTTGAAAACTGATATATCAGTCGTGCTCGCGGTTATGAGCGGTCAAGGGAGCTCCATTGATTAGTGGCACTTGATCAGAGATGTTCTGATTACAGGTGGCAATGAGAATGATGGTTTTGGTATTGACTCTGGTAATGGTAAGTGGTATTCTTTCCGTTTGGAAAGGGTACGTTTGGGTTAATAATGTGGGTTAATTCTAAAACCTGGCTTTCTCTACTAGTAATCATAATCTGACCAACTAAAAGCAACTGCTTGACTTACCCCCACATAAAGCTAGTCCACTACAGCCAAACAGGACACTTGCTGAGTATGTTGATGTGTACTCACCCTTGCTCTACACACCAAACCCCTCATCCTCAGGCTGTCTGCATTGCAACCACTGCTCAGGAGAAAATGAAGCCGTGGAAGGAGACTTCCAGGAGTTCCAAGATTACGACGAGTTCTAGGCGTGGGTTAGCGGCAACCCCTAGTTGACTGCCTGTGAAGGCCGCGTGTATCTACGTTTCTTTTCCACACTTTGATTATTGTAAAGACTATGTGGATGTCTCAGACATATGATGTAATTGACTATTATTACCCTTTTATATTATTATTTGAGCACTGTGGGATGATGTCCAGTTATGTAACTGTTGTGTACGTGAATTGCTGATCCTGGCACGTACATGGTTCGCATTCGGTTTGCCTTCTAAAACCGGGTGTGACAATGTGCTCGATAGTCTCCAAGCTCATATCTACCCAGGACGAGGCTGATTCAATATGCTGCCACTCCTCCACCTCTGTTCCCTATCCTTCCAAGCCTTTGAGTGTAAAGGGGGAAGGTTCTTGTAGCCTTCTTCAGGCACCACATGCAGCACGGCCCCGCTAAGGTTGAAGCAACGATGGTCGATGGTGGCAGTACCTGGGTCCCAGCGACCAGCAACGTGGTCGATGGTGGTAGTACCTGGGTCCCAGCGACCACCGAGGGCAACGATGCTGCCTCGAATTGACCACCCGCCACTGCAATGCTCAAAGGAAAGGGTGCAAGGGACGACAGCGGTAGAGTGATGACCAGTGCCTCCACCATCGAAGCTCCACCAAGAATGATCACCCAGCCACCGAGACCTCCTCCATGCCGGGCGCTAGGGCTGGCGAATCGTGGAGGGCCACCTTGGGGATAGCCGGTCAAACTGCTTCCTGAGCGACCAGGGAGGTCGACACACCTGCCATGGGAAGGGAGGTCACCACGTCAATGGGTAGGGTAGCCGCATCGCCCAAAGGAATCGCACCTGCTAGCGCTGGCGACATGAGGGCTTCTAAATCTAAGGTTCTCCCCTTTGCCACGAGAGTTTCATTCTTCACTGTCTTGCATGGCACATACACACTAACAAAAGAAGTCAGAAGAAAGACATGGAACAAAGATGGAAACATAAAATAAAAGGCAAGAAAGATTGATATACCGAGAGGAGCACTTCCAAGAGGTTGCCTTTTTCTACGCGGCCATAGAAGACACGAAGGGGGGAACTACCTCGGGTTTTTCCCGTCAGGGCGCCTCAACGACACGAAGGGAACTGGGGTTTGCGACGTCGCCAAAGGCACTGCATGGGGTGTAGTCGCCGCCTGCGGTGTGGGGGAGAGTAGCCATCAGCTCCTTCCCCGAGCAGTGCCTCGATGGCACCAAGGGCACAAGAGGGTGTGATGCCACTAGAGCCACTCCCCCGTCTCCATGACCGGACTCAGTGCCCTCTATGCGATGCACTGTGGATGCCGCAAGCACAACAGGTCCCAACGTAGGCTCACTCCTCTAGGTCGGGATGTTATAGCTAGCCTCAGCATCCTGTAATGGGATAGGCCACCCATCGACACAAGGGCTTCCATCCCTCTGGAAGTTGTGGAGGTCATGTCCTCCATGTCAGTGGAGGGAGTGAAACTCCTCCCGGCTCCACATGAGCAAGGCATGCAACCTTCTTCTCTTCCTTCCCCATCGTAGCCTGCACCTCTGCCTCCCTCTCCTGCTTCCGCTTCACCTTGATGCTAGCATCCATAGAAAGGGGTGGAATACAAGGAACCATGGGCCTAATCCCCTGCAGAACCCTACTCGACCGTTACCAACAGAAAAGGCAGAAGGGGCAGAAGAAGGCAAGGGAAAAAGAACTCACCAAACTGCTTGAAATATCTTTAGAAAGAGGGAGGGAGAATCCTCGACCATGAAGAATCTCGACGACAACGTCGTGATGGCCTTGACTCGAGCTTCAATCTCTGTCAGCGCGAGTGGCTTGAGGGGAATGGCGGTCAGGGTCATGAAACCGGAGTACTGCTTGTACATTGGCCTCTGACTGGCCATCAATGGATGAACCCGGTGGTGCATAAAAGTGCACACTAGTCGTGCGCTAGTGAGGCCCTGTTGCTTTAATGTGTCAACTACCTTCAGAGGGTGCTCCACCTTACTATTGAATCAGGTCTCCACTCTATAATGCCACTTCTCCGTCGACATTAGCTCCCATCCGGTGAAAGGCAGGGCGTTACCAGCCACATTCCTGGCATAAAACCACTCACCCTCATACCGCACGGAGGAGGGGAGAGGGATCTTGAAGTACTTAGCTTTCCGGCCAGAGCGGAGTTGAATGCTGACTGAGCCAATGTACAACAGGTTGCCATGGCCTAGATTTACCCACACGCTGAAGAAGTATTGCCACAACTTCTAGTAAGGGTCGATGCCCGTGTATGCCTCGCATAGCGTGATGAAGCACACCATGTGAAGGATGGTGTTGGGGTGGAGGTTCTGAATCTCCAATTGATAATAGTGAAGGATTCCCCGCACGAAGGGATGCAAGGGCCGGCCGAACCCATGCTCATAGAAGAACGCCAGCACGACCACCTCGTTGTGCCGAGGATGAAGCACCTTGCCCTCACCTTCCAGTCTCCACCTCGAGACCTCTTTCATAAGGATGAACCCTTTCTTTTGTAGACCAAGGAGGCAACTCTCCCAGATCGAGCAAGCTAGGAACAACACAATGGGAGCAAGGAGCAAGCTGACCAGACATAAATGCACGCCACTCGCCAATAGGGAGGCTTCCAAGGGAAGGCGAATGCTTGAATGCGAGAATGCGGTAAGCGTAGCCAGCCCAGAGAGCTTTCCTTCTCTATTTATGCACAAGCACAAGAAGCCAGAATGGTGCCTAAACAGTGAGCCCACCACAAACGACATGGGAGAATCCACCGCTTTGACCGTAAACCGACTAGGGCGCCGAACAGGGAGGACTATGTGCTGTGCAGGTTTCACACCGCCTAGGTGCCCACTATGTGATGCCCTGTGGATGACGCAAGCACAACAGGGTCCAACGTAGGCTCACCGCTCTAGGCCGAGACGTTGGACCTAGCTTAGGCATCCCCATAATGGGACAGAGCACCCATCGACACAAGGGCTTCCATCCCTATATGAAGTTGTGGAGGTCATGTCCTCCGTGTCAGGGGAGGGAGTGAAACTCCCCCCGGCTCCATGGGAGCAAGGCATGCAACCTTGTTCTCTTCCTTCCCCACCGTAGCCTACACCTCTACCTCCCTCTTATGCTTCCGCTCCACCTTGATGCTAGCATCCTCAGAAAGGGGTGGAATACAAGGCACCATGGGCCTAATCCCCTGCAGAACCCCGCTAGATCATTACCAACATATGTGTCCGCCCCTAGACTGCATGAATATCGAATAAACCCCAAGCAATCCACTTGGATTGCCCCTAGACGGCCATCACAGGAAGGGTCCGCCCTTAGACTGCATGAATATCAAATAAACCCCAAGCAATCCACTTGGATTGCTCGGGGGCTCGAGGGCTACATCTAGCGGATGCGTTTGCGCGTACCCAAGATTTTGGTCATCATTAAGAACCATGCAAACCTGAACTAATGATCAGCGTGTGACGACCATCGCAGGAAGGGTCCGCCCTAAACTGCATGGATACTGAAAGCTCTCTTGTGGGTTTTGGTGTTTAGATGACAACCCAATTGAAGGACTAACAAGTGTGCTAAGTGTTGAACAGGTGCTGAAATGCAAAGCTAACAGGGTTCAACACAAGTAAACAGGTGTGATGGTCCAAAGAAGGGATTATCTATAGATAATGGACATCACAAGAAAGATGGACATTGCTTAAGTGAGACTCGATGCATAACTCAGAGACAACCGATCAAGCCAAGGATGGAAGCAAGAAGAGCTTCGAGGTACCTAGTGCATGGGAGAAAGTCAAGGAGACTAGGAACCCAAAGCCAGGGGTGAAGAAGAAGACTTGCAAAGTCAAGGTTGATCTTGTTAAAGAGTTATGGTGCATCAAGGAACACTACATAAGGACATGGCTTACAACCAATAAGGTAACATCTACAGTTATGTGGTGTAAGTCATAAGGCTCAAGACCAAGCTCAAGAAGTGAACAAAGTCACTGGAGGGAGAACCAGTGTCAAAACCAGAACTGGAAGCAGCCCAAAAGATCTATGTGATACCCGGTTTGCAAAGAGGAGAAGTGGAGGTTATTATTTTTGTTCTTTTTCCTCATTCGGGTAATGCGCTTTGGGAATTTGGAATTTGTGGAAAATATTCACCTGTAAGACAGTAGAATTTCTTTGGTTAGTTGTTTGCGACGGGGTTGGGAGCTGTCACGTGGGCGAGTTGGGCCTTGAACCTTGATCCGGCCCATTAGTCTCCCCTAACCCTAGCCGCCCCCCTTTGCCCTTGGGATTTTTGCAGCCGCCCCCTTCCCCTCCCCTTCATCTTAGACGTCACCCCTCCCCCCTCTTCCATCTTCTTTCTCCTCGAACCTTTGCAGCCCTCACCACCCAAAACCCTACCCCCCCCCATTTCTCTTCCCCCCTCCAAGGTGCAGCCCTCCTGCGTGTTCTCCGTCGTGTGGCTGCAATCTCAATTGGAGTTTGGAGGGAGGAAGAAGGAAGGAGGAAGGGAAGAACCCAAGGTGAATTCATGTTTAACTTTTGTTGTTTTTGTGCTGCAATCAATTGGATTATGCGTTTATCTTTGCGAATCGGTAGAGGTGCTGTCCAGGAATTTTGTAAGTGGGTGGACAACAGTAGTTCTATAGATAATGGAAATCACAAGAAAGATGGACATTGCTTAAGTGAGACTCGATGCATAACTCAGAGACAACCGATCAAGCCAAGGATGGAAGCAAGAAGAGCTTCGAGGTACCGAGTGCACGGGAGAAAGTCAAGGAGACCAGGAACCCAAAGCCAGGGGTGAAGAAGAAGACTTGCAAAGTCAAGGTTGATCTTGTTAAAGAGTTATGGTGCATCAAGGAACACTACATAAGGACATGGCTTACAACCAATAAGGTAACATCTACAGTTATGTGGTGTAAGTCATAAGGCTCAAGACCAAGCTCAAGAAGTGAACAAAGTCACTGGAGGGAGAACCAGTGTCAAAACCAGAACTGGAAGCAGCCCAAAAGAGCTAAGTGCATCTTGATCTTTTGTTTGGGTTGTTCCTATGTTTGGAGATATTCTATGTGACCTTTGCAGGATGTTGGAGCTCAGAAATGACAAATCTAGATCAAGTCAAGTTGACTTGATGGTTTATGAGTCCAACATCAATCTCAATCATGTCAAATGCTAAAGAAGTGCAAAACAAGAACAAGGTGTGTTTCTAGACTCAATGAATTATTTTTGAGTACTAACATATTCTGTCTAAGTGCTAGAAACAGCGAGAAAAGAATTGCAAAAAGTCTTGGCTCGGTGCAGCCAAACTCTGCTCAGTCTGGCACACCAGATTGTCCGGTGGCACACCGGACAGTTTCCGATGCGCCAGGCTGAACTCCGCTAAACAGGCCGCTCTCGGGAGAAGTTTGGCGGCGTACGACTATAATTCACCGGACTGTCCGGTGAGCCAACGGTCGACTGCGCCAATGGTCGGCAACGCGATCAGCGGGCGACGCGTGGCCTGAGCCAACAGATAGTTGGCGCACCGGACTAGCCGGTGTGCACCGAACAGTGTCCGGTGAGCCAAGATGACTGTTGCTCCAATGGTCAGCTGAGCCCGATTTGGAAGGAGATCGCGCACCAGTCAAGCTACAAGACCTGTCCGGTGGTGCACTGGACTGTCCGGTGCGCCACCCGACAGAAAGCAAATATTGCCTTCCAAAAGGATTTCCAACAGCTCCTAGGCCCCTTGGGTCTATAAAAGGGACCCCTAGGCGCCTCCAACAAGAACACAAGTGCAGCCAACAATTGTAGACATCATTCGGATCAATTCTCTCTCTCCCTCTTGTGTATATCTCTCTAGTTTGTGTGAAGGCAAAGCTATAAGCCTTTAGAGAGTGAAGAGGGCTGCAAAGAGCTAGAGCAAAGTCTTGAGCGCATTGTTACTCTGCCAAAGTGCTGTCAAGAAGACTGTAAGCAGCCATGGCATTATTGTAACCAAACTCAACATAGTGGAAGGCTCTATCTGTCATACTGACAGATCTAAGCAAATGGAGGAAGGAGTTGAAATAGACTCCAAGCCCAGGTGTGGCTAACTCCAACGAGGACTAGGCAAGCATTTCAGGCTTGGCCGAACCTCGGGATAAATCCCTGTGTCTGTGTGCTCTGCTCTGTGTTGTGTGCTGATCCTCTGTCTTATCTACTCTTTATATCTACACTTCAATACTTATCTGTGGTACAAGTTATATTTGAAGTGCAGGGCATTTTGAGACAGGATCTTCTATTCCACTACAACCTACTCGAAGGGTCCTTCATTCCACTACGATCTAGCCTTCAAGTAGAGTAAGAATTTCAGTGTTAAAGTGACAATTTTTACTCGCCTATTCACCCCCCTCTAGGCGACATCCAGATCCTGTTCCCGGGCAAAGGGAACTTTCAATTGGTATCAGAGCTAGGCCTCTCCAGTGTGGGCTTAGCCGTCCGGAGATGATGATGTCGTCACAAGAGGTAACTGTAGAACTTCTTAATTCTGATGGCTCTAACTATGCATCTTGGTCCTTTCATTTATATAATACTTTTAGGAGTTTAGGTCCTGAAGTAGAGCAAATATTTGATGCTAGTGTTTTGCCCATTAATATTGATATGAAAAATCCATCTGAGCATGATCTAAGATGTTTGCGTCAAAATTATCGAGCCTATGACATCCTAGTCAATTCCCTTAGCAAGGATGTTTATTTTACTGTCATAGGTAGTAATAGTGATGTTCTTGTCGATGCTCATGATCTATGGACTAGAATTAAAATAAAATATTCTAAGTCAAATTGTACTACTTCTACTCCCTATGTTGCTTGTGGTACTAACCTTTCAAAGGGAGAAGAAAAACGATGGCAACCAAACGATGAATCCACCTCACCGACAGGTTTGTCTTCCACTAGTTATACATGTCTTGTTGCTAACGATGAAAGTGGAGATGAAAGCGATGGTAAGGAGGAATATGAGGATGAGGAGTCTACATCATCACAAGGTACATTTTCCTGTTTTGCTTCCGCTGATAATAATGACAGGGAAAATAAGACCGACGATGTGGAAGAAGAAGAGATTCACCGTTTCTACACCCTCCTCAACAAAGAAGACAAAGAGCTCTTGGTTAAGCTGTTGAGAAGGAACAAGGAACAAGGCAAGACGCTTCTCAGGCTAGAGGAGACTCTCATCAAAACCAACGACAGCATGGAGAAGATGACCAAAGAATATGAGGAGCTAAAGTGCTCTCATGATGATTTGGTCCAACGGTATGATTCAGTTTTAATTGAGAAAAGAAATAATGATGATTTATCTTGTGTTGCTCAACTTAAAATGGAAAATGCCATGCTTGAGAGGCAAGTAGAATTGCTAAATTTAGAAAAGCTTGCTCTAGGTGAAAAGTATGATATGTTGTCATATTCTCATAATAAATTAGTTGATGACCATATCATGCTCGATATTGCTCATGAGGTAGTAATTACTAGTTTAAACTCATGTGAACTTCATTCTTGCACATGTGCACATTTAGATAATATATCACCATGTGCTAACCCCTGTTGCTCAAAAGAAAGCCAATGTTTGAATGAGCATCAAGCTGCAGGATCAAAAGAAAAGTTGCTCATCAATAAAGAAAGGAACAAGAAAGCAAAGCAACTAAGGAGAAGACGTTGTGCTCGACTTCCTCAAGATATTTACAAACATGTGGTGAATAAGCTTGAGGAAGAAGGAACCGCAACAAGGGTCAAACTCTGCGAGAAAGAAGCTCCTAAGGCAATAAGTGAAGAGATCAACATGAACAAAGAAAAAGGTAAAGAATCAATTAGTCATGTTGTTTGCACTAATCATCTCTCTATGTTATCCAAGAGCAAAAAGAGAAGAGGAAAAAGGAGGTGCTTCAAGTGCAATGAGTCAAGCCATCTCATTGCTTCTTGTCCATACAAAGACAAGGATGAAGGGATGAGGAGATGTTTTGGATGCAACGATAAGGACCATATGATCACTTCATGTCCGCTCATGAAGAATCAAAGACGCACACCCTCCAAGATGACCCTTACTAAGGAAAAAGACAAACAACAAGTGTCATGTCAGGCTGAGCGACGCTTCTGCTACATGTGTGGTGAGCATGGTCATCTACCCAAGGTATGTAAAAAGGGTAAGGTTCCTAAGCAAGTAAATTTATCTCAATCTTATTCGCTTAGGAGACCCAAACCATACACTTGTGCTAGATCAGTAATGAGATCACCTAGAACTAGCACAATTGCTATTTGGGTACCAAAGGCTCTTTTGGATGATCGTTATGGACCCATCCGAGATGGGTACCAAACTGTGCCAATTAGACCATGCAGGTGCCTCTAGATGGACTGGAGACCATGGGAGAGCTTAAGATGGTTAATTCAAACTCTATACTTAAGCTGTCAATTTTATTGTCTATTTATTGACCCAAGGTTGAATTGTTGTGCAATACTAATCCCATGTTCATCTCGAGTTAAATAAGTTGTAGAGGTCCTTAATCATTATTGGTGAATCAAGCAAAGGACTTTGATGAGAATCTGCAACTTGCTCTCCAAAGGACGGTACCCGTGTATCATAAGTGCATTACTTTATAACTAGTATTGCT
This sequence comes from Zea mays, assembly GCF_902167145.1. NCBI lineage: Eukaryota > Viridiplantae > Streptophyta > Magnoliopsida > Poales > Poaceae > Zea > Zea mays. The sequence goes on along the minus strand of NC_050098.1, from coordinate 51,653,957 downwards.
TTTAAGTTGGATAATCGTGCTATGCCTATCCTTGAAGCAATTATGTTTTTGAGATTGCTTGTGTTGAATATCTTTCAATTAATGATCCATGATTTACAAGATCATGCTTGCTCAATCCTGACTGTGTGTATTATAGGTCATATCTCTTGAATCAGTCAATGGGTAGCTTTTCATTTGATATATCCATCATGATTAACTCCCCTTGTGTATGTGGATAAACATGTATCTTTTTGTAAGTCATGCTATGTGGTTTCTATTGATTAACCTATGTGCAAGCATGACAATTTTGTTTAGTCCATGTTCACATGATTACTCTATCTTAATACTGTGTGTATACCGAAACAAGAAATCCAAGATGTGCCTCTAATGCACCCTCTTGAGCCATAAGGTGCATGAGCAAAAGGAGCCCTAAATTGGTGACAACAGGTGCTCTCATAGCAATTCAGGAAAAGGCAAAGGTATGGAGAATGGAACTATGTAATTTCATTGAACATCCTAAAGTTCTGTTGATTGTGATCATAGCTATGTTCGTGTCTCTCAATTGGTAGTATCTTGGCTTAGGTGCCTTATGCTTTAAAATATTGTTTCTCTTGGTGTACCTAAGAAAACTCTTCTTAATCAGGGTGTGCATAGACAATATGCTTTATATGCATGATCTTGTCATTTTTCATTTGGTATATGTGTTGCAAGATCATCATACATGAAGCATGCCTAGGTTGTTTTTAATGTTATATATATTGGGGCATGCATTGTTTCCACTAGTCATAAGTTGTATTATGTCATCTATCCAATTGGTATCTTTTTGTGATGAAATTGATAGATTATGCCTAGACCAAGATATGTTGTGATCCCCTCTAGTTCTGAGAATGCTAGAATATGCAAAGTGCAAGTCATTCAAATACTTGATGCACAACTTTAGGGGGAGCACACATAACTTGTGTCTTTTGAGACTAATTGCTTCTTGAGTGATCTGTATAGTCTCAAGGTGGAAAAGGGAAGATGAGCAAGAAATGGAGCAATCAGGACTTGGGTACCTCCATAAGTCAAGTATTTGGTACCTTAAGTTGTGAGTAATTGCATATTTATAGATTGCTCATGCTCTATAATATTCGGTGAAACTAGATGCTCATCTTTAAATATCATGGAGCTATGACAGTAATAATTTTTCAATTGGTAGCCTCGGTAGTGTGCCTCAATTGATATCTTTTGGTAATCACTAGAATAGAAGCTTCATCTTGTGCCACAATACTATAACTTGTTCTAAGTCTGGTGTCTTAGCAACAAGAAAAGGTCGGGATAAAGGATCAGGCACAAGTGTGAAGGAGCTTCCTAGAGATTAAACTCTCAAGATGGTAAGTACATCACAACATGGTAAAGGTACAAAAGGAAGTGTTGACCTTTTGCGTATTTGTATCTTAATTTTCCTCCAATGCTTGTGTTGCATATGTTTAATGTGTAAGGGGGAGTAATGTTAGTGTGTTGTATTTTACCTACTAAATACCCTGCTGTCCCTCGACATCATCCTATGTTCTTGCTTGAATATGGTTTTGGTGTTTGATGTCAAAGGGGGAGAATTTGTGCATTAAAGCTTAGGTTTCCTTGAGTTCCTTTGATCTTAAGGAAGGATGTGTTAGTTTGAGTTCCTTTCCTTTGATCTTAAGGAAGGATGTGTTAGTTTGTGTTATTGATAATTCTTATCATATGCTTCTTGTTGTATTATATGGTGATGATGCAAAATTAGTGCTTCCGTTGACATGAATCAATTGGCAGCTATTGTGTTTATCCTGTAATAGATATTCATGTGGTTATGGTGCTTTAAAATTGTTTTAAATTGGTATCCTAATTGTGAATAGTGGTAGGTTGATATTCCTGTGGTATATCCACTCAATTGATTGGTGTTTAACTCTGATTCTGTGCATATGTTTAATTATCGACAATGCATCCCACAGGTGCTAAGGTGTAGTAATGCTTCGAATTAGCCTAAGTATGTGCAATTTGGCATATAAGGCCAAAGTTAAGATTTTAAATGTAAGCACATATTTAGGGGGAGCATTCTATAAACGTAGAATTCAAAATTTGTGCTTTAAATTTCACTCTTATGTAAGCTTTAATTGTGTTGCCAACAATCACCAAAAAGGGGGAGATTGAAAGCTCTCTTATGGGTTTTGGTGTTTAGATGACAACCCAATTAAAGGACTAACAAGTGTGCTAAGTGTTGAACAGGTGCTGAAATGCAAAGCTAACAGGGTTCAACACAAGTAAACAGGTGTGATGGTCCGAAGAAGGGATTATTTATAGATAATGGACATCACAAGAAAGATGGACATTGCTTAAGTGAGACTCGATGTGCATAACTCAGAGACAACCGATCAAGCCAAGGATGGAAGCAAGAAGAGCTTCGAGGTACCGAGTGCATGGGAGAAAGTCAAGGAGACCAGGAACCCAAAGCCAGGGGTGAAGAAGAAGACTTGCAAAGTCAAGGTTGATCTTGTTAAAGAGTTATGGTGCATCAAGGAACACTACATAAGGACATGGCTTACAACCAATAAGGTAACATCTACAGTTATGTGGTGTAAGTCATAAGGCTCAAGACCAAGCTCAAGAAGTGAACAAAGTCACTGGAGGGAGAACCAGTGTCAAAACCAGAACTGGAAGCAGCCCAAAAGATCTATGTGATACCCGGTTTGCAAAGAGGAGAAGTGGAGGTTATTCTTTTTGTTCTTTTCCTCATTCGGGTGATGCGCTTTGGGAATTTGGAATTTGTGGAAAATATTCACGTGTAAGACAGTAGAATTTATTTGGTTAGTTGTTTGCGACGGGGTTGGGAGCTGTCACGTGGGCGAGTTGGGCCTTGAACCTTGATCCGGCCCATTAGTCTCCCCTAACCCAAGCCGCCCCCCCCCTTTCCCCTTGGGATTTTTGCAGCCGCCCCCTTCCCCTCCCTTCATCTTGGACGTCACCCCTCCCCCCCTCTTCCATCTTCTTTCTCCTCAAACCTTTGCAGCCCTCACCACCCAAAACCCTAGCCCCCCCTCCAAGGTGCAGCCGTCCCGCGTGTTCTTCGTCGTGTGGCTGCGATCTCAATTGGAGTTTGGAGGGAGGAAGAAGGAAGGAGGAAGGGAAGAACCCAAGGTGAATTCATGTTTAACTTTTGTTATTTTTGTGCTGCAATCAATTGGATTATGCGTTTATCTTTGCGAATCGGTAGAGGTGCTGTCCAGGAATTTTGTAAGTGGGTGGACAGCAGTAGTTCTAGGGATTTCTGGGAATTTTCGTGGGTTAATTAGTGGGAATCAGTGGGATAATCATGTAGAGCTTTGTCATACCTTTCCAACGAGTACTTATGCGCTCGATTCGGAGTTATAATTTACGAGATATCATTGTTTGAATCCGGATATGTTGCTGTCAAAAAAACAGATTTTTCAGGTGGGTGAACAGCAGTAGTATTAGCAGTTTCTGGGAATTTTTCGTGCGTAATTAGTGATAAACAGTATGATAATCATGTAGGGTTTTGTCTTATCTTTCCAATTAGTACTTATGCGCTTGATTTGGAATTATATCTTAAAAGATATCGCTGTTTGAATCCGGGTATGTCGCTGTCCAAAAGAGAAAAAAACAGATTACAGGGTTTATCTTGAGGACTGTTTTGGGCTAATTAGATGTTGGAATTTTATTATAAATTATATACAAAACTTGTGGGGAATTTGATGTAGATGCCTCTGGAGTTTTTGGTTGTCACCACTGCTGTCATAATTTTAAAGTTATGAAATTATTAAGCAGCGCCGCTGCAGTTTGGTGGGTGCGGGGAGAATTGTTACCCGTGGCGGGGTTTGAGATTGTGCGTAGGTGCGACATCATTTATGAGGCTTATTATGTGAAATTGGTGCACTAAGTTGTGTGTCAAAAATAGGTGGTGGACTTTCGGATCGTACTTAGGGATTTGCCCAAACTTCCGGTGAAGGCAAGTAAAACAGTGATGGTTATTCCGTCTGTCGAATGAAGAGTCTTATACTTGATTATGTTTGTGCTATTTGTGTTCGTATTCATATTTCTAATTGAGTACAATCGTTGGAAGATATTCATGTTTGATTGATTACATATGTTGAGTTTGTGGTTTGATCATGTTACCCATGTGGTTTATTATGTGGAATGAGTGGAAGTATATGTCTAGCACATTTTGTTTGGGAAGAACTCATGTTGTTGACTTGCATAATGCATTCATCATCCATTGCATTGAAGTTTTGTCGCGATCTTATGGTCCAACCATACCGGTACAATGAGCATCATATGTTGCCCGAGAAGGGGTATGATGCAGCTTCATATCCTTAGAGATATGAAGGCAGAAGTCATTACTGCATCTGTAGCCATGTGCATTCATGGGATAGGTGTGTAATCTGTTATGTGGATGTGGATAGTGTGGATCTTTACATTGTGAATCATCTTGGCATTAAGTAATCAGTTACTTGCTTACTTGCTTTAAATTATTATTCAAGAAGGAAGTTTTGAACTATATGGCTGTTTAAGCACGGTTGGTTTACATTGTCCAATTGTTGTTTGCTCTGTTTACTTGCTGAGATGTGTCATCTCACTCTTGCATTGTCTGATGCAGGCACCTGATTTCTGCTTTGAGAAAGAAGGGATGTAGCAGCACGGCCACTACACCTTTAATAAAGGAATCACTGCTTAATAATGTTGTTAATCAGGCAGGGTCAAGTCTAGGGAATTATTATGTTCTAGTCTTTCATTGTAGTTGAGCTGATTTTTTTGGGGTGGGCTGAGTTACCCAATTTTTTTAATTGGTCATGAATGTGCTTTACTACTTTTGCATTTTCATTATACTACGTGAATTATTTGTCTTTTATATCTTGTATGAACTCTATGTCCCCCCCTTGTTATGCTTCTTTCAAGGGAGGTGCTGCCGGATTTTGCAATATTTTCTCTCTTTATTTCATTTCTTGTGTTGCATAAGTTTAGTCGGAAGGGTATTTGGTAACATCCATTGTGTGCGATCAGTGGGGTTGTTACAGTTGGTATCAGAGGAATAGGCTGTAGGTCCTAGCAAGTGGAATAACAATAAATTGACACACTGCACATGTAGGATGGGTTTTCTGCTTTACTATTGATATGTTATGTTATTGTCTGTGCTAGTTTGACATTATCTGAAGTGATGCTATGCCAATCTTATTTACTTATTATTCTCACCCCTGTGGCAGCAGCTATGCAGCCTTGTAGGGCTCGGGGTAGTCCGCAAGTTCCTAGTGGGGACTCGATGAGTCCGGAGGCAATGTTAGCCGCGATGCAGGCCATGCAGCAGGAGTTGGCCATTCTGAGGCAAGCTATTCCTGTTGCCCCTGCGAGTGCTACTCAGGGTGCTGGTGGAGGAGGAGTGCCCGAGGGCGCTGTCCCTGTGGGTCCTGCTCCAGGTGGCGAGGCTGAGGTGCCTCTTACAGTCAGTGGTCTTTCTCTGATGCAGTGGATGGGCATGAAGCTAGATGCTTTTGATGGCAGTGGTACTCCGGTCGAGGCGGCAGATTGGCTAACTTACGTGGAGGATAAGATGAATGTCTTTGAGATTGTGTATGGTGATCGTGTCCGCTTTGGCACATAGCTGCTGAAGGGAGAGGCTCAAATTTGGTGGAGAGGCGTGCAGGCAGCGCACTCCTCCTCACCAGGAGTCCTGACTTGGGATGTCTTCATCAGGCAGTTTGAAAGGAGGTTCTACCCGGTCACCTTCCTGGAGAAAATGAAGATTGATTTGCAGTCTTTCAAGCAAGAGAAGAAGTCTGTCACAGAGTATGAAGTGGGCTTCAACAAGATGGTCTGCTTTGTCCCTCATGTGGCTTTTAATGAGATGGAGAAGGCGAGCCAGTTCCGTCAGGGCCTGAAACCTTCTATCAGGCATGCCTTGGGAGCCTTTCAGTTGGTGGACTTCCGTACTACAGTGGAGCAGGCACTAGGTGTGGAGATGCAGCATCAGTATACCATGGAGTCGCAGAAGTCTTCGGGTGTTGATCAGCTTCGTGGCCAGGACGCGAGGAGGGGCAACACTGGAGGTCCAGCCCACAAGAGGGGCAAGTCTCAGCATCAGCGCCACCATCCTTACCGTGGCAAATCTTCTGACTCGGGTACCTCGGGAGGAAGTACTCAGAGGTTTTGGGCTGTTCCTAAGCCCGAGCTGGGGCTGGTGTGTTTTCGTTGTGGTGATGCGCATCGTCGTGCAGAGTGCCAGTGGAGTGGCAGGTGTTCTATCTGCACTCAGGACCACAAGGATGTGGTGTGTAGGAGGAATCCTAATGGGAAGCTCAGATGGGAGCCGGTGACTTCCTCCTCTTCTCAGGGCACTATCAACATGATGTCAAGTGTTGAGCAGCAGTTTTCAGTTCCACTTCCTCCGCAACAGTTTTATGTGCCTGGGACTTCTCAGTTCGTGCCGATGCAGGGTTTTCCTCAGTATCTGGCTGCGCGTACTCCTCCATCGACTACTCCTATGCCGTCTCAGTTTGGAGCTCCGCGTCTGCCTCACCCGACGGCTCAGTGTGGTTCTTCTGTTAATTTCACTCTGGGAGCTTCCTCTTCTGTGGGTATTTCCGGGGCTTATGTGCTACCTGCTTTGGATGGCAGAGAGCAAGGAGACGTGGTGACAGGTACGATTTCAGTTGATTCGTTTGTGGCCCATGCTCTTTTTGACTCTGGCGCTAGCTATTCGTTTGTTTCGGAGGATTTTGTGTCGTGGGCTGGTCTTTCGGTGCAGAGGTTGGGTCACCCAATTTTGGTTAGTTCTACTAATGTCTCCATTAGTAGCTGTTCAGTTTGTCAGGAGTGTTCCGTCATTCTTGCTGATGAGGTCTTTTTGGCCAATCTGGTTGTGATTTCCTTGGGGGCTTTCGATGTTATCTTGGGTATGGATTGGTTATCCCAGTATCACGCAGTTATATCCTGTTTTTGGAAGATAGTGTTATTGCAGGCGCCGTCAGGTAGGGAGGTGGTATTCTTGGGAAGTTCCCCTAAGTTCACGTTATCCTTGTTGGCGCAATTGCTTCTGGATCACCAGTCCAGGAAGTCGGGAATCTTTTTCTCCATGGTGGTGGAGGGTGAGGCTGCCTTGCGGGTGCAGGATATCCGGGTGGTGCATGACTTTGCTAACGTGTTTCCGGCAGAGCTTCCAGGCATTCCTCCGGAGCGCGATGCAGCTTTTGAGATTAAGCTGATTCCGGGTACGCAGCCCATTCATAAGGCTCTGTATCGAATGGCCCCCAAAGGAGCAGGTTGAATTGAAGCGGCAATTGGATGATTTGCTGGCTAAGGGTTTCATTAGGCCTAGCAGGTCTCCATGGGCTTCCCCAGTATTGTTTGTCGAGAAGAAGGATAAAAGCAAGCGGCTATGTGTGGATTATCGCGCTTTGAATCAAGTGACTATCAAGAATAAATATCCACTCCCCCGTATTGAGGTTCTCTTTGAACAGTTAAGGGGTGCCCAGGTGTTCTCCAAAATTGATTTGAACTCTGGTTATCATCAACTGAGGATTCGTGAGGAGGATATTGAGAAGACCGCTTTTTGCACCAGGTATGGGCATTATGAGTTCATAGTCATGTCTTTTGGCTTAACTAATGCCCCTGCTGCTTTTATGGAAGAAATGAATATGATGTTGCATGAGTTCTTGGACGACTTTGTGGTCGTGTTCCTGGATGACATTCTGATTTATTCTAAGACCGAGGCTGAGCATGAGCAGCATCTCCGTCTCATTCTGGGTGCCCTAAGGGAGAATCAGTTTTATGGCAAGTTGAAGAAGTGTGCATTTTGGCTGTCCGAAGTGGCTTTCCTGGGGCATGTGATTAATCAGCAGGGCATCGCGGTTGATCCCAAGAATGTTGCGGCTGTGGTGGAGTGGAAGAGAACCTCTAGTGTCTCTGAAATTCGAAGTTTCTTGGGGTTCGCTGGATATTATCGGTGTTTCATACCAAATTTTTCCAGCATTGCTAAGCCCTTGACTAGACTCTTGGAGAAGGGTGTTCTCTTCATCTGGTCTAGCGATTGCGAGGTCAGTTATCATACATTAAAGAGCAAGTTGGTGGACGCCCCTATCCTAGCTTTGCCTGAGAGCGGTAAGTGTTTCATAGTTTATACGAATGCTTCGTGTATTGGTCTTGGCTGTGTGTTGATGCAGGAAGGCAGAGTGATTGCTTATGGCTCAAGGCAGTTAAGGAAGCATGAGGGGAATTACCCAACTCATGATCTTGAATTGGCCGTGGTGGTTTTTGCTCTAAAGTCGTGGATGCATTATCTTTATGGCGAGGCTTGTGACATTTACACCAATCATAAAAGTCTCAAGTATATTTTTACTCAGAAGGAGCTGAATTTGAGGCAGCGTCAGTGCCTCGAATTGATTAAAGATTATGATTTGTCTATTCATTATCACCCGGGGAAGGCAAATGTGGTGGCTGATGCCCTTAGCAGGTCCAGGGTTCCAAAAGTGGCCTTGCAGTTGATTGCTGATCTGGACCGTTTGGGGATCGCCTTGTGCTATGTCGGCACCGCTAGTGAGGAGACTCATATGCTTATTCAATCTTCCCTCATGGAGAGAGTGTGTAACACCTCAAAATCTCATTTTGAGAATTATGTAAAATTTTCCCCTGATGTTGAGTTAAAATATATTTTTCATAAGAATTATCTTACCTTTGAAACTATACATCCTAAAACCATGTTTCCAGAAAAAAAAAGAAAGGAGCTCAGTAATAATTTGTTCCTTTGATAAATCATATCTTCTAGACTTTACTCTTAAGGATCTTTTTAAAATTAGAACTAAATTTCTTAAAATACATATTTTGTGTGCACATTTAAAAGCATAAGCATAAATAAATGAGATAAGAAATAAATAACATAAAATTATATTTTGCATGCGGAGGTGTTGTTATAATGATGCATATGAATGTGAATCCTGAACCTAGATTCGAATTTGAATTCAAAATAATTTCATCATGCTAGAATTTTGGATGAGCATTTAAAACACATAATTGAATTCAAGTTTGAAAACTAGAAATGGGAAATGGAAATGAACAAAAAAAAAACAAAACAATTCTACCTCACCTGGGCCGAAATTGCCCCATGCGGCCCATCTCCCTTGCTCCGCGCAGCCCAACCAGCCGAGCCCATGCTCACCGCCTGGCGGGTCCCGCCTGTCAGTCGGCCTCTGCGCCCACCAAACCCGCTGTCTCTGGCGCTGGAATGTGGGTTCCACTTTGTCAGCTCATTCTCCTCCCTCCCAACAAATCCGCGACGACTCTACCGCTCTGCTCCGCGCCGCCGCCGTGAAATCAGTCGGGCGATTCCCCTTTGATCTGATGCCTGCGCCGGGATCCTGGGCTGCATTCGCCACCCCTATGCGCTGGTGCCTCTACTCCCTGCACCTTGCTGTCGGCTTGCACAATCCGCGATTCGCGCGGCCGGCTCAACAGACTCCGCAAAACGCCCGCCGCCGTCGGGATCGGTACAACAGGGATTGGATGAACGACCTCGGACATCAGGGTATAAATGGGAGGCCACGCTACTCTTCCCATCGGCCATCTAGATACACCAAAGATTGAGTGAGAGTGTGTGGGGGTAGCTCATGAGCGTTCGCCGGTGAAGGAAAAGGAAGCCGCCCGTGACCGAACTCGTGCGTCGCCGTCACCAAGACCTCTAGGTGAGGCCCAGGGGCGTCGCCAGGGCTTGTGGATGGTGGTGTGGCGTTCACGGGCGCGGTAGACCGATCGGAGCATGGAATTTCACATCGGAGTTCATCGCCAACGCCAGGAATCCGCCGTGCGCCATGGACTGGGGTCTCTGCTATACCACTGTAGGTAATTCATCTCCTATTGTGTTTGGTATCCCGTCCTCATCACTTAGCACTAACTAGACTCGAGGTTGCGGCCTTCGGCGTTGGATTGCGCGGCTCCAGTGTGGCTCCGCCGGGTGGAGCTCGGGCGCTGTCGTGCCCAGTCTGTCGGAGGTAGGAGATAGGGTTTTGGATCGTCGATTGACCAATGAACGACCCAGATTGGATCGGTACCTAACGCTTCGGCCTGGGAGATAATCACTGTCCGTTTTGATCGGACGGGCGATACTGGATTAGCCCTCATAAAATCTCCACCATAGGTCTTCGATCGGACGGATCGCGCTAAATACTGATTCGATTAAGTAACAGTCTAATCGATGCCGTCCGTGGGGAATCCAACGGATACCTTTGGTCCATACCCCTTCGCCTCGACATTTATGCTAAAGAGACCCTACGTTTTTTAGAAATAAACCCGCCATCCCCGCGGGGAAGACCTGAGTCACAGGGAATTTTATGCGTTAGACCCCCGGGTTATTTGTTTTATGTGCGCAGTCCAGAGGTCAGAGAAAAATAATGAAGGATTATAGAAATTGATTTTTAGTATATAAATAATTCTAGAAACTTGTTTAATCTATATAAAATTCATATCGCGACCAAATTAATTCATTCTAGTTCCTATAAATTACTAATAATGTTGTTTATCACCTTGTATCTCTGTTTTAATATGAAAATGGTATTAAAATTTATTTCTTAATTAATCTCGTATCAAATACATAAAACCTAAGGAAATTCGTATCTCCTTCGTTTTAACTCCGATTGGATCCGTTCAAGTTGCGTTAGTCTCGTAACAACGCGTAGATTATTATTATGCAATTTATTCTTATGATTGGTGTGATGTTAATCTTGCCTATACCATGTTTGTTTGTATTGCTACGACTAGCGTGAGGACACGAGTCATCTGAAGATCATCCTGGTACCTGGAATCTCAAGTCCCAGGCAAGTTGTGCCCTTGATCACTTCTTTTACCTACTCATGTTCTGATTAATCATAATGATCTGCATAGGTTAATTTTGATGGGACCCAATAGGTCACCCTAGTTTGTTCATCCTGAATACCTTGTTTACCCCTGAATCACTTGGGTAGTTCTGCTACTGCTTTATATGGTTTTGGGTTAATATTTCATTACATCTATGTTCCAATTATGTTGTTATTCTATTTATGTTCATGACAAGATCATTAAAATATTAATTGGAACATAGAGCTTAACTTGAGAACCACGTGCCACCACAAGGGTTTAATGGGACGCCCTTGGCTGACTAATTAGGAAAGCTAGTGGAGGACTACCTTACCCGAAAGGGGCAAGGGCAGTAGGGGAGTGGTCAGTGTAGGGAGGCCCTCGGGAGGATTTTGCTACGATGGCGGTCCTGCAAGGGATTTCTGCATTGGAGCTTCCTATAAACTGTAGCGGGTTTTCTGAAGCTAGTGGAACTTTGTAAAGGCCTCGTAGTGTTACCCTGCCTCGCCTCCTCGGTAGAGGTGTATGGGAAGTCGCGATCCCTTGGCAGATGGGTAACATGACTTGTGGGTAAAGGGTACCACCTCTGCAGAGTGTAAAACTGGTATACTAGCCGAGCTCACGGTCATGAGCAGCTCAGGACTCTCTGATGATTAATTTATGGAACTTAAATTCAATTTGTCATATGCATTGCATCATAGGTGATGTTGTTACTTTTGTTCTATCATTTAAATGGGCTGGTATTTACTTATACTTAGTAATTGCTAATAAAATTTTGACCAACTTTAAAAGCAATGCTCAGCTCTAACCATCCTCTTTGGTAAGCCTTACACTTCACGTGAACTCCCACCTTTGGCGAGTTCGTTCACATTATTCCCCACAACTTGCTGAGCGATGAACGTATGTGAGCTCACTCTTGCTGTCTCACACCCCCCCACAGGTCAAGAACAGGTACCGCAGGATGAGGCGCATGGAGGATGCTGCGATGTGTTCGTGAGAGGTCTAGGCCGTCGTCTCCCAGTCAACTTTGGGTTGCTGGACCGTTGTCTCCTTATAATGTAATTATTTACTTATTTTGTATAGAACTCCTGTTATGTAGTAAAGATGTGACATTCGATCCTGTGCCATGATTCATCATATGTGTGAGACTTGGTCCCAGCACACCTGGTGATTATGTTTACGCCCGGGCTTTGGACCCCTAAAACCCGGGTGTGACAGAAGTGGTATCAGAGGAATGTTGACTGTAGGACGAAACCTAGATAGAACTGGACAACCATTGTCTACTTACCTCTGCTACTCTGATTCTTTCTAAACTCTTCTTAATCTTTTCTCATCTATTCCTGCTTTACTCTGATTATTCTTACCTTTTCTCTTCTAAAGACAAATGTGGATTTCACACTTTGAAATCCTGTGCCTAAAGTGACTTTAGGAATAGGAGACCTACTCTTAGGAACAAAAACAAAACTATTTTTTTATCTATATGCCTGAATGTTTGTTCTTGTGATACATGTCTGATTTGGATTTTTTATTGAGTGTGATGAGTTGTGGAGTAATGTCCACAATTACATCTGCATATACATATAGGTATAAATAAAATTCATAAGATAACTAAACAACTGGTTTATCCTCCATTAAAGTGTATCTATTTTATATAGATCCCTCATCTTAAAAGACTTTCTCTTATCTTAATTGGTCCATCTTATCTTAAAAGATACTCTCTTGTCTTAATAGACTCATCTTATCTTGAAAAGATTTTATCTTATCCTAATAGATCTAACTAATCTCAAAAGATTCCACCATGATCTTAGAGACTCATCTTGACCTAACAAGCATACTTATCCCAACCACTTGGCTTATCTTATAATAGTGTGACAAACATGATCTATTTCAAAATAAATTATGTAGATCTTAACTGATTACACCAATTCAGATCCCATCTAATCAGATCTAATCTAATCTAATGGACAAACATGATAGATAATACTAGGAAAATAGATTGGACCCTACTTCTATAATCATGTTTCAACTTAAATTGGTACTTTGGAATAACTAGACCACATACAACTACCTAACCATATGCGACTACCTTAACCATCCGATAGTTGCATAACCCCACAATTTTAACCTAGCAAGAGATTCTAACCTACCTACACCATACAATCCATCCTACTCACATATGTCCTAGCCATATGTCCTTAACTCGGATGACAACTCCAAGAAATAAAGGCCAAAGAAGACCAACCATGTCAAAGAAGGATAAGCATCAACTCAAGACTTCAAAGATCAAGTTGAATCGCTAGCGGAACCAGGATGCACAGTTCTGGATGAAGTCTGTCCTTATTATACCCTTGCCATAACCGTGCCTCATGTGACATAATAGATGGATAGACATACAATATCCATATATTCCAAATCGTCTACTAACTCTTATAAAAAAAAAGTTGAACAAAACATTGATTCCCAAAACCAAATGAGAAACTAAAATTCTAGACCAAACTTATTGCATCCCTTTTTCCTACAAATCTCGAGGACGAGATTCTTGTTAAGGGGGTAGAATTTGTAACACCTCAAAATCTCATTTTGAGAATTATGTAAAATTTTCCCCTGATGTTGAGTTAAAATATATTTTTCATAAGAATTATCTTACCTTTGAAACTATACATCCTAAAACCATGTTTCCAGAAAAAAAAGAAAGGAGCTCAGTAATAATTTGTTCCTTTGATAAATCATATCTTCTAGACTTTACTCTTAAGGATCTTTTTAAAATTAGAACTAAATTTCTTAAAATACATATTTTGTGTGCACATTTAAAAGCATAAGCATAAATAAATGAGATAAGAAATAAATAACATAAAATTATATTTTGCATGCGGAGGTGTTGTTATAATGATGCATATGAATGTGAATCCTGAACCTAGATTCGAATTTGAATTCAAAATAATTTCATCATGCTAGAATTTTGGATGAGCATTTAAAACACATAATTGAATTCAAGTTTGAAAACTAGAAATGGGAAATGGAAATGAACAAAAAAAAACAAAACAATTCTACCTCACCTGGGCCGAAATTGCCCCATGCGGCCCATCTCCCTTGCTCCGCGCAGCCCAACCAGCCGAGCCCATGCTCACCGCCTGGCGGGTCCCGCCTGTCAGTCGGCCTCTGCGCCCACCAAACCCGCTGTCTCTGGCGCTGGAATGTGGGTTCCACTTTGTCAGCTCATTCTCCTCCCTCCCAACAAATCCGCGACGACTCTACCGCTCTGCTCCGCGCCGCCGCCGTGAAATCAGTCGGGCGATTCCCCTTTGATCTGATGCCTGCGCCGGGATCCTGGGCTGCATTCGCCACCCCTATGCGCTGGTGCCTCTACTCCCTGCACCTTGCTGTCGGCTTGCACAATCCGCGATTCGCGCGGCCGGCTCAACAGACTCCGCAAAACGCCCGCCGCCGCCGGGATCGGTACAACAGGGATTGGATGAACGACCTCGGACATCAGGGTATAAATGGGAGGCCACGCTACTCTTCCCATCGGCCATCTAGATACACCAAAGATTGAGTGAGAGTGTGTGGGGGTAGCTCATGAGCGTTCGCCGGTGAAGGAAAAGGAAGCCGCCCGTGACCGAACTCGTGCGTCGCCGTCACCAAGACCTCTAGGTGAGGCCCAGGGGCGTCGCCAGGGCTTGTGGATGTTGGTGTGGCGTTCACGGGCGCGGTAGACCGATCGGAGCATGGAATTTCACATCGGAGTTCATCGCCAACGCCAGGAATCCGCCGTGCGCCATGGACTGGGGTCTCTGCTATACCACTGTAGGTAATTCATCTCCTATTGTGTTTGGTATCCCGTCCTCATCACTTAGCACTAACTAGACTCGAGGTTGCGGCCTTCGGCGTTGGATTGCGCGGCTCCGGTGTGGCTCCGCCGGGTGGAGCTCGGGCGCCGTCGTGCCCAGTCTGTCGGAGGTAGGAGATAGGGTTTTGGATCGTCGATTGACCAATGAACGACCCAGATTGGATCGGTACCTAACGCTTCGGCCTGGGAGATAATCACTGTCCGTTTTGATCGGACGGGCGATACTGGATTAGCCCTCATAAAATCTCCACCATAGGTCTTCGATCGGACGGATCGCGCTAAATACTGATTCGATTAAGTAACAGTCTAATCGATGCCGTCCGTGGGGAATCCAACGGATACCTTTGGTCCATACCCCTTCGCCTCGACATTTATGCTAAAGAGACCCTACGTTTTTTAGAAATAAACCTGCCATCCCCGCGGGGAAGACCTGAGTCACAGGGAATTTTATGCGTTAGACCCCCGGGTTATTTGTTTTATGTGCGCAGTCCAGAGGTCAGAGAAAAATAATGAAGGATTATAGAAATTGATTTTTAGTATATAAATAATTCTAGAAACTTGTTTAATTTATATAAAATTCATATCGCGACCAAATTAATTCATTCTAGTTCCTATAAATTACTAATAATGTTGTTTATCACCTTGTATCTCTGTTTTAATATGAAAATGGTATTAAAATTTATTTCTTAATTAATCTCGTATCAAATACATAAAACCTAAGGAAATTCGTATCTCCTTCGTTTTAACTCCGATTGGATCCGTTCAAGTTGCGTTAGTCTCGTAACAACGCGTAGATTATTATTACGCAATTTATTCTTATGATTGGTGTGATGTTAATCTTGCCTATACCATGTTTGTTTGTATTGCTACGACTAGCGTGAGGACACGAGTCATCTGAAGATCATCATGGTACCTGGAATCTCAAGTCCCAGGCAAGTTGTGCCCTTGATCACTTCTTTTACCTACTCATGTTCTGATTAATCATAATGATCTGCATAGGTTAATTTTGATGGGACCCAATAGGTCACCCTAGTTTGTTCATCCTGAATACCTTGTTTACCCCTGAATCACTTGGGTAGTTCTGCTACTGCTTTATATGGTTTTGGGTTAATATTTCATTACATCTATGTTCCAATTATGTTGTTATTCTATTTATGTTCATGACAAGATCATTAAAATATTAATTGGAACATAGAGCTTAACTTGAGAACCACGTGCCACCACAAGGGTTTAATGGGACGCCCTTGGCTGACTAATTAGGAAAGCTAGTGGAGGACTACCTTACCCGAAAGGGGCAAGGGCAGTAGGGGAGTGGTCAGTGTAGGGAGGCCCTCGGGAGGATTTTGCTGCGATGGCGGTCCTGCAAGGGATTTCTGCATTGGAGCTTCCTATAAACTGTAGCGGGTTTTCTGAAGCTAGTGGAACTTTGTAAAGGCCTCGTAGTGTTACCCTGCCTCGCCTCCTCGGTAGAGGTGTATGGGAAGTCGCGATCCCTTGGCAGATGGGTAACATGACTTGTGGGTAAAGGGTACCACCTCTGCAGAGTGTAAAACTGGTATACTAGCCGAGCTCACGGTCATGAGCAGCTCAGGACTCTCTGATGATTAATTTATGGAACTTAAATTCAATTTGTCATATGCATTGCATCGCAGGTGATGTTGTTACTTTTGTTCTATCATTTAAATGGGCTGGTATTTACTTATACTTAGTAATTGCTAATAAAATTTTGACCAACTTTAAAAGCAATGCTCAGCTCTAACCATCCTCTTTGGTAAGCCTTACACTTCACGTGAACTCCCACCTTTGGCGAGTTCGTTCACATTATTCCCCACAACTTGCTGAGCGATGAACGTATGTGAGCTCACTCTTGCTGTCTCACACCCCCCCACAGGTCAAGAACAGGTACCGCAGGATGAGGCGCATGGAGGATGCTGCGATGTGTTCGTGAGAGGTCTAGGCCGTCGTCTCCCAGTCAACTTTGGGTTGCTGGACCGTTGTCTCCTTATAATGTAATTATTTACTTATTTTGTATAGAACTCCTGTTATGTAGTAAAGATGTGACATTCGATCATGTGCCATGATTCATCATATGTGTGAGACTTGGTCCCAGCACACCTGGTGATTATGTTTACGCCCGGGCTTTGGACCCCTAAAACCCGGGTGTGACAGAGTGCGTGCCGCTCAGCAGCAAGATCGTTTATTGCAGGAAGCTCGAAAGAGGGTTGGCGATGGTAAACCCCGGGAGTTCTCCATCGATGAGAATGATTTGGTTCGTTTCAGGGGTCGCCTTTGTGAGCCTCATAAATCAGAGGTGAAGATGGATATATTGAGAGAAGCTCATAAAACGCCTTACACCGTTCACCCTGGCGAAACCAAGATGTACCGAGATCTGAAGCAAAACTTCTCGTGGAAGCGGATGAAGGTTGACGTTTATAAGTATGTGGCCGCCTGTGAAGTATGTCAGCGCGTGAAGGCCGAGCATAAGCGGCCTGTAGGTTTACTGAAGCCATTGGAAATTCCAGAGTGGAAATGGGAGCATATCACCATGGATTTTGTGGTGGGTTTACCTCGTTCTCCTCGGGGCAGAGATGCTATATGGGTGGTAGTGGATCGCTTGACTAAGTCTGCGCATTTTTTCCCATGAAGACACAAATTCAGCTTCAGATTTGGTCCCCTTGTATATGAAGGAAGTAATCAGGCTTCACGGGGTACCTAAGTCCATTATTTCTGATCGAGACTCCAAATTTGTATCCAAATTCTGGGAGAGTCTTCACAGTGCATTGGGCACCAAGCTTTCTCTTAGTGTCGCTTTTCATCCTCAGACTGATGGTCAGCCGGAGCGAACGATCCAAACCTTGGAAGATATGTTGCGTGCTTGTGTTCTATCTTGGAAGGGTAGCTGGGAAGATCATCTTGCATTGGCAGAGTTTGCTTATAACAACAGCTACTAGGCTAGCATCAAGATGGCACCATTTGAGGCTTTGTATGGCAGGCGGTGTGTCTCCCCTCTGTGCTGGGAGACCTTGGGAGAGATATCCCTAGTTGGTCCTGATTGGGTACAGCAGACTTCTGAAAAGGTTTGGGAAATTCGTCAGAATATTTTGGCCGCTCAGAGCCGTCAGAAGAGTTATGCTGATGTGAGGAGGCAGGATTTGGAATTTGTAGTGGGTGACCAAGTCCTTCTCAGGGTATCACCCACTAAAGGAGTTGTTTGGTTCGGTGTCTCCGGAAAGCTTAGCCCGAGATATATTGGATCGTTCACTATCTTGGCCCGGGTGGGCAGCTTGGCTTATCGCTTGCAATTGTCGGATTCCATGGCAGGGGTACACCCAGTTTTTCATGTCTCTATGCTGAGGAAGTTCTTGCGGGATCTGAACCATCAGATTGAGATGGAACCAATTGCGGTGCAGCAGGATCTGACCTTGGAGTGTCATCCGATGCGTATCTTGGAATCCTCGGAGCGTGTTTTGAGGAAGAGATCAATTAAGTATGTCAATGTCTTATGGACTAATCAGTCTCAGCGCGAGGCTACGTGGGAACTTGAGGAGCTGATGCGGCAGAAATATCCGGAACTTTTTGTTGTGGGTAAGTGTTGTTGATTCATTAATGTTTTACCTTTTGTCGTTCCAATAGAAGCGTCACAATTCGAGGTCGAATTCTTTTTAAGGGAGGTAGAGTGTGATACCCGGTTTGCAAAGAGGAGAAGTGGAGGTTATTCTTTTTGTTCTTTTTCCTCATTCGGGTGATGCGCTTTGGGAATTTAGAATTTGTGGAAAATATTCACCTGTAAGACAGTATAATTTCTTTGGTTAGTTGTTTGCGATGGGGTTGGGAGCTGTCACATGGGCGAGTTGGGCCTTGAACCTTGATCCGGCCCATTAGTCTCCCCTAACCCTAGCCGCCCCCCCCCCCCCCCCTTTCCCCTTGGTATTTTTGCAGCCGCCCCCTTCCCCTCCCCTTCATCTTGGACGTCACTCCTCCCCCCCTTCCATCTTCTTTCTCCTCAAACCTTTGCAGCCCTCACCAACCAAAACCCTAGCCCCCCCCCCCCATTTCTCTTCCCCCCCCCCTCCAAGGTGCAGCCCTCCCGCGTGTTCTCCGTCGTGTGGCTGCAATCTCAATTGGAGTTTGGAGGGAGGAAGAAGGAAGGAGGAAGGGAAGAACCCAAGGTGAATTCATGTTTAACTTTTGTTGTTTTTGTGCTGCAATCAATTGGATTATGCGTTTATCTTTGCGAATCGGTAGAGGTGCTGTCCAGGAATTTTGTGAGTGGGTGGACAGCAGTAGTTCTAGGGATCTCTGAGAATTTTCGTGGGTTAATTAGTGGGAATCAGTGGGATAATCATGTAGAGTTTTGTCATACCTTTCCAACGAATACTTATGTGCTCGATTCGGAGTTATAATTTAGGAGATATCGTTGTTTGAATCCGGATATGTTGCTGTCAAAAAAACAGATTTTTCAGGTGGGTGAACAGCAGTAGTATTAGCAGTTTCTGGGAATTTTTCGTGGGTAATTAGTGATAACCAGTATGATAATCATGTAGGGTTTTGTCTTGTCTTTCCAATTAGTACTTATGCGCTTGATTTGGAATTATATCTTAAAAGATATCGTTGATTGAATCCGGGTATGTCGCTGTCCAAAAGAGAAAAAAACAGATTACAGGGTTTATCTTGAGGACTGTTTTGGGCTAATTAGATGTTGGAATTTTATTATAAATTGTATACAAAACTTGTGGGGAATTTGATGTAGATGCCTCTAGAGTTTTTGGTTGTCACCACTGCTGTCATAATTTTAAAGTTATGAAACTATTAAGCAGCGCCGCTGCAGTTTGGTGGGTGCGGGGAGAATTGTTACCCGTGGCGGGGTTTGAGATTGTGCGTAGGTGCGACATCATTTATGAGGTTTATTATGTGAAATTGGTGCACTAAGTTGTGTGTCAAAAACAGGTGGTGTACTTCCGGATCGTACTTAGGGATTTGCCCAAACTTCCGGTGAAGGCAAGTAAAACAGTGATGGTTATTCCGTCTGTCGAATGAAGAGTCTTATACTTGATTATGTTTGTGCTATTTGTGTTTGTATTCATATTTCTAATTGACTACCATCGTTGGAAGATATTCATGTTTTATTGATTACATATGTTGAGTTTGTGGTTTGATCATGTTACCCATGTGGTTTATTATGTGGAAAGGGTGGAAGTATATGTCTAGCACATTTTGTTTGGGAAGAACTCATGTTGTTGACTTGCATAATGCATTCATCATCCATTGCATTGAAGTTTCGTCGCGATCTTATGGTCTGACCGTACCGGTACAATGAGCATCATATGTTGCCCGAGAAGGGGTATGATGCAGCTTCATATCCTTAGAGATATGAAGGCAGAAGTCATTACTGCATCTGTAGCCATGTGCATTCATGGGATAGGTGTGTAATCTGTTATGTGGATGTGGATAGTGTGGATCTTTACATTGTGAATCATCTTGGCATTAAGTAATCAGTTACTTGCTTACTTGCTGCAAATTTATTATTCAAGAAGGAAGTTTTGAACTATATGGTTGTTTAAGCACGACTGGTTTACATTCTCCAATTGTTGTTTCCTCTGTTTACTTGCTGAGATGTGTTATCTCACTCTTGGATTGTCTGATGCAGGCACCTGATTTCTGCTTTGGGAAAGAAGGGGTAGCAGCACGGCCACTACACCTTTAATAAAGGAACCACTGCTTAATAATGTTGTTAATCAGGGAGGGTCAAGTCTAGGGAATTATTATGTTCTAGCCTTTCATGGTAGTTGAGCTGATTTTTTTGGGGTGGGCTGAGTTACCCAATTTTTTTAATTGGTCATGAATGTGCTTTACTACTTTTGCATTTTGATTATACTACATGAATTATCTGTCTTTTATATCCTGTATGAACTCTATGTCCCCCCTTGTTATGCTTCTTTCAAGGGAGGTGCTGCCGGATTTTGCAATATTTTCTCTCTTTATTTCATTTCTTGTGTTGCATAAGTTTAGTGGGAAGGGTATTTGGTAACATCCATTGTGTGCGATCAGTGGGGGTGTTACAAGCTAAGTGCATCTTGATCTTTAGTTTGGGTTGTTCCTATGTTTGGAGATATTCTATGTGACCTTTGCAGGATGTTGGAGCTCAGAAATGACAAATCTAGATCAAGTCAAGTTGACTTGATGGCTTATGAGTCCAACATCAATCTCAATCATGTCAAATGCTAAAGAAGTGCAAAACAAGAACAAGGTGTGTTTCTAGACTCAGTGAATTATTTCTGAGTACTAACATATTCTGTCTAAGTGCTAGAAACAGCGAGAAAAAAATTGCAAAAAGTCTTGACTCGGTGCAGCAAAAACTCTGCTCAGTCTGGCACACCGGACTGTCTGGTGGCACACCGGACAGTGTACGGTGCGCCAGCCTGAACTCTGGTAAACAGGCCGCACTCGGGAGAAGTTTGGCGGCGTACGACTATAATTCACTGGACTGTCCGGTGGTGCACCGAACTGTTCGATGAGCCAACGGTCGACTGCGCCAACGGTCGGCAGCACGATCAGCGGGCGACGCGTGGCCTGAGCCAACGGATAGTTGGTGCACCGGACAGTGTCCGGTGAGCCAAGACGACTTTTGCTCCAACGGTCAGCTGAGCCCGATTTGGAAGGAGATCGCGCACCG
The DNA here is from genome assembly GCF_902167145.1 of Zea mays. Lineage (NCBI taxonomy): Eukaryota > Viridiplantae > Streptophyta > Magnoliopsida > Poales > Poaceae > Zea > Zea mays. Next base: position 51,632,610 of record NC_050098.1, on the reverse strand, counting down.
GTCAAGCTACAGGACCTGTCCGGTGGTGCACCGGACTGTCCGGTGCGCCACCCGACAGAAAGCAAATATTGCCTTCCAAAAGGATTTCCAACGGCTCCTAGGCCCCTTGGGTCTATAAAAGGGACCCCTAGGCGCCTCCAACAAGAACACAAGTGCAGCCAATAATTGTAGACATCATTTAGATCAATTCTCTCTCTCCCTCTCGTGTATATCTCTCTAGTTTGTGTGAAGGCAAAGCTATAAGCCTTTAGAGAGTGGAGAGGGCTGCAAAGAGCTAGAGCAAAGTCTTGAGCGCATTGTTACTCTGCCGAAGTGCTGTCAAGAAGACTGTAAGCAGCCACGATGTTATTGTAACCAAAATCAACATAGTGGAAGGCTCTATCTGTCATACTGACAGATCTAAGCAAACAGAGGAAGGAGTTGAAATAGACTCCAAGCCCAGGTGTGGCTAACTCCAACGAGGACTAGGCAAGCATTTCAGGCTTGGCCAAACCTCGGGATAAATCCCTGTGTCTGTGTGCTCTGCTCTGTGTTGTGTGCTGATCTTATGTCTTATCTACTCTTTATATCTACACTTCAATACTTATCTATTGTACAAGTTATATTTGAAGTGCAGGGCATTTTGAGACAGGATCTTCTATTCCACTGCAACCTACTCGAAGGGTCCCTCATTCCACTGCGTTCCAGCCTTCGAGTAGAGTAAGAATTTCAGTGTTAAAGTGACAATTTTTACTCGCCTATTCACCCCCCTCTAGGTGACATCCAGATCTTGTTCCCGGGCAAAGGGAACTTTTAGATACCGAATAAACCCCTAAGCAATCCATGTTGATTGCTCGGGGGCTACATCTAGCAGATGTGTTAGCACGAGCCCGAGAATTCGTTCCACAACAAAAGCCTTCGTACAACTCCGAGGAGTTACACGAAGGCTCGAAGGCTGCTGTCGGGTACTTAGGAACCGACTACCCGAAATGAGCCCATGGCCTTTTTCAAAGCAGCCCATCTGCCGACCAAGTTCCCGCCGAGCAACTCCGCAGGGCGAAGTGACCGACCAGGTCCCCGCTAAGCAACCGTGTGAGGCGGAGTGATTGACTAGGTCCCCGCCAAGCAACCCTGCGAGCCAGAGTGACTGACTAGGTCCCCGCCGAGCAACCTTGCGAGGTGGAGCGACCGACCAGGTCCTCGCCAAGCAACCTTGCGAGGCAGAGCAATCGATCAAGTCCCCACCCAGCGACTCGGCGAGGCGGTGGTCCCAATCCAGTATAGCTGACCCACATCATCTACGACAAGACGCGATGTCCCTAGGCCACGTCCAAACATACGTGCGGTGTACCAAAGGCGCATCGGGAGGTCGCTATCGACACGACTGTACACCCCTGTGAATGGTCCCAAGTGTATCCCCACTACCTTGTGGAGCCAGTCAACCCTAGTCATGGGGAACCTCAGCACAATAGTCTCTACAATGGCCACATACTGAAAAGGACACATGGATACTAAGCGTATGCCTACGCACGCTGGCAGGTGACGCGAAGCTCGTGGATACGAGCGAAGCCGCGCCCCGCATGACTGCACCATGATGCTGACCCATGGGACACGTCGCGCACTACTATGAAGACATTAGCAGTAGACTCGCTACAGGGACCCGTATGACGAACATGCGGGACAATACGCCATATCGAGAGTATGACTATGCATGACCCTACGAACCACATCGGGAGCACTACGTCGACTCAGGGCATCTGATTGCCCCCTCGCCGGTAGAGAACAAGTTTCCTCTCTAAGGTCCTACTCTTGAGATATAAAAGGGCAAGACCTACTCTTTCTTCACACATGCACTAGTTGTAACACGCTCCTAAGCAATACTACCATCAGCACTATAGTGGACTAGGGCACCATCGTGAACTAGTATAAACCCTCTTTCTCAACCCCACGCTCGAGTCCTAGAGATTCACCATTCGGAGTGACTCCGCGCTAGCATTCCCAACTGAACACAAATCTTATTATCCCCCAGTTTTCGAAAACACGACACAATCTGTTTGTTAGGATGTAGTGCAAAAGTAAGATAATATGATACTACAAAGATACCACTCGAAGATCTTGGATGAAGCTCATCTTGCTCTTGCTAATATCCCAGTTGTAGTATTATAGACTTAAGCCTCCCCCTAACCCCATAATTCACTTCCTCTCTTTCTTGGACCATTTTCCAATATTGAATTCTCTATTTTCTTTATCTCCCTTTATTTTCTATTTTAATATGATTTCCATGAGTTACAACCTACATGCTTGATGCCAAATGAAGGCCTTAAAATTGATGTATTGATGTTATAAGTTGGGATTGCTTTTTGGTCCTACAAACTCTCCCCCTTTAGAATCATACACCGAAAAGAAGGCATTTGTAGCACTAGAGAGGGTCAATTTTTGTGATCTTTGAAATCCCCCTTTAACACGGAGTGATAATAAAACTTGTCTTTCATATTACATAAACTAAACTTCTCATATGTGTATGCATACTTGTTGGCGGCCTTCCTCTTCCGAAGGTCCTCAAAAACTTAACTAACATGTTTTTCAGTATAACAGACTATTACAAGAGGCTTCGGTTTTAGATGAAGTTGTGCGTAATATGAAGGTGCGGTTTGAAGGAAAGGTGAACGAGCGCCGAAGCTGTGGCTGAAGGACCTTCAGCTTAGCATGATAACGATGGTGAAATATGGAACCGACCTAAAGGAGAAAAGACTACTTAGTCCTTGATAGTTTGCCTTATGGTCAACAGTAAATGTCAGGGACATGAATGTAATTTTGCTCGGGCTGCGTCATGTGCCTATTAATGAAATATAATGAAATGAATATTATGAGCATTTGTTCCTGTGCCGAAGGTATCAATGAAATATAAATATTATGAGCATTTGTTCATGTTTATAAAATGAAATGAAAATGTAAACAATCTATTTCTATATTGCCAATTTACATTCTTGTATGTTTTATGTTTCTTTATTTATTTGTATTCATTTACCGAGATGATGAAGGTACACCCTTCAGGGCCTTCGTCCAAAAATCATTATATTCGAAGGGAAATAATGTTTCGAAGGACGAAGGCCTTTATCCATTAACAATTGTGTTGTCTTGTTCTTGGTGTATAGCATTCGAGAGCAAGGACCAACATTGGCGCCCACCTCCGGTGAACTCATTCGTCCACCTTCGGCAAGCATCGACCTTCGTCATGCCGCCGAAGAAGACAGCAGCGCCAGGGGCTGCACTGCAGCCACTGGATACTAATCAGGAGACGCTACGCGAAGCTAGGAGCCAGAAGAGGAAGGCTACTAGCCCAACACCTTAGGAGGAGGAACTCGATCAAGAGATCAGGGTCCTGGAAGCTATCCATCAACAGGTGCAAAAGAAGAGAGAAAAGATGCTTCGTCTCGCCGACCTCCAGAGGAAGATCGATGAAGCCACCGAAGAAATGTGTCACCTCACTCAGGATGACCATGACCGAAGGCCCCAGCACAGGGAGCTTCGCCAGGAAAATCCATACAATGATGATGAATGGTACGGTGACTTTCATCATGGCAATTTTGCTTTTGATGATGCTTCTCCCTTAGCAGCAGAATTGCAGGCTACCTCGTGGCCGCCATCATACAAGCCACCTCAGTTTACTATGTATGATGGGCACTCAGACCTGAAGCAATTCCTGATGAGCTATGAAGCAACCATATCTTCATATGGGGGCAATACTGCAGTCATGACGAAATCATTCATCATGGCAGTGAAAAGCGTAGCTCAAACTTGGTACTCTTCTCTTAGGTCAGGGACAATTACGTCATGGCAGAAGCTAAAAGACATGCTAGTCACTAGCTTTCAGGGTTTCCAAATGAAGCCAGTCACTGCTCAAGCTCTGTTCCAGTGCACACAGGACCAGGAAGAGTACCTCCAGGCATATGTCCGAAGGTTCCTGCGGTTGAGAGCCCAGGCGCCTATATTGCCCGATGAGATTGTCATTGAGGCCATGATCAAGGGGCTCATACCAGGACCAACGATGCAATATTTTGCAAGGAAGCCACCGCAAACCTTGGAGAAGCTTCTCCAGAAAATGGATGAATACATCAGAGCTGATAATGATTTCCGGCAAACAAAGGAAGAAGCTTACAGATACTTTGAGATAGCCAGGGGCTTCGGAGGAAAATTCCACCCCAGGCATGTCAGGTAAGTCCATAATGCCAACCCAAGTGATGACAGGGGAGGCCAAACCCAAAGGCAACAGCATAGCTCCCAATCATCAGGAGCGCAACAAAGTTCCTTCAGGCCACCAGCTCCAAGAGGTAGAGGGGGCAGAAGCTTCGGAGGAAGATATGAAGATCAGCATAGGAGACTGTTTTGTTTGTTCTGCGGCGAAGACAAAGGCCACACCACAAGAACGTGCCAAGTCACGATTCAGAAGCAGATGGAGATTGCCGAAGCTGAAGCACGGCAGAATCAGCCGAAGCAAGTTATACATACTTCTTCATGCTTTCTCCCTACGTCCCAGAGTACGTAGGCAATCAACAGCCTACGACCTCTGTCGCTTCGGCAAGCCATTCTCAAGCCTCCTAGGCCTAGTTTCCACCACCACCTCTAGCACCTACTCTGGTCCGGAGCCAGCATCTAGAAGGGCATCAACACGTTCAACAGCAGCGAGATTTTCGGGAGGAGTCCGAAGCTCGCACAGTCAATAGTGTTGTGCTCGAGTCCAAGCACATTTACTAAAGAATATCCTACCCCTAACGCATCTTTGTTTTTATCACCATTTTATTTTCTTGTATGAAAAACAATTTACGAAGGATTGAATTCCAATTTGATGTAATAATGTTGTAGTCACATCATCGAGTCAGATGCATCCCATTAACAAGATTCCGAAGTTAAAAAAGTCGTTCCTAAGGGAGCGCAGAGTAAGTTCCAAAGCTAAAAAAGTCGTTCCTAAGGGAGCGCAGAGTAAGTTCTGAAGCTACAAAAGTCGTTCCTAAGGGAGCGCAAAGTAAGTTCCGAAGCTCCAAAGTCATTCCTAATGGAATGCAGAGCTAAAATGCCACCGAAATAGAAGGTGAAGAAGCTCCAAAGTAGTTCCTAAGGGGATGTAGAGTTTAAATGCCACCGAAATAGAAGGTGAAGAAGCTCCAAAGTCGTTCCTAAGGGGATGCAGAGCTTAAATGCCACAGAAATAGAAGGTGAGGAAGCTCCAAAGTTGTTCCGAAGGGCATGCAGAGCTTAAATGCCACCAAAATATAAGGTGAAGAGACTCAAAAGACGTCCCTAAGGGGATACAGAGTCAGACTGTTTCCGTGTGGACTTGTGTATTTGGCATAAACATCATGCTGCATCATATCATCGCATCATTCCGCAGAGCATTACATCATACATCATGTCGCATTAGCTGCAAGATTGAGCAGAAGGAAAGTTGCTTCTTTCAAATATATGATGAATGAAACAGTGTGCTAGAGCACAAAGCAAACCTTCGGCAATTACAATCTTACATGACAGGAAAAAATTTGTCGACAACAATATCATACAACAGTTGTACTATAGAATGGCTTTTTCTTTACAAAGCATGAAAAGAAGGGAAGATGTTTTTTCGCTGAAGGCTCAAAAATGGTATGTACGCAAATTTCATGCATTGCAAAGAAATATATTACATTAATATACACATAGATATACAATGTTTAACTCGTACGAATATTACATCACACAAATGTTACATTTCTAAGCTACACAAAAATCTAGTCTTCCTTTAAAATTTTCTTAGCAGCTTCGTTCAAAAGTTTGTTGACAACTTCGTCAATAGCTTCTTCAACAATTCTTATAGTTTATAGTGCCGCCTTCATGGCTGGATAAGCTTCGGGATCATAGGGATCTGGTGGCGGTGAAAGTTCAGCTACAACAAAAGTAATAAGTTGTTAATCCGAAGCCAGGGAAAAAATACTGAAGCTACGAAATAATTAAAATATATATGCGCCTTGCGCGCTCAGTAGCCTCTTCGGCTCGCTTGGCTTCTTCTCGAGCTTCGTGGGATTCTTTCTCATTCTTCTTTATAGCGCGTCGGCTAATTCTCGGCCGCTTTTCATCCAAACGTTGGAGTAGAATTTCCCGCCCATCAGAGTAGCCTCAGCCGAAGGATCCTTCGTGTTTTTTACAGAGAAGACGGCCTTCGTCTGGGTTGCAGCTTTAACATGTTCACAGCCAGATTTTTCTAAAATTGCTATAACCCCTCTAGCACCGGCGAAGGCGCAAAATCGCCGCGATCGCTAAGTATCTCATCAAAGGCTTCAACTTCTTTGCATATCCATTCGATGATTCCTTTGGGATCACCTCTAATAAATTTCTGCTCAAATGAGTAGGCACCCACCTTTGCAAAACTATCTTTCAGCTTTTTAGCACAATCCAAGGATTTTTTGTAGAACCTCTCCTTCGATTCCCGAAGCTCATCTACATTCTTTTGTAGTCTTGCGCTAGTCCATTCACTTATTTCTTGTTTTGCTTTAGCTACTTCAAAATCCTCGTTCTTTTCTCCAAGCTTTTTCTTTAAATCTTCAATTTCAGCTCTATGAGCTTCGGTCTATGCAGTAAGATTGGATTCGCTAACCTTTACTCTGTCTACCAAGGAAAGCAGAATTTTATCCTTCTCTACGGCTTCATTCCTCAGTTTGATAACCTCTGACCGAAGGTTACCAAGGGCTATTTGGCAGCTTTCATTCTTAGCATTCTTCTGTGCTCTTAAAGCGTTGCTCAGAATTAAGCCCTACAAAAAAGGGGGAGACAAAGGATCAGCACAAGAGTAAAAGACACAAAAATAATTTGCTTATAAGTCCACAACTTCTGTACCTTCAGACTATTGTAAGCGAGACTGTTTGCGAGGTCATCCTTCGACATAGCAGAAAGGCCAACTTTGAGCTTCGAAAATCCTATAATTCTTGCCATCTCCCAGCAAACAGATATTTCCTTGTTGTCCGGGAGGCAATACAGAAAGTCATCTTCGTTGGTGCCATTATACACCAAGGGCCCTTTCGAGTACTTCAGTTCCCGGGCATAGTGTTTGGCTTCTGCAATTTCCTCTTCCGACAATTTTTTACCCGAAGCGTGTCGAATAATAAAAGTCTAGCTCTTCAGTAGACGCTTCGAGAGTAGGAGATTCAACCTTCTTGGGCGCGTCTTCTTTCTCCAGAACTAGACCGACGTCCGAAGGTCCTTGTTCAATACTCTGCCCAGTTCCAACAGGCTCTGTTTCAATGGGCACTGAGGGCCCAGCTCCGAGCTGTAGCAACTTCGGCAGTCTCCTTTGCAGGAGCAGGAGTTGACGCCCTTATCGAGTCTAAGACATCGTCTAGCACGCTAGCTATCCTCCTCCTCTTGGGAGTTTATTGCAGGAGCTCTGGGCACCTTCGGCAACTCCGGCTCTAGTGGCGGGCTCAGGATTTTTCGTAATCCTGTCGATTCTCCTAGCTCTGGCTCTTCGGCCGTTTTTTCTTTGGCTTCGGCAGGATGCTTCGGCGCTCCGACCGATTCAGTTTTCCCCTACCCTATTATTTCCAGCACTTCAGCCGATTCTTCCTTGGAGCCGGCATGAGCAAGTCGTCCTGGCTCAGCTGTGGAAGATGTCCCTTCAACAAGCTTCGGCACCCTGGCCGTTTCAATGTATCTAGGCCGGTGCGTCAAAACCTTGATCTTCTTACCCTTCAGCGCAGCAGAAATGACCGAAGTAGCAGTTTTTCTCTTTTTTCCCTACTTTCGCGAGGGATAGCTATAATCTGGCTACACAAAACTGAAAGTTCCCTATGCTCAGGAACAGGATCTGGATGTCGCCTAGAGGGGGGGTGAATAGGCTAATAATAATTATCACTTTAAAACTGGAAATTCTTACTCTACTCGAAGGCTGGATCGCAGTGGAATGAAAGACCCTTCGAGAAGGTTGCAGCGGAATCGATGTTCCTGTCTTAAAAAACCTGCACTTCGAAGATAGCTTGTACCACATATAAATATAGAAGTGCAAGTATAAACAACAAATAAGACAGAGAAACAGCACACAACACAGAGCAGAGCACACAGACACAGGGATTTATCCCGAGGTTCGGCCAAGCCTGAAATGCTTACCTAGTCCTTGTTGGAGTTAGCCACACCTTGGCTTGGAGTCTATTTCAACTCCTTCCTCCATTTGCTCAGATCTGTCAGTGTGACAGATAGAGCCTTCCACTATGTTGATGTCAGTTACAGAGATGTCGTGGCTGCTTACAATCTTCTCGACAGCACTCCGGCAGAGTAACAATGCGCTCAAGATTTTGCTCTAGCTCTCAGCAGCACTTCTCCTCTCTCTAAAGGCTTATAACTTCGCCTCTACACAAACTAGAGAGATACACAAGAGAGGGAGAGAGAGAGAATTGATCCAAATGATGTATGCACTTGTTGGCTGCTCTTGTGTACTTGTTTGAGGCGCCTAGGGGTCCCTTTTATAGCCCCAAAGGGCCTAGGAGCCGTTGGAGCTTCATTTGGAAGCTCCCAGCCTTCCCTGGTTGCGGGTGCACCGGACTGTTCGGTGGCGCACCGGATAGTGAACAGTAACGGATCTGATTGACAGATTCTTCCTCTGGAACAGCTAGCCGTTGGTGCACCGGACATGTTACTATTCACTGTCCTATGCACCGGACACAGCTATTATTCACTGTCCTGTGCACCGGACATAGCTACTATTCACTGGCCTGTGCACCGGACACAACTACTATTCATTGTCATGTGCACCGGACACAGCTACTATTCACTATCCTGTGCACCGGACATAGCTACTATTCAATGTCCTATGCACCGGACAAGTCGCTATTCACTGTCCTGTGCACCGGACAGAGTTACTATTCACTGTCCTGTGCACCGGACAACTACTATTCACTGTCTTGTGCACCAACCAACAGCACACTAAGTGATTTTTCCACCGTTCTTTCTCCGTTTGACTTCAACTTTTGGGACGGTATTCCTGAGACTTAAACAAACACATTTAGAGTATAATCCAATTAATTTAGTCCTAGAAACTTACATCTTTCTTGTTCTTCTCCTAGCTTTTTTGTTTCTCCTCCAGCAGAGCTCAGAATGGTACTTTCTCTACAGAAAGAGTTAGAGAGCAAACCAAAGCACCAAACTTGTAGTAAGAGGTGTATGCAACATGGTTGAACACTCAAACCTTACATACTTAACCTTTTTCATCGTTTTACCTAATTTGGCATGTTTGAGGTCGATGTTGGACTCTAAACCATTAAGTCAACTTGACTTGATCTAGATTGACATATCTGAGCTCCAACTCCCTTGTTCATTTCTCGAGCTTGATCTTGAGCCTTATGACTTACACCACATAACTGTAGATGTTACCTCATTGGTTGTAAGTCATGTCCTTATGTAGTGATCCTTGATGCACCATAACTCTTAACTCGATCAACCTTGACTTTGCAAGTCTTCTTCTTTACCCCTGGCTTTGGGTTCCTGGTCTCCTTGACCTTCTCCCATGCATTCGGTACCTCGAAGCTCTTCTTGCCTCCATCCTTGGCTTGAACGGTTGTCTCTGAGTTACGTGCACCGAGTCTCACTTAAGCAGTGTTCATTATCTATAGATAATTCAGTCTTTGGACCATCACACTTGTTCACTTGTGTTGAACCCTATTAGCTTTGAATTAAGCACCTATTCAACACTTAGCTCACTTGTTAGTCCTTTAATTGGGTTGTCATCCAAACACCAAAACCCACAAGAGAGCTTTCAAAAACCAATAACATCGAAAACTCTATTTTTTCTTTTCTTGCCTCGCCTTCCGAAGGCTAAGGTCATGGCATCATCTTTGGCTCTTGTGTAGGCCCCAAGCAACTCGTCGCTAGTCGCCTCAACACAGTTCATCCAGTCATCATTCGGCTCATCAAACTGATATCTGTATCTGAAGGTATATTTCAGATAAACCAAGCTGCCTTGACTGGACCCGGCAGCAGTCTCCTTCGGCATTTCCTAGTCATTCACAAGAGGCCACACTCTATAGGCTATGTGCTCCTGGACTAGGTCTCTCGTGCCAATAAAGGTGCATACATTATTGAAAGCCTTTTGGCATGCTTCGATATTATTTCCAAGAGCAGTAGCCGACCTTCTGATGCCGAAGCGAGACCAAATAGGGCGTTGGATAATCCCCTTTATATCTTCCCTTTCAACTAAGTTATTCTTTACATAAAACCATTCTTCCATCCAGGCCCCTGGCCACCTCTTTCGAAACGTTGGAACTGGATAACTTACATCATAACGAGGCACGAAGCCATAACAACCAAATTATTGTGATACTGCTCCTTACCAGTAGTATTCGTCTCATACAGCAGCTCGTGCATGTTGCTGAAGCATTTTGCACTCGGCTCTAGTCCTTGGCTCCTCACGGCCCAAATAAAAATCCCCATCCTGATTATGGCTTCGGGGTAATCTGATGAAGAAAAATCTCAAAGGTATTTAGCACTTCAACTAGAAATTTACTCAATAGAAACCGAAGCCCTGCCTTCATGAAGCTCCAATAAACAACAGCTTCGTCCACCTCGGGCGCAGGGGCGATGTTGTCCCCTCCAGCTCTCACAATGGACATATCACGAAAATATCTCCCTTTCATAGCATCAATCTGGCTCTGTTTGATGGATGACTTTCGGAAGATAGTGTGTCTCGGCCGCCAGGGCCGATCTTCGGCATCTTCGTTCCCACTTTCCACATCAAAGCTTTCGCTATCACCAGAATCTTCAAACAACCCAGCTAACATTTCATTGGTAATCTTCTCTGTGTTTGTCTTTTCCATAGCCTCATAAAACCCAGCTAGAGCATGGTCAACAACCTTCTTCTCTTCAGCCATCTAATAGGCACTTGTGCAAATGTCGAAGCTCACAAATCAATCAAAATCTAACAGAGCAGGAAAATCCAAGCTTGAGAAAATAGCGCAAGCGATTGAGATGGCGCATCAAATGCTATCAATGCGGGTTCCTATTTATATGCCCAGACCATTGCAACTTGGCGGGCCCTACATGTCATTGACTTTCGCTATTCTAGCAAAGGGAAGGTGTTTTTTCGGACCTTTGGCTAAAGGCCTTCGTTCACGTCGCAGTCTGAATTTGTTAAATACAAAAACAAATTAATACTGTGAGGGGCTACTGTTGGGGACCTTCCTCTTCTGAAGGTCCTCAAAAACTTAACTAACATGTTTTCAGTACAACTGACTGTTACAGGAGGCTTCGGCTTTGAGGTGAAGGTGTGCGTAATATGTAGGTGCGGTTTGAAGGAAGGGTGAACGAGCGTCGAAGCTGTGGCTGAAGAACCTTCGGCTTAGCATGATAACAATGGTGAAAGATGGAACCGACCTAAAGGAGAAAAGACTACTTAGTCCTTGATAGTTTGCCTTATGGTCAACAGTAAATGTTAGGGACATGAATGTAATTTTGCCCGAGCTGCATCCTATGCCTATAAATAGATGAACAGTAACACAGTACTACTCACGCTGCATTGTAATTGCTCCTGCGTCTCTTACATTACCACCTTCTATCAAGCCGAAGGTATCGATGAAATATTAATATTATGAGCATTTGTTCATGTTTATAAAATGAAATGAGAATGTAAATAATCTATTCCTATGTTGCCATTATTTACATTCTTGTATGTTTTATGTTTCTTTATTTATTTGTATTCATTTACCGTGATGATGAAGGTACACCCTTCATGACCTTCGTCCAAAAATCATTATATTCGAAGGGAAATAATATTTCGAAGGACGAAGGTCTTTATCCATTAATAATTGTGTTGCCTTGTTCTTGGTGTATAGCATCCGAGAGCAAGGACCAACAATACTAATGATGAATGGCAAAACGTATTGCTGAGCACCGAAAACGTCTTCGTGGATGGTCCAGCCTTGAGTCCACACGGTCCGGTGGTGGCGCGAATGGTCCGCGCGTGCGCAGAATCAGTTAGGGTTCCGAGTTTCTTGCGGGATTTGTTAGCTAAAACCGCGAGATTAGCTCGGGAAACGACTTGTAACGGGTCCAGACCTCCCCCTTTATATAGATGAAGGGCTACAACCGATTGAACCTCCCCCCACAATCGATCAAATCAAGTCTATTTCTCGTTTTTACCTTATGCATTAGGAGTAATTCTAGTTTATCCCTAGTTTAGCCTTCTTCTACCCAAATCCTCACCTCTCTTCGGCTCTACGTTGATTAGAGGCGTCTTGGGTGTCCTGCCAACGCCAAGACACACCCTACGATCTCTCCTCCACGACAGGGTCCCTCCCGGGAGGCGATATTTAGGTCTGCTGTGAAGAAGACCCTCTGAGCCATCGTGGACCGTCCGAGCCCCAGGCATGGACCGTCTGGACGTACGAAGAGGAGGAGTCGCTCCTGCGCTAGGTCGTGGACCGTCCGCGCCTCTGCAGAGAGTACCGCCAGGCGGTCCTTTCTAGTGTTTGGCGCCCGGATCGGCGCCAACACACTTTTTGGCGACTCCGCTGGTAACAGGTGTCTAGATCTACTAAAAATCTGGCCCTCAAATGGTCGTTCTAAAGATCCCACTGATATCTCCCCGGACAATGTCCTAAAGTCGGTTGTTGAAAGTCTAATGGCCGATGAGCTACAACAATATGAGGACTACATGCGTCAAGCGAAGGAGAAATTCTTGTCACAATACACGGTGGATCGCCACCAGAAAGTTGTCAAACATGGAGAGACCGACATCGCATCTCTTCTATCTTCTCTTCAATTCCCCAACGTAAGTAAACCTGGACACATTCATATCGAACCAATTACTTTCTTTATCATTCCTGCCCTAGTAGTAGATGTATCATAGTTCTAGTTATAGCCTTCCGCATATCCACCTCCACCCCTATTCGACTCTACATCGTCTAGATCCGTCTTGGGTGGCATGCCGACCCTAAGACGACCCTAGGATCTTACCCCTCCCGGGGGCAAGATCTAGGTGTCCACCCAAGGCCTCTTCCTCGAATTGATATCTTAATTCCTAGGCGACTCCACGTCGTTTGGGGACGCCCCCGGGTGGCCTATCGACCCAGGCCGCCCTAAGATCTCTTCCCTAAGGGGCGAGATCTAGGTTCCAGCGAGGAGGAAGACGACCCTGCGCCATCGTGGACCGTCCGGTGCGACGCAGGGAAGGCGTAGCCCCTGCGCCTATGTCGCGGACCATCCGGCCAGAGCCGGACCATCTATGCCGCCGCAGAGGACATCGCCAGACGGTACACCACTAGTGACTGGTGCTGCCCAGATCGGCGCCAACACGTATGTATAGCGAGCAAATTAAGGCATAAGCGAGTTTAACCTATATAATACACGAAAAAGTATGTAAAAAGATGTCAATTGAAAGATACACGAGGACATTGATTTAGAAATAACATATGTAGAGACCCAATCAGACTTGGTATCAGTTGACACGACATCATTTAAAGATTGATACCAATTTACATGTGTTATGTATTAAGATGAAGAATTAACTATTTTTTTATTTTAATTTACTTTAGTATATATAGGTTGATTAATGCGAATATGAGTACATTAAAACAACTCTAAAAGTATACTACCATAGAAGAGCCCACTTGCGTGCAAATCGAAGTAAACTTATCCAACACAACAGTGTACAAATTTACTTTCTCAAACGAATACAATGAATCTTTTAGAAAATCAAAAGAACGAAAAATATTAGACAATATGTAACTAAGCTAAGGAGAGCGAGAAAATCCATCCACTTGTCTAACCAGTTGAACTAGCACAGCTACTAGTTCACTCTGTTGCAAAATTTCCTTATCTCTCCTTGGGTGCCGGTGAGCACGTCGAGGTGGCCCATCTTCACCATGGCGGACGCGAACCGCGAGGCCCAGAGCGTCCGGTTGCGCGCGTAGAGGTCGACTAGCGCCGCCGTATCGTTCTGGCTGAGCAGGGTGACGTCCGACGTGAAGAGCACCTCGCGCGTCTGCACGTTCTTGTAGTACTGGTTGTCGAGCAGGAGCTCCGTCCTCTGGTCCAGGTCCACCACCCGGTCGCGTCGCCCCGTCGCCGCGGGGCACCGCGTCCTGAGGTACCTGCCGTAGGTGGCGTTCATGTCCTCGGCGATCTGAGGGTAGAGCCGGAAGGAGAAAGCGGAGCAGTGGGAGCGGCCGAAGGAGTGGGCGCCGGAGAGGATGACCATGTCGTCGGCGGTGAGGTTCTTGGCGGCGAAGGAGGCGACGAGCAGCTGGACGTTGGTGAATGGCCCCGGAAGGTTGTTGAGCACCTCGGACGCATTGGAGACACGGCCGTCGCGTCTCCCCGCCGGCATGGCGAAGTCGATCCCGCCCAGGATGCCGCAGGCGTCGCGGGCGGCGAAGGCGACGATGTCGGCGCAGGATACGGTCCTCCGGCACCGGCGCTCCAGCACGCGCTTCGCGCGGTTGATGACGCTGAACCCGCGGAGGCTGGGGTTGTTGGCCTGCGACGCCTTCTCCACCGTGCTGGCGTTGCTGCCGGGTGCCGCATCCAGCAGCACCGACGCGTCACACCCCTGCAAAGTGCACGATAAGCTCGGAGTGCTTGCCATGATTCTGCAGACACACAGTGCGGATTGGTCAATCCGTTTGGGTAGATGCCAACGGCTTGTTGCTTACCCTGACGAAGCAATCGTGGAAGAAGAGGCGCACGAGGCCTGGTCCATTGCCGGGGTCACGGCGGATGGCGGCGCGGACAACGTTGCGGACGAGATCCTCTGCTCGTGGGCAAGTGCGGCTGTAGTAACCGACTTGTAAGGGGGCCTCCGACTCCGATGATGCGACAGAGGAGACGGCGATCCACGACAGCAGGATGGTTAGAGCAGCAAGCTGAGCAACACGAGTGCTGCTTCTCTTCATCTCTGGTGCTGTGGAGGGTTGTCACTGTCAGGATCTCTGGTGCTGTGGAAGCAGTGCTCGATCGATGCGTCCTTAAATGGAGGGAAACAAGACGATGGCGATAATTTTATGTACGCCAATCGATGAAGCGATGCACTGACCGTTTGTGTTTGCAAGGCTACACTGGAGTAGGCGAACGGAGGAAACCACTGAACAAGAGTTGACCTGCGCATACGAAGTAAATAACTAGCCTCAAGGGGGTACGTTGCACCGCTTCCCTACTAGTACTATACGTACTTTCTCCTTTCCAAAATAAACCGAACCTAAAAATTTAAGCTATCTTAAACAGTACTAATATTATTAAAGTTTCTAACAATATTTATAAAATCAAATTAATATATTTTTAAAAAAATATGTTTCATAATATATTTAGTGATATCAGTTTATTGACATAAATATTTATACTCTTTTCTATATACTTAGTTAAACTTGAATCAGTTTAACTAAAACAACTCTAGAAGATGATTTAGTTTGAAAAGACAGAATACATTTCATTTTCGTTGTCGTAGCCAACTAACCTAAAGATTGACAAAAGAAAAAAAAACAAAACTATTAACATTTACAATATTGAATAAATATAATCATATTAATCAAATAAAATATTTATCTTGTAATAAACCTACTTAGAGATACAAATGTTACTAGCAAAATGACCGTTTGTAACGTACAATTTTTTTATGCTTAAATATAAAATATAAAACACAAAGACATGTGTATGGGGTTGACTAGGTGTGTGTGAATGTAGGTTTAATGCCAATAACTATAGTTTGAATCTTCATTTCTACATAATTTTAGCATTTTTACTATTTAAATATGGAGAGCATAACGAGGATAGAAAATAAACTATTGTTTTAATATAGTAGAGAATCACTACAGGAAAACGACCAGTTTCCGACGGCCTAAACCGTCGGAAGTAGTTACTTCCGACGGCTTAAGACGGGTCCCGTCGGAAGTAACGCCGTAGGGGATACCCAGTCGGAAGTATCAGCGTTTCCGACGGCGCCGTCGGAAGTAAACTTATTTCCGACGGCCAGGGTGGCGCCGTCGGAAATAAAGCGAGGTGGGCCCCGCAGACGGCCGGCCGCCGGCGCCTGACGTCGTCACAGCTTAGTTCCGACGGCCCCGTCGGAAATAAGCGGCCGTCGGAAGTAATTAAAAAACAGAGAAACAGAATTTGTTTGCTTTTTGTTTTACAAACAATCACACAAATTCAATCTGCACACAATATCCAGTTTTCATCCAGAATCACATACAATACCACATGAAACACACAATAACACAAGTTCACAAGTTAAAGCACAAGTTCACAAGTTAAAGCACAAATTCACAATGTTCACAAGTTCACATGTTCAGAAGTTCACAATAACACAAGTTCCCAATACCACAAGTTCACAAGTCCATAGTACGAGAAAAACACAAGCAGACAGGCTACTCAAATGGAGGAGGTTGATCAAATGGATGTGGTTGATTTGATCCGCTAGCTCCTCCACTGTTTAGAAGACCGTCCACAAAAGAAGCGACCGCATCTTCAGAGTCCTCATTTCCCGGAGTTAGCAAGTTTCCTGGAGGGACCTACAACATTCAAAAAAATGTGTTAGTAGTTAAATTCTTGTTATGCAACGTCAAAAGAAAAAGTCAAGTAATATAACCTGAGGTGCAGGTGTGGGCCAACTAAATTGTAGAGTCGGTACAAACTGCGGGATAGGTGGAGGAGGTGGCATAGTCATCGCTGAAAAATCTGGACGTTGCCCTAGTGCTATTTGCTGAAAGAAATTGAAAGCTATGTTACGAGGATATATTAGAAAATATGTGCTCCAATTATAGTAGAGGCTCACGAGGATCTAATTACCTGCATCATCTCCTGCTGTCGTGCAAATTGAGCAGCCCAGTACTCTTGTTGTTGCTTGTTATACTCCTCCTGCCGCCTCAAAGCTTCCTGCATCCGGATCAGCTCGGCGTTTCCTTGGGTACTAGAGCGAGGACCACGGCTAGACGACCTCGATGGACGAGACCTTTCAGGCCTCACCTGAGTCGAGTCGATAACACTACCAAACATGGGGTAACTAGAAAAAAATAGAAAGAAGTTAAACACGCAACACATCATGTTAGAAAAGATCAAATCGACGAATTAATAATAGCAAACTCACCGTCCATGAGGTTTTCCGCCTCCACTAGCATACACAACCTGAGGATCGATAGGCTGATTCATCCAATCATAGTCTTGCCCATGCTCCGACATCATGGAAGCACCATATGAGGCCTGACAAATAATAAATAATGCAGTTATATTTTTCTCGACTCTTAGAATAGAAGTGCATTGTAACTAGTTGCGAAAGTCTCACCACACGCTCAGCAGCTGACTGAGAACACAACTGTTCTGGATTTGTAGGATCCGACCCCCTGTGACCTCTAAGGTAAACCTGAACATCACTCGGCGTAACACCAGAACTAGCTTCCTACAAGCAAGAGAAAATAACATAAACACATAGAAGATTCATGATATGCACGACCATAAATTACACTTACCATGCGCTTTGCCAAACGAACGTGGCCATCACCACCATATCTGTGGTGAACATCATGCCCACGATTTGAGCTGTTTCTCATTGAAACACCTTTAAATCCATCTGTTGCCCAATATTTGCATACAGCCCGCCAACCAGCCTCATTTGATGCCATCCATGGCACCGAGTCTGAAAACTTTATTTCGATCCAATGTATTGTTAGTACTAACACTTGGACATGAATTAGGATAAAAACAATTTACCTCAAGATATTCTTCTTCGGTTAAGTATTTGTTTGATGCCTCACTTTTGGAACGTGGCCGACGTCCTTCCTGCCTTAATATGTAATCAGAAGTGACCTGGATCCGAGCATAATACATCTGATCCCTAACCAAGGTAGTCGCGCTCTTGTTAAAAACGATCCGTGCACGATCGTTCATACTTCCATCTTCAGGCAACTTGTAACGTTTCTGAAAAAAACAAGAAACAAGATTTTTAGCACATTGTATAGTTGAATCAATTCAAGTTGGGCTAGAGAACATACCCAGAACTCATGCCACACAGCACCTTGGGCATTCCTATGTTCCGCATTGAACGCGAGCCCGTACTGATCCCAAGACATACAAGGCACCTCAACGCCTTTCTCCATCACTACACCAGGCCAGAGATATTTGCATGTACTTCCCAAAACTTTATTCACCTGTGTGCGACGTCCTTGACCTTGAAAAGATGCATCAATCCAAGACCTGCAACCACATTGTACAAAAGAAGCATTAACAAATTTCATATAATGCATGAACAAATATTTAACATTAGAATCAACTCACTCGTCGCCACACGGTACGATCAAAATCTTATCCTCCTCACGAGCAGGAACTTTAGGAGGAGGCACCCAATGTGTTTTCCTCGACTTCCGTGCCCGAGAAGACCCTCCACCACTAGAAGCTCCAGCATCACTGCTAGGCCATGAGTCCCATCCGCCTGCTGACCATCCACCCTCAAACTGACCACCACCAGAAGACCACCCATCTCCACCTCCACCTCCAGCATCATCTTCCTGCTCATAGTCTGCATCGGCCGCATCGTAATCGGCCGCATCCTCACCCCTCGCCTCCTCCTCTCGAGTCTCGTTAACATCCTGCACATGAAACACTTTAATCATTAGATTCATATAAACATTACTATATTGAAATAAAATAATAATTTAGAGTAATCACACCTGTCCATGCATATCAGGTGGAAGATGTTCCATCAAAGCCTGTCGTCTGTTGCTCGAGAGCGACTCGGTACCCTGGAACAGACACTCCTGTGCTTTGCTTCTTCCTGAAGAAGAAGAAGAGCCCTTCGTCATGCCCTTCACAAAATTCTTCAACTTTCGAGCCGCCATCCTGCATATTGAAAATTATATTAGTATAACAATAAAGAGATAACAACATAGTATAACAATAAATTAAATTTTAATTCATCAAAATAAATATTTACTTCTTAATCATATTCGAAATCAGGATTAATTTGTTGTCTTCTCAAGCGCGTCGACTTTCTCTCGGGCGTCTTTTTCTTCTTCGACTTCCGTTTCCTTTTTGGAGGAACTATTACATCATTAAGATCGCCCGCTACTGAATCTGGCTCCATTGTTGTTTCTATATTAAAAACGGGTGGAACTTCAATTTCTTGATAAATTTCTTCAACATCAGCTTCCACCTCATTTTGTCGATAACTTGTATCACCCTTTAAATATAATCTTTCACGGGGATTTACGTTGTACACTACCCACCAGTCTTTAAGATCGATACAGGGATATGACATATAATACACTTGGTCCACTTGAAAACCAAGAACAAATTTACTACAACCACGAGTCATTATACGCTCGTGTTTGACTTCTACCATACCAAATTGGTTTTGTCGTATCCCATGTTTAGGATCGATCCAATCACATTTGAAGAACATAACTTTCAGATTTTTTCCCCCAGCGAAGTCGAATTCCAATATATCTTTGATAGTTCCATAATAATTCATCTCCCTTCCTTGCTCATCAAAAGACCAACATACCACACCAGTATTTGTTGTCGCAGCTAACGGTCGAGTACATTCAAATTTGGTTGAACGAAAACGATATCCCTTGACATCATAACGACCATAGCTTCTGACTTTGACAAGTGCACGTGACATCTGACGTAAGTCCTCGTCAACGTTGGAAGTTTTTTCGCACTGTCAGTTACGAATATAGATCAATAGGAGGAACTATTAAAAAGATAAACTATATGAACACATAAGAAAACGGATGTGATATTTACATGAACTCGAAACCAATTAATGAAATTGGGAGTGCCTTCTTTTCCTTCGCGAAGCATGATTTCATACAGCCTCGTCGACAGTTTACCCTTATTCTGTCGTTCGTACTCTCTGTTGAAAAAAAGTAAATAAAAGAGTTACGAGGAGTAATGAGCACATGTTGCTCTTCAATTTTGAAAATCTATGCTTACTTGAAGTATGGAGTCATCTCTTCCATGTTTTCATACATGTAGAGTAATGCATCCAACTTTTCTTCACGTCCAATGTGATATTCAGTTGATGCTCCAACTGTCTTTCCCTCGAATGACAAAATTTTGAGTTTACTGCATGGACCAGCTTGATCAACATTATACCTTAATGTAGGTGCATTTACATTGTGTTCTTCTGCAAAGTATACACTCGTGAAGGCTGATATCTCTTTATATTTAAATTCTTCAGCAATACACCCTTCAACTCTTCCCTTGTTGCCAACCATTGCACTAAGCTTCTTAAGTGCCCTTTCTATGTGATACATCCATCTATACTGCACAGGACCCCCAATCTTAGCTTCATATGGAAGGTGTACAAGTAGATGTTGCATCGGATTGAAGAATCCAGGGGGAAATATTTTTTCCAATTTGCAAATAAGGACCGGAATCTCCTTCTCTAATTTCTCCATCACATCTTTTTTAATTTCTTTAGCACAAAGTTGTCTATAGAAGTAGCTTAACTCAGCTAACGCCGTCCACACATCATTATTCAAGTAACCCCGAAACATTACAGGAAGTAATCTTTCCATAATAATGTGATAATCATGACTCTTCAATCCATTCATTTTTCCTGTCCTCAAATTCACGGACCTTCTGAATCCCGCGGCATACCCATCTGGAAATTTTAAGTTTTTCAACCACACCATCACCTCTTTCTTTTGCTTAGATTTTAGACAAAATGACGCACGTGGCTTAGCACCACTCTGAAGCAAGACTAGGCTTGGTCGGTTACAAATTTTCTGTAAATCTTTTCTGGCCTTTATATTATCTTTGGTTTTATCGGGAAAATCCATACATGTACTAATAATGCTTTCAGCAACATTCCGCTCTTGGTGCATGACATCAATGTTGTGCATCAGAATCAAGGCCTCCGTATAAGGGAGTTCCCACAAAGAACATTTATGTGTCCAATTATGTTCTATTCCAAATCCCAGGTAACAAGTACCGTCTGGTTTCAAATTATCGAGCGCAGCATGAATCTCTGCGCCACTCAAACGCTTCGGTGGGCCTTTGGTAACAATGGTGTCTTTTCGAAATTGATTTGCCTCAAATCTGAACGGGTGATCGAGAGGCAAGAAACATCTGTGGCAATCAAAGTAACAGATCTTCCCACCAAACTCAAGACGAAAACAATCTGTATCCTTACCACATATTGGACATGTCAACTTTCCATGACAACTCCATCCAGCAAAAATACCGTAGGCCATGAAATCATGAATCGACCACAAGTACGCAACTCGAAGATTGAATCTCTCTTTCTTGTAGCAATCGTAAGCTTCGACTCCTTCCCACAATTTTTTCAACTCATCGACTAAAGGTTCCAACATTACATTGAGATGTTTTCCAGGGTGTTCTGGTCCAGGAATGATTAGACACAGAAACATGTAATCGTATTTCATGCAAAGGTGAGGTGGAAGATTGTATGGAACTGCAAATACAGGCCAACAAGAATACGGCGATGCGGTCATATTGAAAGGTGAGAACCCGTCCGTCGCCAACCCGATTCGAATATTTCTAGCTTCACTAGCAAAATCCGAATCAAAATCATCAAGCGCCTTCCACGCATCACTATCAGATGGGTGCATCATAACTTGAGGGTTCTCGCGGTCACGTTCTTTGTGCCATCTCATCTGCTTAGCGGTGTTTTTTGAGAGAAACAACCGTTTTACACGAGGCGTGAGAGGCATGTAACGAAGTTGCTTCTTTGCTACTTCTGTTGTCAATTTATCTCCATCTTCATTTACGACCTCAACGAACCTTGATTTGCTGCATCTCAAACATTTGTCTAATTTTTCATTTTCCTTCCAGAAAAGCATACAGTTATCTGGACAAACATCAATTTTTTGATACTCCATACCTAAGCCAGAGAGTAACTTTCTTGACTGATACACGTCTTTGGGCATTTTGTGATCTGGTGGTAATACGTCGCTGATCAAATTCAAAAGTTCATTTAAGCAGTTGATGGAGAATGCGAACTTAGACTTGATAGCCATAAGTCGCGTCACAAAAGCAAGAATGGTTACTCTCGTGTGTTCGTGCAACGGCTCTTCTGCTGCTTTGAGAAGTTCAAAGAATTTTTTAACTTCCGGCGGTTGAGGATCCTCAGGATTATCTGGAAACACTAAATCGGGATCCTCTCTTAAATCCTGAACCATCTCCTCCATTCGGTCTAAATCCGGGTCAAAATCGTCTTGACCTTCTGGAGCATATCCACGGGGAAGCTCCTCACCATGATGCACCCAAACTTCATAATTTGGCACGTAGCCATTTTTGCAAAGATGACCAGACATCTCTTTCTTGGTTTGACGTTGATAATTTTTGCAAACACTGCATGGGCACCACACTCGACCATTTCTTGACGAAGAAAAAACACGATTGATAAAATCTTCGGTTTTCTGTATCCACTCAAGCGAAGGATCATTTTTTCGCCAGCCTTCATACATCCAGCGACGACTATCACCCATCGTTCGACTAATTAAAGATCAAGACAAGTTCATTAATTTCTAGATATATTATCAGCCAGTGGTCCTACAATTATAGGAAAGGATAGGTCCTAAACCCACCTAAGGGTGAACGACATATCACAGATTTATGATAAGTCAATGAGTTTGAACGAAATTTCGGCAGCATAACCCCGTTGTTCTCCATTGCACGCCCGTAATGGTGCAACGGAGAACAAGAGGGTTATGCTGTCGAAATCTCACTCAAACTCATTGACTAATCATAAATCATATTTGATATGTCGTTCACTCTAAGGCTGTCCAAAAAGGGACAATTTCGGTACAACACACTACTTTATTAAGCAATGTGTTGGACCGAAACGGGTGACGCATAAGTTTAAACCTATTTTAGTATAGTATCGCATTATACTGCAACATCACATCAAATTATACTACAGCATCACATTATACTACAACATCACATCAAATTATACTACAGCATCACATTATACTACAACATGACATTAATAAAGTTCAAAATTACCTGAATTGCCCACAGGAGTGACGGCTGGCGACCGGTGTGAAGCTGCGTGCGCGCGCTCACGTGCGGCCGCGTTCGGCCCCGTGCGAACGGCCACGTGCGCGTGCTCACGTGACAAGACTCGACGACGGCCTCGGGCTCGGGGACGGCTGCGTCCTCGGGTAACGCGGCGGCGGGCCGCTGCGGCCTCGGGCAACGGCCGCGGAGGCTGTGGACGACGGCGGTGGTCTCGGGGCGCGGACGACAGCGGCCTCGGCCTGCGACGAGGTGGCCTGGGCTCAGCGGCGCCGGCCAGGGGCAGGGAGCGAGGCGACCTGGGCAAGGGGCGGCCTCTGGCGTGGGCGGCGCTGGCCCAAGGCGGGGAGGTCCCGGCGGCCACGGGCGGCGCTGGCCAGGGGCGGGGAGGCGGCGGCGTCCACCGCGGCGCTGGCCACGGGCGGCGGCGTCGGCTCTGGCGCGCGAGCCCCCCGGGCGGCGGCGGCCACGGGCGGCGCTGTCCAAGGGCGCGGGCGGCGTCTCTGGCGAGCCCCCCGACCGGCGGCGGCTCTGGCGAGCCCCCCGGGCGGCGGCGGCGCGCTGTGCGGGCTGCGGCGGCGCGCTGTGCGGGCTGCGGCGGCGCGCTGTGCGTGCGGCGCGGACGTGGGTGCGTGTGCGTTGTGTGCGTGCGTGCGCGGGGTAACGGACGTTAGAGACTCTCCTTATTTCCGACGGCCAAGGTGGTGGGCCGTCGGAAATAGACGTATTTCCGACGGCTGGCCGTAGGCCGTCGGAAATAGGACTATTTCCGACGGTACCCTAGGAACCGTCGGAATCAGTGTAGGCCGTCGGAAACTGGTCGTTTTCCTGTAGTGAATACTAGTTTCTATAAATTTAGTCTAACCTAAAATTTGTTAACCCTATAAAAACGAAAAGTATATCAGGTGCGGTGCTCTAATGAAGGCAAGCAGCATGCATCCGGCCAGGCACACGAAGTAGAGTATGTTTTACTATCGTAGAACATCTTTGATAAGGTGACTCAAAATACTATATACTTAAAGTGTTTAAGGCTCTAAAAGTAAATTCAGCTCCAACGGTTAATCTCTAAATTATGTATTTTAAAAACTAAATTATATTATTAGGAATAAAAAGGTTAAGAATGATGTAAAAACTAAATATAGAGCACTAACCTGGGGGTGTAGTATATTTAGGTCGATTTATGATGTGCTATATATTTTTCTAGAAAAAAATATAAAATAGAACACTGTTAAAGTTGTTTTGTATAAGTTGAGCTCTATATTACAAGATATGGCACTGATTTAAGACACTTGGAGATGCTTAATGTAAAGCTTAAAGCTTCTTTAACCTTCAAAACATGTGCTAAATTATAAATCTTAAACATTCTCATATAATCATAAAATCTTACCATGAATTTTGTAAGACCTAATCATCATTAATAATAATAAACATTATTTAATCGTGTGTCTCTGAGAATATATTTGGAAGTCCCACCAAAAATCATTATTTCCAATAAATATTAAAAAGAAGAGTTTTAAATCTCTACTACTCCTTATGTCTTTAGTGTAGGCGTCCACAGCTCTTTGTTCTGCCATCGCGCGCTCCGCCCGTGATTCCCCTCCCCGCGCCCGCAGTCCCGCCGCTGTCCTCGCGGCCGCAGCCGAGCACCAGCCGCCGCTCCCGCAGTCCCCGCGCCAGCAACGCCCGCAGAATCCACCGCGCCAGCAACGCCCGCAGTCCCTGCCGCCGTACTCGCGGCCGCAAATCCGCCACGCCAGCAAATCCGCCGCGCCCGCAGTCCACGCGGATCCACTCTGCTCGATACCGCAATCCATGGCGCGCGGGCAACACGCGCGGACGCGCAGGCTTCCTTCTACGCGCGGCTTCCTCCCCCACCAACGGCGCCGCAATCCAAGCCGACGCCACGCCCTCACCCCCTCCCCACTGGTAAGCAACCGCCCTCGGCCCCTCCTCGCTAGTACGTACAGTGGGCTCCTTGCGACACCACACCCTCACCCCCTCCCCGCACCCACTGTACCTCGCGCACAGTCCTTGGCGCTGCTCACCTCGCCCCTGACGCCCGACGCCCCCGACGCTGCTCACCCTGCCCCCGATGCCTTCGACACCCTCGCATACTTAGCGTTGCTCACCCTCGCCCTCGATGCCCGATTTGGATGTGTGCGCTACCCTAACGCCCGAATCCCCGCTCCCCCGACCCCCTCGGTGGCGGAGAAGGTTTTGGCGTCCCTTGGCGACGAGAGGACGACGATGTCCCCCGTCCTCACCCCCACGACCAGATCCCACGAGACCACCGGTGGCGGAGATGTTTTTGGCGTCCCTAGGTGGCGAGAAGGTGACGAGGCATGTCCAGCACCATGTTGCTCACCGTGAAGCATGTCGTCGATGCACAACAGTCTGGCATGGGTGAGAAGGGCGCTCTATTCGTCGTGGATAGCGTCGAGATGGCTAATGTACGCAGGCCTAAATCTGATACTGCTCCTCTTCACCTATGTCATGTGCTTTGCATTTCATTTCGTCTCACAGCTTTTCCTCTTCTTTGTGCTTTGATCTGTTGATATGCACATGTTCCCATCATTAGTTCATCTGCCATGGTTCCCTTTTTAGATTTGACTTGTAGGGATGGTTAACGGCAAGGTGGAGCAGACGATCGATGTGACATTCACGCTCAACAATAGCATCAGACGCCTCGATTTCAATAAATGGTGAGCCTACTGCAATACTGCTTGTTTGGTTCTCTCATAGTCAATCCCAGAAATATTGATGCTTCAGATTATTTTGAAACTGCTGATATTCAGTACGTATAAACTATAATGTATACACTGTTCCTAAAGCATTTCAGTATCTTTTTCTAGAGGAAAGTCGCCATGCTTTTATGTGATTAGATGATTGTTTTCTCTCTCTTTGGTTATCAAGGAATGGTATGTACGTTGCGATCATTGGAAGCCTCAAGGGATTCTAAGAGAGGAATCGTGCTACTGTTTTCTCAATCAAGTATACATATGTGATATACATGCACTTAACTATTAGCATATATTTTCCTTTTGCATCCTAATGCATTGCAGAGCACTTCTTGGTAAGTGAAAGGGAAATAGGCTTTAAACCTTTTCCTAAATGATTTTGGTGGTTGAATGTCCAACACAAATAATTGGACTAACTAGTTTGCTCTAGATTGCATGTTCTACAGGTGTCAAAGATTCAACAAAAACCAATAGAAAGAACAAGACAGGGTTCAAAACAAAGGAGCAAAAAGAAACCGAAGTGCTCCCTGGTCTGGCACACCGGACTGTCCGGTGTGGCACCGGACAGTGTCCGGTGCACCACCGGACAATGTCCGGTGCACCAGGGAGGATTGCCTTCGAACTCTTCACCTTCGGGTTTCTCAGGCGCAGCCCACTATAATTCACCGGACTGTCCGGTGCACCACCGGACAGTGTCCGGTGCTCCAGAGTGAAGCGGCTCTGAACTGACCAGCTTCGGGAAAATGGAAGGCCGCTCCGCTAAAATTCACCGGACTGTCCGGTGTGCACCGGACTGACCGGTGCGCCAGCGGAGCAACGACTACATCGCGCCAACGGTCGACTCTGACAGTGAACAGTGTGAAACAGTACACGCGGCAGAAGTCAGAGCAGAAGGACAGAGGGGCACCGGACTGTCCGGTGTGCACCGGACTGTCCGGTGCCACATGAGGACAAAGCCTCCAACGGTCGACCAGCTCCAACCGCAACGGATAGGATGACGTGGCTGGCGCACCGGACACTGTCCGGTGTGCACCGGACTGTCCGGTGCGCCCATCGCCAGCAGCCTTCTCCAACGGCCACTTTTTGGTTGGTGGCTATAAATACCACCCCAACCGGCCACTTCATGGTGTGGGAGCCCAAGCAACATTCCAAGTCATCTAGTTGACATACTCAAGCCCTCCCAACCACATATATTCATTGATCCATCCTATACACAAGATTTAGACCACTACAACCAACACAAGTGACACAAAAGAGAGTGCAAGCAATTGAGAGCTACTCAATTGAGTTTAGCCCTAGTGCCTTGTGAGATTCCTTGAGAGATAGTGTGTGCTACATCTTTGTGTTTATTTGCGCTTGGAGTATTGACTCCCATCGAACTTCCTCCAAAGTTTTGGAGGCTTGTAAAAGCTAGCAAGAGACACCAAAGAGTGTGGTGGTCCTTGTGGGATCGAGAGTGATCCTTGAGAAGAAGAAGAGCTCGCCGATCCTTGTGTGATCAGTGGAGAGAGGGAAAGGGTTGAAAAAGACCCGTCCTTAACTGGACTCCTCAACGGGGACTAGGCCTTCGAGGGCCGAACCTCGGTAAAACAAATCACCCGTGTCTTATGTGCTTATTCTTGTGATTTGTTTGTTCTCTCCCTTTCTAAGTTTTTACTTGCACTATTCTTTGCTAAACTTATTTGGTGTTGCCTTAAGTTAGATTCTCATTTAGTGAGGCAACACATTGCAAGAAAGAACTCGTAGCATTACTCTTCTTATTTAAGCCCTTGTGATTTATTTTCATAGACTTATTAGTAGTATTGATCTATCAATTCCGCATTATTTGCAATACTCTTTACAAGCAAGGACTTAGTTTTTATACTCCGATAATTGTATATCTTGTTCTAACCACTAATCAAGGGATCTAGTTGGGGGATAAAGATTTAATTTTCAGGTTTCGCCTATCCACCCCCCTCTAGGCGACTTTCAATTGGTATCAGAGCTAGGCACTTCATCTTGAGTCTAACAACTCGAAGTGATGGCTCGTAGAAGATCCCAAAAGAACAAGAAGTCCAAGGAGAACAAGGAGGTAACTCTTGAGATATTACTTTCCGATTGTTCTAATTATGGTTCTTGGTCCACTAGAGTGATAAATGCTTTTAGAACCATAGATCCACAATTAGAACAAATTTTAGACAAGAGTATTATTCCTCTTAACTATGCTAGGGAAAATGCCTCCGAAGAAGATTTAAGATGTATACGCTTAAATTATCTAGCTTATGACATCTTAAGTAAATCCCTTAGCAAAGAAGATTACCATGCCTTCATAATAAAATATGACAAACCCATTTGTGATGTGCATGATATTTGGACTAGAATTAAAAGCAAATTTAATAAGTCCAAACATGATAGTTCATTTTGTGCTTCTACTTCCTTTGGTCTTTGTGATACTAACCCTTGCAAGGAAGAAGAAGAAAATGATCAATGGAGACCAAACGATGAATCCACCTCTCCAAAAGGTTTGTCTTCCCATTTCTATTCCCACATGTGTTGTGTGGCTAATGCAAATGATAGCGGAAGCATAAATGAGGATGAGGAGGAAGAAAGAAGCTTTGTGCAACTCTACGCTCGCCTAAGCCAAGAAGATCAGGCGGTCATGCTCAAACTTCTAGAAAGAGCGAGAGAGCAAGGCGAAGCTCGTCAAAGGCTAGAAAGTATTCTCTCCATGAAGATGCAATGCTTTGACGAGTTGACTAAAGAACATGAGGAGTTAAAGTGCTCTCATGTTGATTTGGTCCAAAGGTATGAAACTATTTCAATTGAGCAAGATAACGCTTTACATTGTATCGCTCAATTAGTAAATAGGAATACCTTGCTTAAGGACCAAGTAGAAAAGCTAAAAGTTGAAAATCTAGCTTTTCAAGAAAAATATGATATGCTCCTATGCTCTCATGAAAATCTTATGGATGATCATATCATGTTAAACATTGCTCATGAGGTTGTGATAGAAAACTTAAAATTCCAACAACCTCACTCTTGCACATGTGTTCATATTGATACTATATTACCATGTGCTAATGCTTGTTGTCCGTCGACAAGCAAATCTTCTTTTGAGCTAGAATTTGCAGGAACAAATGATGATACATATCAAAAGCTCAAAGAAGAAAATGAGAGGCTAAAGATGAGCTTGACACAACTTAAAGGAAAATGCATCGCTCAACCTTCTCAAGATAACTGTGATCACATGGTGAAGAAGCTTGAGACGGGAACAACCGTGGCATGCACTACATCCCTTGAAGAAAATGTCAAGGACTTGAGGATTGCCAAGAGGAAGAAACAAAAGATGAAATTCAACGCCTCTTCCAAAAGCCTCAACCATGCCTCCATACAAAGTAACACCCAAGGTAATAATCAAGCCACACTTCACACTAAGAAAAATAAGAAGTGTAGTGAATGCTTTGAAGAGGGACACTTGATTAGGTCATGTCCTTACATTAAAAATGGCTTGATTATTAACAAGGATGATAGACTTTGTTTTAAATGCTCAAAGAAGGGACACTTAATCAAATCTTGTCCCCATTTGGAAACAAAGAGGCATAGGGTTAGAAAAGAAGGTTTTTACTAACCATGTAGCAAGCAACAAACAAGGAAAGAAGAAATCTTCAAGACTTCAAAAACGCCTATGCTACACATGCCAGAAAAAGGGACATCAATGCAAGGATTGTCCCATTGGTAACAACCCCACCTCTAGCTTGTCAATCATTTCGCATGTAACTAGGCAACCCAAAATTGCAACTTGTGCTAGAAAGGTAACAAGTTGACCAAGCGCTAACACAAAGGACTTTTGGGTTCCTAGATCTTTGTTTACTAACCTTAACGGACCCATCAAGCGATGGGTACCAAAATGTGCTTGACAAGCTTTGTAGGAGGAGGAGATGATATGAAGCTTTGGGGTGCTTGAGGGAGTTAATTCAATTCTTATCAACTCAAGCTATCAATCTTCAAATGATCTATATATTCAAGATTGACCCAAAGTTATTTCAATTTATTATATTCAAAACTCATATCATCTCGGGAAGATATTAATGTTGTAGGAAATAAAGAATCATCATGTGCGGAAAATCAAGGCCTACAACATGAAGGAATGTCAAAGGATGGTAACACTTATGCTTTCAAGTGCAAGTATCTTAAATTACCATTTCTTATGTGTCTTGTGTAGTCACATAGAAAAAGGAAGCACTTAAGATATTTTTTATGTCACCATTCTTTGAAGAAATTCCTCTCATATGGTAGATTGCATATTCTTCATTTCAATATTATGGCAATCTACATGCTTTAAATTGTTGCAAGTTCCCATGGCATATTTTACTTTAATTATCCTATTATTGCCATGATCTAGATATAGAAAAAGATTCCATGTTCTTAAAAGAATAAGGTGTCATGTAAGGAATTCAAATCCTAAGGACACGTATAAAAGGAAATCTTTCTTTATGTCTAGAATTGTGAGACTAATGTTTTTATCTAAGTAACCTAAGTAGTCTCACATGTAGAGAATGAGTTTCTCTATGGAAATGCGTAATCCATCATGACAAGGAAAATCAATCCAATAATTTTTGTTGTATGTCTTTTTGCTTAAATTGGATATGATTCTTCTACATTTATCGCTTTCCATATCATGAATTAGATTTATTCCCATGATCTTAAAGGATTGGTTATGCTTGTTTTATGAGTTAAAATTGGCATAACATCTTCTATGGATAATCTAGTTCATGCTATGAAGTTTCCATGCTTTTAGTAATCTAGTTTTTCATTCCTTATCAAAATGATTACAAAAAGGGAAACTAGTGCTTGTGTTGCCATTAATCTTTCGCTTGAGCTTACTTATGAAAATCAACAAGAGAGTATGTGCAAGTTCAATGACACAAGCCTCAAAGGGTTGATCTTCACCCATAGGAAGAAAGATAAAAGCAAAGGTATGGGAACTCATCTCCTTAACCAAATGTAGTTCCCATCAATGACTGTTTACTATAATTATATCTTTGTGAAGAAATAGATTCTTTATTGAATTTAAATTGGCTAAGACGTGCATTCAACCTCAATCTCATTAATGCACTTGTCCATTAGAATCTATTTCATACCTTTGCTATAAATGTTCTCATATTGACTTGTTTTTAAAAGTAATGATTAATAAACTCAATATGAAGAAGTAAATTCCTATGATTGATCAAATGGTTAAATAGTGCATATTCCTCTTTTCCTATGATGTGCACTAATGCTAGGGATTTTACTTCTTGTCTGTGTGACTTATGGATGATGAATTGTTCATATTTATTTTCTAAAAGAAATCATCATTCATCATATACTCCCTTGCGCTATTGACATCTCTCTTGAGTATTCTCAATAAGTTTGGAAGGAAAAAGAGACAACTACAAAGGGAGGACACTCAAATGAAAAAGGAAGAACATCAAGAACAACAACACCTACTTGGACAATAAGGTCTTCACAACAATCAATGGTGTGGTTGTAAGCATTCTAAATCTTTTTGATTGTGAGAATACAAGGCTTCATTTGTTTATTGCAAATTTTATAAGCCTTGATCAAGATGTATAATGGGTCTCCCTTTATGTCTTTAAAAGTGAATGCATCGAAATCAATTCTTTCAATTACTTGATGCATATCTTTAGGGGGAGTCCATTCCTATATTTTGATTATGTTGAGACTATTGCTTTATCTTAGTAATTTCATATAGTCTCTTACATGAGAATAATGTTTCTCATAAAGTATGCTACTTCACATCAATTCAACTTGTTAAATAATGTCGCTTTTATCAAGGATTGTTGCTTTCATTGCTAAAGTAGCTTGCTTATTGGATTCTCCTATTTTAAGCTTAATTCATATTCCAATATGTTACTCTCTTGATCGCATCCATTGTTTGTTTGATCATAGAATAACATCAAATGACACTTAGTGCCTCATTCTTTCAAATCGATATCTCTCTAAGATATGCACTAAGTTAAAAGGAGAATTCATGTTTCATTTATGCAATTTGTGATCCACTTGATATATGTTAATCATGACTTGGAAAAGGATCACTAGTTGTAGAACTCTCTCTTGTGCAAATATTTCCATATATTGTCTTGAGTATAAGTCTTAAGCAACTAAGACTAAGGACAATGCACAATGCAGAGAGCATCTCTATTTGAAGGTACAAAAGGGTAAAACTACTTCCTTTCATTCAAACTTGTACCTAAAATCTTCCCTTTCTATACT
Source organism: Zea mays (assembly GCF_902167145.1). Lineage (NCBI taxonomy): Eukaryota > Viridiplantae > Streptophyta > Magnoliopsida > Poales > Poaceae > Zea > Zea mays. The sequence continues at coordinate 51,600,655 of NC_050098.1, read as the reverse complement.
TTCCTTACATATCTTGTATAAAAGGAAGAGAAAGCATGTCCATGCATTTTTCCCTGCTTCATACCTAGTTTAACCTCTCAAACATTTCATTCCTGCATTTATGCATCTTTGTTAAAACTGGATGAAGTAATCTTATTGTCAAAGAGCTTAAAGCTTAACCTTGTAACGAGGATAAGCTGCCTTTGTTCCAAAGGTGGATGGTCCTTAAGCCTCTTTGAAATCCTTAAGGGAAAATGCTTAAGACACTTATAACATGCTTTCATAAGTGCATAAACTGTCATGAGCATCACACTTATACTAGGACACAATGCACTTCACATTCTGTATGGTATAGATATGTTCTCATTAACCTCATTATGTGCAATTGGCTTTTCAAAGGCCAAAATATGTATTCCTATCAAGGCACATATTTAGGGGGAGCAATCTATATTATATAGAACTATGATCATGCTTAATTGACATATCTTTTGATCATATCTCTTTCATTTTGGTACAAATGCATATATCTTATTATTCTCGTACCATGACTATGACTAATATGTTTCCAAGTATATTTCTATACTAAGTCGTAGATTGAAAGGGAAATGGAGTCTTCGGCGAAGACAAGGCTTCCACTCAACTCTATCGGTACCATTTATCCTTCGCCATCACTCCACACTAGCTCTCCACATTGGTATAATCTTTCACTCATATATTATTTGCCAAAGGGGGAGACAACTTACAAAAGGGCTTATATTTCACTCAAAGTATCTGTTTTTTGGCGATTCATGCCAAAGGGGGAGAAAGTATTAGCCCAAAGCAAAAGGACCGCACCACCACCAATTTTCAAAATTTAAGAGGTCTTGAAATGATGAATTTTCAATTGGTATAGTCTTTCAATTTGGTTTTAAAGAAGTATTTTCAAATTGGTATCTTACTTGTGATATAATATCAAATTGATATACCCTCTTCAAAATTAATATCAAAACCCTCTTGAACACTAAGAGGAGGATTTCATTAAGGGGGAGTTTTGTTTAAGTCAAAGGAAAAGCATTTGAAACAGGGGGAGAAAATCTCAAATCTTGTAAATGCTTCTCAAAATTCTTATTCATCTACCTTTGACTATTTGCAAAAGACTTTGAAAAGAATTTCCAAAACGTTTGCAAAAACAAAACATGTGGTGCAAGCATGGTCCAAAATGTCAAAAATATAAAGAAACCATTCATGCATATCTTATGAAATCAATATTGGTTTAATTCCAAGCAATCTTTGCACTTACCTTAGGCAAACTAGTTCAATTATGCTCTTATATATGTGCTTTGGTTTGTGTTGGCATCAATCACCAAAAAGGGGGAGATTGAAAGGGAAATAGGCTTTAAACCTTTTCCTAAATGATTTTGGTGGTTGAATGTCCAACACAAATAATTGGACTAACTAGTTTGCTCTAGATTGCATGTTCTACAGGTGTCAAAGATTCAACAAAAACCAATAGAAAGAACAAGACAGGGTTCAAAACAAAGGAGCAAAAAGAAACCGAAGTGCTCCCTGGTCTGGCACACCGGACTGTCCGGTGTGGCACCGGACAGTGTCCGGTGCACCACCGGACAGTGTCCGGTGCACCAGGGAGGATTGCCTTCGAACTCTTCACCTTCGGGTTTCTCAGGCGCAACCCACTATAATTCACCGGACTGTCCGGTGCACCACCGGACAGTGTCCGGTGCTCCAGAGTGAAGCGGCTCTGAACTGACCAGCTTCGGGAAAATGGAAGGCCGCTCCGCTATCCAACGGTCGACCAGCTCCAACCGCAACGGATAGGATGACGTGGCTGGCGCACCGGACACTATCCGGTGTGCACCGGACTGTCCGGTGCGCCCATCGCCAGCAGCCTTCTCCAACGACCACTTTTTGGTTGGTGGCTATAAATACCACCCCAACCGGCCACTTCATGGTGTGGGAGCCCAAGCAACATTCCAAGTCATCTAGTTGACATACTCAAGCCCTCCCAACCACATATATTCATTGATCCATCCTATACACAAGATTTAGACCACTACAACCAACACAAGTGACACAAAAGAGAGTGCAAGCAATTGAGAGCTACTCAATTGAGTTTAGCCCTAGTGCCTTGTGAGATTCCTTGAGAGATAGTGTGTGCTACATCTTTGTGTTTATTTGCGCTTGGAGTATTGACTCCCATCGAACTTCCTCCAAAGTTTTGGAGGCTTGTAAAAGATAGCAAGAGACACCAAAGAGTGTGGTGGTCCTTGTGGGATCGAGAGTGATCCTTGAGAAGAAGAAGAGCTCGCCGATCCTTGTGTGATCGGTGGAGAGAGGGAAAGGGTTGAAAAAGACCCGTCCTTAACTGGACTCCTCAACGGGGTCTAGGCCTTCGAGGGCCGAACCTCGGTAAAACAAATCACTCGTGTCTTGTGTGCTTATTCTTGTGATTTGTTTGTTCTCTCCCTTTCTAAGTTTTTACTTGCACTATTCTTTGCTAAACTTATTTGGTGTTGCCTTAAGTTAGATTCTCATTTAGTGAGGCAACACATTGCAAGAAAGAACTCGTAGCATTACTCTTCTTATTTAAGCCCTTGTGATTTATTTTCATAGACTTATTAGTAGTATTGATCTATCAATTCCGCATTATTTGCAATACTCTTTACAAGCAAGGACTTAGTTTTTATACTCCGATAATTGTATATCTTGTTCTAACCACTAATCAAGGGATCTAGTTGGGGGATAAAGATTTAATTTTCAGGTTTCGCCTATCCACCCCCCCTCTAGGCGACTTTCAGTAAGTGCACTTGGTATGTTGTCCTCATTCTTGTTATTATTGAGGATTACTTAAAGATATTAAATTTATATTTCTGTTCACTTTCCATTTTGCCATGGTTAAACATTTTTTAGCAATAAGATGTTTTCTTGTGGCTGGTCATGTCAGTTCTTCAATTTGTATGTTGATTAGTATGGCTAACCTAATGTTTTCTTCCCTGTCAGATTGGTTCTAAACTTATAATAGAAAGATTGGCACCAATGATCATTTGAATTATATGATAGTTATACCCTTGCATTCTTACTTTCACCCAAGTATTTCATACATTCCTTAAGCTGTACTGACCTTACTTTCACCCAAATTGTATGAACTGCAGACCTAATTCGTTTGTCATTTGGCTTTTTCATTGGAATTTCATTACCTTCGTTCAGCATAATAAATGTATTAATGATAATAATGTCCACCATAGCTGCAATTATGTCTGTTTTGGATACACTTACTTCACTTTCCAGCTAGATTTGTTTCTTATATTGAAGACAAAAACTCTAGGCTCACAGCCCAAGCTATAATTAACCATGCTTGGACTTCTGCCAGAAACACAAGGGGAAACAGTACCAAACCAACGTCAAACAGTACCTTAAAGGTTACTTGTATTACTCTGTTAAACGACTTAGCTTAGTTGTAGAGTACTATGGTTATTTGAATGATATCCATTGAATACCAGATACTTATAAATAGTGAATAAACTATTTGCTACTCTTAATATATTTGGTTTGCCTGACGAGCTTTTTCTCTGATGATATGTAGATCTATGTCCCACGAACCCCAAGGGTGCAGAGGGGCTAGCACCAGGTATCATTGTACCAGATTCTGACTTCCATTTGCGCAGGTTACGGGGAGACCCAAGTGAGGTCTACTTTCTTGTGCACTACCATGTCATCAATCTTCTCCACTTGTATTTGATTTTTGTATAGTTTCACATATTGAGAACTAGATTGAAATGTAATTTCTAACTCTTTCATGTTTGTCTTGACACGTGATATAAGCATACGCTCCTTCTCATGCTTGTTCTTTCTTTGTTTTGTTCACATTTCAGGATTTTTGTGTCTTGTGCTTCTTTTGACATGTATTACATGCATATACTGCTCGTGAAGTTATGTGCTTCATTTGCACTTGTTCCTGCATTTTGTTGCTTGCAACATTCTTTGCTGATATTTGATCCTGAATATACAGGACCTGCCTTTCAAACCAAAGTACCTTGTTACCTTTACAGTTGGAGTTGAGCAGAAACAAAATATAATCAGAGCTGTGAAGAAGGTATTTTTGACAACAACATCAATGAGCAGAAAAATGAATAAATATCTGCAGATCACACCAACAGATTCATCTTGCTTGCAGATCACATCGCTCATTTACCGTGTGTTTGTCTTATGGATACTTAGCATACATGTATAGATTCAAGCCAGGAACTGATGGTCTGCTAAATCTTTGTTTCCGGTAAGGGGTGGAAGGTATCTTATTGTGTTTGAATTGTGTTGTTTAATGCTTCATTGTTGCTAGAGCATGGGGGCCACCTTTTGATTTCAATAATCAAGTAGAAGAGTTTCCATTCCCGCCCGTTTTACTTTCTTTTTACTGGAGGGATGCTTGTTCCACCAAATTCTTTCTTGGTGTAAAATTATAGGAGCAAACAACATGTCACTCATCGCCATTACTCGGCTGACCTGCCTGCTACAAGGTTAGTGAAAGGAGCACGCTATCCTATGTTCTGAATTGATATAACCAATAGAAATGATCTGTTCGTGTTTTTTGTTTTCTAGAAGTAAAAGGTATGATTTGAATTCGTGAAGTGACCAGGAGACATTACTTGTATTGTATATTAGCCATATATTTCTCACGTTATCGAACTGATTTTTTGTTTCATGGTATGGCTGGGGTACTAATAAGTGAATGTGAGGTACTACTTATTAACATACTTGGATTGAGTTCCATGATTCTACTTTCTTTAGTGTTTTCAATGATTTGTCTGGCATAGGGTTATCTTTGAACTTAGTTCATATGTTTTGCCTTGTAGCCCGTTGAGCATTTAGCTCCATAATAATATCTGAAAGTTAGCATCATGGTAGTAGAACTATATTTGCTTTAAGTTCACATGCTTACTTCACCTTCTCTTCCAACAAAGCTAATCATTTGGTCTCACAAAGGTCCATATGCAAGAGACAAGCGACACGATCTCTTAGGAATGGATAAAGGAGACAAGCAAACATAAGTATATATATAGGCTTTAGAGGAGCGGTACAACAATTGAGGCGCATATATCATCCTGAACCCACCTTATTTTCCTGACCCTGTTTTCCATTGCTTTGAAGATGTATAGCCTTGACCCACTATATGTGACCCAATCCTCAATACATAGTATTTGGTTTGAAGACGTGAGATAGTCTTAAGCTATCATTTCTTAAGATGGAGCTACTATTGACTCTAGAATCAACTGACTTAGAGTATTTTTGTTTTCCCATATGCAGGCGCATCCATTTTATGATTTTGAAGAACCGATAGACTCAGACTTAGATGATTTTGTGTATTGATGGCCTTTTACCTACTTGCTATTTGGTCTCAAATTTAGTTTTTCGGCCAGGTGTCAGTGTCACAGAGCTGGCAGACTATCAACTGAGATACATATGTTTTTAATTTAGTAAATTTGAGATAAGTTACGTTCAATTATAGTTGTTTGACTTGGGAGGTGAGGTCTGGCTCAATTGAACATGTTTCAAAAGTTATCTCATTAAAGCAAGGTTTATCAATGTGATATATAGAAACCGTAGCAACGCACGGGCCCCTAACTAGTACAAGGTGAAGTAATTAAAACATTTTCAACTTAATTTAAGGATACGAAAATTGCAGCAACTACTGAAATAAAATTTTGAAACAAAGATTCTAGATTTATGATTTCAGAATCATGGACCGCAACAAAAGTCGTCGTAACATAAGTTAAAACTTAAGATAAATATATATATGAAAGACGTATGAACACTACCGGAGACATGTTATTTGCCAAGTGCTCAAAGGTTTGCAGAGCGCCAAATTTCAGGCACTCATCGAAACTAAGATTTGTCGAGTACCGCCCTCGACAAAACACTACAATTGGCAACAAGATATTTTGCCGAGCGCCGAACACTCGGCATATGGAATTGCCTATGTCGAGTGTCTTTTCTAACACTCGGCAGAGTTTATTTTGTTTTTGTTTTTTATTTTTGCCCCTAATCTTTTTCTACTGTGTTCCTACATTATCTCGACCTACATATGGAATTTTGGCACATTTATGTAAGTTTTCTAAATATTTGGTAAAATTATTTAAGTTGTTTAACTTTATTCAGATAATTCAAATTTTAATTGCAAGTCATTTGAATAATAAAAAATAATGAATGCAAAAATGATACTCATGTTATTGAGCATAAGTTGAGGCCTTATTTAGGAATAGAACAGAAATTTTGAACATTCTGTTCATGAAACATGACTACGAACTTGTGATCCATCTTTTCAAATGTATAAAAAGCAAACGAAGTTTGAAAATCAAGAAACTAGTCGAGATATCATGATATCATATGTAGAGGCTATAATAAAAAATTGACAATGTTTCGTGAAAGTTATCATATACAATAGTTAAGGGCAAGATCTTTAAAAATAGAATATATCCAACTTTTAGCCAACAGAATATAGTTGTAGACTAAAAGTTGGAAGAAATCACTCGCCTGATCACCGATGAAATCGAGAAGCCCCCTCAGATGTTAATGTGACAGGGTTGACACCATCGTGCATCTGGTTTTGTGCGTCGCACCGCCTGCGCTAGCGAATAGAGTAACACTAGCGACGCGATTACAAGCAGGTACATAGGGAGAGGATACACAATAATAAGTTTTCAAAGAGCACGCCATGATGAAACCCTCATGAATTGTTGTCCGCTCGAGCACCTATACTCCTGGTAGCGGTTGAATGCATCTAGTCGCCGTGCTAGTTGGACACGATGAGCACGAGCACGACGAAGGCGAAGATGGCCATCGAGGCATGCAAAGTAAAGGTGGTCATTGTTGAGCATGTCCTCCCACTGCCATCGTGCCACCCCGAAGTCCACGACGCGGCCACCACTGCCACTTGAGAGCACCTAGAGGGGGTGAAAAGGTGATCCTACAAAATATGACTAAAAACACACAAACTTGGTCTAAAAGTTAGAGTTAGTGCAAAGTAAACCAAGTTTGAGAGGAGAGAAAGAGAGAGGGTTCCTTTCACTTGATCGCTCTATCAAGGTATGAATTAGACTTAGAGAAATATCACAAGTGAGAATGGAGAACTTAGGATGATAGAAAAATAGCAAAAAAGTAAATGGCACAAGTGACACGATGATTTTTATCATGTGATTCGGTCAAGCGTAATATGCTTGCCCAATCCACGTTGTGGCATTCGAATGGATGAGGTGCACTCAACCCCTCTCAAGTGATCCAAAGATCAAAGTTGAGTACCACGATTCTTTCTTATATCATAATTTCATTTTTGAGGAATCTCCACAATTTTGGAGTCTCTCACAGACTTACACAATTATCTCAATCAACACTTAGAGTCAGGAGGGATAAAGAATACACACACAAAAGCACAACACAGCAACACACGCACAAGAAGCAAATACAAGAGCGCGAGTACAAGATGACACAAGAACATCTCAAAACAATGCTTGAATATCTCTGAAATCACTAGAGGGTGTGGTCGTAGAGTGTCGGAGTGTTGGTGTGCTCTTGAGATGCTTGGAGTGCTGGTAGAAGGCATCTAGGGGTCCCTTTTATGGCCCCAAGGGATCTAGGAGCCGTTGGAGCTTCATTTGGAAGCTTCACACCTTCCATGTCTGCGTGTGCAACAGACTGGCCGGTTTGCATCGGACAACGCACAGTGCAACGATCACCGAATCCCTGACTGCTTGGTTTCCTGTTCTAGGGGGCACCGAACCACCACTGTGGTGGGCACTGGACCGTCCAGTGACCCACTTGACCGTTAGCGTCTGGTGATGTGACCGAAGTATCTGTTGCTGGAGGTCACTAGACTGTCCAGTGTGGGAGCTCAGACTGTCCGATGATTTTTAACTAGAGAAACTCGAGACCGGACTGTTGGCCTTACGATACACCAGCTTGTCCGGTGTGCACCAGACTGTCCGGTGGGTGACATCGGACGGTTCGGTGTGCCCTAGACCAGAGCCCAACTTGGCTCTTTTAAGAAAAACTCTTCCGATTTGTTTTGGCTTCCCTGGCACTTAGACAAACATAGTTAGCAACCAAAACAATTGATTAAGTGGTAGAACCATACATTTTTCACTTCTTTTCATAAGAATTCGTAATTTACCTGAAACTAAGTTTTGCTCAAAGTTACACTTTTAGCCCTCCAATTCAGCTCATATAGACTTGCTAACTTTAATTTGCCTTTGCTACACTTGTACTCATGTTCATATTAAGAGAGTTGGTTCAAGTTGGTGTTGGGCATTTAATCACTAAAACAACTAGAAATGGTTAAAGGGCACATTCCCCTTTCACCAATGTCAGGGACGTTGGCGCCCGTGCCGCCATCTGTGGCGGTGGAAGCCTATTGTAGGGGGCGTAGTCTAGCTTCTCAGTATGTTGCTATGGTTTCTATATATCATAAAGGGATAGTTATTCAAACACGTATAAACAAAACATAGGCAATCTGTTTTGATTGCAAGAGTTATTTGGTAGCATGTCTTAAACATGTACACCAATAAAACACAATTTATCACATTATTTTTGTAGGGTCAGTTATAAATGAAGCGCAAAATAGTGTATCAAACTATTTTAAGCATATTGGATGATGTAATAAACCTAGGCTGGTTATTCCTGACAAATGATCAGTTGAGGATTGTGATTGGACACGTCAACACTCCCTTCATAGGACGAGCGGTCTTGCTCTGTGCCGTCCTAGACCATAAAATAGTCATGGGGTTGGGCCGGTTGACATCACCATAGATAATGGGTGACTTCACACAACGTGATCCATAATATTGCACCCATCCATTGGTAGTGAATGCAAAACCAAATAATTGCTCATCGAAATACTCAACCATGTTATTTCTCTATAAATACATAGGCATTGTCATACATATGTAAATGTTTCACCTTTGGCAAACAATAATAACAATATCATAAAATAACTTGCTAATTTTACTGATTTGTAGAAAAAAGCTAATGCAGATTGTCTATAATAAACAAATCATTACACAAAAATGCTCACCTCTGTCTCTCCATGCACAAGCACATCAATGTCAAGCTCCTCTAGGAAGGATATGAATGTGATGAAATATGTTAATCCTCTATTTTTAGCTAGAACTAAAATATTGTATGAACGTGTCAAATGTAGGCATATAGTTGGTGCTTAGTTTACCATGAAAACCTTTTTTACAGGTTCCTAACATATCTGTAGATCAGTAACACAGAATTATAAATATCCAAAGCCTCACTGCTATTATTATTCCCAAGTACAGAAGACACATTCTGAAAGTCACAAAAACTCTAGGGGAAAAGAAAGAAGAACACTTACAACGTTTATTAAAACTTAGATGATGTTTTTGGTTTTATAGACATATAGTTTCAAGAAAGCTATCCCCTTACAGATACATTAAAGGTTTAAAGGAGAAAATGTGACATTTTGAAGGAAAAACTAATGGTTAATATCTAAATCTCGATAGTTACTTATAACTAAAAAACATCAACATGCTATTGACAGCAGTTGCATGGAGTCAGAAGTATCAAAATCCACATATCAATCAATGTGACATGTGACTTTTTGGATTAGTTTGTTAGAGCCTAGAATATACTTGAAAAAAATGGATAAAAGTTCATATTACCCCACCAAAAATGTTGTGGAAAAATGCCTCGAGGATACACATTGCCTATAGATAAGGTTGTTTGGATAGACATATTCCTCAAATTCTTCAGCACTCAGGCAGCAATAGAACCCACCCATAATTCACTAGAAATGTACAAATCTAGAGTATCAAAACAAAACTAAACAATCACAAAGAACAAGTTCTACAACATCCACATCTCAGATGAGATCATAATGCTGACTATCAAATTGAAAATGAAATAAGGTTCTAGGAACTACCTTCGAAGTAGTCCCAATGCCCTAGTAGAAGAAATTGGTTTTGACGCCAAAGGTGGAGCTGAAACAAATTCAATTTCCTAGACATATGATAGAAACTCTAAGATTACCATGAACACTACCGATAAAAATTCCCTAAGTTGTTCAAGGAATAAAAAGGAATCACCTTTAGGTTACTGCATTGAGGGGAAAACTTACTTTTTTGAAAGATTCAACATGATTACTTGCTTACTATCAGAAGACCCTCGGTAGCTGGCAGCGATACCGAAGACGTGGTAGAATTCATAGAGATCCTGAAGCCCGACAATGATCTCTCTATGCACGATGTTGAGCCCTAGGCAGAGGCCCTTGTAGGCGATGAGTGTGATGCACGTCGTGGCTAGGTCGACAGCGAGGTCCCCCCCCACGCGGTGGTAGGTGACGAGCAGTTTTCCCCACAATTGCACCCTTAGACAACAATTGCACTCTTAATTTTTCCCCACTGCTGTCACACCCGGATTTAAGGGAAAATCTAGGTGTGAATCAAATGTGTGCTAGGATCAAGTCTCACACATATGATGGCTCATGGTGCAGAAACAAATGCCACATCTTTACTATATAATAGGAGTTCTGTACAAAATAGCTAAATAATTACATCATACGAAGACAACGATCCGCGCAACCATAGTTGACTGGGAGACGACGGCTTAGACCACTCACGAACTCATCATGTCGTCCTTCATGCTCCCATCTTGTGGTACCTGTCCTTGACCTGGGGGATGTGAGTACAACAAGGGTGAGCTCACATACGTTCATCGCTCAACAAGTTGTGGGGAATAATGTGCATGAGCTCACTTACGTGGGGGCTCATATGAAGTGTAAGGCTTACCAAAGAAGATGGTTAAAGTTGAGTATTGCTTTTAAAGTTGGTCAAAGTTTTATTAGCAGTTACTAAGTATAAGTAGATACCAACCGAATTAAATAAATGATCACAATTAATAATAAAACCCACAATGCAATGCATATGACAGATTAAGTTTAATTCATTAATTAATCATGCGAGAGTCCTGAGTCGCTCTTGACAGCGAGCATGACAGATATACCAGTTTTACACTCTGTAGAGGTTGCACATCTTTACCCACAAGTCATGTTACCCATTTGCCAAGGGATCACGACTTCCCATTCATCTCTACTGAGGAAACGAGGCAGTGTAGCACTACGAGGCCTTTCCAAAGTTCCACTAGTTCGAGAAACCTGCTACGGATTTAGGAAGAAGGAAGCATAGGAATCCGTCGTCCTAAAAGCTTTACAGACAGTTCAACCCGATGACCTCCCTATACTCTGCAGCGACGCACTCCCCGCTTGCCCCTTTCGGGTAAGGTAATCTCTCCCTAGCTTTCCTAATTACTTGGCCAAGGGCGGCCCATTCCACTCTTGTGGTAGCACTTTTATCTCAAGTTAAGTTTCATGTTCCAATTAATACCATAATATTATCATGAACAATTATTAAACCATTAGTAATATTGGAACATGATCATATATTCGATGTAACATTAATCCCAAAACTAGGTAGAGCAATAACAAGTCTACCCAATAGTTTATTTGTTTTGCAAGGTGTGGGGTAAAAAAACTAGGGTAACCTATTAGGTCCCATTAAATTAACCTGAGCATGTCACAATGATTAATAGGAACATTATTAGGTAACGAAGAGTGATCAAGGGCACAACTTGCCTTATACTTGCGGTAACCAGGTGCTTTACCAAGTTGGTCTTTAGATTTCTCGTGACCTCGCTGCTACTCATAGCAATACATACAAATATACAAGGAGTACATAAAAATAACATTATACCAAACATGAGAACCAACTGCATAGAAATATTCTACGCGCCACTACGAGATTGTAGGTTCGAGAACCACTAAAACCAGAGTTACGGTTAAAAAGATATAGTTTTCGGAAGTTCTATGTGATTAAGTATGAAACTATATTCTATATTGATTATAACTCATGTAATAAAGATAATCTAAAAAATAAGTCATTTTAACTTTAATCTAAGTTATAACTTTAATTTAGAGATCAACTTTTTAGTCAAATTATAATTATAGACAGATTATCTTTGATTAGTAAGATAATCTATTAAACATCGGTTAATAAATATCTGTTTATAAAGGTACGTGATATGTTATGAATAGTGTTGTTACTACGTAGGAAATTTTATTACGAAGCTAGCACAATTTTAGTGATCAAATCGAAGCTAAAACGAATAAGTTATGAATTTACTAAGTTTATGAGTTATTTATTATTAATTTTTAATCTTGAAAACGGCTTCTAGGGAATGATTTGTAAAGAACAAGGTCTCATATGGAATTTTAAAAGTTAAACCCGAGGAGTCTAATGTAAGAACAGCTCCCGGGGATGATGGGTACTATTTGCTGGAAGTTTGGGGTTTGGTTCATAAGAAAAAGGACCAGTTTGTAATTATATTTGAACTACAGGTGGACTGCAGGTTATTATAAAGAAATCTGAGGGGTCTTTGAACAAAACCAACTCGACCGTTAAAGCGTGATCACCCCTGACCGTAGGATCTTCATCCTATAGTGAAGGGGTATCATGAAACCTAGGTTGTCTGATCCAATCTAGAGGGTCCAGGTTAGATCCATATCCCACCGAACCGGTATGCGCTATCAGATGCTGGATCCAAATCCGATGGCTTAGACTTTACGAAACCTGATCTAACAACAATCGCCCGATCCAAGATCTATGGCTCCCGCAACCCGGTATCCAGCCCCTAATCCCCACCATCGATTAGCCGATCAGGGGCCAAGGACCCATCTCCCATCTTCGACCAGAGACGGCGGTGGTGTAAGGCACTCGGCAGCCGTGGACTCACCAGAGTGAACTGATTGGGCGCCCCGAGGCTTCCTTGACCCAACTAGCTAGGGACTCGCAAATATGGGAGTGAGGCGAATGCTATGGTATAAGACTCACCGGTGATTTGGTTCACGACAAGGACGGTCCACAGAAGGAGGTGGAACACTGGCAGCGGCGAGCAATTCTCCATGGTGCAAAGCTCCCGCGCCCCACCAGAGACGTCGCACACTATCTCCACATAAAGGCACATCACCCAGAAAGCTTGATTGAGCCGGGACGATCATGCACCTGCTACACCGCGATGGCGGGGATCTCCTAGATGTGGTGACTCTCTCATGCTCTAATGGCGATGGTGGCTCTTTAGTAGCTCATCTTGGATGAATATTACTTTACTCCATTTTCTATTATACAACAAATGATTACAATGATACCTCTGGCTTTTACAAATTACATTGCGAAGGTGAGGAGGGAAAATAGCTTCGGAGGCAGAGCGAATCAATTCCTCTCGGCCAAAAAGTCTCCCTATGCATGACAATGTTCTTTTATTTATAGTCGAGCGGTACAACTTTGTAAAAATTACAATCATACCCTTAGACCTATACATATGAGCTATAAAGATGGTTAGAGGCAATGTTATCTTTTTTTCTCAGTAGTCTTGCTGAACAAACCTTGAAGGTTCCATCCTTCTTTTGCTAGCTTCTTCCATACATGTATACCACTAACCCGAAGCTTGCAACTTCATCTTCGTGATTATGATCGTGATCGCTGTTGGGGACTCGTTCTCAAATGCTATGAATTAAGAACAAGGCAACATAGAAAATGTTAATTGGTTAAGTCCTTCGTCCTTCGAAGCATTATTTCCCCTGGGATATAATGGTTTTCGGACGAAGGTTATGAAAGGCGTACCTTCATAAATACATTATGCAGTGACGAAGGATAAATTATAAGGAATATGAAGGATAACATAGACAATTATATATTATTATCATGTATGAATAGAAATAACATTGAATTACAAATGTACCTTCAACTTTAAGGAGATGAAAGTACAAGCGTGGCGTAAAAGCAAATGCCAACTCAGCGTGAACAGTACGGGGATACTGTTCACCTATTTATAGGCGCGAGACACAGCCCATACAAAATTACATTCATGCCCTTTACATTTTGTCGGGGACCATAATTAGGGGTACCCTCAAGACGCCTAATTCTCAGCTGGTAACCCCCATCAGCATAAAGCTGCAAAGGCCTGATGGGTACGATTAAGTCAGGGATCAGTCCACACGAGTGACTCGATCACACTTCACCCGAGCCTAGCCTCGGCCAAGGGCAGCCGACCTCGAGAGACTTCCGTCTCGCCCGAGGCCCCCTTTTTATGGCGGACACATCACCGGCTCGCCCGAGGCCTTGGCTTCGCTCAGAAGCAACCTTGACTAAATCGCCACACCGACTGACCAAATTGCAGGGGCATTTAACGCAAAGGTGGCCTGACACCTTTATCCTGACACGCGCCCCCGGCAGAGCCGAAGAGACCGCCGTCACTCCACCGCTCCACTGGCCAGTCTGACAGAAGGACAGCGCCGCCTGCGCCACTCCGACTGCAGTGCCACTCGACAGAGTGAGTCTGACAGGCAGTCAGGCCTTGCCAAAGGCGCCACGGCGAACTCCGCTCCGCCCGACCCCAGGGCTCGGACTCGGGCTAAGACCCGAAAGACGGCGAACTCCGCTCCGCCCGACCCCAGGGCTCGGACTCGGGCTAAGACCCGGAAGACGGCGAACTCCGCTCCGCCCGACCCCAGGGCTCGGACTCGGGCTAAGACCCGGAAGACGGCGAACTCCGCTCCACCCGACCCCAGGGCTCGGACTCGGGCTAAGACCCAGAAGACGGCGAACTCCGCTCCGCCCGACCCCAGGGCTCGGACTCGGGCTAAGACCCGGAAGACGGCGAACTCCGCTCCGCCCGACCCCAGGGCTCGGACTCGGGCTAACACCCGGAAGACGACGAAACTCCGCTTCGCCCGACCCCAGGGCTCGGACTCCGCCCTGGCCTCGGCCGAACGACTTCCGCCTCGCCCGACCCCATGGCTCGGGCTCGGCCACGGCAACGGAAGACAGACTCAACCTCGGCTTCGGAGGAACCCCCACGTCGCCCTGCCTAGGGCACAGACCGCCACGTCAACAGGAAGCGCCATCATCATCCTACCCCGAATCGACTCGGGTCACGGAGAACAAGACCGGCGTCCCATCCGGCCAGCTCCGCCGGAGGGGCAATGATGGCGCTCCACAAGCTCTATGACGACGGCGGCCCCCAGCTCTCTTACGGAAGCAGGACGACGTCAGCAGGGACTCGACCGCTCCAACAGCTGTCCCTCCGCCAGGCTCCGCCGCACCTCCGACAGCCACGACATCACGCCAGCAGGGTGCCCAGATCTCTCCGGCTGCCACATTGGCATGTACCTAGGGCGCTAGCTCTCCCTCCGCTAGACACGTAGCACTCTGCTACACCCCCCATTGTACACCTGGATCCTCTCCTTACGACTATAAAAGGGAGGACCAGGGCCTTCTTAGAGAAGGTTGGCCGCGCGGGACCGAGGATAGGACAGGCGCTCTCTTGGGGCCGCTCGCTTCCCTCACCCGCGTGGACGCTTGTAACCCCCCTACTGCAAGCGCACCTGACCTGGGCGCGGGACGAACACGAAGGCCGCGGGACTTCCACCTCTCTCACGCTCGACTCCGGCCACCTCGCCTCTCCCCCCTTCGCGCTCGCCCACGCGCTCGACCCATCTAGGCTGGGGCACGCAGCACACTCACTCGTCGGCTTAGGGACCCCCCTGTCTCGAAACGCCGACAGTTGGCGCGCCAGGTAGGGGCCTGCTGCGTGCTGACGAACAGCTCCCCGTCAAGCTCCAGATGGGCAGTCTTCAGCAACCTCTCCGACCCGGGACGGTGCTTCGTTTCGGGAGTCTTGAGTTCATGTCCTTCGACGGCAGCTACGACATGATACTTATTCCACCGCCGCGCGACTACGACAATGGCGGCCGACAACCCGCCCGCCGACGGCGGAATCGACGACGTCTTCCCCGCGTGGTGGAAGGGCAACATTCGGGCTCGCTCCGTTCTCTCCCCCGCCAACGGAGGAGGAGGCGGGGCCGTCAAGGCCAGGTGGGAGGCCGCGCTTCGTCGGCCATCGAGCGAATCGACGCCCCCGACGCCCCGACGGAAGGCACGCCGGACGTCGACCTCGCGTTCAAGACGGAGGCAAGCGCCGTCCCCCCGCGGCACGCTGACCCCGAGCAAGAAGACGACGCCGGCGCGCTCGCGGAAAGCCTGCAGGACGTCGCCCTCGAACCAGAGATGACGGTGCAACCAGTCCCCGATGTGACTACGTCGCTCCTCGTCGACCAAAAGGTACCGACTAACTCCCATCTTGCGTCATTTCGACTCGGCCTCAACCCGCCAAACGACCTCGTTTTGGCGGGCGCTCTCATTGAGGCGAGTGCAACCTCACTGAGGTTTCGTATGCGGTCGCCTTGGGACCGACTGACGGACGTCTCGACCTACGGGCCCTCTGGGTCCGAGGAAGATGACGATCCCAGCATCGGTTGGGATTTCTCCGGACTTGGCAACCCCAGTGCCGTGCGGGACTTCATGACCGCATGTGACTACTGCCTATCCGACTGTTCCGATGGAAGCCGCAGCCTTGGCGACGAGAGCTGCGGCCCAAGCCGCGAATGTTTCCACATCGAGCTAGGGGATCCCTCCGAAGGCAACCATCTTGGCATGCCGGAGGACGGTGATCTCCCTAGGCCGGTACCTCGCGCCGACATCCCACGGGAGCTAGCTGTGGTCCCCGCTCCGGCGGGGGGTTACGACCCACAACTCGAGCAAGTCCGCGAGGCGCAGGCCAGGCTCAACGAGGGAACAGGAGCGCTTGAGCCGATCCGTCGGGACGTCGGACAGGCACGGGTGGGCCAACCCCTGGCCGGAGAAATACGTCACCTGCCCCAAGGTCTCCAGCACCGCGTCGCCAACGATGTCAGGATCAGGCCGTCGCCCGCATCCAGCGGGGTTGGTCAGAACCTGGCAACCGCAGCAATGCTCATCCGCGCGATGCCGGAGCCGTCAACCACCGAGGGTCGGCGAATCCAGGGAGAACTCAAGAATCTCCTGGAAGGCGCTGCGGCCCGGCGGGCCGAGAGCACTGCCTCCCGAAGGCAAGGATATCCCTCGGAACCTCATGCCGCGACTTCCCGATTCATGCGGGAAGCCTCGGTCTACACCGGGCGCACGCGCAACACCGCGCCTGCGGCCCCGGGCCACCTCGGCAACGAGCACCATCGACGCGACCGTCGGGCTCACCTCGACGAAAGGGTGCGCCGAGGCTACCACCCCAGGCGTGGGGGGCGCTACGACAGCGGGGAGGATCGGAGTCCCTCGCCCGAACCACCCGGTCCGCAGGCCTTCAGTCGGGCCATCCGACGAGCGCCATTCCCGACCCGGTTCCGACCCCCGACTACTATCACGAAGTACTCGGGGGAAACGAGACCGGAACTGTGGCTCGCGGACTACCGCCTTGCCTGCCAACTGGGTGGAACGGACGACGACAACCTCATCATCCGTAACCTCCCCCTGTTCCTCTCCGACACTGCTCGCGCCTGGTTGGAGCACCTGCCTCCGGGGCAGATCTCCAACTAGGACGACTTGGTCCAAGCCTTCGCTGGCAATTTCCAGGGCACATACGTGCGCCCCGGGAATTCCTGGGACCTTCGAAGCTGCCGGCAACAGCCGGGGGAGTCGCTCCGGGACTACATCCGGCGATTCTCGAAGCAGCGCACCGAGCTGCCCAACATCACCGACTCGGATGTCATCGGCGCGTTCCTCGCCGGCACCACTTGCCGCGACCTGGTGAGCAAGCTGGGTCGCAAAACCCCCACCAGGGCGAGCGAGCTGATGGACATCGCCACCAAGTTCGCCTCTGGCCAGGAGGCGGTCGAGGCTATCTTCCGAAAGGACAAGCAGCCCCAGGGCCACCCATCGGAAGAGGCTCCCGAGGCGTCTGCTCCGCGCGGCGCCAAGAAGAAAGGCAAGAAGAAGTCGCAATCGAAACGCGACGCCGCTGACGCGGACCTTGTCGCCGCCGCCGAGTATAAGAACCCTCGGAAGCCCCCCGGAGGTGCAAACCTCTTCGACAAGATGCTCAAGGAGCCGTGCCCCTACCATCAGGGGCCCGTCAAGCACACCCTCGAGGAGTGCGTTATGCTTCGGCGTCACTTCCACAGGGCCGGGCCACCCGCCGAGGGTGGCAGGGCCCGCGACGACGACAAGAACGAAGATCACCTAGCAGGAGAGTTCCCCGAGGTCCGCGACTGCTTCATGATCTATGGAGGGCATGCGGCGAATACCTCGGCTCGGCACCGCAAGCAAGAGCGCCGGGAGGTCTGCTCGGTGAAGGTGGCGGCGCCAGTCTACCTAGACTGGTCCGACAAGCCCATCACTTTCGACCAGGCCGACCACCCCGACCATGTGCCGAGCCCGGGGAAATACCCGCTCGTCGTCAACCCCGTTGTCGGCGATGTCAGGCTCACCAAGGTCCTGATGGATGGGGGCAGCTGCCTCAACATCATCTACGCCGAGACCCTCAAGCTCCTGCGCGTCGATCAGCCCTCCGTCCGAGCAGGCGCTGCGCCCTTCCACGGGATCATCCCTGGGAAGCGCGTCCAGCCCCTCGGGCGACTCAACCTCCCCGTCTGCTTCGGGACACCCTCCAACTTCCGAAGGGAGACCCTGACGTTCGAAGTGGTCGGGTTCCGAGGAACCTACCACGCCGTGCTAGGGAGGCCATGCTACGCGAAGTTCATGGCCGTCCCCAACTACACCTACCTGAAGCTCAAGATGCCGGGCCCCAACGGGGTCATCACCGTCGGCCCCACGTACAAACACGCGTTCGAATGCGACGTGGAGTGCGTGGAGTACGCCGAGGCCCTCGCCGAGTCCGAGGCCCTCATCGCCGACCTGGAGAACCTCTCCAAGGAGGTGCCAGACGTGAAGCGCCATGCCGGCAACTTCGAGCCAGCGGAGACGGTCAAGGCCGTCCCTCTCGACCCCAGTGGCGACACCACCAAGCAGGTCCGGATCGGTTCCGGGCTCGACCCCAAATAGGAAGCAGTGCTCGTCGACTTTCTCCGCGCAAACGCCGACGTCTTTGCGTGGAGTCCCTCGGACATGCCCGGCATACCGAGGGATGTCGCCGAGCACTCGCTGGATATTCGGGCCGGAGCTCGACCCGTCAGGCAGCCTTTGCGCCGATTCGACGAGGAGAAGCGCAGAGTGATTGGCGAAGAGATCCACAAGCTAATGGCAGCAGGGTTCATCAAAGAGGTATTCCATCCCGAATGGCTTGCCAACCCTGTGCTTGTGAGGAAGAAAGGGGGGAAATGGCGGATGTGTGTAGACTACACTGGTCTCAACAAAGCATGTCCGAAGGTTCCCTACCCTCTGCCTCGCATCGACCAAATCGTGGATTCCACCACTGGGTGCGAAACCCTGTCCTTCCTCGATGCCTACTCAGGGTATCACCAGATCCGGATGAAAGAGTCCGACCAGCTCGCGACTTCTTTCATCACGCCGTTCGGCATGTACTGCTATGTCACCATGCCGTTCGGTTTGAGGAATGCGGGCGCGACGTACCAGCGGTGCATGAACCATGTGTTCGGCGAACACATCGGTTGCACAGTCGAGGCCTACGTCGATGACATCGTAGTCAAGACAAGGGAGGCTTCCGACCTCCTCTCCGACCTTGAAGTGACATTCCGGTGTCTCAAGGCGAAAGGAGTCAAGCTTAATCCTGAGAAGTGTGTCTTCGGGGTGCCCCGAGGCATGCTCCTAGGGTTCATCGTCTCCGAGCGAGGCATCGAAGCCAACCCGGAGAAGATCACGGCCATCACCAGCATGGGACCCATCAAGGACTTAAAATGGGTACAGAGGGTCATGGGATGCCTCGCGGCCCTGAGCCGCTTCATCTCACGCCTCGGCGAAAGAGGTCTGCCTCTGTACCGCCTCTTAAGGAAGGCCGAGTGTTTCGCTTGGACCCCTGAGGCCGAGGAAGCCCTCGGCAACCTGAAGACGCTCCTTACAAAGGCGCCTGTCTTGGTGCCCCCGGCGGACGGAGAAGCCCTCTTGGTCTACGTCGCCGCGACCACTCAGGTGGTTAGCGCCGCGATTGTGGTCGAAAGGCAAGAGGAAGGGCATGCATTGCCCGTTCAGAGGCCGGTCTACTTCATCAGCGAAGTGCTGTCCGAGACTAAGATCCGCTACCCACAAGTTCAAAAGCTGCTGTATGCTGTGATCCTGACAAGGTGGAAGCTGCGACACTACTTCGAGTCTCATCCGGTAACTGTGGTGTCATCCTTCCCCCTGGGGGAGATCATCCAGTGCCGAGAGGCCTCGGGCAGGATCACAAAGTGGGCGGTGGAAATCATGGGCGAAACGATCTCGTTCGCCCCTCGGAAGGCCATCAAGTCCCAGGTGTTGGCGGATTTCGTGGCCGAATGGGTCGACACCCAGCTGCCAACGACTCCGATCCAACCGGAGCTCTGGACCATGTTTTTCGACGGGTCGCTGATGAAGACGGGGGCCGGCGCAGGCCTGCTCTTCATCTCGCCCCTCGGAAAGCACTTGCGCTACGTGCTGCGCCTCCATTTCCCGGCGTCCAACAATGTGGCCGAGTACGAAGCTCTGGTCAACGGATTGCGGATTGCCATCGAGCTAGGGGTCAGACGCCTCGACGCCCGCGGTGATTCGCAGCTCGTCATCGACCAAGTCATGAAGAACTCCCACTGCCGCGACCCGAAGATGGAGGCCTACTGCGACGAGGTTCGGCGCCTGGAAGACAAGTTCTTCGGGCTCGAGCTCAACCACATCGCTCGGCGCTACAACGAAACCGCAGACAAGCTGGCTAAGATAGCCTCGGGGCGAACGACAGTCCCCCCGGACGTCTTCTCCCGGGATCTGCATCAACCCTCCGTCAAGCTCGACGACGCGCCCGAGCCCGAGGTACCCTCGGCTCAGCCCGAGGTACCCTCGGCTCAGCCCGAGGTACCCTCGGCACAGCCCGAGGTACCCTCGGCACAGCCTGAGGTACCCTCGGCCTCCGAGGGCGAGGCACTGAACGTCGAAGAAGGGCAGAGCGGGGCCACGCCAGATCAAGATTGGCAGGCCCCGTACCTGCAATATCTCCGTCGAGGAGAGCTACCCCTCGACCAAGTCGAGGCTCGGCGGGTAGCGCGACGCGCCAAGTCATTCGTCCTGCTGGGCGACGAAGAGGAGCTCTACCATCGCAGCCCCTCGGGCATCCTCCAGCGATGCATCTCCATCGCCGAAGGTCGGGAACTGCTGCAAGAAATACACTCGGGGGCTTGCGGCCACCACGCAGCGCCCCGAGCCCTTGTCGGAGATGCTTTCCGGCAAGGCTTCTACTGGCCAACGGCGGTGGCTGACGCCACTAGAATTGTCCGCACCTGCGAAGGGTGCCAATTCTATGCGAAGCGGACACACCTGCCCGCTCAGGCTCTGCAGACAATACCCATCACCTGGCCCTTCGCTGTATGGGGTCTGGACCTCGTCGGTCCCTTGCAGAAGGCGCCCGGGGGCTACACGCACCTGCTGGTCGCCATCGACAAATTCTCCAAGTGGATCGAGGTCCGACCTCTGAACAGCATCAGGTCCGAGCAGGCGGTGGCGTTCTTCACCAACATCATCCATCGCTTCGGGGTCCCGAACTCCATCATCACCGACAACGGCACCCAGTTCACCGACAAAAAATTCTTGGATTTTTGCGAGGATCACCATATCCGGGTGGACTGGGCCGCCGTGGCTCATCCCATGTCGAATGGGCAAGTAGAGCGTGCCAACGGCATGATTCTACAAGGGCTCAAGCCTCGGATCTACAACGACCTCAACAAGTTCGGCAAGCGATGGATGAAGGAACTCCCCTCGGTGGTCTGGAGCCTAAGGATGACGCCGAGTCGTGCCACGGGCTTCACGCCGTTTTTCCTGGTCTACGGGGCTGAAGCTATCTTGCCCACTGACCTGGAATACGGCTCCCCGAGGGCAAGGGCCTACACCGAACAAAGCAACCAAGCTAGCCGAGAGGAATCGCTGGACCAGCTGGAGGAAGCTCGGGACAGGGCCTTACTACACTCGGCGCGGTACCAACAGTCCCTGCGATGCTACCACGCCCGAGGGGTCCGGTCCCGAGAACTCCAGGTGGGCGATCTGGTGCTTCGGCTGCGGCAAGACGCCCGAGGGAGGCACAAGCTCACGCCCCCCTGGGAAGGGCCATTCGTCATCGCCAAAGTTCTGAAGCCCGGAACATACAAGCTGACCAACAATCAAGGCGAGATCTACGGCAACGCTTGGAACATCAAACAACTACGTCGCTTCTACCCTTAAGATGTTTTCAAGTTATTCATATACCTCGCACCTACGCAAAGTTTAGTCGTCAAGGAAGGGTCGGCCTAGCCTCGGCAAAGCCCGACCCTCCCTCGGGGGCTAAAAGGGGGGAGACCCCCTCTGCGTCGAATTTTTCCTCGAAAAAGGATCTCTTTTTAGCAGGATTTCTTTCGTGCTTCTTGACTACTTCGGAAAGCGGATCCTGGAAATGACGGAGTACACGTAAGCAGCCAAGGCTGACCGAGCCGAGGGACTCCTACGCCTCCGGGATACGGATACCTCACTCATCACCTTCTGCGATAAGTAACTTGCGCTCGGATAAAGCGACTCCGTGGACCGAACAAGTCTTCACGTTCGGAAGCTCTCCTGCCGAAGCAGTCCTTCAAGCTTTCTCGACTAAGTCGGGGACAGGGCCTCACGGACGGGTGAAAGTACGCGTAAGCGGCAAGGCCGACCGAGCCGAGGGATTCCCACGCCTCTGGGATACGGATACCTCACTCGTCCCTTCCGCGAAAAGCAACTCTCGCTCACACAAACATCCCTGTTACCGACAGAGTCCAGATGCTCGAAACAAGAGGAAAAAAGACGCAGCTTCGCAAGCGCGGCGAGGGTGTGTTTTTCTGGCCTCGGCGGCCGCAGAAAGCACACGCTACAAGATGATCTGATCCTGCAGGCTCGGGTCTTCACGCTGAAGGGAGCCGTAGCACCCTCGGCATCGACGACGTCTTCAGCAAAGCCCGACCCAGCCTCGGGCGGCGACGCGGTCCAGGGACTCCTCCGGGAATCCGGCCCGAGCAGGCGGCTCGACCGGTTACTCCTGGGGCCTCGGTCAACCGGCTTCCAAGGGCGCCAGCCCAACCCGAGGCCTCGACTGATCGACTTTGGTGTCGGCTCCGCTGACGGACAACACGGCTAGGCTCCGGCCAACCAGGTTCCCATTCTCGAGCCAACTCCGCCTCTGTTCATACTGATATCGCTACCCCTAGCCTCGGTCCACCGAAGGGCGGCCGAGGGGTCTCTTTAACTAAGCTAGAGGAGCCCCAGACAACAAGGCCGAACGGGCCGAGGGATTCCTACGCCTCCGGGATACGGATACCTCACCCGTCACCTTGACACGGGGCGACTCATGCTTGGTAAAGCGGTTCAGATAATCAACAGGCGAGACTTAGTGCTCGAAAATGAGGAAAAAACACGGCTCCGTGCCGAAAT
Organism: Zea mays; assembly: GCF_902167145.1. Classification (NCBI taxonomy): domain Eukaryota; kingdom Viridiplantae; phylum Streptophyta; class Magnoliopsida; order Poales; family Poaceae; genus Zea; species Zea mays. Next base: position 51,577,244 of record NC_050098.1, on the reverse strand, counting down.
TACATACATGTTCAGGCCCCGACAGCCACAATGAACAAAAAACACTGGCATTCGAAGTGCCACTACAAACAGAACTCCGGTTCCCCCTCCGCAGGTACGAACGACCCCACTCCGAGGGGGAAGGCCTGCGGAGCAACGGGAGGCCGACGAACGGCGCGCCGTCACCTGCTCCGGCAGCGGCGACGACGACGACTTCTGCTCCGGGGGGCCGAACAGCGGCAGCACTGACCTCAGGGTGGATGCCGCTGCCAGGAGGCCCCCGCCCATGCCAAAACTTGTGAGGCAAGGACGGGCAGAAGGCCGAGAAGTTGGAGGTCAGCCCGTGGCCGGCCCCGGCCACCGCGCCGGCGGAAGAACCTCTTCCAGTTGCCGTGGCGGACGCCGGCGCCGCGAGTGGCCCCGAAGCCACTCGCGGCTGAAGACCGGGCACGCTGCAGCTGCCGGACGCCACGGGCAATACCCGCTCCTCTCCCCATCACTGAGTGAAGGAGCGGGCCACCGCCCACGCAGGGGCCGACCCCAACTCGGCACTCTCCCCTCCCCAGCCTTGGTGATGAAAATCCTTGAGGCTGAGGGAGGGGCAGAGGCCGCAGCCCGGCTCGCTTTCCCCCACCATCAAGCCGGAGGTCGCCATCTCAGGTGACCGCCGGTGGGGGGGGGTGCGACCGGGCTGCGTGATGAAAATCCTTGAAGCCGAACGATGGCTGAGAGGTACCAACTCCCATGGGGTTGCGTTCCTCCAACGAGGAGGCAGAAAGGCGGCGGGTACCCCCCATCCGGGGGCTTGGAAGATGGAAAGACATGACGCTTAAGGGAGGAAGAAGACATGGTTGCCTTCCGAAAGGAGTCTCCCTCCTTTTAAAGGCAACTCTCCCTACGTGCGCCCCCAGGCGCCGCGGGCAGAGTCTTCTCCAACACGCTCCAAGGCCCTCCCCTGCGACTCGGGGGCTGGGTCCCGCATGTCATACAAACCAGCTCAGGGCAGAAGAAGCCAAACCGCCGCGCGTGGTGCGCACGACCGTCCAGCGGTTACAAGCGACCCCCCATTTTCGCCCAGACCAACGGGCAGAAGGGGTGGGCAGCCATGCAGGCGGCGTGCAACCGCGCCAGATGGACGCGCTTCTCCGACTTCTGACACGCCAGCTTGGGAACCCAGGCCCACGCGTCGAGCAACCGGCGCGCCAGTTGCTGCATGCAAGCAACCGCACCGCCACTTGTGCCACCATCGCGCCTCTTCGGTTGCGGAGCCTATGCCGCGACTCGAGGCGACCCAACAGCGCCAGCCTGGCGCGTCGGTCAAAGCGACCGAAAGTGGGCCGGCAGTAATAGCGGTGACAGGCGGGCGGGCGCAGCGGTCACGTCGTCAGCCAGGCTCACGTCCCATCCTGGGACAGCAAGAGAGCCTCCTCTCACGGCGTGGAGACGGTGCACCCGTGACCCGTCCCTCGAACGGATCGCACGCGCGCAACGGCCGCCCCGCCAACCACTCGCCCCGTCGCATTAACTCCACGGCGGGACACGCGGCGCCTCTGGCAGGAGGAGCGCGCGACGCCTCACCTTCGCCGTAATAACCGCATCAGAAAAGGTACGCCACGTCGTCCGATTTCGTATCCTTTTCCGTTTTCCTCTTTCTCTATCTCTTGCAACAGGGACCGGGAAAGGGGGATACCCCGAAAGGGATCCTTCTCCGCGAAGGAACCGGGCTCCGAGCCCCCCACTACTGATCAGGGGTTCGAAGGCTGGCCCTCCGAAGGGTTCAACAGCCGCCTCAGATCGCGTGGGCCCGACACCCACTACTGGTCAGGGGTTCGAAGGCCAGCCCCCCGAAGGGTTCCATGGCCGCCTCAGGCTACTCGGGCTCCGCGCCCATTACTGATCAGGGGTTCGAAGGCTGGCCCCCGAAGGGTTCACAGTCGCCTCAGACACCGAGCGAGGGATGACCAGGGGTACGTTCGATACATAACCGAGGCTCGGGCTGCGCTCCCGAGGTACCCTAGGACATTTCCGAGACCAGCGGGAACGATCTTGTAACGGAATCCCATCGGAGGGAGGCATCGAGCCCTCGGACCCCGTCGCCAGGGGACCGGGTCCGGCAAATCACCCGCAGGTACTTTTGGGCGTGCCTCTGGGCCCCTAGCCGACCCCCAACGAACGGGGCACGGACGTCCACTCGGATTACCCGCTTGCAGCTCACCGGAGACACCATGTTCGGTGCCCATCGAGGGTAACATGGCGCACTCCCCCCCTCCTCCTTGCGGAAAGGCGACGTAGGGGCGTATGTAAAAAGTCGAGTCTGTCCCTGATCGTCCTCTCGCCCTGTGCAGAGGCTCGGGGGCTGCTCTCGCAAAAACCGGCTCCGGCCAAATCGTTGACAGCGTCAACATACCAGCCCGAGAGCTTGGGCCCCGACCGTGCACCCGGGCTACGGCCAGTTCGCATGAGGGAACGACCAGACCAGCCGAAGCGTTACGCGAGGTATTAAGACCTCGAAGGAGTGTAACCACTCCTCCGAGGCCTCGGGGGCTACACCCGGAACGAAAGGCAACCGAGAAAGGCTGGTCCCCTTGCAAAAAAGTGCGACAAAAGCCTCCAAGCGAGTGCTAACACTCCCTTCGAGGCTCGGGGGCTACTGTCGGGGACCATAATTAGGGGTACCCTCAAGATGCCTAATTCTCAGCTGGTAACCCCCATCAGCATAAAGCTGCAAAGGCCTGATGGGTACGATTAAGTCAGGGATCAGTCCACACGAGTGACTCGATCACGCTTCACCCGAGCCTAGCCTCGGCCAAGGGCAGCCGACCTCGAGAGACTTCCGTCTCGCCCGAGGCCCCCTTTTTATGGCGGACACATCACCGGCTCGCCCGAGGCCTTGGCTTCGCTCAGAAGCAACCTTGACTAAATCGCCACACCGACTGACCAAATTGCAGGGGCATTTAATGCAAAGGTGGCCTGACACCTTTATCCTGACACGCGCCCACGGCAGAGCCGAAGTGACCGCCGTCACTCCACCGCTCCACTGGCCAGTCTGACAGAAGGACAGCGCCGCCTGCGCCACTCCGACTGCAGTGCCACTCGACAGAGTGAGTCTGACAGGCAGTCAGGCCTTGCCAAAGGCGCCACGACGAACTCCGCTCCGCCCGACCCCAGGGCTCGGACTCGGGCTAAGACCCGGAAGACGGCGAACTCCGCTCTGCCCGACCCCAGGGCTCGGACTCGGGCTAAGACCCGGAAGACGGCGAACTCCGCTCCGCCCGACCCCAGGGCTCGGACTCGGGCTAAGACCCGGAAGACGGCGAACTCCGCTCCGCCCGACCCTAGGGCTCGGACTCGGGCTAAGACCCGGAAGACGGCGAACTCCGCTCCGCCCGACCCCAGGGCTCGGACTCGGGCTAACACCCGGAAGACGACGAAACTCCGCTTCGCCCGACCCCAGGGCTCGGACTCCGCCCTGGCCTCGGCCGAACGACTTCCGCCTCGCCCGACCCCATGGCTCGGGCTCGGCCACGGCAACGGAAGACAGACTCAACCTCGGCTTCGGAGGAACCCCCACGTCGCCCTGCCTAGGGCACAGACCGCCACGTCAACAGGAAGCGCCATCATCATCCTACCCCGAATCGACTCGGGTCACGGAGAACAAGACCGGCGTCCCATCCGGCCAGCTCCGCCGGAGGGGCAATGATGGCGCTCCACAAGCTCTATGACGACGGCGGCCCCCAGCTCTCTTACGGAAGCAGGACGACGTCAGCAGGGACTCGACCGCTCCAACAGCTGTCCCTCCGCCAGGCTCCGCCGCACCTCCGACAGCCACGACATCACGCCAGCAGGGTGCCCAGATCTCTCCGGCTGCCACATTGGCATGTACCTAGGGCGCTAGCTCTCCCTCCGCTAGACACGTAGCACTCTGCTACACCCCCCATTGTACACCTGGATCCTCTCCTTACGACTATAAAAGGGAGGACCAGGGCCTTCTTAGAGAAGGTTGGCCGCGCGGGACCGAGGATGGGACAGGCGCTCTCTTGGGGCCGCTCGCTTCCCTCACCCGCGTGGACGCTTGTAACCCCCCTACTGCAAGCGCACCTGACCTGGGCACGGGACGAACACGAAGGCCGCGGGACTTCCACCTCTCTCACGCTCGACTCCGGCCACCTCGCCTCTCCCCCCTTCGCGCTCGCCCACGCGCTCGACCCATCTGGGCTGGGGCACGCAGCACACTCACTCGTCGGCTTAGGGACCCCCCTGTCTCGAAACACCGACACATTTGATAATAATTCTATAGTAGTCTATCGAGGTCTGAATAGCCTTTTCATCTTTAAGTCGGTTTCATTTTCTGCTACCACGCCGAAGCTTTCCTGCTTACATCTTCGGCGCTGTATCGACCTTCGTATTACCCTGGTCTTCTCCTGCCGTAATACCGATTTGAGTCCGAAGGTACCTGCTCACACATTATACTTCCAGAAATACTGTTAAATCCTGTTTTTGAGGACCTTCGTAAGCCGAAGGCCCCCAACAGTAGCCCCTCGCAATATTAATTTGTTTAAAATAATAAATTTAGATTGCGACATGGACGAAGGCTTTACGCCGAAGGTCCGAAAAAACACCTTCCCTTTGCTAGAATAGCAACATTCACTGACAAGCGGGGTCTTTCAATTTTCAACGCGCTGGGCGTATAAATAAGAACATATCGCAACTCATTTGGCATGCTTTCTTGCCAACTGCTCCTGCTTACTCAATTTTTAGCTCTTGCGCACCAAGATTTGCTGAGCTTTTAAGTTTTGAAGCTTCGGCTTTGAAAACAGTTTTTTAGTGTTTCCGAAGATGTCTGAAGATAAGAAGGCTATCGCTGAGATGAAGCTGAGTCTTGACGAAGAGAAAAACCTGGGGTTTCTTATAGCGATGTCGAAGACCAATACAGAAAAAATCACCAAGGAGATTCTGGAAGGTTTGTCCGAAGATACTGGTGACAGCGACAGTTATGATGTGGATAGTGGCGGTGAGGACTCCGAAGATCGCCCTTGGCGCCCAAGCCATGCGGTTTTCGGCAAATCAACTATCAAAGAAAATCATCTTGTCAACATGAGAGGAAGATATTTCCGGGATTTGTCCATTGTGAGGGCCGACGAAGGGGAAAAGACTTGTCCACACCCTGAAGAGAATGAAGTCGTAGTGTACCGAAGCTTTTTGAAAGCTGGACTACGATTTCCCCTGAGCGAGTTTGTCGTAGAGGTGCTGAAAATATTCGAAGTCTATCTTCACCAACTTACCCCCGAGGCAATCATAAGGCTGAATATCTTCGTGTGGGCCGTGAGAAGCCAAGGTCTGAAACCCGATGCAAAAAGTTTCTGCAATATACACGAATTATCATACGAAACAAAACCTTGGGGTAAAGAGCAGTATCACAATAACTTTGGCTGCTACAATTTTGTTTCTCGGTCGGGGTCAAGCTGTCCCGTGCCAACCTTTCGGAAGAGATGGCCCGGCGACTGGATGACATAATGGTTTTATGTAAAAAATGATCTGAAAGCACGAGAAGATATCAAAGGTATAGTTATGCGCCCTATTTGGCAAAGCTTCGGCCTTCGGAGGCCGAAGGTTGAAATGAATGAAGCTGCCGAAGAATGCCAGAGAGCCTTCAGCGTTATCTGTTCTTTTATTGGAATGAGAGATTTGGTACAAGAGCATATTGCCTTCAGAGTATGGCCACTTGCGGAGAAATGGGAAATGCCGCAAGAAACCATAAAAGAGGCCGACGAAGGTGGACTTATCAGGTTGAAGTACACCTTTAAGTTTGGAGATAAATTCGTTGAGCCAGATGATGACTGGTTAAAAAGCATTGAAAATTTAAGTGATGAACTGCTTGGGGCTTATTCGAAGGCCGAAGATACTGCACTGTCAGCAGCCTTCGGAGGCCGAAAAAAGAAGAGACTGAATCGGGTGTTTGATGCAATCGGGTTCGTCTACCCTGACTATCGTTATCCCATTCGAGGACAGAAAAGAAAAAACACAACCTCTGCGAAAGAAGAAGCTGCAGCTGCTCCTAGCGAGCCAGAACCGAAAAGAAAGAGGATAAAGGTCCTCACACATCGGCCGCGCTATATTGAACCAGCTTCGGTGCCTGAGTTTACCAGGGAAACCCCTTCGACCACCGAAGCTGAGAAACCAACCGAGCCAACCTTGCTGCCAGAAGTCGCAGAAACGGCCGAAGCGCCAACAAGAATAGAATTGGAACAACCGAAGATCTTTTTACCAGAAACGAAAGAGAAGGCCGAAGCGCCATCCACAGAAAAAATGGAAGAAGCAAAAGAAGCAACTGAGGGATCAAAGACATCAGAAGTTTTGAGTCCTGCAGCAAATATTAAGACAGTAAAAAACCAAAAAATGCCAGCAGTGACTCCGAAAAGGAAGAGAATGGTCAATGTGCTAGATGTTCTGGAGACAATTAAATCTTCAAGCACACCTCCGAAGAAGACTGTTGTCGTCTCCGAAGAAAAAACTGAAGTCTCTGATACTAAAGCTCCAGAGCAAGAAACTGAAGCCGAAGCTAGGTCCTCGGAATCTACGAAGATAAAATCCCTAGAAATCGAGGCAGAAGAAAAAATAACAGAGCCAACTTTTGTTGAAGAAATCAGTGTTGCTGCCCCCGAAGCATCCCCCAAAGTCCTTGACTATATTGTTCGCCATGCTTCGGGTAAACAATTATCAGAAAAAGAAAAACAAGAGGCCCAACTTTACGCCCAAAAACTGAAGTATCCAAAGGGGGCATTAATATTCAATGGCAGTGGAGAAGAAGACTTTTTGTATTGTCTTCCTGACAGCAAAGAGATTTCTGTCTGCCGGGAGATGTGCAAGAGCTTCGGATTCCCAACACTGGAAGACGGGCTCTCAGTGCTATCAAAAAATGATTTGGCCGATAGCCTGGCATATAATAGCTTAAAGGTACAACAAATGGATTTTTTGTAATTTTTTGCTGGGACCAAAATTTTTCATTTACTTAAATCTATTGACACACACATATTTCTCTTTGCAGGGCCTGATACTTAGCAATGCCCTCAGGGCACAGAAGGATGCTGAAGACGAAGGGTGTACTATAGCCCTGAGCAACCTTCGTTCCGAAGTTATTGAACTGAGGAACGAAGGTCTTGAAAAAGATAAAATATTACATTCATTGATAAATAAGATAAAGGAAGACGAAGCTGCTTTTAAAGGTCAAGCTGAGGCCCAAAAGCGCGAAATTGAAGATCTTCGGAAACAACTGGCTCGAGCCAAGGAAGAACGCATACTTGAAGAAACGAAGCGGGAACTCAGCGACCAATGGGCAGATCACTTAGAAGGAACTGTTGAAGAGCTTCGGTCGTCCAAGAAGAGATGCTACAACAAATCTATAGAGTGTGTTAAGAAGCTAAAAGCTAGCTTCGCCAGGGTCGGCGCATTCTCAAGCGAAGAAAACTTTACAAGAGGCAATCCCGAAGGTCCCATCGAATGGATCGACCACGAAGCTGAAGCCTTCGAGGAAATTTTAAATAGCCGTGGAGATATATGTGCTTTCTCGGGTGCCAGAGGAATTGCCACCATTTTAGAGAAAAAGGGCTGCGAACATGTAAAGATTTTAGCGCAATCCGAAGGTGCTTTGTCCTTTGAAGATGCAAGGGATCCATCGGCCGAAGCTAGTATGGTTGGTGGAAAATTTTTCACCGATATCTGGGATAATGGTGGCCGAGAAATGGCCCGAGAAATTATTCGAAAAAGCGAAAAGGGTATTCACGATGCTAGAGAAGTAGCTGAGGCTGCTGAGAAGAGCGCAGAGCCCGAAGGTCAATTAGGTATTAACTAATAGTTTTTATTGTGTTGTAATTTTAGGTTTTAAGATTCGTTTGCAATTTGTAATAGCAATGTAGTCGTATCCTGTCCTACTTCAGATCCTGCTAAAGCGTCTTCGTGCCCTCAGCCGAAAGGAGACGACGAAATTAAAAAGATGGCTGAAACTATTATGGACGAAGTCGTCAATCGGCTCCTGAACGAGGCTGCAGAAGTCGTTTTGAGGGAGGATTAAGTATTATTGTAAAAACTTCTGAAATGTAATATATTGTAACATTTTGTAACCCTGAATGTAATATACCTATTTTTATTGTTCAATTCTTTACGATGCATGAAACTTTACACATACCGCTTTTGAGTCTTTGACGAAAAAACACCTTCCCTTCTTTTCATGCTTCGTGAAGAAGAATCTTTCTTTGTCACAACAATATCCAGTGTTCTGATAAATAATATCCAGGCTTCGTGAAGATATTTTCCGAAGCTACACTTCCGAAGATAAAAAATGTATCTCTTTGTGACCTTATGGTTTTTCCCTTTTTCAAAATGTTCTTCTGTAGATTGATATCGTGTCCACCTCTTGTGCCATATGCAACATGATGTATGATGCTTATGCTATGCGAAATGATGCGATGATGTTATGTTATGTGAGGTGATGCTTATTCCGAAGGTGCACACACATCCCTGCAATAAAACACATAATCTTTTATAAGCCTCCCTTAGGAGCTTCTTCGCCTTTTACTTCAGCGGAATCAGCGTTTATTTTTCGCTGTAAGCCTCCCTTAGGAGCTTCTTCGCCTTTTACTTTCAGCGGTATTCGCGTTGACTTTTCGCGCTTCGCCTTTTACTTAGGCGGTATCAGCGTTGACTTTTCGCTGTATGCTCTGCATTCCCTTTGGAACGACTTTGGAGCAGAAAACTTACACTGCGCTCCCTCTGGAACGGCTTTTTATGACTTCGGCAAACTTACTCTGCGTTCCTTAGAACGACTTTTTGTTGCTTCGAAGAATTTTTGATAATCCGAAGGTCCTCTTTGTTATCACAAGTTTTTAAACTTTAACTTGGGCCTGTGAAGAAAATATATTTTCCTTGTGGCAAACAACGAAACTATTTATATGAAATCTAAACAATGTCTTTTATTAAACAGAAAAGAAGACTGAATAAGAAAGACTGCTATTAAGGTAGGATATTTGTCAATAGATGTGCTTTGACTCTGGCACCGTGCTGTTGACTGTACGAGCTACGGACTGCTCTCTGAAGTCCCTTTGGTGTGGAGCATACTGGCTCCCATCTGGCTGCTGGCCTTGTTGCAGCGGAGGTGGAGGCGGAGGCTGTTGCCAGGAAGCCTGAGGCTGACTCGCCGAAGCAACAGAAACTGCAGGGTGGTTGCCCACATATTCTGGGATGTAAGGTGAATGATACGAAGCAGTATGCATGACCTGCTTCGGCTGAGCTTGCTGTGCTGCGGCTTCGGCTATTTCCTTTTGCTTCTGGATGGTAACATGGCACATCCTGGTAGTATGGCCTTTGTTCTCACCACAAAACAAGCAAAAGATTCTTCTTGGTTGATCTCCGAATCTTCCACCGAAGCCCCTGGCGCCTCTGCCTCTTGGGGCTGGTGGTCGGAAGGAGCCTTGCTGTTGCCCCGAAGCCTGTGAGGAACATTGTGGCCTTTGCTGTTGGCTCCCTCTATCATCATTTTGTGTAGAGTTATGAATTGATCTGACATGCCTCGGATAGAACCTTCCTCCGAAGCCCCTGGTCATTTCAGAAAACCTGAAAGCCTCCTCCCTTCTTTGGCGAAAATCATTATCGGCCCGAATGTACTCGTCCATCTTCTGGAGTAGTTTCTCCAAAGTTTGAGGAGGCTTCCTAGCGAAGTATTGAGCTGACGGTCCTGGCCGAAGCCCCTTGATCATGGCCTCAATGACAATTTCATTGGGCACCGTTGGTGCCTGTGCCCTCAAACGCAAGAACCTTCGGACGTACGCCTGAAGGTATTCTTCGTGATCCTGGGTGCACTGGAATAGAGCTTGAGCAGTGACCAGCTTCGTCTGAAACCCTTGAAAGCTAGTTAACAATAAGTCCTTCAGCTTCTGCCATGAAGTAATCGTTCCTGGTCGAAGGGAGGAATACCAGGTTTGAGCAACACTTCTGACAGCCATAACAAAAGATTTGGCCATGACTGCAGCATTGCCACCATACGAAGATACTGTTGCTTCGTAGCTCATCAAAAACTGCTTCGGGTCTGAGTGGCCGTCGAATACGGGAAGCTGAGGCGGCTTGTAGGACGGAGGCCAAGGTGTAGCCTGCAGCTCAGCGGACAGAGGAGAAGCATCATCGAAAACAAAATTCCCATGATGGAAATTATCATACCAGTCATCTTCGTTGAGGAAACCCTCCTGATGAAGGTCTTGGTGCTGAGGCCTTCGGTGCTGCTCATCCTGAGCAAGATGACGAACTTCTTCAGAAGCTTCGTCTAGCTGCCTTTGCAGCTCAGCTAGCCTGGCCATCTTTTCTTTCTTCCTCTGCACCTGTTGATGAAGCATCTCCATGTCTCTGATTTCTTGATCTATCTCGTCCTCTGGTGGTGTCGGGCTGACAGCCTTCCTTTTCTGGCTTCGGGCCTCCCGAAGAGAGACAGTCTCCTGATTGTGGTCCAGCGGTTGAAGAGCTGCAGTGCCAGTTGCTGAAGCTTTCTTCGGCGCCATAACGAAGGTTTATGATCGCCGAAGGTGTTCAGAAAACTCAGAGTGTGGAAGTGAGTTCACCGGAGGTGGGCGCCAATGTTGGGGACTCGTTCTCAAATGATATGAATTAAGAACAAGGCAACATAGAAAATGTTAATTGGTTAAGTCCTTCGTCCTTCGAAGCATTATTTCCCCTGGGATATAATGGTTTTCGGACGAAGGTTATGAAAGGCGTACCTTCATAAATACATTATGCAGTGACGAAGGATAAATTATAAGGAATATGAAGGATAACATAGACAATTATATATTATTATCATGTATGAATAGAAATAACATTGAATTACAAATGTACCTTCAACTTGAAGGAGATGAAAGTACAAGCGTGGCGTAAAAGCAAATGCCAACTCAGCGTGAACAGTACGGGGATACTGTTCACCTATTTATAGGCGCGAGACACAGCCCATACAAAATTACATTCATGCCCTTTATATTTGATAATAATTCTATAGTAGTCTATCGAGGTCTGAATAGCCTTTTCATCTTTAAGTCGGTTTCATTTTCTGCTACCACGCCGAAGCTTTCCTGCTTACATCTTCGGCGCTGTATCGACCTTCGTATTACCCTGGTCTTCTCCTGCCGTAATACCGATTTGAGTCCGAAGGTACCTGCTCACACATTATACTTCCAGAAATACTGTTAAATCCTGTTTTTGAGGACCTTCGTAAGCCGAAGGCCCCCAACAATCGTAGTGTATAGTCTCCAAATGAAGGTGTCCTTTGATATTTTACCCTATTATATTTGTAGTATACTTAGGAATAATTGATAAACCAGTGTTTTGAGGACCTTCGGGCTAAAGAGGACCTCCAAAAGAATAGGTCGGGATGAGATTTTACCTGACTGTTTTCAACTCGAGGGAGATGATGTTTCAAGAGAGATTCAGACCATTGGATTTAATGAAGTCAGATGCTTAGGTACATAAATTTAGGTGAACTTAGATTAAACATGATTAACAGAGTGGTGAGTAGATTTACTTTAGTAAATATTTCTTTTGATGTATTATAAAGCAGTAGAGATAGTGTCACGCAACTAGCATTGTTGGTCACTTGTTCTCAAATGTTGTGAATCAAGAACAAGGCAACACAATTGTCAAACATTAAAACCTTCGTCCTTCGAAGCATTATCTCCTTTCAGATATAATGAACTCCAGATGAAGGTCATGAAGAACACGTCTTCATGATTCATAAGAAATAAGAGTTAATACACACGAGATGTTATCCATTTATATATTTATTCTCCGATAAACACATAAACATTATCAAAATTTATATTACATTGATACCTTCGACTTGTTTGAAGGTGATGACGCGAGAGCAATTACAATCTAGCGTGAACAGTATGGGGGTACTGTTCATCTATTTATAGGCAACCGTAAGGGTTAGTATGCTATTACATTTATGCCCTCATCAATTACACACAGAGTTTACAAGATGTCACAAGGGCAATATCACCATTTGTATTTAATAACTTGAGCAACATCTTCTCCTGGCATCGTCTCATTGTTTCGTCATGACGAAGCCTGCTTGATGAAGCGTGCTTCGTTGTACTTCCTTTGCGTTGTGCCGAAGCCACGTTGTCTACCCGTTTCACCATGATGAAGCATGTTTGACGAAGCTTGCTTCGCTCCTCTTGTGTTATATCGAAGCTTCTCTGGTGACGAAGCTCCTGTAATATTCAGTAGTATGCTGAAAGCAAGTGGTTAGCCTTGTTTTTGAGGAACTTTAGAAGAGGAAGGCCCCCAACAGTAGCCCCTCACAGTATTAGTTTGCTTCTTTTGTAACAAATTTAGGCTGCAAAATGAATGAAGGCCTTTAGCCGAAGGCCCGAAAAAACATCTTCCCTTCGCTAGAATAGCGAAACATTCTGCATTGGGGGCCCCACCGCTTAGTGGTGCTTTGCGTATATATACGAGGGCTTGCGCTGAAAATATTTTTTGTGCTATCAAGATTTGTGATGTGTTTGTCATTTTAGCTTTCTACTTCTGCGACTGCAATTGTTTTTTGACCTTCAGTTTTTTGTTGTAATCATCGTTGAAATGGCCGAAGAGAAGAAAAGTGTGGACCCTGCGCTTGCTAGTTTCTACGAAGCCATGGAGAGGACCAATGTTGAGAAAATCACTGATGAGATGTTAGCTGGGCTGTCTGGGGACTCAAGCGACAACGAGAGTTTTGATGTTGAGAGTGAGAACGAAGATGCCGAAGATCAGCCATGGAGGCCAAGTCATGTTGTTTTTGGAAAATCCACTGTTAATCAAGGGCAGATTGAAGCGATGAAGGGCAAATATTTCCATGGTATATTTGTAGTGAGAGTTGGAGGAGAGAATATTGTTCCTCTTCTTGAGGCAGACGAAGTGGTGGTATTCAAAAGTTTTATGAAGGCTGGACTTCGCTTTCCCTTTCATAAGATGTTAGTCGAAGTACTGAAAATATTCGAAATATACCTTCATCAGCTTACTCCCGAAGATTTGATCAAAGTTGGAGTTTTTATTTGGGCGATGAGGAGCCAAGGGCTGGAGCCAGACGCCAACCGCTTCTAGAATATTCACGAATTGTCCTACCAGACAAAGGCGGTTGGGAAAGAGCAATATCATAACAACTTTAGATGTTATAGCTTCGTTTACCGGTCTGATGTGAGGTGTCCTGTGCCAACGTTTTGGAAGAGATGGTCGGGCTCATGGATGAAACAGTGGTTTTATGTTAAAAATGATCTGAATGAAAGGGATGATGTGAAGGGCATAATTCAGCGGCCCATACGATCACACTTCAACATCAGGAGACCTTCGATCGCAGGTGGAAATGAAGCACAAGCATGTTTGATGGCCTTCAACACACTATGTACCTACATTGGCACTAGAGATTTGGTTCATGAGCACATTGCTTTTAAGGTATGGCCTCTTGTTAATGGTTGGGAGATGCCGAAGGAGACCGCTGCTGGTTCCAGTGAAGGTGGCCTCGTTTACTTGAAGTACAGCTATCGCTTCAAAAGTCAGTTTGGCGAGCCGAATGATGAATGGCTTGAAGCCGTTGAGGCGAACAGTTGTAACACCCCAGGTGTTACCAAGGTGCTGGCTTCCTAATGGCACATATACCTATTATCACATGTGGTTAAAACTTGGAGGAGAGGGAGCACTTAAGACCTTGGAAGCATGAGTGAGTTAAGAAATGCCAAGGACCAAAGCATTACCCAAGCTTTTAGGCAATAATCACCTTGGGCAAGGAGGGATTGAACCTTGGGCCCCCTCTCTTGAAGCCTTTAGTTGAAAGAAAGATTAGGCAAATGCACATTTCATAATTTAAACCCTTAACCAAAGTTTAAGAGTACCAAAATGTTTACAAAAGACAGTAAAGGAACTTTACAAAAAGACCCCTAAATCAGCCCCCAAGTGGAGAACACTATGGAATCACCCCAACTCCTTCTAAGTCCAAAATCAACCCTAATCTAGAGATCAGGGGTGTTCACCTAGCTAATGGCACCAAAACCCCAGGGTCTAAATAACAAAAAGGAGCCAAATTATCTAAGGAAACCCCTGGAAGAGTTTGAACCCAAGCCAAGACCGTTTGACACGAGTTGGCACCTGTTTTGTCTCGGGTTGAATAGTGCAGACAGACAAGACTTGGCGCCACCATATCTTCTAAACCAGACCTGATCTTCCCTTGGAACTCACATGAACTAGGTAGCCCTAGGCGCAGGGAAGAAATCTTACACAAGCCATATGGCAAGATTCGCACGTTTGGCTGCTCAGCAGGTGCAAGAACAAGGGCAGAAAGCAACGACCACGTGTTCGACGCGCTCTGGGCTCGCCAGAGCACGCCCGACACGTGCCCCGCATGCCCCGCGTCACGCCAAAGCCCAGCCGGCGTCATGGCCCGCGCCCGCGCCTATAAAGCACCTAGGGACTTCGACCGTACTCCTCCGCACGCGCTCGACCTCACCGGAGCCCAAAACCACCGGCGTTTGCCCGTGCACGGCGTGCCTGCGGCCGCCCGATCCCCGCCACCGTAGACCGGCCAACAGAACCATTCCCGACCCCGTTCAACCCTTGGAGAAGACTGTGCACACCTTGGTGAAGCTCCGCGATCGAGGAATCAGAGTTTGCTTCGCCGGAAAAGCCAGTCCACGGTCGCCGGACTTCGCCCGACCGCCGGTGAGCGTAGACCGGGTAATCCTCTGCTCCATTCTTCGATTCCTTGTGCACACAGCCTCTACGTCACCCCGTGAAGCTCACTGTGCCTTTGGATTGGACTAGATCGCCGTGGTTTGGCCGGAACATCCGCCGCCGACGAGACCACCCGCCTGCGCGTGTGGACCGGACGATTCCAGCCACCCCCGCCGTCGAGCCGTACACCGTTGTGATCGCCAGGACCTCCCGGAGCCAACCCCGCCCCTCGCCGGACCTCTCTCGCCGCCGGTAAGCCGCGCCGCCATTTTCTTTTTCGTGGGTACTGTTTAAACCTAGGGAGGTACCGCGGGGGAGAAGAAGAGAAGGCTAGGGGGTTTTGCGCATTGTCAGTGACTCAGAGGAATAGTAGCGCAAGGGTATAACTGAGAGAGTTAGTTTGGAAAGAACCCGAGAACTTCGGTGCAAAGTGGTTTTCCAGGAAACCTTTTATTAAATCTGATTTAAATTCAAACAGAACTTGAATAATTCATATCTTCTGTTTTATTCACCCAAATCAAGTTAAA
This sequence comes from Zea mays, assembly GCF_902167145.1. Lineage (NCBI taxonomy): Eukaryota > Viridiplantae > Streptophyta > Magnoliopsida > Poales > Poaceae > Zea > Zea mays. The sequence continues at coordinate 51,562,002 of NC_050098.1, read as the reverse complement.
CCAATTTTACCAGATCTTAAATAATGTAAACTACTTAAGAAAAATATAAAACCCCTAAGTGCTACAGAAAACTTTAGGGTTCTGATTTAAACATTGATTTGGCTAAATGCTAAATAATAGGAGGAAAAATAGTTGCACTATTTAACTGAGGTTAAAAAAAATTAGAGAAGTACTTGACCACCTACTGACTTATTTAAAAATGATAAACTTCTCTGTACACCCCATTAAGGTAGAGTTTGCCATTTATTTTACATTGTGCTTAAAGTTAAAGAAAATAGGAAAGGTAATTTAAATAAAGAACCAGGGAGCCCCCATATTTTTGTTAGTCTACTTATTCAGTATAGTTCAGTAGAAAAATCTATTATAATCTGGTTTAGTACAAAATAATTGGGATACTTTTTATTTTAAGAAAACAAGGAAAACTTAGAAAAACCCTAGAAAAATAACCTCAAAATGAAAACACCCCAAACCTTGGGAAAATTAATGTTTTGTTATTAAAAACATAAGAAAAATATGAAATCTGCTGTTTGACATTTTTCAAATAACAAGACAGTAGAAAGTGCCTTCTGGGCATTAAACTTTAGAAAATCACAACTAAATAACCATCAATTAACTTTCTGTGATTTTTGGCACAGAAGCTTGTTATTACTGTTAGATGCCAACAAAAATGACCCTTAGGACAGAACCCACCCCTAGTTATGAGTTGTAGTGCAAAGTGACCCCTTTGCCAAACTTTTGTTATTTTTGTCCAAGGCATAGTCTTTTTATTCTGAACCTCAAATTCCTAGAACAGACTATAGTGACCAATGGAAACCCACTGTAATTTTTACAGAATTTTTGGAAAAAGTTAACCCACTGTTGTAGTTCAAACCCACACTAGAATTCATAATTAGAAAATGAAAAAGGTGAAATTGATAATGGAAACTTGTGTCACCCTAGCCCAACTAGCAAAACCCTTTTTAAATTGCCCACTGAAATATGTAAGGGGGAAAATACAAATCCACTATGCTTATTCTCAACCAAACCTAAACCTAGAATGATAAGCATAAACCACTAAGGGTCACGTATGACCAAGAAACCCTAAGTTACTAACTAACTTAGTTTTCCTCCCTTTAGCATAATGTTGTTTAATCCTGCATAATCATGACATACATATTCATTGCATTTCGATAGACTGTAACCTTGCTGACGGAGAATACGTCCTCGTGCCGGAGCAAGGAACTGCTCAGGAGGTAGCCCCGGATCGAGCACCAGAGCCTGCACCAGAGGATCTGCCTGCCACTGCTTTGGAAGGCAAGCTCCGGTTTATGCATAACCTGTTATTTATGTTATTTTACTACACTTAATGTTTGTAGGCTTGTATTGTGCACTTAAGTGTAGGAGTTGCCTGAAACCCTAGTTGCATTACCTCAGGATTTCCTTTTGAGCTGAATACTAGTATGCTAAATCGAGTAGCTGCTTCACTAATTAGGGATCTCGGTAGAAGTCGAGTGATTTTCTAGCACTCACGCGAGGTCAGGATTTGGTTGTATCCACTTTCATAGCATAATGATGTTGGCCTATGGACAACAATCCATGGGGATTGGTTGTCTACGAGGTGGAAATTGGAATAAGGATTAAGGTGTGGTACCGTGAGTCAAGCGTTTGAACGTACTAAACATATGCCGAGAAATATGGTAAATCGGTAAGCCTAGTACCAGATTGAACCTAACAGTGGACTTTACCCCTCACGCGACCTGAGACGTGGTCTCCCATTCTGGTTATGGTGGGTACAAGTGCGGTCACTGCACGACGACAGTCGGGGTCAGTGAGGCATTGTACGCCAAGGCGGTGAGACCTGATCTACTGACGGGGAATCGATGGGGACAGTTGATATGTGTGGGGACGGAGTGCCCCTACATGTCGTGTGTTTAGGTTTACCTTGCAAGGTTTAAAAACTCGATTCCAATCGTCTGCTTCTCGCAGCTAATGAGACTGCTTGATCCATGCTGCTACATTGAGTAACAAGTGTAAATGTGATGAGTTGATACAATATGTTGATTGCTAAGTATGTTTGATACCATGTATGAGTAGATAGTACACATTTAGCCTTAAGAGAGTCACACTTAAACTTGACAAAGCTAAAACTTGATTTATAAACTCAGCTAGTGCTTTTGGCAACCAAACCCCATAGCCAAACAGCTGCATGTCTAGAGGTAGAGGAGTAGACTCCTCACACCGGGTAAGTCTAGCTGAGTATTAGTATACTCAGCCTTGCTTGTGGCACAATTTTACAGGTTCTTTGGAGGACATGGTTGCTGTTGTGACTTGGCCGTCCATATTGCCACCGGGTTGGACTGTCGAGTGGGACCCCGCCTCGGCTAAGGAGGAGCATGAGGAGTGATGGGACAGGCTTCCCCATCCCTCCATTTATTTATCGTTAGTTTTATTCCGCTGCACTTCGAACAATGATGACTACTTTTGCAAAAACTCCGATGATGATGTAATAATTTAATACTACTTAATGTATGGTTTTATGTTTTATTGTATTTGCTCTGTGACTCACCATCGAGTGAGATTGTGGTACTTGATCCTGTCAGTGGCCTCGTCGGACTAGATCCGAGGGATTGACGAGTTATTCCCGTTTAAGTGTGGTCTAGCCTCTAAGGTGGGACGTAGGGACTTAAGTTGGAATAATTCGGGCAGTTCCGCCACAGCTGGTATCGGAGCTTGTACCACCACAAAGGAATCAATAAACTATAAATACCATCCCTTTTCCAAAGTAAAACTTGATAGAAACAAATGTTGGATAGATCGTAGGACGATCAGGATAGACCTAGGACGTGAAGCCTTAGGATGATAGAGGGGTAGTTAGGTGGCTAAGTGATTAAGCCCTACAGGCTACTATAAGGGATGGGAGTTCTTCCCTATTCCCTTTACGTTGATGTGAGGTCGTTCAGGACGAGCATGCATGCATTCTTAATTAAACTAATGGATAATTGGGTAAGAACTTTAATACAAACTGATGACCAACTAAGTACCCCAGTACCATTGTTGTAGTTAGAGAGAGGTTGAGTTGTGTTTCCTTTTCTTTTTATAATTCTTTTTCTTTTACTTACGCTTAACCGTACACAGATGACTTCCCACGGATCCTCGGACGAAGGGAATGCACTGACCCACACTGATGGGCTTGCACGGGAGGGCTTTCCCCGTATTTTGTGGGAGGTACTTCAGGGGGCCGGTTACACGACGCCTCCTCAGTACGCGGTGCAGCAGTTCGAGAAGCACCGAGTGCCCCGCTGTAGGGTGAGGATGACCCTGGAGCCTCATCCCCTGCAGCCAGGCTGGCGTTCGCTGGACTCTGAGTCCTTTGGATACCGGGCTGAGGATACGATCGAGGCAATTGCTCTGCACGGGTTGACCACTTTCTGCGGATTCCACCTCTTGGAGCTGTCCACCCACCCCATTGGCTTGTTCCCCGCTGAGAAGGAGGACGACCCAATGTGGAAGGATCGGGTGGAGCATGCCAAGGACATCTGGGCTATCTACCCAGGTCAGACTGCTCACTTGACAGTGCGGTGCATGAATGCCCTGTACCGTCTGCAAGTGATGCGTGGTGAGGCAATGTCCCATCTGATGGCACTGTTGGAGGCAACTAAGATCACCCTGGATAACAGAGAGGAGCTTGTGGTTGATTTGTCCACTGAGATGGTGGAAAAGGACTTACAGGTGGAGCAGCTGACAAATGAGATCCAAGAGCTGGAGGAATTAGTGGGGACCAGGGAGAACACCATCGAGGTTCTCGAGGATCAGCTTATCAATACCCAGCAGCAGCTTGCCGAGGCTAATGAGCACCTGGATATGCATCACCAGGAGATCCAGGACATGGAGGCCAACGAGGATGTCGACATCGAGGGAGGAGAGGAGCCTGCCTCCAGCTTGGACACTGCTGGCTCAGGGAGACCACCTTCCCCCGAGTCGAGTGTTGCCTCGTTCGCTCACTAGGTATCAGGGGTAGAGCTAGAAGTCGGTGATGGTAGGACTCCTCGAAGCTAGCTTAGCTTTTGCACCCTTGGGGTACTAGGCTAGATAGAGTTGAGTCTTTTGGATGTAATCGGGATAAACTCTTTTGGAAGCATGGTTGATGGATGACGTTAGTCTTAATTTGAGAAGAAAAGTTTATGCCTTGTGAAATCCTTTATGTTTATGCAAGAATCTATCAATTTCGCCCTTTGACTCTTTCACCGCGATTGAACCTTGAACCTTAAAGATGTGTTATTGAGAATATATGTGATTTTTCAGATGGCCGGGAAAGCGCGTCGTGGTCAAAATGAGCGCGTTCCTCCACCGCCGCCACCGCCTCCCACTCTGCAGGAGCTAATGGCTCAGCAGAATGAGATCTTGAGGCAGCTAGCTCAGCGCCAGCCACCACCTCAGCACTATGGTGGTGGAGATCATCAGTGTCACCCCGCGGCAGCCACCTACCAGGAGTTCCTCAGTACCCAGCCACCATTGTTCACCAGGGCAGAGGACCCACTGGATGCGGATGTATGGTTGAGAGTAGTGGAATCCAAATTCCTGCTACTCCATGGAGTTTGCTCAGAGGTCACTAAAGTCAGGTTTGCCACCCAGCAGCTTCACGGACCCGCAAGGACTTGGTGGGACCATTTTCTTGCTATGCAGCCAGATGACCGAGAGTTGGAATGGAGAGAGTTCAAGGCAGCTTTCAGGGGGCACCATATACCAGCCGGTATTATGGACCAAAAGCTCAACGAGTTTCTGGCACTCACTCAGGGAAACAGGACAGTGTTGCAGTATGCTCAGGCCTTTAATGACCTATGCCAGTATGCTGGGTATCATGCAGACACGGACGAGAAGTAGAGGGGCAGGTTCAGAAGGGGGCTCAGCACTAAGCTCCGTGACCGCATCAACACAGTCAGGGCCAACAGTTATAATGAGTTGGTCAACATGGCCATTTCTCAGGAGGACTGTATCACAGCTCGTCAGGCACAGAAGAAGAGGAAGACCCCTGTGGCAGGACCCTCAGCTCAGCCACAGCGCTTCAGGATTGTGTCTGACACTCAGAACAGGGGACCTCAGCAGCAGCAAGGACGTTGGGTGATCCGACCACAGCAGTAGCAGCAGGCACCCAACCGCACCCAGTTTCTAGCTCAGAGGAACAATCAACAGCAGCAGCAATATCGCCAGGCAAATGACAACAGGTGTTTCACATGTGGCAACACCGGGCATTATGCTAAGAATTGCCCCAGAAACCAGCAGAGGCAGGGGCAGAATGTTAATCAGAATCAAGGCAAGAGACAGAAGGTGCAAGTGAGGCAAGGCAGGCTGAACTTCACCACCATGGCTGATATTCCAGAGGGAGCACCCGTCATGACTGGTATCTTTACAGTTTTGAGTTATCCTGCTATTGTTCTTTTTAGTTCTGGTGCATCACATAGTTTTATCAGTGCCAAATTTAGTGCCAAGTGTCAATTGCCTTTTTACCACACCAATGGGGGTATTACAATTTCGACACCAGGAGGCAGGGTTGCCACCTATCAAGTCAACAGACATGTGCCCATAAGGTTTGGTAGTCTAATAATTAAAGCCACCCTCCTCATATTGGGTTTGGATAGCGTGGATATCATATTGGGAACTGACTGGTTAGCCAGGCATCAGGCAGTTATCGATATTGCAGCTAGGACCATTGAGGTGCACTCACCGACTTGTGGTGAAACCACACTATATTTGCCCGACCAAGGTTGTACCCGTTCTTGTGCCTTCGTTATGATAGAATCCCCAGTGGAAAAGATCCCAGTGGTCTGTGACTACCCAGATGTTTTTCCGGATGAATTGCCAGGAATGCCACCTGATAGAGACATTGAGTTCGCCATTGAATTGCAACCCGGGACCGCTCCTATCTCCAAGAGACCATATAGGATGCCTCCCGCGGAATTGGCAGAACTGAAAAAGCAACTGCAAGAGTTGTTGGACAAGGGGTTCATTCGCCCAAGTACTTCACCGTGGGGATGCCCGGCCTTATTTGTGAAGAAAAAGGATGAGAGTTTGAGAATGTGTGTTGATTACCACCCTCTCAATGCGGTGACTATCAAGAACAAATACCCACTGCCCCGCATTGATGTTTTGTTCAATCAGTTGGTGGGAGCCAAAGTGTTCTCCAAGATAGATCTTCGCTCGGGTTACCATCAGATCAAGATCCGTGCCAGCGATATTCCCAAGACGGCCTTCTCAACCAGATATGGGCTTTATGAGTTTTTGGTGATGTCTTTTGGACTGACCAATGCCCCGACCTATTTTATGTACCTAACGAACTCAGTATTCATGCCAGAGTTGGACAAGTTCGTGGTCGTTTTCATTGATGATATTTTGGTCTATTCCAAGAATGAAGACGAACATACTGAGCATCTGCACATCGTGCTTCAGCGACTGCGCGATCATCGTCTTTATGCTAAGTTGTCTAAATGTGAATTCTGGCTGAAGGAAATTAAATTCTTGGGTCACACAATTTCTCAGGATGGGATATCTGTTGATCCTGAGAAGGTACAAGAGGTGATGGATCGAAAACCCCCGACTACAGTGAGGCAGATTCGGAGTTTTCTAGGATTGGCAGGGTATTATCGACGATTTATTCCGGATTTCTCTAGAATTGCCAAACCAATGACTGAACTGTTGAAGAAGGGAGTCAAGTATAATTGGAGCCAAAAGTGCGAAGATGCCTTTCATACACTAAGGCAGCATTTGACAACAACCCCAGTGCTAGCTCAACCTGATAACGCCAAGCCCTTTGAAGTTTATTGTGATGCTTCTGGTACTAGATTGGGATGTGTCTTAATGCAAGATAACAGAGTAATTGCTTATGCCTCCCGAGCACTCAGACCCCATGAGCAGAACTACCCTACACATGATCTGGAGTTAGCAGCCGTGGTTCATGCTCTCAAGATATGGAGAAACTACTTGATGGGAGCTCACTGTAACATTTACACTGATCACAAGAGTCTCAAATACATTTTCACTCAGGCAGATCTTAACATGAGGCAGAGGAGATGGTTGGAGTTAATCAAGGACTATGAATTGGAGGTGCATTACCATCCGGGCAAAGCCAATGTTGTGGCAGATGCCTTGAGCAGAAAGGCCCAGTGCAATTGTATGAGCATGGATGCAAGAGTTACCACCCTTTGTGATGAGTTGTGCAAGCTGAACCTGGAAGTTGTTTCTTCAGGTGACTTAAATTATATCTCGGTGGAGCCCACATTACAAGAGCAAATAGTCAGGGCATAGATTGAAGACAAGGGTGTTCAGGTTATCAAGGAAATGATCAAGCAGAAAGTAGAAAAATACAAATGCTTCCGTCAGGACAGCAGGGGAATTCTATGGTTTGGAGATCGATTGGTTGTTCCCAAGGACCCTGAGCTCAGAAAGAAGATATTGGATGAAGCTCACCTTTCAAAATTCTCCATGCACCCCGGCAGCAATAAGATGTATCATGATCTCAGATCCTTATACTGGTGTACCAGAATGAAGAGGGAAATTACCAAGTACATATCCGAGTGTGACACTTGCTAGAGGATCAAAGCTAGTCATTTGAAGACAGCATGCCCCTTGCAGCCCCTTCCCATATCATCTTGGAAATGGGAGGACCTTTGCATGGACTTTATCGTGGGATTGCCCAATACCTCCCGGCACCATAATTCCATTTGGGTCATTGTGGACAGATTGACCAAGTCAGCTCATTTCTTGCCAGTACACACCACCCAAAGGACGGAGAAGTATGCGGAGATCTACATTGACCAGATAGTTCGTTTGCATGGAATACCAAGGACTATAGTCTCAGACAGAGGAGCACCATTTGTGGCACGATTTTGGGAGCAATTGCAGGAATCACTTGGGACCCATGTAATACGAAGCTCAGCATACCATCCTCAAACAGATGGCCAGACAGAAAGGGTAAATCAGATTTTGGAAGACATGTTAAGGGCATGTGTGCTACACTACGGAAAGGATTGGGACAAGTGTCTTTCTTTGGCAGAGTTTTCTTACAATAACAGCTACTAGTCCAGTCTAAAGATGGCACCTTTTGAAGCCTTGTATGGGAGAAGGTGTAGGACCCCGCTGAATTGGTCTCAAGCAGGAGAGAGGGAAATATTTGGGCCAGACTTGGTACTTGAAGCAGAGGAAAAGGTCAGAGTCATTAAGAAGAACTTAGAAGCTGCTCAGGCCAGGCAAAAGAGCTATCATGATAAGAGGCGGAAACCTCTGCAGTTTGAAGTGGGGGAGCATGTTTACCTTAATGTGTCACCCACCAAGGGTGTCCAGAGATTTGGAATCAAGGGCAAGTTAGCTCCTCGCTACATTGGGCCCTATGAGATCAAGGAAACTTGTGGACCAGTAGCATATCAATTGAAGTTGCCACCACACATGTCAACTGTTCATGATGTGTTCCATGTATCTCAGCTGCGGAAATGTGTCCGCTTACCTACTGAAGTGCTACCTGAACTAGAAATTGAGATAGAACCAGACTTATCTTATCAAGAGTACCCTGTCAAGGTATTGGATCAGAAAGAGAGGTCAACGCGAGCAAGGTCGATCAGAATGTATAAGGTTCAGTGGAGTCACCATTCAGTAGAAGAAGCTACATGGGAGACTGAGGATTTTCTACGCTCTCGCTTCCCCGACTTTCTGCCCAAAGGAGTCGGTACGTAACTCTAAACCCCACCCCCACCTGCCCTTTGTATACAACTATAAGAAAAACTTAGATGATAAGGGTAGTCTAAGTTGTGGTTTTAACTTAAAAGGGACTTCCTTCTGAAGTCGCAAAGAGAATGACATTCGAAGAGCAGTTAACAAGAGAAACTTGGATAAAGGGAAGGATAACACACCAGCACACCTTCATAGCACCCCCAATAATCTCGGGGCGAGATTCCTTTAAGGGGGGAGGGCTGTAACACCCCAGGTGTTACCAAGGTGCTGGCTTCCTAATGGCACATATACCTATTATCACATGTGGTTAAAACTTGGAGGAGAGGGAGCACTTAAGACCTTGGAAGCATGAGTGAGTTAAGAAATGCCAAGGACCAAAGCATTACCCAAGCTTTTAGGCAATAATCACCTTGGGCAAGGAGGGATTGAACCTTGGGCCCCCTCTCTTGAAGCCTTTAGTTGAAAGAAAGATTAGGCAAATGCACATTTCATAATTTAAACCCTTAACCAAAGTTTAAGAGTACCAAAATGTTTACAAAAGACAGTAAAGGAACTTTACAAAAAGACCCCTATAAGACCCCTAAATCAGCCCCCAAGTGGAGAACACTATGGAATCACCCCCATTCCTTCTGAGTCCAAATTCAACCCTAATCTAGAGATCAGGGGTGTTCACCTAGCTAATGGCACCAAAACCCTAGGGTCTAAATAACAAAAAGGAGCCAAATTATCTAAGGAAACCTCTGGAAAAGTTTGAACCCATGCCAAGACCGTTTGACACGAGTTGGCACCTGTTTTGTCTCGGGTTGAACAGTGCAGACAGACAAGACTTGGCGCCACCATATCTTCTAAACCAGACCCGATATTCCCTTGGAACTCACATGAACTAGGTAGCCCTAGGCGCAGGGAAGAAATCCTACACAAGCCATATGGCAAGATTCACACGTTTGGCTGCTCAGTAGGCGCAAGAACAAGGGCAGAAAGCAACGGCCACGTGTTCGACGCGCTCTGGGCTCGCCAGAGCACGCCCGATGCGCGCCCCGCGTGCCCCGCGTCGCGCCAAAGCCCAGCCGGCGCCATGGCCCGCGCCCGCGCCTATAAAGCACCCAGGGACTTGACCGTACTCCTCTGCACGCGCTCGACCTCACCGGAGCCCAAAACCACCGGCGTTTGCCCGTGCACGGCGTGCCCGCGGCCGCCCGATCCCCGCCACCGTAGACCGGCCAACAGAACCATTCCCGACCCCGTTCAACCCTCAGAGAAGACTGTGCACACCTCGGTGAAGCTCCCCGAGCGAGGAATCGGAGTTTGCTTCGCCGGAAAAGCCAGTCCACGGTCGCCGGACTTCGCCCAACCGCCGGTGAGCGTAGACCGGGTAATCCTCTGCTCCATTCTTCGATTCCTTGTGCACATAGCCTCTACGTCACCCCGTGAAGCTCACTGTGCCTTTGGATTGGACTAGATCGTCGTGGTTTGGCCGGAACATCCGCCGCCGACGAGACCACCCGCCTGCGCGCGTGGACCGGACGATTCCGGCCACCCCCGCCGTCGAGCCATACACCGTTTTGATCGCCAAGACCTCCCGGAGCCAACCCCGCCCCTCGTCGGACCTCTCTCGCCGCCGGTAAGCCGCGCCACCCTTTTCTTTTTCGCGGGTACTGTTTAAACCTAGGGAGGGACCGCGGGGGAGAAGAAGAGAAGGCTAGGGGGTTTTGCGCATTGTCAGTGACTCAGAGGAATAGTAGCGCAAGGGTATAACTGAGAGAGTTAGTTTGGAAAGAACCCGAGGACTTCAGTGCAAAGTGGTTTTCCAGGAAACCTTTTATTAAATCTGATTTAAATTCAAACAGAACTTGAATAATTCATATCTTCTGTTTTATTCATCCAAATCAAGTCAAACCAATTTTGCCAGATCTTAAATAATGTAAACTACTTAAGAAAAATATAAAACCCCTAAGTGCTACAGAAAACTTTAGGGTTCTGATTTAAACATTGATTTGGCCAAAAGCTAAATAATAGGAGGAAAAATAGTTGCACTATTTAACTGAGGTTAAAATTTTTTTAGAGAAGTACTTGACCACCTACTCACCTATTTAAAAATGATAAACTCCTCTGTACACCCCATTAAGGTAGAGTTTGCCATTTATTTTACATTGTGCTTAAAGTTAAAGAAAATAGGAAAGGTAATTTAAATAAAGAACCAGGGAGCCCCCATATTTTGGTTAGTCTACTTATTCAGTATAGTTCAGTAGAAAAATCTATTATACTATGGTTTAGTACAAAATAATTGGGATACCTTTTATTTTAAGAAAACAAGAAAAACTTAGAAAAACCCTAGAAAAATAACCTCAAGATGAAAACACCCCAAACCTTGGGAAAATTAATGTTTTGTTATTAAAAACATAGGAAAAATATGAAATCTGCTGTTTGACATTTTTCAAATAACAAGACAGTAGAAAGTGCCTTTTGGGCATTAAACTTTAGAAAATCACAACTAAATAACCATCAATTACCTTTCTGTGATTTTTGGCACAGAAGCTTGTTATTACTGTTAGATGCCAACAAAAATGACCGTTAGGACAGAACCCACCCCTAGTTATGAGTTGTAGTGCAAAGTGACCCCTTTGCCCAACTTTTGTTATTTTTGTCCAAGGCATAGTCTTTTTATTCTGAACCTCAAATTCCTAGAACAGACTATAATGACCAATGGCAACCCACTGTAATTTTTACAGAATTTTTGGAAAAAGTTAACCCACTGTTGTAGTTCAAACCCACACTAGAATTCATAATTAGAAAATGGAAAGGGGAAATTGATAATGGAAACTTGTGTCACCCTAGCCCAACTAGCAAAACCCTTTTTAAATTGCCCACTGAAATATGTAAGGGGAAAAATACAAATCCACTATGCTTATTCTCAACCAAACCTAAACCTAGAATGATAAGCATAAACCACTAAGGGCCACGTATGACCAAGAAACCCTAAGTTACTAACTAACTTAGTTTTCCTCCCTTTAGCATAATGTTGTTTAATCCTGCATAATCATGACATACATATTCATTGCATTTCGATACACTGTAACCTCGCTGACGGAGAATACATCCTCGTGTCGGAGCAAGGAGCTGCTCAGGAGGTAGCCCCGAATCCAGCACCAGAGCCTGCACCAGAGGATCTGCCTGCCACTGCTTTGGAAGGCAAGCTCCGGTTTATGCATAACCTGTTATTTATGTTATTTTACTACACTTAATGTTTGTAGGCTTGTATTGTGCACTTAAGTGTAGGAGTTGCCTGAAACCCTAGTTGCATTACCTCAGGATTTCCTTTTGAGCTGAATACTAGTATGCTAAATCGAGTAGCTGCTTTACTAATTAGGGATCTCGGTAGAAGTCAAGTGATTTTCTAGCACTCGCGCGAGGTCAGGATTTGGTTGTATCCACTTTCATAGCATAATGATGTTGGCCTCTGGACAACAATCCATGGGGATTGGTTGTCTATGAGGTGGAAATTGGAATAAGGATTAAGGTGTGGTACCGTGAGTCAAGCGTTTGAACGTACTAAACATATGCCGAGAAATATGGTAAATCGGTAAGCCTAGTACCTGATTGAACCTGGCAGTGGACTTTACCCCTCACGCGACCTGAGACGTGGTCTCCCATTCCGGTTATGGTGGGTACAAGTGCGGTCACTGCACGACGGCAGTCGGGGTCAATGAGGCATTGTACGCCAAGGCGGTGAGCCCTGATCTGCTGACGGGGAATCGATGGGGACGGTTGATGTGTGTGGGGACGGAGTGCCCCTACATGTCGTGTGTTTAGGTTTACCTTGCAAGGTTTAAAAACTTGATTCGAATCGTCTGCTTCTCGCAGCTAATGAGACTGCTTGATCCATGCTACTACATTGAGTAACAAGTGGAAATGTGATGAGTTGATACAATATGTTGATTGCTAAGTATGTTTGATACCATGTATGAGTAGATAGTACACATTTAGCCTTAAGAGAGTCATACTTAAACTTGACAAAGCTAAAACTTGATTTATAAACTCAGCTAGTGCTTTTGGCAACCAAACCCCACAGCCAAACAGCTGCATGTCTAGAGGTAGAGGAGTAGACTCCTCACACCGGGTAAGTCTAGCTGAGTATTAGTATACTCAGCCTTGCTTGTGGCACAATTTTACAGGTTCTTTGGAGGACATGGTTGCTGGAGTGACTTGGCCGTCCATCTTGCCACCGGGTTGGACTGTCGAGTGGGACCCCGCCTCGGCTGAGGAGGAGCATGAGGAGTGATGGGACAGGCTTCCCCATCCCTCCATTTATTTATCGTTAGTTTTATTCCGCTGCACTTCGAACAATGATGACTACTTTTGCAAAAACTCCGATGATGATGTAATAATTTAATACTACTTAATGTATGGTTTTATGTTTTATTGTATTTGCTCTGTGACTCACCATCAAGTGAGATTGTGGTACTTGATCCTGTCAGTGGCCTCGTCGGACTAGATCCGAGGGATTGACGAGTTATTCCCGTTTAAGTGTGGTCTAGCCTCTAAGGCGGGACGTAGGCACTTAAGTTGGAATAATTCGGGCAGTTCCGCCACAACAGTGATGAGCTGCTAGGGGCTTATACGAAGATAGAGGACAAAGCCATGAATACTGCCTTCGGTGCTCGTGGAAAGAGGAGACTAAACAAAGTTTTTGATGTGATTGGGTTTATTTTTCCGCTCGAAAACAAGGAACGAAGAACAAAATCGCAACTACGACCTCTTCCGCCGCGTCAAAGCCAAAAAGGGCTAAAGTTTTGACCCATCGGCCGAAGCTGCACTCTTTAGAGAAGACTGCTGCACTGCCTGCTACAGAGAAGATGGAAGTTGTTGAATGCGCTGAAACTACCCTCTCAGCTTTGGAGATAATACCTGTTGTGACTATCGAAGCTACTGTCGCTCAGGTAGGAGAAACAGGACCAAAGAGCTCAAAGACAAAGCAGCATCCGAAACTGCAGAGTCCCCCAACCACGACAGGGTTGTCAAAATTAGCATTTGCTCCAGCAGCAACTCCTAAGAAAGAAGGAGAATGGCCAGCGTTCTGGACGCTATTCTAAAATCTTCGAAGGTGCCAATTCTTGTTCCTACTAAGGCTTCTAAGGACAAAATTGAAGAATTGAAAGAAGCAGCTCCTGCAAGTACTTCTCCTACCTGCGCTGAAACTAGGCCTTCGGGGATTAACCTAGCGGAGCAAATAAAAGAAGGTCTTCTAGAGAAGCTAACAATGCCGATACCCGAAGCGTTTTCTCATGAGGACTTTGGATACATTGTTCGCCACGCTTCAGGGAAACAATTGTCAGAAGTGCAAATTGTCAAAGTTCTATACTATGCAAAGGACTTGAAATATCCCCAAGGGTCCTTAGTATATGGAGGAAATGATGAAGATGATTACCTTTATTGCCTGCCAGACAACAAAGAGATAGATGTTTGCCGAGAAATAATGGATAAAATGGGCTATCCGAAGCTTGAACTTGGTCTATCTGCAATGCCGAAGGATCAACTTGCAAACAACCTTGCTTATAACAGTTTGAAGGTTTGCATATCTTTATTTTTGGTATTTTGTTAATTTATGTTAGGAAGGCTTGTGGTTATACTTAATATTATTTATTTGTATGTTTTTCGTTTGTTAGGGTCTTATTCTTAGCAAGGCTTTGAAGGTCCAAAAAGATGTTGAAGATGAAGGCACACGAATAGCCTTTGGAAATATGCGCTCAGAAGTCATATAACTTCGGAATGAAGCCCTTTAAAAAGACAAGATCCTCCTTTCTTTAGTCGACATGCTAAAGACTAGTGAAGCTAAGTTGGCTAATATTCTGAAGTGGAACAAAAAATGGAGAAATTTGAGAAGGAGAAAGAGGCAGATGCAAAGCATATTGCTGATTTAGAATATGATCTATCTATTCAAGTGGGATTACACAGATCCAAAGTAGAAGGATTAGAGAAGAAGCTTGATGAAATCACTGAAAACTTCAACGTTGAACAAACAAAACGTGAGATATCTAAATACCGAACGGTTGAGAGTTCAGAAGAATGTTGATGAGCTTTGTCAGGTGAAGGAGGAATGCTACAACGTTGCTATGCAATATTGCAACAAGCTGAAGAGTACTTTTGCTAAGGTTGGCTTATTCTCTACTGAACAAGACTTTATTTGTGGTGATCCTGATGAAGTTATCAGATGGATTGAAGGTGAAGGCGAAGCTTTTGATGAAATCCTTAGCGATAGAGGAGATTTTTGTGCCTGCATCGATGCTAGAGGAGTCGTCTCATTGCTTGAAAAAACTAGCTACGAGCATGCAAAGGCTGTAATTCAGCCAGAATTCTTAGTCTCAACGAGTGACATCAAGGATCCTTCAACCGAAGCTATTGCCCTTAGTAGAAAATATTATTATGATGTTTGGTTGAATGGTGGCCGAGAAGTAGCAGACAAGGCTATTTTAACAAAATGAAAAAGATTCTCATAGTGCTTTAGAAGAATCGAGGAAAGCTGCAGAGCGTGAAAAGCTTATAGGTATGTTTGTCATGATTTAGCTTTGTAAATTCTTTTAGCTTCGTAATTAACGAAAACTTATAGTTTGGTGCAGCCAAACTTTCTCCTCCTCCAGAGCCGTACGACCCTAAGGCCGATCCAGCCCTAAAGGGCGCTCTTGATATGATCAGGATAGCCAATGAAGCAGTTGACGAAGCTGTAAATAGGCTCCTGAACGAAACTGCTGAAAAAATCTTGAAGGAGGATGATTAGACCTTGTATATTAAAACACTTGTAGGATTTTTGTGTGTTGTTCTTATATGTAAAAAACAATTGTCAACTATATGTATCTCATGATGTAATATATTTCTTTGTGGAGCGTGAAATCTTCGTACGTACCATTTTTTGAGCTAAAGGCGAAAAAACACATTCCCTTCTTTTCACGCTTCATAAAGAAAAATCCCCTTTTCGGCTGAAGCGACATTATTAGACTTGAAGGCCTTGCTGTAGATCTTGCATAAGAAATACTGTTGCCGAAGGTTTTGCTGTAGATCTTGTATTGTTGAAGTATCCGTTCAAAATTCTTTGCCGAAGGTAGACCTCATGAGTTAGCCATCATAGCTGAAGGAGCAATTTCCCTTCTTTTTCCACTATTTCGAATGATGCGAGATGATGAATGATGCGATGCTATGCAGTATGATGCGATGATATGATGCAACAAATGTTAATGAACAAACACTTCATAAAATAAGACTCTGTATTCTCTTAGGAACAACTTTGGAGTCTCTTCACCTTTTACTTAGGTGGTATGTTAGCTCTACATCCCCATAGGAATGACTTTGGAGCTAAGCTCTGCATCCCCTTAGGAACGACTTTGGAGCTTCTTCACCTTTTCTTTGGTGGTATTTGAACTCTGCATTCCCGTAGGAACGATGTGCGGGCGAGAGTTGCTTCTCACGGAAGGTGATGAGTGAGGTATCCGTATCCCGGAGGCGTAGGAGTCCCTCGGCTCGGTCGGCCTTGCCGCTTATGCGTGCTCTTGCCCGTCCATGGGGTTCTGTCACCGACGCAGTCGAGAAGGCCCGAAGAACCGCTTCGACAGAGGAGCTTTCGAACGTGAAGACTTGTTCGGTCCGCGGAATCACTTATCCGAGCGTGAGTTACTTATCGCAGAAGGTGATGAGTGAGGTATCCGTATCCCGGAGGCGTAGGAGTCCCTCGGCTCGGTCAACCTTGGCTGCTTACGTGTACTCCGTCGTTTTCAGGATCCACTTTCGAAGTAGTCGAAAAGCACGAAAGACATTCTGGCAGAAAGGATCTTTTTTTCGAGGAAAAAATTCGACGCAAAGGGGCTTCCCCCTTTTAGCCCCCGAGGGAGGGTCGGGCTTTGCCGAGGCAAGGCCGACCCTTCCTTGATGACTAAACTTTGCGTGGGAGCGAGGTATATGAACAACTTGAAAACATCTTAAGGGTAGAAGCGACGTAGCTGTTGGATGTTCCAAGCGTTGCTGTAGACCTCGCCTTGACTGTTGGCCAGCTTGTACGTTCTGGGCTTCAGAACTTTGGCGATGACGAACGGCCCCTCCCTGGGGGGCGTGGGCTTGTGCCGCCCTCGGGCGTCTTGTCGCAGCCGAAGCACCAGGTCGCCCACCTGGAGGTCTAGGGACCGGACCCCTCGGGCGTGGTAGCGTCGCAGGGACTGCTGGTACCGCGCCGAGTGTAGTAAGGCCTTGTCCCGAGCCTCTTCCAGCTGGTCCAGCGAGTCTTCTCGACTAGCTTGGTTGCTTTGGTCGGCATAGGCCCTCGTCCTCGGGGAACCGTATTCTAAGTCTGTGGGCAAGATGGCCTCGGCCCCATAGACTAGAAAGAACGGCGTGAAGCCCGTGGCTCGGCTCGGCGTTGTCCTCAGGCTCCAGACCACGGAGGGGAGTTCCTTCATCCATCGCTTGCCGAACTTGTTGAGGTAGTTGTAGATCCGAGGCTTGAGTCCTTGTAGAATCATGCCATTGGCACGCTCTACTTGCCCATTCGTCATGGGATGAGCCACGGCGGCCCAGTCCACCTGGATGTGGTGATCCTCACAGAAGTCCAGGAACTTTCTGCCGATGAACTGGGTGCCGTTGTCGGTGATGATGGAGTTCGGGACCCCGAAACGATGGATGATGTTGGTGAAGAACGCCACCGCCTGCTCGGACCTGATGCTGTTTAGGGGTCGGACCTCGATCCACTTGGAGAATTTGTCGATGGCGACCAACAGGTGCGTGTAGCCCCTGGGTGCCTTCTGCATGGGGCCGACGAGGTCTAGACCCCACACAGCAAAAGGCTAGGTGATGGGTATCGTCTGCAGAGCCTGAGCGGGCAGGTGGGTCTGCCTTGCGTAGAACTGACACCCTTCGCAGGTGCGGACAATTCTAGTGGCGTCGGCCACCGCCGTCGGCCAGTAGAAACCTTGTCGGAAAGCATTTCCGACAAGGGCTCGAGGTGCTGCGTGATGGCCGCAAGCCCCCGAGTGTATCTCTCGGAGGAGTTCCTGACCTTCGGTGATGGAGATGCATCGCTGGAGGATGCCTGAGGGGCTGCGGTGGTAGATCTCCTTCCCATCTCCCAGCAAGACGAACGACTTGGCGCGCCGCGCCAACCGCCGAGCTTCGGCTTGGTCGAGGGGTAGCTCTCCTCGGTGGAGATATTGCAGGTACAGGGTCTGCCAGTTTTGATCAGGCGTGACCCCGCTTTGCTCCCCCTCGACGTGCAGCGTCTCGCCCTCGGGGGCCGAGGGTACCTCGGGCTGAACCGAGGGCGCCTCGGGCCAAGCCGAGGGTGCCTCGGACTGAGCTGAGGGTACCTCGGGCTAGGCCGAGGGTGCCTCGGGCTCAGGCGTGTTGTCGATCTTGACAGAGGGTTGATGCAGGTCTCGAGAGAAGACGTCCGGGGGAACCGTTGTTCGCCCCGAGGCTATTTTAGCCAGCTCGTCCGCAATCTCGTTGTAGCGCCGGGCGATGTGGTTGAGCTCGAGCCCGTAGAACTTGTCTTCCAGGCGCCGAACCTCATCGCAATAGGCCTCCATCTTTGGGTCGTGGCAGTGGGAGTTCTTCATGACTTGGTCGATGACGAGCTGCGAGTCACCGCGAGCGTCGAGGCGTCGGACCCCTAGCTCGATGGCGATCCGCAACCCGTTGACCAGAGCCTCATACTCGGCCACATTGTTGGACTCCAGGAAATGGAGGCGTAGCACATAGCGTAGGTGCTTCCCGAGGGGAGAGATGAAGAGTAGGCCCGCGTCGGCTCCTGTCTTCATCAGCGACCCGTCGAAGAACATGGTCCAGAGCTCCGGTTGGATCGGAGCTGTTTGGAGCTGGGTGTCGACCCATTCAGCCACGAAGTCCGCCAAGACCTGGGACTTGATGGCCTTCCGAGGGGCGAACAAGATTGTTTCGCCCATGATTTCCACCGCCCACTTTGCGATTCTACCCGAGGCCTCTCGGCACTGGATGATCTCCCCCAGGGGGAAGGATGACACCACAGTTACCGGATGAGACTCGAAGTAGTGTCGGAACTTCCGCCGTGTCAGGATCACCGCGTACAGCAGCTTCTGAACTTGTGGGTAGCGGATCTTGGTTTCGGATAGTACCTCGCTGACGAAGTAGACTGGCCTCTGAACGGGCAATGCATGCCCCTCTTCTTGCCTCTCGACCACAATCGCGGCGCTAACCACCTGAGTGGTCGCGGCGATGTAGACCAAGAGGGCTTCTCCGGCAGCTGGGGGCACCAAGATAGGCGCCTTCGTGAGGAGCGCCTTCAGGTTCCCGAGGGCTTCCTCGGCCTCAGGGGTCCAAGTGAAGCACTCGGCCTTCCTTAAGAGGCGGTACAGAGGTAGACCTCTTTCGCCGAGGCGTGAGATGAAGCGGCTCAGAGCCGCGAGACATCCCATGACCCTCTGTACGCCCTTCAAGTCCTTGATGGGCCCCATGCTGGTGATGGCTGCGATCTTCTCTGGGTTGGCTTTGATGCCCCGCTCGGAGATGATGAATCCCAAGAGCATGCCCCGGGGTACCCCGAAGACGCACTTTTCGGGATTGAGCTTCACGCCTTTCGCCTTGAGACATCGGAATGTCACTTCAAGGTCGGAAAGGAGGTCGGAGGCTCTCCTCGTCTTGACTATGATGTCATCAACGTAGGCCTCGACCGTCCGGCCAATGTGTTCGCCGAACACATGGTTCATGCACCGCTGGTACGTCGCGCCCGCATTCCTCAAGCCGAACGGCATGGTGACATAGCAGTACATGCCGAAGGGTGTGATGAAAGAAGTCGCGAGCTGGTCGGACTCTTTCATCCTGATTTGGTGATACCCGGAATAGGCATCGAGGAAAGACGGGGTTTCGCACCCAGCAGTGGAATCCATGATTTGATCGATGCGAGGCAGAGGGTAGGGAACCTTCGGACATGCTTTGTTTAGACCAGTGTAGTCTACACACATCCGCCATTTCCCTCCTTTCTTTCTCACAAGCACTGGGTTGGCAAGCCATTCAGGATGGAATACCTCTTTGATGAACCCTGCCGCCATTAGCTTGTGGATCTCCTCGCCTATGGCTCTGCGCTTTTCTTCGTCGAATCGGCGCAGAGGCTGCTTGACGGGTCGGGCTCCGGCTTGGATATCCAGCGAGTGCTCGGCGACATCCCTCGGCATGTCGAGCATGTCCGAGGGACTCCACGCGAAGACGTCGGCGTTCGCACGGAGAAAGTCGACGAGCACTGCTTCCTATTTGGGATCGAGCTCAGAGCCGATCCGGATCTGCTTGGAGGCGTCGCTGCTGGGGTCGAGGGGGACGGACTTAACCGTCTCCGCTGGCTCGAAGTTGCCAGCATGACGCTTCACGTCTGGCACCTCCTTAGAGAGGCTCTCTAGGTCGGCGATGAGGGCCTCGGACTCGGCGAGGGCCTCGGCGTACTCCACGCACTCCACGTCGCATTCGAACGCGTGTTTGTACGTGGAGCCGACGGTGATGACCCCGTTGGGGCCCGGCATCTTGAGCTTGAGGTAGGTGTAGTTGGGGACAGCCATCAACTTCGCGTAGCATGGCCTTCCCAGTACCGCGTGGTAGGTTCCTCGGAACCCGACCACCTCGAACGTAAGGGTCTCCCTTCGGAAGTTGGAGGGTGTTCCGAAGCAGACGGGAAGGTCGAGTTGTCCGAGGGGCTGGACGCGCTTCCCGGGGATGATCCCATGGAAAGGCGCAGCGCCCGCCTAGACCGAGGACAGATCGACACGCAGAAGCCCGAGGGTCTCGGCGTAGATGATATTGAGGTTGCTGCCTCCGTCCATGAGGACCTTGGTGAGTCTGACGTCGCCGATGACGGGGTCGACGACGAGCGGGTATTTCCCCGGGCTCGGCACATGGTCGAGGTGGTCGGCTTGGTCGAAGGTGATGGGCTTGTCGGACCAGTCTAGGTAGACTGGCGCCGCCACCTTCACCGAACAGACCTCCCGGCGCTCTTGCTTGCGGTGCCGAGCCGAGGCGTTCGCCGCTTGCCCACCGTAGATCATGAAGCAGTCGCGGACCTCGAGGAACTCTCCTGCCTGGTGATCTTCCTTCTTGTCTTCGTCGCGGGCCCTGCCACTCTCTTCGGGTGGCCCGGCCCTGAGGAAGTTGCGCCGAAGCATGACACACTCCTCAAGGGTGTGCTTGACGGGCCCCTGGTGATAGGGGCACGACTCCTTGAGCATCTTGTCGAAGAGGTTGGCACCTCCGGGGGGTTTCCGAGGGTTCTTGTACTCGGTAGCGGCGACAAGGTCCGCGTCGACGGCGTCGCGTTTCTCTTGCGACTTCTTCTTGCCCTTCTTCTTGGCACCGCGCTGAGTTGACGCCTCGGGGGCATCTTCCGGTGGGCGGCCCTGGGGCTGCTTGTCCTTCCGGAAGATAGCCTCGACCGCCTCCTGGCCAGAGGCGAACTTGGTGGCGATGTCCATCAGCTCGCTCGCCCTGGTGGGGGTCTTGCGACCCAGCTTGCTCACCAGGTCGCGGCAGGTGGTGCCGGCGAGGAATGCGCCGATGACATCCGAGTCGGTGATGTTGGGCAGCTCGGTGCGCTGCTTCGAGAATCGCCGGATGTAGTCCCGGAGAGACTCTCACGGCTGCTGTCGGCAGCTTCGGAGGTCCCAGGAGTTCCCAGGGCGCACGTACGTGCCCTGGAAATTGCCGGCGAAGGCTTGGACCAGGTCGTCCCAGTTGGAGATCTGCCCCGGAGGCAGGTGCTCCAACCAGGCGCGAGCGGTGTCGGAGAGGAACAGGGGGAGGTTGCGGATGATGAGGTTGTCATCGTCCGTTCCACCCAGTTGGCAGGCCAGCCGGTAGTCCGCGAGCCACAGCTCCGGTCTCGTCTCCCCCGAGTACTTTGTGATGGTAGTCGGGGGTCGGAACCGGGTCGGGAACGGCGCCCGTCGTATGGCCCCGTTGAA
Organism: Zea mays; assembly: GCF_902167145.1. Taxonomy (NCBI): domain Eukaryota; kingdom Viridiplantae; phylum Streptophyta; class Magnoliopsida; order Poales; family Poaceae; genus Zea; species Zea mays. Next base: position 51,540,352 of record NC_050098.1, on the reverse strand, counting down.
AGCCTGCAGACCGGGTGGTTCGGGCGAGGGACTCTGATCCTCCCCACTGTCGTAGCGTCCCCCACGCCTGGGGTGGTAGCCTCGGCGCACCCTCTCGTCGAGTTGGGCCCGACGGTCGCGGTGATGGTGCTCGTTGCCGAGGCGACCCGGGGCCGCAGGCGCTGTGTTGCGCGTGCGCCCGGTGTGGACCGAGGCTTCCCGCATGAATCGGGAAGTCGAGGCGTGATGTTCCGAGGGGTACCCCTTCCTTCGGGAGGCGGAGCTCTCGGCCCGTTGGACCGCGACGTCCTCCAGGAGATTCTTGAGCTCTCCCTGGATTCGCCGTCCCTCGGTGGTTGATGGCTCCGGCATCGCGCGGAGGAGCATTGCCGCTGCAGCCAGGTTCTGGCCGACCCCACTGGATGCGGGTGGCGACCTGACCCTGACATCGTCGGCGATGCGATGCTGGAAGCCCTGGGGTAGATGACGCATTTCTCCGGCCGGAGGTTGGCCCGTGCATGCCTGCCCGACGTCCCGGCGGATTGGCTCAAGCGCTCCTGCTCCCTCGTCGAGCCCGGTCTGCACCCCGCGGATTTGCTCGAGCTGTGGGTCATGGCCCCCCGCCTAAACGGGGACCACAGCTAGCTCCCGTGGGATATCAACGCGAGGCACTGGCCTAGGGAGATCACCGTCCCCCGGCATGCCGAGATGGTTGCCTTCGGAGGGACCCCCTAGATCGACGTGGAAACATTCGCGGCTTGGGCCGCAGTCCTCGTCGCCGAGGCTGCGGCTACCATCGGAACAGTCAGAAAGGCAGTAGTCGCATGCGGTCATGAAGTCCCGCATGGCACTGGGGTCGCCAAGTCTAGAGAAATCCCAACAGAAGTCGGGCTCGTTGCCTTCCTCGGACCCAGAGGGCCCGTAGGTCGAGACGTCCGTCAGTCGATCCCAAGGTGACCGCATACGAAACCCCAGAGGGTTCGGACTCGCCTCTTCGAGAGCGTCCGCCAAAGTGAAGCCGCTAGGCGGGTCGAGGCTGAATCCGAAAGGCGTGAGATGGGAATCGGTCGGTACCTTTTGGTCGACGGGCGGTGATGAAGTCACGTCGGGGACTGACTGCACCGTCGTCTCAGGTACGAGGGTGACGTCCAGCAAGCCTTTCGTGAGCGTGCTGGCGTCGTCCGTTTCCTCGAGATTGGCGTGTTGCGGGGAGACGGCGCTCGTCTTCGTCTCGAACGCGAGGTCGATGCCCGACGCGCCCCCCGTTGGGGTGCTGGCGCCGTCGACTCGCTCGACAGCCGACGAGGCGCTGCCTCCTGCTTGGCCTTGGTTGCCCCGCCTCCTCCTCCGTCGGCGGGGGAGAGGACGGGGTGAGCTCGAAGGTTGTTCTTCCACCACGCGGGGAAGACGTCGTCGATTCCGCCGCCGGCGGGCGGGTTGTCGGCTGCCATTGTCGCTGTCGCACGGCGGTGGAAGGAGTATCATGTCGTAGCTGCCGTCGAGGGACATGAACTCAAGACTCCCGAAACGGAGCACCGTCCCGGGCCGGAGAGGTTGCTGGAGACTGTCCATCTGGAGCTTGACGGGAAGCTGTTCGTCAACACGCAGCAGGCCCCTACCTGGCGTGCCAACTGTCGGCGTTTCGAGACCGGGGGGTCCTTGGGCCGACGAGTGAATGTCGCCGTGTGCCCCAACCCAGATGGGTCGGCGCGAGGCCGAGCGCGAAGGGGGAAGTGAGGTGGCCGGAGATGGGCGTGAGAGAGGTGGAAATCCCGCGGCCTTCGTGTTCGTCCCGCGCCCAGGTCGGGTGCGCTTGCAGTAGGGGGTTACAAGCGTCCACGCGGGAGAGGGAGCGAGCGGCCTCACGCGAGCGGCCTCACGCGAGCGTCTGTCTCGTCCTCGTCCCCGCGCGGCCAACCCCCTCTAAGAGGGCCCTGGTCCTTCCTTTTATAGGCGTAAGGAGAGGATCCAGGTGTACAATGGGGGGTGTAGCAGAGTGTTATGTGTCTAGCGGAGGAGAGCTAGCGCCCTAAGTACACGCCATCGTGGCGGCCAGAGAGGTTTTGGCGCCCGGTTCGTGTGATGTCGTGGCCATCGGAGGAGCGCTGGAGCCTGGCGGAGGGACAGCTGTCGGAGCTGTCGAGTCCTTGCTGACGTCCTCTTGCTTCCATAAGGGGGCTGAGAGCCACCGTCGTCAGAGAGTATGCGGGGCGCCATCATTGCCTATCTGGCGGAGCGAGCCTAGATGGGACGCAGGTCTTGTTCCCCATGGCCCGAGTCAGCTTGGGATAGGGTGATGATGGCTCCTCCTGTTGACGGGGCTGGTCTGCGCCCTAGGTTGGGCGATGTGGAGGCTCCTCCGAAGTCGAGGTCGAGTCTGTCTTCCGTGGCCGAGGTCGAGTCCGAGCCCCTGGGTCGGGCGAGGCGGAGACCGTCGGCTAAGGCCAGGGCGGAGTCCGAGCCCTGGGGTCGGGCGAAGCGGAGTTCGTCGTCTTCCGGGGCTGAGCCCAAGTCCGAGCCCTGGGTCGGGCGGAGCGGAGTTCGCCGTCTTCCGGGGCTTAGCCCGAGTTCGAGCCCTGGGTCGGGCGGAGCGGAGTTCGCCGTCTTCCGGGGGCTGAGCCCAAGTCCGAGCCCTGGGTCGGGCGGAGCGGAGTTCGCCGTCTTCCGGGGCTTAGCCCGAGTCCGAGCCCTAGGTCGGGCGGATCGGAGTTCGCCGTCTTCCGGGGCTTAGCCCGAGTCCGAGCCCTGGGTCGGGCGAAGCGGAGCTTCCTATGGTGCCTGCGGCCGGGCCTGACTGCCTGTCAGCCTCACTCTGTCAAGTGGCACCGCAGTCGGAGCGGCGCAGGCGGCGCTGTCTTTCTGTCAGGCCGGTCAGTGGAGCGGCGAAGTGACGGTGGTCACTTCGGCTCTGTCGACTGAAGGGCGCGTGTCAGGATAAAGGTGTTAGGCCATCTTTGCATTAAATGCTCCTGCGATTTGGTTGGTCGGTCCGGCGATTTGGTCAGGGTTGCTTCTTGGCGAAGACAGGGCCTCGGGCGAGCCGGAAGTATGTTCGCCGCTGGAGGGGGGGCCTCGGGCGAAACGGAGATCCTCCGGGGTCGGCTGCCCTTGTCCGAGGCTAGGCTCGGGTCCTTCGAATGGACCGATCCCTGACTTAATCGCACCCATCAGGCCTTTGCAGCTTTATGCTGATGGGGGTTACCAGCTGAGAATTAGGAGTCTTGAGGGTACCCCTAATTATGGTCCCCGACAATAATATCATCAACATAAATTTGGCATACAAACAAACCATTTGCAATTGTTTTAGTAAAGAGAGTAGGATCGGCTTTCCGACTTTGAAGCCATTAGCGATAAGAAAATCTCTTAGGCATTCATACCAAGCTCTTGGGGCTTGCTTGAGCCCATAAAGCGCCTTAGAGAGTTTATAGACATGGTTAGGGTACTCACTATCTTTAAAGCCAGGAGGTTGCTCAACATAGACCTCCTCCTTGATTGGTCCATTGAGGAAGGCACTTTTCTTGTCCATTTGATAAAGCTTGAAGCCATGGTAAGTAGCATAGGCAAGTAATATACGAATTGACTCAAGCCTAGCTACGAGTGCATAGGTTTCACCGAAATCCAAACCTTCGACTTGTGAATATCCCTTGGCTACAAGTTGGGCTTTGTTCCTTGTCACCACACCATGCTCATCTTGTTTGTTGCGGAAGACCCACTTGGTTCCTACAACATTTTGATTAGGACGTGGAACTAAATGCCATACCTCATTTCTCGTGAAGTTGTTGAGTTCCTCTTGCATTGCCAACACCCAATCTGAATCCCTTAATGTGTCTTCCACCCTGTATGGCTCAATAGAACACACAAAGGAGTAATGTTCACAAAAATGAGCAACACGAGATCGAGTGGTTACCCCCTTTTGAATATCACCGAGGATAGTGTTCACGGGGTGATCTCGTTGTATTGCTTGGTGGACTCTTGGGTGAGGCGGCCTTGGATCCTCATCATCTTCCTTGTCTTGATTATTAGCATCCCCCCCTTGATCATTGTCCTCCTCTTGAGATGGCTCCTCTTGATCTTCATTTTCATCATCTTGAGCTTGATCCTCATCTTGGGTTGGTGGAGATGCTTGCATGGAGGAAGATGGTTGATCTTGTGCATGTGGAGGCTCTTCGGATTCCTTAGGACACACATCCCCAATGGACATGTTCCTTAAAGCGACGCATGGAGCCTCTTCATCATCTAGCTCATCAAGATCAAGTTGCTCTACTTGAGAGCCGTTAGTCTCATCAAACACAATGTCACAAGAAACTTCAACTAGTCCAGTGGACTTGTTAAAGACTCTATATGCCCTTGTGTTTGAGTCATAACCTAGTAAAAAGCCTTCTACAACCTTAGGAGCAAATTTAGATTTTCTACCTCTTTTAACAAGAATAAAGCATTTGCTACCAAAGACTCTAAAATATAAAAGCAAGTTATAATCTAAAGATGTGGCGGAACCGCCCGAATTATTCCAACTTAAGTGCCTAAGTCCCGCCTTAGAGGCTAGACCACACTTAAATAGGAATAAACCGTCAGTCCCTCGGATCTAGTCCGATAAAGCCACTTAACCATGATCGAATACCACTAGCTCACTCGAAGGTGAGGCACAGAAAAATTCAATAAAGCATAATACCATAAATTAAGAAACTATCATTAGTGATTACATTATCGGAGTTTCAGAAATAATAACCATAACTTTTAATGCAACGGAAAGACTAACGGAGAAGAACCGAGTAACATGGTGAAGCCTGGCCACACTACTCCTCCTTGTCCTCTCCTGCGGAAGCAGTAACCCACTCGACCATCTATCTCGGTGGCAGGGATGAAGGCCAAGTCACACCATCAACCAAATCAAGGAGTACCTGCAAAAATTATGCCACAAGCAAGGCTGAGTATACTAATACTCAGCTAGACTTACCCGGTGTGAGGAGTCTACTCCTCTACCTCTAGACATGCAGCTGTTTGGCTAAGGGGTTTGGTTTGCTAAAAGCATTAGCTGAGTCTAAAATCATATTTTAGCTTTTCAACTTTTAGTATGCTCCTTTTTAACTAGATGTGTACCTAGCTAGTCATAGATGGTATCAAACATTTTTACAAATCAACATCTTTTGCCAGTCAACTCACTTCCACTTATTACTCAATGCAGTACAATGGATCAAGCAGTCTCATTAGCTGCGAGAAGCAGACGATTCGAATCGAGTTTTTATCCTTGCAAGGTAAACCTAAACACACGACGTGGCGAGGCACTCCGTCCCCACACACATCAACCGTCCCCATCGATTCCCCGTCAGCAGATCAGGGCTCACCGCCTTGGCGTACAATGCCTCACTGACCCCGACTGCCGTCATGCAGTGACCGCACTTGTACCCACCATAACCGGAATGGGAGACCACGTCTCAGGTCGCGTGAGGGGATATGTCCACTGCCAGGTTCACTCAGGTACTAGGCTTACCGATTTACCATATTTCTCGGCATGTGCTTAGTACGTTCAATCGCTTGACACAGGTATCCGCACGTTAATCCTTCTTCCAATTTCATCTCGTAGACCACGCATCCCCATGGATCCATGTCCACAGACCAACATCAGTATGATATGAAAGTGGGTACAATCAATGTCCTGACCTCGCGCGAGTGCTAGAAAAATCACTCGACTTCTACCGAGATCCCTAATTTGTAAGCAGCTACTCGACCTAGCATACTAGTATCCATCACAAAAGAAATCCTGAGTTCATGCAACTCCTACACTTAAGTGCACAGTACAAACCTACAAACAATAAGTATAGTAAAATAGTATATATAAACGGTTATGCATAAAACCGGGGCTTGCCTTTAATTTAACACTTAGATAGTGTTTGTTGGGGTGGCACTCGCTTGGCGAGCATCCACTGGTTAAGGCCATCCTTCTTCAGGTCGTCCACCAACTGCACCTTGTTGTTGGCACCACATCACTTGCATGATCGTCATCTTTCGGTCCTAAATGAGATGCAAGATGCATATGTATGAATATAATGAAAGTAGCACAAAAGTATCACAAGATATACAAGGACACGGTGGCGAACTAAACAATAGAATGGAAGACACCGTAACAACCACATGTTCGCTTTAGTTATCTACACATTATCGACGTTCAACCTTAACACCATTAAAAAGACGACAACATGTTATTTATTTACGCAACACAATTACAACATCACAAGCACGTACATTTTATTTATTTGGATACGACTTTTTATTAGTTCTATTGATCACACACAAGCATCACTGATAACACAAATTCAATAGAGGACATAAGCGTCAATATCTATGGAACTCCTATATTGCAATCACTAGAGAAAGGAACATATAAAACAAGACACACATGTCATCTCTAGCTTAACCATGTCAAGTCTACATTACTTAAGAGCAAACCAAACATTTTTAGCGAGAAGGATGAACTAAACAATCAAAAGCGCACTAGCAGAATTTTTGGACAGCAATACAGCAGTCACTTGTTTCAGTCATAACTCACAAGATATTTAACCAAAAATAGTAAACTAGGACTTTCTAGAAAGCTTGAAAAGTGCTTTATAACTTTGGTATTGTCATCACAGCATGATTAAACACTTAGCAAGGTCAAAAGGTGTTAACACAACAGCGCTGTCCAAATTTGGACAGATTCAGACTTATGACTTTAAAAATTCATAACTGAAGATCAAGACATCCAAACAACGTGATCTTAGACTTTCTAGAAAGCTAATTAAATGTCCTACAAATTATTTATAAACATCACTACCTGGTTTAACATGTATTAAGGGTAAAATAAACTATGAAGGTTGTGCTGTCCAGAACTGGACAGATTCAGTATTCACACTTTAAACATCCATAACTTAATCTTCAGACCACCAAAGAGAGTGATCCAAGACTTTTTTGGAAAGATCAGCAAAAGAACTACATAACTTTTATAATCACCAAGAAGTGATTCAATGTTTAACTAAATCAAACAACACAGTTTTCGAAATCTGTTCTGACAGAGGACAGAACACAACAACCAGTTTGTAAAATTCATAACTCTTAAACTATCAAACCTATGGTTATGAAATTTTAACACAAGCAGGATCAGAAAAGCATCTACAACTTTCTTATAACGACTATGAACAGATTGTAAAATTAAATTGAGCAAACAATGCAGTTTCTGAAATCTGTACAGAATTTGGACAGATTCAGTTACTGAATTTGTAAAAGGCATAACTCCTAAACTGTCAGACCTATGACTGTCAAATTTTAACACCAGCAAGATAATAAAGTTATCTATCACTTTTCTATAGCACATATCTACAGAAAACACAATTTAGTTCATCAAACATACAGCACAACTAAAACAGTGCGTGCAGTCCAAAACAGTAATCAATAAATTTCAGCTTCTATATAATTCAAGAATTGTCGCGTTCTAGAGACTTGAATTATTCTAACACTTTGACATTTGTTAGAGTTAAAATAACCAAGTGAGGACTAACAAGTGGACTTACTAACTTTATTTTATCCGTGTCATTATGAGCACTAGAAGTACCATATTTAATTAACAACGCATTCTCCCCGATAATCGACATTGAAGTGCTGTTCACACCATAATTTGCATTTTAACATAGACCTCACATGAGCACTAATACTTTTCATCCGTGACCACAACCATACGTATTTAGACTACAACAAGCAATTCACCGCGTTTACGGACTTAACCCAAACCATCTAACAAGTCTGCTAACCCGTTATTATCTCAATTCGAGACACAAAATATACAACAATCACTTACGCAACTAACTCTTACTTACATGAGTTGGCTAATCACAGCATAAGACTTAGCAACCCATTTAGATATTGCAACTCAAAACATGGGTGGGAGCAGGTTAATTAATGTTTCTTAACCTTTTCTCAACTTAAACTGGACAACGCACAAGTCACTTAAAACACCATATTTTAGGATGTCTAATCATAGAGACATTAAAACATGGCATAAAACTCCATAAGACCTACATTGGTACTGAAGGACCTAAAGCACTCGCGTGCATATGTTGTCGGATGGTTCTTCAATTTTAGCAAGGACTGACTCATGAGCGCTACTCGCCTCCAATAATTATTCGGCTGCGGTAACGCTCATATAAGACCTCTAATCGATCAACAAGACATTTATTTATCCAAAGGGAATGGAATGCAATAATTTATAAAGCTAAGCATCGATCTGTCATACAACAAAAATCATGACAACATCGACAGATACTATCCACTAACCGTTGAAAAATTAAACCTACTTCTCGCTTGCCACTACATCACTCCTCAATCACACAACCATCACGAGCATCCTTCACACGATTATATAATAGCAACCTAAACGTCGTGTTACACAATACATACATCTTTTCTCGCCGCGAGTATAACCATATTACGGCATATACCCGCACACCTCAAATAAATATCTCACGCCACCACTACTATATCACACCACGGCACACACACCTACGTGCACTAATTAAATCCTCGCATCCCATGTATTTCCAATTTACTCATCACATTAAACAACACAACATGTTTGCTTACCAAAACATGAAGGCAACCTTGCTACGACATATAACCAAAACATTTTATACCCACACACACTCCAACACCAATGTACACCACATCGACTAAAATATAATTGTTCAACTACAAATCGCACACATCAAACAACACATCGCATATATTCCTATCGAAATATAACAACATTTGAGTTCTTTTCTACTTCTTTTTCCTTCGCCACAAACTTCAATCCATACCAATACATTTTCTTACACATATACACACATGCACAACATCGACCAAAGCTTAAATAGATTAATCCACAAAATACCAAGTGAACAACCTGGACAAACCGAGACTAGTCACATGGGTTGTCCACACGGCTCGGCGTTTCGTTGAATGGGCAAAGCGCGAAGTGCGACATCGACGGCTAGCATGGTTTTCGACGGCGTCGCGGATGGGGCTGCGCAAAACAGCAAACACCAGGTGAGCGTCGACGGCGTGCTGTCCACTGGGCTTCGCAAAACAACGAGCCAGCAGCGCGCGGAGACGTCGGGGGCTGCTGCGCACAACACAATATTTCCCATGGGCATTCCGTCGAACAGCCAAGGGGGAAGATTGCACGGGGGCGCCATGGACGACGACGAGCTCGCTGCGGCTGCTGTTTTGTGGGGAAAAGAGGGGGAGCAGGGAAGGGTGCTGTTTGGGCGCTCGGATGGGGGATGGAGCAGCGGCGTAGTGGATCTCGGGCGTGTCATGGGGCTGGTGCTCGCGCGCAGGGAATCCTCGGTGTCGTGGCTGCTGGCCGGAGCTGGAGCTCGGTCTGCAATAGAGGGGGGTCGGCCATGGGAAGAAGCTCTCTGCTGAAATTCTGGGCGCCATCGAGGGAGCTTCAACAGTGGGGCGCTCGGCTGCTGGGCTTCTCGCCGTGGACAGCAGAGGGAGGCACCATGGTGATTTGCTACTGCGCCAAGGAGCGAGGAGAGAGCACGCAGGGAGGTGGAGGCGCCATGGGGAGAGGCAGCACCATGGGAGGGAGGAAGTCTGCTGCGCCAGGAACAGAGAAAGAAGAAGGTTGTGCGTGAGAGAGAAAAGAAAGGGGAGAAGAGAGAGTGGCGGCTAGGGGGGTAGATGCAATTTTTCCAATTTGCAAGGGGAGGCACTTCTATTTATAGAGGAGTCCTAGGGTTAGGGTTCCAAATGGGCTGGGTTGGGCTGGCCCAAACACTAAATCGGGACGCGCTAAATTATTTTTCCAGAACAAAAATGTTCCTGCGGATTTCGTCTGTACGCAAAACAGAGTGAACTAGAGTTTGGACGAACGGACGATTGAGCGATTGACTCGGCCGAGAGTCTGATTTGAATTAGCTCGGAAATAATTCACTACGCATGATTCGAAAATAAATTGTCTCGAGATATGACCGACTTTCGGATTTTTAGTCGGAGAAGGCGAAGCGTGATTTTTTTAAAAAAAGCACTGTCGATGCGGGGTTTTGAATTCGGTTCGTACATGAGATATTTGGCCGAGTCCGATAAAATTGATTAGAGGACGACATATTGAGCATTCCGTTTGAGAGTACGGACTCAGATTAAAATAGTCAGACATCGATCGAAGTTCGAGGAATTAGACTCGGGCTCAGATCAAATAACAGTCGTCGAGAGTTTGATTAAATGAGCTTCAGATGAGATTTATAATCTGAGATGGATTATCGAGTTCATATTCGTGCCGAGAATTAAAAGTTTTAACAAGCTCCAAAATTGGCCTTCTGTGAGATTGAATAATTCCGAATTCGGCGAAATGTGAATGAATAATCTGGATAATCAGAGACATACGCGAGCGAGAAAGAGAAATTTTTACTGAGCATCCGAGATTAGGATTAATCTCCCATCATAACACGAAACTGACACCTGGGGTGTCACAAAAGAATCTAGAAGAAAAACATTGGAAATAGAATGGTCAGGAGATATAGCAATTTTACCAAGTCCTTTGACCAAACCTTGATTTCCATCCCCTAATGTGATAGCTCTTTGGGGATCATTGTATTTCTCATAGGAGGAGAACATCCTTTTCTCTATAATCATGTGGTTTGTGCGCCCGCTATCAATGATCCAGCTTGAGCCCCCGGATGCATAAACCTACAAAACAAATTTAGGCCTTGTTCTTAGGTACCCAAATGGTCTTGGGTCCTTTCACATTAGAAACAAGCACCTTGGGTACCCAAACACAAGTCTTTGATCCCTTGTGTTTGGCCCCAACCTATTTGGCAACTACTTTGCCTGATTTATTAGTTAAAACATATGAAACATCAAAAGTCTTAAATGAGATAATAGGTTCATTTGATGTTATAGGAGATTTCTTTTTAGGCAATTTAACATGGGTTGATTGCCTAGAGCTAGATGCCTCACTCTTATACATAAAAGCATGATGAGAGCTAGAGTGAGACTTCCTAGAATGAATTCTCCTAATTTTGTGCTCGGGATAACCAGCAGGGTATCAAATGTAACCCTCGTTATCCTGAGCTATGGGAGCTTTGCCCTTAACAAAGTTGGATAATTTCTTAGGGGCATTAAGCTTGACATTGTTTCCCTTTTGGAAGCCAATGCCATCCTTAATGCCAGGGTGTCTCCCACTATAGAGCATGCTTCTAGCAAATTTAAATTTTTCATTTTCTAAGTCATGCTCATTAATCTTGGCACTAAGTTGAGCTATGTGATCATTTTGTTGTTTAATTAAAGCTAGGTGATCATGAATAGCATCAACATTAATATCTCTACATCTAGTACAAATGGTAACATGATCAACACTAGATGTAGAGGGTTTTCAAGCATTTAATTCATCAATCTTAGTATGTAAAATAGCATTCTCATCTCTAAGATTGGAAAGAAATATTGCAAACATTTAAGTCTTTAGCCTTAGCAATTAATTTTTCATTCTCAATTTTAAGGCTAGAGAGTGATGCATTCAACTTGTCAATCTTAGCAATCAAACTAGCATTATCATTTCTAAGACTCACAATTGAATCATCACAAACATCTAATTTCTCAACCTTAGCAATCAATTTATCATTCTCAAATCTAAGGTTGGAAATAGTGTCATGGCAAGTGCTTAGCTCACTAGTTAATTTTTCACATTTTTCTATCTCCTGAGCATTAGCATTTTTAACTTTAACATGCTTCTTATTTTCTTTAATAAGGAAGTCCTCTTGGCTATCCAAGAGTTCATCCTTCTCATGAATAGCACTAATCAATTCATTCAATTTTTCCTTTTGTTGCATGTTTAAGTTGGCAAAAAGGGTGAGCAAATCATCCTCATCATCACTAGAGCTAGCCTCATCACTAGATGTTGCGTATTTAGTGGAAGCTCTAGATTTTACCTTCTTCTTTTTGCCGTCCTTTGCCATGAGGCATTTGCGGCCGACGTTGGGGAAGAGGAGACCCTTGTTGACGGCGATGTTTGCGGCATCCTCATCGGAGGAGGAGTCGATGGAGCTCTCATCGGAGTCCCACTCCCGGCAAACATGGGCATCGCCGCCTTTCTTCTTGTAGTACTTCTTCTTTTCCCTCCTCTTTCCCTTCTTGTCGTCGCCCCTGTCACTATCACTAGATAATGGACATTTTGCAATAAAATGACCGGGCTTACCACACTTGTAGCAAACTTTCTTGGAGCGGGGCTTGTAGTCCTTCCCCCTCCTTTGCTTGCGGATTTGGCGAAAGCTTTTGATGATTAAAGTCATCTCCTCATTGTCGAGCTTAGAGGCGTCGATGGGGAGCCTACTTGACGTAGACTCTTCTTTCTTCTCTTCCGTCGCTTTGAATGCGACGGGTTGCACCTCGGGTGTGGAGGTGGCGCCTCGCTCAATGATTTGTTTGGAGCCTTTGATCATTAGTTCAAATCTCACAAACTTTCCTATCACTTCCTCGGGAGACATTAGTTTATATCTAGGATCACCACAAATTAATTGAACTTGAATAGGGTTAAGAAAAACGAGTGATCTAAGAATAACCTTGACCATTTCATGGTCATCCCATTTGGTGCTCCCGAGGTTGCACACTTGGTTCACCAAGGTCTTGAGCTGGTTGTACATAGCTTGTGGCTCCTCTCCTTGGTTGAGCATAAATCGACCGAGCTCCCTCTCGATCGTTTCCCGCTTGGTGATCTTGGTCACCTCGTCTCCTTCGTGCGCGGTCTTGAGCACGTCCCAAATTTCTTTGGCACTCTTCAACCCTTGCACCTTATTATACTGCTCTCGACTTAGAGAGGCGAGGAGTATAGTAGTGGCTTGGGAGTTGAAGTGCCGTATTTGGGCTATCTCGTCCGAGTCATAGCCTTCATCCCCCACGGATGGTTCCTGCGCTCCAAATTCAACAATGTCCCAAATGCTAGCGTGGAGTGAGGTTTGATGGTGCCTCATTTTATCACTCCACATACAATAAACTTCACCGTCAAAAACCAGTGGTTTGCCTAGTGGGACAGAAAGTAGAGTGCGTTTGGAAATGCGAGGATAGCGTAAGGGGATCTTACTAAACTTCTTGCGCTCATGGCGCTTAGAAGTGACGGACGGCGCGTCGGAGCCGGAGGTGGAAGGCGACGAAGAATCGGTCTCGTAGTAGATCACTTTCTTCATTTTCTTCTTCTTGTCGCCACTCCGGTGCGACTTGACGCGAGGAGGTGATTCCTCCCTCTTCTTGTTGCCGGACTCTCCCGATGGAGCCTTCCCGTGGCTTGTGGCGGGCTTGTCGCCGGTCACCATCTCCTTTTTGGCGTGAGCTCCCGACATCACTTCGAGTGGTTAGGCTCTAATGAAGTACCGGGCTCTGATACAAACTAAAAGTCGCCTAGAGGGGGGTGAATAGGCAAATCTGAAATTTATAAAGTTTAAGCACAACTACAAGCCGAGGTTAGCGTTAGAAATATAATCGAGTTCGAAAGAGAGGGCGAAAACAAATCACAAGCGAATAAGAGCGGATGACACAATGATTTGTTTTACCGAGGTTCGGTTCTTGCAAACCTACTCCCCGTTGAGGTGATCACAAAGACCGGGTCTCTTTCAACCCTTTCCCTCTCTCAAACGGTCACTTAGACCGAGTGAGCTTCCTTCCTTCATTTCCCGGGTCACTTAGACCCCGCAAGGACCACCACACAATTGGTGTCTCTTGCTTTGCTTACAAGGATTTGAGAGTGAGAATGAGAGAAAGAAGAAAGCCAACCAAGCAACAAGAACAACAAAAGAACACAAGTCGATCTTCTCACAAGTCCTAAAAACTAGAGTTGAATTGTGGACTTTGATTTGATCGGAGGCTTTGATTTGTGTCTTGGAGTGTTGTGTATTGCTCTTGTATTGAATGAGGAGTAGTGAATGCTTGGGTGCCTTGAAGAGTGGTGGTTGGGGATTATAGCCCCAACCACCAAAATGGCCGTTGGGGAACTCTGCTGTCGACGGGCGCATCGGATAGTCCGGTGCACCACCAGACACTGTCCGGTGCGCTAGCCACATTACCCAACCGTTAGGGTTCGACCGTTGGAGCTCTGACATGTGGGGCCACCGGACAGTCCGGATGTGCACCGGACAGGTCCTGTTCATTGACCGGTGCGCCATCTGCGCCTGCTCTGACTTCTACGCGCGTTGTTCGTGCACTGTTCACGCACTGTTCACATTTGCAGACGACCGTTGGCGCTGTTAGCTGTAATACCCAAAATGTTTAGAGTTATACTATATTGGATCTCCATATTTTGTGTGCCATCTTTGCATCATAAAAAAAGAGCATACATATAATTAAGAGTGATTAATTAAAACACATGATACTAAATAAAAGAATGGTGCATCATGTTGGAGTTTAATTGCTTGTGCATTTAATAATAAAAATAATTATAATAAAAACACATTAATAACGAAAAGGAGTTTTGACCTAATTTAAAGCTTCGAATTTGGAAAAGAGAGAAAAGAAAAGAAGGGAGTATAAAATATAAAGGGAAAAATATAAATATACTTTTAAAATTGGTATTTGGTAACATGAGTTTGAACTTCACACAAAAATGGATTCAAATTTGAAATCTAAATTTCAAAAGGAGAGAAAGGGAAACATAAAATAAAAAGAATAAAGAAAACAGTGAACAACCTTACCTGGGCTTCGGCTACCATTTTGGCCCACCAGGGAAAACCCCTCTGCGCAGCCCATCTTGCTCCGCAGGCACACGCCGACACGCTGGGCCCACCGGGCAGTCTAACGTGCTCGGCTGTGATCTCTTTCCCTCGCTGCTCTGCGGGCCCCAGACATCAGCCACTCGTTGTCCGCGGCTCAGCGCGTGTTGCGCTCGGTCACTGAACTCGGGACCCCACCTGTCACCCCCTTCCTTCGCACGGCTGCGTCAACAGCGGTCGCGTGATCCGCGGAGAGCACCTTCCGGGGATCTCACCGATGTCGTTGCAGCTGCGGCACAGCCCACCCCTATATCCGTGGCCACGATCCATTGCCTCTCTCTGTTCCACAGTTTCCCCTAGGTCCGTCGCCCTAATTTCCAGTGCCGCCCTATCGCCGAGTGTAGAGAAAGCGCCGCCGCAGTCTATCTTCGGCTACGTCGCCGTTTGGGTCTTGACGAAAGGTCGTGGGGCTTCGCCGAGTCACCAGGAGGACGTGTCTGCTAGTGTTCTGCGGGATTGATCCTCGGGACGGCCTCAATTCCTCACCGCACTTCAACCTCCGCCGCCGAACCGCCTAGCCGCGTGGACAGTGAGGTCACCGCTCGGATTCGAGGTAAACGATACACCATCCTCTCCGCTTTTCACTGGGCATCATGTTGGGAGGCGCGGATTAAGCTATAGGGCCCTGCGGTGAGGATTAGCGGGCGGTCCGGCCATGTGCTGCCGAGCTTCGGGCGGCTCCGCCGTGAGGGCTCTGCTCGGAGGCGGGCGTGCCGTGGGCTGTTTGATGCGGCATGAACGGTCGGATTAGAAACCAGCCTTCTCCCTGGTCGATTTGATCTGGGCCATTGGGGGGTTCGATCGGACGGATCAGAGCGTATCACATCTCATTAAATCGGGACCGTTGATCCTGGATCCAACCACCGTGGGTGTGTACCGTTTCGATAAAACCTAGATCTAATCTCGCGCGTCCGTTTGGATCGGACGGCTCACGGGAGCCGATACCGTTTCGCCCGAGCACATTTGCTAAAGAACCCCTCGGTTTACCTGAAAAACAACCCACCGTCCTGGTGACATTGTTCACTGAGTCGTAGCAAACTTCGGTTTAGGCCCCTGCACTCTCTGAAAATTGAGGCCCAGTCCAATGCAGAGTTAAATTGATTAAAAGAATTGGAAATTGGATTCTTAATATGAAAATAAACCCTAGAATTTGTATAATTCATAGAAAATGCATATGAACTCCAAATTGGTCCATTCCAGTTCCTAATTTTTTTAACATTATTGTCTATCCATTTTTGCCTCTGTTTTGACATGAAAGACAATTTAAAATTTATCTATCACTTAATCTTGTATTAAATACATCAAACCTTGGAAAAGTCATATCTTAAAATATATAACCCCGAATTTAATGATTCCAGTCCCTATGGTTTTATTTAATGTATAGATTATTATTGTATATTTTATTTACATGTTTGATGTGATATTAATTATTGCTATACTATGTATGAATTGTGTTGATGCGAGTAGACGAGCAAGTCATAGAGGATCCTGAGGTTTAGCTGGTAGAGATAGCTGAGCAGGAGCTCGTGGAAGGCAAGTTGTGCCCTTGATCACTTCTTTTACCCATTCATGTTCTTATTAATCATAATGATCTGAATAGGTTAATTTTGATGGGACCCAATAGGTTACCCTAGATTTTGACTATCTTTATACCTTGTTTCACCACTGGTTTTACTACTAAATTTTTGGGTAGTACATGCTATCGCTTTATGTGGCTTTGGGTATAAAGATATTTATCACTCATTATTACACTTTTTATTATCTGTTCATTATCTACTGTTCATGATAAGATCATTATGTTAATGGGAACATGGAGAACCACCCGGGAAAACAGTGCTACCACAAGGGTTTATGGACGCCCTTGGCTGATTAATTAGGAAAGCTAATGGAGGACTACCTTACCCGAAAGGGGCAAGGGCAGTAGGGGAGTGGTCAGTGTAGGGAGGTCCTTGGTTGATTTTGCTACGATGGCGGTCAGGCAAGAACCCTGCACTGGAGCTTCCTATAAACTGTAGCGGGTTTTCTGAAGCTAGTGGAACTTTGTAAAGGCCTCGTAGTGGTACCCTGCCTCGCTTCCTTGGTAGAGATGTATGGAGTCTGATCAACTCTGTGGCAAATGGGTAACACGACTTGTGGGTAAAGATGCGCAACCTCTGCAGAGTGTAAAACTGGTATACTAGCCGTGCTCACGGTCATGAGCGGCTCGGACACTCACATGATTAAATTATGGAACTTAAACTTAATCTGTCATTTCATTGCATCTGGGATTATTTCATTATTACTTTTATTTATTATTTCTAAGGTTTGGTATTTACTTATACTTAGTAATTGCTAATAAAATTTTGACCAACTTATAAAAGCAATGCTCAGCTTCAGCCTTATATCATTGATCAGCCTTACACTTCATGAACTCCCACCTTTGGCGAGTTCATGCACATTATTCCCCACAACTTGTTGAGCGATGAACGTATGTGAGCTCACTCTTGCTGTCTCATACCCCCCACAGGTCAAGAACAGGTGGTTCAGGAGGAGCCACAAGGCGAGGAGTATGATCTGATCTAGGTGGCGTTTCTCAGTTGACATTGGCGCCGACGATCCTTAGTTCGTTTTATATTTATTATTTTATTTTGTAATAAGTCTTCCGCTATGTAATAAATACTTTGATGTTTTATGACATTTATCTCTATACACTCTGTTATTGTATATGTTGTCTCCTTGGCGCATGTATGAGATGCACCCGGCTTTGTTCCTTAAAACCGGGTGTGACAGAAGTGGTATCGGAGGAAATGTTGACTGTAGGACGAAACCTAGATAGATATGGACAGACCCTTACCTACTTACCTTACTCTGATTCTTTCTTATCTTATCTTGATCATGTCTCACCTTCTACTTTTCTACTCTGATTAATCTTATCCTTTCTACTCTAAGACAAGATGGATTTCACACCTTGGAATCCTACCATTATGATCTTTTTAAGAGATAGGGAACCTAAGACAAAAAAAATTAAAACTATTTTCTCTATTAAAAATGTTGGTTGATTGTTCTGATGATCAATGTCTGATTTGCTTCTTTGATTGATTGAAATAGTATAGTTGGGCATCTTAGCATGTTCCACCATAAGGTAATGCATTAGCTTTAGTGGATAACACACTAATCTACTTAACTAATAAATCCCCCGCAGTAACATTTCTCGTAATTACTCGCCTTGTCTACAATTCTTCCTTTCTTACCTTGTATTTCTAACCCCGATGGGCTACCCCTATAGTGTTAG
Source organism: Zea mays (assembly GCF_902167145.1). Taxonomy (NCBI): domain Eukaryota; kingdom Viridiplantae; phylum Streptophyta; class Magnoliopsida; order Poales; family Poaceae; genus Zea; species Zea mays. Next base: position 51,522,337 of record NC_050098.1, on the reverse strand, counting down.
AAGAGAGCACTATAGACGTGATCCTTGGTATGTCGTGGGTAAGAAAGACAAAGGCAGTATATACACTGTGCTAAGGGAACCGTAGAACTCACCAGTTCCAAAGGAGAAATATTCGAATTTGAGATTGCAGTAACTACTACCACCAGACTAGCGGCATTCTTAGTAGATGAGGAGTTTGTTGGTGACAACATCCGTGTGGTTAGAGATTTTCCGGATGTCTTTCCTGAGGAGTTACCAGGGAAGCCACCAGATACAGAAGTTGAGTTTGTTATTGATCTCTTACCTGGAACTGCCCCTATTTCTAAACGGCCATACAGGATGTCCGTAGAAGAGTTAAAGGAACTTAAGAAGCAGTTAACGAAGTTATAAGAGGCTGGGTACATATGTCTGAGTTCCTCACCTTGGGGAGCACCGGTTCTGTTTGTACAGAAGAAGGATGGATCACATCGGATGTGTGTGGATTATAGATCACTTAATGATGTTACTGTGAAGAACAAGTATTCGTTACCCCGTATTGAGGATTTATTTGATCGGATGAGAGGTGCAAGGGTATTCTCGAAGATTGATCTCCGATCGGGTTACCATCAAATGAAGATTAGGCCATCAGATATTCCCAAGACGGATTTCTCGACTCGATATGAATTATATGAGTTCACCGTTATGTCATTTGGACTAACTAAAACACCAACCTATTTTATGGATCTAAAGAATAAAGTGCTCATGATCTGGACAGATTCGTCGTGGTTCTCATTGACGATATTTTTATTTATTCCAAGAGTGATAGTGATCATGAGGAACATCTGATATTGGTGCTACAGAAGCTAAGAGATAATCAACTCTACGCCAAGTTCAGTAAATGCGAGTTCTGGATTGACAAGGTGCCATTCCTTGGGCATATCATTTCCAATGGAGGAATAGCAGTGGATCCTGCTAAAGTCAAGGAGATAATGGAATGGAGCATACCCACTACAGTTACTGAGGTCCGGAGTTTCTTGGGACTTGCAGGATATTATCTGAGATTTATTGAAGGATTTTCTAAGATTGCTAAGCCTATGACCTCGCTTCTGGAGAAAGGAAAAGAATTTAAGTGGGATGAGAAGTGCCAAGAAAGCTTTGATCAATTAAAGGAAAGATTGATCTCGCCACCAGTGATGGTTATGCCAGATCTATTGAAGGGATTTGACATTTATTGTGATGCATGTGGCCAAGGATTGGGATGTGTACGTATGCAAGAAGGACATGTGATCGCCTATGCGTCTCGTCAGTTGCGGAAACATGAATTGAACTACCCCACTCATGACTTAGAACTCGCAGCCGTTGTGCATGCACTTAAGATTTGGAGACACTACATTATGGGAACTAAGTGTCAAGTGTACACAGATCATAAGAGCTTGAAGTACATATTCACTCAGAAGGATCTCAACCTTAGGCAACACCGTTGGTTGGAGCTTATTAAGGATTATGATTTGGAGATTCACTATCACCCAGGCAAGGCGAATTTGGTTGCAGATGCCTTGAGTCGGAAGGAGCACGTTCATCCTACCTTCGTTGTCCAGCTACCCGATGAATTAGCAAAAGACTTTGAGAGACTCAACTTGAGAATTGTTACACACACTGAAGGAGTCACCATGGAGAAGATGAAGCTACTTGGGAGAGAGAAGAAGAGCTTCACATAGATTTTCCTCACCTTTTCCCTCGTTCTTCTTAAATCTCGAGGACGAGATTCTTTTTAAGGGGGTAGGATTTGTAATACCCAAAATGTTTAGAGTTATACTATATTGGATCTCCATATTTTGTGTGCCATCTTTGCATCATAAAAAAAGAGCATACATATAATTAAGAGTGATTAATTAAAACACATGATACTAAATAAAAGAATGGTGCATCATGTTGGAGTTTAATTGCTTGTGCATTTAATAATAAAAATAATTATAATAAAAACACATTAATAACGAAAAGGAGGCTTGACCTAATTTAAAGCTTGGAATTTGGAAAAGAGAGAAAAGAAAAAGAAAAGAAGGGAGTATAAAATATAAAGGGAAAAATATAAATATACTTTTAAAATTGGTATTTGGTAACATGAGTTTGAACTTCACACAAAAATGGATTCAAATTTGAAATCTAAATTTGAAAAGGAGAGAAAGGGAAACATAAAATAAAAAGAATAAAGAAAACAGTGAACAACCTTACCTGGGCTTCGGCTACCATTTTGGCCCACCAGGGAAAACCCCTCTGCGCAGCCCATCTTGCTCCGCAGGCGCACGCCGACACGCTGGGCCTACCGGGCAGTCTAACGTGCTCGGCTGTGATCTCTTTCCCTCGCTGCTCTGCGGGCCCCAGACATCAGCCACTCGTTGTCCGCGGCTCAGCGCGTGTTGCGCTCGGTCACTGAACTCGGGACCCCACCTGTCACCCCCTTCCTTCGCACGGCTGCGTCAACAGCGGTCGCGTGATCCGCGGAGAGCACCTTCCGGGGATCTCGCCGACGCCGTTGCAGCTGCGGCACAGCCCACCCCTATATCCGTGGCCACGATCCATTGCCTCTCTCCGTTCCACAGTTTCCCCTAGGTCCGTCGCCCTAATTTCCAGTGCCGCCCTATCGCCGAGTGTAGAGAAAGCACCGCCGCAGTCTATCTTCGGCTACGTCGCCGTTTGGGTCATGGGGAAAGGTTGTGGGGCTTCGCCGAGTCACCAGGAGGACGTCTCTGCTAGTGTTCTGCGGGATTGATCCTCGGGACGGCCTCAATTCCTCACCGCACTTCAACCTCCGCCGCCGAACCGCCTACCCGCGTGGACAGTGAGGTCACCACTCGGATTCGAGGTAAACGATACACCATCCTCTCCGCTTTTCACTGGGCATCATGTTGGGAGGCGCGGATTAAGCTTTAGGGCCCTGCGGTGAGGATTAGCGGGCGGTCCGGCCATGTGCTGCCGAGCTTCGGGCGGCACCGCCGTGAGGGCTCTGCTCGGAGGCGGGCGTGCCGTGGGCCGTTTGATGCGGCATGAACGGTCGGATTAGAAACCAGCCTTCTCCCTGGTCGATTTGATCTGGGCCATTGGGGGGTTCGATCGGACGGATCAGAGCATATCACATCTCATTAAATCGGGACCGTTGATCCTGGATCCAACCACTGTGGGTGCGTACCGTTTCGATAAAACCTAGATCTAATCTCGCGCGTTCGTTTGGATCGGACGGCTCACGGGAGCCGATACCGTTTCGCCCGAGCACATTTGCTAAAGAACCCCTCGGTTTACCTGAAAAACAACCCACCGTCCTGGTGACATTGTTCACTGAGTCGTAGAAAACTTCGGTTTAGGCCCCTGCACTCTCTGAAAATTGAGGCCCAGTCCAATGCAGAGTTAAATTGATTAAAAGAATTGGAAATTGGATTCTTAATATGAAAATAAACCCTAGAATTTGTATAATTCATAGAAAATGCATATGAACTCCAAATTGGTCCATTCCAGTTCCTAAATTTTTTTAACATTATTGTCTATCCATTTTTGCCTCTGTTTTGACATGAAAGACAATTTAAAATTTATCTATCACTTAATCTTGTATTAAATACATCAAACCTTGGAAAAGTCATATCTTAAAATATATAACCCCGAATTTAATGATTCCAGTCCCTATGGTTTTATTTTAATGTATAGATTATTATTGTATATTTTATTTACATGTTTGATGTGATGTTAATTATTGCTATACTATGTATGAATTGTGTTGATGCGAGTAGACGAGCAAGTCATAGAGGATCCTGAGGTTTAGCTAGTAGAGATAGCTGAGCAGGAGCTCGTGGAAGGCAAGTTGTGCCCTTGATCACTTCTTTTACCCATTCATGTTCTTATTAATCATAATGATCTGCATAGGTTAATTTTGATGGGACCCAATAGGTTACCCTAGATTTTGACTATCTTTATACCTTGTTTCACCACTGGTTTTACTACTAAATTTTTGGGTAGTACATGCTATCGCTTTATGTGGCTTTGGGTATAAAGATATTTATCACTCATTATTACACTTTTTATTATCTGTTCATTATCTACTGTTCATGATAAGATCATTATGTTAATGGGAACATGGAGAACCACCCGGGAAAACAGTGCTACCACAAGGGTTTATGGACGCCCTTAGCTGATTAATTAGGAAAGCTAGTGGAGGACTACCTTACCCGAAAGGGGCAAGGGCAGTAGGGGAGTGGTCAGTGTAGGGAGGTCCTTGGTTGATTTTGCTGCGATGGCGGTTAGGCAAGAACCCTGCACTGGAGCTTCCTATAAACTGTAGCGGGTTTTCTGAAGCTAGTGGAACTTTGTAAAGGCCTCGTAGTGGTACCCTGCCTCGCTTCCTTGGTAGAGGTGTATGGAGTCTGATCAACTCTGTGGCAAATGGGTAACACGACTTGTGGGTAAAGATGCGCAACCTCTGCAGAGTGTAAAACTGGTATACTAGCCGTGCTCACGGTCATGAGCGGCTCGGACACTCACATGATTAAATTATGGAACTTAAACTTAATCTGTCATTTCATTGCATCTGGGATTATTTCATTATTACTTTTATTTATTATTTCTAAGGTTTGGTATTTACTTATACTTAGTAATTGCTAATAAAATTTTGACCAACTTATAAAAGCAATGCTCAGCTTCAGCCTTATATCATTGATCAGCCTTACACTTCATGAACTCCCACCTTTGGCGAGTTCATGCACATTATTCCCCACAACTTGTTGAGCGATGAACGTATGTGAGCTCACTCTTGCTGTCTCATACCCCCCCCACAGGTCAAGAACAAGTGGTTCAGGAGGAGCCACAAGGCGAGGAGTATGATCTGATCTAGGTGGCATTTCTCAGTTGACATTGGCGACGACGATCCTTAGTTCGTTTTATATTTATTATTTTATTTTGTAATAAGTCTTCCGCTTTGTAATAAATACTCTGATGTTTTATGACATTTATCTCTATACACTCTGTTATTGTATATGTTGTCTCCTTGGCGCATGTATGAGATGCACCCGGCTTTGTTCCTTAAAACCGGGTGTGACATTAGCCGTTGCTCGGCATGGCACACCAGACAGTCCGGTGCTACACCGGACAGTCCGCTGAATTATAACGGAGGGGCTCCCCGAATTCTCGAAGCTGAGCAGTTCAGAGTGATTCTCCCTGGTGCATCGGACACTATCCGGTGGCACACCGGACAGTCCGGTGCGCCAGACCAGGGCAGCCTACGGTTGTCTTTTGCTCTTTTTATTTGAACACTTTCTTGGACTTTTTATTGGTTTGTGTTGAACCTTTTGCACCTGTAGAACTTATAATCTAGAGCAAATTAGTTAGTCTAATTATTTGTGTTGGGCAATTCAACCACCAAAATCATTTAGGAAAAGGTTTAACCCTATTTCCCTTTCAGTAGGGAAGGTTTCACTATGTAGCCTTTACAAAGATTCCCCAGAGGTCATAGCCCCCCGTTAGGTTTCTTCAGTTTGATAAACACATTACTTCTTCCCACATGAAGGGTTACTAGCAAAATCAAATCAAAAGAACCTCGGCAACTAGCCTCGGTAGAGCAAGTACTGTGCCCAGACCCCATAGACGGCCCTACGGCGAAGCCGACTACACCTCAAGTTCCTCTAATTAATCAGATAAGGACGTCCCATTCCACCCTCATGGTTGTACTATTATCCCGGGTGGTCACTCAACGAATAGATCCTTACGGAGAGATGCTCAGGAAACAACCTGAGTCCCCTAAACTATCACAAGATCATTATCGGGATAACATCAACGTATCATAAATGTTCACATCATGTTCGTTGATTAAGGTAAAGCAATATCATAAAGCTAACCATAATAACCCAAAAGGTAAACAAAGATAAGGTAAATACAGACTAGTCAATCCTTAGGTTTCAATAAAGTAATGTGGGACGGTGAATTATAAAGTACGTAGGACATAATGGGTTAGAGGACACTTGCCTTCACCAGGTTGTTGCTCAGGAAGATCTTTGGCAACACACTCAGGAATCACGAGCTGCTCGTTGTCTAAACAAAGCGATCATGCATTCAATACATTTGGATAAAGACAAATGAACAATACACCAAACATATACAATCAAGTGAACACAAGTTCGACAGAACAATATAAACACAAAAGGTAAACTTAGGTTCTAGGGTGAACTAGCACACTTAGAAGTTTGTGATTCTCTAAGTATTATCTATCTCCATAGATTACATAATTTAATTTCACTTATTTTAATGAGACACAAAAATTATACCAGGGATAGATTCATACATTACATATTATTAATCTCACAAGGTTAAACATCTAATTACCATTAGGGTTTTCCTTTTTATTTTTCTTATTAATAAATAAACAATTACCTAAACTAACCTATAGTCTAGGCATAAAATTAATATGTGAAGGCAGTGAGTGATTATAATTTACATAGACAAAGAATAATCTTATGAACATTTTGCAATTTGAATCACTCCATTTGGAGTTCATATGCAAAAGATATTAAATAAACAAGTTTTGGAGTTCAAAATACAAAATTAGGTCTAAATGTGTGATTAATTAAAAGGTTAGGGGTCTGTTTGCGAGAAAACAGGGGCTTGCACGCGAAACTGAGGGACATCGGGTTGATTTTCGGAAACCGAGGGTCTCTTTAACAAAAAGACCATGCAAAGGGGTATCGGGTCCTGCCAGCCATTCGATCCACGATCGATGGCCAGGATTAGATCTGGTGGGCGTGCGTGCGGACGCGAGCACCTGATAGGTGGGCTCGGGGTGGGTCGAGGCACTGACATGCGGGGCCCACGGGTCAGCGGTGTGTTGAGGGCACGGGGCGCGCTGGCTGCTAGATCGGAGATCAACGGCTTGGGTTCCATGAACCACGCGAACCGTTATCCGCGCATCTGGGCCATCAGATTGAGGTTGGACGGTTAAAATGAGGTGCTAGGGGGCTTCAACTTCTCCGGCCGGCCAGGGACGGTGCCATTCGCACCCGCTACGGCGCAGCTGCCGAAGACGAGGTAGACCGGGGCTTCTATGGCGCTGGGGGTGCTATAGATAGCCAGAAAGGTTGGGGAGGACTCGACGAGCCCTATGGTGAGGTCAAGGTGGCAGGAACAGGGCTGAGATGGGAAAACGGTGGAGGGGGAACCTCGGGTGGACCGGAGGTTACTCCGGCGAGCAATCGCGCATAACCAAGGGCCGACCAGGGGAAATTAGAGGCGAGGTTAGATCAGTTACCTTGAGAGAAGGCTCAAGGACTCTCGAACGGCATCCGGGGCACGGCGAGGTCACGGGTCGACGGCCACTGAGCTACAGCGATGCAGAGAGAGGATGAGTGAGCGTGGATCGATAGAAACAAAGGGGAAGGGAGCGAACCGAGGGGTGTCCCGGGTCGCGGGTAACGGGGCGTAGCTCACCGAGGAAACAGACACGACGAGGGCTCGACGACGACCACAGAATGAGCACAGAACCATGGCGAACGGTGACGGACCACAATAAGCTTCACGAGCGCTCGCGCAGAGCGAGAGAGAGGGCGAGGGTGCTCGGCTAAGGGCGCAAATGAGCGGGGGAAGGCGAGTGAGTGTGTGCAGGCTCTAGAAAAGGCTCGGGCGCGTGGGGCATGGCCGAGAAACGCGTGGTCGTGGACGCGTCCACGGCGGAGAGCGTGGGCGGTTCGGGGGGATGGTTCCGACAGGTGGGACCCACAGAACATAGAGAGCGGGGCCCGTGGGATAGAGAGAGAATGCTCGCGTGCGCGGAGGAAAATGGCACCGACAAGTCGGCCCCACCGGGCAGCGAGAGGGAGAGAGAGGGCGCGTGATGCGCTAACAGGCGGGGTCCGCCTGTCAAGGAGGGGTGGGTGCGCGCGCGGGACTTGGACTGAGCTAGTCCGACTGGGCTGAATTAGGTTTTTCTTTTTTTTTGTAGAATTTCTAATGCCTTTTCTTTTTATTTTCTCAAGTAAACTCAATACAAATTCAAACACAAATTCAAATAATTCAAACATGTGCATCAAACAAAAGAACAATTTAGACTCAACATGATGCAACAATTCATGACTCACATAGTTTTGACAAAATAAATAATTAATCCCTCACCTAATTGACCTAATTCTAATCAAAAGGAAAAGAGAGAGAGTCTAGAGAGAGAGAGATAAGAGGTAACACCTGAATTTGGTAGGCATTTAGAGAAGAAATTTTATACCCCCAAATTTAGGGTGTTACAAACGACTTTGGAGCTAAGCTCTGCATCCCCTTAGGAATGACTTTGGAGCTTCTTCACCTTTTACTTAGGTGGTATTTGAGCTCTGCATCCCCGTAGGAATGACTTTGGAGCTTTTTCACCTTTTCTGTTACACTCGATGGTGTTACTCCAGATTTATTACAACAGGTCGAAGGTTGTACCTTCTCAAATTGTCTTTGAGATAGAAACATAAAACCAAGACATTACGTTGAGTGTGTATGAAAGTTTTTTTATTGAGCCCCTCTGTTGCTTCAGTAAATGTGTCTTGATTCTGGTACAACGTTGTTGACTATTCGAGCTTTGGACTCTTCGCGTGCGTCGCGTTGTTGCTAAATTTGGCGGTGCCCTTCTAGCTGTTGATTATGAGACGAAGTTGGAGCCATGACTGGTGGTGGTGGTGGCAGGGCCCATGCAGCTGAGGAGTGGCTTGCCGAAGCTACTGATATTGTGGGTTGTTGATTGCCCACATACTCAGGAATGTACGGGGAATAACATGAAGCAGTATGCAGGACTTGCTTCGGCTGATTCTGCCGTGCTTTGGCCTCGGCTATTTACTTTTGCTTATGTATCGTGACTTGGCATGTCCTGGTTGTATGCCCCTTATCTTCTCCACAGAACAAGCAAAACAACCTTCTTAGCTGCGAGCTGAATCTTCCTCTGAAGCTTCAGCCTCCTCTGCCTCTTGGGACTGGTGGCCTGAAGGAGCTTTGTTGTGTTCCTGATGATTGGGAGTTGTGTTGATGCCCTTAAGTATGATTTAGCCTATCTTCGCTTGAGCTGGGATTATGGATAGTCCTGACATGCCTTGGGTGGAGCCTTTCTCCGAAGCCCCTAGTCATCTCAGAGTATTTGTAGGCTTCTTCCCTTCTTTGCCGGAAATCATTGTCGGCTCTGATGTACTCATCCATCTTCTGTAGAAGCTTCTCCAGAGTTTGTGGGGGCTTCCTGGCGAAATACCACGCTGTTGGTCCTGGACGAAGTCCCTTGATCATAGCTTCAATAACAATCTCATTTGGCACCGTTGGCGCCTAAGCTCTGAGACGTAGAAACCTTCGGACATACGCCTGCAAGTATTCCTCGTGGTCCTGTGTGCATTGGAATAGAGCTTGAGCAGTCACTGGTTTCGTTTGAAAACCCTAAAAGCTGGTGACTAGCATATCCTTCAGCTTCTGCCACGATGTGATTGTTCCCGTCCGAAGAGAAGAATATCATGTTTGAGCCACACTCCTAATTGCCATGATGAAGGACTTTGTCATGACAGTAGTGTTGCCACCATATGATGATATGGTTGCTTCGTAACTCATGAGGAACTGCTTTGGGTCAGAATGCTCGTCATACATGGGGAGCTATGGCAGCTTGTACGAAGGTGGCCATGGGGTAGCCTGCAACTCTGCTGCTAGGGGGAAGCATCATAAAAAGCAAAGTTATCAAGATTGAAATTGTCGTACCATACATCATCATAACTTGGGGTTTCCTGACGAAGCTCTCTCTGTTGTGGCCTTCGTCCTTGCTCGTTGTCTTGTGTGATATGATGCATCTCTTCGACAGCTTCATCAATCTTCTTCTGAAGTTCCGACAGCCGAAGCATTTTCTCCCTTCTCTCCACTTGTTGGTGGATAGCCTCTAGATTTCTGATCTCTTGATCCAGCTCCTCTTCCTGTGGTGTTGGGCTAATGGCCTTCCTTTCTGGTTTTAGGCCTCTCTCAAAGGAAGCCCCTCTTGGTTGATGTCTAGCGGTGCAAGGGCAGCCCCTGGCGCTATCGCCTTCTTCGGCGGCATGGCGAAGGTAGTTGCTCGAGTTCTTGGTGTTGAAGGTGGTCGTTTGAGTTCACCGAAGGTGGGCGCCAATGTTGGTCACTTGTTCTCAAATGCTGAATCAAGAACAAGGCAACACAATTGTCAAACATTAAAGACTTTCGTCCTTCGAAGCATTATCTCCTTTCGGATATAATGAACTCCAGACGAAGGTCATGAAGAAAATGTCTTCATGATTCATAAGAAATAAGAGTTTATACACACGCGATGTATTATCCATTTATATATTTATTCTCCAATAAACACATAAACATTATCAGAATTCATATTACATTGATACCTTCGTCTTGTTTGAAGGCGATGACGCGAGAGCAATTACAATCCAGTGTGAACAGTATGGGGGTATTGTTCATCTATTTATAGGCAATCGTAAGGGTTAGTATGCTATTACATTAATGTCCTCATCAGTTACACAAAGAGTTTACAAGATGTCACAAGGGCAATATCGTCATTTGTATTTAATAACTTGAGTAACACCTTCTCCTTGCATCGTCTCATTGTTTCGTCGTGACGAAGCCTACTTGATGAAGCGTGCTTCGTTGTACTTCCTTTGCGCTGTGCCGAAGCCACGTTGTCTACCCGTTTCACCGTGATGAAGCATATTGGACGAAGCTTGTTTCGCTCCTTTTGTGTTATATCTAAGCTTCTCTAGTGACGAAGCTCCTGCAATATTCAGTAGTATGCTAAAAGCAAGTGGTTAGCCGTGTTTTTGAGGACCTTTGAAAGAGGAAGGCCCAACAAGCATATTATTTTTCCTTTCTTATATATGTGTGTCTATTACTAGTTTGAGTTTTCAATATGGGCATGGCTTAGTGTGTTAGCACTAATAAGGGGCTTGTCATAATGTATTTTGATGGTAAGCATACTTGGAACATTAGCGAAGTATGTTATACTATAATGTTTTAACTTGTGCTATGTTTTTTCTAAAGCCCGATTCATCTTTTTTTTTGCTATTTGATACGATGGAGTCTTAGTGTCAATTAATACCAATTGACAAATAAATACAACCTACATTTTAAAAATGTGCACCTTTTAGATCCAATCAAAGTCAACTTATTTTAAATTTAGCTATTTTCTTAGAAAATGTGCTCTGATGTTCTTACCATTGTGTTGAAGTCTAATTATGAGCCCCTTCTTTTGCAAACTAACACATAATACACTCCTTATTGGTTTAGCGTCAACTCGGCTAAAACAGATAAGTTCTCTTTTGTGAATTTATGAATTTCGTTTAGGTTATTTTTGTATGTACACTGTGATATTGACATATGTTTGAACATCCAATATTTATAGACAACATTTTGAAAGGACTTTTACAACAAATTTACAAATATTTTAATAACAAGGTACACGTGTTTAATTGGCCCTGCGGAAATTAGGCGTTTAGGATGAGGTAAAAGGTTACTATTTGCTTTATTTTTTATTTTTCCTAAACTTGTTTAACAACATTCAGCTTTTAGACTCAAGAACAGGGAACAATGATTTTGGATTTAAAAAGGGTAATAAAATAAAATTAGATTTTTTAAAAAAAATAAGGTCAAATCATAATTGAACTTCAAAATTAGGGGCGAGAACATCGATCTCCAAATAGTATCAATAACATCAATCTCCAAATAGTATCAATAATTTTAGTTCTAAATAGATATACTATCAAAATATGTTTCGCTAGAAACTGAATTACATTTATGATTTCATAAAATATTGGTATTTTTTGTGCGGGAGAACGTAGATACTAAGCACGAGTTTTTTTTTATAAAAAAACAGCACGTGCGGAGTTCCCTTGGAATGGGTGTGTCGTGTCAAAGATAGCCGTTGTTTGGTGTGGGCAGTCGTGCCAGTTCTGCTCTGCAGCGTATGACTTGCCGGATTCCGTCTGCTCTCTTGCAACGGTCGAAGAAAACCACGCCGCACGCGTGTGTATATGGTCTCCGCCGCACCTGCAGCTCGTTCTTCTCGCTTCTTTCCCGACCGAAGGAAGAACACAAATAAAAATTTCGAAGTGGATTCGAGTGTAGGATTAGACTGCGCTTCCTGAGCTGCTGACCACTTCAACAATCTATAACATGTGAATCCACATATTACGTGCAGATGTAAAAAGTATGAGAAATAAAGATATCCTAAAATAGAGTTGCGCACATCGTGACAATAATGTACTCAGTTAACAGTGGCGGACGCAGCTGAAAATACACATAGGATTAGAATCTGTCTCTATTTCTATTCATGTTTGAACTAAAATTAATTAAGGTCCCAAATAGATTGTGAAGAGACATTTGTATCGTGATCAATTACGAGCCCTAGGTTCTTATACAAGACACGTAGATTACAACCCTTCTAACAACAGCACGTTGTGACAGATCAATGACAAGAGAGTAAGGTAAAAAGATGCAAAGTCCATGAGATAGTCTGAGCAACTCCCCAGCTCTCTTAATTGTTAGGGGCTTGAGGCTTTACCCATAAGGTACTCTTGTAGTTGGGATAGCTTAACTGTCCGTAAAATGGCCATCCCTCGAGGAGCTCCATGATACTAACTATTATACATCAGTATAGTGTATATAAATTATCAATAAACGTCCTATATATCTTTAAAAAATTGTTCATATCAAATATATCAAATGAGAAGTACATAAATTCGTAGAATTATTACCGTTTAGAAGGAACTCCAATCCCAATATTATCTATCCTTTTAGGCCTTAACAAAGTCTAATAAATCAACAGAATGCACAACGTAGAAATTTGTTTTGCCGTCTCTGATCGGTCTGATTGAAACATGCAAACAAGTTAGGAGATAAACTTATAAACAAACTCACAAATTGTAATGTACCAGTTAGGAGATCTCACATCACCAGATGACAAGAAGAGCTAGCAGCCTAGCACACTAGCCAGACAGCCACTCACGTCTCTCACTGTCTCATGCACACACGTCACTCGCCGGTGTGTTGGATGCGCCTCACAGACTGATGGTGTCAGCCGCCGCCAACCGGCCTCGAGCAGATAGTTGGGTAGGGCTTAGGGCAAGGGCACACAAATCGGCAATGACAAGAAATGAAAACCGGAACATCGTTCGGTTGCGCCTGCGTAAACTTTCTTTGGTGAGCTGGTACTTGAGATGAGGCCCCACTCACCTGGGGCCGTATCGAGGGCACGCTGGATCCCCGCCGGGGCCGGCGCTGAAGGGGAAGCCTTGGCGAAGCCCCAATCCTAACAACCACCTCATCCTTTGTCTAGGGTAAACAATCATCTCAAGCAAAGACCTATATAAGCTAAATCTAAAATGTGTTAGTGGCTCAAAGTCTCAAAGTGCAGAAGCACTACATTGCACGTGGCGGATTGGGAGGATAGTTGACGCGAAAATATGCGAGAGGAAAGGTTGTGAATGAGGGATGCGGAATTTTTCAGAGGAGCATGAGCGAACTGTTGGGATAAAAAATAGTTTTATTTTCTAATATATGTTTTGATGTAAGTTTGTAGTTTCTTTTGGAGTTGCTCTTAGGTAATAAGGAATTCAGAATATATGCACAGAAAACTATTGTTACTTTCACCCAAAAAACAACTGCAACATGTTTGCAAAGAACTGTTATGTACTAAAATTTCATAAATCAGTCATTACTATCATTTATTTAGTTGTTTATATCTTACATAAAAAACTATTTTCCCCTCACAGGTCCGGTGAAACTGACGTTTAGTCACGAATATGGGGATGTTGTGCTTTTGTGTTTGTAGGAACTTTGGAGTGCATGTGCATTATTGTTTATCTGCTCTTAGGTTTCGTCCTGAATAAGGGAACACCATGCTTTTGTGTTCATCGCGATAATGCAATGGATGCATGTTGATCTACCTATAGCTTAGACTCCATGATTATGCTTGTCCTATGAAAGTAGAACATCCTGTTGATGCCCATGTAAGTTGATCCTTTGGTGGTACAATCAGGAACCTAGATCGAAATGCTCTATCTTGTTTTTGGATCTGTAACATATGGATGCACATATTAATGAAGGATTGCTATGTAAAACAGGCGCTACGCTGCTTTTAGTGTTTGATATTATGTTCAGTCTCTCCATGTGTTTGGTCTGCTTATTGTTTTGCTACTCTACCTATCTCGCACTAACAAGTTTTGGGCAATATTCAATTGTCGGAGAGGAAATCTCCGGCCGGGTGGCGGAATGCACCCGCCCTAAATCTTTAGATGAGGAGGGGCCTAAGTGTTTTGTCTGTTAGGTGGAAACAGGGAGAACACAAGAACACACAAGGATTTAAAGTGGTTCGGGCCGCCGGAGCGTAATACCCTACTCCACTGTGTGCTGTATTGAGCTTGAGAGCTCGTATGAACTTGTGAGTGTGAGAGTCTATGTGAGTCTGATTCTAAGTCTGAGTGTGTGCCATAACGCTGCGTGCCTCCCCTTTTATAGCTCAAGGGGGGCACGTACAAGGGTGTTGAGCCCCGACATGCGGGCCCAGGAACATAACAGATGTTATACTTGGAGCAACTGATGCTGGTCGCCAGTGCTATCTCCTTGCGCCCTGATATCTGCAGCGCGCGTAGCATTGGCGTTCAGGGGAAGCTTCCCTAACAACGTACGAGTGATGATGATCGTGGCGCATGCGGCAGTATGGTCGTGTCGTCTACCACGGGAATGGACAGGCACGCCGCCTGTGGGATGGTCTGGTCACTTTCCGCCAGCAGAGCGAAAGGCGCATTAAATGCTGAGGTGGCACATCGCCTGTCGGGCGGCGCGTCTTATCCGCAATAAATGCAGAGACTGCGTGGCCCAGAGGCCTTACGTCAGGCTCCGCCCGCTGGCTCACGTCACGGGCAGTAGGCCGCGTGGCAGTGTCGGGTCTCCACCTAAGCGGGGAGCAGAAGCATACGCAGCATGGTCCAGACACGCGTCGGCTCCAGACCCCCGCCTGACCTTGATTAAGGCCTGGGTATCCTTTCCGCCAGAATCCCGGGACCTTGCTGCGAGTGGCCCGGACCCTACCCAGGGGAGGTCTGGGGGGCTCGTCCTAGGGGTCCAGGCACGCTTGTGGCTGTTTTGGACCTTACCCGGGGGTCCGGTCCATACACACAGGGGTCCAGCACTTTTCCATGGGGCTCTCGACCCAATGTTGATATCCTGAGTTATATCGTCTTTTCTCTGACCACGTGGCGGTCCTAGGGCCGACCACGTGGAGGGGTCGGACGCTGTTTACGATGCGACTAGAGATAGCCGCGTAGGCACCGTGCCTTCACACTGTAGTAAGGGGTACCCCTGATTCAAGGTACCGACAGTGGCCCCCAGGCCCGCCTCAGGGGAGGAAACGAGCCTGCAGGTGGGGCCAATGCTTGATTGGCACGTTGCTTCTGTGCGCTTGTTGACATAATTAATGTCAGTCCGCCTTCGGTCACGCCAACTGCCACGCCTGCCCCCGCGGCTGACTGACCCGTGACCTCCGCACTTGATGGTTTTGTTGGGCCACGCGCGGGGTGCCTCGATACCGCTGCATTGGTTTTGAAAATTTACCTTCTCTGTCTTCTGCGGGGGCCCCGAGGAGGAGCGGTACTAGCGCGAGTGGCGGTTCGACTTCCCAGGAGCCGGCGTCCATGGAGGATGACTCGTGGGCCTAGGCCCCCATGTCAGGGATTGGGCTGTTGATTTCGGCGGAGGTGAAGAGGCCGGGCCGCTGTTTTCGGTGGAGACAAAGGCGCGATACAGTAGACGGTAGCGTGCTCCTCACGCGGCGGTTCACCCTCTCCGCACACGGAGGCCGACGCCCAAGGAGTATGACTCATGGGCCTAGGCCCCCATGTTAGAGGCTGGGCCGCTGCATTCGGCGGAGACGAAGAGGCTGGGCCACTGCTTTTGGCGGAGATGAAGAGGCGCACTACCGCAGAGGGTAGCGTGCTCCTCACGCGGCGGTTCATCTTCTCCGCACACGGAGGCCGACGTCCAAGGAGTATGACTCGTGGGCCCGGGCCGCCGTGCTAGAGGCTGGGTCACCCTGGCACGCGTCGGGCGAGATCTTCTGCGGTGTTTTGGGGCGTCAGTGGGGGAATCTTTCTTTAAAAAGGGACTCCCCCGAGCGTGGTAGCCATTCTCATCACTCGCTGCGCCCTTTCACCCTTGAGTTCTCCGCGCTCTTCTGCCGCCGTAGCCGCCATGGCCTTGCTAGATCCACCCGAGCGTCTCCAGCCCGAGGTGGCACTCAACTTGGTGCGCAACCTGCTCAGATGGGGTGCGCCGACATTCGCCGGAAGGATCTGTGTCGGCGCCTCTCCTCACAGCGATCTCACCGCCAGAGAGTTCACGCTCTTTGTCTCCAACCTCCCCAGCGGTCTGGCGCTGCCGATTTCATCTTTCTTCGTGCTGCTGCTGGAGGAGCTTGGCCTCCAACCTCAGCACTTCACGCCCTGCTTCATCCTTTAGGCAGCCATCATCGCCTACCTCTGCAAGGTGTCCATGGGGGCGATGCTTCTTCCCGCTTCTTCCTCCAGCATTCGGAGGAAAGGATGTTCACCAGCCTTGTGAAGGTGGATAGCGGGCTGAGCTACGGCTCCATCCCCCGCTTGAGCTTCAACTCCATGGGGTGGGAAGCGAGCCGTGCTTCGGCTCCATCTCTTTGGCTTTGATGGCTTCGGTGCTGCCTCCAATGGTGACCGCTGGCCCGACCGCTAAAGACGCCACCCAGGAAGTCGTACAAGATGTCGTACGCCGTGGAGATGGCGGCCGCGCGCTTCCAGAGTGGTGGAGATGGCGGCCATGCGTTTCAAGCTCGACCCTACTGATGTCGAGTAGGTCATACCTGTAGACATAAGGCTAGGGCCCCGCTTGAAGGTGGACGTAATAACTTTGTTTTTGTAAGGTACTTTTGAATACTATTTATCGAGCACTATTAGCACTTATCTGCATACTATTTGTCCCTGTTGTGTGTGGCGTTGCCGACTCCTCCCTGGTACCTGGCGCCCCTGGGATGTAGGCTCGACGTGTCGAGGCTGGATGCCAGTATACCTAAAAGAGTTGGGAACGGCCCCAAGGAGACAACCTCGACTGGGACCTGGACCTGAACACAGCTTCGGCTAGGGAGCGTTAGTAGCACACCCATAGGACCCATCGTCTGACATTAGCCAATCCTTTGACATATGCACGGGACCTGCAGGATCTAGTCTGGGAATCCAAGTTGTGCGTCTGGACCCCCTGGACCGCGGTTCTAAATACTAGGACACCCGTCGCAGAGTGGTGGAGCATGCAGGCTCACGGTACGGGACCAGGCTGAGTGGCTACACGGCTCCGGACCACTCCAGAAGACAAGTGTCCATTCTCTAGAGCCGGACCTCAGGTTGTCGGACCCACAGGACTATAGCTCCAAATACTAGGGTACCCGTCACGGAGCGGTGGAGTGTGCAGGCTTTGGGTACAGCACCAGGCTAAGCGGCCACGCAGCTCCAGACCACCCCATGGAACGGGCTCCCATTCTTTAGAACCGCCCCCAGGCTGTCAGACCCTCCTGCTTTCGCAGAGGGGTCCTAAACTGCAAGCCTGGCTATTCAATTCGGATGTCATCATGTCAGACGGGATGGGAACTGTATGGGTGAGTTAGATAAAAATTAATATCTGGAAACTGCAGGGTAAGACCATGGAGCAGGAGGATAAAACTATCATAGAAGCACATCTGAGGGGGTAAATCTTCTCTTTATAACCTGGCATGCATGGGTGCCGACCAACAGGCCGGGCTTATGAGGGCGGACCTCACCGGGCAGGCGTACACGTATGCACAACCTAGTTACAAAAGGGAGAAAAACTCAACCCCTCAGGTTTGCTCCTATGGATAGAACTTATAGAGATGCTCCAGGGGTTAGGAAGAGCGCCCTTTCTAGAGAGACTCGAGCGTCTTCGCGACCCTCAAAGTTCTGTCGGCGCTCCCGCGCCCTCTCCAGGAAGACCCGGGCATCCTCTCCCGCACGCCTGCGGTTGAGCTCTGCCCGGAGGTCGTCGGTCTGCGTGCCCCTTACATAGGGTGAGCGCACAGACGCCGTCGCCTCATGTTGGCGCCGGGATGACCGTGGCCTAGACCTGGTCGAGCCAGAGTGCGCCATGCCGAGCAGTCGGTCAACGTCGTCACGCCACTGCTTCATGGCCCCCGGTGAGACCGTGGAGCTTGGATGGTGGCGCAGCAACTCCCTGGCCGCAGACAACGCCCCCAGAGCTGCCCTCGACGGAGTCCAGGATGTCTATACAGTTGTATGCTGCTGTGCAGCGTGCACAGCAGCAGTGCCCGGTACTGGGCGGTTTGGAACCCGCGGCATGGAAGAGGTAGCTTCCTCCTCCACCAGGAGATCCTCCAAAGTCTCAGCGCGGTGCTCAACGATTTGCACCATCATGCTGAGCAAGAAAACAAGCAAAAACGTAAAGCCTTGGTCCCCTACCTGGCGCGCCAAATGTCGGAGAGGAAATCTCCGGCCGGGTGGCGGAATGCACCTGCCCTAAATCCTTAGATGAGGAGGGGCCTAAGTGTTTTGCCTGTTAGGTGGAAACGGGGAGAACACAAGAACACACAAGGATTTAGAGTGGTTCGGGCCGCTGGAGCGTAATACCCTACTCCACTGTGTGCTGTATTGAGCTTGAGAGCTCGTATGAACTTGTGAGTGTGAGAGTCTAAGTGAGTCTTAGTCTGAGTCTGAGTCTGTGCCATAACGCTGCATGACTCCCATTTTATAGCTCAAGGGGGCACGTACAAGGGTGCTGAGCCCCGACATGCGGGCCCAGGAACATAACAGATGTAATACTTGGAGCAACTAATGCTGGTCGCCAGTGCTATCTCCTTGCGCCCTGATATCCGCAGCGCGCGTAGCATTAGCGTTCAGGGGAAGCTTCCCTGGCAACGTACGAGTGATGATGATCGTGGCACATGCGGCAGTATGGTCATGCCGTCTGCCACGGTAATGGACAGGCACGCCGCCTGTGGGATGGTCTGGTCACCGTATGCCAGCAGAGCGACAGGCGCATTAAATGCTGAGGTGGCACATCGCCTGTTAGGCGGCGCGTCTTATCCGCGATAAATGCAGATATCGCGTGGCCCAGAGGCCTTACGTCAGGCTCCACCCTCTGGCTCACGTCACGGGAAGTAGGACGCGTGGCAGCGTCGGGTCTCCGCCTGAGCGGGGAGCAGAAGCATACGCGGCATGGTCCCGACACGTGTCGGCTCCGGACCCCCGCCTGACCTTGATCAATGCCTGGGTATCCTTTCCGCCAGAATCCCGGGACCTTGCTGCGAGTGGCCCGGACCCTGCCCAGGGGGGGTCCGGGGGCTCGTCCCACGGGTCCGGGCACGCTTGTGGCGGTTCTGGACCTTACTCGGGGGTCCTGTCCGTACACACAAGGGTCCGACACTTTCCCATGGGGCTCTAGACCCACTGTTGATATCCTGAGTTATATCGTCTTTTCTTCGACCACGTGGCGGTCCTGGGGCCGACCACGTGGAGGGGTCGGGCACTGCAGTAAGGGGTACCCCTGATTCAGGGTACCGACATCAATCTTTAAAACAACAATTGTGCTAAATAATTTATCAAATCCTCTGCTGAATTTAAATACGACATGGTCAATTGTTCGCTCATGTTTTCTCCTTTGCTTGATAGGGCGTCCGAAAGGGCGTTGCCTGATCTAGTACACTCATTTTCAGGGGTAGTTTTGTTTCTCCACAACATTTTACCTCATCAACTTTTTACCCCTCCAAATTTCCTAAAACAAATAATAAATATACTTGATAAAGTACTTCCACAAGTTTCTAGATCCTCTTTGTTGCTCTGTTTATACAACTGTCAAATATCTCAGATAAGTGCATTAAAGCCTCAAACTCGCTTGCAACTTCATTTCCAAAGGTTTTTTCAGAATTCTATGCACTATTATTACTCTACATCTCAGTGGTAAGCCACTAGATTATATTGTTTTCATATCTATTTACATGACTCATAAATATTTGGAAACACTGAATCCTTCTTATATATTTGTCGGTGTTTCGAACCCGGGGGGTCCCTGGACCGACGAGTAAATTACCGCCGCGTGCCCCAGCCCAGATGGGTCGACGCGAGACGGAGCGCGAAGGGGAAAGAAGCCGGAGGAAGACAGGCGTGAGAGGTGAAATCCCGCGGCCTTCGTGTTTGTCCCACGCCCAGGTCGGGTGCGCTTGCAGTAGGGGGTTACAAGCGTCCACGCGGGAGGGAGCGAGCGGCCTCACGCGAGCGCCGTCCCGTCCTTCCCCGCGCGACCAACCCTCTCTAAGAGGGCCCTGGACCTTCCTTTTATAGGCGTAAGGAAAGGATCCAGGTGTACAATAGGGGGTGTAGCAGTGTGCTAACATGTCTAGCGGAGGGGAGCTAGTGCCCTAAGTACATGCCATCGTGGCAGCCGGAGAGGTTTTGGCACCCGGTTCGTGTGGTGTCGTGGCCGTCGGAGGAGCGCTGGAGCCTGGCGGAAGGACAGCTGTCGGGGCTGTCGAGTCCTTGCCGACGTCCTCTTGCTTCCGTAAGGGGGCTGAGAGCCGCCGTCGTCATAGAGCGTGCGGGGCGCCATCATTACTTGTTTGGCGGGGCGAGCCAGATGGGACGCCGGTCTTGTTCCTCGTAGCCTGAGTCAGCTTGGGGCAGGGTAATGATGGCGCCTCCTGTTGACGTGGTCGGTCCGAGCCCTGGGTTGGGCGAGGTGGAGGCTCCTCCGAGGTCGAGGTCGAGTCTGTCTTCCGAGGCCGAGGTCGAGTCCGAGCCCCTGGGTCGGGCGAGGCGGAGACCGTCGGCTGAGGCTAGGGCTGAGTCCGAGCCCTAGGGTCAGGCGAAGCGGAGTTCGTCGTCTTCCGGGGCTGAGCCCGAGTCCGAGCCCTGGGGTCGGGCGAAGCAGAGTTCGTCATCTTCTGGGGCTGAGCCTAAGTCCGAGCCCTGGGGTCGGGCGAAGCGGAGTTCGTCGTCTTCCGGGGCTGAGCCCGAGTCCGAGCCCTAGGGTCGGGCGAAGCGGAGTTCGTCGTCTTCCGGGGCTGAGCCCGAGTCCGAGCCCTGGGGTCGGGCGAAGCGGAGTTCGTCGTCTTCCGGGGCTGAGCCCGAGTACGAGCCCTGGGGTCGGGCGAAGCGGAGTTTGTCGTCTTCTGGGGCTGAGCCCGAGTCCGAGCCCTAGGGTCGGGCGAAGCGGAGTTCGTCGTCTTCCGGGGCTGAGCCCGAGTCCGAGCCCTGGGGTCGGGCGAAGCGGAGTTCGTCGTCTTCCGGGGCTGAGCCCGAGTCCGAGCCCTGGGGTCGGGCGAAGCGGAGTTTGTCGTCTTCTGGGGCTGAGCCCGAGTCCGAGCCCTAGGGTCGGGCGAAGCGGAGTTTCCTATGGCGCCTGGGGCCCGGCTTGGCTGCTGTCAGCCTCACTCTGTCGTGTGGCACAGCAGTCGGAGCGGCGCAGGCGGCGCTGTCCTCTTGTCAGGCTGGTCAGTGGAGCGGCGAAGTGACTACGGTCACTTTGGCTCTGTCAACTGGAGGACGCACGTCATGATAAAGGTGTCAGGCCACCTTTGCATTAAATGCCCCTGCAATTTGGACGGTTGGCGTGGCGATTTGGCCAAGGTTGCTTCTTGGTGAAGACTGGGCCTCGGTCGAGCCGAAGGTGTGTCCGTTGCTGGAGGGGGTCCTCGGGCGAGACGTAGATCCTCCGGGGTCGGCTGCCCTTGCCCGAGGCTAGGCTCGGGCGAGGCGGGATCGCGTCCCTTGAATGGACCGATCCTTGACTTAATCGCACCCATCAGGCCTTTGCAGCTTTGTGCTGATGGGGGTTACCAGCTGAGATTTAGGAGTCTTGAGGGTACCCCTAATTATGGTCCCCGACAGTAGCCCCCGAGCCTCGAAGGGAGTGTTAATACTCGCTTGGAGGCTTTTGTCGCACTTTTTTGCAAGGGGACCAGCCTTTCTCGGTTGCGTTTTCTTCCGGTGGGTGCGCGCGAGCGCACCCGCCGGGTGTAGCCCCCGAGGCCTCGGAGGAGTGGTTTGACTCCTTCGAGGTATTAATGCGTTTCGCAATGTTTCAGCCGATCTGGTCGTTCCCTCATGCGAGCTGGCCGTAGCCCGGGTGCACGGTCGGGTCCCAAGTTCTCGGGCTGGTATGTTGACGTTGTCAACGGTTTGGCCGGAGCCGGGTTTGCGAGAGCAGCCCCCGAGCCTCTGCACAGGGCGAGAGGACGGTCAAGGACAAACTCGACTTTTTTACATACGCCCCTGCGTCGCCTTTCCGCAAGAAGGAGGGGGGGGAAGCGCCATGTTGCCCTTGGAGGGCGCCGAACATGGTGTCTCCAGCGAGCTGCTGACGGGTAATCCGAGTGGACGCCCGTGCCCCATTTGTTAGGGGTCGGCTAGAGGCCCGGAGGCGCGCTCCAAAAGTACCTGTGGGTGATCTGCCGGACCCGGTCCCCTTTTGACGGGGTCCGAGGGCTCGATGCCTCCCTCTGATGGGATTCCGTTACAAGATCATTCCCGCTGGTCTCGGAAATGTCCTAGGGTGCCTCGGGAGCGTAGCCCAAGCCATGGTTATGTATCGAACGTACCCAGGGTCATCCCTCGCTCTGTGTCTGAGGCGGCTGTGAACCCTTCGAGGGCCAGCCTACGAACCCCTGATCAGTAGTGGGCGCGGAGCCCGAGTGGCCTGAGGCGGCCGTTGAACCCTTCCGAGGGGCCGGCCTTCGAACCTCTGACCAGTAGTGGGCGCGGAGCCCAAGCGCTCTGAGGCGGCTGTTGAACCCCTCCGAGGGGCCAGCCTTTGAACCTCTGATCAGTAGGGAGGCTCGGGGCCTGTTTCCTTCACGGAGAAGGATCCCTTTTCGGGGTATCCCCTTTCCCGGTCCCTGTTGTAAGAGAGAGAGAGGAAAAGGGAAAGAATATGAAATTGAGATGACGTGGCGCACCTTTTTTGACGCGGTCATTATGGCGAAGGTGAAGCGTCACTCGCTTCTCCTGCCAAGGGCGCCACCTGTCCCGCCGCGGAGTTAATGCGATGAGGCGAGTGGTTCGCGGGGCAGTCGTTGCGCGTGCGCGAGCCGTTCGAGAAACGGTCGTTTCGCTTTGAGTTTTGAATCCCGCGGCAGGTTCGGGCGACGCGTTGAACGGGTCTCGCCTGGGTCTTTATATACTCGGGGAAGGGTCTGGTGACGGTTCTTTGCTCTGCTTCTTGCCTCCTTCTTAGGTTTTCGCAACCTGAGGGTTTAGCCAGAGAAAAGGAAACCGCCCACCCAGTCCTTTCTGCCGCCACCTCTTCCGCTCGGTGATGGCCGACCGGGTGACCATTATTCTGCCGCGCGACCCATGGCCTTTCTCCACAGTCACGACGGATGACCTGGAGGACCTCGTTGCTGAGGGCTTACTTCGCCCTCTCTCTGATGAGAGGCAGCCGGAGTGGATTCCCGCCCCCCGAGCGGAGCCGCCCCGTCCCCGCCGCCGGGGTACGTCGTGAGCTTCGTCTCGTTCCACGAGCGAGGATTCGGAGTGCCGGCAAGCCGCTTCATGCGGGCAATTCTGCATAACTACGGGGTGGAGCTGCACAACCTCAGCCCCAACTCCATCTCGCAAGCCGCCATCTTCGTAGCGGTTTGCGAAGGATACTTGGGGATCGACCCCCACTGGGACCTATGGACTCATTTCTTCTCTGTGGAGCTTTTTGCTTCGCCGACGGGGGAGAGAAGGGTCCGCGCGGCAGTACGGGCCGGCGGCTGCATCCTCCAGCTGAGGCAGGCGCGGGCGTCGCAGTATATTCCCGTCGTCCTTGCGTCCTCGAATAAAGGGTGGCAGCGCCGGTGGTTCTATCTCCAGAATGACGACGAGAGGCTCCCGTCGTTTTCTCAGCGACTGGTCACCGTCGCCGCCGATGCTTGGCGCTACGGGACCCCGCACGACAGACAGAAGAATCTCGAGCCCCTTCTCAAGGCTCTGGAGGTGTTGCGGAAAGGAGGGCTCACCGCTGCGGGAGTGATTGCCGCCATTCATTGCCGGAGGGTGCTTCCCTTGGCGGAGCGGTGGTTGCCGCTTTGGGAGATGACGCCAGAGGCCGACTTGGAGGGCTCGCGGATGTCCTCGGATCCTCTTCCCGTCGACGTTCTCCACGGGCGGGTGGCCGTCGCGTTGGGAAAACCGGATGCCAGCGCCCTCTCTCAGCCCTTGATGCGTCCCGACCGCGGGTGTGTGTCCCTGGTGAGTGTCCGCTCCTTCTTTCTCCTTGCGTCGAATTGCCCTTGGTCCTTACGGTCGAGACTTTTCATCTGTCTCCAGGAGGTAGGGTGTCACAAGCCTTCCCGGCCACGGGTCCCGGAGGATGCGGTGGACCGAGCAGCGCGGCGGGTTGCCACGGAGGAGAAGAAGAAGAAAAAGGACGCGAAGAAGGCTCGGGCCCGCGAGCGGACGCGGGCCCGAGACGCCTTGGAAAAGCTCCGTCGTCGGCAGGAGAGGGATGGACTCCCGAGGGAGCCGTCACCGGAAACGCCTGATGACGACAACGATGATGAAGACGATGACGAGGATGACGACATGGCTGCCCGCCTTGGCCTCAGCCCGGGTTTGAGGCTAGGTCGGGAGTCGTCAAGCCAGCCCCCGAGCGGGCTGGCGCCGTCAGTTCCCGGGGTTGGGACGCCGAGGTCCCGGCCCGAAGAGCAGGGGCAGTCCGAGGGGGTACTCGACCCCTCGGCTGGGGAAGTTGAGGTGACCCCAGGGAGTCAGGCCGAGGTGCCTGTTCCCCGAAGACCGTCGCCCGTGCCGGCAGCGCAAGAGGGCGACCCTCAGGTCGCCGTGGCAGCGCCTAGGCAGTCCGTCTCCCGGGCGTCTAGGGTGCCCAAGGCGAGGATGGTACCGAAGCTGGCGGCGGGGTGGACCTCGGCGGTACCTTCGGGGGTCGAGATCCGAGAGACCTCCCCACAGGCGCGGTTGATCATGGCCCGGAGTGGGTAAGTACCTTAGAATGTCTTCATCTCGGCTCCTCCTTTGTATGTCCTGACCCTGACTTTCCTTTCCTCCTCAGCAAGCGGAGTCATGGCCTGACCGATCTGGCTCCCAGGAAGGTCCTCAAGACGGCTTCGGCTTCCGCAGCCGGTGTCGCACCGGGCCCTGCCGTTCAGCTGACCTTCTCGCAAGACGCCCCACAGCGGAGGGCTCAGGCGGCACCAGTTGCCGTGGAGCGAGTTCCCGAGGCCGGCTCTTCTGTTGAGGCGGCTGTCGCACTGTGGGAGGCGGCTGGCGCGGACGTGGCCTCGGGCCCACCAGACATGCCGCCGGCGCTAGCGCCAGCTGCTGCCGAAGCCGCTGCCGTCCTGGTCGGGGAGCGACCTGTCGCCGCCGATGCTGAGATGGCCGAGGCGTCGCTACTTGGTGCCTCGGAGGAGGGGGGCGTGGAAACGTGACCCGTCAAGCCAAGCGGCAGCCTTGTCCCTGCGCGGTGGAGCTCCGAGGGGCGGCACCAGTTGCTCCGGTTCCGGACCTGTGAGGCTTCGGATCCCTTCTTCGTTCTTGACGATGAGCGGGAGGAGCAGTCTTGGGACGAGCTCCGCGAGTGTGCCGAGGCAACGGTGGGGTCGCTCCAGTCATCCTTGGAGGTCTTTTGCAGGGACGTCCCCAAGATCCTCCAGGTAATGATTTCAGGCATACCTTTTTTGTGATCAAGGCATCTTTTGTGACGCCCCGCTTCCTTCCCTCAGGATCTGACGGACCTGAGCGCCGCCAAGTCGTCGTTCATCCGCTACGAGGTCGATGTCTGGGGCTCGCTGCGATCCCTGAGGACCTCGCTTGCCGGGGCTACCGCGCGCCTCTCCCAGCAGGGCGCCGAGGTGGCGGACCTTCGGTTGCTCTGCGCCGATCTGAGAGCAGAGGCAGCGGCGGCACGCGCAGAGGTGCAGCGACAGCAGTCGGAGTTTGACTAGGTCGCCGATGAGCGAGATCGATCTCGGGGCCGGGCCGCCAAGGCCGAAAGCCGGGACGGAGCCCTTGCAGCAGACCTAGCCGTAGCCCAAGCCGCATCTTCGGAGCAACGTGCCCGAGCCGGAGGTATGTCCTGGCTGTTTTCGGTTTTCGTTTCAGCTCGTTTCCTCCACTTATGTTTGAGGCCTTGCGCTCTGGCTGTTCGCAGAGCTCGAGTCTGCCCTTGATGAGTCCCACCAGGGCGCTTGCCCAGGCGGCCGAGCAGAGGGAGGCCGACCACGCGGCCATGTCCGAGGCCATCTCGGACTTCTGCCGGGTCTTTGGCTTCGGCGAAGTCCCCTCAGGAAGCTCCCCTCAAAGTCGCCTGCAGGCCTTGGGTGACCATGTGCGCGGCAGACTCCGCGAGGCGCTACATCACGGCGTCAGGCGGGCCTTCGCCGTGCTTGCTTCCCACTACGTCGTGGATCTAGAGCGGGTCAGCGAGGGGTATTGCCTCCCTAACGAAGATGAAGCCGCCCTAGCTGAAGTCCAGAGGCTCAACGCGGCCGCCGCGGGCCCGAGCGCGGTGCTGGCAACCACCTTCGAGGCAGAGATCCTCCCGCTTGCGCCGTCGTCCGAGGCCGGGCTGGACTTTGCCGAAGGCGGGGACGAAGCCGAGGGCGCGGCTCCTTCTCCGGGCGACGCCTAACTCTGTCGGAGCAGTTTTCCTTGAATGCACGTGTGTCCTTTGCGGCCGCTGAGGCCCGAACACTTTATTATCGTATAATAAAGTCGTGCTCCTTTTCTTTTCATTTTGCGTGTCCGGCCCCGTTCGTCAGTAGCAGGGTGGCTTGCCCAAGTAGGAGTCATTTTTCGTGGTAGGTGACGAGTGAGGTATCCGTATCCCAGAGGCGTAGGAGTCCCTCGGCTCAGTTAGCCTTGCCACTTACATGCGCCCGCGTTTGCTTCTTGGGGTCCTGCTACTGATATAGCCGGGGAACGCAGAAGCCTTTTTGATTGAAAATTTCGGCGCAGAGGGGGTTCCCCCCTTTTAGCCCCCAAGGGAGGGTCGGGCTTTGCCGAGGCAAGGCTGACCCTTCCATGATGACTAAACTTTGCGTGGGAACGAGGTATACGAACAACTTGAAAGCATCTTAAGGGTAGAAGCGACGTAGCTGTTGTATGTTCCAAGCGTTGCTGTAGACCTCGCCTTGACTGTTGGCCAGCTTGTACGTTCCGGGCTTCAGAACCTTGGCGACGACGAACGACCCTTCCCAGGGAAGCGTGAGCTTGTGCCGCCCTCGCGCGTCTTGTCGCAGCCGAAGCACCAGGTCGCCCACCTGGAGGTCTCGGGACCGAACCCCTCGGGCGTGGTAGCATCGCAGTGACTGCTGGTATCGCGCCGAGTGTAGTAAGGCCATGTCCCGAGCCTCTTCCAGCTGGTCCAGTGAGTCTTCTCGATTAGCTTGATTGCTTTGGTCGGCGTAGGCCCTCGTCCTCGGGGAATCGTATTCTGAGTCTGTGGGCAAGATGGCCTCGGCCCCATAGACTAGAAAGAACGGTGTGAAGCCCGTGACCCGACTCGGCGTTGTCCTCAGACTGCAGACTACCGAGGGGAGTTCCTTCATCCATCGCTTGCCGAACTTGTTGAGGTCGTTGTAGATCCGAGGCTTGAGTCCTCTTGCAGAATCATGCCGTTGGCACGTTCTACCTGCCCATTCGTCATGGGGTGGGCCACGGCGGCCTAGTCCACCCGGATGTGGTGATCCTCGCAGAAGTCCAGGAACTTTCTACCGGTGAACTGGGTGCCGTTGTCGGTGATGATGGAGTTCGGGACCCCAAAGCGATGGATGATGTTGGTGAAGAATGCCACCGCCTGTTCGGACCTGATGCTGTTTAGGGGTCGGACCTCGATCCACTTGGAGAATTTGTCGATGGTGACCAACAGGTGTGTGTAGCCCCCGGGTGCCTTCTGCAAGGGGCCGACTAGGTCCAGACCCCACACAGCAAACGGCCAGGTGATGGGTATGGTCTGCAGGGCCTGAGCGGGCAGGTGGGTCTGTCTTGCGTAGAACTGACACCCTTCGCAGGTGCGGACAATTCTAGTGGCGTCGGCCACCACTGTCGGCCAGTAGAAACCTTGTCGGAAGGTGGTTCCAACAAGGGCTCGAGGTGTTGTGTGATGGCCGCAAGCCCCCGAGTGTATCTCTTGTAGGAGCTCCTGGCCTTCGGCGATGGAAATGCATCGCTGGAGGATGCCTAAGGGGCTGCGGTGGTAGAGTTCCTTCCCGTGTCCTAACAAGACGAACGACTTGGCGCGCCGCGCCAACCGCCGAGCTTCGGCTCGGTCGAGGGGTAGCTCTCCTCGGTGGAGATATTGCAGGTACGGGGTCTGCTAGTTTCGATTAGGCGTGACCCCGCTCCGCTCCTCCTCGATGCGCAGTGCCTCACCCTCGGGGGCCAATGGTACCTCGGGCCGAGTCGAGGGTACCTCAGGTCGAGCCGAGGGTGCCTCGGACTGAGCCGAGGGCTTCACGGGCTCGGGCGTGTCGTCGGTCTTGACGGAGGGTTGATGCAGGTCTCGGGAGAAGACGTCCGGGGGAACCGTTGTTCGCCCCGATGCTATTTTAGCCAGCTCGTCCGTAGTCTCGTTGTGGCGTCGGGCGATGTGGTTGAGCTCGAGCCCGTAGAACTTGTCTTCCAGGCGCCGAACCTCATCGCAGTAGGCTTCCATCTTCGGGTCGCGGCAGTGGGAGTTCTTCATGACTTGGTCGATGACGAGCTGCGAGTCACCGCGAGCGTCGAGGCGTCGGACCCCTAGCTCGATGGCGACGCGCAACCCGTTGACCAGAGCCTCGTACTCGGCCACATTGTTGGATGCCGGGAAATGGAGGCGTAGCACATAGCATAGGTGCTTCCCCAGGGGTGGGATGAAGAGCAGGCCTGCGCCTGCTCCTGTCTTCATCAGCGACCCGTCGAAGAACATGGTCCAGAGTTCCAGTTGGATCGGAGCTGTTGGGAGCTGGGTGTCGACCCATTCAGCCACGAAGTCCGCCAAGACCTAGGACTTGATGGCCTTCCGAGGGGCGAACGAGATCGTTTCGCCCATGATTTCCACCGCCCACTTTGCAATTCTACCCGAGGTCTCTCGGCACTAGATGATCTCCCCCAGGGGGAAGGATGACACCACAGTTACCGGATGAGACTCAAAGTAGTGTCGCAACTTCCGCCGCATCAGGATCACCGCGTACAGCAGCTTCTGAATTTGTGGGTAGCGGATCTTGGTCTCGGACAGCACCTCGCTGATGAAGTAGACTGGCCTCTGGACGGGCAATGCATGCCCCTCTTCTCGTCTCTCAACTACGATCGCGGCGCTAACCACCTGAGTGGTCGCGGCGACGTAGATTAAAAGGGCTTCTCCGGCAGCGGGGGGCACCAAGATGGGCGCGTTCGTGAGGAGCGCCTTCAGGTTCCCGAGGGCTTCCTCGGCCTCAGGGGTCCAAGTGAAGCACTCGACCTTCCTTAAGAGGCGGTACAGAGGCAGGCCTCTTTCGCTGAGGCGCGAGATGAAACGGCTCAGAGCCGCGAGGCATCCCGTGACTCTCTGTACGCCTTTCAAGTCCTTGATGGGCCCCATGCTGGTGATGGCCGTGATCTTCTCCGGGTTGGCCTCGATGCCCCGCTCGGAGACGATGAACCCCAGGAGCATGCCTCGGGGAACCCCGAAGACACACTTCTCGGGATTGAGCTTCACGCCCTTCGCCTTGAGACATCGGAATGTCGCTTCAAGGTCGGAAAGGAGGTCGGAGGCTTTCCTCGTCTTGACTACGATGTCATCGACGTAGGCCTCGACCGTTCGACCAATGTGTTCGTCGAACACGTGGTTCATGCACCGTTGGTACATTGCACTCGCATTCCTCAAACCAAACGGCATGGTAACATAGCAGTACATGTCGAAGGGTGTGATGAAAGAAGTCGCGAGCTGGTCGGACTCTTTCATCCTGATCTGGTGATACCCCGAGTAGGCATCGAGGAAAGACAGGGTTTCGCACCCGGTAGTGGAATCCACGATTTGATCGATGCGAGGCAGAGGGTAGGGAACTTTCGGACATGCTTTGTTTAGACCAGTGTAGTCTACACACATCCGCCATTTCCCTCCTTTCTTTCTCACAAGCACAGGGTTGGCAAGCCATTCGGGATGGAATACCTCTTTGATGAACCCTGCCGCCATTAGCTTGTGGACCTCCTCGCCTATGGCTCTGCGCTTTTCTTCGTCGAATCGACGCAGAGGCTGCTTCACGGGTCGGGCTCCAGCTCGGATATCCAGCGAGTGCTCGGCGACATCCCTCGGTATGCCGGGCATGTCCGAGGGACTGCACGCGAAAACGTCGGCGTTCGCGCGGAGAAAGTCGACGAGCACTGCTTCCTATTTGGGATCGAGCTCGGGGCCGATCCGGATTTGCTTGGAGGCGTCGTTGCTGGGGTCGAGAGGGATGGATTTAACCGTCTCCGCTGGCTCGAAGTTGCCGGCGTGGCGCTTCACGTCTGGCGCTTCCTTAGAGAGGCTCTCTAGGTCGGCGATGAGGGCCTCGGATTCAGCGAGGGCCTCGGCGTACTCCACGCACTCCACGTTGCATTCGTACGCGTGTCGGTACGTGGGGCCGACGGTGATGACCCCGTTGGGGCCCGACATCTTGAGCTTGAGGTAGGTGTAGTTGGGGACGGCCATGAACTTAGTGCAGCATGGCCTCCCCAGTACTGCGTGGTAGGTTCCTCGGAACCCGACCACCTCGAACGTGAGGGTCTCCCTTCGGAAGTTGTAGGGTGTCCCAAAGCAGACGGGTAGATCGAGTTGTCCGAGGGGCTGGACGCGTTTCCCGGGGATGATCCCGTGGAAAGGCGCAGCGCCTGCCCGGACGGAGGTCAGATCTATCCGCAGGAGCCCGAGGGTCTCGGCGTAGATGATGTTGAGGCTGCTGCCTCCGTCCATGAGGACCTTGGTGAGCCTGACGTTGCCGATGACGGGGTCGACGACGAGCGGGTATTTCCCCGGGCTCGGCACGCGGTCGGGGTGGTCGTTTTGGTCGAAGGTGATGGGCTTGTCGGACTAGTCTAGGTAGACTGGCGCCGCCACCTTTACCGAGCAGACCTCCCGATGTTCTCGCTTGCGGTGCCGAGCCGAGGCGTTCGCCACTTGCCCACCGTAGATCATGAAGCAGTCGCGGACCTCGGGGAACTCTCCTACCTGGTGATCTTCCTTCTTATCGTCGTCGCGAGCCCTGCCACCCTCCGCGGGTGGCCCGACCTTGTGAAAGTGGCGCCGAAGCATGGCGCACTCCTCAAGGGTGTGCTTGACGGGCCCCTGATGATAGGGGCACGGCTCCTTGAGCATCTTGTCGAAGAGGTTGGCACCTCCGGGAGGTTTCCGAGGGTTCTTGTACTCGGCGGCGGCGACAAGGTCTGCGTCGGCGGCGTCGCGTTTCGCTTGCGACTTCTTCTTGCCTTTCTTCTTGGCGCCGCGCTGAGTTGACGCCTCGGGGACATCTTCCGGTGGGCGGCTCTGGGGCTGCTTGTCCTTCCGGAAGATGGCCTCAACCGCCTCCTGGCCAGAGGCGAACTTGGTGGCGATGTCCATCAGCTCGCTCGCCCTGGTGGGGGTCTTGCGACCTAGCTTGCTCACCAGGTCGCGGCAGGTGGTGCCGGCGAGGAACGCGCCGATGACATCCGAATCGGTGATGTTGGGCAGCTCGGTGCGCTGCTTCGAGAATCGCCGGATGTAGTCCCAGAGAGACTCTCCCGGCTGCTGTCGGCAGCTTCGGAGATCCTAGGAGTTTCCAGGGCGCACGTACGTGCCCTGGAAATTGCCGGCGAAGGCTTGGACCAGGTCGTCCCAGTTGGAGATCTGCCCCGGAGGCAGGTGCTCCAGCCAGGCGCGAGCGGTGTCAGAAAGGAACAGGGGGAGGTTGCGGATGATGAGGTTGTCATCGTCCGTTCCACCCAGTTGGCAGGCCAGCCGGTAGTCCGCGAGCCACAGTTTCGGTCTCGTCTCCCCCGAGTACTTTGTGATAGTAGTCAGGGTTCGGAACCGGGTCGGGAACGGCGCCCGTCGTATGGCGCGGCTGAAAGCCTGTAGACCGGGTGGCTCGGGCGAGGGACTCTGATCCTCCCCGCTATCGTAGCGTCCCCCACGCCTGGGGTGGTAGCCTCGGCGTACCCTCTCGTCGAGGTGGGCCCGACGGTTGCGGTGATGGTGCTCATTGTCGAGGCGACCCGGGGCCGCAGGCGCTGTGTTGCGCGTGCGCCCGGTGTGGACTGAGGCTTCCCGCATGAATCGGGAAGTCGCAGCGCGATGTTCCGAGGGGTACCCCTGCCTTCGGGAGGCGGAGCTTTCGGCCCGTCGGACCGCGGCGTCCTCCAGAAGATTCTTGAGCTCTCCCTGGATACGCCGCCTCTCGGTGGTTGATGGCTCCGGCATCGCGCGGAGAAGCATTGCCGCTGCAGCTAGGTTCTGGCCGACCCCACTGGGAACCGGTGGCGGCCTTACCCTGACATCGTTGGCGACGCAGTGCTGGATGCCCTGGGGGAGATGACACACTTCTCCGGCCAGAGGTTGGCCCGCCCATTCCTGCCCATTGTCCCGGCGGAACGACTCAAGTGTTCCTGCTCCCTCGTCGAGCCTGGCCTGCATCTTGCGGATTTTCTCGAGCTGTGGGTCATGACCCCCCGCCGGGATGGGGACCACAGCTAGCTCCCGAAGGATGTCGACGCGAGGCACAGGCCTAGGGAAGTCACCGTTCTTCGGCATACCAAGATGGTTGCCTTCGTCGGGACCCCCTAGATCGACGTGGAAACATTCACGACTTGGGCCGCAGTCCTCGTCGCCGAGGCTGCGGCTACCGTCGGAACAGTCGGAAAGGCAGTAGTCGCACGCGGTCATAAAGTCCCGCATGGCACTGGGGTTACCAAGTCCGGAGAAATCCCAACCAAAGTCGGGCTCGTCATCTTCCTCGGACCCCGAGGGCCCGTAGGTCGAGACGGCCGTCAGCCGGTCCCAGGGTGACCACATACGATACCCCAGAGGGTTTGGACTCGCCTCTACGAGAGCGTCCACCAAAGCGAAGTCGCTTGGTGGGTCGAGGCTGAATCCAAAAGGAGTGAGATGGGAATCGGTTGGTACCTCTTGGTCGACGGGCGGTGACGAAGTCACGTCAGGGGCTGACTGCACCGTCGTTTCAGGTACGAGGGTGACGCCCAGCAAGTCCTTCGCGAGCGTGCTGGCGTCGTCCGTTTGCTTGGGATTGGCGTGTTGCGGGGAGACGGCGATCGTCTTCGTCTCAGACGCGAGGTCGATGCCCGACGTGCCCCCCGTTGGGGCGCCGACGCCGTCGACTTGCTCGACAGCAGACGAGGTGCTGCCTCTTGCTTGGTCTCGGTTGCCCCGCCTCCTCCTCCGTCGGCGGGGGAGGGGACGAGACAAGCCCGAATATTGTTCCTCCACCTCGTGGGGAAGACGTCGTCGATTCCGCCGCCGGCGGGCGGGTTGTCGGCCGCCATTGGCGCTGTCGCGCGGCGGGGGAAGGAGTATCATGTCGTAGCTGCCGTCGAGGGACATGAACTCAAGACTCCCGAAACGGAGTACCATCCCGGGCTGGAAAGGTTGCTGAAGACTGCCCATCTAGAGCTTGACGGGAAGCTGTTCGTCAACACGCAGCAGGCCCCTACCTGGCGCGCCAACTGTCGGCGTTTCGAACCCGGGGGGTCCCTGGACCGACGAGTAAATTATCGCCGCGTGCCCCAGCCCAGATGGGTTGGCGCGAGACGGAGCGCAAAGGGGGGAAGAAGCCGGAGGGAGACAGGCGTGAGAGGTGAAATCCTGCGGCCTTCGTGTTTGTCCCGCGCCCAGGTCAGGTGCGCTTGCAGTAGGGGGTTACAAGCGTCCACGCGGGAGGGAGCGAGCGGCCTCACGCGAGCGTCGTCCTGTCCTTCACCGCGCGGCCAACCCTCTCTAAGAGGGCCCTAGACCTTCCTTTTATAGGCGTAAGGAAAGGATCTAGGTGTACAATGGGGGTGTAGCAGTGCGCTAACTTGTCTAGCGGAGGGGAGCTAGTGCCCTAAGTACATGCCATCGTGGCAGCCGGAGAGGTTTTGGCACCCGGTTCGTGTGGTGTCGTGGCCGTCGGAGGAGCGCTAGAGCCTGGCGGAAGGACAGCTGTCGGGGCTGTCGAGTCCTTGCTGACGTCCTCTTGCTTCCGTAAGGGGGCTGAGAGCCGCCGTCGTCATAGAGCGTGCGAGGCGCCATCATTACTTGTTTGGCGGGGTGAGCCAGATGGGACGCCGGTCTTGTTCCCCGTAGCCTGAGTCAGCTTGGGGCAGGGTAATGATGGCGCCTCCTGTTGACGTGGTCGGTCCGAGCCCTGGGTTGGGCGAGGTGGAGGCTCCTCCGAGGTCGAGGTCGAGTCTGTCTTCCGAGGCCGAGGTCGAGTCTGAGCCCCTGGGTCGGGCGAGGCGGAGACCGTCGGCTGAGGCCAGGGCTGAGACCGAGCCCTGGGGTCGGGCGAAGCGGAGTTCGTCGTCTTCCGGGGCTGAGCCCGAGTCCGAGCCCTGGGGTCGGGCGAAGCGGAGTTCGTCGTCCTCCGGGGCTGAGCCCGAGTCCGAGCCCTGGGGTCGGGCGAAGCGGAGTTTCCTATGGCGCCTGGGGCCGGGCTTGGCTGCTGTCAGCCTCACTCTGTCGTGTGGCACAGCAGTCGGAGCGGCGCAGGCGGCGCTGTCCTTTTGTCAGGCTGGTCAGTGGAGCGGCGAAGTGACTACGGTCACTTCGGCTCTGTCAACTGGAGGACGCGCGTCAGGATAAAGGTGTCAGGCCACATTTGCATTAAATGCCCCTGCGATTTGGTCAGTTGGCGTGGCGATTTGGCCAAGGTTGCTTCTTGGTGAAGACTGGGCCTCGGGTGGGCCGAAGGTGTGTCCGTTGCTGGAGGGGGTCCTCGGGCGAGACGTAGATCCTCCGGGGTCGGCTGCCCTTGCCCGAGGCTGGGCTAGGGCGAGGCGGGATCGCGTCCCTTGAATGGACCGATCCTTGACTTAATCGCACCCATCAGGCCTTTGCAGCTTTGTGCTGATGGGGGTTACCAGCTGAGATTTAGGAGTCTTGAGGGTACCCCTAATTATGGTCCACGACAATATTGATTGAGTGATGTCTTTAAAAAGTGCATAAAATATTTGATCTGAACACATAACATGATGCACGCTCTTGCTAGAAAAATACTAAGAGTTTGTAGTGTTTTTACTCCAGCAGAAACAGAACATATAAGAAGACTATTGCTTCTTGTGGACATCTTCAGAAGAGAAGGCACCAATATGATCACAATAGTTGTTGAATAAAACCTGGAAAGGATCCTCGTAGATTCACAGACATGATTACATAGCCCTAATTCCTAAACCCATGTGACACAGCGACATCGAGAAACATCTTTCATCTGTTGATATCCTCAGCAGCTCGCTCGCTTCCTCTCGTCATCTGACTGACCTGTATCTAACATTGTTATTTCGTAAGACCACCTATCACGGTTAAAAATTATTTAAGTGAGGCATTGCTATTTTAATAGGCCAGAGTTCTTTAAAACTGCAGAGACTATCTTGCTTTGAATCCTATTATATCACTGTTAAAAAATATTTTAGTAAAGTGTATCCTCGCAATCACATGCAGCTAGCCTCATTTTTATAGTCTCTTCTGAATTCGATTTCCAATTCTTCAGCATCCTAGACTAATATAATGTCTTAGAATCTATTTACATGACTCAAACGTATATGAAAATCATGAACCTTTGCTTATGTACATTGATGGCGTGATGACTTAGCTGTGCATAAAGAAAAGGCACCAATAAGATTACAAGAATTCTCATCTCACATATTCGCACTCATCAATCATCACGCAGCCAAGAAGCATCTCAAATTTAATAAAATTAAAATCGTTTGCCTTTCTAAAGAAGTTACCCTTACATTTATTTCTCCATAACTTTTAGCTCTTGAACCAACTTGTTACCCCTCCAAATGTTCTAAAATGAAGGGTACATAGACTTAGTATAATTTCTCAAGTTTCCTGATCATTTCATCTTTGTTAGTGTTATTGAGACTGATATAATGTCAGCTAACAGAGTACAGTGGATCCTCGCACTCACTTTCACCTTTTTCATAGTCTCTTCTGAATTCTATTTCCAATTCCTCAGCATCCCAGACTAATATAATGTCTTATATTCTAATTACATGACTCAAAAATATATGGAATCATGAACCTTTGCTTATTTAACTGTGTTCAGTATAAACATGGGGATTGCTCTAACATCAATAATAAGAGTTTCTACTATTTTACTTATGGTACAAGAATTCTCATGTCACAGATTCGCACTCATCAATCATCAAGCAGCCAAGAAGCGCCTTTCCAGTAGCTCGCTCGCTTCCTCTCCGATCGCTTCGAAGTCGTCTTTCTGGGCCTCTGGTCAACCACCTGCCTGACGACATTGTTATTGCGTCGCCGCTTCTGGTCGTCTTCTTCTCGGTAGTAGCCTCCAGGGAACTTGCGCTTTGCATCCCCTGTCTGCTCGCTGCGGATGCGACCGACGGCGACGCCGACGGCGACGGGAGACATCTTCTTCTTGGCACACAACCATTGCTTCTTGTCTCGTTGAACCGGAAGATCAGTGTCGACCGGAACGCATACTGCCTCTTGTTCTTGATCTATCTGCGATAGTTTCTCAAAGATGGCTCTGCATCTGGAGATTTTACCATTGATGGATGTCGTCCACCCGTCGATGATGCTGCATGCGAGGCCGCGCACCCTCCCAGACTCGTGACTCCACAGATCACCGACGGCCTCGATGACGTTGGTGGTTGCCAGCAGGGTCGGGGTCGCCTCCACCACCCTCAGCGTCTCGAGAGCCTCCACCATCGCCTCGTCGAGCAGCTGGCAGAGCCACTCCGCTCGCTCGACGCTATCGTTGCCCGTGACATCACAGAGTATCTCCACGATGTCGCCCCTCACTTGCCGGTGATTGTCTCGGGAGCAGTGTGTGGCGGCCTCAATGGCAGCGTCGATGGCGCCGAACGCCGAGAAGAAGCGCTTCCACCGGCGAAGCGGGCTCTTCTCCGCCATCTCCACGCCCGTATGGAACGCCGCTCGCTGCAGGAAGACGCTCTGCTCTGTCGCTGGTTACGACTTACGAAGACGGAGGCTGGTGAGGAGGAAGGAGATGGATCTACGCGCCTTTATATTGAGTCGCCACCGCCACGCATGCACGGGAGCCCGACTGCCCGAGTACGGCTGGTTTTTTATGTCCGAAAAGTTTTGGATAAGGGACGGACTTTTTAGTAGATTCTCAACAAATTAGATGAAAAACAAATTATACGAAATTGATTCGAAGTCGCTGGAATGTTTTTCCCAACAAGAAGTACCGCTCCAACGGAAATCAATTATAAACTATGACGACACTCGAAAGATTTTTGGGAGAAAATAAATTTTACTACCCAATATAAGACCACTACAACAATATCTAAGGAATTTGTTTTTTACCAGCCACTATACATAGCTGATGGGTAACCATGTAATTACGAGTAATAATGTAAACATGGAGAATTTTTTTTTCATTTTTTTAAAAAAATATTACTTCAATAAGTCTATTGCAACCAACAAGATGCAACTCCTTATCACACCTTATTTGGGTTTATGAATTATAAGTAGAAAAACTAAATAAAAAAACAATTTATATTTTTGCAAAAAAATTCAGAATTAATTAGGATGTTGATATTTTAACTAACTTAATATATAACTAGGTAGGTGCCCGTGCGATGCCACGGAACACAAATTGCGAGCCTCTAATGGACTTAGAGCCCTGGCGACGAGTAGCGTGAATACAATGGTGAGTGCTCGTGCGCTGCGACGGAAGTAAAAAAAAATTGTATGAAATATATAAACGGAACGACAAATATCACCATGATATGTAAAATCCATGTGGTGATTTCTCTCACTGACTGTAAGATTATTGTATACATGACTGGAGATATTTAGTCTTCAAACTGTCCAGAACAACCGCCTGGTGGTTCCATGTCCCTGAACCAACACACTGCACAGACTGTGGAATCATGACCCCCTCTTTTTCTGGTGCTACTAAGTCGTTATTTGTCAAACTGAAGACTGAATTCCAATAATACCTGCAAATTATTCACAACCAGATGTATTTGTAAGTGTCATTGATCATACGACTTAGAAAACAATTAAATATTTTGATAGATCACTGGGTCTTTTGCTAGTCGAATGTTCTGAGCGCAAATGAACCACGCACGGATCATAGTTTTAGTTGATCCAATTCTCATGTCTACAGATTTTAGTGCCGAATGTGTGTCCAGTAAACGTGTGATACTTACTCTAGGACTAAGAGTGCCTCAATTAACCATTCACGAAGTAGCTGCACAATCGCCTTTTTTGTTTAGCTTTTTCTCATGATCCTTTTGAGAATCTAGCGACGGTGAGAATTTAGTTATGAAGACCGGAGAGAATTCTAATATTGTGCAGATTACGTGTGGTAGGGTTTAGAATGTATAAAATGACGGTTTTCTATTATCGCAACGAGTCGACTGATACCATATTTACGTTGATTTTGGACGATTTTGACTAAACTGGTACTTATAGAAGCGAGCTGAAAAGTTGACGTTTGGCTGTCTGTAGCAGCTTCTGTTGGCCACAAGATGAAAAGGTTGAAACAAACAAATCATTGTAGTGCTAAATTGATTCAGAGTTTGACTCGAGCTCATACACCAATCAATGTACGATGAACACCGCCATCATCTGGTCATGTAGTCATAGAACACAATGAACAAAAATTTGAATGCAGGAGGAACAAAATTGCACATATTTATTAGCAAAAAGAGGCGTTATCGTTACATACATATCTGACCTATTCACCGACACTGTACTCTGGGCAGATTAACTCTGTCTCAGGCTCTCAGCTCACTCACTGACTACTTACAATTACTACTACCGATCTGACGAGAAGTCAGGCCTC
This sequence comes from Zea mays, assembly GCF_902167145.1. Lineage (NCBI taxonomy): Eukaryota > Viridiplantae > Streptophyta > Magnoliopsida > Poales > Poaceae > Zea > Zea mays. The sequence continues at coordinate 51,483,366 of NC_050098.1, read as the reverse complement.
GTTACTCATCAGTGGGTCATACATAAATTATTTATTGCGTAGATGTTGATCGATCACGTTACTCATCAGTGTATTAATCACAACAGCTTCTTTGTGCTTCATAGGAGTAGTAGAGATATGTGCCTTTTTTAATATTAAGCTCATATTATCAAGAACAACCAATGAGAAACTTTTTGCTAAGAATAACCAAAGACACTGGTGAATAAGAACATGTTTGAATAGTAGGTCAATACGAACATGATTATAAGGGGTTTACTATGCCTGTGTACGTGCGATGCCACGGAACACAGATTGCGACCCTCCAATGGACTTAGGGCCCTGGCGACGGGCGGCGTGAATACAATAGTGACGGCAAAATATGTGATTAAACATAGATACAGAACGATATAAATATGTCTACTCAAATAGATTGAAATGGAATCAAACAAATAATATCTAAAGAGTAAATATATAATGTTTAATCATAAGTAAATATGCTGACACCTTGTACACTAATGTAATCTTTTTAACAATATTGTTAACTCTCTGTTGTATATTTGCCGGGATGGCATATCTGCACGAATTGTCCTCGTAACTTTACAGTTCGATAATAAAGTTCCTCCGAAGAATCTTTGCATCCTACACATAAGACATATAAGAGAACAAAACGTCAATTTTTTATTATGTAACTGGAATGTATGTTTGAATATGAAAGGAACGTACTCCACTCACCCTAACAAATTTCATTGGACTATGTTTTATAGAATCTACTGGAGATAGTCTAAGAGCAAGTATAATAAGATGATGTAGGTGGACTACACGATATGTCGCATCAGATTTGTGGTGATGTGAAAAAAATAGAGAGAGAATAGAAGTGGGCTGCTCAAGGACTCTAAGACAGATTATAAAAGAAAACGATGAGTCAAATATTAAATATACAGGTTATGTTATTGTATGATTATACTTTTAGTTAGATATATGTGACATGACAATATCATAAAACCCGTTGTGAACTATATTATTTAATTTGCTAGAAACAAAAAAAGACATATTGTTCGTTTGTCTTAACAAACCACCATAAGCATCACTCAAATAAATCTTGAACTTGCGATTTAAATATTCAACCAAAAAAACTATTTTAACAAGTAAGTTCATCAATGTTCAGTTCGGAGTGCAGAAATTTCTTAGAAATATGATACGATCTGGTGCGATTTGGTAGTGGTATATCGCAAAATTCTACTTGTTGCCTTGTTGGGCATGCCATAAACCTTTCTTCTTATCGGTTATTCTAGCAATTACGAATAGAATACTACTCCTATGTACACCCGTCACTACGTTAGTCAAAATGAGCGCGCGCTCTCCAGGCCCACCGCTCCGCCCCACCAGTTGACCCCACCCCGTCATTCCAGAATCTATTTCAGCCAATGATGGCCTCGGACCGAGCAGAGAGCACTGCACGGCCTCTCCGTCCGTTCCATTCGCCCGTGCGCGCCATCACCGTCGTCGCTATGGTGTCGCCCAAGACTGCCAAGAAGCACCACGTGCGCCTCAACAACCCCTTCCTGCGCGTCGTACCGACGGCCGCCATCCGCGACGACGGCGACGCGGCCCTGCGCCTGTCGTTCGCGTCGACCTCCAAGCTCGCCCACGCGCATGACTTCCCCGTGGGGACCCGTTTCTGCCTCCGCTGGGACCCGTCCCGCGGCGGCGAGGATCGCGCATGGTCGGGGGCGGCTGCACGCATGGCGGCGGGGGTGGGGGCGGGAGCACATGGTTGTTGGGCGAGGGCGGCTGCGCGCATGGCGGCGGGTGCGGATGCGGGAGCGGGAGCGAGAGCGAGGCAATCGGACGGTTGGGATGGAGGGGGGTTGATCCGGCAATCGGACGGTCAGGATGGAGGCGGGGGCATGGTTGTGCCTAGTCTACACTATTGCCTTAAGTATTAGTAGAGATTTCTTATATTTTTGGAATTTAATTTGATACAACTATTTCGTTCATGCCTTTTGCATTTAATTTCAACCGTGGACACCACATTCCTCTGTCGTCTATTATGGGTAACAAAAACAATCAAGAATGTAATACCCTAATTTTTTAATATCTTCAATTAATATGTCATTGATTCGATTTGTGGAGCAAGGCATTGATTATTTTATGGGTTAGAAATTTATAAAATTGTGTTTTCAAACTTGAGTCATACTTTCTGTTGGGTCTACGCTTCGTCGCCGAAGGTCTTATAGAAAGAAGTTGATATAGCTGAGGTGCCCGATCTTTCGGCGAGTAGAGATAATTCCGATTTGGCGGAAGATGACCCTTGCGATCCGACTACGACGAGCAAGCCCGAGGCGCCAATGCAATCGCTGAACCAACTCCCTGTGGTTACCGACCTTGCTGATGCGAGATCGGCCTGATCACGAAGATCGTTTCCTGTGCGCAATCGAAGAACGAACAAGAAAAAGAGGCGAGCAATCTAATCTATTACTCGAGGGTGGAGTTCTGAATACACGAAGACAGCGCAGATTTGCGCGTGTTCGAGAGTAGCTAAGGCTAACGTAAAACAAAACTCGGGAAATAAAGGAGGCGCAGCTCCTGAATAAATAGAGAGGGGGCGCAGCCCCTAGGGGCGGCCAACCCTAGGTCGTCCATTATGGGCCGCAATTGGGCTGGTCGTCTATTCTTCCGGGCCTTCGTTCTTTAACAACATGATGTAGTTCAATTCTCTTGCACGGGCCCGAGTCACTGGCCCAGGTGGAAGGGGTGGCGCCTGGGCTGGAGATGGTGCTGCTGGTGTAGATGTGCTCGTGTTGGTGTTGATGTCCGCATCATCCTTCCCTTCTTGAACTGAAGTCGTCCTCGACGGCAACTCCTCATCTTCTCCCGCATACGGTTTCAAATCTGCAACATTAAAACTAGTGGAAACACCAAACTCCGCAGGTAGGTCGAGGGTATAAGCATTATCATTAATCTTGGTTAGTATCTTAAAAGGACCAGCAGCACGAGGCATCAATTTAGAACGGCGCAAAGTAGGAAAACGATCCTTTCTCAAATGCAACCAAACCATATCACCAGGTTCAAAAGTAACATGTTTTCTTCCTTTACTACCAGCAACCTGATTTTTTGTATTAGTAGCAGCAATGTTCTGTTTCGTTTGTTCATGTATGGTAATCATTTGTTCAACATGTGCAGAAGCATCTACATGTGGGGCGTTCGCAGCATTAAGTGAAATCAAATCAATAGGTGCCCTAGGAATGTAACCATAAACAATCTGGAAAGGGCACATCTTTGTAGAAGAATGCGTGGCATGATTGTAAGCAAATTCAACATGAGGCAAGCAATCCTCCCAACGTCTCAAATTCTTGTCTAAAACAGCCCTAAGCATGGTAGATAAAGTTCTATTTACTACCTCAGTTTGTCCATCAGTTTGAGGGTGACAAGTAGTGCTAAACAACAATTTAGTTCCCAATTTATTCCAAAGAGATCTCCAAAAATGGCTTAGAAACTTAGCATCGCGATCAGAGACTATTGTTTTTGGAATACCATGTAAACGAATAATTTCTCTAAAGAACAATTCAGCAACAATGCTAGCATCATCAGTTTTATGACAAGGTATAAAGTGAGCCATTTTAGAGAATCTATCAACAACCACAAAAATACTATCCCTCCCCTTCTTAGTTCTAGGCAAGCCCAAAACAAAGTCCATAGAGATATCAAGCCAAGGAGAAGAAGGGACAGGCAAAGGCATATACAAACCATGGTTGTTCAACCGTGACTTAGCTTTCTGACAAGTAGTGCAGCGTGCAACAAGGCGCTCCACATCAGCGCGCATCCGAGGCCAAAAGAAGTGGGCAGCCAACACCTCATGTGTCTTGTAGACGCCAAAATGCCCCATGAGACCGCCTCCATGCGCTTCCTGTAACAACAAAAGACGAACCGAGCTAGCTGGAACACACAGCTTGTTAGCGCGAAACAGGAACCCATCCTGTATGTGAAATTTGCCCCATGGTTTCCCATTAATACAATGACCGAAAGCATCTTTAAAATCAGCATCGTCAACATAGTGATCCTTCACAGTGTCCAAACCAAAGATTTTAAAATCTAACTGTGACAGCATGGTATAGCGACGAGACAAAGCATCAGCAATAACATTGTCCTTCCCGTTCTTGTGTTTAATAATGTAAGGAAAGGACTCAATGAATTCTACCCATTTAGCATGACGACGGTTCAGATTTGTTTGGGTACGAATATGTTTTAAAGCCTCATGATCAGAATGGATTATGAACTCACGATGCCAAAGATAGTGCTGCCATGTATGCAAAGTGCGCACTAAAGCGTAAAGCTCCTTATCATAAGTAGAATATTTCAGACTAGCACCGCTTAATTTTTCACTAAAATAAGCAACTGGTTTTCCTTCTTGTAACAAAACAGCACCTAGCCCAATACCGCTAGCATCGCATTCAAGCTCGAAAACTTTATTAAAATCAGGCAATTGCAAGAGGGGAGCTTGGGTTAACTTATCTTTCAAAGTGCTGAACGCTACCTCCTGCGAATCACTCCAGGCAAACGGCACATCTTTCTTTGTAAGCTCATGTAGAGGCGCTGCAATGGAGCTAAAATCACGAACAAATCTGCGGTAGAAACCGGCAAGTCCAAGAAAGCTCCGAATTTGTGTGACCGTCGTCGGTGTAGGCCACTCCCGAATGGTAGCAATCTTGCTGCTATCCACCTCAATGCCCTGTGGAGTAACCACATAACCAAGAAACGAGACACGTTGCGTGCAAAATGTGCACTTTTCCATGTTACCAAACAAGCGAGCAGCACGCAAAGCGTCAAAAACAGCACGCAAATGTTCTAAATGCTCCTCTATAGACTTGCTGTAAATAAGGATATCATCGAAATAAACAACAACAAACAAACCTATGAAGGCCCGTAGAACTTCGTTCATTAAACGCATAAAGGTGCTGGGAGCATTAGTCAATCCAAATGGCATAACCAACCATTCATATAAACCAAATTTCGTTTTAAAAGCCGTTTTCCATTCATCACCGAGTTTCATTCTAATCTGATGGTAACCGCTACGCAAATCAACCTTAGAGAAAATAACGGCACCACTAAGCTCATCTAGCATATCATCAAGGCGTGGAATAGGATATCGATAACGAACTGTGATGTTATTAATAGCACGACAATCTACGCACATACGCCATGACCCATCTTTCTTTGGAACGAGTAAAACGGGAACCGAGCATGGGCTAAGAGACTCACGAATGTAACCCTTATCAAGCAGCGTCTGCACCTGGCGCTGGATCTCCTTCGTCTCATCTGGATTTGTACGGTACGGGGCGCGGTTCGGAAGAGAAGCGCCGGGGATGAGATCGATCTGATGCTCAATGCCACAGAGGGGAGGAAGACCCGGTGGTAAGTCCGTAGGATAAACATCAGCATACTCCTGCAAAAGGTTAACAACAGCAGGGGGTATATCCAAAGACGGTGCATCATCAAGCGGAACAAGCATTCGCGAGCATACAAGTGCATAACAGGGCATATGAGCTTCATGGAGATCATCAAAATCAGCATGTGTAGCAAGTAAAACAGGAGAGTGCAACTTGATTTCAGATTTAATAGGTGCGGCTGATGTCGATTTGACTTGTTGTGCAGTTTTAGCAGCCCTAGTAAGATCATCTTTCAAAATTTGGTCAGGGGTCATTGGATGTATAATTATTTTCTGGCCTTTAAACATGAAAGAATAATGATTTGAACGACCATGATGTAAACTATCAGTATCATATTGCCAAGGTCGACCTAATAACAAAGAGCATGCTTCCATAGGAATAACATCGCAATCAGCATAATCAGAATAAGAACCCAGCGAAAAGGGGACACGTACCGAACGTGTTACCTTTATTTTACCACCATCATTAAGCCATTGAATGTGATACGGATGTGGATGTGTGCGAGTGGGCAAGGATAATTTCTCTACCAACGCTGTACTTGCCAAATTGTTGCAGCTGCCACTATCGATGATGATGCGAATCGACCGTTCGTGCACGACGCCCTTGGTATGGAATAGAGTGTGTCGCTGATTTTTTTCGGCCTGGGCAACCTGTGTGCTGAGAACACGCTGCACAACAAGACTCTCATACCTATCGGCGTCGATAGGATCAACGTGGACTTCCTCATTTTCTGCATGGTTAGTGGCAATCATAGCATGACTAGTTTCCTCAGAATCACTGGCTGAAGAGTACTCACCATTGTCACGTATAAGCAAGGTACGCTTGTTTGGGCAGTCCCGAATCATATGCCCAAACCCTCTACAACGATGGCACTGAATATCCCGTGTACGTCCTGTGGAAGAAGCGGCGCCTTTGGCAGGGGGCGCCTCTGGCTTGGTCGTCCCTGTGCGCGATGTAGTGCTAGGCGTAGAAGGTGCAGGGCTGGAAGGAGTTGAGCTGTGTGTTGGACCCCGGCCTGCAAGAGAGTTAGTATATGTCTTTGATCGTCGTCCCTGCACTTCACGTTCAGCTTTGCAAGCATATTCAAACAATGTGGTTATATCAAAATAATCCTTATAATCAAGTATATCCTGAATTTCCCTGTTCAAACCACCACGAAAACGCGCCATAGCAGCGTCATCCGACTCAACTAAACCACAACGAAGCATACCCTTTTGTAACTCCTGGTAATAATCCTCAACAGACTGTGACCCTTGTTGAAAACGCTGCATTTTGTTAAGCAAATCACGAGCATAATAGGAAGGAACAAATCTGTGGCGCATGGCAGTTTTTAATTGGGTCCAAGTAATGACACTGTTAATGGGAAGTTTTTGTTTATACTCACGCCACCAAATTAAAGCAAAATCAGTAAATTCACTAATAGCAGCCTTCACTTGGCTATTAGCAGGAATATCATGGCATGAAAATTTCTGTTCTACCTCTAATTCCCAATCAAGATATGCAGCAGGATCATATTTACCATTAAAAGATGGAATTTTAAATTTAATCTTAGAAAATAAGTCATTAGGGGGATGACGAACCACACGACGTGCACGACCACGGCGATCTCCATCGTCCTGCTCAGTGTCACCGCCGTATTCCTGCTCCATCTTTGTGGTCAATGCATCAAGGCGTGCCAGGATGGTGTCGAGTGTGGTGCGAGTCGCCGTTTGAGCAAGGTCAAGTTGGTTGAAACGCTCGGTCGTCGAAGTGATCGTTGAATCAAGCCGTTCATGCATCGTCCTAATGTCAGCAGCAAGTCCATCAACTTGTCCCCTTACTTCCTGCAACTGGGCATCCACCATGTCGTGTGCTCCTGCCATAGTTAGCGCAAACACCAAAAGGAGAAAAACCAACGACAAAAACAGGGGTGTACTGCTCACAAGGCGCTCACACTAGTGCTGTTATCAAGTTCTTATCCGTTCTTACCAAGCCACAGTGGTGAACTGCAACCAACAGGTGGAACCGGTGAAAGATTGGATGAGCGATTGCGTGGAGAAACAGAAACCTGCTCGTCGTAGAAATATGTGGAGTTGTGGGTAGGCTGCACTCAAGTCAAGGATTAGCACGATCAAACAATAATGCAAAGTTGAATTATAGTGCAAAACACGAAACTATATTGCTGGCCACAGGTGCAAAGGATGGATTGAACTAGCAGAATGGCAATAACGTAAATATTGTACTAGTGATGCCAAAAAGGCACTAGTAGAAATCACAGGTGATTTTGTTTTTCTTTTTTGTATGATTTTTTTGATATTTTTCTCAGCACAAGAAGCAACAAGATAGGAGCTACACGAAGTTTCACCTAAAACAGATATCAGATGTGGTCTACAGAAAATCAGGAAGTTCTCTGAAAAGCGTGCGAGAACTTTGACGGATTTTTTTCTTTATTTTCCTGAATTTTTTTTGACAATTTTGTCGAACCCCAAACAGACCGTAGGTGAGTTTGGCCGGCCTCAGAATGGTGTCAACTAGCTCCTGTAAAAATTTCAGATTTTTTGGACACCCGAGCGAAAAGTTATGCCCGGTTTAAGTAAGGTATCTCAAGTTATGTTTTCAAACGACCGGGATGAAACAACCGTATCCTTTCTCCTGCGTTGTTTTTTTTGTTTCTGTTTTTTTTTGACGTAACCGAAGGAGAAAAACAAGGAAACGATGTTGACTCGGTTTGTTTTTTTTTCTGTTTTTTTTTCGTAACCGAAGGAGAAAATCAAGGAAACGGCCGTTGACTCGGTTTGTTTTTTCTGTTTTTTTTTGACGTAACCGAAGGAGAAAAACAAGGAAACAATGTTGACTCGGTTTGTGGCGTGATGAAACGGGAGATGGTGGCGGCTCTATGGTTTGAATGGTGGAAGAACACAATGCAACCAGCAACAAATGACGCGAAAGCACACAAATTCAACAATGCAGATTATTGAAAGAAAGTGCGAGGCTCAAAAGGGTGCTGGGATAAGATCTAACCTGAATTTTTATGTGGTTTTGTGGACTGTAGGAAAAAAAAACGCTCGATAAACTCACCGATCAACCTGGAAATCTGATACCAATTGATATAGCTGAGGTGCCCGATCTTTCGGCGAGTAGAGATAATTCCGATTTGGCGGAAGATGACCCTTGCGATCCGACTACGACGAGCAAGCCCGAGGCGCCAATGCAATCGCTGAACCAACTCCCTGTGGTTACCGACCTTGCTGATGCGAGATCGGCCTGATCACGAAGATCGTTTCCTGTGCGCAATCGAAGAACGAACAAGAAAAAGAGGCGAGCAATCTAATCTATTACTCGAGGGTGGAGTTCTGAATACACGAAGACAGCGCAGATTTGCGCGTGTTCGAGAGTAGCTAAGGCTAACGTAAAACAAAACTCGGGAAATAAAGGAGGCGCAGCTCCTGAATAAATAGAGAGGGGGCGCAGCCCCTAGGGGCGGCCAACCCTAGGTCGTCCATTATGGGCCGCAATTGGGCTGGTCATCTATTCTTCCGGGCCTTCGTTCTTTAACAACATGATGTAGTTCAATTCTCTTGCACGGGCCCGAGTCACTGGCCCAGGTGGAAGGGGTGGCGCCTGGGCTGGAGAAGGTGCTGCTGGTGTAGATGTGCTCGTGTTGGTGTTGATGTCCGCATCAGAAGTGGTCCTCGGCTGAAGCTGTTAGCATAAGATAGCCGAAGAGTCCTCTTCGGGAAGCTTCGGCATTACAAACCGACTTAAACATAGAATGACCTTTTAGTCCATAAAGGTCTGAGTCAATGTTGTAAGCTTTTATAAGGGGCATACTTGTAATTTCTCACAGGCTGCGTCCTGTGCCTATAAATAGTGAACAGTATTCCGTTACTGTTCACGCATTCTAGTAATTGCAATCGCATCTTTCGGAATTCAACCTTTTTGTCAAGGCAGAGGTATTATTGTATTCAATGACTCAATATATTAAGAAAATATAATGTAATTCGTTTATGATTTATTTGTCCCTTTCATACCTTTTATTTTATGTCATCTCGTAATATCTATTGAAATCTTAGTACGAAGATATAAACTTCGTAATTTTACTCTCATCAACATTCGTCCAAGGTTCATTATCCTCAAAGAATAATGTTTCATGGACGAAGGACGTTGACATTTAACATTTTATGTTGCCTTGTTCTTAATTCATAGCACTTAAGAACGAGTCCCCAACATTGGCGCCCACCTCCGGTGAACTCACTTCCACTTTTTCGAGCTGATGGCTTCGTTCAACGATCAAGCTGGAGTTGCTTCGGACCCGAAGCTGGTGCTCCCAATCACAGGTGGTTCGTCCTCAGAGCCAGCTAACAAGAAACAAAAGAAGGAAGCATAGAGAAGGGTACAGCATGTTGGGGTGCAAGGACCCTTCATCAAGTCAAGATGGTCTCACATTCCTATTACCTTCTCCCAAGAGGACCTTCAGCTCAAGGATTACCCACACAACGATGCCATGGTTATCTCTTGTGTTATCAAAGGATTTCTGGTCCACAATGTCTTGGTTGACACAGGCAGTGCAGCTGACATCATATTTGCTAAGGCCTTCAGACAAATGCAAGAGCCAGAAGATAAGATTCATGATGCTACACATCCTCTCTGTGGCTTCGGAGGAAGACAAATTGTAGCACTGGGCAAGATTACCATGTCAGTGACCTTCGGGTTCATCAACAACACTAGAACTGAGCAAGTTGTGTTTGACATTGTTGACATGGAATACCCTTACAATGCAATTATTGGTCGTGGCACCCTCAATGCTTTTGAAGCAATTCTTCACCCTGCCTATCTTTGCATGAAGATACCTTCGGATCAAGGACCCATCGCTATTCATGGAAGCCAGGAAGCTGCCAGAAGGGCCGAAGGAAACTGGACTGATTCAAAAGCAATCCATAACATAGATGGAGCTGAAGCTTGTGAACAATACAAATTCAGAAGGGAGAAAGCAGCTTCAGCAGATCAGCCGAAGCCCATGCTCTTATGTGAGGATATAGCAGAGCAGAAGGTGCTGTTGGGCTCTCAGTTATCCGAAGAACAAGAGAAAACCTTGATAAGGTTTTTGTTCAACAACAAAGATGTTTTTGCATGGTCAGCCAATGATCTCTGCGGAGTTAATAGGGATGTTATTGAGCATTCGCTCAATGTCGATCCATCCTTCAGACCCAGAAAGCAAAGGCTTCGGAAAATGTCAGATGATAAGGCCGAAGGTGCTCGCAACGAAGTCAAAAGACTCCTCAGTGCAGGAGTTATCAGAGAAGTAAAGTACCCAGAATGGCTAGCTAATACTGTTATGGTAAAAAAGGCCAATGGTAAGTGGCGAATGTGTATCGATTTTACAGATCTTAACAAGGCTTGTCCGAAGGATGAATTCCCACTGCCAAGGATAGACTCTTTAGTTGATGCAGCAGCTTCTTCAGAGCTCATGAGTCTGTTAGACTGTTATTCAGGCTATCATCAAATCTGGATGAAGAAGGAAGATGAGCCAAAGACTAGCTTCATAACTCTAAGTGGCACATATTGTTATCTTCGGATGCCTGAGGGGCTCAAAAACGCTGGAGGAAGTTTCAGCAGAATGACTGCGAAGGTTCTCCAGTCTCAGATAGGCAGAAATGTGCTAACTTATGTTGATGACATCATTGTAAAAAGCACGAAGCAGGAGAATCATATTGCTGACTTGCAGGAGACCTTCGCCAGTTTCAGACAAGCTGGCTTAAAGTTGAATCCAGAAAAATGCGTCTTCGGAGTAAAGAAGGGGAAATTTCTAGGATGCTTGGTTTCAACAAAGGGAATCGAAGCTAATCCAAGTAAGATTGAAGCTATACTTCGGATGGAGCCACCAACTACAAAAAAGGGGGCTCAAAGATTGACAGGAAGGTTGGCATCTCTCAATAGATTCATATCCAGATCAGCAGAGAGAAACTTACCATTCTTCGAAGTACTGAAGTCAGCCGAAGTCTTTCAATGGGGACCAATCCAGCATAAGGCCTTCGAAGAGCTGAAGCAATATTTAATAGATCTAACAGCATTAACTCCACCTATGCCAGGGGCTCCTTTATTATTATATGTGGCAGCTTCGCACTCAGCGGTAAGTGCAGCACTTGTCCAGGAGAAGCTTGATGGCCAAGCCAGGAAACAGGTCCCAGTATATTTTGTATCTGAAGTTCTTAGTATATCAAAGAAAAACTACACCGAACTAGAGAAGGTGTTATATGCTGTTTTGATGGCATCCAGGAAGCTTCGACACTATTTTCAAGCTTACAACATAATTGTTCCTTCTTCACAACCTCTGAAGGATATTATGAGAAACCGAGAAGCTACTGGAAGGATTGGAAAATGGGCTGCAGAGCTCAATGAATTTTGTATTGAATATGTTCATAGATCTTCGATTCAGTCCCAGGCGTTAGCAGACTTCATTGTTGACTGGACGCCAGGGGCTCAGGAGGAAGAAGCAAATAAAGACACCGAAGCATGGACAGTGTTTTGCGATGGGTCCTGGGGAACCTTCGGAGCGGGAGCGGCTGCTGTGTTGGTTTCACCTTCCAAAGTTAAAATTTGTTATGCGGCAAAGCTTGATTTTAGTTGCACAAACAACATTGCCGAGTACGAAGCCCTGCTTCTGGGTCTTCGGAAGCTAAAAGCAATGGGAATCAGAAGGGCTGTTCTTAAAACTGATTCCCAAGTTGTTTCGGGTCATATCGACAAGAGTTGCAAGGCTAAAGATCCGAAGCTTGAAAAGTATCTGGATATGGTTCGAAGAGTTGAAGCTTCCTTTGAGGGATTTTCTGTCAAAAATATCCCTCGAGGACAAAATGAGCATGCTGATTTGCTAGCTAAGTCAGCAGCACAGGGGCTGCCCTTACCTTCGGATGTCTTCTTCGAAACAATAAAAGCACCTTCGGTGGAACTTCTTGAAAGAGCAGTCCTCAATATATCTCCTGTTTATAGCGAAGATTGGAGGACTGAGATCATCTCTTATCTTCAGGGTAAATTCCTTTCAGATGACGAAGCTTATAACAGGAGGATAGAGGCAAGAGCTCGTCCATATGTCATGATAGGAGAGTTGTACAAGCATGGAGTTTGTGCTCCGCTACTCAAGTGTTTATCCAGAACCGAAGGTATAGAGTTGATGAAAGAAATACATGCAGGCCTATGTGGATCTCACATTGGATCTAGGCCGTTACTTGGAAAAATTTTCCGCCAAGGATTTTATTGGCCGAAGGCAGCTTCGGATGCAGCGGAATTAGTCCAAAAGTGCGAAGGTTGTCAGAAATGTGCACGAGATCAAAAACAACCTTCGTCCTTAACACAGCTCATATAACCCATTTGGCCATTGCAAAGGTGGGGCCTTGACTTGTTAGGTCCGTTACCACCGGCCCAAGGGAATCTAAGATATGTTGTAGTGGCGGTGGAATATTTTTCTAAATGGATTGAGGCAAAGCCTTTAGCTACAATAACTTCGGCCACCGTCCAAAAGTTTTTCTGGCAGAATATTGTTTGTCGTTTCGGGGTACCAAAGGCTATCACTGTGGATAATGGAACACAGTTTGACTCCGAAGCTTTTAGGGATTTCTGTGATCAAATTGGTACGAAGATCCATTTTGCATCAGTCAGACATCCGGAGTCAAATGGACTCGTTGAAAGAGCCAATGGCATTATAATGACAGGAATAATGAAGTCAATCTTCAATCAACCAAGGGGAAAGTGGCCAGATCAGTTAACCAAAGTGGTGTGGAGCCATAATACAACAACATCAAGGTCTACAGGCTTTACCCCATTCAAGTTATTATTCGGTGACGAAGCAATAACTCCAGAAGAAGCTAAAACCGGATCAATAAGGGTAGTAGCTTCGGCAGCATCAGGTTCCGAAGCTGATTATTCTGTGGAAAAAGATGCTTTAGAAGGGATCAGGTTGCAAGCCGTGGAAAACATCAACAAATATCAAGCTGAAACAATTAAATGGCGAGATAGAAAGGTTCGGCTAAAGAATATTGAGCCAGGACACTTGGTGCTTCGGAGAGTGGCCAACCCAGAAACAGTGGGCAAGTTACAGTTGAAATGGGATGGACCTTTCTTAGTAGCATCTTCGTCAAGACCCGGTTCATACAGATTGAAGGATATGGACGGCAACGACATTCCTAGATCTTGGAATGCGGATGAGCTTCGGCGATATTATGTATAATTCGATGTAATTTTTCATATTTTTTATTTTTCTTTCGTGGCACCCTTTTCCTTTCCGAAGGGGGAGAAAGGTTTTTAATGGGGCCATCACATGTAATTTCCTTTTTTAGTTCTATAAGAGCAAAACCCCCCAAGGAATGTAAATGTAAAAACTGAGAACGCACCATCGAGTGCCGAAAAGTAAAAACGAAGAAGCTCCAATGTCGTTCCTAAGGGAATGCAGAGCTTACAGCGAAAAGTCAACGCTGATTCCGCCAAAAGTAAAGGCGAAGAAGCTCCAAAGTCGTTCCTAAGGGAATGCAGAGCTTACAGCGAAAAGTCAACGCTGATTCCGCCAAAAGTAAAGGCGAAGAAGCTCCAAAGTCATTCCTAAGGGGATGCAGAGCTGAGGTGTGATTGTTTTTAAGGAAATAATGGCTATGAGTATGGCTTGAGGTGTGATTGTTTGGCCATTCATTTGCACATCGCATTACATCATAACATTTGCATTCATAAACATTCATCTAGCCATATGTAGGATAATCATCTTCATGGCATAAATGGTTGCTTCAGCAAAAAGAGGAAAAAGAAGGGGAAGAAAGAGCTTCGTGTGCAAAAAGGAGAGCTTCAGAAAAAAGGAAAATGTTGTTTTCTATGCTTCGTTGCGTACGAAAAGAAGGGAAGGTGTTTTTTCGCCTTCGGCTCAAAAGAAAATTTCGTCCACATCAAAGCATTTCTCATACATCAATGGAAGGATAAGGATACATAACAAGGTATGAACAGAATTCATTAAAGATAGGTTTTAGTTACATTTACAAAAGTTATCTCAAAAGTTTCTCAAGTACTGTCTACAGTCTACTATCTAATCTCCAAGGAGCTTCGACTTCGGCGTCATTTTTGATCATCGGCTTCGGCTTCGTCATCCTACATGAATAAGGTCGTTGTAAGTCAAAATCAAGCTTACAGGAAAAGGTAAGCACAAGGTATGGTTTCTTACTGGTTCAAGGTGGCTACGAGCTTCGTCTCCAGCCTTTTCTCGCCCACCTTTTGTCCATATCATTTTTACAAATCTATTCGAGATACTTCGGGCGAGATCAGGAATGTCATCCAGGATTGATGGTGATAAAGTGAAATTTGGCCTATTGACAATCTTTCCATGATCACAGCCAGCCTTCAGGAAAGCTGCAGCAGTACCTCGAGAAGCCACCCAGGCACAGAAGTCACCATGCCCAGCTATGACTTCGTCGAGCTCGTCAATCTCCCCCTCAATATGTTCGAAGGTTTTCGGTAGATCTTCAGCTGAGGGGGTGAATTTTTCGCTGCTGGCTCCAACTGAGTAAAAAATCTTTCTTAATCGTTGAATGCATTTGTTGCTAAATTCCAAGCATTTCTCTTGAAGACTTGTCAGCAGTTTTCTCAAATCTGAATTTTGTTGAGCTTCGGCTTCAAGTTTTGCATTAAGATCTTGTTTTTCTCGTTCGAACTGCTCAGACTGGCGAAGAAGCTTCGTGTTCAGTTCTATTATTTTTGCTTCAGCTTCCGCCAATAAACCTTCGGTTGCCTGGAGCTCAAAGTTCTTTTTCTCGAAAGCATCTGATAGCTCCTTTATTCTGCTTTCCAAATTTTCAATTATAACTTCGTGCTTCTTATCTTCAAAATCTTGCTGCATTTGCAAGGCTTTGCTCAACAGCATACTCTGCACGAAAACAACCTTCGTCAGACATATTTTTATTATTAGAAACAATAAAAGTTAAGGGACAAGTAGTTCACCTTGAAGTTGGAATAAAATAAACTACCAACGACATGTTGTCGTCGGTAGCGGCTGATGTCTGTTTCTAGCTTCGGGAAGCCGATATTTTTGGACAGAGTACTGATAACTTTGGCTCCTGTTTGATCTCGAATACAATTTAATTTTTCATCATCAACGCCTCCGAAGAGGAGTGCCCCAGGTTTGTATCCACAGGATTTGGCATACTCTCTAAGCTCTTCTATTTCAGCTTTTGATAGTTGTTCTCCAACTAAATTCTGGAACATGAAGGCTTCGTTTTCTGAAGCTTCATCAGCAATTTCTTTTCCTTTCCCCGACGCTGCGGTCACGGCCTCTTCGGCGGCGGTGGTAGCTTCTTCTGCAGCCATGTCTAGCAGTATTTGATCAATGTGTTCAATTGTGCTCTCCAGGTTCAAATCTTCAGCTGAGGCAGCTTCGGCAGCTGCGGCCTCCGAAGGTGCAATTTCAATATCTGTCCCCTCTGCAGCCGCTGGTGTTTTCTGGACTGAAGCTCTTGGCGGCGTCTTGTCAATTACCTCTGTCACAGTGATAATTCTTTGTTTCTTTGCCTTGATTGTTTTCTTCGATTTTTCGGGCTCCTTGTCCTTCTGAAAAAACTTTGTCAGTTGAGGGCCCAGTGGACTTAGCTTCGCAGGTAAGGATTCAGTCATTACCTTCAGAATTTCCTCAACGACAGCAGCAGAAGGTGATGCGGGGGTTTCTTCTGCTTCGGATATTTGTTGCTTCGGAGAAGAAGCTTTCCTCTTCTTCGGAATTTTCTTCTTTAATGGTTCTTTTTCTTCATTCATGGCCTCAGTTATCCTTTTTCTTTTTTGGCCCCCAGCACCTTTGTTCAGATTTTCATAATCAGGGTAATCAAAGCCCAAGGCGTCCAACACTCGATTTAGCCTTCGCTTCGGACGGGTGCCGAAGGCTGCGGTCATCAATTGATCTTCTTTTTTGGAATAATTGCCAAGTATTTCATTGCACATTACTTCAATTGTATCTAGCCATTCTTGGCAAGGTGTTTTAAAGTACTTCTTAAACTTGAAATAGTAAGGTAAACGTACAAGTTCACCTTCTTTCTTTTCCCCCTGTAGCTTCGGCATTTCCCATTCTTTCAAACTGGGAAAAACTTTGAAAGCTAAAAACTCTTGAACCAGGTCCCTTGTGCTGATATGCTCTACAATAATTCTGAATTCACTCATTGCTTGTTGTGTTGGACCTTCGGGTGTCATGTTGCAGCGAGGTCGGGTTTCTCCGAAGATTAGTTCCAGCGGGCTTTGCACAAGCTTTTCCTTGTCGTCATCAACCTTGACATAGAACCACTCAGATTTCCAGCCTGCTGCCCATTTGCTTCGGTAGCTAATTACAGGAAACTTTGTAGTTTTCCGATAGGCGAAGTTATAACAACCAAAATTGTCGTGCAATCCATCCTTTCTAGCCTTCGTTTGATAATGCAACTCGTGAACCCGGCAAAAGCTGTCCGCAAATGGTTCCACTGCTTGGCTTCGGAGTGCCCAGATATAAACAATAAGTCTAACGATAGCGTTAGGGGTCAGCTGGTGAAAATAGATATCGAATCTATTCAGTACCTCTGCAATAATCCCATGTAGGGGGAACCTTAATCCAGCCTTTAGAAAGCTTTTGAAAATAACAATTTCATCTTTCTCCGGCTTTGGGGTAGTCTCTTCTCCCCCGAAGCGCAATAGCTTCTTCTGATTTTCAGTAAAAAAGCCCGATTTTACCATCTTGGACAGATCAGCCTTCGAAACAGTAGATTTCCCGAAGTCCAAGTGGCTGGGTTTGCTTGGCATGGCAATGCGATAATCATCTTCAGGATCAGTTTCCTCAATATCTTCTTCCTCTGCTTCAGCGATTGCTTGTTCTGCATCATCACTAGGAATTTTTTTCGAAGTCACTAGCCCGGATCGTTACATGGCTTCGGAGATGGGGACAGCCTCCGAAGCTTCAGTTTCGTCCCCCTCACGCTCAACCCTGGCGGTAGAACGCACTCTAGCCATTTAACTATGAACTTGTGAAACTTTAATACTTTCTTCCTCCGAAGCAGGCTTCAAACTGGAGCTTCGTTCGATTACGCAGACAAGCTTCGGCGATGGTTAAAAATTTTGGCAGCAAAACAGTGCAAATAGCAATGAATGCTGTGGTAACTTCACACCTACTCGTCTGTTTATATAGTGCTGCAGGTAAGAAGGCAAAGCGCCAGAATTTTTACACCAGGCGGACACCCGCTCGCACTCGCTGCGTGGTGGACCGCAGAGACCGAACAGTAACTCTGCAAGGTGGGGCCGCTACACGCTGGGAGATTGAATCGTTTCTCGACAACGAGCTCAGGGAAGGTGTTTTTTAGACCTTCGGCGCGCCGAAGCTTAAGAGACTTTTTTCACGGATCAAGCTCGTTACGAAAAACGATCTAGCACCGCGAAAGGGGCTACTGTTGGGTCTACGCTTCGTCGCCGAAGGTCTTATAGAAAGAAGTGGTCCTCGGCTGAAGCTGTTAGCATAAGATAGCCGAAGGGTCCTCTTCGGGAAGCTTCGGCATTACAAACCGACTTAAACATAGAATGACCTTTTAGTCCATAAAGGTCTGAGTCAATGTTGTAAGCTTTTATAAGGGGCATACTTGTAATTTCTCACAGGCTGCGTCCTGTGCCTATAAATAGTGAACAGTATTCCGTTACTGTTCACGCATTCTAGTAATTGCAATCGCATCTTTCGGAATTCAACCTTTTTGTCAAGGCAGAGGTATTATTGTATTCAATGACTCAATATATTAAGAAAATATAATGTAATTCGTTTATGATTTATTTGTCCCTTTCATACCTTTTATTTTATGTCATCTCGTAATATCTATTGAAATCTTAGTACGAAGATATAAACTTCGTAATTTTACTCTCATCAACCTTCGTCCAAGGTTCATTATCCTCAAAGGAATAATGTTTCATGGACGAAGGACGTTGACATTTAACATTTTATGTTGCCTTGTTCTTAATTCATAGCACTTAAGAACGAGTCCCCAACACTTTCATACCAATGCATTTGATTTTTTTTGAGTATATTCAAAGTTGTTTGGTTTAATTTCAAATTGGTTTGCTTTTTCTTATTCAAAATACACAATAGGGCATCGGGTAGGGCCCAGTGGATTTCATGCTCAACCCTGTATGTGCCCATACTTTGGCTCACGAGCCGTTGACAACCGAGCCCCTTGTTGCAGCATCACCATGATAACTGACCATTGGGTCCCACCTATCATCCCTCTCCTCTCGCTGCTGTCGTGCTGCACAAGAACGCGTGTCCAATTGGGACTCACTCAGGATCCACTCTGACCCACTATCAACCTTGTACAAAGTTAGTTGTTTCTATCCAAATCCTTCCCCGCTAAACCCCTAGCCATTTTTGTTTTTTCTCTTTTCCATTACCTTTGTGCCAATCAAGTTCTAGCTGAAGTCCAGTTCACCAAGGAATCCTTTCCCACGCCACCATATCCTAGTCCTTTCCATAGAACTCAAGTGTTAGGACTATAAAGTTGGGCCTCGCGAGCCCTCTGATCCCATCTATTCAAGCTATATCCCTCTCGATGCCCTAGTGTAAAGCTTAAGGACCGCAACCGACATTACTAGGTTTTGATATCATACTCTAAGCTCATCATCGTATTGATATTGTAGAGATCAGACCAAGGAGGTTCGCAAAGGTAGGCAATGCCTAGAACACCTATCCTCTTGAACTCTACCTGTGTTGCCCTGTCCGCGAGCTCACTAAATGTTGTTGCATAGGATCTCATCACAATCGTTGTCATTATGGGGGATGGATATCCCTAGGTCATCATAGCATGGTTACGCTTTGTGGACTGCCTACAAGGCTCCCAATGGGCCACTTGCGGGATGCCTCATGGGTCTCAAGCGGACGCAATCAAGGACGACTAAACGAGTTGTACGTCAGATCAGGAAGACTCCATAGGTTATGACCTATGCATATAGCCACGCGCAGTATTCACAAGAACCAACTAACCGCCAGAAGATATGGCCTCTTTCTAGCAGAAGTCATTTGACAGGAGAAGTGCGTCGAGATTGTAGAAGGTGATCTCTTAAGTCAGCTATACAAAGTTGAAGAGATACCCCTATAAAAAGGACAGACCCTGTTAGATTCAAACACCGATCTCATCTTCTACCTTCGACAACCACCTGTAATCATCAAACACAAGGTAATACAATCATCAGAAACACACATGACGTAGGGTATTACGCATCTTGGCAGCTCGATCCAATATAATTCCTTGTGTTTGTCGTGGTTGGCAAGAATCATCGAGCTACGACCGATTTCGCCGTCCTCTCAAAAGCACTACATGGTGTATCCCATAGTTCGTTGTCGGTACCACACAACGATAGCTGGCGCGTTAGGAAGGGGGTATGACGTCGATTAACGACAACTCCATGATCATCGTTTTCAACATCGTCTTTAACTTTGTCAACAGGGAGATCTTCCACTTTTGATCCCTCTCCTGCGTTGCTGGTCGAAAGGGCGCTCTGCACCGCATAGCGGACATGGAGGAAGATGCTCTAAGGTCTCGCCTCAGTGCCTCCATGGGGAAGAGGCCATCTTTAAGATCTGGGACAGCCCCGGTGATGGCCGCGATTAAACCTTGGTTGGTTGCGGCTCGACACACGCCACCACATCCCTGAATCCAAGAGTCTGACTCAACCATGCACTATGCTAGGCCGCCTCCATGCCAGCAGAGCGCACGGTCCCCTCATCACCTCCACCTCGGTCGGTCGTTATGACGATCACGATGCGGTGGACCCCGTTATTCACCTCGTCGACCCGGGCCTAGACCTAGATCACTCGAAAGAAGGATGGTACCAAGGTCCCGGCCGCTCCCAAGGCCGGCAAGGTGTGGCTAACTGATGCCATGATCACTCGGCCCTAGGGAGCAACAGCCGCACCCACGATGCCAAAATTTCCGCTCTACTACCTCGACGTCCTTTGCATCAGCGCGGTGGTGGAAGACAACCCTGTCTCTGACGACGAGCCAACCATGCAGGGGGAAGAGCCCCCGCAACGTTAGGCACGTCGTCGGCGAAACAACCCTGCAACTTCCGATGTCACCACGCCACTAAGGAACAGGACCCGACTCAACCTGTCTCCTAGAACGAGGCATCCGATGTTGGGGAAACTACCGACAACTGGTATCTTTTTCTGCAAAGGAATGTCCGCCATAGGAGTCATCGCACCGCCCAGGAGCGTGAACATGAGGTGGTCTGGCGTAATGCTAGACCCCCACATGAACATCTACCAATTCCCCGCGACCTACAACCCGAGTTTCCCAAGGTCGTGCAAACTCCAAGTCAGGTTGGCGGTGTGCTAGCTCAGATGGCGAACGATCTACCCCGCAAGCCCGATAATGAGAGCTATCGACAGATCCTCACTCGGGCGACAAACCACCTCTTTTAACTGGCTCATCTAGATGACGACGTTTACCATCGCATCAATAGCCAACATGATGCGTGAACCAGCATCGAGGCATCATGCGCTCGATGTCACGAAGAAGAATTGAGGCACCGAGAGGGGTACGATCGGGACCATGACCCCCTTCTATGAGGAGTCGTGGGTTGAACAGACTCTATCGCCATCTCGATGAATAGCCCGACACCGTGCCAGTCAGCTCGTGACCAGCTGGAAGATCCACATCACCCGTCACCGTTATAGGACCAATGCCACGACCACGCCCTCGACGACCATTCAGAAGCCCGAGAGTGTTTAGTGCCTCAACCTTCACCTCTCGGCTGCACGTGGTCCAGTGGCCACGTAACTTCAATGTCTCCAACATCGACAAGTATGAGGCCAAACTGGACCCCAGAGGCTGGTTGATCGTCT
Source organism: Zea mays (assembly GCF_902167145.1). Classification (NCBI taxonomy): domain Eukaryota; kingdom Viridiplantae; phylum Streptophyta; class Magnoliopsida; order Poales; family Poaceae; genus Zea; species Zea mays. The sequence goes on along the minus strand of NC_050098.1, from coordinate 51,462,099 downwards.
ACTCAATGGTAGCTCGAGGCACTAGGGTGTCGGAGGACATCATGGTGGCGTACCTCCCAATCGTGCACGGGCAGGATGCGCTCCAGTGGCTCCATTATCTCCCTCACCAGTGCATCGACCACTGTGTTGACTTCTATGATCACTTCGTCACCAACTATCAATCACTATCCAACAAGTCCGCGTAGCCCTGGTACCTCAAGTCTATTAGGTGCAACAACGACGAGTCCCTCCGCTCGTTCCTCAAGCAATTTCAATCCATGAGAAATCGCATCCCCGACATCTCTGAAACGATGATGATTGAGGACTTCTATCGGTGGTCTCAAGATGGGGGCCTTCGTTCGGGCTATCCTTCAACCGTGAAGCAACCAAGGTATTCTAATCTGCTACATTCCAATTTTAATTAGCACTACCACTTCATATGTTCATACTTCATGGTTGCTTTCTTTGGGACTTCGTACTAAACCTTGATTAATCAGTCCATGGCTACTCTTGTTTCAGGGTTTTAAAGAGATGTCAATACTATTTGCACAACCCACCACACATTATTTCGTGCTTCTAGGATGCACTAGGTACACTGAAATCTAAAGTTCTTTAATGAACACCCTCATCCATGGTTGTCCCTCAACTAGAAAGAATCATATAGGGATGAAACTGGTAGATAACAATATTTCTATATGGAAAATGATTCCCGGTCAGTTGAAAACTCGCTATATTTTTTAAGTTTAACAGTGATGACATCAAATTGTGTTGAAAGAGATTACAAACCAAAAGTTCAAATATGGTAGAGGTCTTAAACAGTTATAGCCGATATCACTGTAACTACATACCATAACAACTTATGATACATATATGTCAAAATGCATTCAGAAATGCTCCCTCTAACCACAAACATCTACGTAAGATGAATTAATTTAATTCTTAAAATGCTGAATTAAATATGGGAGTGGCAAATAAAGAAGCGAAGGACTAAATGCTAAGCACAATTGTTTTTGTTTCTTTTGAATGCGAAAGTAAGTGTTGCGTCGTGTACCATGTATCATGTATCAATTAGGAACAAGCACTAAGAACTGCATAAAGAATATAGAACATCTTACTATGATCTTTTGTGCATCATTAGTTGCTGCTTATTTAGGCAAAGATAATCAAATCCCCATGCAATGCAAAACAATCAATAAACACTAGTAACAAGTTTTGCAACGACATGTAAAGGTGACAAACATTATTGTTTTCTTCACCAAGGATCAGAATGAAAATACCCCTTAACCCACATAAATTAAGAAATACCAATAAAAAACAACAGACGTTAGAGAGTTTCCAAACTATTCTATAAATTGTCTCCCCGCTTTTGTCCACTGCTACAAAAGCTCTGCTCCTTATTTCCATGTCAAATATCGTTGTAGTTACTTTCTATAGGAACATTTATTACTATTGTTTTTCCTCAGTTTTTAGCGCTTATAGCAGTTTCAATCCCATTTTTAAAGTTCATAGTTTATTCTAATCAATGGATTTGAATTGAGATACCATTGTAGCTGAATAAAAAAGGAGAGTATTGCACTAGATTAATGCAGAAGTTTCCTGCTAAAACCTAACATCTTCAAAATCATTTTTTAGAAATCATGTACCTAACTCATTTTCTCTACATGTTACTAGAACATTGTGTCTCTTTGGAAACGCGTATCAATGTAGCTAGATTTATGTCTCTTGGAATTTTGTAAATCCAAATTAAAATCTTGAAAGTTAAAATCAGCATACCATACTTGACAGTGTCTGAGATGAAAATTTGGTAAAAGGGGTGCATCAGAGACTGTATTGATACCTTAGATCAACTCCAAAAGAATGTTAAAAGGTTTCTACCAAAAAATGATTATTGGGGGCAGTCTAAAAATTTTTAGGGGTGAATTATTGTGTTTACTCTAACATTTCTCTCGAAACAAAAACTAAAAAAATAGAAAACTAAGTTCAAATTAAAAAAACACCTTAATCACATGACTGCATTCTACTAACGTTTTGTTCCTCACTTAATCATGTGCACTGTGCACATAGGCTAGACACAACCACGAACTGCTGCCTCTGCAGGGGCCCACCATAGATGTGTCGCTACCACAATGGGGCTACAGACAAGCTTGGTCAAGGGAGGCGCAGTCCCGCATCCGCGAGCACGAGCCATGCACGGTGTCTGATAGCAAGAGTTGAGCGCAATACATGACACGCGACGGATTGGGAGGATAGTTGACGCAAAAATATGCGGTAGGAAAGGCTGTGAATGAGAGATGCGAAATTTTTCAGAAGAGCATGAGGGAACTGTTGGGATTAAAAAATAGTTTTCTTTCCTAATATCTGTTTTGGGGTAAGTTTGTAGTTTTTTTGGAGTTGCTCTTCGGTAATAAGGAATTCAGACTATATGCACAGAAAACTATTGTTACTTTGACCCAAAAAACAACTGCAGCATGTTTGCAAAGAACTATTATGTACTAAAATTTCTGAAATCAGTCATTACTATTGTTTATTTAGTTGTTTATATCTTACATAAAAAACTTTTTCCCTCACAGGTCTAGTGAAGCTGACGTTTAGTCACGAATCCGAGGATGTTGTGCTTTGTGTTCGCAAGAACTATGGAGTGCATACGTGTTTATTGGCTCTTAGGTTTCGTCCTGGATAAGGGAACACCGTGCTTTTGTGTTCATCGCGACAATGCAAGGGATGCATGCTGATCTGCCTGTAGCTTAGACTCCATGATTATGCTTGTCCTATGAAAGTAGAACATCATGTTGATGCCCATGTAAGTTGTTTCTTTGGTGGTACAATCAGGAACCTAGATCAAAATGTTTTATCCTGCTTTTGGATCTATAACATATGGATGCACAGATTAATGACGGATTGCTATGTAAAACAGGCGCTATGCTAGTTTTAGTGTTTGATATTATGTTCAATCTCTCCATGTGTTTGGTCTGCTTATTGTTTTGATGCTCTACCTGTCTCACACTAACTAGTTTTGGGCAAGATTCAATCTTTAAAACAACAATTGTGTTAAATAATTTATCAAATCCTCTACTGAATTTAAATATGACATGGTCAATTGTTCGCTCCTGTTTTACACTCTACAGAGGCCAGTTTTACACTCTACAGAGGTTGCACATCTTTACCCACAAGTCATGTATCTCGTCTAGCCAGGGTTTGCAAAGCCCTTAGACACTTCCGGGTTAATGGCTAGGGATCCACTACGAGGCCTTTACAAAGTTCCACTAGCTTCAGAAAACCCGCTACGGTTTCTGAGAAGGGCAATATAGGAATCCCTCGTCCGAAAAGCCATCGTAGCAAGATCGACCCGAGAACCTCCCTATATGCAGCTCCTCTACCGCCCTTGCCCCTTTCGGGTAAGGTAGTCCTCCACTAGCTTTCCGAATTAGTCAGCCAAGGGCGTGCCATACCACCCTTGTGGTAGCACTGTTTTTCAGGGTGGTTCTCCATGTTCCAATTAACATAATGATCTTATCATGAACAATAATCAACAACAACAGAATTGGAACATGAACATAATATAACATTACTTTCCCAAAACCAGGTAGAGCAATAGCAAAACTACCTAATAGTTCTTTTGTCTGCAAGGTGTGGGATAAACAATGCTAGGGAAACCTATTGGCTCCCATCAAATTAACCTGAGCATGTCACAGTGATTAACAGGAACATTATTAGGTAAAGAAAAGTGATCAAGGGCACAACTTGCCTTAGACTCGAGATCACAGGTGCTTCACCAAATTGGTCCTCAAGTGTCTCGTAACCTCACTGCTACTCGTAGCAATGCATACATATAGACAAGGAGTACATAAAAATAACAGTACATCAAACATGAGAACAAATAGTGTAAGAATATTCTACGCGCTGCTACGAGAATGTGGGTTCGAGAAGCACTAAATTCGAAGTTGTGATTGAAGAGGGATGGTTTTTGGAAGGTCTATGTGATTAACCAATTGGATCTAGGTTTTTATGTTGATTTTACAAATTATGTGATAGAGATAGTAAAAGACTAACTTTAATCTACATCATACTAGAGTAGAAATAATATTTTAGTTACATTATAATCTTAGACAGACTAACTTTGATTAGTAAGATAAATCTACTATTCATAGGATAAACAAATATCTAATTATAAAAGTATGTGATATGACACAATTAATGCTATTACTGCGTAGCCAATTTTATTACAAATCTATCACAACTTGAACAGAGTAAAACAGAGCTAAAACGGTTGAGATATGGATTAACAAAGCTTCTAGGTTATTTGGAATTAATTTAATACCTAAAATAACTTCAGGGGTTTATTTGAAAAGTCCAAGGACTGAATTGTCATTTTAAAAAGTCAATCGCGGGGCTACCTAATTGTCGGGGACCATAATTAGGGGTACCCTCAAGGCTCCTAATCTCAGCGGGTAACCCCCATCAGCACAAAGCTGCAAAGGCCTGATGGGTACAATTAAGTCAGGGCTCGGTCCACTCAAGGAACACGACCTCGCCTCGCCCGAGCCCAGCCTCGGGCAAGGGCAGCCGACCCCGGAGGATTCACGTCTCGCCCGAGGGCCCCCTCAAGCAACGGACACACCTTCGGCTCGCCCGAGGCCCAGTCTTTGCCAAGAAGCAACCTTGGCCCGATCGCCACGCCGACCGACCGTATCGCAGGAACATTTAATGCAAAGGTGGCATGACACCTTTATCCTGACACGCACCCTTCAGTCAACAGAGCCGAAGTGACCGCAGTCACTTCGCCGCTCCACTGACCGGCCTGACAAAAGGACAGCGCCGCCTGCGCCGCTCCGACTGCTGCGCCACTCGGCAGAGTGAGGCTGACAGCAGCCAAGTCCGGCCTCGAGCGCCATAGGAAGCTCCGCCTCGCCCGACCCAGGGCTCGGACTCGGGCTCAGCCCCGAAAGACGACAAACTCTGCCTCGTTCGACCTAGGGCTCGGACTCGGGCTCAGCCCCGGAAACGACGGACTCCGCCTTGCCCGACCCAGGGCTCGGACTCGGGCTCAGCCCCGGAAGACGACGAACTCCGCCTCGCCCGACCCAGGGCTCGGACTCGGGCTCAGCCCCAGAAGACGACGGACTCCGCCTCGCCCGACCCAGGGCTCGGACTCGGGCTCAGCCCCGGAAGACGACAAACTCTGCCTCGCCCAACCCCAGGGCTCGGACTCGGGCTCAGCCCCGAAAGACGACGAACTCCGCCTCGCCCGACCCAGGGCTCGGACTCGGGCTGAGCCCCGGAAGACGACGGACTCCGCCTCGCCCGACCCACGGCTCGGACACGGGCTCAGCCCCGGAAGACGACGAACTCCGCCTCGCCCGACCCCAGGGCTCGGACTCAGCCCTGGCCTCAGCCGACGGTCTCCGCCTCGCACGACCCAGGAGCTCGGACTCGACCTCGGCCTCAGAAGACAGACTCGACCTCGACCTCGGAGGAGCCTCCGCCTCACCCAACCCAGGGCTCGGACCGACCACGTCACAGGAGGGGCCATCATTACCCTACCCCTAGCTAGCTCTGGCTACGGGGAACAAGACCGGCGTCCCATCTGGCTCGCCCCGGTAAACAAGTAATGATGGTGCCCCGCATGCTCCATGACGACGGCGGCTCTCAGCCCCCTTACGGAAGCAAGGAGACGTCAGCAAGGACTCGACAGCCCCGACAGCTGTCTTTCCGCCAGGCTCCAGCGCTCCTCCGACGGCCACGACATCACACGAACAGGGTGCCAAAACCTCTCCGGCTGCCACGACGGCATGTACTTAGGGCACTAGCTCTTCTCCGCTAGACACGTTAGCACACTGCTACACCTCCCATTGTACACCTGGATCCTCTCCTTACGCCTATAAAAGGAAGGTCCAGGGCCCTCTTACAGAGGGTTGGCCGCGCGGGGGAAGGACGGGACGGCGCGCATAAGCCTCTCGCTCTCTCCCACGCGGACGCTTGTAAGCCCCTAATGCAAGCACACCCGACCTGGGCGCGGGACATCGCCTTTTACGCCTGTCTCCCTCCGGCTTCTTCCCCCCTTCGCGCTCCGTCTCGCGCCGACCCATCTGGGCTGGGGCACGCGGCGACAATTTACTCGTCGGTCCAGGGACCCCCCGGGTTCGAAACGCCGACAGTGGGCACGCCAGGTAGGGGCCTGCTGCGTGTTGACGAACAACTTCTCGTCAAGCTCCAGATGGGCAGTCTCCAGCAACCTTTCTAGCCCGGGACGGTGCTCCGTTTCTAGAGTCTTGAGTTCATGTCCCTCGACGGCAGCTGCGACATGATACTCCTTCCCCCGCCGCGCGACAGCGTCAGTGGCGGCCAACAATCCGCCCACCGGCGGCAGAATCGACGACGTCTTCCCCACGTGGCGGAAGAACAACATTCGGGTTTGTCCCGTCGCCTCCCCCGCCGACAGAGGAGGAGGCGGGGCAACCAAGGCCAAGCAGGAGGCGGCACCTCGTCGGCTGTCGAGCGAGTCGATGGCGCCGGTGCCCCAACGGGGGACACGTCGGGCATCGACCTCGCGTCTGAGACGAAGACGAGCGCCGTTTCCCCACCACACGCCAACTCCAAGCGGACGGACGACGCCAGCACGCTCGCGAAAGACTTGCTGGGCATCAACCTCGTACCTGAGACGACGGTGCAGTCTACCCCTGATGTGACTTCGTCACCGCCCATCGACCAAGAGGTACCGACCAGTTCCCATCTCGAGCCTTTTGGATTCAGCCTCGACCCACCAAGCGACTTCGCTTCGGTGGACGCTTTCATAGAGGCAAGTCCAAACCCTCCGGGGTATTGTATGCGGTCACCCTGGGACCGGCTGACAGCCGTCTCGACCTACGGGCCCTCGGGCTCTGAGGAAGATGACGAGCCCGACTTTAGTTGCGATTTCTCCGGACTTGGTAACCCCAGTGCCATGCGGGACTTCATGACCGCATGCGACTACTGCCTTTCCGACTGTTCTGACGGTAGCCGCAGCTTCGGCGACGAGGACTGCGGCCCAAGTCGTGAATGTTTCCACATCGATCTTGGGGGGTCCCGGCGAAGGAAACCATCTTGGTACGCCGGAAAACGGTGATCCCCCTAGGCCTGCGCCTCGCGTTGACATCCTTCAGGAGCTAGCTGTGGTCCCCGTCCCGGCGGGGGGTCATGACCCATAGCTCGAGCAAATCCGCGAGATGCAGGCCAGGCTCGACGAGGGAGCTGGAACGCTTGAGCCGTTCCGCCGGGACATCGGGCAGGCCAACCGCCGGCCGGAGAAGCACGTCATCTACTCCAGGGAATCCAGCACCGCATCGTAGATGATGTCAGGGCAAGGCCGCCACCGGTTTCCAGTGGGGTCGGCCACAACCTGGCTGCAGCGGCGATAATTCTTCGCGCGATGCCGGAGCCATCAACCACCGAGGGGTGGCGTATCCAGGGAGAGCTCAAGAATCTCCTGGAGGATGCCGCGGTCCGACGGGCCGAAAGCTCTGCCTCCCGAAGGCAGGGGTACCCCTCAGAACATCGTGCCGCGACTTCCCGATTCATGCGGGAAGCCTCGGTCCATACCGGGCGCACGCGCAACACAGCGCCTGCGGCCCCGGGTCGCCTCGGCAACGAGCACCACCACCGCAACCGTCGAACCCACCTCGACGAGAGGGTGCGCCGAGGCTACCACCCCAGGCGTGGGGGACGCTACGACAGCGGGGAGGATCGGAGTCCCTCGCCCGAACCACCCGGTCCGCAGGCTTTCAGCCGGGCCATACGACGGGCGCCGTTCTCGACCCGGTTCCGAACCCCGACTACTATCACAAAGTACTCGGGGGGAGACGAGGTTGGAACTGTGGCTCGCGGACTACCGGCTGGCCTGCCACCTGGGTGGAACGGACGATGAAAACCTCATCATCCGCAACCTCCCCCTGTTCCTCTCCGATACCGCTCGAGCCTGGCTGGAGCACCTGCCTCCGGGGCAGATCTCCAACTGGGACGACCTGGTCCAAGCCTTCGCCGGCAACTTCCAGGGCACGTACGTGCGCCCTGGGAACTCCTGGGATCTCCGAAGCTGCCGCCAGCAGCCGGGAGAGTCTCCCCGGGACTACATCCGGTGATTCTCGAAGCAGCGCACCGAACTGCCCAACGTCACCGACTCGGATGTCATCGGCGCGTTCCTCGCCGGCACCACCTGTCGCGACCTGGTGAGCAAGCTGGATCGCAAGACCCCCACCAGGGCGAGCGAGCTGATGGACATCGCCACCAAGTTCGCCTCTGGCCAGGAGGCGGTTGAGGCCATCTTCCGGAAGGACAAGCAGCCCCAGGGCCACCCACCGGAAGATGTCCCCGAGGCGTCAACTCAGCGCGGCACCAAGAAGAAAGGCAAGAAGAAGTCGCAAGCGAAACGCGACGCCGCCGACGCGGACCTTGTCGCCGCTGCTGAGTACAAGAACCCTCGGAAACCTCCTGGGGGCGCCAATCTCTTCGACAAGATGCTCAAGGAGTCGTGCCCCTATCATCAGGGGCCCGTCAAGCACACCCTTGAGGAGTGCGCCATGCTTCGGCACCACTTTCACAAAGCCGGGCCACCCGCGGAGGGTGGCAGGGCTCGCGACGACGATAAGAAGGAAGATCACAAGGCAGGAGAGTTCCCCGAGGTCCACGACTGCTACATGATCTACGGTGGGCGAGTGGCGAACGCCTCGGCTCGGCACCGCAAGCAAGAGCGTCGGGAGGTCTGCTCGGTAAAGGTGGCGGCGCTAGTCTACCTAGACTGGTACGACAAGCCCATCACCTTCGACCAGGGCGACCATCCCGACCGCGTGCCGAGCCCGGGGAAATACCCGCTCGTGGTCAACCCCGTCATCGGCAACGTCAGGCTCACCATGGTCCTCATGGACGGAGGCAGCAGCCTCAACATCATCTATGCCGAGACCCTTGGGCTCCTGCGGATCGATCTGTCCTCAGTCCGGGCAGGCGCTGCGCCTTTTCACGGGATCATCCCCGGGAAACGCGTCCAGCCCCTCGGACAACTCGATCTACCCGTCTGCTTTGGGACGCCCTCCAACTTCCGAAGGGAGACCCTCACGTTCGAGGTGGTCGGGTTTCGAGGAACCTACCACGCAGTACTGGGCAGGCCATGCTACGCCAAGTTCATGGCCGTCCCCAACTACACCTACCTCAAGCTCAAGATGCCGGGCCCCAGCAGGGTCATCACCGTCGGCCCCACATACCGACACGCGTACGAATGCGACGTGGAGTGCGTGGAGTACGCCGAGGCCCTCGCCGAATCCGAGGCCCTCATCGCCGACCTGGAGAGCCTCTCCAAGGAGGCACCAGACGTGAAGCGCTACGCCGGCAACTTCGAGCCAGCGGAGACGGTTAAATCCGTCCCTCTCGACCCCAGCAACGATGCCTCCAAGCAGATCCGGATCGGCTCTGAGCTCGATCCCAAATAGGAAGCAGTGCTCGTCGACTTTCTCCGCGCAAATGCCAACGTCTTCGCGTGGAGTCCCTCGGACATGCCCGGCATACCGAGCGATGTCGTCGAGCACTCGCTGGATATCCGAGCTGGAGCCCGACCCGTGAAGTAGCCTCTGCGCCGATTCGACGAAGAAAAGCGCAGAGCCATAGGCGAGGAGATCCACAAGCTAATGGCGGCAGGGTTCATCAAAGAGGGTATCACCAAATCAGGATGAAGGACTCCGACCAGCTCGCGACTTCTTTCATCACACCCTTCGGCATGTACTGCTATGTTACCATGCCGTTCGGTTTGAGGAATGCAGGTGCGACATACCAAAGGTGCATGAACCACGTGTTCGGCGAACACATTGGTCGAACGGTCGAGGCCTACGTCGATGACATCGTAGTCAAGACGAGGAAAGCCTTCGACCTCCTTTCTGACCTTGAAACGACATTTCGGTGTCTCAAGGCGAAAGGCGTAAAGCTCAATCCCGAGAAGTGTGTCTTCGGGGTCCCCCGAGGCATGCTCTTGGGGTTCATCGTCTCCGAGCGGGGCATCGAGGCCAACCCGGAGAAAATCGCGGCCATCACCAACATGGGGCCCATCAAGGACTTAAAGGCGTACAGAGGGTCACGGGATGCCTTGCGGCTCTGAGCCGTTTCATCTCGCGCCTCGGCGAAAGAGGCCTGCCTCTGTACCGCCTCTTAAGGAAAGCCGAGTGCTTCACTTGGACCCCTGAGGCCGAGGAAGCCCTCGGGAACCTGAGGGCGCTCCTCACGAACGCGCCCATCTTGGTGCCTCCCGCCGCCGGGGAAGCCCTCTTGATCTACGTCGCCGCCACCACTTAGGTGGTTAGCGCCGCGATCGTGGTTGAGAGACGAGAAGAGGGGCACGCATTGCCTATCCAGAGGCCAGTCTACTTCATCAGAGAGGTACTGTCCGAGACCAAGATCCGCTATCCACAAATTCAGAAGCTGCTGTACACGGTGAACCTGACGCGGCGGAAGTTGCGACACTACTTTGAGTCTCATCTGGTGACTGTGGTGTCATCCTTCCCCCTGGGGGAGATCATCCAGTGCTGAGAGGCCTCGGGTAGGATTGCAAAGTGGGCGGTGGAAATCATGGGCGAGACAATCTCGTTTGCCCCTCGGAAGGCCATCAAGTCCCAAGTCTTGGCGGACTTTGTGGCTTAATGGGCCGATACCCAACTCCCAACAGTTCCGATCCAACCGGAACTCTGGACCATGTTTTTCGATGGGTCGCTGATGAAGACAGGGGCAGGCGCGGGCCTGCTCTTCATCTCGCCCCTCGGGAAGCACCTACGCTACGTGCTACGCCTCCACTTCCCGGCGTCCAACAATGTGGCCGAGTACGAGGCTCTGGTCAACAGGTTGCGCATCGCCATCGAGCTAGGGGTCCGACGCCTCGACGCTCGCAGTGACTCGCAGCTCGTCATCGACCAAGTCATGAAGAACTCCCACTGCCGCGACCCGAAGATGGAAGCCTACTGCGATGAGGTTCGGTGCCTGGAAGACAAGTTCTATGGGCTCGAGCTCAACCACATCGCCCGACGATACAAAGAGACTGCGGACGAGCTGGCTAAGATAGCCTCGGGGCGGACAACGGTTCCCCCAGACGACTTCTCCCGAGACCTGCATCAACCCTCTGTCAAGACCGACAACGCGCCCGAGCCCGAGGCACCCTCGCCCAGCCCGAGGCACCCTCGGCTCGGCCCGAGGCATCCTCGGCTCAGCCCGAGGCACCCTCGGCTCAGCCCGAGGCACCCTCGGCCCCCGAGAGTGAGGCACTGCGCGTCGAGGAGGAGCGGAGCGAGGTCACGCCTAATCAGAACTGGCAGACCCCGTACCTACAATATCTCCACCGAGGAGAGCTACCCCTCGACCGAGCCGAAGCTCGGCGGTTGGCGCGGCGCGCCAAGTCGTTCGTCTTGCTGGGGGACAGGAAGGAGCTCTACCACCGCAGCCCCTCAGGCATCCTCCAGCGGTGCATATCCATCGCTGAAGGCCAGGAGCTCTTGCAAGAAATACACTCGGGGGCTTGCGGTCATCACGCAGCGCCTCGAGCCCTTGTTGGAAACGCTTTCTGACAAGGTTTCTACTGGCCGACAGCGGTGGCCGACGCCACTAGAATTGTCCGCACCTGCGAAGGGTGTCAGTTCTATGCAAGACAGACACACTTGCCCGCTCAGGCTCTGTAGACCATACCCATCACCTGGCCGTTTGCTGTGTGGGGTCTGGACCTCGTCGGCCCCTTGCAGAAGGCACCCGGGGGCTACACGCACCTGCTGGTCGCCATCGACAAATTCTCCAAGTGGATCGAGGTCAGACCCCTAAACAGCATCAGGTCCAAACAGGCGGTGGCGTTCTTCACCAACATCATCCATCGCTTTGGGGTCCCGAACTCCATCATCACCAACAACGGCACCCAGTTCACCGGCAGAAAGTTCCTGGACTTCTGCGAGGATCATCACATCCGGGTGGACTGGGCCGTCGTGGCTCACCCCATGACCAAAGGGCAAGTAGAGCGTGCCAACGGCATGATTCTACAAGGACTCAAGCCGCGGATCTACAACGACCTCAACAAGTTCGGCAAGCGATGGATGAAGGAACTCCCCTCGGTGGTCTGGAGTCTGAGGACGACGCCGAGCCGAGCCACGGGCTTCACACCGTTCTTTCTAGTCTATGGGGCCGAGGCCATCTTGCCCACAAACTTAGAATACGGTTCCCTGAGGACGAGGGCCTACGCCGACCAAAGCAATCGAGCTAATCGAGAAGACTCACTGGACCAGCTGGAAGAGGCTCGGGACATGGCCTTACTACACTCGGCGCGGTACCAGCAGTCCCTGCGACGCTACCACGCCCGAGGGGTCCGGTCCCCAGACCTCCAGGTGGGCGACCTGGTGCTTCGACTGCGACAAGACGCCCGAGGGCGGCACAAGCTCACACCTCCCTGGGAAGGGCCGTTCGTCATTGCCAAAGTTCTGAAGCCCGGGACGTACAAGCTGGCCAACAGTCAAGGCGAGGTCTACAACAACGCTTGGAACATCCGACAGCTACGTCGCTTCTACCCTTAAGATGCATTCAAGTCGTTCATACACCTCGCTCACGCACAAAGTTTAGTCATCAAGGAAGGGTCAGCCTTGCCTCGGCAAAGCCCGACCCTCCCTCGGGGGCTAGAAGGGGGGAACCCCCTCTGCGTCAAAATTTTCCTCGGAAAAAGATATTTTCTACCGGGACGTCTTTCGTGCTTTTCGACTACTTCGAAAGTGGGATCCTGAAAACGACGGAGTACACGTAAGCAGTCAAGACTGACCGAGCCGAGGGACTCCTACGCCTCCGGGATACGGATACCTCACTCATCACCTTCTGCGATAAGTAACTCACGCTCGGATAGGTGACTCCGCGGACCGAACAAGTCTTCACGCTCGAAAACTCTTCTGCCAAAACGATTTTTCGGGCCTTCTTGACTATATCGATAGCAGAATCCCACGGACGAGTAAGAGTACGCGTAAGCGGCAAGGCCGACCGAGCCGAGGGACTCCTACGCCTCCGAGATACGGATACCTCACTCGTCACCTTCTGTGAAAAGTAACTCTCGCTCGGACAAGTAATTCTATTACCGACAAACAAGTCCAGACACTCGAAACAAGAGGAAAAGAAACACAGCTTTACAACACGACGACAGTATGTTTGGGCCTCGGCGGCCGCAGAAAACATACGCACACTACAAGATAACCCGATCCTGCAGGCTCGGACCTTGACAGTTGAAGGGAGCAGCAGCACCCTCGGCGTCAACTACACCTTCGGCGAGGTCCGACCTAGCCTCGGACGGCGACGCGGTCGGAGGATCCCCACTCTGAAGGACGACATCAGCACCACGCCCGGGCCATCGCCGCCAAGGTCTTCTCCTGGAATCCGGCTCGAGCAGACGGCTCGGCCGGCCACACTGAAGCCTCAGCCAGCTGTCCCCCGAGGACATCAGCCCGGCTCATGGCCTCGGCAACTCATCTCCGGCGTCGGTCCCGCCAGCGGACGACCCGGCCAGGCTCCGGCCGACCAAATCTTCTTTTCGAGCCAACTCTACCCCTGCCCATGCTGACATCGAAGGGCTTCGGCTCATCGAAGGGCGGCCGAGGGGTTCCTTTAACTAAGCAAGAGAAGCCTCGGGCGGCAAGGCCGACCGAGCCGAGGGATTCCTACGCCTCCGGGATACGGATACCTCACTCGTCACCTTCGCACGAGGCAACTCACACTTGGTGAAGCGGTTCAGATAGCTGACAGGCGAGTCTTAGTGCTCGAAATGAGGAAAAAACACGGCTCCGTGCCAAAAATACATACATGTTCAGGCCCCGACAACCTAATGAACAGACACTGGCACTCAAGGTGCCATTACAAACGGAACTCTGGTTCCACCTCCGTGGGTACGAACAACCCCCCACATTGGGGGGCCCGCGGGGCGACAAGGCTCCAGGTCGCCCACCGTCGCCCGCTCCAGCAGCAGCGACAACGACCTCCGCTCCGGGTGGCCGAACTGCAGCAGCAATGGCCTCAGGGCGGACGCCGCTGCAATAATGCCCTCGCCCACGTCTACGCTCGAGGGGCGAGGACAAGTACAAAGAGCCGGAGGCCCGGAGCGCGGATGGTGGCAGTGATCCCGTCGGCGACGAGGACTTCTCCAGCCGCCGCCACCTCAGCACCGACGACAGGAGCCGTCTGCCCACCGGCAGATCCCCACTCGGATCCTCCCGGACGAGCGAAGCACCGACCTCCGCGCAGAGGCGCCGTACCGGGGCAAAGGCGGGACAGCCCCAGAACACGAACGCCGCCCTAGCAGCGCGCGACGTCTTGGGCGGTCCTCCAGTGCGCGCGGTGCGACAACCGCCCTTGCGGCGAGAGGGGGCACCGGGAGCCGAGCCAGAGCCAGCTGAGCCAGCGAGCCCAACGAGCTGAAGCTGACGACGCTCGCCGCCGATCGTCCCCGCGTTGTCGGAGTCCGACCCTCCCGCTAGGCCGGTGAGCGCCCTCTCCCTTGAATGCTGAGGGAGAGGCTGACTCACGAACCCGCGCGGGAGGTAGAGCTCCGGCTCAGCCCGGCCTCCGCCCCAGCAAGGATGATGAAGATCCTTGAAGTTGAGGGCGGGACCAAGATCGCAGCCCGGCTTGCTTCTCCCCACCCAGGAGCTGGTGGTCACCGTCTTGGGTGACCACCGGCGAGGGGATGCGGCCGGGCTGCCTGATAAAAATCCTTGAAGTCGAACGATGGCTGAAAGGTACCAACTTCCGCGAAGTTGCGTTCCTCCAACGAACAAGGCGGAAGGATCGCGGGTGTTCCCCATCCGGGGGCTCGGAAGGTGGAAAGACGCGATGCATAAGGGAGCGCGAAGACATGGTTGCCTTTCAAGGGGGCACCCTCCTTTTAAAGGCAACTCACCCACTTGCGTCCTCAGCCATCGCGGGCTGAGTCTTCTCCAACACGCTCCAAGGTCCTCCCCCTACGACCCGGGGGCTGGGTCCCATGCGTCATGCAAGCTGGCCCAGGGCAGAAGAAGCCAAACCGCCGCGCGCGGTGCGCGCAACTGCCCAGCGGTTACAAGCATTCCTCCACTTTCGCCCAGACCAGCGGGTGAAAGGGCGGACAGCCATGTAGGCGGCATGCAACCGCGCCAAGTGGGCGCATCCCTTCGACTCCAACGCGCCCAAAATGGAGGCCCAGGCCCACACGTCATACAACCGGCGCACCGGTTGCTACGTGCGAGCAACTGCACCGCCACTCGCGCCACTACCGTGCCTCCTTGACTACGGAACCAGTACCGCGACTCGAGGCAACCCTGCGTATGACCCAACAGTGCCAGCCAGGCACATCGATCACGGGTCAGTCAGCCGCGGGAGGAGGCGCGACGGTCGATACGGCCAAAAATGGGCCGGCAGCAATGGCGGTGGCAGGCGGGCGGAAGCAGCAGTCGCGTCGTCAGCCAAGCTCACGTCCCATCCAGGGACAGCAAGGGAACCCTCTCTCACGGCGTGAAGACGGCGCGCCCGTGTCCCGTTCCTCGAACGGCTCACACGCGCAACGGCTGCCCCGCGAACCACTCGTCTCGTCGCATTAACTCTGCGGCAGGACAGGCGGCACCTTTGGCAGGAGAAGCGGGCGACGCTTCGCCTTCGCCATAATGACCGCGTCAAAAAAGGTGTGCCACGTCATTCGATTTCGTATCCTTTTCCTTTTCCTCTTTCTCTCTCTTACAACAGGGACCGGGAAAGGGGGATACCCCGAAAGGGATCCTTCTCCGCGAAGGAAACATGCCCCGAGCCCCCCTACCGATCAGAGGTTCGAAGGCTGGCCCCTCGGAGGGGTTCAACAGCCGCCTCAGAGCGCTCGGGCTCCGCGCCCACTACTGGTCAGAGGTTCGAAGGTTGGCCCCTCGGAAGGGTTCAATGGCCGCCTCAGGCCACTTGGGCTCTGCGCCCACTACTGATCAGGGGTTCGTAGGCTGGCCCTCGAAGGGTTCACAGCCGCCTCAGACGCAAAACGAGGGATGACCCTGGGTATGTTCGATACATAACCAAGGCTCGGGCTACGCTCCCGAGGTACCCTAGGACATTTCCGAGACCAGCGGGAATGATCTTGTAACGGAATCCCATCAGAGGGAGGCATCGAGCCCTCGGACCCTGTCAAAAGGGGACCGGGTCCGGCAGATCACCCGAAGGTACTTTTGGAGCGCGCCTCCGGGCCTCTAGCCGACCCCTAACAAATGGGGCATGGGCGTCCACTCGGATTACCCGTCAGCAGCTCACTGGAGACACCATGTTCGGCGCCCTCCAAGGGCAACATGGCGCTTCTCCCCCCCTCCTCCTTGCGGAAAGGCGACGCAGGGGCGTATGTAAAAAAGTCGAGTCTGTCCTTGACCGTCCTCTCGCTCTGTGCAGGGGCTCGGGGGCTGCTCTCGCAAACCCGGCTCCGACCAAACCGTTGACAGCGTCAACATACCAGCCCGAGAACTTGGGACCCGACCGTGCACCCGGGCTACGGCCAGCTCGCATGAGGGAACAACCAGACTGGCCGAAGCATCACGAAACGCATTAAGACCTCGAAGGAGTCAAACCACTCCTCCGAGGCCTCGGGGGCTACACCCGGCGGGTGCGCTCGCACGCACCCACCGGAACAAAACGCAACCGAGAAAGGCCGGTCCCCTTGCAAAAAAGTGCGACAAAAGCCTCCAAGCGAGTATTAACACTCCCTTCGAGGCTCGGGGGCTACTGTCGGGGACCATAATTAGGGGTACCCTCAAGGCTCCTAATCTCAGCTGGTAACTGATAGTCGCCTAGAGGGGGGGGTGAATAGGGCGAAACTGAAATTTACAAATATAAACACAACTACAAGCCGGGGTTAGCGTTAGTAATAATAAATGAGTCCGCAAGAGAGGGCGCAAAACAAATCGCAAGCAAATAAGGAGAGTGACACGTGGATTTGTTTTACCGAGGTTCGGTTCTTGCAAACCTACTCCCCGTTGAGGAGGCCACAAAGGCCGGGTCTCTTTCAACCCTTCCCTCTCTCAAACGGTCCCTCGGACCGAGTGAGCTTTCCTTCTTCTCAATCAACCGGGAACAAAACTTCCCCGCAAGGGCCACCACACAATCGGTGCCTCTTGCCTCGGTTACAATTGAGTGTTGATCACAAGAGCAAAAGAGAAAGAAAGAATGCGATCCAAGCGCAAGAGCTCAAAAGAACACGGCAAATCTCTCTCGCTAGTCACTAAAGGCTTGAGTGGAATTGGAGAGGATTTGATCTCTTTGTATGTGTCTAGAATTGAATGCCTAGCTCTTGTAAGTGGTTAGAATTTGGAAAACTTGGATGCAATGAATGGTGGGGTGGTTGGGGTATTTATAGCCCCAACCACCAAACTTGACCGTTGGCTGGAGGCTTCTGTTCGATGCCGCACCGGACAGTCCGGTGCACACCGGACAGTCCGGTGCCCCTGCCACGTCATCACTGCCGTTGGATTCTAGCCGTTGGAGCTTCTGACTTGTGGGCCCGCCTGGGTGTCCGGTGCACACCGGACATGTACTGTTTGATGTCCGGTGCACCGGTATGGGCAGCCCTGACGTCTGCGCGCGCTGCGCGCGCATTTAATGCACCGCAGGGAGCCGTTGGCGCCGCAGGGAGCCGTTGCTCCGCTGGCACACCGGACAGTCCGGTGCACACCGGACAGTCCGGTGAATTATAGCGGAGCGGCTGCCGCGCGAACCCGAGACTGGCGAGTTCAGGAGGCCGAGCTTCCTTGGAGCACCGGACATGTCCGGTGCACACCGGACAGTCCGGTGAATTATAGCGCGCCGGCTTCCGAGAATTCCCGAGAGTGAAGAGTTGGAGTCTGAGTCCCCTGGTGCACCGGACAGGTACTGTTCACTGTCCGGTGGCACACCGGACAGTCCGGTGCGCCAGACCAGGGGTGCCCTCGGTTGCCCCTTTGCTCCTTTATTGAATCCAAAACTTGGTCTTTTTATTGGCTGAGTGTGAGCCTTTTACACCTGTATAATCTATACACTTGGGCAAACTAGTTAGTCCAAAGATTTGTGTTGGGCAATTCAACCACCAAAATTATATAGGAACTAGGTGTAAGCCTAATTCCCTTTCAGTAACCCCCATCAGCACAAAGCTGCAAAGGCCTGATGGGTACAATTAAGTCAGGGCTCGGTCCACTCAAGGAACACGACCTCGCCTCGCCCGAGCCCAGCCTCGGGCAAGGGCAGCCGACCCCAGAGGATTCACGTCTCGCCCGAGGGCCCCCTCAAGCAACGGACACACCTTCGGCTCGCCCGAGGCCCAGACTTCGCCAAGAAGCAACCTTGGCCCGATCGCCTCGCCGACCGACCGTATCGCAGGAGCATTTAATGCAAAGGTGGCATGACACCTTTATCCTGACGAGCGCCCTTCAGTCAACAGAGCCGAAGTGACCGCAGTCACTTCGCCGCTCCACTGACCGGCCTGACAAAAGGACAGCGCCGCCTGCGCCGCTCCGACTGCTGCGCCACTCGGCAGAGTGAGGCTGACAGCAGCCAAGTCCGGCCTCGAGCGCCATAGGAAGCTCTGCCTCGCCCGACCCAGGGCTCGGACTCGGGCTCAGCCCCGGAAGACGACGAACTCCACCTCGCCCGACCCAGGGCTCGGACTCGGGCTCAGCCCCGGAAGACGACAGACTCCGCCTCGCCCGACCCAGGGCTCGGACTCGGGCTCAGCCCCGGAAGACGACGAACTCCGCCTCGCCCGACCCCAAGGCTCGGACTCGGGCTTAGCCCCGGAAGACGACGAACTCCGCCTCGCCCGACCCAGGGCTCGGACTCGGGCTTAGCCCCGGAAGATGACGGACTCCGCCTCGCCCGACCCAGGGCTCAGCCCCGGAAGACGACGAACTCCGCCTCGCCCGACCCCAGGGCTCGAACTCAGCCCTGGCCTCAGCCGACGGTCTCCGCCTCGCTCGACCCAGGAGCTCGGACTCGACCTCGGCCTCGGAAGACAGACTCGACCTCGACCTCGGAGGAGCCTCCGCCTCGCCCAACCCAGGGCTCGGACCGACCACGTCACAGGAGGGGCCATCATTACCCTACCCCTAGCTAGCTCTGGCTACGGGGAACAAGACCGGCGTCCCATCTGGCTCGCCCCGGTAAACAAGTAATGATGGCGCCCCGCATGCTCCATGACGACGACGGCTCTCAGCCCCCTTACGGAAGCAAGGAGACGTCAGCAAGGACTCGATAGCCCCGACAGCTGTCCTTCCGCTAGGCCCCAGCGCTCCTCCGATGGCCACGACATCACACGAACAGGGTGCCAAAACCTCTCCGGCTGCCACGACGGCATGTACTTAGGGCACTAGCTCTTCTCCGCTAGACACGTTAGCACACTGCTACACCTCCCATTGTACATCTGGATCCTCTCCTTACGCCTATAAAAGGAAGGTCCAGGGCCCTCTTACAAAGGGTTGGCCGTGCGGGGGAAGGACGGGACGGCGCGCATAAGCCTCTCGCTCTCTCCCACGCGGATGCTTGTAACCCCCTACTGCAAGCGCACCCGACCTGGGCGCGGGACAAACACGAAGGCCGCGGGTTTCCCCTTTTACGCCTGTCTCCCTCCGGCTTCTTCCCCCCTTCGCGCTCCGTCTCGCGCCGACCCATCTGGGCTGGGGCACGCGGCGACAATTTATTCGTCGGTCCAGGGACCCCCCGGGTTCGAAACGCCGACACTAATAAAACAGGATGTCGGGTTAATTACAGGTAAGGACAGGGACTCTTTTGTTAGTTGGCATCGACAAAGGGGTATCTGTTGTTGTGAGTCGCTCGATCTAAATTCAACGTCTCAGATTTGATCTTAGTCGATACACGTTGCAGCGCATCAAATCGATATTCAACGACCTAGATGTCAAACGCCTGAGATCTGCTCCGACCCATCTGATCTAGATCGAACGGCTCGACTTCATCCCTACGAGCGCATTCCGGTAGCCGCGCCCGTGAACACGAGCACGACGGCGCCATTACCGCATTTCCCCGACCACGCGATAGTCCGCTCTATCCTTCTATCCGGCAGGGCTATACGAAGCGGAGAGAGAGATGAACTTAGTACAGACTCACCTTTAGCTACCCGGGATGTGGCAACGCCTGACCACGACGGGGTGTGGGAGCGAGGGTGCGCCCAAGCTTCGATGATTTGTTTGCGCGGACGAAGAGCGGCCCGCTGACAGGGCGACCCCATGTGTCAGCGCCAAGCCGCGCTGTGGCCGACTGGAGGGCTAGTTGCGCCGATTTGGAAGGTTCCGGCCTAACACAAATTTTCTTTATCTTTTCTATTTTGAATTTCTATTTTAGTTTTTTTTTCAAATTTTCAAATTCCTATTTCAAACTTAAACCTAATTCGGGTTTCAAATTCAAACATCAATTAAGATGCACAACATGGAACTCCAACATGAAATGCAAAGATTTTATTGGATATTATTTGAAATTAATATTTGTTTAACCACATACGTCTATTTTGTTTATTTATTTCAAAGAAGTCATTATTTTGAATGTATAATCAACTTAAGGATTTATCCAAAGTTTGATGTTTAATACTTATTTAGAGGAAGATGTTTGGATAATATTTTATCAAGATTTCTTTAGTTAAACATCTTAAAGTGTTAATTATATAGTTCATGAGAGGAACACTCTCATCTTATCATCATTTTATTGTTTATTTGTTTCTATGTTTTTTAACTCCCCTGTTTTGGACAAATATTTATGAATCCCAAAATTAGGATTTTGGGTGTTACAACTTTTTACCCCTCCAAATTTCGTAAAACAAATAGTACATATACTTGATAAAGTACTTCCACAAGTTTCTAGATCCTTTTGTTACTATGTTTATACAACTGTCAAATATCTCAGATAAGTGCACTAGAGCCTCAAACTTGCTTGCAACTTCATTTCCAAAGGTTTTTCAGAATTCCATGAACTATTACTCTACATCTCAGTAGTAAGCCACTTGATTGTTTTCGTATCTATTTACATGACTCATAAATATTTGGAAACAATGAATCCTTCTTATATATTGATTGAGTGATGACTTTAAAAGTGCATAAAATATTTGATCTGAACACATAACATGATGCACGCTCTTGCTAGAAAAATACTAAGAGTTTGTAGTGTTTTTACTCGAGCAAAAACAGAACATATAAGAAGACTATTGCTTCTTGTGGACATCTTCAGAAGAGAAGGCACCAATATGGTCACAATAGTTGTTGAATGAAACCTAGAAAAGATCTTCGCAGATTCACAAACATGATTACACAACCCTAATTCATAAACCCATGTGACACAGCGACATCGAGAAACATTTTTCATTTGTCGATATCCTCAGCAGCTCGCTCGCTTCCTCTCGTCTGTTTTGAGGCTGGGTCCATATTTCTGGGCATCTGATGTTACACTTTTCTCACTAGTCTAAACATTTTGCTCAGTTCTACCCCTACCTCAATTCTCTCCTAAGATTTCCCCTTCCACCATTGTGTTGTGCTCAGAAATCAGCCTAGGGACCCGTTCCGTCCGTTAGATGTCTGACAGATGGGACCCATGTCCTAACATGTGGGACTAGTTCCTTCTTTTTTCCCCAAATCATAGAAAAAGCCACTGCTTGCTCGACGGCGAGTGTGCAACAATGGCGTAGGGGAGCAACCGAGCCCTGACAACTTCTCTCTGCACGAGCGCACGCCGAATCCATCGCTCCGGCCGTCGGATCTACACCGGACGGGCTGCTGCTTCCCCGACAGCCGACGCAAGCGGGCACGCCGGCGGCCTGCCAAAAATCAGGTGGCCTAGACACTCCGCGAACGCCGACCACGCGATGTGCCCCGTTCATGCCCTCCAGGCCCGTAGGTGGGATTAGGCCAGGTGCGCGGATATGTACTGATCGACAGGCAATGGACCGCGTAAGGACCAAAGCAGCATGCATCATAAGTTATTTTGCTTTGCCAGTTTCAGTCGTATTTTCGCATTACTTCCGGATAGAGTTATAATTTGGTCCTAGTTACTTGAGGTAAAAAAATCAGAGGATTATAAAAAAATATGAATGTAGGTGCCTGATAAATGGACACATCTCTCACCAAGTTTTGTAACATTCAACCACAACTATAGAGTTTGAGCTATATTTCTTACTTTCTTTTATTTTGTTGCTTCAAAAGTGTACCATTTGTTCATCTAACTCTTACAAACTTACTTCATGTAAAGAT
Source organism: Zea mays (assembly GCF_902167145.1). Classification (NCBI taxonomy): domain Eukaryota; kingdom Viridiplantae; phylum Streptophyta; class Magnoliopsida; order Poales; family Poaceae; genus Zea; species Zea mays. The sequence continues at coordinate 51,439,891 of NC_050098.1, read as the reverse complement.
ACCTTTTTTAGTATTTACTAATTTATATAGTTTAAATGACTTTTTAATCATAAATAAATAAATAAATACCAAATATGGTCAAAAAATAGTGAAACTTGGCATGAAATCATAGTTTGGTCCTAGTTAATGGAGGTAAAAAATTCAGAGGATTATACAAAAATATAAATATAGATTCATTACAAATGGACACATCTCTTACCAAGTTTTGTAACATCCAACTACAACTACAATTTGAGCTATATTTCTTATTTTCGTTTATTTTGTTGCTTCAAAAGTGTACCATTTGTTCATCTGACTGTTACAAACTTACTTCATGTAAAGATGCCCCCTTTTTATTTTTTATTAATTTATATGGTTTAAATGTCTTTTCAAGACGAAAATAAATAAACAAATACCAAATATGGTCAAAAATGCTGAATTAATCTACACAGTTTAAGATGAATTAATCTAATTCTTAAAATGCTGAATTAAATACGGGACTAGCAAATAAAGAAGCGAAGGACTAAATGCTAAGCACAATTGTTTTTGTTTCCTTTGAATGCGAAAGTAAGTGTTGTGACGTGTACCATGCATCATATATCAATTAGGAACAAGCACCAAGAATTGCGTAAAGAATATAGAACATCTTACCATGATCTTCTGTGCATCATTAGTTGCTGCTTATCCAGACAAAGATAATCGAATTCCCATGCAATGAAAAACTGTCAATAAACACTACGGACAAGTTTTGCAGTGACATGTAAATGTGATAAACATATTATTATTTTCTTCACCATGGATCAGACTAAACATACCTAACAACAGACGTTAGTGAGTTTCCAAACTATCCTATAAATTGTCTCCCCGCTTTTGTCCACTACTACAAAGAGTTGCTCCTTATTTCCATTTCAAATACAATTGTAGTTACTTTCTATAGGAACATTTATTACTATTGTTGTTTCCTCAATTTTTGGCGCTCATAGCAGTGTCCAAGCCCCTTTTTTAAAAGTTTATAGTTTATTCTAATTAATGGATTTGAATTGAAATGCCATTCTAGCTGAATAAAAAAGGAGAGCATTGCAATAAATTAATGCAGAAGTTTCCTGATAAAACCTGACATCTTCAAAATTATTTTTAGAAATCATGTACGCCACTCATTTTCTCTACATGTTACTGAAACATTGTGTCTCTTTAGAAATGTGTATCAATGTAGCTAGATTTATGTATCTTGGAATTTTGTAAATCCAAATTAAAATCTTCAAAGCTAAAATTAGGATTTGATAGTGTCTAAGATGGAAATTTGGTAAAAGGGGTGCATCAGATATTGTATTGATATCTTAGAGCAACTCCAAAAAGGTTTCTACCAAAAAATGATTATTGAGGGTAGTCTAAAATTTTTAGGGCTGAATTACTCCAACAGTTCTCTCGAAACAAAAACAAAAAAATAGAAAACTGGGATCAAATTAAAAAAATGCATCAATCAAATGACAGCATTCTACTAATGTTTTGTTCCTCACTTAATAATGTACACTGTGCACATAGGCTAGACAAAGCCACGAACCGCTGCCTCTGCAGGGGGGGCCCACCACGGATGTGTTGCTGCCGCAATGGGGCCACGACCGAGCTTGGTTGAGGGAGGTGCGGTCCCGCACCCGCGAGCGTCAGCAACGCACGGTGCCTGATAGCAAGAGTTGAGCACGATACGATTACAAGAAAAGGCACCAATAAGATTACAACCATTCTCATCTTACAGATTCGCAGTCATCAATCATCATATCACACATTTGAGGCGTACCCGGTTTGGCCTTAAATCCGGGTGTGACATCAATATCCCTCACTTATCACAATATAGCTCAAGCCTCATAGTGAAAATTGGCCTACTTTCATCATATTTTTGTTTGATTTTGATTTTTGTATGAATAGATGCAAATGTCTAGCATCTAATAATTATGATTTGATTTATAACATTTCGTACCATAAGGCATATTATGCTAACATAGAATGATTGTTTATCAAAGCTTTATAATATTTTACAAATTACTTAAGCACTTTAAATTGATTTCTGCATTTGCATTTTTTATATGTATTATTAATGTACCATCGGTATGATATCTAGTTTTCTATTATTTAGGATCTTTTGATTTGCTTCTGGATCTGCCACTGCTCTCCGCCTCTCCCTGTGTCCCATGGGTCCTGCATGTTACATGAATCCTATATTGAGCATGAGGCTTCTTTGAAGCACATCTAATCAAAAATTGCTAGTTTGGATTGGAAAAAAACATGGCTGGTTGTTTCGCACACAGAACAATGTTGCAGTTTGATTTACCGTTCTGTTTCTTTTTCTTGGACGCTTTCCCTTCTACATCTTTTCGTGCATAGCTTGGTAGATCAACACCATGCCCTCCATTTCAGGTGTAGTTTTGTTTCTCCACAACATTTTACCTCCTTGTTACCCCTCCAAATTTCCTAAAACAAAATAGTACAGATACTTGACAAAGTACTTTCTCAAGTTTCTGGATCATCTTTGTTACTTTGTTCATACAACAGTCAGATATGTCAGATAAGTGCAGTAGATCGTTACACTCACTTGTAACCTCATTTCCAAAGGTTTTTCGGAAATCCATGCCCCATTACTCTGCATCTCAGCAGTAAGACACTAGAATGTTTTTGTATCTATTTACATGACTCATAAATATTTGGAAAACGTGAATCCTTCTTATATATATTGATTGAGTGATGATTCCAAAAAGTGCATAAAGTATTTGATCTGAACATAGAACATGATGCATGCTCTTTCTAGTATAATAACTTAATAAGAGTTTGCAATATTTTTACTCGAGTGGAAACAGAACATAGGCTATTGCAGTATGGTCAGAATAGTTGTTGAATGGAACGAAAGGGTTCTCGCATATTCACAAACATGATTACAAGGCCCTAATAGTCTTTCATCCATTGATGCTCAGCAGCTCGCTCGCTAGCTTGGTCTGCTTCAAGGCCGTGTCCATCTTTCTAGGCATCTGACTGACCATCTACCTAACATTGTTGCTTTGTATGATCTATCTCTGTTAAAAATTATTTTAGTGAGTCTGTGCTATTTTAATAGGCCATGGTTCTTTAAAATTGCAGAGACTATCTTGCATTGAATACTATACTATCTTAAATCTTCTTTGAAGCCTGTCCAAGGCCAAAATTGCTTTTTTTGCACCCGAAAAAATTCACAGTTACTTCAACCCAAATTATAAGTCATTTGAAAATTTAGAGTTAAAGCATCTCAAATTTAATAAAATTAAAATCGTTTGCCTTTCTAAAGAAGTTACCCTTACATTTATTTCTCCATAACTTTTAGCTCTTGAACCAACTTGTTACCCCTCCAAATGTTCTAAAATGAAGGGTACATAGACTTAGTATAATTTCTCAAGTTTCCTGATCATTTCATCTTTGTTAGTGTTATTGAGACTGATATAATGTCAGCTAACAGAGTACAGTGGATCCTCGCACTCACTTTCACCTTTTTCATAGTCTCTTCTGAATTCTATTTCCAATTCCTCAGCATCCCAGACTAATATAATGTCTTATATTCTAATTACATGACTCAAAAATATATGGAATCATGAACCTTTGCTTATTTAACTGTGTTCAGTATAAACATGGGGATTGCTCTAACATCAATAATAAGAGTTTCTACTATTTTACTTATGGTACAAGAATTCTCATGTCACAGATTCGCACTCATCAATCATCAAGCAGCCAAGAAGCGCCTTTCCAGTAGCTCGCTCGCTTCCTCTCCGATCGCTTCGAAGTCGTCTTTCTGGGCCTCTGGTCAACCACCTGCCTGACGACATTGTTATTGCGTCGCCGCTTCTGGTCGTCTTCTTCTCGGTAGTAGCCTCCAGGGAACTTGCGCTTTGCATCCCCTGTCTGCTCGCTGCGGATGCGACCGACGGCGACGCCGACGGCGACGGGAGACATCTTCTTCTTGGCACACAACCATTGCTTCTTGTCTCGTTGAACCGGAAGATCAGTGTCGACCGGAACGCATACTGCCTCTTGTTCTTGATCTATCTGCGATAGTTTCTCAAAGATGGCTCTGCATCTGGAGATTTTACCATTGATGGATGTCGTCCACCCGTCGATGATGCTGCATGCGAGGCCGCGCACCCTCCCAGACTCGTGACTCCACAGATCACCGACGGCCTCGATGACGTTGGTGGTTGCCAGCAGGGTCGGGGTCGCCTCCACCACTCTCAGCGTCTCGAGAGCCTCCACCATCGCCTCGTCGAGCAGCTGGCAGAGCCACTCCGCTCGCTCGACGCTATCGTTGCCCGTGACATCACAGAGTATCTCCACGATATCGCCCCTCACTTGCCGGTGATTGTCTCGGGAGCAGTGTGTGGCGGCCTCAATGGCGGCGTCGATGGCGCCGAACGCCGGAAGGAAGCGCTTCCACCGGCGAAGCGGGCTCTTCTCCGCCATCTCCACGCCCGTACGGAACGCCGCTCGCTGCAGGAAGACGCTCTGCTCTGTCGCTGGTTACGAAGATGGAGGCTGATGAGGAGGAAAAAAGACGGGATCTGAATTCGCTTGCTGACGCGCCTTTATATTGATCGGCACCGCCACGCATGCATGAGAGTCCGACTACGCGGTGGAGAGTGGAGACGTTTTTGATCAATGGTCTGTTTTTTAGATAAAGGACCGTGGTAGTTGTTCTCAAGTGTGTTTCTTATACTTGTACGAAAATTAAATGGTCCTGTTTTTTTATAAAGGACGGCCTTTTTATTAGATGATATGAAATTGATTCGAAGCCTCTGGGTTTTTTTTTTCCAACAAGAAGCAGCGCTCCAACAGAAAAGAAAAGGTGGCATGTTCTAGCTACACTCGAAAGAATTTTAGGAGAAAATATTTTTGACCACCCAAACTACAACAGAATCTAAGGAAGTTGTTTTTGACCAGCCAGTACATGGCTGATGGGTAACCGTGTAATTACGAGTAATAATGTACATATGGAGGATACTTTTTTCATTTAGAAAAAATATTATTCCAATTAATCTATAGCGTCCACCAAGATGGAACTTCACAACACACCTTATATTGCTCTACTCCTTTAAAGCACAAGTTTCGACCATCGTACGTTACATTGAAACGCGTAGATCTATTTCTCTACCCCGCTTCTCGCCTAACAAATACTTGATAAAATTGTCATCCGATAAAGACTTATCTTAGTGCCAAAATTAAATTATAGTGTCACACCAGGTAAACCGAATGCGAACCATGTATGTGCCAGGATCAGAAATTCACGTACACAACGATTACATAAATGACTCATCATAACACAATGCTTCGAATAACAATAAAGAGTAAGTAATAATATTACATACTAGGGCCATTTACATAATATAAATCAAAGTACACAGAATCGAAACGTAGCCAACGTAAATTAACCCACCATAGGCAGCTGACTGGGGGAGGTCGCTAGCCTAATCCTCGAACTCGTCGAAGTCCTGGAACTCCTGGAGATCCGCCTCGACACCTTCTTTACCTGAGCATAGATTGCACCAAAGGCAACCTGATGTTTTGTGAAAGCAAGGGTGAGTACACATCAACGTACTCAGCAAATGTCCCGTTTGGCTGTAGTGGACTAGCTTTATGTGGGTATAAGGTCAAGCATTTACTTTTAGTTGATTAGGTAATTATTACTAGTAGAGAGCCAGGTTTTAACATTAACCCAAGTTGTTAACCCAAAAGTACTCCTTCCAAACGGAAAGAATAACTGAAATCATAATCATAATAGAAACCAACATTATCCTCGTCATCATCTGTAAATAAGGTATCTTTGATTCAATGTGTCTCTAATCAATGGAGCTCCCTTGGCCGCTCATAACCGCGAGTACGGCTGATATATCAGTTTCATAACACTCTGCAGAGGTTGCACACTTTACCCACGAGTCGTGATTCTTTCTCTAGCCTAGGCTTGCAAGACCCTTATTCACTCCCGAGGTGAATGTCCAATGATTCACTATGAAGCCTTTACAAAGATTCCCTGAGGTTGTAGCCGTTCGTTAGGTTTCCTAAATGTACCGCACTCCTTCCCAAGGGGCAATCCACCCTCGGCAGAGCGAGCGGCATACACCGAGCCCCATTGACGGCACGACGGCGAAGCGAACTACACCTTAGTTCCTCTAATTAATTAGCTAAGGGTGTCCCATACCACCCTCATGGTTGCACTGTTTTTCCGGGTGGTCATCCAACGAACAGGTCCTTACGAAGAGGCACTCGAGAAACCGCTCGAGTCTTCTAAAATACCACAAGTATATCATCATATCCAGAATAAATTCATAGTATCATCATTGTATTTCATCATGTTCATTGATTAAAGTAAAACGCTAGCATAGAACTAATCATAATAATTAATTCCCAAAGGGTAAACAATGACAAAAAAACAGAATAATAGTCAATTCTTAGGTTGATCGGCACCGCCACGCATGCATGAGAGTCCGACTACGCGGTGGAGACGTTTTTGATCAATGGTCTGTTTTTGAGATAAAGGACCGTGCTAGTTGTTCTCAAGTGTGTTAGTTATACTTGTACGGAAATTAAATGGTCCTGTTTTTTTTTAAAAGGACGGTCTTTTTATTAGATGAAATGAAATTGATTCGAAGTCTGTGGAGCGTTTTTTTTCCAACAAGAAGCAGCGCTCCAACAGAATAAGAAAAAGTGGCATGTTCTAGCTACAACCGAAAGAATCTTAGGAGAAAATATTTTTGACCACCCAAACTACAACAGTATCTGAGAGCATTTTGAACGGACTCTTTATTTTTTACTTTTTACTTATCTATCTATTTACTATCTCATAAAGCTTATACTATATATATAGCATCTCACTCCAACAGGCTATATAACTAGTTTGGCTAGTCAGGGTGGCTAGCCAAATTTGGCTAGTGAGAGAGCCAATTTGGAGAGTCGAATAGCTTGGCGAGTTAGATAGCTAGTCAGTTAGAGAGTTATTTTACTGTTGAGTAGCTAAATTTTGGTTTGACGAGCCATTTGACTAGTCACTTGAAAATTCTCTTAGACTAGCCAGTACATGGTGGGTAACCGTGTAATTACGACCAACTTTTTTACAATTTGGTCATTTTAGAGTTTTTTTTTGCACAATTATGTCCTTCGCAGTTTCATTTCAAAAAATGGACCCTTAGCTCGACGCCGTCATCATTGGCGTCGAGGTTGTGTGTGTCGGCGCCAATATTTTTGGCGTGCATATGTCAGACGGAGTGATACCGTGGCACCGACGTGGCACGTACCTCGACGCCGTAGATCTTAGCGCCGAGGTACGTGCCTATAAATAACCCCTACGACCGGCTGTTTTTTATACTCATTTCTATTCTTCGAAACTAGAGATATCAGCCTGAATTGTAGGAAGTCTAGATGTGGTAAAGCTGCTAAACAAAGGTAAGCGTTGTATTAAATCATATTTTGTGAGTCTATTATATTTGTGATTGTTATAGATCTTATCGAAATTTAGGAAGGATCCTTTGACCGGAACTGTCTTCGACCCGCTGCCTTTGTCAACTGGTGTTCCAGTGCCTATGTGTTTTTATGGTGATCCTTGTAAGGTTGATAATGAAAGGGAATTAGGCTTACACCTATTTTCCTAATTAATTTTGGTGGTTGAATTGCCCAACACAAATAATTAGACTAACTAGTTTGCTCTAGTGTATAAGTTATACAGGTGCCAAAGGTTCACACTTAGCCAATAAAAAGACCAAGAATTGGGTTCAACAAAGAGAGCAAGGGTTAACCGAAGGCAGCCCTGGTCTGGAGCACCGAACAGTCCGGTGTGCCACCGGACAGTGTCCGGTGCACCAGGGGACTTCAAGCCAAACTCTTCACCTTCGGGAAAATCCAGAGGCGCTCCGCTATAATTCACCGGACAGTGTCCGGTGCTCCAGGAATGAAGCGTCTCTGGAACTCGCCAGCTTCGGGAAATCGCTCCGCTATAATTCACCGGACATGTCCGGTGTGCACCGGACTGTCCGGTGAGCCAGCGGAGCAACGGCTACTTCGCGCCAACGGTCACCTGCAGAGTCATTTAATGCGCGCCAGAGCGCGCAGAAGTCAGGCACGCGCGAAGTGGCGCACCGGACACTCTACAGTGCATGTCCGGTGTGCCACCGGACATCCAGGCGGGCCCAGCAGTCAGAGCTCCAACGGTCGGAACCCAACGGCCTGGTGACGTGGCTGGCGCACCGGACACTGTCCGGTGTGCACCGGACTGTCCGGTGCACCATACGACAGACAGCCTCCACCAAACGGCTAGTTTGGTGGTTGGGGTTATAAATACCCCCAACCACCCCACATTCAAGTCATCCAAGTTTTTCAACTTCTAACCACTTACAAGAGCTAGGCATTCAATACAAGACACACCCAAGTGATCAAATCCTCTCCCAATTCCACAAAAGCATTAGTGTTAAGTGAGAGTGATTTGTTGTGTTCCTTTGAGCTCTTGCGCTTGGATTGCCTTCTTTCTCATTCTTTTCTTGTGATCAAAACTCAATTGTAACCAAAGCAAGAGACACCAATTTTGTGGTGGTCCTTGCGGGGAAGTTTTGTTCCCGGTTGATTTGAGAAGAGAAAGCTCACTCGGTCCGAGGGACCGTTTGAGAGATGGAAAGGGTTGAAAGAGACCCGGTCTTTGTGACCACCTCAACGGGGAGTAGGTTTGCAAGAACCGAACCTCGGTAAAACAAATCCGTGTGTCATACTCTTTATTCGCTTGCGATTTGTTTTGCACCCTCTCTCGTGAACTTGATTATATTGCTAACGCTAACCCGGCTTGTAGTTGTGATTAATTTTGTAAATTTCAGTTTCGCCCTATTCACCCCCCCTCTAGGCGACTTTCAATTGGTATCAGAGTCCGGTGCTTCATTAGAGCCTAACCGCTCGAAGTGATGTCGGGAGAACACACCAAGAAGGAGATGGAGACCGGCGACAAGCCCGCTACAAGCCACGGGAAAGCATCATCGGGAGAGTCCCGCAACAAAGGGAAGGGGAAGGAGAAGAAACACTCTTCCCACAAGTCGCATCGGAGTGGGGACAAGAAAAAGAAGATGAGGAAGGTGATCTACTACGAAACCGACACCTCATCGCCATCTACCTCTGGCTCTGACGCGCCCTCCGTAACTTCTAAGCGCCATGAGCGCAAGAAGTTTAGTAAGATCCCCTTACACTATCCTCGTACTTCTAGACATACTCCATTACTTTCCATTCCATTAGGCAAACCGCCAACCTTTGACGGTGAAGATTATGCTAGGTGGAGTGATTTAATGAAATTTCATCTAACCTCACTCCACAAAAGTATATGGAATGTTGTTGAGTTTGGAGCACAGGTACCATCCATAGGGGATGAGGATTACGATGAGGACGAGGTGGCCCAAATCGAGCACTTCAACTCCCAAGCCACAACCATACTCCTCGCCTCTCTAAGTAGGGAGGAGTACAACAAGGTGCAAGGATTAAAGAGTGCCAAGGAAGTTTGGGACGTGCTCAAGACCGCGCACGAGGGTGATGAACTAACCAAGATCACCAAGCGGGAAACGATCGAGGGGGAGCTCGGTCGCTTCCGTCTTCGCCAAGGGGAGGAGCCACAAGACATGTACAACCGGCTCAAAACCTTGGTAAATCAAGTGCGCAACCTCGGGAGCAAGAAATGGGATGACCACGAGGTGGTTAAGGTTATTCTAAGATCACTTATTTTCCTTAACCCTACTCAAGTACAATTAATTCATGGTAATCCTAGATATACACTAATGACTCCTGAGGAAGTAATCGGGAATTTTGTGAGCTTTGAGTTTATGATCAAGGGCTCACGGAAGATCAACGAGCTCGACGGTCCCTCAACGTCCGAAGCACAACCGGTCGCATTCAAGGCGACGGAGGAGAAGAAGGAGGAGTCTACACCAAGTAGAACACCCATCGACGCCTCCAAGCTCGACAACGAGGAAATGGCACTTGTCATCAAAAGCTTCCGCCAAATCCTCAAGCAAAGGAGGGGAAAGATTACAAGCCCCGCTCCAAGAAGGTTTGCTACAAGTGTGGTAAGCCCGGTCACTTTATAGCAAAATGTCCTATTTCTAGTGACAGTGACAGGGGCGACGACAAGAAGGGAAGAAGAAAGGAGAAGAAGAGGTACTACAAGAAGAAGGGCGGTGATGCCCATGTTTGTCGCGAGTGGGACTCCGACGAAAGCTCTAGCGACTCCTCCGACGACGAGGACGCCGCCAACATTGCCGTCACCAAGGGACTCCTCTTCCCCAACGTCGACCACAAATGCCTCATGGCAAAGGACGGCAAAAAGAAGAAGGTTAAATCCAAATCCTCCACTAGATATGAGTCTTCTAGCGATGATAATGCTAGTGATGAGGAAGATAATTTGCGTACTCTTTTTGCCAACTTAAACATGCAACAAAAAGAGAAATTAAATGAATTAATTAGTGCCATCCATGAGAAGGATGATCTCTTGGACTCCCAAGAGGACTTCCTAATCAAGGAAAACAAAAAGCATGTTAAAGTTAAAACTGCTTATGCTCTAGAAGTTGAAAAATGTGAAAAATTATCTAGTGAGCTAAGCACTTGCCATGAGACTATAGACAACCTTAGAAATGAGAATGCTAATTTGTTAGCTAAGGTTGATTCTATTGCTTGTAATGTTTCAATTCCCAATCTTAGAAATGATAATGATGATTTGCTTGCTAAGATTGAAGAATTGAACATATCTCTTGCTAGTCTTAGGAATGAAAATGAAAAATTGCTTGCTAAGGCTAAAGATTTAGATGTATGCAATGCTTCCATTTCCGACCTTAGAAGTAAAAATGATATATTGCATGCTAAGGTTGTAGAATTAAAATCTTGCAAACTCTCTACATCTACCGTTGAACATACTTCTATTTGCACTAGATGTAGAGATGTAGATATTAATGTTATACATGATCACATGGCTTTAATTAAACAACAAAATGATCATATAGCTAAACTAGATGCAAAAATTGCCGAGCATGAAATTGAAAATGAAAAATTTAAATTTGCTCGTAGTATGCTTTATAGTGGGAGATGCCCTGGCATTAAGGATGGCATTGGCTTCCAACAGGGAGGCAATGTCAAACTTAATGCCCCTCCTAAGAAATTGTCTAATTTTGTTAAGGGCAAGACTCCCATGCCTCAGGATAACGAGGGTTACATTTTGTACCCTGTCGGCTATCCTGAGAGCAAAATTAGGAGAATTCACTCTAGGAAGTCTCACTCTGGCTCTAATCATGCATTCATGTATAAGAGTGAGACATCTAGTTCTAGGCAACCAACCCATGCTAAGTTGCCTAAGAAGAAAACTCCTAGTGCATCAAATGATCATGACATTTCTTTTAAAACTTTTGATGCATCTTATGTTTTAACTAACAAATCCGGCAAGGTAGTTGCCAAGTATGTTGGGGGCAAACACAAGGGATCAAAGACTTGTGTTTGGGTACCCAAAGTTCTTGTATCTAATGCCAAAGGATCCAAAACCATTTGGGTACCTAAAGTGAAGAACTGAACTTGTTTTGTAGGTTTATGCATCCGGGGGCTCAAGCTGGGTAATCGACAGCGGGTGCACAAACCACATGACAGGGGAGAAGAAGATGTTCTCCTCCTACGAGAAAAACCAAGATCCCCAACGAGCTATCACATTCGGGGATGGAAATCAAGGTTTGGTCAAAGGATTGGGTAAAATTGCTATATCTCCTGACCATTCTATTTCCAATGTTTTTCTTGTAGATTCATTAGATTACAATTTGCTTTCTGTTTCTCAATTATGCAAAATGGGTTACAACTGTCTATTTACTGATGTAGGTGTCACTGTCTTTAGAAGAAGTGATGATTCAATAGCATTTAAGGGAGTGTTAGAGGGTCAGCTATAATTAGTGAATTTTGATAGAGCTGAACTCGACACTTGCTTAATTGCTAAGACTAACATGGGCTGGCTCTGGCATCGCCGACTAGCACATGTTGGGATGAAGAATCTTCATAAGCTTCTAAAGGGAGAGCACATTTTAGGATTAACCAATGTTCATTTTGAGAAAGACAGGATTTGTAGCGCATGCCAAGCAGGGAAGCAAGTTGGTGCCCATCATCCACATAAGAACATCATGATGACCGACAGGCCACTGGAGCTCCTACACATGGATCTATTCGGCCCGATAGCTTACATAAGCATCGGCGGGAGTAAGTACTGTCTAGTTATTGTGGATGATTATTCTTGCTTCACTTGGGTGTTCTTTTTGCAGGAAAAATCTCACACCCAAGAGACCTTAAAGGGATTTTTGAGACGGGCTCAAAATGAGTTCGGCTTAAGGATCAAGAAAATTAGAAGCGACAACGGGACGGAGTTCAATAACTCACAAATTGAAGGTTTCCTTGAGGAGGAGGGCATCAAGCATGAGTTCTCCTCTCCCTACACACCACAACAAAATGTTGTAGTGGAAAGGAAGAATAGAACTCTATTGGACATGGCAAGAACCATGCTTGATGAGTACAAGACATCGGATCGGTTTTGGGCCGAGGCAGTCAACACCGCCTGCTACGCCATCAACCGGTTATATCTACACCGAATCCTCAAGAAGACATCATACGAACTCCTTACCGGTAAAAAGCCCAATATTTCATATTTTAGAGTCTTTGGTAGCAAATGCTTTATACTTGTTAAAAGAGGTAGAAAATCTAAATTTGCTCCTAAGACTGTAGAAGGCTTTTTACTAGGATATGATTCAAACACAAGGGCATATAGAGTCTTTAACAAGTCCTCTGGACAAGTTGAAGTTTCTTGTGACGTTGTGTTTGATGAGACTAACGGCTCTCAAGTAGAGCAAGTTGATCTTGATGAGATAGGTGTTGAAGAGGCTCCATGCATCGCGCTAAGGAACATGTCCATTGGGGATGTGTGTCCTAAGGAATCCGAAGAGCCTCCAAATGCACAAGATTAACCATCCTCCTCCACGCAAGCTTCTCCACCAACTCAAAATGAGGATGAAGCTCCAGTTGATGAAGTACAAGATCAAGCAAATGAGCCACCTCAAGATAACGGCAATGATAAAGGGGAAGATGTAAATGATCAAGACAAGGAGGATGATGAACCAAAGCCGCCACACCCAAGAGTCCACCAAGCAATCCAACGAGATCACCCCATCGATGCCATCCTCGGCGACATTCATAAGGGGGTAACTACTAGATCTCGTGTTACACATTTTTGTGAACATTACTCTTTTGTTTCCTCTATTGAGCCACACAAGGTAGAGGAAGCACTACAAGATTCGGATTGGGTGGTGGCGATGCAAGAGGAGCTCAACAACTTCACTAGGAATGAGGTATGGCATTTGGTTCCACGTCCTAATCAAAATGTTGTAGGAACCAAGTGGGTCTTCCGCAACAAGCAAGATGAGCATGGTGTGGTGACAAGGAACAAAGCCCGACTTGTGGCCAAAGGATACTCCCAAGTCGAAGGTTTGGATTTCGGTGAAACCTATGCACCCGTAGCTAGGCTTGAGTCAATTCGCATATTATTAGCCTATGCTACTTACCATGGCTTCAAGCTTTATCAAATGGACGTGAAGAGTGCCTTCCTCAATGGACCAATCAAAGAAGAGGTCTATGTTGAGCAACCTCCCGGCTTTGAAGATAGTGAGTACCCTAACCATGTCTATAAACTCTCTAAGGCGTTTTATGGGCTCAAGCAAGCCCCAAGAGCATGGTATGAATGCCTTAGAGATTTCCTTATCACTAATGGATTCAAAGTCGGAAAGGCCGATCCTACTTTGTTTACTAAAACTCTTGACAATGATTTGTTTGTATGCCAAATTTATGTTGATGATATCATATTTGGGTCTACTAATGAATCTACATGTGAAGAATTTAGTAGGATCATGACACAAAAGTTCGAGATGTCTATGATGGGGGAGTTGAAGTATTTCTTGGGATTTCAAGTGAAGCAACTCCAAGAGGGCACCTTCCTTAGCCAAACGAAGTATACTCAAGATATTCTAAGCAAGTTTGGGATGAAGGATGCCAAACCCATCAAGACACCCATGGGAACCAATGGGCATCTGACCTCGACACGGAAGGTAAGTCCGTGGATCAAAAGGTATACCGGTCGATGATAGGCTCTTTGCTATATTTATGTGCATCTCGACCGGATATTATGCTTTCTGTATGCATGTGTGCAAGATTCCAAGCCGACCCTAAGGAAGCTCACCTTACGACCGTAAAACGAATCTTGAGATATTTAGTTTATACTCCTAAGTTTGGGCTTTGGTATCCTAGGGGTTCCACTTTTGATTTGATTGGTTATTCGGATGCCGATTGGGCGGGGTGTAAAATCAATAGAAAGAGCACATCAGGGACTTGCCAGTTCTTGGGAAGATCCTTGGTGTCTTGGGCTTCAAAGAAGCAAAATTCCGTAGCTCTTTCTACCGCCGAAGCCGAGTACATTGCCGCAGGTCATTGTTGCGCGCAACTACTTTGGATGAGGCAAACCCTTAGGGACTACGGTTACAAACTAACCGAAGTTCTTCTTCTATGTGATAATGAGAGTGCAATCCGCATGGCGAATAATCCCGTTGAGCATAGCCGCACTAAACACATAGCCATTAGGTATCATTTTCTAAGGGATCACCAACAAAAGGGAGATATCGAGATTGCTTACATTAACACTAAAGATCAATTGGCCGATATCTTTACCAAGCCACTAGATGAACAAACTTTTAACAAACTTAGGCATGAGCTAAATATTCTTGATTCTAGGAACTTCTTTTGTTAAATTGCACACATAGCTCATTCATATACCTTTGATCATGTCTCTTTCATATGCTATGACTAATATGTTTTCAAGTCTATTTCAAACCAAGTCATAGGTATATTGAAAGGGAATTGGAGTATTCGGCGAAGACAAAGGCTTCCACTCCATAACTCATCCTTCGTCGTTGCTCCGGGCAACTCTCCATCTTTGGGGGGGAGAGAGCCTAAGTACAAAGCAAACGGACTCCGTCTTTGGTATAATCTTCACTCTTATGTCTTTTACCAAAAGGGAGAAAGTAGTTATAAAAAGGGCTCTAATGACTCCGTTTTTGGCGATTCATGCCAAAGGGGGAGAGAGTATTAGCCCAAAGCAAAAGGACCGCACCACCACCCTAGTTTTAAAAATGATTTTCAATTGGAAAAATTGGTATCCTATTGTGTTCAAAAGGGGGAGAAAGTAGTATTTCAAAATGGTATGATTTTCAAAATTAGTATCTCATTGTGTTCAAAAGGGGAGAGAGTAGTTTTGTTTAGTCAAAGGAAAAGCATTTGAAACAGGGGGAGAAAATTTCAAATCTTGAAAATGCTTTGCAAAATCTTATTCACTTACCTTTGACTATTTGCAAAAGGACTTTGAAAAGAATTTACAAAACAATTTGTAAAAACAAAATATGTGGTGCAAGCGTGGTCCAAAATGTCAAAAATTGAAGAAACAATCCATGCATATCTTATGAGTAGTTATATTGGCTCAATTCTAAGTAACCTTTACACTTACATTATGCAAGCTAGTTCAATTATGCACTTTTATACTTGCTTTGGTTTGTGTTGGCATCAATCACCACAAAGGGGGAGATTGAAAGGGAATTAGGCTTACACCTATTTTCCTAATTAATTTTGGTGGTTGAATTGCCCAACACAAATAATTAGAATAACTAGTTTGCTCTAGTGTATAAGTTATACAGGTGCCAAAGGTTCACACTTAGCCAATAAAAAGACCAAGAATTGGGTTCAACAAAGAGAGCAAGGGTTAACCGAAGGCAGCCTTGGTCTGGAGCACCGGACTGTCCGGTGTGCCACCGGACAGTGTCCGATGCACCAGGGGACTTCAAGCCAAACTCTTCACCTTCGGGAAAATCCAGAGGCGCTCCGCTATAATTCACTGGACTGTCCGGTGTACACCGGACAGTGTCCGGTGCTCCAGGAATGAAGCGTCTCTGGAACTCGCCAGCTTTGGGAAATCGCTCCGCTATAATTCACCGGACATGTCCGGTGTGCACCGGACTGTCCGGTGAGCCAGCAGAGCAACGACTACTTCGCGCCAACGGTCACCTGCAGAGTCATTTAATGCGCCAGAGCGCGCAGAAGTCAGGCACGCGCGAAGTGGCGCACCGGACACTCTATAGTGCATGTCCGGTGTGCCATCGGACATCCAGGCGAGCCCAGCAGTCAGAGCTCCAACGGTCGGAACCCAACGACCTGGTGACGTGGCTGGCGCACCGGACACTGTCCGGTGTGCACCGGACTGTCCGGTGCACCATACGACAGACAGCCTCCACCAAACGGCTAGTTTGGTGGTTGGGGTTATAAATACCCCCAACCACCCCACATTCAAGTCATCCAAGTTTTCCAACTTCCAACCACTTACAAGAGCTAGGCATTCAATACAAGACACACCCAAGTGATCAAATCCTCTCCCAATTCCACAAAAGCATTAGTGTTAAGTGAGAGTGATTTGTTGTGTTCCTTTGCGCTCTTGCGCTTGGATTGCCTTCTTTCTCATTCTTTTCTTGTGATCAAAACTCAATTGTAACCAAAGCAAGAGACACCAATTTTGTGGTGGTCCTTGCGGGGAAGTTTTGTTCCCGGTTGATTTGAGAAGAGAAAGCTCACTCGGTCCGAGGGACCGTTTGAGAGAGGGAAAGGGTTGAAAGAGACCCGGTCTTTGTGACCACCTCAACGGGGAGTAGGTTTGCAAGAACCGAACCTCAGTAAAACAAATTCGCGTGTCATACTCTTTATTCGCTTGCGATTTGTTTTGCACCCTCTCTCGCGAACTTGATTATATTTCTAACGCTAACCTGACTTGTAGTTGTGATTAACTTTGTAAATTTCAGTTTCGCCCTATTCACCCCCCCCCTCTAGGCGACTTTCAGATAAGTCTGAGGATCATGACACCTATCGACAGAGGTATTGGATGTGTGCTAACTTTGCATTTGAGCCAACGATTGTTCAGCGTCGGCTGAATTTACTGGTGAGAAAAGTCTTGTAATATGTTAACAATTTGAAGACTCGGAGTGGTGAATGTTTTCTTTGCCTACTAATAATTGCATGTTTTGTACACTCCTCCACCGCTTTGTGATTTTGAGCAGTGGATTGACACAGAAATATCACAGAAAGACAAGAAGTGGTTGGAGAATCTTAAAAAGTGGGATGCAGAGGATAAAGAGAGGATGGAGAAAAGACGAGAGGAGCTTGCTGCCGAGCAACGACGAGAAGACGAGCAGGAAATGAGGCGTGTTGCTGAATGCAGGGAAGAGAAGGAGAAGAAGCTTGAGCGTGCATGTCGTGCAAAGGAAGCAATGGAGGAGAACCCTGATGCATTTCGCAAGAGCAAATGGCCCCGTTGCACTCAGTAGTCTAGGTGTTTATTTGATGTTATGTAGTAATGAACTTATTATTCGGTACTATGTAGTGTCGAACAATGATATTTGGTAATGAACTACTTTCAAATTGATGAAAACGACATAAAAAGCAATTGATGAACAATTATGGGTTCAAATTGGACTTTAAAAGCAATTGTTGAAGACGACTTAAAGCAATTGATAAAGAAAATCAACATGCTTAAAGCAAATGATACAGAAGAGTTCTCTAGTAGTGCTCCCACATTCCAAATTGTGTGGACCCTTCTCCATAGTATCCTCCCATTGTTGTTGTCTGTTGTGGCTGCGGTGGAGACGTTGGAGGACCAACATTCTTGTTGTGGCAAGGGCAACTGCAATATAGATCTAAGCATACTTGAACCTGTGAACCACCACCATTGTTGTTGTCTCATTCTTCCTCGCCATTTATGTTGCTTACTTCCCTCTCTAGATCAAATATCCTATTCTGTAGGTAGGATATGTATTCCGCATGCGGAAAAATCGGACGAGGATCTACCCAATGAGTGAACCCACAATGCTGCATAAATGTTTATAGTTAGTTTCACTCAACAACAAAATTATATAGAACAAAGGATTAGAAATTAATTTTTACATATGCATAAGGACATCTGAAGTAACGCCGGCCTCCATCAATTCCCCCCTCGACGAACATCTGCACCAAGCAATCCTCACCATGCATGCACTTCGGCCAATCTTCTATCCTATTATCGTAGGACCTAAGTCTAACCTCTTTGTTGAAATCTTTTTTACTTTGAACTGGAAAGTTAAAAACCGCCTCTTCAAAAAAATCTGGACCAAGAGGCAATTGAAACACATTGGAGGTAACTTCCCTCCATCCTTTCTTCTCTCATTTCCCACACCCTAGAAGACCCTGAAGCCATCTGTATTGCACAATAAAGCAAATGTATAAAGGATCGTGTATATATAGGCGAAAGGATAGGTAGTGTAATGGATTATGATAACGGATATGTACAAGACACTCTGAAAAGGCTATGTTCTGATTCTGAAAAGGCTACATGTCATACTCATAATATAGGATATTGTTGATTCTAAAAGGCTATGTAATAGCTCTGAAAAGGCTATATGTAACAGTGACATTGTAGGATATTATTGCTCCTGAAAGGGCTACGAAATGGATCTGAAAAGGCTAGATGCTAGTCTGAAAATTGATGTTTCTGAAAAGGCTATGTAATAGTTCTGAAAAGGGTACATGACATATTCACAGATTTCACAAAATTTTGTCAGAGTTTTTCCTGTTTTTTATCAATCCAACATATACACATACATAAGCATAACATACAAGTGCATATAAGTTTAAAAAATTCCAAGCAAGCTCATAAAAGTCCAAACAAGTGCATAATAGTCCATAGAATTCATACAAGTCCATAAAAAGGCCATACAAGTCTGTAGAGGCCAAACAAGTCCATTACGATGTTCTGGTTGTAAGGGTTGTGTCGAAGGAGCCCCCTGAAGCTGTGAAGGTCCGATCTCATCCTGATCGTAGTCGAAGCCAATGCCCAGTCTTGTGAATGGCGTTGTTGTGTGGCTATACGGTGGTACATCGACGTCATGTGCAACATTGGTCCTGCAGCCACAGCGAGCAACAGCTCCATGTCCTCGCTAAAATTAACGTAATATAAAAATACTAAACAATACAAACCTCGCTAATCTTCCAATGACAAGTGTGTGAATTATGACCAAGTCTACCGCACTTGCCACACTCATACTGTTCGGGGTCGGTAAGAAATGATGTTCTCCTTCCCCTCCTACTCCTACTACCAACCTGATCCATAACCATCTTGTGCCTCGTCCTCTTCCTCGATCCACGCTTGGTCCAACGACTGCTTGGATTGGTGACATACTTTGGGCCATCGTATGGAGGCCACTCACCCGGGTCACGGTAAGGAATAAATCTTGGACTCCAAGTCAACACTAGTTTGTCAATAGTAAACTCTTGGGGTATCCTCCTCTCTAAGTCAAAGTTGCGAGCTCAGGTAGCTGCGATTAGATGAGAACATGGAAAATGGTACTGCCTCGGTGCGCCACAAGTACATGACAAGTCATTAAGGACAACAACATGCTTCCTGGACTCCTGTGACTCACCGTCAAGAGTAGTATCAGCTTGAAGGAATACCTCATATGTCCCTGACTGTAAGTCAAAACAATCAACACTGTGTGTGTTCGCCCTTTCCTTTGCCTTCTCTAGAAAAGTCTTAGGTTTTGGAGCCCATCTCTCTCCCTCATTCTGCAATCCAACTGCATGGCTGTGTCTATCATTGAACCATGCCATGTATGCCCAACAATAATTTGTTGAATGACTCGGCCATGTTACTACACTGGAACTCATATCTCCATCCACCTAAGTCGTTAGCTCTCGTCCACTTCTCCAAATCCAGCATCCATCCAGTCAACCAATCTCTGCCTTCGACATTTGTTGCGACTTTGAGCTTTTCTAACTTTTCTCTGAAGAACTTGTCTTCCAGCTGGCGACATGTCTCCTGGAAAAGCTCAAAGTTATCCTTGACACCATCCTTACGCAGAAGATTCTCAGCAAGGTGTCGAGTACACCACATGTGATGCAAAGGAGGGTACCCATCGATCTGCTCACAGACCGCGTTGAGTATTCCCTAGTGCCGATCTCATATTACACCAACTTCCCATCCTGAGCCAACCACATGTATCCGGACCAGTCGCAAGAAACACCCCCAACTGTCTTTGTTCTCTTTCTCAACCAAAGCAAATGCTAGGGGAACTAGCTTGTTGTTTGCATCAATGGATATGGCAATTAGAAGAGTGCCCTGGTACTTGTCAAGAAGAAACGTGCCGTCAATTGAAAAGACAGGACGACAATGCCGGAAGGCATCCACACACTGGGGAAAGCACCAGAACGCACGGAAGAATATCTGTCTCCCATCAATCTATGCATTTGGTTTAGGGATGTACTCATAATGCATGCCTGGATTGACCGCCTTCATTACATTTAAAAGAACAGGTAGATGCTCGTACCTAGACTCCCAGTCCCCATATATCATCTTCCACGCACACTGCTTAGCCCTCCAAGCTTTACCATATGTTATCTTATACCCATCAAACACATTCTCCACAATCCTCATGATTGTCCTAACCTTCATATTTGGTTCTAACTACAGTATTCCCATAAGTCGCTTCCCAATGAGGGTAGATGTCAATTGGCGATGTTTTATCGTTAACTCATGTTCAGCACAGGTGTGTGGCCCCACTGCTTTTGTTATCTTCCACTTTGCGGTGATCTTTTGTATCCTAGCACAGACCCTCCATGCACAGTTATCCTTGTCGCATACAACCGTGTAACGAAGTTTCTCGTACGAATGAAGTACTCTATACAGCCTCTTACGGAAGACTGCATAATGATGCAACCACCTCTTCAAGGCAGTCAGGTCTTTGAAGACCCTACCCTTTTCAATCATCATGCTAGGACCAGCCTCAGGAGCATCTAGCAGCTCATCATCCCTTCCTTCTGCATTTGCCTGATGAGAAAGACTAAGATCGCTGAACTCATGCACTCTTGGATCCCGACCGTCTAGAAAAACACGTTGCAACATCTCAATGTCACTCTCTGTGAGTTCACCAACCAGGCGATCATCATCTGAATCGGCAGCCATAGCAAAGGCATATGGCTCCTCTTCATTCCTAAACTCAGGACTGTTCGAGGCAATAAATCCATCGCCGAAGCAACCACGTGCCACGGTCTGCGGATCAACCACAACAGCAGGGGTCTCTCCTGCAACATGTTCAAGATGATCAGTCCCACGTCAAATGGAATGAGCAAAGTGCTCATGGTCCAAAATGAAGATGTAATGCCGATGAAACTTACTGCAATTGGTTTGTGCCAAAGGGATACACGCAACAGAATCTGTCTGCAGGCCATCTCCTGGCTGACTTAATGGGATCAAATTGGGGCCAGATTGAGCATCAGAAACAGTTGGCACGTCATCGATATCACGATCAAAGTCTTCAGGGGGACGGTCTACTACAACCGGACGCACCACAACCTCCATGAGTTGCAAATGGGTCTTCATAGCCGAAGTAACATAATTATCCCAATCCAGTTGAGAATCAATTGGGATGACTCATCTTATGACATTTGGTGGATGACCAATGTTAAGCACTCTGTCAACCGCAATGTCATCATC
The DNA here is from genome assembly GCF_902167145.1 of Zea mays. Taxonomy (NCBI): domain Eukaryota; kingdom Viridiplantae; phylum Streptophyta; class Magnoliopsida; order Poales; family Poaceae; genus Zea; species Zea mays. Next base: position 51,418,266 of record NC_050098.1, on the reverse strand, counting down.
TTCATGGTAACCTAGCTTTTGTTTAGCCTTTGTAAACACATCACTCAAGGAGGGTCTACCAACGAATAGTACCGGCACATGTCGCATGTCAATGAACTTGGCATTTCTATACGGATCTTCTTCCACATTGCCTCCATGATATAAGCTCAAAAAATTGTCCATCTATTTGAAACACGAATTAAACATTCAATATCTACTATGGATGGTTATTGCCTAACCACAACCCACTAATTAGTAGCTACATAACTATAAATATAACCACAACCCACTAAAATACTAACCACCTTATAACTAACTACTCAATAACTAATTATAAATTTTGACAGCACCTCCCCTGCGCGGGGAGGATAGAAAACGTGCACATTCAACTCACATTCATCATATTCGATAAAATTAGCATTAATCACATTCATTTTCACGACAATCACATTCAATAAACAACTACATAACTATTTTCAAGACAATCACATTCATTTATCACATACAAAAATACAAATACAATAACTGAAAATACTAAATAATGCTTAAAATAAAATTACCTAAACGGCCGGGGGACGAGGTAGGACGAGGGCGGCTCGGGGCAACGGTGGCGCGGTGGCGGAGGGCCGGCGGGGCAGCTGCTGCTGCGGGACGGGACGACAATGGGCGCAGGGGCGGCGGTGACGGCGCAGTCGCGGCTGCGGTTGGTCGGGACGGCGGGGGCGGGGCAGCGGGCGGGTGGCGGCGAGCGGGCGCGGGGGCAGCGGGTGGGGAGCGGTGGCGGGGAGCGAGGGGGGCGGCGGGCGCAGGTCCGGTGAACACGTGGGGAGGCGGGCATGGGCGCGGTGAAGAGCTCGGTGGCGGGCCCAGCGTCCTTAGCGAGAAAGGATGGTGACCCGGCCGGTATAAAGGGGGTCGGCGCCAAGATCTATGGCGCCGACCCCCTGACAGGAATCCGCACCGGCGCCAAGGGGTCGGTGCCAAGATCTATGGCGCCGACCCCGCCACCTCACCAACCACGTCACCCTCTCTGGCGCCACTAATATTGGTGCCATCACAGTATAGCTAGGCGCCAATGATAATGGCACCGAGCCTGGGGTCCATTTTTTGAAATGAAACTGCAAAGGGCATAATTGTGCAAAAAAAACAAGAAAAGGACTAGATTGCAAAAAAGTTGGTAATTATGAGTAATAATGTACATATGGAGGATACTTTTTTCATTTAGAAAAATATTATTCTAATTAATCTATAGCATGCATGGAACTTCTCATCACACCTTATATTTATATATCTCTACTCTTTAAAGCACGAGTTTCGACCATCGTAAGCGCGTAGATCTATTCCTCTACCCCGCTTCTCGCCTAACAAACACTTGGTAAAATTGTCATCGGATAAAGACAAACAATCTTAGTGTAGTTTCCTAAGAGCATCTTCAACTGTGACTTATCTTAGTGTAGTGCCAAAATTAAATTATAGGGCTCAAGCTAAAAAAACTGCTCCAACAATACTATATTTTATAAAAAATTGACAAAAAAAATATAGGTCATCTTCTAAAGTAACACAAATATACTTTACCTTATTGAGCTGCCCCATATATAGAACTAAACAAACGGACGCTTAATAAAACTTTCCTTTCCAAATAAACGAAGTAGATTTAACATATTTTGGTTAATCACTTGGTTTAGGGCTTCCTGTTGGAGCTTAATTTTTTGTTGGTGTCATAAATTTTATAAAAAAATATCTATTTTTAATTTTAGAGCACTTTTATAGAGCACATTATTGAAGATACCGGAAGGACGCTATGGGTGATGCCTTATTTCTTTCATGCATCTTCCTCTTATTAGTCTGTTTTTCGCCGCGCACCTCCTTCCCATAGCAACCGGTCTCGTGATCCCATCTCGCAAGTCTCAACGCCCCCAGGCCCCCACCAAGGATTCGGACGTGTGCGTGGGCGCCGAGCTCCTCCCGAACGGCGCATGCCGCGGCAGTTGAGCTGCGGCCCTGCCTCTTCTCCCATTCCTGTCGCCGCGTGACACGCACTCTCTCCCTCTCTCGTGTTGACGACTAGGCGACAGCTGCTATCGCTGCTCAGTCTCCGTCAAACCCTTCGCCGGCGACGAGCACCCGCCCGTCCCTCCCCCTCTTAGCAGCGAGCAGTTCCTCTACATTGACATTCGGCTGACCCGACCAGGGATGGACGTAAACTCGTAAGCTACCGAGGGTAGGGATAATCGTCCAGGTCTTATTGTTGTTTAAAGCCGCCCCGCCACAGCAGGCAGGTTAGTTCCTGTGTCGTTGCTGCCGGAGAGTTCTTGGCGAAGAGACCTTAGGATAAGTTGCTAAAACAAACGGAGGGGAGGATCGACCCGTTCAGTAGAATTCCGAAGAAAGACTGTTGGCAGCAGGTGGAGACATTTCTTTGGCCCCCTTCCAAATAAGGGCTTGTTCGGTTATTCCTATACCATATGGATTGGATAGGATTGAAAAAAATTGTGAAAGGTTTTGACTTATTTGGGATTGAAACCCATCCAATCTCACTCAATCCACATGGATTGAGAGAAAAACGAACAGGCCCTAAATGCGGGCAGGGTAGAGCTCGGCAGAGGGTTCGAGAATAGGGTAGGGTCCTGTCCTAATAAAGATAAATAAAGGGGCGGGTCCCTTTATGCATGCATCTTCGTACAAGTGGAGGCCGGAAAGATCAAATCAATAGAACCGCTCACATCACAGTAGTCGTAGTTGCGTAAAGGCCATGGGGGGCAACCATAACATAAGGCAATGACTTTCACGGATCTCTCTCTATCTATAGATATAACGAACGGGCGGGTTCGAAAGGTAGGGTTTTTTACGGTCGGGTCCCCTACCACTAGTCTGGCTAGCCTTCTTCGGGCAGGAAGCAGGCCGGGCCCGACGGGCGGGCATCTCCCACAACGCAAGCTACATTGTTCGCCACCACCCGAGAAGCAAAAGATTCGAGAGTCAAGGCAGAAAAGACAAGCATAGTGGTCTAATGACAAGGGCCGACGACGGAAGCTCGGGACGGAGCCGTATGATGCGGAAGTCTCACGTACGGTTCCCTGAGAAGGGAGTGGCTACCCACTGGAGCTTCGACCAACCACCACCGGTCAATTCCGCTTTGGGGCCACCCCTGACTCGAAACTTGAAAAACAGTGCATGCAAAAATGAAATCCATGTTACTTAGCATAAGTTACGACCAATTCCAGAAGCGGACCGGAAACTTCGAGCAACATGCTCACTAAACATGGCCGTGAACTTGCCATCCACATGTTTAAAAATTGTATAAAACACAAACAAAGTCAGAAAATCATGAAACTTATCCACGTGTCATGATATCATATGTAGAGATTGTGATAAAAATTTGAAAAAGTTTTGAGAAAACTGTGACGCACTATGTGTAGAAACCTAAGAGATCCACATTGAAACTCTATGATTTCATGTGTAGTTCTCTTAAGTTTCTACACATAGTGTCTCACAACTTTCTCTAAACATTCTAAAAATTTTATCACAGCCTCTACATATGATATCATGACACGTGGACAAGTTTCATGATTTTCTGAGTTTGTTTGTGTTTTATACAATTTTTAAATAACTGGATAGCAAGTTCACGGCCATGTTGAGTGAGCATGGTGCTCGAAGTTTCCGGTCCGCTCCTAAAGTCGGTCGTAACTTGTGCTAAATAGCATGGATATTATGTTTGCACGCACGGTTTTCCAAGTTTTGAGTGACTTGCAGTTCAACTGTGAATTTTTCGAAGAAATTCAAATAAACGAACTAAATCTACTAGCTATAGAAAACATTTTTCTAATTGTCCTAAAATGGTACATATAGATCTACATAGTGTAGGAACATACCACAAAAAGTTTGGTTGCCAAAATTAAAAAAATAAAAATGTACTTTGCCGAGTGTTCAAAGATGACACTCGGTAAAGATAGCTTTGCCAAGTGTCAGCCGGTTGACACTCGGCAAAGAATCTTCTTTGCCGAGTGACATCCCCTTAGCACTCGGCAAAGAACCTAGAACAGATCTTTGTCGAGTACCTGTCAGCTGACACTCGGCAAAGCCGTCTTCGCCGAGTGCCCGTGATCTGGCACTCGGCAAAGCATATTTTAAAATTTTAAAAAAATCTTTGTCGAGTGTCAGATCGCGGGCACTTGGCAAAGAGGAGAAATAAATGGCCCGCGCGCCTTCTCCTTCCTCTCCACTCACTCGTCTCTGTCGCTCGCCGTACGCCCGCCGCGTCTGCTGCTCGTCGTGCGCCCCTCGCCGCGCCCGCACCGTGCACCCCTCGCCGCCGTGCGCCTCTCACCGTCGTGCGCCCCTTGCCGCGCCCGCCGCACCCGCCACCCCTCGAGGCCACCACGCCCCTCTCCCTCGCTCGCGCACCGCCCCGACACCACCGCTGCGCCCCGTCACCGCCGCGCCCCGACACCGCCGTCGCCGCGACCCGGCCTCAACCGTCGTCCCCACGCCTAGCCCTCAACCGCCATCGCGCCCAGCACCACGCCGTCGTTTGGTAAATCATTCTTTATTTTTGTTGAGCATGTGATTGATAATGTGATGGATAGTTAGAGCTATATTATCTCTAGCCACTAGGTACTTAGAATTTGCATTGTGTGGATAACCTTTTTTCTAGTAGATTAAAAAAAGAATGCCAAACTCTAAAACATGCATGGATTCAATATATATATATATATATATGATTGTGGCCATCGTGCCGTTGAATTATGCGTGTATGTCAGCCATCGTGCTGATAGTTTTATTTGCAGGATTTGGAAACCTCCCCGTGTAGGGGAGGTGCTGCCGAAATTTTCTGTTGCTAGGCTTGTGTTAGAGGATGGAGGACCGTGAGTGGATGTACACGGGCCGTACAGGAATGAACGATGTCACCACTGAATGGATTAGAAAGACCGATGATTTCGTGGAACGGGCATATGGCGAAGCTGCTAAAGGAGCGAGTCTAGTCCCATGCCCGTGTAGCAAATGTACCAACCGGAAAAGAAAACCAAAGAAGGCCATGGTAGAACATATTTGGAAGAATGGATTTACGTTGGGCTATACTCGGTGGATATTTCATGGTGAAGCGCATCGTACGAGAGAGGAGGTGTTGAGACAACGTGTCGAGGATTATGACGCAGATGCGGGGGTAGCGGATATGTTGAACGACTATCAGGAGGCACAATACACGGGAGGATGTGTGGATGACGAGCCAGAGCCGACTGCAAAGGCGTTCTACGACATGTTCGACGCAGCACAGAAGCCCCTTCACGGTTAGACAAAGGTTTCTCAACTGGATGTCATTGGGCGTGTAATGGCGTTCAAGTCGCAGTACAGCATGAGTAGAGACGCATTCGATGGCTTGTTGACAGTTATTGGGAGCCTGCTTCCGGATGATCACGTTCTGCCAAAGAGCATGTACGAGGCACAGAAACTCCTTCGTGCACTCAAGATGACGTATGAGTAGATTCATGCTTGTCCGAAGGGCTACGTGTTATTTAGGAAAGAATACGCGGAGGCAAAGTACTGTCCCAAGTGTAAATCGTCTAGGTTCATGGAGGTAGACTCTGGTGATGGACATAAGAGGCAGCTCGACATCCCCTTGACAATTCTACGGCACCTTCCGTTCATACCGAGGATCCAGCGTCTGTACATGACAGAGGAATCCGCAAAACAGATGACATGGCACAAAAATGGAAAACGATACAATCTTGACAAGATGGTGCACGCATCCGATGGTGAAGCATGGAAACACTTTGATGCCATTCACCGTGAGAAAGTCGAAGAGGCTCGTAATGTACGTGTTGCGTTGGCCACAGATGGGTTCAATCCCTATGGAATGAGCGCTGCCCCGTACACATGTTGGCCCGTGTTTGTTATCCCAATCAATCTCCCCCTGGTGTGCTTTCAAAGGCAGAATATATTCGTGTTGTTGATAATTCTCGGACACCCGGGGAATAAAATGGGTGTGTACATGGAGCCTTTGATTGATGAATTGGTACGTGCCTGGGAGGAAGGGGTATGGACGTATGATCGAGCTACGAAGACAAACTTCAGAATGCATGTTTGGTACCAGTACTCCATGCATGACTTACCGCGTATGGGCTATTCTGTGTCTGGTGTGTTCACGATAAGTTCCCATGCCTAGTTTGCAAGGAAGCTCTCAGGTTCATTTGGTTGAAAAAGGGTGGCAAATATTCGTCCTTCGATAAACATCGACAATTTCTCCCTCCTGACCATCCATTCCGCCTAGACATCAAGAACTTTACGTAAGGTGTCGTAGTGACAGACTGCCCACCTGCAATGATGACTGGTGCCGAAATTTGTCAACAGATAGATGGACTCGTGGCCAATACAGAAGGTGGTTTTGTGGGATATGGTGAGCAACATATGTGGACACATAAGTCTGGCTTGACTCGGCTCCTCTATTATGACGACCTGCTCCTTCCACACAACATTGACGTGATGCACACTGAAAAGAATATTGTCGAGGCACTGTGGGCAACAATTATGGACATTCCTGATAAGTCAAAGGATAACGTGAAGGCAAGAGTGGATCTGGCAGCGTTATGTGATAGACCAAACCTAGAGATGAAGCCGCCAAGTGGCGGAAAGACATGGAGAAGGCCTAAGGCTGATTTCGTCCTAAGTAGGGCCCAGAGGAAGGAAGTACTTCAGTGGATCAAGATGTTGATGTTCCCTGATGGGTATGCAGCTAACCTAAGTAGGGGGTGAACTTATCTACTATACGAGTCTTAGGGATGAAGAGTCATGACTTCCACATATGGATTGAACGGATTCTTCCTGCGATGGTTCGAGGCTATGTCCCTGAGCATGTCTGGCTAGCGCTATCAGAGTTGAGTTATTTCTTCCGTCAGCTTTGTGCAAAAGAGTTATCTTGGACCATGGTTGCAAACATGGAAAGATTGGCACCCGTGTTACTATGTAAGCTTGAGAATATATTTCCACCCGGCTTCTTCAATCCAATGCAGCATTTGATTCTTCATCTCCCCTATGAGGCACGAATGGGGGGGCCCATGCAGGGACGTTGGTGCTATCCAATCGAGAGATGTCTAAAGACTATTCGAAAGAAATGTAGAAATAAATGAAAAATCGAGGCTTCCATTGCAGAGGCATACATTCTAGAGGAGGTCTCAAACTTCACAACAACTTATTATGGTGACAAACTGCCGAGCGTGCATAATCCACCCCCTCGTTACAATGATGGCGACAATGAATCGAACCTTAGCATATTTCGAGGCCAACTCGGAAGCGCAAGTGGCTCAACCACCAAGACCCTGACACATGAAGAGTGGCGGCATATCATGCTATATGTATTGACCAACCTTGAAGAGGTGACGCCATACATGGAACAATTTCTTCATGAATTCTGGCGTCGATCAAGGGACCCCACTCCACAAGAATATGGCACTCTTCTTAGAAAGGGTGCGAGAAATGGGTTGCCCGATTTCATTTCCTGGTTCAAACGTAAGGTACGTGCTTAGTTTTTAAAAGAGATACGTCTTTGAACTCAATTTAGCGTCTTTTAACTTGCGAATACTTGCACGACCAAAGAGATCCGTCTATGAGTGCCGAGTTGAGACAAGTAGCTAACGGCTTTGCTTATAGGGTCAAGAAATATTATGGGTATGACGTCAATGGATACTGTTTTCGCACAACAAACTACGACAAAAGTCGGCCCAATCGGAAAACAACGTGTTCTGGAGTCTTTATGCCCGGCCTTGACGATGTCGATTATTTTGGACGAATTGAAGAAATATATGAGCTCAATTTTTATGGTTCCAAACCTCTTACTCCAGTGATATTCAAATGTCATTGGTTTGACTCTCAAGTGACGAGACAGACACATTCTAATCTTGGGATAGTCGAAATTCGACAAGATTCCACCTTACCAGGAGACGATGTCTATATCGTGGCCCAACAGGCCACACAAGTGTATTATCTCCCATATGAGTGCCAAACGAAAGAACATCTTAAGGGTTGGGATGTTGTGTATAAGGTATCGCCGCACGGGAGGTTACCTGTTCCTAACGATGAAGATTACAACTTAGACCCGGACACATATGATGGAGAGTTCTTCCAAGAAGATGGGCTAGAAGGGCGATTTGAGATAGACTTAACCGAAGCTATCGGAATAGACGTAGATATTGAAATGGTTGGGATGAGCAACACACACAAGACACAAATCGCAGCACATCCACACACACAAGAGAGGACTTGAGCTCAAATGACAACACAGGGAGTCCTCGACTCGAATAGAGCTCAAATCACTAACACAATGAAACGAATGCGTGGGAACAAAGTCTGGATGCCTTAGGATGCTTAGTGAATGCTTGTGTATTCCCTCCATGCGCCTAGGGGTCCCTTTTTTATAGCCCCAAGGCGGCTAGGAGCCGTTGGAGGCCAACAAGGAAGGCCATCCTTGCCTTCTGTCGAGTGGCGCACCGGACAGTCCGGTGCGCCACTGGACAGTCACTGTAGATGGTCCGGTGCTGATCTCCTTCCTTTTCTGGCGCAGACGACCGTTGCAGCTCCAGGCCAGTTGGCGCACTGGACAGTCCGGTGCACACCGGACAGTCCGGTGCCCCCTGCAGACCGTTGGCGCGGGCTACGCGTCGCCCGCGGATTGCACGGCTGACCGTTGCGCTGGCGACTGTTGGCTCACCAGACAGTCCGATGAATTATAATCGTATGCCGCCGAACTTTTCCCAAGAGTGGCCTTTTCACCGGAGACTTGCCTGGCACACCGGACACTGTCCGGTGCACCACCGGACAGTCCGGTGTGCCAGACTGAGCTGGACTTCGGCTGCACACAGCCAAGTCCCTTGCAATTCTTTTCTTCTTTTCTCTGTTTCTAACACTTAGACAAATATATTAGTATACAAAAACAAATGTACTAAGTCTAGAAACATACCTCATGCCTTGATTTGCACGTTTTCAATCTTGGGCACATTTAGAACTTAGAGAATATGTGTTGGGCACTTAATCACCAAAACATTATAGAAATGGCCCAAAGGCACATTTCCCTTTCAATCTCCCCCTTTTTGGTGATTTATGCCAACACAACCAAAAGCAACCAAAAGAAGTGCAATATCAATGCAATTGAATACCAAATTGTTTTTGACTATAATTTGGCATATTTGGATCGCTCTTTGCCACCACTTGGTTTGTTTTTGCAAATCAAATTCATTTTCCTATCTCTAAGTCAAACTCACTTGTTTGGGCATAAAGAGAGATAATCCAAGAGTGAAATTGATCAAGTGCCAAAAACTCCCCCTTTTCCCATAATCATAAATTCTCCCCCACAAGAGACCAAATTTTGCAATAAGAGTATTTTGGACAAATCACAAGCTCTATCTCTATTGTTTTCAAAATTCACAAGTGGTAGCTGATCCATTTGCTTTGACCTTAATTTCTCCCCCTTTGGCATTAAGCACCAAAACGGGATCATTCTTGGCCCTTTAACCCCATTGCCTCACCAAAAATGTCAATTAAGAGCAAAAAGGCAATAAGGGCATAAGAATGAACTTGGAAATAAGTACACTAATATCGGAGTGCAGTGGAAGTCTTTTCATTGTCCAAGTTCACATTTCCCTTTCAATGCACCTTTGAGACTACATCAAGCATACTCAACCAAACAGATTAGTCTCAAAGGGTCAAGTTGTAGCACATCTCCCCCTAAATATGTGCATCATTCACACATGGACTTGTGAGGTCCGGGGATCCCTTGCACAACTTGAGCACCATAAATAAGCAACAATACAACATAAAGTAACATGATAAAAATAAATAGAACACATGTATGCTATAGATCAATCCAAGTTACGCGAATCTAAGACATTTAGCTCACTACGCAACCTGCAAAAGGCTTTCTCATCTATGGCTTGGTAAAGATATCGGCTAGCTGGTTCTCGGTGTTAATATGGTACACCTCGATATCTCCCTTTTGCTGGTGGTCTCTCAGAAAGTGATGCCGGATGTCTATGTGCTTAGTGCGGCTGTGTTCAACAGGATTATCCGACATGCGGATTGCACTCTCATTGTCACATAGGAGTGGGACTTTGCTCAGATTGTAGCCAAAGTCCCGGAGGGTTTGCCTCATCCAAAGTAGTTGCGCGCAACACTGTCCTGTGGCAACATACTCGGCCTCAGCGGTGGATAGGGCAACGGAGGTTTGTTTCTTTGAACTCCAAGACACCAGGGGCCTTTCTAGGAATTGGCACGTCCCTGATGTACTCTTCCTATCAACCTTGCATCCAGCATAATCGGAATCTGAATATCCAATCAAGTCAAAGGTAGACCCCTTTGGATACCAGATCCCGAAGCAAGGCGTAGCAACTAAATACCTTAGAATTCGCTTAATGGCCACAAGGTGACATTCCTTGGGGTCGGATTGAAATCTAGCACACATGCATACACTAAGCATAATGTCCGGTCTACTAGCACATAAATAAAGCAAGGAACCTATCATAGACCGGTATGCCTTTTGATCAACGGACTTACCTCCTTTGTTGAGGTCGACATGCCCGTCGGTTCCCATTGGTGTCTTAGCAGGCTTGGCGTCCTTCATCCCAAACCTCTTGAGAAGATCTTGAGTGTACTTCGTTTGGGATAGGAAGGTACCGTCCTTGACTTGCTTCACTTGGAACCCAAGGAAGTAGGTCAACTCGCCCATCATCGACATCTCGAATTTTTGTGTCATCACCCTGCTAAACCCCTCACAAAACTTTTGATTAGTAGAACCAAATATTATGTCATCGACATAAATTTGGCACACAAAAAGGTCACCATCACAAGTCTTAGTGAAAAGAGTGGGATCGACTTTCCCAACCTTGAAAGCATTAGCAATTAAGAAATCTCTAAGACATTCATACCATGCTCTTGGGGCTTGCTTAAGTCCATAGAGCGCCTTAGAGAGCTTAAACACATGGTCGGGATACCTGTCATCCTCAAAGCCAGGGGGTTGTTCCACATACACCTCCTCCTTGATTGGCCCATTGAGGAAAGCGCTCTTCACATCCATTTGAAACAGTCTGAAAGAATGGTGAGCGACATAGGCTAATAATATTCGAATAGACTCTAGCCTAGCCACAGGAGCAAAAGTCTCCTCGAAATCCAAACCTGCGACTTGGGCATAACCTTTTGCCACAAGTCGAGCCTTGTTTCGTGTCACCACTCCGTGCTCGTCTTGCTTGTTGCGGAACACCCACTTGGTTCCCACAACATTTTGCTTTGGACGTGGCACCAGGATCCAAACTTCATTCCTCTTGAAGTTGTTGAGCTCTTCCTGCATGGCCAACACCCAGTCCAGATCCTGCAAGGCCTCTTCTACCCTGAAAGGCTCAATAGAAGAGACAAACGAGTAATGCTCACAGAAATTAGCTAAACGTGAGCGAGTTGTTACTCCCTTGCTTATGTCACCCAGAATCTGATCGACGGGGTGATTTCTTTGAATCGTCGCTCGGACTTGAGTTGGATGGGCCAGTGATGCTTCTTCCTCCATAGCTTGTTCTTCTTGTGCTCCCCCTTGATCATGTGCTTCTTCTTGAGGAACCTGTCCATCATCTTGAGTTGGGGGATGCACCATTGTAGAAGAAGGTTGATCTTGCTCTATTGTTCCTGTGGTCGCACATCTCCAATCGCCATTGTGCGCATTGCGGCCGTTGGAACATCATCTTCATCTATGTCATCAAGATCATTTTACTCTCTTGGAGAGCCATTAGTCTCATCAAATACAACGTCGCTAGAGACTTCAACCAAACCCGATGATTTGTTGAAGACCCTATACGCCTTTGTATTTGAGTCATACCCTAGTAAAACCCCTTCTATAGCTTTGGGAGCAAATTTAGAATGTCTACCTTTCTTCACCAAAATGTAGCATTTGCTCTCAAATACACGAAAGTAAGAAACATTGGGTTTGTTACCGGTAAGGAGTTCGTAGGAGGTCTTCTTGAGAAGGCGATGCAGATATAACCGGTTTATGGCGTGGTAGGCTGTGTTCACAGCTTCCGACCAAAACCGCTCGGGTGTCTTGAACTCTCCAAGCATCGTCCTCGCCATGTCGATAAGCGTCCTGTTCTTCCTCTCTACCACACTGTTTTGCTGTGGTGTGTAGGGAGCAGAGAACTCGTGCTTGACGCCTTCCTCCTCAAGATACTCTTCCACTTGCAGATTCTTGAACTCGGACCCGTTGTCGCTTCTTATCTTTTTCACCTTGAGCTCAAATTCGTTTTGAGCCCTCCTTAGAAAGCGATTTAGGGTCCCTTGGGTTTTTGATTTATCCTGCAAAAAGAACACCCAAGTGAAGCGGGAAAAATCATCAACAATTACTAGACCATACTTACTTCCCCCGATGCTAAGGTAGGCAACGGGTCCGAAGAGGTCCATGTGAAGAAGCTCCAGTGGTCTTGATGTTGTCATCACATTCTTGTTGTGATGAGTGCTTTCCACCTGTTTCCCTGCCTGACAAGTTGCACAAGGTCTATCTTTTTCAAAACATACATTGGTTAGTCCTAACACATGTTCTCCCTTTAGAAGTTTATGAAGGTTCTTCATCCCAACATGTGCTAGACGGCGATGCCACAGCCAGCCCATACTAGTCTTAGCTATTAAGCATGCATCTAGATCGGCCTCCTCTTTCAAAAAATCAACTAAATAGAGTTTGTCGTCCAATACACCCTTAAACGCTAATGAACCATCACTCCTAAAGACAGAAACATCAACATTTGTAAACAAACAATTGTAGCCCATGTGGCACAATTGACTTACAGACAGGAGGTTGTATCCTAATGACTCTACTAAAAATACATTTGAAATAGAGTGCTCGCTTGTGATGGCTATCTTTCCCAAACCTTTGACCTTGCCTTGGTTCCCATCTCCAAAATAATTGTATCCTGGGAATCCTTGTTCTTGACGTAGGAGGTGAACATCTTATTCTCCCCCGTCATGTGGTTTGTGCATCCGCTGTCGATTATACAGCTAGATCCCCCGGATGCATAAACCTGCAAGGCAATTTAAGCTTGGGTTTTAGCTACCCAACTCTTGTTGGATCCTACAAGGTTAGTCACAATAGCCTTTGGAACCCAAATACAAGTCTTGTCCCCCTTGCATTTGGATCCCAACTTTCTAGCAACTACTTTTTCATTCTTACATAAAAGCGTAAATGAAGTATTGCAAGCATGGTAGATGGTAGAAGGTTCATTGCACATTCTCCTAGGCACATGAGGCACAACATTACTTCTCCTAGGCCTACTTCTACCATGGACAAAAGTAGAGCTAGAAGCAACCATAGCATGTGAACCATTATAAGCAACATGATCATAACTCCTATTATAATGAGCATTTCTAGAAAGTTTTCTATCATAAATGTAGGCATGACATTTTTGAGAACTACTAGCCATAGGAGCCTTCCCTTTCTCCTTGTTGAGAATGGGAGCCTTTTGGCTTGTTAAGGGTGTGTTTGGTTTGACTTTTGGCTTTGGCTTTTGCCCCCCTAAAAGCCAAAAGCTAACCAAAGGGCTGGATTCAGAAAGCAGCTTTTTCTAAAAGCCGACTTTCTCGTAGTGCAAATCTGAAAGCACCCCTAGACCTGCTTTTAGTGGCTTTTCAGATGGAACTGTGAAAACATATATTGAAGAATTTTTAATGACTTTTAGTGGTTTCCATCAAACGGTTTTTAGCTTTTTAACAGCTTACAGCCTACAGCAGCTTTTTCCACAGCTCACAGCCCACAGCAACTTTTTTCACAGCCACAGCCCAACCAAACAGACCTTAAGTTCTCGGTTTCCTGTCGAAAACCAAGTCCATCCTTAATATAGGGGTGTCTACCAATAGTGTAGGCATCCCTAGCAAATTTTAATTTATCAAAATCAATTTTGCAAGTCTTAAGTTGAGCATTAAGACTTGCCACCTCATCATTTAGTTTAGCAATAGAATTAAGGTGTTCATTACAAGAATTCATATCAAAGTCCTTGCATCTATTGCAAATAACAACATGCTCTACACATGAACTAGATTTATTAGCTTTCTCTAGCTTAGCATTTAAATCATCATTCAAAATCTTTAAACTAGAGACAGATTCCTGACAGGCAGACAACTCAGAAGACATCATTTCATTTCTTTTAATTAAGTTCTAAGGCAAGAGACTTTTGAACACTAACAAATTTGTCATGTTCCTCATACAAAATGTCATATTGCCTTTCTAGCAATCTATCTTTTTCATTTAGAGCATCAATTAACTCATTGATTTTATCTACTTTAGCTCTATCTAAGCCCTTAAATAAATCAGTATAATCTACTTCATCATCACTAGAATCATCATCGCTAGAAGTAGTGTACTTAGAGGTATCTCGAACACTTACCTTCTTCTCCTTGGCCATGAGGCAAGTGTGACGTTCGTTGGGGAAGAGGGAAGACTTGTTGAAGGCCGAGGCGGTGAGTCCTTCGTCGTCGGAGTCGGAAGAAGAGCAGTCTGAGTCCCATTCCTTCCTGAGGTGTGCCTCGCCCTTTGCCTTCCTGTAGCTCTTTTTCTTCTCCTTATTCCCGCTCTTTTCTTGTCCCTGGTCACTATCATTATCGGGACAATTTGCTATAAAGTGACTAGTCTTACCGCATTTGAAGCAGGAGTGCTTTCCCCTTGTTTTATTCTTGTTGGGGTACTCCCTGCGTCCTTTTAGTGTGGTCTTGAAGCGCTTGATGATTAGGGCCATCTCATCTTCGTTAAGCCCGGCAGCCCCAACTTGTGCTACTTTGCTTGGTAGCGTCTCCTTGCTACTTGTTGCTTTGAGAGCAACGGGCTGCGGCTCGTAGATGGGTAGTGGACCGTTCAAGGTGTCGTCCACGTATCGTGCCTCATTTACCATCATGCGCCCGCTCACGAATTTTCCGAGGATCTCCTCGGGCGTCATCTTGGTGTACCTGGGGTTTTCATGAATGAAGTTGACAAGATGGGGGTCAATTACAGTAAATGACCTTAGCATGAGTCGGACGACATCATGATCTGTCCATCTTGTGCTTCCGTAGCTTTGTATTTTGTTGACCAGGGTCTTGAGCCTGTTGTAGGTTTGTGTTGGCTCATCTCCCCTGATCATCGCAAATCTCCCCAGCTCGCCTTCCACCAACTCCATTTTGGTGATCATGGTGGTGTCGTTTCCCTCATGAGATATCTTGAGGGTGTCCCAGATTTGCTTGGCGTTGTCCAAGCCGCTCACCTTGTTGTATTCATCCCTGCACAAAGATGCTAGCAAAACAGTGGTAGCTTGTGCATTCTTATGAATTTGTTCATTTATCATCACAGGGTTATCCGTACTATCGAAATGCATTCCATTTTCTACTATTTCCCAAATGCTAGGATGGAGAGAAAATAGATGACTATGCATTTTATGACTCCAAAATGAGTAGTCCTCTCCATCAAAGTGTGGAGGTTTTCCTAGTGGAATAGAAAGTAAATGTGCATTCGAATTGTACGACATGCGAGAATAGTAAAAAGAGTAATTTTGATTAACCGTCTTTTTCTTTGACGAAGAATCGTCATCGTCGTCGTCTCTTGGTGAAGAAGAAGATTCATCGCTGTCGTAGTAGACGATCTTCTTGATGCGCCTCTTCTTCTTCCCGTCCTTCTTCTTGTGACTCGAGCCAGAGTCAGTGGGCTTGTCATCTCTTGGCTCGTTGAAGATGGACTCCTTCTCCTTGTCGTTGACCACCATCCCCTTTCCCTTAGGATCCATCTCTTCAGGCGATTAGTCCCTTACGTGAAGAGTACAGCTCCGATACCAATTGAGAGCACCTAGAGGGGGGTGAATAGGTGATCCTGTAAAATTCAACACTAATAGCCACAAAACTTAGTTATGAAAGTTAGAACGGCTAAGTAGCTTGAAGTGAGTTCTTGTGAACACAGACAATCAAAGATAAAGCACACAAGAGACACGCGATTTTTATCCCGTGGTTCGGCCAAGTAGCACTTGCCTACTTCCACGTTGTGGCGTCCCAATGGACGAGGGTTGCACTCAACCCCTTTCAAGTGATCCGATGATCAACTTGAATACCACGGTTTTCCTTTAGATGATTATTCCCGTTTGCAAGGAATCTCCACAAGATTGGAGTCTCTCGCCCTTACAACAAAGATCACAATGAAAGCACGGAGTAAGGTTGGGATGAGCAACACACACAAGACACAAATCGTAGCACACCCACGCACACAAGAGAGGACTTGAGCTCAAATGACAACACAGAGAGTCCTCGACTCGAATAGAGCTCAAATCACTAACACGATGAAACGAATGCGCGGGAACAAAGTCTGGATGCTTAGTGAATGCTTGTGTATTCCCTCCATGCGCCTAGGGGTCCCTTTTTTATAGCCCCAAGGCAGCTAGGAGCCGTTGGAGGCCAACAAGGAAGGCCATCCTTGCCTTCTGTCGAGCGGTGCACCACCGGACAGTCACTATAGATGGTCTGGTACTGATCTCCTTCCTTTTCAGGCGCAGACGACCGTTGCAGCTCCGGGCCAGTTGGCGCACCGGACACTGTCCGGTGCACATCGGATAGTCCGGTGCCCCCTGCCGACCGTTGGCGCGGGCCACGCGTCGCCTGCGGATTGCGCGGCCGACCATTGCGCTGACGACCGTTGGCTCACCGGACAATCCGGTGCACCATCGGACAGTCCGGTGAATTATAGCCGTACGCCGCCAAACTTTTCCCGAGAGTGGCCTTTTCACCGGAGACTTGCCTGGCGCACCAGACACTGTCCGGTGCACCACCGGACAGTCCGGTGTGCCAGACTGAGCTAGACTTCGGCTGCACACAACCAAGTCCCTTGCAATTCTTTTCTTTTCTTCTTTTCTCTGTTTCTAACACTTAGACAAATATATTAGTATACAAAAACAAATGTACTAAGTCTAGAAACATACCTCATGCCTTGATTTGCACGTTTTCAATCTTGGGCACATTTATAACTTAAAGAATATGTGTTGGGCACTTAATCACCAAAACATTATAGAAATGGTCCAAAGGCACATTTCCCTTTCACTTATACTAGAACATTGCGGCGCCCTTACGGGCGCCCTATCGAGACAACAACATTGTCGATCTTCGCAGTCAGAGATTTTGAGTTCACCATGTCTGAAAGATGCTTCTCTGCCTCCTGAAAGAGTAATGTGCAGTGCCAGTTAGATATCTCACGATT
Organism: Zea mays; assembly: GCF_902167145.1. Lineage (NCBI taxonomy): Eukaryota > Viridiplantae > Streptophyta > Magnoliopsida > Poales > Poaceae > Zea > Zea mays. The sequence continues at coordinate 51,401,072 of NC_050098.1, read as the reverse complement.
GTAGCTGCAGCTATAAAATGCTTCACAACTCGTGTATTGGGACATTTAACACAAGACGCCGCAGATGGCATAACAAAGAAAATACAATGTATGATACAAACCTGCAAACTCAGGCAGAGCATCTGAGAGTTTAAACAGTGATAAAGCCGGGCATACGATGGATGGTGGAGCGTTGGATTTGATTTGATTAAGAACCTAATACAACTCTTGAGCTTCTTCCCAGGTAAGCTTTAGTTCCATGGCATCTTCAGTGTCGATTAAGAACCTCCTGCTTTTGGAACCAATATTGCGACTTCGTTTTTGTAGAAACTGCAAAGACCCCTCATCTGGCCTGCTGCCAAATTTACCTGCCTTATTCTAACTGACATCCCCGTCAACTGAGTTCATATGATGATCATATAGAGAGCTTGGATGGAAATTTGCAGCTCCCTTTATTGAGTGAAGAAATCCAGGATAACCACTTACTACTCCTATGCTTTCATTTGCAGTAGAAAAGAGTGTCTCACTGAGAAGGGAACCATCCGCAATAGCTGAAATCTGTGAGTCCTGTGTAAAAGTAATAAACAAACATTGAAACAAAAACATGAGAAAGGAGATGAAAAACAAGCGCTTGCAACAACAACCGATAGTCTGATGGAAAATCTAGCTTACTGGCAGACTGACAGTATTTGTGGCCTTCCGAAAGCCCATAACAAGTTTCCCTCCAGGATCTATACGACTAAAGGTCACTGCAGAAAATAACCACAAAAAAAGGTTCCAGTAAACAACATTCAGAGAGCATGGGACACATGACATAATACTATTCAGCGTAATTTACTATAGCATGGAAACTATGTGACAAATAATAAGTAGCTATACCATATACGTAGTATTAAAAACAAACTTCAATCAAGAAAGAAGTGAATGCATGCTTGCAAATAGATGCTTATAATCATGCCCAAGAAAATAAATTGCTAATTACCTGTATCGCCAGCTTGTAATTGCAATGATTGTATGCATGGTGTAACACCCTCCAAGACGAGCTTATTGGAACCAAGATATCACCAACACAGGGCTTATTTCAGAATATGGTTTCCAGCTTACATCAAAAGTTGGCGCCAAGCTTGACTGGCAGCTTGTATTGTCTGTGAAACGATCTAGCATGTGATGGCTGAAATTAGAACAGCTTGTGATGTGCACCTTGTATTTGACTGGCAGCTTGTGACTGAAATTAGAACAGTTAAATTAGAACAGCTTGTGACTGGCAGCTTGTGACTGAAACGATCTAGAAAAGTTGGCAGTTGACTGAAATTAGCACAGCTTCTGATGTGCACCTCAACCAACTGAAGTTGATTTAGCTTAACTGAACCGACACCTTATAAAAAATCACAGTTCTGTTTTCAGTTCTATGTTCAGGTGTTTTCAGTTTGACTGAACTGAACCGACAGCTAACAGTATATTGGTCATCCAAATAGAAAATCAGTTTGGACTGAACTGAACCGACAGCTTACAGCTTACAGTCAAATACATGTTACAGTATATTGGTCATCCAAACAGAAAATCAGTTTTGTTTACAGACTGATTCTATTTTATCATGCCCATTTCACATTATTGCCTACTCGGTTTTCTGCTATTTCAGAAATTCAGTCTGCTCGGTTCAGTCTGCTCGGTTTTCTGTCAGAAATTCAGTTGTATTTTCAGAGCAGAGTGAACTAAACTAAAGCTAACTGAAATTGCAGATGCGCTAAAACTGAAATCTGGCAGCTGTCCGAAAATCTGGCAGCCATACCAAACTGGACACATTTGATCTTGCCCTTTTCACTGAACTGGACACATTTGATCATTCCACAAGTAAACACAATTGCCCAACCCGACAGCAAGGACGTTATGTGAAGACCAATCGACAAGGTTGAGGTAGAAGTCGTCCTGCAAAGCGGGCGCATCCAGCACCTACAAGCAAGCAACAGAAAGAAACTGCAAATTTCACATTATGTTCGTTAAAAACGTCTCTTTCAGCATTTCGGAGTGCAATTGGCGAGATGTCTAATCTTTCACGCCGCCAAGAAGCAGCAGAGGCTACCTCAAGAACCAGAACCCAAGAAACAGAGAAGGCCCAATCAAGAAAGCAGCAAATCGAATTCCCCATCTCACCTTGTACGGCGACCTTGGCACCTTCCTTGGTCCCGCGCCCCTGGTGGTGAAAATGCCGGGGAACAGCGCGTCCTCCTCTTGGTCTCCCGAAAAAAGCGCCCTCTTGGCGTTTCGGCGCACCTCTGTCTTGAATCTGAAGATGTTCCCGGTGGCGGGGGTGCCGACAGGCGAGGGCCCCGGGGAGGAGGAGGAGGACGAGGAGCACGCAGCGGCCGAGGACGCGACGCGGTCGGGCGTGTCGGGGCCGAAGAGCGCGGCGCGGAGGAGCGTGCAGTAGGGCGACGCGGCGGGCTGCGCAGATCCGGACGAGGCCACGGGGCCGCCGTCGTGCGAGGACGAGGCAGCGGAGGAGGGCGAGGGGGCAAGGTCGAAGAGCGCGAGGTTGGATCCGGTGCGGCTGGGGATGAAGCGGTCGCTGTAGACGGTGCGCGAGGCCGGCGCCGGGGTGGACGCCGCCGCGGACGCGTGCGGCGGCGTGGCGGGAGGCTCCGATTCTTCTTTTTGGTCGGCCTGGCACAGTGACACTGCACAGCTTTGCTCTGGCTTTTTTCAGCCACGCGTCACGCAGTGAAGGCTCTCGGACGCGTGAAGCGCGGGGAGCGTCCCAAACCCAAGCGTCTTTTAACAAGAAGCAATGCTAGTGTTTGGGAATTATGGAACCTTTAGAGATTATTTGATTTTCTTTTCTTTGTGCATATTCAATTAATGGGATTATATTGGTCCAATAACAAATAAATAAATACAGAAATGTGCATTCCATGCTGGGTTCTTGTATTCTTGCATTTGTATTCAAATTCATGAGACAAGTTTAAATTTGAAAAATAGAATTTTAAAATGGAAAGAGAAATAAGAAAAGAGAATGAAATAGAAATGGGAAATACATTACAAAGGAAAAATATATAAATAATTATAATTCTTCATGCTAGTACTTTATTTGTGCACTTAATCTGTGAAACTCACCAGCAAATTTGAATTCAAAATACCAAATTTGGAAATTGAGAAGAGAGAAAAAATTGAAATTATAAAAGAAAATAAAAGAAGAAGACTTACCTGCGCATGGGCCGTTTCCTCCCTTGGACGGCCCATTCACTTCTCCCATTCCTGGCCCAGCCGAATTCTTCCCCAGCGGCCCACTTCTCCACACTGCACTGGTTAACCCGCGCAAGCGTCACTAACGAATGGGCCCTCTCGGCCAGCCACCGCAGCCTTGGTGCCCAGCTGCTTCATCACCGGGTCACTGACGTGTGGGCGCGTGGCGTTAGCTTCCCCTTTCATCTCGGCCGCGAGCTCGGTACAGAACCGCGCGACTCCCAGGCAGATCCCCCCCTATCCGTCCAATGAGCTCGCGCCTAGCCTCCTTTCGCGCGGAGTATAAAACCGGGTCCTCCTCTCGTCCAGCCACCCATGGGCGCCAAGGCCTCTGATTGTGTCGCCACCGGGGGCCATGAGGCAGGGAGACCCGCCGTCCGCCACCATGGCTAAACACGCGCACACGCCGTCGCGCGGACCTGGCCATGGCAATAGGGTATTCGCTGGTAATCGGGAAAGGTGTGCGTGGCATCATCAGGCAAAAAACGGCGACCTCGATAGATGAATTCCTCGCCGAAGGTGGAGCTCCACCGCAGGTCCGTCGCACGTCGTGGCCAAGGCATTTGCGCTACTAGAATCACGGTGAGAAACCCTTCAACAGTATCGTATCGTTACCCTCTATGTGATTACTGCCTTTGATCGAAGTTCGAACATGGGAGTTGAGTTTGGAGAGATGACGGCCATGGCGGCGCCGTGGGCACTCTGTGCCACCGTGTGTGGAGTTGGGGAAGAGGGTGTTGAGGTGATGTTCTGTTAACTGTCGATCTGGTGATGGACGATGGAGATTACAAGGGATGTAACGATTCGACTTGGAGAACCATGTCCGCTGGATTGGATGTGAACAGGTAGGATTAGATCTAGATTAATAAAATCCAGATCACTAGATCTTGATCTGACGGCCAATTTCGTGTGTCCGTTCATTACAGCCGCAGTCTAATCTGGACCACCAAATTTCGATCGGACGGTTGTAGTAACGTGATACCTCTTCGGTCAGGCCGTTTTGCAGAAGAAACCCTGGATTTTTTTAAAAATAACCCATTGTCCGGGTTAATGTTAAAATCATTGCGGTAGAGTCCTGGAATTTGCAGCTAAGTCCTTGTGTTTTTAGAGATTAATAACCGTGGTCTAGAGTCTTTAAAGAAATTCAGAATTAAAAACAAAAAATGTTTTCTAGTATAAAAATAATTCCATAAACTTGTTTAATTCATAAGTAATTCATTTTAAATCCTTTTTGATCCATTCCAGTTGCATTAATCTCACATTAATATTGTTTATCATCTAGTAACTTTGTATTACCATGAAACCTATGATTAAAATCTTGTACCTCCTTTGCTTTATAGTAGATACTTACACCTTCGAAAAATCATAACTTTATAACTGTAACTCTGAATTTAGTGGTTCTCGAACCTAGGATCTAGTTACGACGTGTAGAATATTATTATGCAGTTTGTTCTGATGTTTGGTGTGATGTTAATTTTGCATATATCATGTTTGTTTGTATTGCTATGAATAACAGCGAGGTTACGAGTCACTTGAAGACTAAGTTGGTACCTGGGAATCTCGAGTCTAAGACAAGTTGTGCCCTTGATCACTTTTCTTTATCTAATAATGTTCCGGTTAATCATTGTGACATGTTTAGGTTAATTTGATGGGACCTAACAGGTTTGTTTCCCTAGCTTTGTTTATCCCACACCTTGTTTTCCACTTAATTTTTGGGTAGTTTTGCTATTGCTCCACTTGTTTTGGGAAATTAATGTTATATTATGAACATGTTCCAGTTATGCTATTGCTTTAATTATTGTTCATGACAAGATCATTGTGTTAATTGGAACATGGAGCTTAACTTGAGATATCCGCGCTACCACAAGGGTGGAATGAGACACCCTTGGCTAACTAATTAGGAAAGCTAGTGGAGGACTACCTTACCCGAAAGGGGCAAGGGCGATAGAGGAGCTGCGTATAGGAGGTTCTTGGGTCGATCATGCTGCGGTGGCTTTTCGGACGAGGGATTCCTATATTACCCTTCTCAGAAACCGTAGCGGGTTTTCTAAAGCTAGTGGAACTTTGCAAAGGCCTCGTAGTGGATCCCTAGCCATTCACCTCGGAAGTGTCTAAGGGCCTTACAAACCCTGGCTAGCTGGGATACACGACTTGTGGGTAAATGGCGCAACCTCTGTAGAGTGTAAAACTGGTATATCAGCCGTGCTCACGGTCAAGAGTGACTCAGGACTTTCGCATGATTAATTTATAGAATTAAACTTAATCTGTCGTATGCATTGCATCACGGTGTTATTATCAATTGTGATCTCTTATTTTTTTGGATTGGTATCTACTTATACTTAGTAACTGCTAATAAAATTTTGACCAACTCTAAAAGTAATGCTCAACTCTAACCATCTCCTTTGGTAAGCCTTACACTTCACATAAGCCCCGCTGCAAGTGAGCTCATGCACATTATTCCCCACAACTTGTTGAGCGATGAACGTATGTGAGCTCACCTTTGCTATACTCACATTCCCCTAGGTTAAGGACAGGTACCACAGGATGAGGCGCATGAAGGATGTCGTGATGGTGTTCGTGACAGGTCTAGGCCGTCATCTGCTAGTCAACTATGGTTGCTGGATTGTGGTCTTCGTATGATGTAATCATTTATCTATTTTGTACAGAACTCCGTTATATATTAATGGTGTGACATTTGTTTCTGTACCATGAGTCATCATATGTGTGAGACTTGATCCTAGCACACTTGGTGATGTTCGCGCTCGGGTTTGGCCCCCTAAATCCGGGTGTGACACCTACATCGTGTAGCATAATTAGAATCAGTATATATCATAAACTGGTTATAATGAGTCTAGCTGCATGGCTGTTTGGAGCGATTCTATATTTATGGAATCATCCAATTGTTTGCGCGCAATGCAATGGAAACAAAAATATCTTCCAAATTTTTCGCATATGCAGTGGAAACTTGCACAATCTGGCATAATTATCAGATCTACCGTAAAAATAGGATCTGCATGCATGCGCCTGCGCACATGGTCAAGTGGCTAGGCGAGGTTTTTATTCTATCTCTAAGAACTATTTACGCTAATTCTGTGAAATATTTATGCTATTTGTGCAAAAAAACAGACCCGCAATTTATGGGGTGCGTCCCATACTGTTTATCTCTTCAAGAAGCCTGTGACTTGTGGGGCTTGTGATGCCTTTCATTTTCGTTGCCATATGTAATGTCGAGCCAAACTTGGAAAGAACTGAGAAATGAAACTTCCTACGCCCTTATACCCATTTTTGGAACACAGGTGGACAGGTAGTGACCGTCTTATGGTTGCAGTATCGTGGGCACTTCTGACCAGCTTTACCGAAAATGGTTAATGGGACGTGTGAAAATTCAGATACCTATTCTCGGCTACATCTTTCCAAATTCCATGTGTGCAAACAATCTCCGCCCTCCCTCGACCAAAAAAAAGCAATAACAATAAACAAAATGCAGAAGTAAAAGGGTTTCTTTCTCTAGGTCTCGGGTTCGATTCCTCGAGGACAAATTTCTGATTAAAAAAATCTTCTCACTATACCTTGTGATCGTTGCAGAGTAGATAGTAACGGCCCGCCAGTGATAAAGGGTGAGACTTCGAGTATTTTTTCAAGCTAAGACTGAGTTTTTTTTCCTCTCAATAAAAACAAGTAAAAGCTTTACCTCAGTCAGGATGCAAATGCAATGGAGCTACAAGCTAGGCAAATTAGAGCATTTCACAGGTTTTACTATGGAACAGAAATTTCAATTTAGGCATTTAGTCTAAGAAACATGTACATTACAAGAATCTAGCTTCGCTCGGCGCAAACATCTTCATCATACACTGATACAATTGGGTTGGGTCTTGTGCAGTCTATCAATTGGGGCCCCAACGTATCTTGTCCCAGAGGAAAGGCCTCATACCACCAACTTGTGGCAGGCTCTTCATGATCAATCCTACGCAGACACAAACGGCAGCAATGGCGACCAAGGAAAGCATCGCCGGCCTATTAGACAAGAACCTATTTGTCCGGGAGTGGAATGCAAGCTGCTGGACCTGCTGGACACATTGTCTGCAGCTCAATGTTTGGTTCATCCCTCGCTGTTTTTTCTCCACACCAAATGTGATTTGGTCGGCAGGCTTCAATCGGCTAGCATGCTTTCCGGCAGTATCAATTGTGCTGGGGATGGTAACCGAGACATGAGCTCTGCTCACCCTTCTGTCAATTTTGTCCTGTACCAATTGGATATAGGATATGTGGCCTCTCTTTCGAGCATATTCCTCAGGAGTGAAGCCAGTGGCGTCACGAGCGTTCTTCCACGCTTTGATTCCCAACTGAAACAGACATTTAGGCAGAAAAAGGCCAGACATCATTTTTTTCAGTGCTTGCACAAATTTTAAGAAGTAAATGGAAAAATTTTAAGGTTAAGGGCTAGTTTGGGAACCCTATTTTCTCAAGGAATTCTTATTTTCCTAAGGTCCCGTTTGTTTCCTTTCATTTTAAGAAATTAGAATCTTACTAATGTAATATGCTATTTTTTTAGAATGTGACATTCCACCACTTTCCAAAGTTATCATATAAGCCTATCTCAAATTCATGGGGTGAGATATAGAAATTGATTCTATAGATTTATATGTTATTTTTCCGATGTACAACTTATAGCACACTCTTCTACACAGTGGCGGACGCAGAACAAAATTTTAGGTGGGGCGACACCATAAGAGACAAACCACGATACTAGACGACTAGATAAAATTAGCTTCATGATAATAACAAGGTTAGGTGATAATACCAGGAGCGTTCTAAAATGTTATGAATATCAGAAAACCATTTTGGCCACCCTACAGAAAGGCGGGTGAAGCGGCCACATCGACGCGTCATTGTGTGGTGAGTCTGCCTTGAGATGGCGATGATGAGGCAGCAACATGCGAGGGGCAGCGAGGGCAAGCGGTTGTAGACAGTGGCAAGCGACAACAATTGTTGCATTGCGACGACGTGGTGGGACCCTGGTGACATAGTGAGGGCAGATGGTGGTGACACCATGGTGCCAAGGTAGGATCCCACCAATAGCTTACCCACCAGTCGATGCGGAATATGAGGCAAAGTAGTGGCGCTGCGTGTGGGATCCCGACAACGCGATGAACTAACGAGTGACGAGAAGACAAGGTGACACTGGTAGCGGACGGGTCTGGTCACCCACTACCGATCCAGTCATGATCGAAGGAGCGATCGAGCCACGAGTAGGTCGAGTAGCTAGCCGCTAGAGGAAGGAATCAAACTACTTGTATGGAGAGCGGGCTGAGCAATGGACTGTCGAGAAAAAGTTAGATTAAAACTAGGTTTCATTAGATTTGGTTGTACCTACTATATAAAAGTTTTTTATTTTGATGTTTATCTAAATCTAGGTATAATAGCATATAAAAATTGAGATGGGGCCATGGCCCCCTTTGCCCCACCCTTGGATCCGCCTCTGCTTCTACGTGTTTCGCTATAACATAAATGTAGTATATAACTATCTCGCTCATATGATTTAGGATAATATACAAATATATTACATATATAAATATATGAACTTAATTAGTTTTGTCTAAATTATAATTATTAAAATGGAATTCAGTTCCAAGGAAACAAACGGGACATAAGGAAAAATGAACTAATTTCCCTTGGAAAATGGGGTTCTCAAACTAGACCTAAATGTTTTTTTATCATACACCTAATGCAGAAATCTGATGTGATATTAATGCCCTACGCGATCTATTCGACAATCAATGTAATACATAAACCATGTTTTGGTCAAGGTCCCCATTCTTTTTAGAAGTACAGGATGCATTTAGGATGAAAATGTTTCATGTGCAGACTTAGGTTCTCACAATAAATAGTGTTGGCACACTAAGAATCGGAAATCTGCTACTTTGAATGTAGATTCATTTTTTAGTTAAAGGAAGCTATAACAGGTCAGACCATGAGAATATAGAGTAGTTACCTGCCGAGGATCATCAGTTAAAGCATCCAAAACACCAGTAGCATCACTGATTGTTGCTGCAATATGGAGAGGTGTAATATTTGACAGTCCAGTCATCGCAGGAGTGAACAAGAACTGAACTGGAGCGCCGGCTCCACTGCCCACTGGGGCGTAATCTGTTGCTGTGTATCTTAATAGAAACTCAACTAAAGGCTTTGAGCGTTTTTTAACAGCAGTAAGCAACACATTTTCTCCTAAGGCGAATTCAATTGGTGACGGAACATCTAGGTCAATATCACCCTGGAACATGGTGTTCAGAAGCTTCCTTAAAACAGCACACCATTCCTGATCAACTGCAAAGGATAGCAGCCATCTAAATCTTTCAACAGGGAAACGGTCTGGACAATACTGTGGCTGCTCAGATGTAGCTCGCACATGGCTCCTTTGAAGGAGCCATCCGATTTCATGCAAAAAATGTAACGACCGATTGCGATAAGCCATCAGATCATCTATTCTTTCCGAGGTTTCATCAAATGAAATTAAATTCAATCCATGCTCCAACATCCGAATTTCAGAACATACATCTTTGTCAGCGACAACAAAGGGAACACAAAGGCTGCTTTGATCATAATCTTCAACCTGAAAAGGGAGTCAAGTCTGTAATATGAACAAAAAATGAGGACATTAAAAAAAACACACGAACCATGCACCTCTATGAATCCTCTTCCACTTGTACAAGAAAAGGAACATGAGAAGGTCAGGCATTGAGGGCCTTGCTGCACAGTTGAATCTTCAAGTAGCATTTGTGTCTCTTCTTGAATTAAATATTTGTCACCAAACACACAAAGTAATCTAAAACAAAATTCGGATTTATCAGTTCACACAAGTTGGTTTAGAGGAGACATTTAGATGTAAAAAGATACATACTTTGTAGTTGGCTGAACTATATTGAAACCTTTCACAGAGAATTTTACAGACGAAGAACAAGCAACTGCAATAGGAGTTACACACAGTCTCTGATGCTTGTCGCCAATTACCAGTTGCCAGGGAGATGCAAACATAAGACTACCTACCAAAAAAAAGTAAAGAAAGACAAATGAAGCTGGTCTATGAAAAGAGAAGAATGCAAAATAATCACTCCAGATAAGACAAACGGACCATTGTAACTCAGTGTTAGGCAGTCCTGTACCCTAGCATACAACCATCCTTTTCTCCAAAGTCCATCATTGGATATGCTAATAAGCTTTTCTATCCACGAAGCTGGATCATCATCAAGCTTTAGTAGAAAAGGAAAAGAAGAGTAAGTAAGCAATTTGCTTCTGCAAAATATATTATAAAGAAAACATATACATATCTAAGTCACAGTTAATGCAGTGCATACTACCTCATCCCACATCCAATTAGGGAGGCGGAGGTAAATAGTTAGAATAACACAACCAGGCCTAATATAGCTTTCCATATCAGTTGGATAATGCGATAACCAGTGTTGGATCTGTAAATTCAAAAAATTTAATGGAAGAGCTCGCATTAGCACTTAAAATCTTCACACAGACAAAGTTGTTACAGAAACATGATTCCAGTTTGTAACATGATAAATGACCTGTTCCCGTAGATCTACAGGAAAATCTTTTGGCTCTTTTCCAAACAGCTTGAACACAATTTTATCTGTTCGGCTCTGCAAATGTTATGTGCATAAGAGCTATTGAGCTGAGTAGGAATCAAACATCAGAAATACATCTAGAAGAATCAATCTAAAAATTTCAGTGTAACTTTCACAAAATTATACTAGATTGGAAAACCTGTTGCAAAACTACACTTTTAGAAATCACTTTCATATAAAAAAACTATACTTCTTTGTCAAATATTATCGACAAACCACACATTTATACTCAATTCGTACCGGAAAATACAATTCATTAAGAGCTAAAATAAAAAAAATGTATTTTTGTAATACTGAATGGCAATAATTGTGTAGTGTCGTGATTTGACTGGACAATGGAAATGAAGTTTCATGAAGATGCTTCTCAAAAATATACTTGAGACATAGATTGACAATGAAAGTGTAGTTCGACTGGTGTCAAGGGCATCGGTGCTCAGGGTAGCAGGTCCATGCTACGGACCTCGTAGCGTGGACCGGTAATGCACCAGGGGTTCTTCCCTGCGCGCCCAATAGTGAAGGGGATATGTTTAAGCAAGAGGGAGATTAGGAAATCGGGTGTTATTCCTTGATCCATCCAAGTCTGATTACACAAGATATATAGACCAGTCACAGCCTGGAGATAATCACTCTCCTAAATTCTAGCCATGTTGGCAGCCATGCCAACTAACTCTTCCCTGATTGGCAGCCATGCCACTAACTCTTCCCTGATCTTTTGCTGTCCAAATCTGACCGAATTGACTGCGTGGCCTCTTATGGCACGCTCCTGGCGGTGTCCTGTGTGCAGGCCTGGCGCTGGTACTCCGGCCCCACATGACAAAGCAGTTTTGCTATAGTTTGTTCAAGATTATTGTAGTTTATGAAATTTACCTCAACTTCTTCAAAGCAAGCATCATTCAAATCAAAATCATGTACCCGCCTTTTCACTGGAGGCTCTTCTGAGAAAACAAGTTATTTAAATCATTTTATTTTATATATTTAGTATTTGTCATGCTAAACAGCATCAAGTAAATAATAAAATGTTTTACCTGCTAATGATTCTCCTCTGATTGGAATTGACCGTATAGTTTGCTCATGCACAGTAGATCCATTTGCAGCATTATTACCAGCATTTGACAATATTGAATTTGAATTTGCATTCTTTAGAATATCTTGATATGACTGTGTGCTAGCAATAGCAGCAAGGTTCTTCAAAAGGTTAACCAAAGAATTAGGATGATTGATTGGCTCAGAGGAGCTACCAGCTGCCACCCATACAAGCACACATTTAGAATGACTATGTCTGTACCTGTGGATCGAATGTGGTTTGAAATATTTGCATCTAAAATTGCTAATCGAATTTTGTAAAGGAGAACTTACACTCTAGCCTGGAAAGTTGTTTTAACAGAAGGATTGAGGTGTTACTTAGAGATTGATTTTCACTCATGGAATTCCCATTCACAACAGTTTGTGGTTGAACTTTCCTTCTCCTTCCATTATGTTGTGCTAGACGCGAGCGGCAGCTCTTCTTCCCTTCATCAAATTCTTGAAGAAGCTGAAACCTAACATGGCACACAAAATAGTTACTTTCTTCAGCTAATGAGAAAATGAAAAGAAATGACAAATGCTCGCAATACTAAAATATGAATTCGATGCTAACTCAAGATCATGATAAGCTGCTAAACTCAAGACGCATGTAGAAGAAAGAACCATGGTTTTTTCCCTACATACATTTAGCAGCCTATCATGATGTTGCAACTTACAAGAGAAGTATATAGCACCACCTAGACCAACATCAAACTTCAAGTTTGCATCCTATTGTGATGTTATAACTTACAAGGGCATTGTATACCAATGCCTAGAGCAAACGGCCTCTCATTAATCAAACAAGTCAACACCACTCTATTGATATCCCCAACAATTTCATTGAATTATCTATGTGTTCTTGTCTCGGATACATAGAGGTGAAGAAATTATGATGCCACATCATCAAATGAACTTTTAGCTATATATTCCTTACCCAAATGCTGATCAATTGAAACCATCACTCCAACAACTCCCTCCATTCTTTTTAGTTTGTTGTTTTAGACTTAATGTAATAATATTAAGAAAAGTGCACAAACCTCTACTAAAGCTACCTCATTAAATTAGGGTCTTCTCAACTAACCATTTGTGGCTAATGAACAAGGACTAACTGTAGAAACTCTGAATGAACTAGAGACATATAGCTGTCTCTACATGGAATCCTAGAATGAAAAACAAGAAAGAATATTTTTTACAAGTAAAACATAAACAAAAAAAGAACAGAATTGGTAACATCGAAGCAAATTCAGATATTCATACTTTTATTTCAAAAGAATATCTTTCTTCCATAACAAAAGACATTCTAATAGTAGCACAAGGTAAAAAAATGAGATAATCATATGATATTGTACCGATAGCACCGATCCAAGTAAAAGCACTTTTATATTATACTAACTAGTATTATGTGTGGGGCATAAGCATTCCTCAAGGTACATGATCAGCATCACCTAGAGTTTTGCCAAGCACAAAAAACAGCTTGGAATTTCTCAAGATAATAATCAGCATGAACTGGGATCCTATCATGGGGCATAAAACTAATATGTTCAGCAATTCTCAAGGTTGAATGATCAGCAATTCATTTGTGTTGTGTGCCTGTGGCACCCAGGTAATGTGTCCTGGTGTGTTTTATTTTCCTTTTCTTTGCTGCTTTGGATTTTGTACTGGATCCGTCTTTCTTTACTTTCTCCAATACAAAGATGCCTCAGGAGAGAAAAAAAATTACCAGCAATAGTAATCTCACAACGAAATTGTTGACCTACCTGCTACACTGCTGACAGAACCGATGCTCTACATTCTTGATGCAGACCACAGTCGTCCTGGTATGTGCTTCACACACCTTGTGCCTCTTATGGTAGTCCCTGGCACCGCTGAGATCGGCATGGCAGCCGTCAACCTGGCAGGACGGAGTGGTGCTCGAACTGGCACCTTTCCTGGGTGTCTCCTCCTCGCTGCTCCGCCCTCTCTGAGCAGGCACCACATGATTGTTGTCTCCATCTGCTACCCCAGAATTGCTGCAACCGGCGCTGCCGTCCTCCTCTGGCGAGAGCCTCCGCCTCTTGTCAACGACGACGCCGAAGTCGATCTCCCCCTGAGCTCGACTCAGCTTCCTGCTGCTGCACTCGGACGGCACGATGGCCGCCGGCGTGGCCAGGAACAGGTTGGCGTCCCACCTCCAGTCGTTCAAATCCCAGTCAAGGCCCTTGTTCCTGTGCTCGCCGGACATTGTCGCCGCACTGGCTTGATCACCGCCATCTTTCCTCAAGAAAGAGGCTTCCATTTCCTCTGCCTTCCCCTCCTCCCTGTCCCTGTCGCCCCACTTGTTCTTCTTTTGCTGCTCTTTGTTTGCACGTATGACTACAGACGAAACAAACACAGAGGAACACCAGCACCAAGGGATTACCAACCTTGGGTTGGGACAAATCCTGAAACCAACGAAGGGTTCAGAAACAAAGTACCTTAGCTCGGGCCCGGCGGGTAGAACGATGCCGTGGTTATCCAGGCAAGCAACGCCCTTGAACGGAAAGGCGAGTAATGATTGAAGAAATGGAGATGGGGCAGTAAGCTCATGGAGAGAACCGAGTCAAGGATTGGGTACCGTGGGTTAGGACCAGTTGGGGATGGGGCTACTACTTCTCGTCTCCCGGGTCCCGAGCGGCGGAACAGAGGCGGAACGCGGAAGGGCTCGCGGTGGAACGAGGGGCGAAGTATCCTGGGGAGGCAGAGCTCTCTGCCTGTCTGCCCCCAGCATATCCACAGTTCCAATGTCCAATAAGCAAGCACGAGGCCCGCGAGCCTGGCACGAAGCCCGCTGTTTGGGCCCGATCCGAGCCCGGCACGGCCTGGTTATATGCGGGCCCGGGCCGGCCCGGCACGAATAAGCGGGCCGGGCTCGGACAAGAAATTAGGCACGGTGGGCTAGCCCGGCACGGCCCGTTTAGCTCTAAGCCCGTTAAGCCCGCTTTTTTTACACTAAAACGTGTTTTTAGCCCGCATAGCCCGCTTTTTTCGTGCTAAACGGGCCGGCCCGGCCCGTTTAGGCCCGTTGCGGGCCGGGCTCGGACAAGAAATTAAGCCGCGTGCTTACCCGGCCCGGCCCGGTTTTATAATCGTGCCTGGCGGGCCGGGCCCAAAACGGACCGGGCTTCACCGGGCCCGGGCCGGACCGGGCCGGGCGGCCCGTTTGGACATCTCTAGTTCCACACCACCGCCGCCTCTTTTTCATCTCCCCTGTCTCCTGTCTGGCGTTCGGACAGCGACGCCACGGCCAAGGTTCCGGTTGGACCTTGTTAGGGACATCAGCGTCTAACGGCTCATGCTGGCCCAGTACCTGGCTCATGCTGGCCTAGATACTTAAGGGGAAATACTACAAAGTCGCACCACGAAGGGGGCATAAAAGAAAATATCAAAACATCTTATGTAGTGTTTGGTTGAAGAGCAAAGTAGAACGGAGCCGTTCTGTCCCAATTTTATCGTTGTTTGGTTATAAAGTAACTAGAACGGAATGACTCCAATTAGAAAATATTCTCCTCAGATTCGGAACCATTTCGCTCCAAAAAATCAACCGGACGGAGCCGCTCCGTTCCCAGCCCGCTCGCACAGTCACACTTCGTTCTGTTCACTCTGCAACCAAACAAAAAACAGAGTCGCTCCGTTCCAGATTACCAAACAAAGAACAGAGTGACTCCGTTCCTAGAATCAGGGATGGAACGACTCCGTTCTACTTGGCTCCTCAACCAAACACTACCTTAGTGTTCATCTTCCTCCTGCGTCTAGCGATGTTCTTCTTCGAACAACTCTCATGTACCTCCAGTCGTCTTAAACCTTCTAGAGTTTCTTCTCCTACCTCGATTCTTCTGCTATCTTCCTACCTCAACTCTATTACTCTGTAATTGCTTCTGTCGAGTTGAATCAATACACTCCGTTGGTGTAGTTGTTAACAATTGGTATCAAATTCCTACGTTCCTCGGCCCTCTCATCTATGGTGTCTTCATCACCGATTGATGCCCACCTTACCAGGGCGCTGCAGCAACAGACTCGTGAGATCCTCTCCGAGCTCGACAAGCGCTTCACCACGATTGACTCCAAGTGGGCGCGTCGAGTCGGCGCTCCGGAGTCCCAAGCGGTGGAATCCGCTCAACACCGCGACAAGTTCTCCTCCGCCCTCCGCGCCGGCGTCGAGGCACATCTCTCGGCGGCTACCCAACAGTCTACGGGTACTCGTGCCGCCGCCCAGCAATCTGCCCTACATGTGTTCGATGCAAGGCGTCCACGGGCGCAGTGGAGGTCATTAGTGGAGACCCTGCACGTGTTCGCAGACCGCGACATCAGTGAACAACCTGCCAGAGTCCATGGCCGCCTCGACAATTCCACCACCATCACCATGGGGTCCAACATCAACCCGGATGGCGTAGTTGCAGGTGGCGCCACAGACCGACCAGTTCGTGTAGCAGCGGTAGGCTGGAGCCGCGTGCCAAATGTTGGACCTATTCCACACAAGACCGACGGTGCAGCACCTGCTCGCAGCTGCACGGGAGCAGCTGTCACACCCGGGCTTTAAGGAACCAAGACGGGTGCATCTCATATATGCGCCAGAGAAGACAACACATATAGTAACAGAGTGCATAGAGATAGATGTCATAAATATCATAAATATAATTATTACATAGCGGAAGCCTTACAAAAATAAATGATAAAATAAAGAGAACTATGTATTATTCCCTAGCGCCACAAAGCTGACTGAGAGACGCCACCTAGATCAAGTTGAAAGCCTCAGTGTTAGACGGCTCCTCTTCGACCACCTGTTCTTCTCCTGTGGGGGGGTGTGAGACAGCAAGGGTGAGCTCACACATGTTCATCGCTCAACAAGTTGTGGAGAATAATGTGCATGAACTCACCAAAGGTGGGAGTTCATGTGAAGTGTAAGGCAAATCAATGTAATAAAGGCTGAAGCTGAGCATTGCTTTTATATGTTGGTTAAAATTTTATTAGCAGTTACTAAGTGTAAGTAAATACCAAACCTTAGAAATAATAAATAAAAGTAATAATAAAATAATCCCAGATGCAATGAAATGACAAATTGAGTTTAAGTTCCATAAATTAATCATGTGAGTGTCCGAGCCGCTCATGACCGTGAGCATGACGAGTATACCAGTTTTACACTTTGCAGAGGTTGCGCATTTTTACCCACAAGTCGTGTTACCCATTTGCCATGGAGTTGATGAGACCCCATACACCTCTACGAAGGAAGCGAGGCAGGGTACCACTACGAGGTCTTTACAAAGTTCCACTAGCTTAGAAAACCCGCTACAGTTTATAGGAAGCTCCAGTGCAGGAATCCCTCGCCTGACCGCCATTGCAGCAAAATCAACCCAAGGACCTCCCTACACTGACCACTCCCCTACTGCCCTTGCCCCTTTCGGGTAAGGTAGTCATCCACTAGCTTTCCTAGTTAATCAGCCAAGGGCGTCCCATTGAACCCTTGTGGTAGCACTGTTTTCCCGGGTGGTTCACCATGTTCCCATTAACATAATGATCTTATCATGAACAGTAAATAATAAACAAATGATAAAAAGTATAACAATGAGTGATGAATATCTCTATACCCAAAGCCACATAAAGCAATAACATGTACTACCTAAAAATTTAGTAGCAAAACCAGTGGTGAAACAAGGTATAAAGATAGTCAAAATCTAGGGTAACCTATTGGGTCCCATCAAAATTAACCTATATAGATCATTATGATTAATAAGAACATGATTGGGTAAAAATAAGTTATCAAGGGCACAACTTGCCTTCAATGAGCTCCTGCTCAGCAACTTTTATCTGCTGGGCACCAGGATCCTCAGTGACTTGCTCGTCTACTCGCATCAGTACAAACATACATAGTATAAAGTAGAAATTAACATCACACCAAACATGTGAATAAAATGCACAATAAAAATCTACACCATAAAATAAGATCTTAGGAACAGGAACCATTAATTTTAGTGTTATAGGTTTTAAGATATGAATTTCTGAAGGTTATATGTATTTAATACAAGATTAAGTACTAGATAAATTTTAATGTGTCTTTCATGTAAAAACAGTGACACTAATGGATAGACAATAATATTACAAAAAATTAGGAACTGGAATGGACCAATTTGGAGTTCATATGTATTTTCTACAAATTAAACAAGTTTTAACATTTATTTATGCATTAAAAATCGATTTCTGTGATTATTTCCTATTTTCCCAAGTCTTTGGATTGGGCCTCAAATACCAAGACGTGCAGGGGCTAACGTGAAAGATTTCCCAAGACTCATCGCACTGTTCTTGTGGACCGCGGGTTGGTTTTCTAATACCCGAAGGGCTCTTTTGCAAAACTTGTTAAGCGAAGGGGTACGGTGCACTATGGGCCGTCAGATTACATTTGAACCGACCCGAACAAATCGAGCGCGGATCGAACAGGAATTAGATCGCAACCGTTGGATCCCGGATCTGTGGTCGAGATTGCCGCCCAATATCCACCGTATAGGGACAGATCAACGGCTCACACCGGATCACCCGAACCGATGCCAACCTTCTAATCCTAGCCACTGGAGTTATGATCAATGGTTGAAATTCCCCCCACGCCCGGATCTAATCGTAACTGTTGGCTTCAACATCAGTGGCCAGGGACCTTCTTCCCCAATCCAAACGCCGGCGCGGCAGCTCCCCTGTTCACCCACACGGAGGCGCTACACCGATGAAGCACCCAACCATGGCACTAGGTCCCCACCCGAGCCCTATCGCGCACAAATGTAAGTGAATGCATAAACGAACCAGTTGGAGGATGCCTCACCGTGGATCGCGACAGCATTCAGCCTGGCCCCGACCACGCACGGCTCTACGGTGGCGGCTGGACTCCGGGGAGAAATTCCCGAGCCCACAGCAACACCCCCGCACGATTCTTCCCACTGATAGCTTCGACTCTCACCGGCGATGCATGGGAGACTCAAATTGGGGCAGAGGCACCACCGAACCAAGACTCCGCGGTGGCGGCCCCACGCCACTCCCTGCGCACAGGCGACTACGCACTTCTCCTCGCGATTTTGGCGCTGGCCTTTGGTGTGCGTGTGGGAAAAAGGGGATGCGGGACCCGATGCTCCATTTTTATGACCGCCCAAAGGTCGACATGGGGTTAGCTAGCTAGGATTCCGCGACGGCGAACTTCTCGGCAACGGCCGTTGCGGTAGGGAAGACTCGGCCAACAAGTGGGGCCCATATGGCGGCGACAGTGGTAAAGAGGAGCGCGGTAAACGAATGAATGGTGGGGTCAGTGCATCAGGTCCACAGGGCGCGCGGCGTGAGAGGAAAGCGGAGGAAGGGGCTCTCTTACATGTGGGTCCCACATCTCAGTGGTTAGCGCGCGCGTGTGAAGTCTGGTCTCCTAGACCCACCTGTCGGCGCTTATTCCCGGTAATAGGCTGCGCGGAGGTAAATTGGAGTTGGGCCCAAAAGGGTTTAGTCGGCCCATGATGGCACAATTTCGTTTTTCTTTTATTCTTTTTGTTTTACATCTCCCTTTTCCTCCTTTTCTATTTCAAACTCATTTAAAATTTAAATTCCATTCTTGTGGAAATTTTATCCTTAGGTTTATATTGTGCCATTAAAGTACTGATTTTAAAGATACATATTATATATATATATATTCTATAAATTTCTATATTCTTTCTCTTTCTTTTCCTTTTCTATGTTATGTTCCAAATTCCTATATGGTAACTTAGGTTAAATTCGAATTTGGATAATAATATATTTTTTTATTAATATTGCTGGTATTAAATACACAAACAAATAAATCCAATATGATGCATATGTTATTTAGGTGTCTTCTGTTAATTGCTTATTTGTTTAAGTGAGGTTTTCACATGTGATGATAAATAGAGGTACACACACATAAAAGGAAAATAATTTATCCTTTTATTATTATTATTATTATTAATTTGGGTATTACAGCAGCAACACCAGCCCCTGGACGGCATGGTCGTTGCTTACCACAGCAAGCAGCACGCCACGACCAGGAGGGGAAGTACTGCTCTAGTAATCCATACTTCAGGCAGAGGGCGTCCACGGACCCTTCGGTTTCGAAGACCGTTGCTCGCAAGTTGTTCGATGAAATGCCCACAAGCGACCGGAGATCACCAGACCGCGTCCTCGACGTCACTATACGCCAGGTCTGTTACCCCATGTCTGAGATTGTGCTTCATGCAGTTTTTGCTCCTTATGGAAGGGTCGAGTGCATCCATGTCATTGAGGGTTTAGATCCTGTGTTGGCTAAGGTAGTATTCCAATTAAAGCATGAAGTTGCAGAAGCCTGTGGTGATTTACATGGCCAGAATATTTATGATGGGTGTTGTCAGATGGAGATCAATTGGGGATTCTCCCAGGAGCAGGATGTTTCTCGCTCCAGCGTCGAGGCCAACCTTTAAAGCTCTAATGCTTCTCATGCACGACAATCTATTGCTGGCGTTACAAACAATGGTGTTCATAAGGTTCTATTCCCTGTTGGTCAACAAAGTGACAACGAACCTCCAAGTGCAGGCCTCCGGTATGCTACAGGAGGTGTCTACAAGGAGAATGGGAGTGTAGTAGGGAGATTGGGGAACAGTGTCTCTGGTTCCAACAATCATACCTTTGACGAAGAGAGTGTGGGCAAGTTTGAGAATGGAGAGACTCATTCACATTTGGATCCATATGTTGAGTCAATGGCACTGCTTTAGCCGGCACAGGAAGCGCTTGAGAATGAGATTCAAAAGTTTGTGGAAATCAGGAAAGAAACTGACAAAGATTCCACAAGTAGCCAAAGTGAAATAGAATGGAACAGCTCACCTGTAGAAGAGTTAAATGATAAGATAAAGATGCTCGAGTCGAAGCCGGAAGAAGCCACCATGCTCATCAAGGAGCGAGATTCACAAATACTTGAACTAGAAGCACTCAACCATGTACAACCACATAATACCATAGCATGTAACAACGATATGCTGTCTCTACAGTCTGATGTAGACCCGCTGCTCTTGGAGAAGATGGAGGCAAAAATTCAGTGTTTTATCCTTACAAGAGCTTCACACGATTGGACACTCCTAGCCAAGGATCAATTTGCTCGTAGCGAGGCACTGAAATCCCTTCTGACAGATCACAAATCCTTAAAACCCAAACTGCAGCATGCCGAGAATAGGGTGATGCTGCTGGAGGATTGGACTTTCAGTCTTACGGTAACCCAAGTTCAGAGCGCATGTTACTTCACTTATAGAGCATCACATCAACACAAGTGGGGTGGTGATTTTGAGAGCACCTAGAGGGGGGGGTGAATAGGTGATCCTGTAAAATTAAACACTAAATAGCCACAAAACTTAGTTATAGAAGTGTTAGTGCGAATAAGTAGTTTTGAAGCGAGTTCTTGTGGACAAAACAATCACAAAAAAAGCAACACAAGAGTCACGCGATTTTATCCCGTGGTTTGGCCAAGTAACACTTGCCTACTTCCACGTTGTGGCGTCCCAATGGACGAGGGTTGCACTCAACCCCTTTCAAGTCATCCAATGATCAACTTGAATACCACGGCTTTCTTCCTTATAGTCTTTCTCCCGTTTGTGAGGAATCTCCACAACTTGGAGCCTCTCGCCCTTACAATAAAGATCACAAAGAAGGCACAAGAGTAAGGCTAGGAGAGAAACACACACAACACACAAATCCGCAGCACACACACGCACACAAGCCAAGACTTGAGCTCGAAACGTAGCACACAGAGTTCACAACTCGAACGGAGCTCAAATCACTGACACAATCGATCAAATGCGCGGAGGCGGAGTGTGGGAGTCTTAGAATGCTTAGTGAATGCTTAGGTAGCTCCTCCATGCGCCTAGGGGTCCCTTTTATAGCCCCAAGGCAGCTAGGAGCCGTCGGAGGCAAACTTGGAAGGCCATCCTTGCCTTCTGTCGAGTGGCGCACCGGACAGTCCGGTGCACCACCGGACAGGTCCTGTAGACTGTCTGGTGCGCGATCTCCTTCCAAATTTGGCATATCCGACTGTTACTCCTCTGGGCTGATTGGCGCACCGAACACTGTCCGGTGCACACCGGACAGTCCGGTGCACCAGCTGACCGTTGGAGCAGTCCACGTGTCGCGTGAAGATTGCGCGGCCGACCGTTGGCGACCGTTGGCTCATCAGACAGTTCGGTGCACCACTAGACAGTTCGGTGAATTATAGCCGTACACCGCCGTCGATTCCCGAGAGCAGCCATTTTACTGGAGACCAGCCTGGCGCACCAGACACTGTCTGGTGCCCCACCGGACAGTCCGATGTGCCTGGTCAATGTTGGTGTTGGCTGAACCTTTGCCAACTTTTTCTCATTTTGTTCTCTTCTTTTGTTGGCTCTGTTTCTAGCACTTAGATAACCATGTTAGTACATAAAACAATATACTAAGTCTAGAACCATACCTTCATCTTTGATTTGCACTTCTCACACATTTGCTCATAAGGACTTATTCAAACGTGTTGGACATTTAATCACCAAAACATTTTAGAAATGGCCCAAGGGCACATTTCCCTTTCAATCTCCCCCTTTTTGGTGATTTATGCCAACAAATCAGAAAGCAACAAAAGAAGTGTAGAATCAGTGCAATTGAAGATCAAATTGTTTTCTCTAATGATTTGGCATATTTGGATCACTCTTTGCCATCACTTGGTTTGTTTTTGTAAATCAAATCATTTTTCCTATCTCTAAGTCAAACAAACTTGTTTGAGCAAATCAAGAGATATTCCATGAGAAAAATCAATCAAGTGCCAGAAACTCTCCCTTTTTCCCATAATCAAAATTCTCTCCCACAAGAGACCAGATTTTGCAATAAGAGTATTTTGGACAAATCAAAAGTTCTAACTCTATTGTTTTCAAAATTCACAAGTGGTAGCTAATCCATCCATTTGCTTTGGCTTTAATTTCTCCCCCTTTGGCATTAAGCACCAAAACGGGATCATTTTTGGCCCTCTAACCCCACTGCCTCACCAAAATGTCAATTAAGAGCAAAAAGGCAAATAGAGCATAAGAATGAGCTTGGAATAAATTACACTAATACCGGAGTGCAGTGGAAGTCTTTGCATCGTCCAAGTCCACATTTCCCTTGCAATGCACTTTGGAGACTACATCAAATATACTTAAACACAAAGGTTAGTCTCAAAGGGTCAAGTTGTAGCATATCTCCCCCTAAATATGTGCACCATTTGCATATGGACTTGTGAGGTCCGGGGGGTCTTGTACAACTTGAGCACCACAAATATTCAACGAGTAATGTAAATGCTTCAAAGTAACATGATCAAAGGCATAGAACACATGTATGCTATAGATCAATCCAAGTTACGCGAATCTAAGACATTTAGCTCACTACGCAACCTGCAAAAGGTTTTCTCATCCAACGGCTTGGTAAAGATATCGGCTAGCTAGTTATCGGTGCTAATATGGTACACCTCGATATCTCCCTTTTGCTGGTGGTCTATCAGGAAGTGATGCCAGATGTCTATGTGCTTAGTGCGGCTGTGTTCAACAAGATTATCCGTCATGCAGATAGCACTCTCATTGTCACACAGGAGTGGGACTTTGCTCAGATTGTAGCCAAAATCTTGGAGGGTTTGCCTCATCCAAAGTAGTTGCGCGCAACACTATCCTACGGCAACATACTCGGCCTCAGCGGTGGATAGGGCAACAGATGTTTGTTTCTTTGAACTCCAGGATACCAGGGACCTTCCTAGAAATTAGCACGTCCCTGATGTGCTCTTCCTATCAACCTTGCACCTGGCATAATTGGAGTCTGAGTATCCAATCAAGTCTAAGGTAGACCCCTTTGGATACCAGATCCTGAAGCAAGGCGTAGAAACTAAATATCTAAGAATTCGCTTAACGGCCACAAGGTGACATTCCTTGGGGTCGGATTGATATCTAGCACACATGCATACACTTAGCATAATGTCCGGTCTACTAGCACATAAATAAAGCAATGAACCTATCATGGACCGGTATGCCTTTTGATCAACGGACTTACCTCCTTTGTTGAGGTCAACATGCCCGTCGGTTCCCATCAGTGTCTTCGCACGCTTGGCGTCCTTCATCCCAAACCGCTTGAGAAGATCTTGGGTGTACTTCGTTTGGGAGATGAAGGTGCCGTCCTTGAGTTGCTTCACTTGGAACCCAAGGAAGTAGGTCAACTCGCCCATCATCGACATCTCAAACTTTTGTGTCATCACCCTACTAAACTCCTCACAAGACTTTTGATTAGTAGAACCAAATATTATGTCATCGACATAAATTTGGCACACAAAAAGATCACCATCACAAGTCTTTGTAAAAAGAGTGGGATCGGCTTTCCCAACCTTGAAGGCATTAGCAATTAAGAAGTCTCTAAGGCATTCATACCATGCTCTTGGGGCTTGCTTAAGTCCATAGAGTGCCTTAGAGAGCTTAAACACATGGTCAGGGTACCTGTTATCCTCAAAGCCAGGGGGTTGTTCCACGTATACCTCCTCCTTTATTAGCCCATTGAGGAAAGCGCTATTCACATCCATTTGAAATAGCCTAAAAGAGTGGTGAGCGGCATAGGCTAATAAAACTCGAATAGAAACTAGCCTAGCCACAGGAGCAAAAGTCTCCTCGAAATCCAAACCTGCGACTTGGGCATAACCTTTTGCCACAAGTCGAGCCTTGTTTCTTGTCACCACCCTGTGTTCGTCTTGCTTGTTGCGGAACACCCACTTGGTTCCTACAACATTTTGCTTTGGACATGGCACCAGGCTCCAAACTTCATTTCTCTTGAAGTTGTTGAGCTCTTCCTGCATGGCCAACACCCAATCCGGATCCTGCAAGGCCTCTTCTACCCTGAAAGGCTCAATAGAAGAGACAAACAAGTAATGCTCACAAAAGTTAGCTAATCTTGAGCGAGTAGTTACTCCCTTGCTTATGTCACCCATAATCTGGTCAACGGGGTGATGTCGTTGGATCGTTGCTCGGACTTGAGTTGGAGGGGCACGTGGTGCTTCTTCCTCCATCACTTGTTCTTCCTGTGCTCCCCCTTGATCCTATCCCTCTTCTTGAGGTACCTGTTCATCGTCTTGAGTTGGAGGATGCACCATTGTGGAGGAAGATGGCTGATCTTGCTCCTGTTGTTCCTGTGGTCGCACATCACCAATCGCCATCGTGCACATTGCGGCTGTTAGAACATCATCTTCATCTATGTCATCAAGATCAACTTGCTCTCTTGGAGAGCCATTAGTCTCATCAAATACAACGTCTCTAGAGACTTCAACCAAACCCGATAATTTGTTGAAGACTCTATATGCCTTTGTATTTGAGTCATACCCTAGTAAAAACCCTTCTACAGCCTTGGGAGTAAATTTAGAATGTCTACCTTTCTTCACTAGAATGTAACATTTGCTCCCAAATACATGAAAGTAGGAGATGTTGGGTTTGTTACCGGTAAGGAGTTCGTAGGAGGTCTTCTTGAGAAGGCGATGCAGATAGAGCCGGTTTATGGCGTGGCAAGCTGTGTTCACAGCTTCCGACCAAAACCGCTCGGGCGTCTTGAACTCTCCAAGCATCTTTCTCGCCATGTCGATAAGCGTCCTGTTCTTCCTCTCTACCACACCATTTTGTTGTGGTGTGTAGGGAGCGGAGAACTCGTGCTTGACGCCTTCCTCCTCAAGATAATCCTCAACTTGCAGATTCTTGAACTCGGACCCATTGTCGCTCCTTATCTTTTTAACCTTCAGCTCAAATTCATTTTGAGCCCTCCTTAGAAAGCGCTTTAGGGTCCCTTGGGTTTCTGATTTATCCTGCAAAAAGAACACCCAAGTGAAGTGGGAAAAATCATCAACAATTACAAGACCATACTTACTTCCCCCGATGCTAAGGTAGGGCAACGGGTCCAAAGAAGTCCATGTGAAGAAGCTCTAGTGGTCTTGATGTTGTCATCACATTCTTGCTATGATGAGTGCTTCCCACCTGTTTCCCTTCTTGACATGCTGCACAAGGCCTATCTTTCTCGAAACAAACATTGGTTAGTCCTAACACATGTTCTCCCTTTAGAAGTTTATGAAGGTTCTTCATCCCAACATGTGCTAGACGGCGATGCCACAGCCAGCCCATACTAGTCTTAGCTATTAAGCATGCATCTAGATCGGCCTCCTCTTTTGAAAAATCAACTAAGTAGAGTTCGCCGTCTAATACACCCTTAAAAGCTAATGAACCATCACTCCTTCTAAAGACAGATACATCAACGTTTGTAAAAAGACAATTATAACCCATGTGACACAATTGACTTACAGACAGAAGGTTGTAACCAAGCGACTCTACTAGAAATACATTCGATATGGAGTGCTCGTTGGTGATGGCTATCTTGCCCAAGCCTTTGACCTTGCCTTGGTTCCCATCTCCAAAGATGATCATATCCTGGGAATCCTTGTTCTTGACGTAGGAGGTGAACATCTTCTTCTCCCCCGTCATGTGGTTTGTGCATCCGCTGTCGATAATCCAGCTTGAGCCCCCGGATGCATAAACCTTCTTCTCCTTGGCCATGAGGCAAGTGTGGCGTTCATTGGGGAAGAGCGAAGACTTGTCGAAGGCCGAGGCAGCCAATCCTTCATCGTCGGAGTCGGATGAGGAGCAATCAGAGTCCCATTCCTTTCCAAGATGCGCCTCGCCCTTTGCCTTCCTGTAGTTCTTCTTCTTTTCCTTCTTCTCATGTCTTTCTTGTCCCTGGTCATTTTCATTATCAGGACATTGAGCAATAAAATGACCAGTCTTACCGCATTTGAAGCAGGAGCGCTTTCCCCTTATTTTTGTTCTTGTTGGGGTACTCCTTGCGTCCTTTAAGTGCGGTCTTGAAGCGCTTGATGATAAGCGCCATCTCATCTTCGTTGAATCCGGCAGCCTCCACTTGAGCTACCTTGCTTGGTAGTGCCTCCTTGCTGCTTGTTGCTTTGAGAGCAACGAGCTGCGACTCGTAGATGGGTAGTGAACCATTCAAAGTGTCATCCACGTATCGTGCCTCCTTCACCATCATGCGCCCGCTCACAAATTTTCCGAGGATCTCCTCGGGTGTCATCTTGGTGTACCTGGGATTTTCACGAATAAGATTTGCAAGATGGGGGTCAATTATAGTAAATGACCTTAGCATGAGTCAGACGACATCATGATCCGTCCATCTTATGCTTCTGTAGCTTCGGATTTTGTTGACCAGGGTCTTGATCCTGTTGTAGGTCTGAGTTGGGTCCTCTCCCCTGATCATTGCGAACCTCCCCAGCTCGCCTTCCACTAGTTCCATCTTTGTGATCATAGTGGCATCATTTCCCTCATGTGATATCTTGAGGGTATCCCAAATTTGTTTGGCATTGTCCAAGCCACTCACTTTGTTATACTCGTCCCTGTCAAGAGATGCTAACAACATAGTAGTAGTTTGGGCATTTTTATGGATTTGCTCATTAATAATCACATGATTATCAGTGCTGTCAAAGTGCATCCCATTTTCTACAATTTCCCATATGCTAGGATGGAGAGAGAATAAATGACTACGCATTTTATGACTCCAAAATGAATAGTCCTCTCCATCAAAGTGTGGAGGTTTTCCAAGGGGAATTGAAAGTAGATGCGCATTTGAATTGTACGACATGCGAGAATAGTCAAAAGAGTAGTTTTGATTAATCGTTCTCTTTTTCGACGAAGAGTCGTCGTCGTCGTCTCTTGGTGAAGAAGAGGAGGCATCGCTGTCGTAGTAAATGATCTTCTTGATGCGCCTTTTCTTCTTCCCGTCCCTCTTCTTGTGACTCGATCCTGAGTCAGTGGGCTTGTCGTCCCTTGGCTCGTTGAAGAGGGACTCCTTCTCCTTGTCGTTGACCACCATCCCCTTTCCCTTAGGATCCATCTCTTCGGGCGGTTAGTCCCTTAGATGAAGAGTACAACTCTGATACCAATTGAGAGCACCTAGAGAGGGGGGTGAATAGGTGATCCTATAAAATTAAACACTAAATAGCCACAAAACTTAGTTATAGAAGTGTTAGTGCGACTAAGTAGTTCTGAAGCGAGTTCTTGTGGACAAAACAATCACAGAGAAAGCAACACAAGAGACACATGATTTTATCCCGTGGTTCGGCCAAGTAACACTTGCCTACTTCCACGTTGTGGCATCCCAATGGACGAGGGTTGCACTCAACCCCTTTCAAGTGATCCAATGATCAACTTGAATACCACGACTTTCTTCCTTATAGTCTTTCTCCCGTTTGCGAGGAATCTCAACAAGTTGGAGCCTCTCGCCCTTACAATAAAGATCACAAAGAAGGCACAAGAGTAAGGCTAGGAGAGCAACACACACAACACACAAATCCGCAGCACACACACGCACACAAGCCAAGACTTGAGCTCGAAACATAGCACACATAGTTCACAACTCGAACGGAGCTCAAATCACTGACACAATCGATCAAATGCGCGGAGGCGGAGTGTGGGAGTCTTAGAATTCTTAGTGAATGCTTAGGTAGCTCCTCCATGCGCCTAGGGGTCCCTTTTATAGCCCCAAGGCAGCTAGGAGCCGTTGGAGGCAAACTTGGAAGGCCATCCTTGCCTTCTGTCGAGTGGCGCACCGGACAGGTCCTGTAGACTGCCGGTGCATGATCTCCTTCCAAATTTGGCATATCCGACCGTTGCTCCTCTGGGCTGATTGGCGCACCGGACACTGTCCCGTGCACACCAGACAGTCCGGTGCACCAGCTGACCGTTGGAGCAGTGCACGTGTCGCGCGAAGATTGCGCGGCCGACCGTTGGTGACCGTTGGCTCACCGGACAGTTCGGTGCACCACCAGACAGTCCGGTGAATTATAGCCGTACACCGCCGTCGATTCCCGAGAGCAGCCATTTTACCGGAGACCAGCCTAGCGCACCGGACAGTCCGGTGTGCCTGGTCAGTGTTGGTGTTGGCTGAACCTTTGCCAACTCTTTCTCCTTTTCTTCTCTTCTTTTTAGCTCTGTTTCTAGCACTTAGATAACCATGTTAGTACATAAAACAATATACTAAGTCTAGAACCATACCTTCGTCTTTGATTTGCATTTCTCACACATTTGCTCATAATGACTTATTCAAACGTGGTGAGATCTATTCATCATCTAGACCCGACCAAAAGTGCCCACCCACGTCCCGACCATGTGCCCCTGCCCACATATAGGGATGAAAACGGTTGGAAACGATTGGTAAACACTAAAACCATTTTCGTTTTCAGATTTTTTCCTCGGAAACGAGATCGAAAACGGTAACTTCGAAAACGAAAACGACATTGGTAATTCAAAAACATCGAAAACGAAAGTTCGGTACGAAAATTACACCAGTTACGATCGTAATCTCAAATTCGGTCGGTAAAAACCGTAACATGTACCCTCAATTGACTTCAAAAATTCAAGCAAGTCATACATTCATATAAAATTAGTAATAGTATATAAGGTAGGAGGTCACAATAAATATATAAAGTAAGATGTCATACAATAATAAATTCATCATTATGTATTTAAATAAAGTAGAATCAAGATGTTATAATGATATAACACTTACATTGTATTTGTACTCCTACTACTTGGCATAGTCAATATAATTAGTGTTTTGGTCATTCTTAAGTTCTCGTGCAAATTATGAAAGTTTTATAAAAGTTTCAAACGATTCTAAACTATATACCATTATATAGATCTTGATTTTAGGAAAATAATAAAACTAGTTTAATATTTTTCTAAGCTAAGATGAATTTATTATGAATTTATAAAGATCATTTAAGATTTAATATTTTTCTGAAAAATACCGATGGTAAAATTCCGAATAAAAACGGTAATTTCTGGAAACGATCGGAAGAGATCCAAACCGTTTCCGTTTCCGATTCCGAGTTTTTCTACCGATTCTGTTTCCGTATTTTCGGTAACCGTTTCCGTTTAGACCTAAATTTCGATAAAACTTCGAAAACGATTCCCGGCATCTGAAAATTACCGTTTCCGTTTTCACCCCTACCCACATACCACCCCGCGCCCGCCAACGAGCCGAGCCGATGCCCACGCCCCAGCCACAAGCCAAGCTAGCTCACCCAGCCCGCTCACAAAACCAAGCCGCCGTACCCGCGCGTGCCCCCCTTATAAGCCGAGCCGAGATATAATAATTTACCGAGCATTACAGATAGCCATACAAAAGCACCATCATCAGCTAGATCCATAGGAACAGCAGCAGCAGGTCCTAGCTATGGGCAGTCGAGTTAGCCCAAAAATTTTAAACCACTTCACGCAGACGCTCAGTTGCTGATTTTGGTTCACTGTAGGCTGTAGTTAGCAATCTTACAACAACAAAACTGAAATACAATGATGAGATTATTTGATCAGGTGCTGCTCAAATAAAATTGAAATACAATGCTGAGATCAGCTGCTATTCAGAGCCTCAGATGCTCACTTGCTCAGCTTCAACTGCTGCTCAAACCAATTGCAAAATAGTAAAGATTTAGAAATGAACTTTGTAGACCAAGTAGCTGATCGACCGGGATAAGAGCCAAGTGGTTACTAGAATGAGAGGCACACCTGGATATCTAGCTCCCAAATAGTTAACGTCGCACATCACAGAAAAGGCTGATGTCAGCTCCACCTCTAGCTTCGAAAGTGTCAGGCCCAAGGTGAAATTAGGAGAGGTAGTTTATATGTGTAGAGAATTTAGCATTCCTATCTAAAAACAAATCTGGTCAGTGATTGAAATTGTGGAATATCACACCATTGTAAATTGTCTCTAGTTTACAGCAGAAATTTTGTTGCTCATTTTCTTATATCTAAAATCAAAGCATGTCCTAAAATGGTTCCAACTCATATGAAGCAGCTGAAAGAAACGCATAGACATGAAAGTCGTAGGATTGTAGTAAGAGATAAGGACAGATAATCAGAGAGGGTGAATGCTTGTGAAAGATTAACATCTCACAACTTATTCATTCATGCTATCTTGCATTCAATCATTTATATTATCTAGATATTTTATTTTCTCATATCACTCATGTATCATATGCAGGAAAAGTGTACCAAAAACCAACTGAATCGAGAGAATGTCCGGTTACATCAGCACACAGAATCTCCATGCTACATTGCACAGAGCCATGTTATTGTAAGAAATGAAACAGTAATGTGTATGATCACTATACTTGAGACCATGTTCTTGTTTCAAGATAATAGCTTGTAGTTGTTTGCAATTATTTTAGAAGAAATATATATTCAAAGATGTAGAGCCCACCTCAGTTGATCTATTCAAGAACTTCCATTGTAGCAAAAACAATGGATTTACCGAGTTTGTACATAAAGCAATTGTAAGTGATTGATTACTTTTATTCTTTGTCTACATAAAGTATACATGAATAGTACTATGTAAGAAGAAAATCTTCTACTGTCATTTTGCTAGGATGATATGGAAGGCATCATGAGTGAACCAATACAAAATGGATATGAACCAAAGTCAGCAAATGAAGTTGTTTCTCAGGTTGTCAAATCAACTACTTTTCTTCGTGTTGTAGGTGTTTGTTCAATCTCCAAGAGCACCTCTAGAGGTGCAATATCGTCACAGGTACAAGTGTTGTACATACCAACTATGTTCCCTTCTTTCTTTGGATAAGTTGTACTTGCAACCTATACCTTTTCTAAAGGACTTGTCATAGAGAAAGTATCCAGAAAAATTTAAAACTATATGGAAACAATGTGTGGTATATTTTCATGCAATTGAAAAACATTGTGCTTCACCTTTCGCCCATGCTCTTGTCATGTACGCATCCAGCAGCACTCCTTGTCCTTGGCTCCATCTATGCATCCACCTTTCACTCTTCTTTTCACCCTTGTAGTAGAAAACAATAGGAGGTAGCAGACAAAGAAATGGAAAAATAATTAGTAGTTGTTTATCTTGTTTGATGCTTGGTTCTTGTTACTGCCCATATATGTAGATCACTTGATGCTTTAGTGTCTGATTACATATTTATATATTATTTATTATGTTTTTGTTCTTTCTTGTCTGTGTGTGCATGATATGAAGTAATAAGTTATGTTTATTTATAGGTCCAGGATCTTTAGGTTGAGCTTGAGAATGAGAAGCAAGAAAAAGCAGAACTTCGACAAGAGTTGGATAACTTGAAGATGGAATCAGAAACTTCAAGGGTAAAACATTCTGAGGAAATAGAGGCTTTAAAGAAGACATCACAAGAAATGCATGGCCTCCTTCGCCAGTTGCTAAGCTTCAACCAGGGTCAGCACAATCCAGGGCCATAAAGTTCCTAAGCCCCAACAATGAACTATTGCAAGATGTTCCTGTTCTAAAATTTGGTTGTTGGTTGAACTATGTCTAGTTATTTTATCAATAATTGGTCGCTAGTTGTTTACAAGTAGGACTTAGTCCAAGTTTGTTGATTTTTATTATGGGTACCTCTAAGTTTTGTCGAACATTATTGCTTCTTGCAAGACATATTGTGATCTATGAATTTGAACTTGTGTCTGCTATAATTTTGGTCATTGGATGTGTAAATTTTGTGAAATATGTCATGTAACATATGTATGGTTGAATGAGATTGCTTAAAATGGGCTACATATTTTGATAATATAAAATGGGTATTCATAGAAAATTACAAATTAGATTTAATGAGGCCACAAATTTGGCCCACCACTAGCATGGGCCATTTTATAAATTATCACAACAAAGTTTGTCATTGAAAAGTGTCATGTCATATTGATAAACGTCATAACCATTTGCCACATCAGCTCCACATCACAGCTACACATGATTTTATGACAAAATGTGGTCCATTATGGCAATGCTCAGCTGATTATTAGTGACGTTTTTCTTTAGAGTAATGACAATATGCAAACATCATAAAATCTATGACGAAGTATAATCGTCACAATGTTAATGACAGAAAAACTTTAATTCATCATAGAACATGTTTAGCCACGTCACATAGATGACGAACCAAAAAACGTCACACAAGCGTCATAGATTTCAATCTATGCCATATATTCAGTTATCAATGACACAAGGTGAATGTTATAGAAGTTAAGGTGTGTTGTAGTGAAAGTAGTTGAGCATTTGAGGAACAGGAAATTGTCACACCCGGGTTTCGGGGGCACCAAGACCTGGGCGTGGGATACAATGCTCAGCTGATTATTAGTGACGTTTTTCTTTAGAGTAATGACAATATGCAAACATCATAAAATCTATGACGAAGTAGAATCGTCACAATTTTAATGACAGAAAAACTTTAATTCATCATAGAACATGTTTAGCCACGTCACATAGATGACGAACCAAAAAACGTCACACAAGCATCATAGATTTCAATCTATGCCATATATTCAGTTATCAAAGACACAAGGTGAATGTTATAGAAGTTAAGGTGTGTTGTAGTGAAAGTAATTGAGCATTTGAGGAACGGGAAATTGTCACACCCGGTTTCGGGGGCACCAAGACCCGAGCGTGGGATACAATCACCTAGTGTGCTGAGACCAAGTCTCACACATATGATGAATCATGGTACATAAATGAATGTCACATCATTTATATATAATGGAGTCTTATACAAAATAGTTAAATAATTACATCATATGAGGACAACGAGCCAGCAACCCAAAGTTGACTGGGAGACGATGGCCTAGACCTCTCACGAACTCATCACAACATCCTCCATGTGCCTCATCCTGCGGTACCTGTTCTTGACCTATGGGGGGTGTGAGACAACAAGGGTGAGCTACATACGTTCATCGCTCAACAAGTCGTGGGGAATAATATGCATGAACTCACCAAAGGTCGGAGCTCATGTAAAGTGTAAGGCTTACCAAAGAGGATGGTTAAAGCTGAGCATTGCTTTTAAAGTTGGTCAAAATTTTATTAGTAGTTACTAAGTGTAAGTAGATACCAACCCAAATAAGTAATAGATCAAAATTGGTAACAACACCCGCGATGCAATGCATATGACAAATTAAGTTTAGTTCCATAAATTACTCATGTGAGGATCCAAGCCGCTCATGACCGTGAGCACGACTGATATACCAGTTTTACACTCTGTAGAGGTTGCACATCTTTACCCACAAGTCATGTTACCCATCTACCAAGGGTTCATGAATCCCATACACCTTTACCAAGGAAGCGAGGCAAGGTAACACTACGAGGCCTTTACAAAGTTCCACTAGCTTCAGAAAACGCGCTACAGTTTCTAGAAAGTCCCAATGCAGGGATCCCTTGCCCGACTGCCATCGCAGCAAAATTAACCCGAGGACCTCCCTACACCAACCACTCCCCTACTGCCCTTGCCCCTTTCAGGTAAGGTAATTGAAAGTCGCCTAGAGGGGGGGGGGTGAATAGGCGAAACCTAAAATTTAGAAACTTTAAACACGCACTATGCTCGGGGTTAGCGTTAGAAATAATTCGGAGTGCGAAAGATAGTTCTTCTTGCTATGAGTTGCTCAATCAATGCGGATAACTTTTGGAGCCAACTCAAATTAATATGTGCAAGGGAACTTTTAGAGAGAGGAAAGAAGGGGAAACAAATAAAGTGGAGATCAACACAAGTGAACATTGTGGTTTGTTTACCGAGGCTCGGTTCCAAAGAACCTAGTCCTCGTTGAGGAGGCCACAAAGACCAGGTCTATTCCAACCCTTTCCCTCTCTCAATCGGTCACACAGACCAGTCGAGTGCTTCTCCTTAATCACTTGGGTCACTAAGACCCCGCAAGGATCACCACACACTTAGGTGTCTCTTGCTAGCTTTACAAAGCACCTAGAAGAATAAGAAGGAGAAGGAGAAAGCAATCCAAGCAACAAGATCAACAAAAGAAACACAAAACACCCTCTCTCTCAAGTCACTAAGCGATTGAGTTGATTTTGAGGCTTGGAGAGGTTTTGATCTTTTGGATGTGTCTTGGAGTGAATGTTTTTGATCTTGTATTGAATGTGAAGTTTAGAAAACTTGGATGACTTGAATGGAGGTAATTGGGGGTATTTATAGCCCCAACCACTATTCCAGTCGTTGCTGTCGATGGCACATCAGACAGGACACTGTTCACTGTCCGGTGCCTGCCACGTTAGCAGACTGTTGGGGTTTGGAGTGGTTGACCGTTGAAGTATTTTGTCTTCTTGCTGCACCGGGCAGTCCGTTGGCACACCGGACAGTCCGGTGCGTTCTGACTTTGCAACTCTGACTTCTGACTTCTGCACTGTGCTCTTTTACTGTTCATCGCAGTCGACCGTTGCGCGCAGATGACCGTTGCTCCGTTGGCTCACCAGACATGTCCGGTGCACACCAGACAGTCCAGTGAATTATAGCGGAACGTCTCCCATGTAACACCCCTGGTGTTACTGAAAGGGAATTAGGCTTACACATTTTTTCCTAAATTGATTTTGGTGGTTGAATTGCCCAACACAAATAATTGGACTAACTATTTTGCTCTAGTCTATAAGTTTTAAAGGTGCCAAAGGTTCACAAGAAGCCAATAAAAAGACCAAAGATGGGTTCAAATAAAGAGAGCTAAAGACATCCCAAAAGGCACCCTGGTCTGGCGCACCGGACTGTCCGATGCACCAGGGAACTCGACACTGAACTCGCTACCTTCGGGAAAATGGGAGGCTGCTCCGCTATAATTCACCGGACTGTCCGGTGAAGCACCGGACAGTGTTCGGTTTCACACCGGACTGTCCGGTGTGCCAGCGGAGCAATGGCTACTTCGTGCCAACGGTCGACTGCAACCGCATTAAATGTGCTACAGTGCGCGCCAGAGTCAGAGCACGCATAGGAGGCGCACCGGACAGTCTACAGGACCTGTCCGGTGCACCACCGGACAGCCCAGAGGCCCCACCAGTCAGAGCTCCAACGGTCGAACCCTAACGGCAGGGTGACGTGGCTGGCGCACCGGACAGTGTCCGGTGGCACACCGGACTGTCCGGTGCGCCATGCGACAAACAACCTCCCAACGGCCACTTTTGGTGGTTGGGGCTATAAATACCCCAACCACCCCACATTCAATGGCATCCAAGTTTTCCACCTTCAACACATTACAAGAGCTATAGCATTCAATTCTAGACACAACCAAAGAGATCAAATCCTCTCCCAAGTCCGGAATCACTCCAAATCAAATAGTGACTAGAGAGAGTGACAATTGAGTTCATTTGAGCTCTTGCGCTTGAATTGCTTCTTTTCTTTCTCATTCTTTCTTGTGATCAAACTTAATCGTAATTAAGGCAAGAGACACCAATTGTGTGCTGGTCCTTGCGGGAACTTTGTGTTCCGTTTGATTGAGAAGAGAAGCTCACTCGGTCTAAGTGACCGTTTGAGAGAGGGAAAGGGTTGAAAGAGACCCGGTCTTTGTGACCACCTCAACGGGGAGTAGGTTTGCGAGAACCGAACCTCGGTAAAACAAATCCTTGTGTCTCACTCTTTATTTGCTTGCGATTTGTTTTTCACCCTCTCTCTCGGACTTGTTCATATTTCTAACGCTAACCCGGCTTGTAGTGTGCTTAAGTTTATAAATTTTAGATTCGCCCTATTCACCCCCCTCTAGGCGACTTTCAATTGGTATCAGATCCTGGTGCTTCATTAGAGCCTAACCGCTCGAAGTGATGTCGGGAGCATCCGCCAAGAGGGAGATCGGGACCGGCGAGAAGCCCGCCACAAGCCATGGGAAGGCTCCATCCGGGGAGTCCGCCAACAAGGTGAAGGGATCCCCTTCACACAACAAGTCGGGTCGGAGCGGTGACAAGAAGAAGAAGATGAGGAAGGTGGTCTACTACGAGACCGACTCTTCGTCGCCATCCACCTCCGGCTCCGACACGCCGTTCGTAACTTCTAAGCGCCATGAGCGCAAGAAGTTTAGTAAGATTCCCCTACGCTACCCTCGCATTTCCAAACGTACTCCATTACTTTCCGTCCCATTAGGCAAACCACCTATGTTTGATGGTGAAGATTATAATATGTGGAGTGATAAAATGAGGCATCATCTAACCTCACTCCACACTAGCATTTGGGATGTTGTTGAGATTGGAGTACAGGTACCATCACCAGGGGACAAAGACTATGATTCGATCGATGTCGCCCAAATCTGACACTTCAACTCTCAAGCCACCACTATACTCCTCGCCTCTCTAAGTCGAGAGGAGTATAACAAGGTGCAAGGATTAAAGAGCGCCAAGGAGATTTGGGACGTGCTTAAAACCGCACACGAAGGAGATGAGGTGACTAAAATCACCAAGCGGGAGACGATCGAGGGGGAGCTCGGTCAGTTCCGACTCAACCAAGGGGAGGACCCTCAAGCAATGTACAACCGGCTCAAGACCTTGGTGAACCAAGTGTGCAACCTCGGGAGCACAAAATGGGATGACCATGAAATGGTCAAGGTTATTCTTAGATCACTTGTTTTTCTTAACCCTACGGAAGTTCAATTAATTCGTGGTAATCCTAGATACACACTAATGTCTCCCGAAGAAGTGATAGGAAATTTTGTGAGCTTTGAGTTGATGATCAAAGGCTCAAAGAAAATCGTCGAGCTAGATGGCCCCTCCACGCCTGAAGCACAACCGGTCGCATTCAAGGCAACGGAGGATAAAAAGGAGTCTACATCAAGTAGACAACCCATCGACGCCTCTAAGCTCGACAATGAGGAGATGGCGCTCATCATCAAAAGCTTCCGCCAAATCCTCAAGCAAAGGAGGGGGAA
This sequence comes from Zea mays, assembly GCF_902167145.1. NCBI lineage: Eukaryota > Viridiplantae > Streptophyta > Magnoliopsida > Poales > Poaceae > Zea > Zea mays. The sequence continues at coordinate 51,363,427 of NC_050098.1, read as the reverse complement.
GGACTTCAAATCCCGCTCCAAGAAAGTGTGCTACAAGTGTGGTAAGCCCGGTCATTTCATTGCTAAATGTCCATTATCTAGTGATAGTGACAGGGGCGACGACAAGAAGGGAAAGAGGAGAGAAAAGAAGAGATACTACAAGAAGAAGGGCGGCGATGCCCATGTGTGTCGCGAGTGGGACTCCGACGAGAGCTCCTCCGACTCCTCCTCCGACGAGGACA